>NC_136070.1:1252012631-1253231631 GCF_964261635.1 Lissotriton helveticus
ACGGGCGGGGCTACCGGCTTCGGGTGGCCCCCCGGGACTCGCTGCGTCCTTTCAACAACAAAGAACTTCGAGAGGCCCCTTGGCTTGAGATGGTTGAGTATTTGGTCTTCAACAAATAGGTCCTGCGCATCCCTTTCTGCTCTTTCCGGAATACCAATAATGCGTACGTTATTCCTCCTGGAGCGCCCCTCATAATCATCCAGCTTCTCTTCAGCGAACCTCCGGAAGGTGTGGAGAGCCTGAACTTCGGTCTGAAGTTTTGTGACGTCCTCCACTAGACTCTTGGAGGTGATCTCCAGCTGCTTGACCTTCTCGTGGATTTTAGCAAGGTCCGCCCTAATCAAAGTCACCTCCACTGTGATGGCATCCGTGCGCTGCTCCATGGATGTGCGCACCCCTGCATTAGCCTCCATTACGTCCTTGAGCGACAGCTCCGCTGCCTCGCTCTCCAATCCACCAGTGTGGTCCGTCCAGGTTGCGTGCCCCAGCACCGGGCCCTTGGGGCAGGTGTCCTTGTCTAGTTTGCTTTGCTGCGTCGCCTTTTGCCCCCTGCCACTCGCCATTGCCGCTATTACAGGGGGTCGCAGCGGCGCAGTCCACTGCCCAACCGCAAGGGCCCCCACAAAGGCACTCTCAGGATATGTTCCCCAGTGGTTTTAGACAAACCTCAAGTCTCTCAAATTGCCACACACGGGTCCGCCACCACCGAATGTCAGGTGCAGGTACCTCCAGGCACCAGACACACCCCAGTAGGCTGCTGCGGTCGGCAGACCCCTTGGCATTGGTAGGCACAGTCGCCTTCACTCTCTGCCCTCCAGGGGGATACAGTCCGGAAGCTGTGGTATGTGGGACACAATGGCTCCGCAGCAGGGGCTCACCAACCTGCAAAACCCCAGGCCAAAAGCCTCGCTCCCTTTTTCCCGCGGCGACACCATTCCTCCATGCACCACCGGGAAGGAAGCGGCTCCAGCGGCTCGCGGACTGGGCTGCAAGCCGCGACGTCAGTTAAACTGCTTGTCTGCCCTCAGACGCGCGTGCATCGGCACCAGGGGTCACTACTGCCCGTTGTTTGTGCTGCGGGGAGGCCTCAGGATAGTTGCCGACCTGTCTCCGTCTTTTCGAGCTCAACGGAGCTCGGAAACGCTGTGGGAGGGTCACGGTCGCTCAACACGGCCCGGCCCCACTACAGGAACCGGATTTGTTCAGCGGATGGTGGGGTTTTCGGCTAGGGAGAGCGGAGCTCCTTCAAAACGCGGCCATTACGCTGCCGCGCTTAACCATGCCCCCTGGCTAAAACATTGTTAAAGATCTAACAGGTTGTTGTTTTAAATAAATAAATAAATAATTTCATCGACCGAGAGAGGTGCTGGTTCTATATTCTTTAATTACTTTGACTGAGGTCAAGATTTAATAATTTTAAAGGTGAGGCTGGTCCACATCAAACCTGTATATAAAATGAATTAGCACTTATAATACTAACTAAAACCAGTTAAAATTGAGAATTGTGGTTATATTTGGGGCAATTTTGTCAAAACTCTCCTTAGGGGCTCACTATACTGGATGTATATCGAACTACCCCTGTTAACCTTTTGAATCGAAGATCTGAAATTCCAGATAAATAAGAGGTAACATTAAAATGGACTAATTACCAATGTCCAAATGATTGATCATGTAGAAAAGAAGAGAGAAGGATAAAGATTAACAAGTGTTTTTAACATTACAGATGTTACGAAAACTCTATCTCCCCACTTTACCCCTTACTCATAGTGATTTGGAGAATTTCTAACCTGAGTGCAGTAGCACCGGTGAGTCATAAAATGGAATAGAGTGATGTTAAACTTAGTGTGTGTCTCCTTATTAAGGTGTATGTGAGTGGACCAGGATGGGTCCATAATCAGATTTCTAATTATGAATGATTGGAGCACTTATAAATAGAGTTGTGCATACGTATAGGGAATTTGGATAAAATTGTGAGTTTATATCAGGCAAATTAATATTGTTTAGTAAATTGGTTTTAAATTGAAGTATATGTAAAAGATGATCAATGTTCATGAAAGTGATATACATTTTATTTGTTTTTTATATTGTTCAATAGGTTTGACACAAGGTTGATATAGGATCTTTTTTTTAAGAAAAAGGGAGAAAAAATTCTAAGTCCTGAAGCAGGTGGTCCTATTGTGAATGTGCCGCTGAAACACGTCGACGCCCAGATTATATTTGGTGTTAAATTTGGAAAAGTCAGCAGCAATTTGTAGACAGGGAACTTAGACCCATGCTTTATGCTGTCCATATATATACCCAAATTAACATTTAAAAGACATAGGGCCCGATGTAGGTAATCCCAGATTACGGATTCTTAAATACCGAATCATACCGATTCTGTATTTAAGAACAGGCAAATGGGATGTAGGTAATTTTACCCAAAAAATTACCGAATCGGTAAGTTTCGGTAATTACCGAATCAGTAAATACCGATTCGGTAATTGCGATTCATTCCTATGGGCCTGGAGGCCCATAGGAATGAATGCCAATTACCAAATCGGTATTTACCGATTCGGTAAAAGGGGGAAACATTGAAGGGTGGCAGGGTGTCACTTTAACACCCTGTTGTACCCCTCAATTGTGTATGGGTGCACATGTTGCAGGCATACATGCCCTAAGTGCATGTATGTCTGCAACATGGCACTGTTGAAAAAGCAAATAAAATGCTTTTTTCAAGGTTTTCATTATTTACCACCAACTTGTAGTTGGTGGTAAATAACGAATCCTAAAAGGGGAAAAGCACTCATTTGAGTGCTCCCTACATAGCAAAATCGGTAATTTACCGATTCGGTATTTTAAGGAATCGGTAATTTACCGATTCCTTAAAATACCGATTCGGTAAATTACCGAATCAGTAAAAGGCCCACCTACATCTCATTTTCCAAATACCGGTCGGTAACGGCCGAAATTACCGCATTTTGGCCGCTACCGACTGGTATTTGCCTACCTACATCTGGCCCTTGGTGGATTGTCTCTTTACATTCTCCTTTTAGTTTTTTCATATTTAGGAATACTGTGTTTATAATGTATATGAATTGATGTGTTTTTTAATGATGCTTTTAATTATCTGTGTGGAATACTAATCTGTACAGTTTTATATTGAATAAAATATACTAATATATTGACAAAAAGAACTAGTTGACTTATAAGTGCCTTCATTAATTGTAAGCAAAACCAAAGGGGATGATGGACAGAGTGTTGAACAATGTAAGCACTCACCCCCAGTCAACCGATCTGGGTTTAATCCATCATCATTCTTTAGCTCACTCCGCCACCCCAGTTCAGACATGGCCATATGCAAATCAGTCTGACCCTGTGCCTCATGGGAACAGACCAGCCCAAACTGCCAAGCCATGTCTTCCCTGGACCGGAAACAAGCATCCTGGGTCCGGTTTCTGGCTAATGAGCCATCATTAGCCAGGCTAGCTTGAATCCAGTGGCAAAGTGAGCAAGGCACCCATGTCTAGGCATACCCTGCCAACTTAGGGTGAACAAAGCAAAACCAAAGGTTTGGGCTAGACTGTTCCCAAGTGGCACAGTGTCAAGACTGATTTGCATATGGCTAGGTTCAAACTGGAATGGCATGGTGAGCAAAAAAACGATGGATTTAGGCCCAGATCTCTGTACTGGGGTGAATGTATGACATTGTT
The DNA here is from genome assembly GCF_964261635.1 of Lissotriton helveticus. Taxonomy (NCBI): domain Eukaryota; kingdom Metazoa; phylum Chordata; class Amphibia; order Caudata; family Salamandridae; genus Lissotriton; species Lissotriton helveticus. The sequence continues at coordinate 1,252,016,324 of NC_136070.1, forward strand.
CTGCATTCTGTCCATCAACTGTTGTTTTTGCATTTGTCACCCCGAGTGGGACGGGTATGCTCAGACGTGAGTCCCGTGCTCTCCATGCCAATGGAATCAAGCTATCCTGGCTGATGAGGGCTGAAAGCCCAAAACCGGTCCTAGGATGCTTGTTTCCAGTCCAGGGAGAAGCTGGCTTGGCAGTTTGGGCTGGACTTTTCCCATGGGGCACAGGGTCAAGACTGATTTGCATATGGCTAGGTTCCAACTGGAATGGCATGGTGAGCAAAAAAACTATGGATTTAGGCCCAGATCTCTGTACTGGGGTGAATGTATGACATTGTTCTGCATTCTGTCCATCAACTGTTGTTTTTGCATTTGTCACCCCGAGTGGGACGGGTATGTTCAGACATAAATCCCGTGCTCTCCATGCGCCTGGAATCAAGCTATCCTGGCTGATGAGGGCTGAAAGCCCGAAACCGGTCCTAGGATGCTTGTTTCCAGTCCAGGGAGAAACTTGCTTGGAAGTTCGGGCTGGACTGTTCCCATGGGGAAACAACCATCACAACGCAATACCATTGCAACAAAACTTTTACAACGCAAGATCCATTACAACGCATGCCATTACAACGCATGCCATTACAACACAGATGCTATTACAACGCATGCCATTACAACGTAAGTATGGGTAAGTATTTAATTTAATTAACATTAATTTAATTTTAATTTAATTTACTTAAATTAATTTAAATATTTTAATTAAATGTAATTTTAATTTAATATATTTTAATTTAATTTGATTTTAATTTAATTTATTTTAATTAAACCCCTACACTATCCAACACTATCCCTACTATTACACCCCCTGGAGGTAGAATAGTAATTTTAACCCCTACACTATCCAACACTTACCCTACTATTACACCCCCTGGAGTTAGAATAGTAATTTTAACCCCCTACACTATCCAACACTTACCCTACTGTTACACCCCCTGGAGTTAGAAAAGTAATTTTAACCCCTACACTATCCAACACTTACCCTACTATTACATCCCCTGGAGTTAGAATAGTAACTGTAACCCCTACACTATCCAACACTTACCCTACTATTACACCGCCTGGAGATAGAATAGTAATTTTCACCCCTACACTATCCAACACTTACCCTACTATTAAAACCCCTGGAGTTAGAATAGTAATTTTAACCCCTACACTATCCAACACTTACCCTACTATTACACCCCTGTAGTTAGAATAGTAATTGTAACCCCTACACTATCCAACATTTACACTACTATTACATTCCCATTAAGTAAAATTAAAAAATACTTACCCATACTTACTTTGTAATGGCATGCATTTTAATAGCATGCGTTGTAATGGATCTTGCTTTGTAAAAGTTTTGTTGTAATGGTATGCGTTGTGAATGTATACGTTGTAATCTCATACATCCGTTCCCGTGGGGCACAGGGTCAAGACTGATTTGCATATGGCTAGGTTCAAACTGGAATGGCAAAAAAAACGATGGATTTAGGCCCAGATCTCTGTACTGGGGTGAATATATGACATTGTTCTGCATTCTGTCCATCAACTGTTGTTTTTGCATCTGTCACCCCGAGTGGGACGGGTATGCTCAGACGTGATTCCCGTGCTCTCCATGCCACTGGAATCAAGCTATCCTGGCTGATGAGGACTGAAAGACCGAAACCGGTCCTAGGATGCTTGTTTCCAGTCCAGGGAGAACCTGGCTTGGCAGTTCGGGCTGGACTGTTCCCATGGGGCACAGGGTCAAGACTGATTTTCATATGGCTAGGTTCAAACTGGAATGGCATGGTGAGCAAAAAAACAATGGATTTAGGCCCAGATCTCTGTACTGGGGTGAATGTATGACATTGTTCTGCATTTTGTCCATCAATTGTTGTTTTTGCATTAATTCATTCTAAATCATTGATCAGTACGGTATGTGTGAAGTATGAGTATGCTTGCATGACGGGTGTGAATTGTTGAACATAGGTCCCATCCTAAGTGAACATTTCCTTTAACTTTACAGTTACTGGGTGCGGATCCCTTTGGATTTAAGAGCCCCCTCTCCTTGATTTCAAGGTTTTGAAAACATTCAGAGAAGGTCACAGTGACATCTCCCTAACTGTGCGAGGGGGAAAACAATACTTGCTTACAGCAAATAACCCTCGAGTTTACAGTCACTAGATAAGCGATGCCTGGCGTCATCCCACAACAGCCTTGGTCATTCAGCATCAAGTAGCTTCTATTTGAAAGTAACTCAAAAACTGGATGAATTACAGCAGCTGGGGAACCCTTCAAGTAGCAAGGCAAGTTTGATATTGACGCATTACACGCCCCGTGAAGCAACACTTCTTTGGATACCGTTGACCCACTCAAAGCCTTCTCGCAGTCTATACCGCTGAGGGAGACTTCTTTTTCCTTATTTCTTTACCTATATCTACCTATATCTAAGGAAACGCCCAGGTTTCTTGTATATACCCTTCGCCTATCGCTTCATACCTGCCCACTGAGTGTTGTTTTAAACAGTACTGGAACTGGAAGGTCGTGATTGGCAGTGTGATATAGCCATGAATTAACTATTCTGTAGACGGTGATTCTGCTACAGTAAAAGATAACTTCTCTAGTTTTTCAATGAGCAGCATGGTGTACTTTGCATCTATGCGTGCCATGGTTACCTGTCTGTTGGTCAGATTATAAGCCAGAAACAGACTAGTGTTGTTAATATATCGCCATGGAATGTGGCCAGAAGGCAATGATTAAAGTGTCCAGCATACAAGCATGAAGGTGCGCAGCTGAAATTGCCCGTGTTGTAATATAGGCAAATCTTGTTCCATTATGTTGATAGCTCAGGACACAATGTTGCCCAGTGAATAGATCCGTAATAAAAGTGTGATCTACCACTGCTAAGGCCTTTTCTAAGTTAATTCTATCTATTTCACGGTGTCTCTCAGCAGCTTCCTGTTGGGAGAGTTTCCAGACCCCATTGTAGATGGCATACAAGAAGCGTTTTCTACGTGGTTTCTTGGGACCTTACAAGAAATTCCTAAGATCCATGTTGTCCGACAGAAGGGACAAGTGTTGTTTCACCTGTGATAGTGTCGAGGGTTTTAGCCATTCAAGGCACAACTTGCCCACACTATAAGAAGTCACTACCCCTGGGTCGTTTGTGTGAACATAGCATGGGTCGGGCCTAAGGATACTAAACCCTTCAGTGGTGCCCTTGAATTACTCATATTCGTGTTGATAGGCCAAACCAACCAACCCTTCCGATTGGGAAATGATGAATTGTATGTTGTAGTCTGCATAATTATCCCTAGTGTCTCCTCACTTGTTAGTGAATCATTTGATATACCTTCAATAGGTGTGTGGGGGGATGCGTGGTGTTTTTATGTCTTTCTTTTTTGCTAACCGGTAACAGGTAGTCTGTTGCACTGTTCTGTTCCAGAAAATAATCCGTAACGGTATGAGGCAAGCTCTAAATAAAGCCTCAGTCCCCTGAACCTGCTACTCATTTGTCCCCCAGATCGATTTGGTGCCTATGGTGTCTCTGCAGTAGTCGAAACCCTGTAATGACAGTTGGGAGATAAAAGGTGCTGAATATATCAGCTTGGTATTTGCCAGCATAATTTTCTTTGCTGAATTAGCATCTGTAGTAACACGACACTGGGTCTGATGCATTAAACCCTGAAAAGTATGCCAATTTCTGTGTGAATGTGGCAGCACTACCTTTAGGTGGTGTCTCGCAATGTTCCCATTGATGGTAAGTGTTACCAGTGGGTGGTACACTTGTTCTAGGCAAAAAATGATGACCATAATTCTGGTAACTATACATGGTGTCATAATCAGTTGTATCCTTATACAATTCTCTGTATGAAATTGCGTCATGCTGTTCTAAATCTCAAAGCATAGTATTTACAGTTGTAATGTCCCAATCATCAGAGAGTGTACACGGGGTAATGAAATCATTCAAAGAAACTTTGAACACATGTGGAATTTTCAAATGTTCAGTAAGACCAAATACATCATATGAAACCTTATCCGGTACTGGAATTGCTGTAATGTTCACTAGGGATAAGTCTCTTTGTTCACAATGTAATGACGTATGTGGTTTTAGGACCAAGTTCACATGTGGTACCGCAGAGCGTTGTGGGGGATAATGTCCGTTCAACAGCAGGAAAAAGACAGTTACTGTGCCAATCCAAATTAACAGATATAGGATCCCTATTTCAAACCAAAGATGCAACCAAGGTGACACTAAGTAAGTCTGGTTGAGCAAAAGATAGAATTGTCAAAATGTTTCTTTCTTTGAAATGGGTGGCGTTTGCTCAGATTCACTTGGATCTGAAGAAAAGTAATCGAAGTTGATGAAGTAGCAAGACGCAGTTCGATCTATCTTTTGTAGCTCCGCAGGTTTTGTAGAAATGGCAGATGTGTCTTGCGAAGGCACATTAATATAAACATCACTGTTGGGCCGAATTGCAATCTGTATTACTGTTATATCTGGAATTGTTCAATTTCAACTAGTGTGATTTGTACTCAGTTATTTGTTACTCATTCACTTTGCATAGTGGAGTCTTGAAAGGTAATTAGTCTTTCCATCTGAACTTCCTGTATAGTAGCTAGAGGAGATCTGCGGCTACTCAGGACCCGACACGGCCTACTGTTGAGAATCGGCCACATTATGCGGTTTGATCAGATCAATACAAATCTTTTTTCTTTTTTGACGACAAGAGGCAGAAGGTGCACTGTTCTTGTTCCCACAACCGCCAGGATAGGTATAGGTACCCTTTAAGATGGCCCAAACTCTCTTTTGACCACGATATTTTCTCTGACCAGGTCCCCAATCTGTGGGACCCAGGCAGGAACTAGTTTCACTTCCCCAGTGGCGGTCCATTTTACTTGGATGTTGCTTGGTAACGCCCTGAATTCATCGATTTCCTATAAAACAACCAAACGGTCATGCAATTCAAATGGTTTTGCATCCGCCCCTGTGCTGGCACAGTCGAGATCAGGTACCCACATTCTTGTCCCAAACAGGATTTCTTAAGGGGTACAGCCTCCCAAAGATTTTCTTGGCATATTGTTTAATGCCCTCTTGACCCCGTATGGGTGATTGACCCAACTACCACCCACACCTTATACCCTTGCTGTTAAGGATTGCTTTAGGTCCTGGGTTTACTCCACAATCTAATTTCCCTCAGGATGGTAGGGGAAGGAGTACCGCAAGGCCACGCCCATACTTCCCATGTCTTCCTTGTAAGCCCGAGAGCTAAACGCAGGGCCACGGTCGGAATGTAACGTGCCAATTGCGTATGTCCCGATGAAGACATGTAAATCCTTTATAACAGTTTGGGCGTCAGCTGAGTTCTGGGGCCAAACCCAGAGCAATCTAGAGCATGAATCCACTGCCACCAAGATGTGCTTGTAGGCCCCGTCTCAATTTAAGGGGCCGCAGTGGTCCAAATAGACATATGCGAGTGGTCTGTCTGAAATCAGTAGTGGTGTTTGTGGTGGCCTCTGAATGGTGGAACCCTTCATCTGCTGGCAAATGTCGCACTTCAGGACATAGTCCTTTGTTTTGTCAACCCTGACCACCGGTAATGCTGCTTCAATAAGGAAATTGTTGCAGTGACTTCTGCGTGTGCTGAGCCCAGAACCTCCTGTGCAGCTAGAACTAAACCTAATCTGCGATCTTTGTTAGGTATTATTCAATTCCCCACTTCTGGATTTTGAGCATACCGAATGTTTTGCGCATCTAACTTGTAGGAGTACTTGAGTGGAAAGTCTTTCGGCATGGCAGAGCCATTCCTTGAGGCATTGACAACTACCATTATGTCCCCATCTATTCAGCAATGGCAACAGTTCGCACTGTCGCTTTGGCGGCTTCATCAGCCAGTGAATTCATTTCAATGTGCATGCCAACACGTTAATGAGTCAATGTGTGAATAAGTTGAGCAGGCATTCTTTCAGCTTTGCTACTTTTTCCCATAACAATTTGTGTTTGATCGTGCAACCCTTGGCATCTTTAAACCCATTATGGCTCCAGTAATGAAGATATTCATTGTAATATTGCACACAGTAAAACGAATAGCACACAATCAGTGTGGGGAATTCCTGATCAGTGTATTGTAGTGCTAGTATCAGGGCTTTTACCACTGCCAGCTGTGCTGTGCAATCTCCTAGAGATTGTGTGGTTGTATTGCTGGGATGGAACTTTCCTTTCCGCATACGACCTTTCAGTATAGCACATGCAGCGCTATATTGCTGTTTACTTCCAATGGCAGGCTGAGCAGAACCGTCAGTGTAAATGATGTATTCATACTTATCAAGAGGCAAGATTTCATTCGGAGAGGGTATTCTTGTTCGTACTGCAGAAATGATTGTGTTCTCAGTATAGGATCGTATCTGTATTCTACATCTGTTGCAGTGAGAGAATTCATACATTATAGCCATTGTGGATGCAGTGCCTTCGCATTTGGAATGCTGACTTTGGTAACCGCTTCTAGAGTCGGTATCAAGGTTACAACGATTGTGTTTCCCCTGTGCTGGTGCTCTTTCTCTCACTCCAGCAGTCTGTACTGCTGTCAGTATTTTTCTGTGGCCACAAATCACTTTTCAGTGTTCGTGCATAAATGTGATACCCTGATAGATCCGCGGATCAACAAGTTGCAGATATTTATACGTGTCTGCAAATGTTTGGATTCTATTATGTCTGCCTGAACAGAACGGAGAATGTCTGTATGTTTTTGTGTCTGATTTGGTCGTAGAAAGGTTTAACCCTTTCTGCGTAGTCCTGAATGTATGTTCTGCTGAAATGTAGAAATCCTAAAATGGATTGTAAACCCTTCAGAGTCTACGGAGGCTGGAGCAGCGCACACTTTTCTATAAAGTTAGCGGCCAGGCTTTTGCCTTCACTTGACTGCTCATATCCCAAAAATAGGACACTGAGATGGGCAATTTTTGATTTTTTAAAATTAAATCTGTAGCCCAAGTTGGCGAATCCCACAATTATGTTGTTCCACCTCCACAAGTGTTCAAGTAATTAATCCTCCATCTCATAAATATAATCTACATAGGACACTGCCTACTAATCGCATGTTTGTAATAGCTCTGACACTCTTGCCGGTAATGGCCCAGGGCTGTTCTTATACCACTGGGGCAAACAACAGAACTGACGGGGAGTGCATAGGGCAGAAAATCCTGTCAAATATCTGCTTTCAGGAGCTATATTTTGGCAGAAGAATGCATTTGAGATATTAATGTTGTTTTTTATTTCTGCCGCACAATGGTATTCATTAATGCAGCACTGTGTGCGTTTTGAACTGCAAATATTTTTGTGCATGTGTTCAAATGTCGATAATCTAAAACCAAGCGATATGTGTTGTCAGGTTTCATGACGGGAAACAAAGGATTATTCATTGGGGAGGTGCAAGTTTCAATCACACCTTGATATTCTAGTTGGTCTAAGATTTCTTTAACCTGTTTCTTCGCCTCATTTTTAATAGGGTACTGTTTCTGTGGTGTTGGAGTAGATTTTAATGGGATTTGGACTCCACGTCCCACCCTACATGGTTGCGGTATAATGCTGGAGCTATCGCCTGCGCCTACTCCTGTGCGAAACAGTGTTTCCAGGAAACTGGAACGAGGTCTGAGAAAGCAGGCAAAATTACGCTTTCCCCTTTTGGGCAATCCATCACAAATTCAGGCGGACAATCTTTTTCTGCTAGCAGGATGTCGTATCCAAATGTCAAGTTGTCCCAGAAGATGTCTTTAATTTTCTTGAGATGTCCCCCTCTATGTGGAGAGTTATTTCGTATAGCCGATGTGGATCACTCACTCTTGTATCCGGTGTATCCGCCGTGATATGTTCATTCAGTACCGCTGTAACCAGAAATTCCTTCAGGTTCTGGCGAGCTATTGTTACTTCTGCCATGCTGTCTAGCATCGTCAGAGCCCATTCCCGGTTAAGAACCCGAGTCTTCATTAATGTGGGCATGTCTGATTTTTAATCCAGCTAATTTCTTCTTTTTGAATTGAGGCTTTGCTTTAAGTTGATCTCCCTGTTTGATAATATAATCTGAATTGCGATGTGTTTCCCTTTTTCTCTTTGGTCGATCTTCAGTCTTTTGTTCTGACTGTCCTTCCCTCTCCGAGTTTTTTGATGAACCCTGAAAGGAACAAAAGGAACGTGTATCAGTATCTTGATACCTTTCAGGTTTTCTAAGGTTATCACGATTCCTAAGGTTATACCTCTTCTCAGAGGACTCCCGTTGGGGAGACCCACCTCATGATTTTTTCCCTTTATTCTTAATTTTAGATTGATTGTATCCCACTTCTTTTTAGAAGAAGCAGGTGCTTGCTTCAAGTTATCCCTTTCAGTGTCAATCACCATTTGTGGTTTCCCAGGTTCGGCTCTCAAACTATCTCTACCCAGCGATGCATAGGTTTCTTCGATAATCTTTGGTAATTCACGCTCCTGACATCCAGGAGCTGTTTCTCTTAAGCATTGGAGTATAGCAATAGCTACTGGTTTCCCTTTTATGTTGTATAGTATAATGGCTAAGACCTGGTCTTAGTTACCCATCAGTTTCATCCCCAAGTCCAGGGCAGGTCCTGCCCCGTTCTCATTTTTTATATGTTTTAATACATCTGGGATAACTGCTATGGAAAGGGTACCATGTATTCTAATGTAAAATGCAGCAAAGATTATTCCCCATGTGGTACAATCCTCAATCGAGGGAATCATTCCCGTTGGCAAGAAAATTGTTAACATTCTGTGTTTCTCCTGCGGACCCGTATGTGGGAACGCTGCTTCCATCTGTGCAATTTTCTGTGCAATCCAGAATAGTATTTGTTCCCTCTTTGATGGGAACGCACCCTTTATTGCTTTTAGTGTTTGATGGCTAATTGTAGGTGTGGTTTGATGTAGACCAGCAGGAGCAGCTCTCGCAGGTTATATTGTGAGTGTTCGCATGACGAACTGGACAATGTGCTCTGTGACTATTTCTTTGTATAGTGTACACACTTCCCCTACTGGGAGTGTGTCTATCTCAGGATGTGGAGTGTATGTCGCTAAGACCGGCCAGGTCACTCCTTCTGTGCTGAGCGGACTGAGTCTTACGACCAAAGTTGTGTATTTGAGGGCACATTTAAACCAATTTCTGTGTTGCTGGTAAGTTAACAGGACCTCAATGTCCTCGTATGGAATGTATTCTTCTTGTGGGTCCACTTCAATGTATTTGTGGAACAAATGGGTCTGTGTATCTGCGGACGGGAATTTCACAGAGGAATAGAATACTTCTGATGCGAACACCTCGTGTGCCTCAATCATGAAAGTACATAGCAGCCTGGTGCAGGTACGCCATGTTCTAACAATTTCAGAGTTGCTGCCTGTCTGCAGTTTTCTTTAATGTTAGGAGCGTTAGCCATGAATCCCCCAGGGAATTACCAACCCCTCACCTGATGGTTTAGAACGAAGGACCCCATCTCTGCTCCGAGGATGACACCCCTCAAGGGATGTTAGATTGCTGCTTGTCGAAGGATCAGCACGCCAAACCTCAGTCCAGCCTGGAAGGAATTCTCCTCTGACTTGTAGGGTGAAGTGATGGTCTTTTATACTAAAGTTGTCACTCCAGGGTTTCTTCTAGAACCAATATGTGTTCAAAACAATCATGGATGCTTTGAAAACATTCACTAATCCTTTTCCAAACAAAAGTGATCATGCACAGATGGCTGTTGGCCAAGGATGAAAAAATCGTGGTGACCCTTATACAGAATAATTCTGCCGTGTCTGGGGACATGTTTATGTACGTCAGGTACAGGGATTATGATAGGGTACCAAGATCCTAGTGTCGAAGAGACAGGAGCAAGCTACTAGGTAAAAGGTCACCTCCGTAAAACCGTTATTGTCGTGTGGATGAAACAAATGAATGTAATCAGTATGTACATGACTGGACTATCCTAAAGGACATGACAAAGGTGCATCAATTTCTAGATACAGGCAACTTTCTGAGCAATAGTCTTTGTGGTCCAACAGGTCCGTGAAAAAGTTAATGACGGGTCTATTCAGATCGTACCCTCCTATCAAGCCTCCACCGGTGCTCTGGCAGCTGAACACTGTCTTATCTCAACTCATGAGATCCCTAATTGAGCCTTTTCACAATTGAGAATTGAAATATCTTTAATCGAAGGTGGCATTTCTGTTGACCAATGCATCTGGCAGGCATATTAGTGAGAGTCAAGCTTTTACGATAAAAGAACCTTACATACAGTTTCTAGAAGGCAGAGTAGTTCTGCGGACTAATCCTTCATTCATCCCCAAGGTAGCTTCAACATTTCGCCTCGATGAACCAGTCATACTGCCTTCTTTTTCCATCTTTGCCTGCAGAGCGAGCTTTGCGTTGGCTGGGTATTAAGTATTGTTTGAAGTTATACTTGCAAAGGACAAAAACTTTCTGAAAATCAAGTCAATTGCTCATTTCTTTCTTTGCTCAAAGAAAGGGTGAAGCCTTATCGCAGCCATGTATTTCTCACTGGGTCTCCTTGACTATAGTATTCTATCATTAGAAGACCAGACATCCACTGGCTATAAAGGTGAAGGCTCACTCAACTCCGAACGTCGAAGCCTCCTCCATCCTGTTTGCTGGAGTCCCTCTACCAGACCTCTGCAGGGCAGCGACATGGGCGAACGCCCATACCTTCACACGGATACTCCAGGAACCAGGATACCTACACCAGGGAAGCTGGGTGCATATGTTGGAAGTGACGTCGGAAACCGCCATAGACCACAATGGAAGACTTCCGAAAAGATGCTGCTGGCGAAGAAGGTAAAAGTGTCCAGTGGAATCCAAGGATGGATTCTTGAAGAGAAGTACCTGCAAGCAAAGGGGACAGAGTCTATGCCACTCAGCAGTGACCAGGAGGCACCGAAGACCAATGGCCACCAATGACAGAAGATGCAGGAGAGTTGACGGTGACCCTGTAGCTGTGGCTGACCAGGCAATGCTGTGGAAGACCAGGAGCTATTCATGAGGTGTCCCACGGCCGGAAGCCGAGAAAAAGGGGGTAGTTTTCCGGCGAGAGCACCAACATGCCTTTGGCTGCAGCAACAGACGTGGTAAACAAAAAAGGCGTCACGTTGGGACCAGCAAGATCCAAGGGACTCACCAAGTGAAGGAGAGTCAGAGCAGGCCCCGAGCAAGCAGGGGAGCCCACTGAAGCCAAAGAAGACCCCCAACAGGACCCGAAGGCACAGGAGTCGCATGAGAATGTCGAGCAGTTCACCAAAGATGCAGGCCCATGGTGAAAAGGATTCGGTGAGGACAAAGACCTTGGTAGGAAGAGATGCTGGAGGCAGGAGCTTCTTGCAGCCTGAAGATCTCTGGAGGACAGAGTTAACAAGCCTTGGCAGGGGTTCTGTTCTAGCAGCTCTGACGATGGATATTGGCCTCAAACTTGCAGAGAAGACAGTGCAGGCCTCGAGGGAGTTAAAAAACCAGCACCTGTGTTGTTGAGCCTTTCAAAGTCTGTGGGATGTCAGGAGCAGCACACCGGTCAGCTTATTTGCTGTGCCTTCAGATGCAAGGGAGTGACTCCTTCACTCCAAGGGAGATTCCTATTGGTTTCTTTGATGCCCACAGGCCTGGAGAAGAACCTGGATGAAGCACAAGCACAGACGACATGGAAAACTGGCAGGATAATGAAACCAGGAACAGCAGGAGTCTTCCTTGGTGCAGCCTCGGTTCCTAGGCGAAGTCCAAAGTACCCAGACAGTAGAAGTTGAAGTGGTTTCGGATCTGAATTTTGTCCAACGATTAATCTGAAGAGCCACCCACCCCTTAAGTACCCTAGGGAAAGGGTAGTGACGCTTCAGGGAGTCCTCCCAGAGGGGCTCGACAGAGGGAAAGAAACTCTGATGTCCTTTGTCTAGTTTCACACCAGAGCGGGAGCCAACGGCTCCCTGAACTGGTTCCAACTGGAGTATGCAAGGAGGGCACCAAATGTATCCTTCAAAGCAGTCTGGTGGCGCTGGCAAGCGCCCCATCCTAACCCAATACACTTAAAAGTCCTTTCTGGGAGGTAGTCACACCTTCCTGTGACAGGAAACCTATTGTTCTACCTTCCCTTGCTCGAGCCTGGCTCATCGGGAGGGCAGAATCGTGTCTGTGGTCGGCAGTAGCACTAGCTTTCTGTTAGACTCCGAAAGGCCTGTACCGAGAATACAGGGGGGCTTCCTAGGAAAGACCCCAGTACATGGGATCCTACATCCACACTGGAATCAGTGTTTGGGTAGGATTCCAACATGTTTGATACCAAACATGACCTGTTTCGGTGCAGCCAATATGTAGTTAGACATCTCGTAATTGATTTAATGTCCACTATATGTATTAAATGGCTGACCTTACTTAAAAAGCCTGGAGAATCGATTCTGAGGTTTGTAGGGTGTGTCCTGCTCATGCAGGGCACCTTAACACTTGTAAGTTACAACATAGCACTCTGCCGTTAGGGTTGCAAGGCCTGCCTTATGGGTGACTTATAGGTTTTAAGTGCAGTGACCTCAGATATAAGGAAACTTATATCTGTTGTAAGTGGTGCTAGCACCAACTCATACAGGCTGCAATGGCAGACCTTTTTGTCACAGTTTGAGTGGTCTCTCATGGGTGGCATAACACATTTTGCGGCTCATGGGAGATCCCTGGTGTACCTATGCCCTGGGTATCTTGGTACCATATAATAGGGACTTAGAAGGGTACACCAGTAGCCAATTGGGAAGGTACGAAAGTACTTACCATAGTCAAATTTAGGGAGAGAGCACAGTGACTGGGGTCCTGATTAGAAGGATCCCCGTCAGACTAGTCAGAAAACAGCATAACACCAGTAAAAATTGGGGGTAACCTTGAGCGCAGATCCTACTTTCCTAAATATATCTTAGCTATTAACTTAATAACTGTGCAGTTCATGGTCAAACACCCTTGATTGTTGGCTTAAGGTTTTTAAAAGATTTATATTTAAAACCATCTACTTGCAAATATTATTCATTATATATAGTGTATTCTTACCAGCAATAATACAAACCCTGTTACTTACTCAATGAACAATTCAGAATTTGGTTGCCCCATATACCCACTAAATCCAGAAGCATTGATGTAAAAGTGTGACTTATGGCACCAATGTATTCTTTAAAATGTAGAGGTGCTATGCAGTTGACTTCAAATGTTGCTCCCTATACTTTGTCAAATGCAATGTTGTTTGTATGTTTTATGAACACAGTCAATTTTCCTCTCTTTCACCCTTTCTCAGAAGTCTTCTGTTTGATATTTTTCCTATGAGATTGTTATATAGTGCAAATTTTAAGTATTTAAAATATCTACATGTTAAATGATATTCTGGTTATGTGTTCCTAGTGTATGCCATGAAAAAATGCAAAACGTGTGATGGAGAATGTCGAGAAAATGAAAGCAGATGTCTGAATTGCAGAGTGCAGGAAAATGAGGATCTCCAAAGCTCAGACAGAGGTACTTTGGGAACGTATACTCAGCTTTATTTAGAAGCAAGGTGGCTACTAGACCACTCCTTACTAATTACCAGAAGTCTATTTACTGGGACTGTCTGTCTGCCTTTTATGCTCACCCATTTGAATCCTTATTTGTCCAAATGCTATTTTGTTATTTCTTTTAAGCTCTTTCCTCTAGATATGTTTTTAACTGTTATTTAAAATATCCTAAAATTCCTTAAAATCAATGTTCGAGGCATATGAGCTGCAGATCGTACACTATGCATTAGATCGCCACCTGGTGTTGGGCTCGGATGATTGCAGGTTGTTGTCTTCTTGGAGAAGTCTTTGTAGTCGCGATATAGGTGACTCCTCTCTTGGACAATACTGCGCCTGGGCATCGGCTCCATCCTTAGATTGTTTTTTTCCGCCACTGGGTTCGGATGAAAGTTTCTCCGCTCCGGCTAGAAAAACTTTTTCAGCAACTTCAAAGCGCAAAACCCTCCAACAACCAATATCGACGTCGAATATACAACTTTCTACGCCATCAACTCGATTCCAGTTCATCGACGCGGGCCGCTGGGCCTATCTACGCCGTGCGGCCTACACCACATGGAAAGTACTCCGTTCAAGAAATGCCCGGTATGCCAGGCAAAATTTCCGCATAGCGATCATCACGAGGTCTGCAACCTCTGTCCATCGCCGGATCACGACGAGTCGACCTGCACAGCTTGTGCATCCTTCCAATCGAAAAAGACCATCTGGGATCGGAGGGCCCGTCGACACGAGATGAGGAGATCAGCCCCAGCACTATCTTCGATGACGAGGTTCCGCTCGTTCCAGAAGAGGATTCGCCTGATCTCCAGATCATATCAGAGGCAGAGGACTCGGATGACTCGATTCCATCACGTCAACCCGTGAGTACTTCTGCCCCTGCACCGCATACACTGCCCAAGCCAAAGGCGAAGGTTAGCACTCCTCCCAAGGGGCCCAGTCGAGACCAAGTGCTTCCTCCTAAAGCCCAGCCTTCGAGCTCGGCTCTGAGGAAAACAACTACGCCTTCAGGTGCTTCGGCACCGAGCAAACCACACGTGCCGATTCCACCACCTCCATCCGCACCGAACCCCAAAGAACCTTCGGCACCAAAGCCAAAAGACTCTTCGGCACCGAAAGCGAAAGATCCTTCGGCGCCAAAAGCGAAAGATCCTTCGGCACCGAAAGCTAAAATCCTTCGGTACCGAAGACTAAAGTGGTACAGGCACCGAAAGAAGCTCCGGCTCCGAAGCCGTCGACTTCCAAAACTAAAGAGGGAAAGCCAGCGCCCGATGCCGCAAAGCCGACGGTGCCACCTTCCACTCCGAAGACTCCCGCTTCGGTGCCAACACCCGCAAAGCTTGATTCCGAGGTTCCTAAGCCCTCGGACACGCCTGCCAAGCCGAAAACAACACCTTCGGCACCGAGAACTTTGCCACAGGACGCTGTAACACCTCCCAAGGCAAAACGACAAAAACAACCTCTGTCGGAACCGAAAAAAATCGACGCCGAAGAAGGTTGTAGAGGAAGAAGAATTGTTCAGACCAGAACCTAAACAAAAGAGGATCTACATAAACCCAAAGACTGGACATGTAGGTGCTATACCTCATAAAACGAGACCAGAAGAAACACCACCTCCACCTGTGGTTCCTGCCAAAAAGAAGGACTGTGCAACTTCCCCTATGCACCCTCCCTCTCCTGTATCTCCTTACATATCACCTCAAATCTCTCCTATCCCCTATCCTGCATCCTCACATTCACCACAAACTGATGAGGGGTATGACTTAGGTGGTGGGGAGGATCCACATGCAGACCCAAATACATATCCTTTAGATGAGGATATCTATACTTTTCCACCACATAATGTGCCTGATGTCCCTGATCCACAGTTATACCCATCAAAGCCTTCTTCTCCAGAAGACAGCATTGGTTTAAATCACCTCTTACACAGAGCTGCTCTCTACCACAATGTTACAATGCATTCTGATGACATTAAGGAGGATTTTCTGTTGGATACATTTGAGCCATCACACAGATCTACTCAAATTCTTCCCATGATCAAAGGAGTCATTAAGCACGCTCCAGAAATATTCAAAGATCCTGTACGCACTAGGGTACTGAATCCAAGAATAGAAAAGAAATATAGGCCTGCACCCTCTGATCCAACCTATATTAAAGGACATCCTCCTCTAGACTCTTTAGGGTGTCCAATGCAAGAAAAAGAGCGAATTCACAGACTTCTGGTGAAACGCTCCCACCTGACAAGGAATCCAAAGTTATTGATGCGTCAGGTAAAAGAATAGCTGCACAAGCTACAAATATATGGCGCATTGCGAACACACAAGCCCTTCTCTCACGTTATGACAGGGCTCATTACGACCAATTAGAGACACTACTACAGCACCTTCCAGATCAATATAAAGATCAGGCAACAGAGCTCAATAAGAAGGCAAATTAATTTCAAATGCCTCAATAAAATGTGCTCAAGATTTCTAGCTAGAGCTGTAAACACTATGGTCATACTCAGAAGACATGCGTGGTTGCGCATTTCAGGGTTCAAACAAGAGGTGCAAACCACAATTTTGAACCAGCCTTTTAACCAAAACCAATTATTTGGTCCAGAAGTAGACACTACACTGGAGAAAATGAAAAAAGACACCGACACTGCAAAGTCAATGGGAGCTCTACAGTCCACACAGACTAGAGGTTCTTTTCGTCGCTCCTTTTATAGAGGAGGCCCCAAACAGACTGGAGCAGATACAACAACATCTTTCAAAACGCAAACACAAACATCCTCTAACAAAGGGTATTTTAGAGGAGGATACAGAGGCAATAATAACAAGGGAAGAGGTCACGGTAACAACAGCAATCGCTCCTCCTCCACAACTAAACAGTGACTTCCCTCTTCTCCCCCAACAGCATTCCACTCCTGTGGGGGGCAGATTAACACAGTTCCTGCCTGTCTGGAACTCCATCACAACAGACAGGTGGGTGAGACAGATTATCCAACATGGCTACTGCCTAGACCTTACAGCAACCCCCCCCAAACATACCACCCAGGCAGCGTCCTATGTCTACAGATCACCTGACTCTGCTTCAAAAAGAAGTTCTAGCACTTCTACAAAAAGATGCTATTCAACTAGTCCCATTAGAGGAACAAGGGGCAGGGGTTTACTCGCTGTATTTTCTAATTCCCAAAAAGGACGGGACACTGAGACCAATTCTCGACCTCAGGCCCCTCAACCATTACATACAATCAGATCATTTTCATATGATCACTCTGCAACAAGTGCTCCCACTACTGCAACAAGGCGATTTCCTTTCAACGCTAGACCTGAAGGACGCCTATTTTCACATCCCAATACATTCTGCTCACAGGAAGTACCTACGGTTTGTAATACAAGGACAACACTATCAGTTCAAAGTCCTTCCGTTTGGTGTCACAACAGCACCACGGGTGTTCACAAAGTGCTTAGCAGTAGTAGCAGCACATCTCAGAAGACAACAGATACATGTCTTCCCTTACCTGGACGATTGGCTCATAAAAGCCAATTCATTCCACCAATGTGTACAACACACTCAGCAGACAATTCAACTGTTGCACAACTTAGAGTTTACGATCAACTACACAAAGTCGCACCTAGAGCCTTCGCACGTGCATTAGTATCTAGGAGCTACCATAAACACATCTACAGCTCTAGCGTATCCCAGTTCAGCCAGGATCCAAAGCATTCAAGCCTTAGTCTCCACTTTTCAACACCAACAGTCTCTCCAAGCAAGAGTGTTCATGAGATTAATAGGCATGATGGCATCTTGCATCTTCTTAGTACCACATGCTAGACTGCAAATGCGTCCATTACAAGAATGTCTGGCACAACAGTGGAATCAGGCTCAAGGTCAGCTCACAGGCCTGGTGTTGGTAGACAGCCGCACGCATCGCTCTCTGCAATGGTGGAACACCAAAAACTTGACAAGAGGACGGCCGTTCCTCAAACCTGTTCCACAAATAGTGCTCACAACAGACGCATCCCTCACAGGATGGGGAGCCCATCTCTTACACCATACTACTCAAGGTTGATTGAACAACCAACAAAAGCTGTTTCATATCAACCATCTAGAGCTGCTAGCGATATTCTTAGCACTCAAAACTTTTCAACTTCAGGTACAGAACAAAGCTGTCTTAATCCGGACGGACAATATGACAGCAATGTACTATATACAAAAACAGGGGGGACACACTCTCTGCAACTGTCCCAGCTCGCACAGAACATTTGGAGATGGGCCATTCCTCAAAACATATCTCTGTTAGCGGAACACCTTCCAGGGGTTCACAATCAGAAAGCGGATCTGTTAAGATGGCAGTCACAACAGATTCACGAATGGGAACTACATCCACAAGTTCTTCAGCCATTCTTCCAACAGTGGGGGCACCCACACATAGACCTGTTTGCCACCCACGAAAATGCAAAATGCCCAACCTTCGCCGCCAGGTTCCCACACCCATGGTCCGAGGGCAATGCAATATGGATGAACTGGTCAGGCAGATTTGCGTATTCTTTTCTGCCTCTCCCCCTCATTCCACTAGTGGTGCGCAAGCTCAAACAACAGTCTCTCAAGCTCATACTAGTAGCTCCCACATGGGCACGCCAACCGTGGTTCACCACACTACTAGACCTCGCTGTTAACACAGAACCATGGAAAAATCAGACACCCAGACCCAAACCAACTGAATTTGGTGATCTGGCTCCTGAAGTCTTAGAGTTTGGTTATCTTAACCTACCACCAGACTGCATGAATATCATTAAAGAGGAAACCCACTACCAGAGCGTGTTATGCCGCCAAATGGAAAAGATTTGCAATATATTGCAAACATAATCACATTGATCCACTGGATGCTTCCATCCAAAATATCATTTGTTACCTTTTACATCTACAAAGGTCTAATTTGGCATACTCTTCCATACGCCTACATCTTGCAGCAATTGCAGCCTATTTACAAAACAGGCAACACCTGTCTCTTTTTAGGGTACCTGCAATCAAAGCATTTATGGAAGGATTAAAAAGAATAATCCCTCCCAGGCTGCCACCTTCTCCAGTATGGAACCTAAATCTTGTCCTTACGAGACTCATGGGACCCCCTTTTGAGCCTCTACATAAATGTGAACTGCAATTTCTAACATGGAAAACTGCTTTCCTTGTTGCCATCACCTCTCTCAGAAGAATAAGTGAAATACAAGCGTTCACCATACAAGAACCATTTGTTCGAGGCATATGAGCTGCAGATCGTATACTGTGCATTAGATCGCCAACTGGTGTTGGGCTTGGATGATTGCAGGTTGTTGTCTTCTTGGAAGAAGTCTTTGTAGTCACGAGATAGGTGACTCCTCCCTTGGACAATACTGCGCATGGTCATCGACTCCATCCTCATATTGTTTTTTTCCGCCACTGTGTTCGGAAGAAAGTTTTCCGCTCTGGCTAGAAAAGACTTTTCAGCAACTTCGAAGTGCAAACAACTTTATAAAAACATCATCGACATCGAATAAACTACTTTCGACATCAACTACATTCCAGTGCATCGACGCGGGCCGTTGGGCCTATCGGCGCCGTACGGCCTACGCCTCATGGACAGAACTCCATTCAAGAGATGCCCGGTATGTCGAGCAAAGTTCCTTCATAGGGACCATCACGAGGTCTGCAACCTCTGTCTATCGCCGGAACACAACGAGTCGACCTGCACAGCTTGTGCGTCCTTCCGATCGAAGAAGACCATTCGGGATCTGAGGGCGCGTCGACACGAGATGAGGAGATCAGCACCAGCACAGGAGGCCATCTTTGAGGAGGAGATCGTCGAAGAAGATGTCTCCGAGGACGAGGATCCACTCGAAGACATCTCCGAGGACGAGGCTCCACTCGTCGCCGAGGAAGACTCGCCTGATCTCCAGATCATATCGGGGGTAGAGGATTCAGATGACTCGATTCCATCTCGACATCCCATGAGTACCCCTGCCCCTGCACCACAAACACTACCCAAACCAAAGGCAACAGTCAGTACTCCGCCCATGGGGCCCAATCGGGACCGAAATACCCCCTCCGACGCCCCGCCTTCGGGCTCGGCTCCGAGGAAAACAACTACGCCTTCCGGTGCCTCGGCACCGACAAAACCCCATGTGCCAATTCCACCTCTTCCATTGGCACCGAAGCACACACATCCTTCGGCACCGAAGGATTCCTCCACGCCGAAGCCAAAACTCCCTTCGGTGCCCAAAGAAAAAGAGCCTATGGCACCCAAACCAAAAGAGGCATCGGTGCCGAAGCTGAAAAATGCACCAGATCCGAAAAGAGCTCCGACTCCAAAGCCTTCCGGTTCCAAAAATAAAGATGGGAAGCCAGAGTCCGACGCCGCAAGGCCAACAAGACCTGTTTCCACTCCAATATCTCCAACCTCGGTACCAAACACTCCTACTAAGCCGAAAGCACCTTTGGCACCGAAAATTTTGCCACGGGACTCCATAACGCCTCCTACAGCAAAACACAAGAAACAACCCCTTTCGGCACCGAAAAAAATCGATGCCAAAGAAGGTTGTAGAGGAGAAAAGAAAGTCTATATTAATCCAAAGTCTGGACATGTAGAGGCTATTCCTTATAAGAAGAGACCAGCAGACACACCACTTCTACCTGTGGTTCCTGCCAAAAAGAAGGACTGTGCAACTTCTCCAATGCACCCTTCCTCTCCTTTACCTTCTTCCTATCCTACCCCTCCTTACATTGAACCTACAGTTTCTCCTGTTCAATCTCCTGCATCATCACACCACACTGACGAGAGTATGATCTTGGTGGGGGGAATGACATACCAGAGCAACAAGAATACCCTTTAGATGAAGATGTCAATCCTAAATATCCTAAAGAGGATGACATATATGGCTTCCCACCACACAATGTGCCCGACATTCCTGATCCTCAGTCCTACCCAACAAAACCTTCCCCTCCAGAGGATAGTATTGGGTTTAATCATTTATTAAATAGAGCAGCCCTTTACCACGGGGTTTTCAATGCACTCTGATGCCATTGATGAGGATTTTTTACTGGATACATTTGAGCAGTCACAAAGGTCTACGCAAATACTACCTATGATCAAAGGCGTCATTAAACATGCTCCAGAAATATTTAAAGACCCAGTACGCTGTAGGGTATTAAATCCAAGAATAGAAAAGAAATACAGACCAGCACCATCTGATCCAGTCTATATTAAGGGACATCTGCCACTAGACTCTTTAGTAGTAGAAAAAGAGCCAATTCCCAGACCTTTGATGACACGCCTTCGCCTGACAAAGAATCTAAAGTTATTGATGCGTCAGGGAAACGGATTGCTGCGCAAGCAACAAACATATGGCGCATAGCAAATACACAAGCCCTGCTCTCACGCTATGACAGGGCTCACTACGACCAATTAGAAAAACTGATGGAGTACCTCCCAGATCAGTACAAAGATCAGGCAACAGAGCTCATACAGGAAGGCAAGTTGATATCCAATGCCTCAATTAAAAGTGCATTAGATGTAGCTGACACAGCATCCAGAGCAGTCAATACTAGTGTAATACTCAGACGACATGCGTGGTTACGCATTTCAGGTTTTAAAACAGAGGTACAGACTACCATCTTAAACCAGCCCTTCAATCAGAACCAATTGTTCGGGCCGGAAGTAGACAACACACTAGAAAAGATGAAAAAAGACACAGACACAGCTAAGTCTATGGGTGCATTACAATCCACACAGACTAGAAGTTCTTTTCGCCGCTCCTTTTATAGAGGAGGCTCCAAGCAAACTGGCGCAGATACAACGTCATCTTTTAAAACAAATAAACAGACCTCCTCTAACAAGAGTTACTTCAGAGGAGGATACAGAGGAAATAATAACAAGGGAAGAGGTAGAGGTAATAACAACAACCGCTCCTCTTCCACTCCCAAACAGTGACTTCCCTCTGCCTCCCCCACAGCATTCCACCCCTGTGTTGGGCAGATTATCACAGTTCCTACCTGTCTGGAATGCCATCACAACAGACAGGTGGGTAAGACAAATTATCCAACATGGCTACTGCCTAGAACTCACAGCAACCCCCCCAAACATACCATCCAGGCAGCGTCCAATGTCCACAGACCATATTACTCTACTTCAACAAGAAGTTCTAGCACTTCTACAAAAGGATGCTATTCAAGTAGTTCCTTTAGAAGAACAGGGAACAGGAGTCTACTCCTTGTACTTCCTAATTCCCAAGAAGGACGGGACACTAAGACCAATTCTCGACCTCAGGCCCCTCAACCATTACATACAATCAGATCATTTTCACATGATCACTCTGCAGCAAGTACTCCCACTACTACAACAAGGCAAATTTCTTTCAACACTAGACCTAAAGGACGCCTACTTTCACATTCCTATATATCCTGCTCACAGGAAGTATCTAAGGTTTGTCATACAAGGACAGCACTATCAATTCAAAGTCCTTCCATTCGGGGTCACAACAGCACCACGAGTGTTCACAAAGTGCTTAGCAGTAGTAGCGGCACATCTCAGAAGACAACAGATACATGTCTTCCCTTATCTAGACGACTGGCTCATAAAAGCAAAAACATACAGTCAATGTGTCCATCACACAAAGCAAACAATTCAAACATTGCATGACTTAGGGTTTACCATAAACTACACCAAGTCGCACCTAGAGCCTTCGCAGGTTCATCAGTATCTAGGAGCTACCATAGACACATCTACAGCTCTAGCGTATCCCAGTCCAGCCAGGATACAGAGCATTCAAACCTTAGTCTCCCTTTTTCAACACCAGCAGTCTCTCCAAGCCAAAGTGTTCATGAGACTAATAGGCATGTTGGCGTCTTGCAACTTCATAGTTCCACATGCAAGACTGCAAATGCGCCCATTACAAGAATGTCTAGCACAACAGTGGAATCAGGCTCAACGTCAGCTCTCAGACCTGGTGTTGGTGGAAGCCATACATATCGATCTCTGCAATGGTGGAACACCAAAAATTTGACAAAGGGACGGCCGTTCCTAGAGCCTGTTCCACAGATAGTGCTCACGACAGACGCATCCCTCAAAGGACGGGGAGCCCATCTCTTACACTATACCACACAAGGCCAATGGAACAACCAACAAAAACTGTTCCATATCAATCATCTAGAGCTGCTAGCAATTTTCCTAGCACTCAAAACATTTCAAGTGCAAATATACAAAACAAAGCTGTCTTAATCCGGACGGACAATATGACAGCCATGTACTATATACAAAAACAGCGGGGGGACACTCTCTGCAACTGTCCCAGCTTGCACAGAACATTTGGAGATGGGCCATTCTCAAAACATACACCTGACGGTAGAGCACCTTCCAGGAATTCACAATCAGATAGCAGATCTGTTGAGTCGACAGTCACAACAGATTCACCAATGGGAGATACATCCACAAGTTCTTCAGCCATTCTTCCAAATGCGGGGGCATCCTCAGATAGATCTGTTTGCCACCCACGAGAATACAAAATGCCCAACCTTCGCCGCCAGGTTTCCACACCCATGGTCGGAGGGGAATGCGATATGGATGAACTGGTCAGGCAGATTTGCGTACGCTTTTCCACCTCTCCCACTCATTCCACTAGTAGTGCGCAAACTCAGACAACAGTCTCACCACACTGCTGGATCTCTCACTAGTTCCACATAAAAAATTAAAGCTCACGCCCCCCCTGTTAACACAGAACCATGGAGAAATAAGACCCCCAGAACCAAGCCAACTGAATTTGGCGATCTGGTTCCTGAAGTCTTAGAGTTTGGTTACTTAAACCTACCACCAGACTGTATGAACATAATTAAAGAAGCTAGAAAACCCACTACCAGAGCGTGTTATGCCGCTAAGTGGAAAAGATTTGCAATATATTGCAACAATAATCACATTGATCCACTGGATGTTTCCATCCAAAATATCATTTGCTACCTTGTACACCTACAAAGGTCAATTTAGCTTATTCTTCCATACGCCTGCATCTGGCAGCAATAGCAGCCTATTTACAGAATAGACAACATCTATCTCTATTCAGAGTACCTGCGATCAAAGCTTTTATGGAAGGATTAAAACATATAATCCCACCTAGGTTACCACCTGCTCCAGTATGGGACCTAAACGTGGTCCTTACAAGACTTATGGGACCCCCTTTCGAGCCTTTACATAAGTGTGAATTACATTTCCTAACATGGAAAACTGCTTTCCTTGTTGCCATCACCTCTCTCAGAAGAGTTAGCGAAATACAAGCATTCACAATACAAGAACCATTTATTCAGATACATACTAACAAAGTGGCTCTTAGGCCTAATCCAAAATTCCTGCCAAAAGTTATTACTCCTTTTCGCCTTAACCAATCAGTAGAGCTACCTGTGTTTTTTCAAAACCCGGACTCTGTTGCAGAAAGGGCATTACACACCTTAGATGTTAGATGAGCCCTGTTATACTACACAGATAGGACTAAAACCTTCAGAAAGACAAAACAATTATTTGTATCTTTCTCTCCTCCACACAAAGGCAACCCCATCTCTAAGGGGGGAATTGCCAGGTGGATTGTAAAGTGTATACAAATATGCTATCAAAAAGCTAAACGTACACTAGCAGTTTCTCCTAGAGCACACTCTACTCGCAAACTAGGAGCCTCTATGGCTTTCTTAGGAAATATACCACTAGAGGACATATGCAAGGCAGGGACATGGTCTACAATACACACCTTCACTAAACACTATTGTGTTGATGTGCAAGCCAAGCAGCAAGCTGCAGTAGGCCAAGCTGTCCTTAGAACACTATTTCAGAATACTGCAACGGATACAGGTGACCACCGCTAGGGGAGACACTGCTGCACAATCGATGCACAGTATACGATCTGCAGCTCATATGCCTTGAACGGAATATGCTACTTACCAGTATGCATCTGTTCTTGGCATGTAGAGCTGCAGAGTCGTATACGCCCTCCCGCCTCCCCGGGGCTTGTATCCGTTCCAGTTATCATCTTACTTAGATGCACACGCATGGACATCCCTTTTTTTCTCTTCACTTCTACTAACTCCATCATTTCCCATCATGGCGAAAAACAGTCTAAGGATGGAGCCGATGCCCATGCGCAGTATTGTCCAAGGGAGGAGTCACCTATATTGTGACTACAAAGACTTCTCCAAGAAGACAACAACCTGCAATCATCCGAGCCCAACACCAGGTGGCGATCTAATGCATAGTGTACGAATCTGCAGCTCTTCATGCCAAGAACAGTTGCATACTGGAAAGTAGCATTTTCCTTCTACAAAGCCCAGTGTTTGGCCACTATAATGGCCTTTACTGATTCATCTGGTACCTCCTCCTACAGATTCGCACCATAAGTCAGATCAGGTGTATTGTGAAAAAGCATCTTCTGGCACCCAATTTGCAATCACTTTGTTTGGTAAAGTCTGATGTGAACCTACTACTGGGGCAGCACCATTTTTATCAACACAAGTGGGGTAACGCTGGGTGGTAGGGATTTTGGGGATTCCTGCGGATTCTGGAAGTTTCATCACACAAATGTAAAAATACATTCATGACTTGAGGCAAAGTTTGAGGTTTGCAGGGCATTCTGAGTAAGAAACCCTGTGGTATCCACACAAGGTGCACCACCCTAGAATCCCTGGGTTTCGTTTACAACAATGACTGTTCATGGGTTTGCATGGATGGTACTACAGCATGGCCCCAAATACGGCAGCTACCCCAGTTGCTTTTTACTGAACAGAGCACTTTAGGGCCTTTTGTGTTGTGGTGTCTTTACCAACCGACAGAAGTGGGGGTACCATTCTTATGGAGAGACGTATGGGAACTCCGTGTGGTAGGAAATCTGAAGATCCCCGCAGATTACAGAGCTTTCCGTCATAGAAATGTTAAGAAAATGTATGGGTTTTATTTTGTTGCAAAAGTTTGATGTTTGCAGTGGCGTCTGAGTAAAATTACCTTATGAGAGTCACAAAATTCAAGCACCCCTGGACTCCCCTGGTTGTATAGTTTTCAAAAATGTGTGGGTTTTGTAGGCTTCTCTGGGTAGTGGCACAGACAAGCTCACTTTAGCACTGGGGGTTCTTCCTACCAAGACCAAAGCAGTCAGACTTGTTTCCACATACCTAAAAGGCTTTAGTCAGGATTCCACTCTCGTACTACATTTGGTATCTATGGTTTCGTGGCGGCTTCACAGCATCTCTAAATGTTCATATCCAGAAAATGTGTACAAGACCTTTTCAGATTGATTTTAGAAGGAAGCTCATGTTTGCGTCCCTTTATTTTCAAGATCCTGGGGATTCTAAAGGATAGCCAGGGTTTGTGATTCCCCAGAGAGGGGGCAGGAGGGGGATTTGGGGCAAAATCTAGCTACATTTTGAGTGATCGTGAAAAATAGAAAAAGTGCTCCAGATAAGTGCCTGGTTTTCTGTCCCCTAAAATGGCATCATCAAATGGTCTGCTCTGCTAAAATCATCATCTTCCCAGCTTTCAGAAATATGTAGAGCGGAAAGTTTTTTTTTAAAATACAGATTTAGCATTTTTCAAAGAGGTAGCCATTTTACCTATTTTTTGTGCTCTCAACCTACTTAGTTTTGGTGGAAACCAGTGTGAAACCCATGGGTGATCCAGAATAGCGATAGATTTCTTACAACTGGACAAAATTCAGCAAGGGGTCATATGTGTAGATCCCCGAAGTTTTTCACGAAGGAAGTAACTGTTGAAATAAATCAAATGAGAAGGAAAACAACTGTTATTTTTTACAACGCTTTCATCTGTACATTTCTGTCATGAAGCCGATTTACTAAAGTAATGTACCATTAAGTCCGCTAGACCATTCTAATTGCGAGCATATATAGGGTTTGTAGGTTCTCCAAGAACTCAAGGAACCCAGCGCCAACAACTGAGCTGCACCGTACAATGTTTTTTATAGATCAACTCATACGGTGAAATATGTAGTGTGAAAAATGGATATTAAGGAAACTCATGTATTTCTGAAATGGGCACTAGATGTGACGTTTAGGAGCAGCAGCTATTTGTACATCTCTGAATTTGTGGGTAGTCATACTAGCATATGATTTAGAGGGTATTTTTCAAAATATCTTATTTCGTACACAGTGCCATACTGCCTTTTTAGAAGGCACAAATGCAGCTAAATACAATTGGTAATAACAAATGTTCTACTATTCTATTCTGCAACATGTCTACTGATAAAAATGGTACCTCACCTAGAGCCCCCAACAGGAAATGGCCTAAATGCAACATGGATACATCACATTTTGCACTCAAAGCTGACCCTTTTTTTGCGAAGTGGGTAGCTGTGGATTTTCGGCTCCTTCTCAGCCGGCACCTGGGGAAACCTAGCTAATTTGGAGGTTTTTCAAAACAAGACAGGAACGGATCAAACCAAGGTAAATGAGAGTCACTGGCTGAGGCCACCCATGGACCTTGTTTTCATACAATCCTATAGCAGGCACTGGGTCCAGCAACCAAAGTGGGGCAGCACCGTTTTTATCAACACAAGTGGGGTAACGCTGGGTGGTAGGGATTTTGGGGATTCCTGCGGATTCTGGAAGTTTCATCACACAAATGTAAAAATACATTCATGACTTGAGGCAAAGTTTGAGGTTTGCAGGGCATTCTGAGTAAGAAACCCTGTGGTATCCACACAAGGTGCACCACCCTAGAATCCCTGGGTTTCGTTTACAACAATGACTGTTCATGGGTTTGCATGGATGGTACTACAGCATGGCCCCAAATACGGCAGCTACCCCAGTTGCTTTTTACTGAACAGAGCACTTTAGGGCCTTTTGTGTTGTGGTGTCTTTACCAACCGACAGAAGTGGGGGTACCATTCTTATGGAGAGACGTATGGGAACTCCGTGTGGTAGGAAATCTGAAGATCCCCGCAGATTACAGAGCTTTCCGTCATAGAAATGTTAAGAAAATGTATGGGTTTTATTTTGTTGCAAAAGTTTGATGTTTGCAGTGGCGTCTGAGTAAAATTACCTTATGAGAGTCACAAAATTCAAGCACCCCTGGACTCCCCTGGTTGTATAGTTTTCAAAAATGTGTGGGTTTTGTAGGCTTCTCTGGGTAGTGGCACAGACAAGCCCCAAAATCCACATCTACTCTCATTGCGTAAACAGGGTGGTTTTCAGTGAAAATGTGATGTGTCCATGTTGCATTTTTAGCACTTTCCAATCGTGGGCCCTAGGGCCACCCACAAGAATGCGGTTCCATTTTGATGTGAAGACGTGGAAATGCTGGATGGTTGTTCAATTTGTGGATCGCAACAGATTTCAGAAATACCCATCAAAAATGTAAATAAAGGAGGGATCTTAGCTATTTATGCAAACATTCAGGTTTTGAAGGGCATTGTGGTAAAGTGAGTGGGGTCAATACAAATTATATCACCCTGCCCATCTGTGTGTGTTCGATTATCCAAAAACATGAGGGGTTGTTACTGAACTTTCAAAGTAAAACAACTACTCATACAGGTTGGTTTTGGCACATCCAGAAGTGCTAGCTTCAAAGACAAAATACTAATCACAGTATCATAAAATTAAAACCGAGGCACCTGAAGGCTATGCTGTAAAGCCTTGACAAAGCACCAACTGCTTTATAGGCCATTCACACCCCTTTCATGCACCACACACAAGACTTTCATACCGCCAGCCATGGACCCATTCCAACACATCAGTGCACTCACATCAACATACCACCGCAATTCAAGGACCCATTACATTCATACACCACAAGTCAAAATCCCCAGTCAAACCAACTCTCACCTATTCATCAACCAGCTTGTATTCAAACACACCACAAGTAAACCTCTTCACACACATGTTAAGGGTTGGAGGTGTCAACAACATTAACAAATGCAAAAACATTATTACGTTTTTACTACCTGTCAAGTATCCACCTCCATTGATATTCTGAGTCCTACAGAACGTATGCCTAGTGAACCTTTAGTAACAGCTCCCAAGACAGCCACACGTGTCTTTCATGTGCATTTAGGGCACTCACTGTGCTAAATCCAACTTCTTCTAGTTTGTGGATGCAATTCTGGGGTGTCCAAGAACGCCCCCTGTGGCCTACATTCCTCAAACTGGGTGAGCATATCTACCTTTGAAACTAAGGCAAACATCCTGGGGGACACTACCTGGGGTCCCTGAGAGCATGTCTTAAACTACGAAGAGCGTTTTTGACACACAAGTTAGTTAGTGAGAAAGATACATATGTGCCATCCACCGTTATGTGCAGTGCTGTGACTATAATGCACTTGTCATATGGCAAATTGACCAACTACTAAGTTCTAACTGAGGATGAAAATGACAAGCAGAACCCATGTCACTCATACTTGTAACATTGGGTGCAGAGTTCTCTGTAATGTACTGTGCGTTTGTAGGGGGTGTATCCTGTTGCTGACAGGGGTGATCCATAGATTCACCTAGTTAAAGAGCCAATTGTTCAACTTCTTGCAGAATGCAATAATTTTAGTGATGGCGCAGATTTGTATTCCTCCCTTTCAGAGCAAATTATGCGAAGTCACTTTTCCCTGTTCTGGTACTACGTTTGCATGGAATGTGTGCGAGTCTGGCTGAGCAAAGTCATCTGCAAGGTTTCTGAAATCTGAGGCGGTTTTAAGGTATGATGTGAATGGTTTGAATGTGTGCCAGGATTTTTGTTTGAAATCTCTTTTATACATTTTTTCAATCAACAATATCATAGAACGAATACAATGTTAATATAAGCGTCAAGCAAGGAGACTACAAACACTTCAATCTATGTTGCTCCAATAATACTTGTCCACCAGCTTAAGAAACCACAAGCTCTGTCCAGGCTCGTCGACTAACAGATATGAACATTATCTGTGAAAAGGGAGTTAAGCTAGTGATAATGTAATAACTTAGATAATATCACACTTTCTTCTCCTGTACAACAGTTCTATAAAAAAGAAAACATAACCACAAAAAAAGAAAGCAAACAAAAGAAGAAAATCAAGAACTAGTGTGTTGGGATTTTGAGACGAGCTGTGGGTGGGGAGCCAGTTAAACTGTTTGAGGTGCAGGTTGTGTGCTTGGTGAAAGGTTGAGGGAAGCTGCTGATGCTGCATTCTGCGTGGTTAAGAGTCATTTGCTTAGTTGAGTGAGTGAGTAAATCCATATCGGATGAGTACGGCGCTGATCGGGTTGAGCCCACTGGTGAAGATGAAGTGATGGCATGTATATCTGTACTACCTTGACTATCTGCACTCTACCTATGTTATATCCTTGGGAAAGCACACCTAGCATAACCTTTCCATACTTGTTTATGCCTCTGCCCCCTTCAAACTTCTGTATACTTGCAAACTGAACCTTTACTAATGCTTTCCATTGCTAGCTACTTGTAGCTTAAGATAATGCATGTTTGAGGCATGTGTGGCTGTAAATACAAATGCTTAGCATATTCCTGCCATCTTGTGTTGGGCACAGATGTGTGCAAGTTGTCTTTCTTTGAAAAAGTCTTTTGAGTCAGAGGGTAGTGTTACTCCTCCTCTTGCTGGTAATGAACTTGGTCATCGACTCCATTGTTAGGTTGTTTTCTTCCACCATTGGGTTTGGACATGTGCTCCTCTGCTCAGGTTCGACACTGTCATCACCTATTTCTCTTAGGCTTTACCATCGGTATTATTTAGATCCCAGCTTTTTCTCTTTCTCTCTCATCCGTTTGAGGACGCAGATTCGGTCTGGGCGTCTCCAGTCGGCCAAAACCCTCGTGGGCCTTCGCCCTTCGGGCAAATCTTATATCTTTGGCATTCCCCCTGCACCATGCCTACCTGGTGATGGAACGGATGCCTTTTCGCTCTGTCCTCAATGCCACGCCAAGTTACCCATGCACCAATCTCCACCAGGTGTGTACCTTGTGCCTTGCCTCTGAACACGAAGAGGCTAGCTGCGAGGCCTGCAAATCCTTTTGATCCAAGAGGACGCTGTTTGATCGTGGAGCTCGGCCCCTCCAAATGTCCCACTGCAGTGAAGAAACACTGGATCTCTTAGGATCCGAGGACCTTCAACAGGAGGCGCAGGCATCGGCTGCATACGAAGGCACCTTCTCCCCCGACTACACCTCCAGCTGAGAGATAGAGATGCAGGATCTTGCACCAGGTCAAGCTGTGAGTATTGTTCCCCCCCCACCTCCACCTCGACCCTGACCCCAGCAGACCACCACAAATGGTCGCCCACCCGTGCCAAACCGGACTAAATCCAGCATTGGGCAACCCCTGCCTTTGGGCAATGGTCAGCACCTACCGGCTGTTCTGACAAATGCCCAGCTTTGGCTCAGCATTAAAAAAACACCACAAGCTGCACGCTCCCGAACCGACTCCCCCTGCTTCATCTGCTGCCCTGCACCAAACGTACCAGAGTGTTCCCTCCACTCTTATACAGGGGGTAGAGAAGGAGGGAACACATTTTTTTACCCACCATATGACGACTAGGCTTGGGCGGTGAACTTCGCTCCGTTTTCTGAGTTTTTCTGCACTCTGCACTCCGTGGAGTGCAGAAAACTCCACTTCGCGAGGTGCAGCAGAGTTTTTCCCCGCTCGCAATCGCGAACGGTAAGTTCGCCAACAGTAAGTTCGCGAGAAAGAGCTGCCGCTCGGGTAGAATTTCTACACAAGCGGCAGGAATAGCAGCACAAACTGCAGTGTGCACTGCACTCTGCCACTCGTGGAACTTCGCTGAGTTTTTTTGTAACTTCACGGAGTTCCGCATAGAAAAACTCCGCAAACTACGCCCAGGCCTAATGACGACCCGTGGGACACTTATGATGCAGATCCACCTGCTGATACAGACCCTGATCGGTGTCCTGCTAAACCCTCTCTCCAGGACGATACCATCACATACAATGACCTTATAGGAAGAACTGCCACCTTTCATAAGGTGCAGTTACACAGCGAGCCTCTTGTAACCAGGAGGCGGAGCACTCGCCCCCTGTAACCCGGAGTGTGCCTGTAAATTGTGACCCCCCCCTCTTGTCTCCACAGGTGTCCGAGAACGCAAGCTGGAACCCCGTGGTAGAACCGTACAGCTGTGACGAGGAAGACATGGAATACGGTCCCTTTAACTGGACCCGACCAGGTGACGAGGAGGAGGAGCCCGACGTTACCTTAAAGGACGCCCAGCGGTCAGACCAGGTGTGTCTTTACACCGGAGGAGCGGTCAGAGCGGAGTGGAGTGGAGGCGCGGCGTGGAGCAGAGGTATCGAGAGGAGCAGAGGATTAGCATGGAGAGGAGGCGCAGCGGCGTGGAGCGGAGGAGAGTTGTGGAGCGGCGGAGAGGCGTGGAGCAGCGTAGCCGAAGGCAGCGTTCACCGGGATGAGAGTGCGGTAACCGCGGAGGCATCAGCTGAGACAGAAGGCGGCAGACCTTCAAGAGCGGCAGCTGTGTCGGGAGTCTCACCGGGAGAAGCGGAGAAGCCGGGAAGAAGACGCCTCGGATTCCTAAGGGGACCTTCGGGAGCGACGGATTCAGGAGGACAACGGACCCACGCTTTGCCCAGCCACTCCCCCGGAGGGGCGTGGCTATCAGAGGTGCATGGAAGGGTTGCGGGGTGGTTAAGGTTGGAGAAGAAGGGAGACCCCTAAGAAACCCCTAGAGTACAGTCCCTTGCACATCCCTCACAAACCCGACAGTAAACGAAGCACTGAGTGTTCCCTCACCCCCTTTCCCCGGAAGCATCTGTAGAGTTGTACAGAACCCTAATACCTCCTCTGTTTCTGTCTCCCCCTTCGGTGGAGCCTGGGCCACGACGGATCCAGAGGGAGAAAAAGGAAGACGGAGCCCGACCCGACGCCGAGAGGAGGGGGCCATCCGCAAAAGCAGGAAGGAAGAAGCCGCTCTCCTCGTCCTTTACTGATCAGACCTACCTGTACAGACAGACTGTTCAAATCAATAAAGCCTAGTTTGAACCCTACCAAGACTCGTATATTGCCTATCCCCACACCTTATCCTCTACCCAACGCTCAGCACAATACATGCTGATGCCAATAAGCATGTTGATACATAAGACAGTCATTTTACAGCCCTGTTAGGTCTCTGGTAATTACACCATGGGTCGACAAAAGTTATAAGGCTTCACCCATCAACCCTATATACATAAAAGGACAACTTGCACCTGATTGATTGGTAGTTGTCACAGCACACAAGAGGGCCAACTCTCAAACATCTGGTGGGGCATCCTCACCAGATAAAGCGTAAGACGATTGATGCCATGGGTACAAGAAATAATGGTCACAGTCTAAAGTACTTTAGTATAGAGATCAAAACATCACATGACTGAATCAATCAGTACAATGTATTCCTATTTCAAAACATGCTGTTAAATTTAGCGGACAGCATCGATTGTCTGTACATTTCTAAAACATAGGTGCTCCAGAAGGAAGGGAAAAGAAGGTGCTCAGGGAGAGGTGTGGACATGTGAGGGATGTAGGAAAGGAAAGGCGATGTGCAATAAATGCGTCAAAGGACTGATAGAAACCTATCCAGCCATACAAAGGTGAATTTTACACATGACTATAGTATACTCGTGACACAGACAATTAATATCTGTTGTCTGTACTTGACAATTGAAGAGAGACCGTCGAAGTTTCGACCCTCTTGTTGTGTATAGGTTGATTAGTCCTTACATTGGGGTCCTCATCATAACAGAATGGAGACACCTAGGATTAATTAATGCAATCTTATTAATCTGGTGATGCAAATTACGAATCGGATAATAATTTGTAGGAGAGACAACAAATGTTACCATTCAAGACCGGCTAGAAGAATCATGCAGTTGTTTTCTAAAGTAGAGGGCCCGTAGGCTCACAAGGTGAGTGGAGGGGACAGGAATTGCACTGAAAATAAAAGAACGTGTGTACGCACCAATTCACATATGTGAAGAACATAGCTCACAGAGAGAAGCTGCCCACCCGACTTACTCAATGGTTTATAATGGCAACAGGGAAGCTAAGATGTGGCCCTGGATTGGATAAAAATCCCCATAACCCATGGTTTAGCGTTGGTCAGTGCGTGTCATCATTGGTCTTAATGTTCCTCTATCTAAACAAATAAAAGAGAGGAACATATTGTGGGCTATTATGGAAATGAAATCTATTGCGGTGGTGTGCACTATTAATGGCAAACTTACTTAGTGTGGGCAAGAAAAGTCCTCCAGGTCCACTGTGATCGGTAACCTATTAGTGATCTGGAATAAAATACGAAATGCGAGAACCTATTAGGGACTCGTGTTCATGTAAGATAATCGGGTCCTTCCAAGAAAAGAAAGGAAATCCAGCTCGAGGCTGTGATAGAAATGACATCTATTGCGGTGGTGCACGCTTATTAATGGCAAACTCACTTGGTGCAGGTAAGAAAAGTTCTCCAGGTCCACCGTGATCGGTGAACTAGTCTGGAATAAAATAAGCAATGGGAGAACCTATTAGGGACTCGTGTTCATGTAAGCAAATCAAGTCTTTTAAAGAAAGGAAAGGAAAACCAACTCAAGGCTGCAACATACCATCATAAAACGTCACGATCACTAAATCATAGCTGTGGGGAGAAGGGAGGGGAAGTCACAATTCGACCTATGTTTGGTCTAAAGTAAAAATAAAAATAAAATGCAGGCTGGTAACGGGCTTAGCGTACCGCCGCTTATCTGGCCGTTTATATTTGAATGCCTTGAGACGCTGACAGGCCCGCTCGGGCGGTTCTGTGATTGATAGCATGTAATGTGGCATGCACGCGCGACACATTCCAAGGACAGCCGCTGAATGCAGGCACGTTCAACCGAACGGCCTGTGCACTGGCGTAACGAAAATTGAGGGGGCCTCTCATCAATGACAGTGAACTAAACCAAACACATCCCAGTCGGTATAAGAAGAAGCTGCCTTACTACGGGAGTAAGAGGAATTGGTATATGCCGTAAAGCGACATCTTGTCAACAATCATTGAGGTATATTCTCCAGAAGGTGAGATAATCATCGCCAAAAACGGCGAATGCAAGTTTTCATATCGCCGTATATCACGGGAAAATAACTCTGTGTTAACGTCGTATTCACAACACGGCGGTAACATGCGATAGTCTCCGCGATAACATTACCAGGATGGCAATACAAATCGAAACCCGAACGTGAAAAAAGTTGCGATGGGCCCAACTGCGATACAAAAATCAGCTGCCAGCCTGCAAGTCCCGCAAGTCAGGCGGCCAAAATCACTATAAAAGCGGTAACCAATAACACAAACAAGACCCAAACAACTGGGAAGCACCATGGAGGTAGCCAGAGCAAGTACAGAGGGCAACCAGAACTCCACAAGCCCCATGGAGGACCAGCCTGGGACCATCATTGGGGAGACGTTGGCAGGAGTTGGGGGACCGGACACTGCACAACATGACCTGAGCCAACAGCAACAGGGTAACAACCAGGGACTGGGGGGGATGGGGGAGATGGACACAATGGCACACATGCACAAGTAAGTATAGCACATCTGCGGACAAACCATGCCCAAGAGTCACAACTCCGACCAAGGACCCAATTTACCCAAGTCTGCAACATCTCAGCACTGCATAAGCACAGAAGTGAAAGGCACACATCCTGAAAGGGATAAGGGCCAGCCAAATCAGAACCAAAGGGGCAACTCACCTACAATGCAGCACACACACATAAGATGCAGAGCCCCTCAACATTGACAACAATGTGGTACAAACTGCAACACTTTCAAAACAGAACAGAGGACACAACTGATGCCGCTTGTACTTAGAAAATGGCCATTCGCATTTGGCATAGCAGGAAACTGTGAGATGACAATGTACAAGTACAATCTCCTCATACACAGTCACAATGTACATTGCCATGCAGTCTGACAATAAACCTGTACAATGCGTGAACATGCATGTGAATACAATGTCAATCTGCATTTCCCCTTCACATTGGAGAGGGAGAATCAACACCTCCTGCAGAGCAGACCCAACAACACAGCACTGATGATGAAGAGGACCTCCCCAACATCTACACCGACGCACTCCAACAGCTCAGGGACAGCTGTGGCACCCACCTCCAGGAGCAGGGCAGCCCAGCTGCATCCATGAGACCCCACCCCCTGCACAGGCCACACAGCAGGAAGTACCCACCACCACAGCTGTCTCCCAGGACCCCCACGACCAACACATGGCCTTCCAACGAGTGCCAGGGGATGTCTGACCAGCTGCGGGTGGGGTTCGACCTCATGGCAGCCAAACTAGATGCCATATGTGGGTCTCTAAGTCCCATCAGGGACCACTCACAGTCCCTAATGGACACCCACTGTCCTCTCCATGCTCTCTAACAATCCATGGCTAACATCACTTGAGTCATGACTCTGAGAAAAGAACAACTGTCTAGTCAGAGTGGCTCCAGCAATGGCAGCCGGTAGTTGGGGCACATAAGGAGAATGATGGGGAGCATGAAACGGATGGAGGCGGAAACAATGTTTGCCACGGCTGCACTCCAGTGAGATGTAGCTGGGATCTTCCATGCCCTGCAGATCCTCTCCATGGCAATGCCACCACAAGGCCTGGCGCGGATGAATGCTGCTGCTACCACTCCATCCACATCTCCGCTCACTGAAGTGCCAGTGCCACACAGTGCGGCAGACATTCCACCTCTGGCTCCTGATGTGTTACTGCAACACAGGGATGCAGACAGAACACCACCAACAACATGTGCGGCACCTGACACATCAGAGGTTGATGATGATGAATCCAGCTCAGTGCTCAGAATGAAGTGGTAGCATTCATCTCCGCCATATGGCCGGTTTCAGCTTGGTTAGGCACTCTGCATCACGCCCTGGAATAACACCTTCCACTGTCTTCCGATACACTCAGCAACACTCACCTTGAACCTCGACATGAACTGCCATATTTTCCTGGTTACCAATGACACAGCACTCACACTGTGGACTGAAGTCGTCCACTTCCGCTGTACTTGTCAATCCTTAAAGGACTCTGGCTGGCCCTTCATGGGGCAACAATGTGAAGTGGGGTTTACATGGCCCTGTACTGCTCCAGCTACAACACAACCACTGAATGTGAATAAACCATTCTAATTCACACAGATGTGTCATGGCTGTGATCAATCAAGTATGTAAGTATGGATGAATGTAGGGACAGTGATTCCACAAAAAGGCACTCCCTGGCTAATTATATCAATGCGCAGGTCTGGCCGTGACCCAGATGGGAAGTGAGACACACGTTGTCATTCAAATCAACACTCATCACAGTTAAATACAAGTGAAGATGCGTCCACTTTAGTAGCATATGCGTGTCAGTAGGGGCAAGATAAGTGCCACAACATGCAGACCAATGCAGCAGTATGTCAGAATGAGGAATGTTGCCAAGCGTCTCTGTCCACCCTGGGGGAGTGCCTCACCTTTCACAGGTGTGTGTCAACCCGCGTTGTTGTCTGCTCATGTAGTCGGAATCCAGGCGAATGTAGCCATGTCTACTGTTGTTGTGGGATATGTGACCAGATCTCCAACATGCAACAAGGTACCGGGACATCTCCAATGGGTTCAGATCAGTTGTGACTGCAGGTACATAGTTACTTGTCCATGAAAGTGATTGCAGCTTCGTAGGCCATCATTTCCAACATGAGGTCATTGTCAACTTCATCAAACAGGATGGCGAGTCCATCCATTAGCAGATGTGCTGCGTCCACCCCCTTTCACCAATTAGCACTACAGCCCAATAGGGGAGAGTTTCAATGAGGTCACTGCATACGAGGATCTGTGCAATCTCCCAGGTCCAGCTGCCAGCATGTATGCCAAGTAGCAAGGCATCCCATAAGTGGGTATCAGTGACACTCCTTGTTGTGTGTCAACAGGGGGTGTGCACACACCTGTCAAGATCCAGTTCATCTACCGTCCTGTTGGATAGACAGACATCCATGCACCACTTGAATATGCTCGATCGACAATGCCACACAGGCTGAACGCAGGTGACGTTGGCAAGGCGGCAACTTAACCGGTAACTGATCCGCAGCACTGCCAATGGCAGTGCCCCCAGTAAATGCAGCATCCGCGCACGGTACATTTCCATGTGACAGGGGTTGTGCATGTGTCCGGGATGTTCAGCATTAGTGGCTCTTGTTGAAG
The DNA here is from genome assembly GCF_964261635.1 of Lissotriton helveticus. Classification (NCBI taxonomy): domain Eukaryota; kingdom Metazoa; phylum Chordata; class Amphibia; order Caudata; family Salamandridae; genus Lissotriton; species Lissotriton helveticus. Next base: position 1,252,054,059 of record NC_136070.1, read on the forward strand.
CGGCACTGTTCTGACCTGCGCCAGTTCTGTGGATGAATTGCCACATCTCGGATCAATGAGTTGTTTTAGTGTGCACCGGTTGTACGCCTGGGATGTGGGAGTAAGTGTGAAGGCTGTTCCATGCAAGATTACTTCGAGCAAGGACTCCTGTGTGTGGGGTGTGTATACTTTGGTCTTTCTTCAGGCTGTGCGTACTGTGGGAGTCGGCATCAGCTGCAATAATATCTGTCAGGGATGCCGTGCACATTCAATTCCGAGGTCGGAGGTTCAGGTGTGCTTCCACCTGATAGTTCAGACAAAGAAGCTTTCATCCCTAGTGTAAGTTTGTAATCTGCTTCCATTCATGAAATGTGAAGTGGCTTGTTGGGGGTGGGATGGGATGAGTGCGACTTTGGGAATCATTTTTGACATGTCTTGCATGTGGCATATGAGCGGCATCACTGTGGGTTACGTTGCCTTACAGCTGCTCTTCCCTCCCCCGAACCCATTTACCTATGTGCGCTGCTCTATTGCATCACTTGCACTCCTACAGCACAGTATTGTCATGCTTGTCTGCGCATGTCTAGAAGCCTGAAAATGACACTGTGATGTTGGCTGTTGAAGGTGGTGGGCCACGTGAGTGTAGGCCTATGTTAATGATTTGGAGGACACAGATGTGGAGTACATGCCTGACTGAACTGGCGTTGCTAATGTGGCTAGGCATGCTGCGGCAACACAGATATACACAACACTTGACATGAATGATCCTGAACCCCGAGCGGTCTTGCGCTGCTTCATTACTCTGTTCGTGCGAGCCCGCCCTCCAGGTGCATGCTACATTGCAACATTGACGCTTACAGGGGGGACGACTTAGCCACATGTCCAACTGCCTGAGGTGACATGGTTGCGTCCGCTGTCACAGCACAATGTAACATGTTAGGGCCCGGGGCCATCATCCATACATAATGACCACACGGACACACTTGGATAGATAGTGGAACTGGCTACAGGCATGTGCGCCCGGGCCCTTTTTATTACCAGGATCACATATCCAATGCTGGTTGGGTGTTGGGTGAGTGTGAGCCAGCCCTCAGGGAGTGGTTGGTGCGGGCAACAACTTGAACAGTGATCACTATTAAAGCGGAAGCAGAAAACACCAACATAACACAAACAACTGCGAGGCTTCATGGAGGTAGCCGGAGCAAGTACAGTGGTCACCCAATATACAATCAGAAGGGGCCATGACTTATGGTGCACTGAGATAGGGGCACCAGAGCAGAGTGTGCTAAAGTGAAGAAATTGTCAATGATTGGGTCCCTTCGGGATATTCCTGCTGCAGTGGGGTGTGTTACACCTGCCTCATCTTCATCATCATCGTCCCAGGTCTTCCCCATTGCCTGAGGTGACATAGTTGCGTCTGCAGTCCACGGCACGTAACTCAATCATAGCTCCTGGTATGTAGCTGGACAACCACCTCCAGTCTGCATTGCTGCCTTCTGGTTGTTTCCTCCTGCCCTCCCATTGTCTGTGCCTTCTCCCCTCCGCACACCTGCCTCACCTTCATCATCATTGTCCCAGGTCTTCCACACTGCCTGAGGTGACATTGTTGCGTCCTCAGTCCACAGCACATAATCCAATCATAAAGGGTCCCTGAGTAGTGGTGCACAGAGTTAGTGGCACCTGTGGCGCTCAGCGTGTGCGCAGCCTGCGATGATGTGTGGTCCGGGAGGCCGTACTGGGAGCAATGTCTTTTGCCTACTGAATTCTGCCTCAATAGGGACACATGACGTTGACTTGTGGTGCACAGAGTTAGTGACACCTGTGTCGCTCAGGGGGTGCGCAGCCAGCCATGATATGTGGTCTGGGAGGGCTGCACTGGAAGCAAGGACTGTTGCCTACTGGGCTCTGCCATTATTAAATCATGTCTCAATTCAAATTGTGGGCCCTGCTGACCACAGTGTAGGCCGGAGGCAGAGGTTAGCAGGGGCCCACAGCCACATGGCATTGACTTGTGGTGCACAGAGTTAGTGGCACCTGTGGTGCTCAGGGAGTGCGCAGCCAGCCATGATGCGTGGTCCGGGTATTGTTTATTGTTTTTAGTTAATAAAAACCATCACAATACAAATACAAATGAAATACATGTTAAAAGGATATTACTGCATTTTTATTAAAAAGTTAATAAATATTGGTATAACACAATAATATTATGGATTTGTAAAAATAGAAGATTATAAGATATATTCAGTACCTAATTGCAGGGACTTTTCAGTTTTCACCAGATTATTCATGTGGGGTAAGCATCTGTTGTAGCAAACAGGATTCAACAGTTCTAGATATCGTCATCCTGCTACAATGTTATCCTCCTATCAGTGTCATACAATCTTGTGACTTGTGGTGTTAAATACTACTTGCATGCCTGTTTTACTGCTCTATCATGAGATTGTAAAAGCTTCACAAGTTTACAATTTAGCTGAGGGTCTGTAGAATCCAAGGTTCTCATGCTGGCTGTTCTGCACGTACAGATCCCTCGCTCATTAAATAAGTACTTTAAATGTAATCCACGCACATTGTTCATTTCGGGGCAAATACAAACCAAATGCATGAAGTCCTCATCTGGGGCATCACTTAGTCTGCACGTCTTTGGTCCCTTGTATCGCCAAAATGGTTTGTCTGACAGAGACGGCAGATCACCTAGGTGCATGGCCAATAGTTGTTTCTTGAAATGCACCGGACAGGGTAGCTGAAGGTAAGTTGCAGGTTGCAATGTGGCATACGTTTGGATTGTCATCCATGTATGGGCTCGTCGTGAAAAAATACTTTTATCATCTACTAGCGAGTGAATTTTTGCCGCTTTATTCATGGCCTGACAAAACGACGGGATGCGACAAGTTCAAGTCCCAAGGATCACCCGCATTAGTTAATTGTAATGATGAAAACAAATATTTATTGTAAGTTGAATTGTCATCGTTAACCAAGGCTTCCCATAACGCGTTGACTAGAAGACTAGATTGATTGTTTCATATTTTGTGCATGGTTTCAATGAACTGGTACCTTCTTGCTATGTTTTGCTGTGTTAGTTCAAATTCCAAACGAATTTAGGCTGGGGAGGCATTACCGGGCAGATGAAATACCTGCTTATATGTTTTCGTTTGTAATCGGTCTAACATTTTAGCATCCCTACCATGCATCACCATACTTGCATAGGTTAGAGAAGGAAGCAGTTTTGCTTTAATTACAGAAAGCAGTGGTTGCTAGGAGGGACGGTCTAGTTTTTTTGCTAGCAAGCTGAATGTTTGTATTAAGGCATTGTTCTTCCTAACCATATACTCCTGTTGGGCTTGAAAATTAAGAGTCAGTGGCACCTGTGGCTCTCAGGGGGTGTACAGCCAGCCATGATGCGTGGCCCGGGCGGGCCGGACTGGAAGCAATGTCGTCTGCAATCGCGACTCAATCTGAATTGTGAGCCCTGCTGACCGCAGTGTAGGTCAACTGCAGTAGTCAGGACAGACATAACTCTGTGGTGTTGTGCTGCTGGGTTCGCTGGGGGCCTTTGTGCGGATGCCAGCGATTGGCTGAGGAGGCTGCGGTCACGGCGGTGGCCTTGTGGCCGGGTGAGGGGCTCCGTCCTGGCAGATGCGTTGGCCGTCCCAGAAGTGAACCACGCCCAGAGCCCCGGCCTATTTATTCCCACTCCTGCGCTGGACTGGCGTACTCCGGACCAGCCCACTCCGCTTACAGGGGTGACAACACAGCTACATGACCGAGGTCTTCCCCACTGCCTGAGGTGGCATGGTTGCACCCACTGTCTAGAACACTACAGACACCTGCAGTATATGTCCACATGGACAGGTCTGTGCTCTGCATGCTGAGGTCTGTCCAGCACATCACCGCCACACTTGGCATTGTGTGCATTCTTATTCATGGGTGACTTGCCTCCTTCACACATACTGGGTTCCCACCTCTCCCCACATTCTGCTATTGTGTGGCTGAGGGGCCATGCCGTTTTCGGAACGTCCGCTGTCTTGTTCTGCGCTGCCTCAGTGGTAGTCGGGGAGGGGTCCGGGGGGGGCTGGGGGTGTTGGCGGTGGGTGTTGTGGCCCTTTCGGGTCTCCGAGCTGCATGATCAGTAGCTACATGATATGTGTTGGTCTTCAGGTGTGGCTCTTGGCTGGGCTCCCTTTCATACTGCAGGTAGTCGTCCTGCTTAACACCAGTAAAAGACAGGTGTTAAATCCCTTCTGCTAACGTGCCTTATTGCCTGTTTTTGGTTCGCATCTCAGATCTGGCTGGTCGTTGAGAATATTGCGAAGTGGTGTTTTCGTGTCTTTTTGCACGGGAGCGCCTACTCTGTATATCATGTACAGTTGTCGTTCTCATCCATGGCGATGTTTTTTGCGGCAGCTATTGCTGGAAAACTGGCGATATGGGCCGTTTGCACCAGCTTGAGAATGGGGCGATAAATCTTTCGCCACTTTTGCTGCATTAAAGTGCCGATAACTCTGTGATAAGTCTTTGAGAATAAGCCCCATTAGGGAAATAAAACCGAACCCAGCCGGGTCGGTTTAGAGCACATGAAGCAAATGCATGATTGAACATAAAAGACGACGGTTAAGGCACAAATGCTAGATAATTAGAATGTGTGAATAAAGAGCTGGTAACCATCCAGCTGGATCAGACACAAATGAACAATGAAGTGCAAGCATACATCAATATAATTAATCCGTAACTATAAAAAAATGGAAAACAGACCAAAACGAGAACTGCTTTAATCTCAGTGGGAGGAGAAACGTTGTTATCTAGATGACGCATTGTAATTGCATAAAAACAAGGGAATTTCAGGAAATACATTGTTGCTGTTGTTAGATAAGGGGGGTTTAAGGGATATCAGAGGGTTAATAAACATGGAAAAAATGTGGTGGTGAATACATGGCCGAATGGTGTTGACATCATGTGAACATGTACATAATGGCATGTGAAGGTATGTTTATACCACATATAATATACATTAAACAAGGTCACTTCACTCACTGCTAAGGCAGGACAATTGTTCATTAGTTGCATCCATTTAATTTAGGCCATCGTGAACAGTGTTCATGGAATGCATCCATTTACATTCTCGAGTGTTGAGGACTGCATTGATATCCCCACCCCTAACGCCAAGTGTGACTTTCTCGAGTACCACCCATCTAATACTCTCTGGTTGGTGGTCAAATGTCTGGAAATGTTCCGCAAGAGGTGAACCCACAGTACCACATCTGATCCTGCTGCAATGCTGTAGGATACATGCTTTAACTTTCTGGCGTGTCTGACCTATGTACAATCGATCACATGGGCATAAGATTGCATAAATTACACCAGTGGTGTTGCAGTTGGTATGTGTTTTTAGGTCAACCGTGTGCTGTTTATAGCTAAGCTGCTTGGTCTCTAGTGAGTTTACATGCTTTGCAGTGACCGCACTTAAAATGGCCCACAATCTCAGGTAACTGCCACAGTGTTTGAATGGAAGGCTGTGGTGGGGTTGGAAGTAGTAAGCGGACCACATGGTCCCGTATGTTGTTCCCCTTTTTGAACAAGTGCATCAGAAGTTCGGATAGTTCCGGGTCGTCCGAAAATAACTTCTAATGGTTATTGATAATGTGCTTGATTTCATTACTGCGGGTACAGTATGTAGTGACCCATATGAGCCTGTTTATTGGATCAGTAGCACGTTGTTTTAGTGTTAAGAGGGTCTCCCTGGTATTGAACCATGCTCTCTTCCTGGCTCGTCTAAGCAATCTTCTCGGGTACCCCGGTTTCACGAGTCGATTCAGAAGGCCATCTGATTCAGTGAAATAATCCTCTTTGCGCAAACACTTGCAACGAATTCTGAGGAATTGGCCAAAGGGAAGATTGTCCTGTGGTCCCCTGGGATGGTGGCTGCTGTACCTCAATAGGGTGTTCCTCTCCGTCGGGTTTCTAAAGAGAATAGTGTTGAGGGATCTGTTTTAACAATTTATTGTGATATCCAAAAATTCAATGGTCTTGAGATCCCTATAAATCGGTTACTTGATGTCACCAGATCTCTCATTAAGCCACGCAAAAAATGACTGCAATTCGGTTGAGGTCCCCGTCCAGACGAGCAAAAGGGCGTCCATGTAGTGTTTCCACATAGTGATGTGGTCAGTGAAGGGGTTGGCTGGGTTGTAAATGAATGCATCCTTGAAGTTATCCATGTAGAAGATCGCTAGGTCTGGGGCAAAACTTGCACTCATAGCAACGTCCTTGGTTTGTAGGTAATACTCACCCTGGAAGTAGAAGAAGTTCCTCATCATGGCTACCTCCAGAAGTTGGATGATAAAACTTGTGGGGATCAGGGCTGGTAATGGTCTTCTTTCCAAAGCATAGCCAATCACTTCAACGGCTGGCCGTTGGGGAATGCTGGTATATAGAGAGACGATGTCCAGAGTGACCAGTAGCGTACACTATACGGGGGTGGATCGTTGCTGGAGCCACTCTGTACATTTGAGGACTCCTTCCTTAAACCTTTGGTGGAGAATACCAGATCGTACCTAAGGGACACAATGGAAGCTATCAATTTGGTTGGCTCTCCACATGACAGAGGGAAGGAATGCCTTTTGATCCCGTTTGTCAGCTACTGGTCACTCTGGACATTATCTCTCCTACAAATTAATATCCAGTTCGTAATTTCCATCACCAGGTTAATAAGATTGCATTTATTAATCCTAGGTGTCTCCATTCTGTCCTGATGAAGACCCCAATTTAAGGACTAATCAACTTATACACAACAAGGGGGTCAAAACGTCGACGGTCTCTCTTCAATTGTCAAGTACAGACAACTGTAGTTAATTGTTTGTGTCACAAGGATACTAAGTTCATGTGTAAAATTCGCCTTTGTATGGCTGGATAGGTTTCTATCAGTCCTTTGATGTATTTATTGCACATTGCCTTTCCTTTCCTACAACCCTCACAAGTGCACAACTCTTCCTCAGCACCTTCTCTTCCCTTCCTTCTGGAGCACCTATGTTTTAGAAATGTACAATCGATGTTGTCTGCTAAATTTAACAGCATGTTTTGAAATATGAATAACTTGTACGGATTGATTCAGTCATGGTGATGTTTTGATCTCTATACTAAAGTACTTTCCACTGTGACCATTATATCTGAAAGAAACACGTAGTGATAGATTCCTTACCTTAGAATTACCCCCAGGCGTCAGACTGGATCTGGAAAGTTTTTCGTCAGCAGTACCCCTGCGTGTCGGTAGGCCTCATCGTGCGGCTCCGCTGGCGCCGGAATGACGTCGCTGGAGCTACTTGGACTCGCCCACGCACGCTGACGCCAGTTCTTTCAATTTCCGCGCCAGCAAGCGCAGATCCGGGAAGAGCAAGTACCCCGAGTCATTTTTTGACTGAGCTTTTCCGAGGCCTTTTACCTCATATTTTCGAGTCGGTCGACTCCTGGTGTCGTAGGGATGCCCGGTTTCAAGAACTGTGAGGACTGTCATCGCATGATGTCGGTGACCGACCCCCAACGCGTGTGTCTCTGCTACCTGGGGCGCGACCACGACCCCAAGTCATGCCCGACTGCCGGGCCATGGCGCCGAACGCTTTGCGGGAGCGGTCCCGAAAGTTGCTGGAAGCCCGGCAGTCAGCTCTGCACCGCTCGAGTGCCCGGTCCCGTGGGAGGTCGAGGGACTAGTCGCCGAGTCGTCATCACCATTCTTCTGGATCTAAGTTTTCGCACTCGGGGTCAGGTAAGTCGTAGCATTCCAAAAAGAAGTTGAAGAAGCATCGTCACTCTTCGACTTCCCCTCACCCCCCGCCGCGGCTGAGGGTGCGGGCGGTGCCACCCACGCGACGTCTCCTCCAGTCTACCCCCCTTTCCGGGTGCGGGGGCGACGCCTGCTCAGGTGGAAGAGTTTGTCGCTGCCATGGCCCGACTCTTCACACCGTCTGGCCCCGCCTGTGCACCTACAGGCCCCGCGGGCCCGACTGGGGTTCCTGCTTGTCCATCTCCGGCGGCTCCGGTGGCTCCGGCCCGACGCCGCAGGTCCCGCAGGGATCCAGGATCAGGCACCGATCAACGCCGGTCGACCTAGTGACACCTCCACCGGCGCCGATCTCCCGGGCACCGCTTCCAACGTCGACCGCTCCTCGGGACGTCGTCCCCAGGTTCAGCCCCGACCCAGACACGGTGCCGGATTGACGTTGACCGACGCCGATACCGATGGACATGGGCCCTTTTGTGCCCTACGTTCCTCCTCCTTATTTTGAGCCTGTTCCACAGACTTCGGAGGACGGGGAGGTGTCTGAGGACCCTCTAGCACAGGACTGTGCTTATGACCCGGACTGGGCAGAGGATTTGGGGGAAGCCAGTGGTCTTGACACCGCTCCTGACCTTGGCATGCTGTCTCCACCTACCGTGGCTACGGAGGAGGGAGACAGTTACGCAGTGGTGTTGCGTAGGGTAGCCGAGGCTCTCCAACTCAAGTTCCCTACAGTGGCCTTCAGGACTAACCTCCTGACAGAAGTGCTCCAGCAGGCGGCAACCTCTTTGTAGCCCTTGCTGCCTTTTAACAAAGCACTTTCTGAGGTTCTTTGGGCACCTGGTCCAGGCACAACACAGGGGCTCCTGGGGACAGGAACGTGGCCCGACGCCATTGCCTGGCTCCGGGCGACCCCCCTCTTTCTTACCCAACACCCCACCCCTGAGAGCTTGGTTGTCCAGTACTCTGCATCCCAGAGCGCGTTCCCTACCGCACCTCCGGATAGGGAGTCCAAGAAGCTGGATCAGCTTGGCAAGATACTGTTTTCATCTGACAGCTTAGGGCTGTGGTCGGTGAACACTGCATGCCTCTTGGGCCATCATACCCACTCTCTGTGGGACACGGTTGTGCAGGTGCTGCCCAACTGCCCGGAGGAGACCCAGGCAGTTCTTTCCGAAGCAATTGCGGCCGGGAGAGACACAGCGAAGTTCAAATTGTCCAAAGGGGCTACTCCCTCCCCTTCGAGACAACCCCCCCAGCCATGCCACCGCAGTACCAACGCATGTGGGGGGATCATTTGGCACTTCTCCAGCAGGAGGTTGCGGCCCTCTTGGCCAAGGGGGCCATTGATCGCGTTCCGTCGCCAGAAGAAGGTCATGGTTGTTATTCCCACTACTTTCTGGTTCCGAAGAAAGACAAGCGCCTGCGTCCTATCTTAGACCTTCGAACGTCAATCGCTTCCTCCGGAAACAGAAGTTCAAGTTGCTCACCCTTGCTCAGGTCTTGCCTTCTCTCGACCCGCAAGACTGGATGGTAGTGTTGGACTTGCAGGATGCCTATTTTCACATCCTCGTCCTACTGGCCCACAGGCGTTACCTGCGATTTACGGTAGGCCACGAGCACTTTCACTTCACTGTGCTCCCTTTTGGCCTTACCAGTGCCCCTCGGGTGTTCACGGAAGTGATGGCAGTGGTCGCAGCTCATCTGCGCAGATCCGGGGGTTCAGTCTTCCTCTATCTCGACGACTGGTTGTTGGAGGCGGGCTCGCCCCAGGCGGTCATCTCCTACCTCCAGACTACGGCCGACCTCCTGCACTCGCTGGGGTTCTCCATCAACGTGCCAAAGTTGCACCTGATTCCCTCGCAGAAGCTTCTTTTCATTGGAGCGGTTCTGGACTCGGGGCAGTTTCGGGTTTATCCTCCCGAACAGCGAGTCCAGGATATTCAGGCTATGATTCCGATCTTTCAGCCTCTATCTCAGGTTTTGGTCAGGATGACCCTTCGGCTCCTGGGCCTGATGGCCTCCTGCATCCTGCTTGTGGATCATGCCAGATGGCATATGGGGGTTCTGAAGTTCTAGTGGCACAGCATCAGGGCAACCTGTCCGATCAAGTCCAGATCTCGGAGGGCACTGCATAACAATTGCAATGGTGGCTCATGAATTGCGATTGGGTCAACGGCAGATCCCTCTCCCTCCCCCAACTGGAGTGCACAGTTGTGACGGACACGTCCCTTCTGGGATGCGGTGGCCACATGGGAGGGACGGAGATCAGAGGACTCTGGTCTCCTCCAGAGTCCAGGCTCCATATCAACCTTCTGGAGCTTCGGGCGATTCGGCTTGCACTGAAGGCATTCCTTCCCTCTGTCATGTGGAGAGTAGTGCATGTGTTCACAGACAACACCACCGCCATGTGGTACTGCAACAAACAGTGGGGGTGGGGTCATGGACCCTATGTCAGGAGGCTCTGCACCTCTGGACTTGGCTGGAACATCAGGGCATGTCCCTGGTGGTTCAACACCTGGCAGGTTCTCTGAATGCCAGGGTGGACGAACTCAGCGTCGGTGCATGCTGGATCACGAATGGCGTCTGAACTAGGACGTGGCGCAAGGTCTCTTTCAGCAGTGGGGAGAGCCTTGGTTAGATCTATTCCCCACCGAAGAGAACGCTCAATGTCATCAGTTCTGCGCGTTGGAATTTCTAAGGCGGCACTCCTCCGCGACGCTTTTTGTCACGAGTGGAGTTGCGGTCTGTTGTACGCCTTTCCGCCTGTACCACTTCTGCCCAGAGTGCTGAAGAAGGTCAGGCGAGACCGGGCCCAAGTCATCCTTGTGGCTCCGGACTGGGCTTGAAGAGTATGGTATCACGAGCTACTCAGTATGAGCATCAATCCCCCGATTCATCTGCTTCTTCGGGAGGATCTTCTGTCGCAGCAGCAGGGGACAGTCCTCCACCCGAACCTGTCCAGCCTCCACCTGCTTGCGTGGAGATTGAGCGGTGGCAGTTGACGTCTTTTGACCTGCCCCCCAAAGTCTGTAATGTTATCTTGGCAGCCAGGCGCCCCTCCACTAAAACGGTATACGCCTGCAGGTGGAATACATTTGTGGCATGGTGCACAGCAAAGGCTGTGGATCCCCTTTCTGCCCCTCTTTCAGCAGTCCTTTTGTTTCTTCTCTCTTTGGCCCAGCAGGGCTCTGCTCTGGGCACTATCAAGGGCTATCTCTCGGCCATTTCTGCTTCCTTCTTAAGGCTTCCAGATCAACCTTCACTTTTCAAGTCCCCTGTTGTAAATAGATTCTTGAAAGGCATCACACACGTTTCCTCCTGTCCCTTTCGTCAAGACTCAGTGGGACTTGAATCTTGTTCTAACTTATCTGATGTGTGCTCCCTTTGAGCCACTTCACAATTGCCCTCTTCATCTTCTTCCTCTAAAGACTGCTTTCCTGGTTGCCATCACCTCTGCCATAAGAGTGAGTGAGCTCCAGGCTCTTTCTTCTAAGCCTCCTTTTCGCTCTGTCCATCCGGACAAAGTTGTTCTAAGGACTCTTCCTTCTATTCTGCCAAAGGATGTCACTGCATTTCACATCTGGCAGACTATCACTTTGCCCACCTTCTTTCTGCCTCCGCATCCCTCAAAAGAGGAGGAGAGGCTCCATCGTCTGGACCGAAAACTTGCACTCTCCTTCTACCTGAGTCACACTCAACAGTTCCGGGTGGATGACCATCTCTTTGTTGGCTACGTGGGCGCCAAGAAAGGTCGGGCAGCGCACAAGCTAACCATCTCTCGGTGGGTCGTTTAGTGCATAAAAATGTGCTACTCCTTGGCTAAAAAGGAGCCTTCGTGGGGCTGCGCGCCCACTCTACCAGGGCGACGGCAGCCACTGCTGCTTTAGGATGAGGAGTTCCCTTGCAGGACATCTGCCAGGCAGCTACGTGGGCCTCGTTGCACACGTTTACAAAGCACTACTAAGCAAAAAAAAAAAAAAAAGGGAAATGATGGACGGAGCGTTGACAATACAAGCACTCACCCCCAGTCAACTGATCTGGGTTTAATCAATCACCGTTCTTTAGCCCACTCTGCCACCCCAGTTCAGACATGGCCATATGCAAATCAGTCTGACCCTGCACCTCATGGGAACAGTCCAGCCCGAACTGCCAAGCCATGCCTTCCCTGGACCGGAAACAAGCTACCGAGGACCGGTTTCTGGTTCCTTTGGTTTTTCTTTACAAAGCACTACTGCCTGGACAGCCAAGTCCGGAGAGACGGCTTCTCTGGCCGTTCTGTTCTCCAGGACTTCCTGGTGTGATCTTGGTTCGCAGACCCACCACCGGGGTTGGTATTGCTGGGGTATATATTCTAAGGTAAGGAATCTATCACTAAGTGTTTCTTTCAGATGCACAAGTTACTTACCTTTGGTAACGGTAACGATATATCTGTAAGAAACATTAGTAGTGATAGATTCCTTACCGCCCCACCCATCCTCCCCATTCTGCAAACTGATTTCTAGGGTTCAGGTCATCCCTTTCAGGGCCCTAGTATCATGGCATCAGTGGTCAGTATCTTGCATGGCTCTGCGTTCCTGGTGTGGAAAGTCGTGTACAGAACTAACGTCAGCGCGTGTGGGCGCGTCTAAGTATCTCCAGCTACGTCATCCCGGTGCCAACGACACACGCGTAGCTGCACGACGATGCCTACCGACGCGCAGGGGTACTGCTGACGAAAAAATTCCGGATCCAGTCAGACGCCTGGGGGTAATTCTAAGGTAAGGAATCTATCACTACTAATGTTTCTTACAGATATATCGTTACCGAAGGTAAGTAACTTGTGCTTTTTGAACTGTAATTTACCCGAGTCCGGTGGTTCTTCAGGTTACCCCATTATTGTATAACTATGGGTAAGAGGGTGGCTGCCCAATTTGCCAACCATTGGTGAATTGCCAATTCCATTGGCCTCCTCTACTGCTATGACAGGGGCCACAGGGATGAGATGGAGGAAATACTCCAACTTCTCCCAAAAGAGCATAAAAAGCAAGCTTACCAAGAGTAAACTAATATCTCACACAACCATCAGCCATGCCCTTGACGCTGCTGACACCGCAGGTAGAAGCATGCATTCTAGCATCCTCCTAGGAAGACATTTCTGGTTGCAAGTCTCAGGCTTTAAACCTGAGGTCCAACAAAACCTCTTGGGCCTCCCATTTGATGGGGAACACCTTTTTGGTCCTCAAGTCGACACTCTACTTGAAAAGATGGAAAAGGACAATGAGACAGCTAAGGCCGGTGGGGCACTACAGTCCCCATCTTACCATGGCTTCTTTCTCCGCTTCTTTTTTCGTGGAGACTGAAAGACAACCTCCCCTGAGACTTCTACCTCCTACCAGTGTCCCCAGGTACAAACCACCTCACCTAGGGAATACTATAGAGGCTCCTACAGGGGTAACAATTCTAAAGGTAGACGCAAGGGCAGGTTTACTAAACCTTCCACCTCATCCACCAAACTCTGATGCCAACCATTCCCCGTTCCACATACCACATAACACCTGTTGGGGGTTGAATGCAAGGGTCCTTTCCCACCTGGTGGAACATCACCTACGACTAGTGTGTGTTGGATATTATCCATCATGATTATTGTCTGGAGCTCACTTCCACACCGCCAAACATTCCACCTCACAAACACAAACTTTCACCATAACACCAGCAGTTGCTCAGGGAAGAAGGTCAGGCACTCCTCAAAAAAAGATGCCGTAGAACCAGTGCCACCATACCAGCAGGGTACTGGAGTAAATGGTGGCTTGGGATATGGCCAGAGCGATTGCCTGTCGCTGAGATGAATTCAAGCATTCCATCCATCACCTAGTTGTTTTCTGCATACATTCGCTAAAGACCACTCGTAAAACTAATTCCGACTTGGTTTTTGCCACAAAAGGTACTCTGTGACAGCGCAGCTTATGATCCATCCACCATTATGTACAGTGTAGGGACTCTAATGCACTTGCCATTTGGTGAACAAAACAGCTACCATGTTGTGATGGCGGATAAAGGTGTCGACCAGGCCATAAGCAAGTCCAAGATTTTCTCAAGTAGAGGAAAAAAATAGGAAAACAAGTTTACAGCTGCTTGCCTAATGACCTAGTGGCCCATGGAAGGTATGTATCCTTACACAGCCATTGAAAGGTTTATGCTAAGGCAGCTACACCTCAGTCAATTTCCCAATTCTTCACTTTTGTATGGTACAACATAAAGAAAGTAGGAAAACACAAGGCTGGCTAAGATGGGTACTGGTGGACAGTAAGTAACTCTTCTGCCTCTTATCTTCGTTAGAGCAGACTCTACAACAACAACGTGGTTGATTCTTTTTGAGCTGTTTCAGGAATGCGGTCAAAAAGTGTTGATCCTGCAGCCTTGCTATGTCCTTCAGCACATATGAAGTAGAGGTTACTGGTTTTGTAGCAGTAAGACTTTCAATGACAGTCAATTGAAAGTCAAGTAAAGGCATGAGTCTTCCTGTGGTGGTCGGACTATAAACAACATATGCAATGTATGTTGCCATCGGGATCAGGTGGGTAAACAGCTTCCTATACCAAGTGTAAATGTTATGCCTTGAATTGTGCAGCTAAAGAACCTGGTCATTCTTATCCACTCAGTTCATGTACTTGTAGTAATCAAGTATACAGGTGGGCTTGGAAACTTCAGCCATCTGACCCCAAACCATGACAGGGGACGTGCTCTCATCATGATTTGTAGTGAGTATGTACACATCATGCCTATCGGAGATCTTGACTGCAATCATTTAGTCTGACCCTGGCCCAGTGCATCATGGGAACAGGGCAGACCAAACTGCCAAGCCAATTCTTTACTGGAAAGGAAACAAGCTTCCGGGGACCGGTTTCTGGCATTGCAGCCGTCTTCGGCCCGGCTTGCTTGAATCCTGATGGTGCAGTGAGCAAGGGGCTCACATCTGAGTATACCCTGCCACACTTGTTGTGGCTAAAACGATTAAAAAAGTGGGAGTGGTGATGGACAGAGCATCTGAATTAAACAGAACACTCGTACCCAGTCAAAAGATCAGGGCTTGATCCGTCCCCGGAAGCTTGTTTCCTTTCCAGTAAAGAATTGGCTTGGTAGGTTGGTCTGCCCTGTTCCCATGATGCACTGGGCCAGGGACAGACTAATTTGCATGTAGCCAGGTTCTGAACTGGGATGGTGCAGTGAGCTAAAAAACGGTGATGGATCAAGCCCTGATCTCTTGACTGGGTAGGAGTGTTCTGATTAACTCAGATACTCTGTCCATCACCACCCCCTTTTTGAAATTATTTTGGCCACCATAAGTGTGGAAGGGTATGCTCAGACATGAGTGCCTTGCTCACTGCTCCATCAGGATTCAAGCAAGCCGGGCCGAAGACGGCTGTAATGCCAGAAACCGGTCCCCGGAAGCTTGTTTCCTTTCCAGTAAAGAATTGGCTTGGTAGTTTGGTCTGCCCTGTTCCCATGATGCACTGGGCCAGGGAAAGACTAATTTGCATGTAGCCAGGTTCTGAACTGGGATGGTGCAGTGAGCTAAAAAACGGTGATGGATCAAGCCCTGATCTCTTGACTGGGTAGGAGTGTTCTGATTAACTCAGATACTCTGTCCATCACCACCCCCTTTTTGAAATTATTTTGGCCACCATAAGTGTGGAAGGGTATGCTCAGACATGAGTCCCTTGCTCACTGCACCATCAGGATTCAAGCAAGCCGGGCCGAAGACGGCTTTAATGCCAGAAACCGGTCCCCGGAAGCTTGTTTCCTTTCCAGTAAAGAATTGGCTTGGTAGTTTGGTCTGCCCTGTTCCCATGATGCACTGGGCCAGGGACAGACTAATTTGCATGTAGCCAGGTTCTGAACTGGGATGGTGCAGTGAGCTAAAAAACGGTGATGGATCAAGCCCCGATCTCTTGACTGGGTAGGAGTGTTCTGATTAACTCAGATACTCTGTCCATCACCACCCCCTTTTTGAAATTATTTTGGCCACCATAAGTGTGGAAGGGTATGCTCAGACATGAGTCCCTTGCTCACTGCACCATCAGGATTCAAGGAAGCCGGGCCGAAGACGGCTGTAATGCCAGAAACCGATCCCCGGAAGCTTGTTTCCTTTCCAGTAAAGAATTGGCTTGTTAGTTTGGTCTGCCCTGTTCCCATGATGCTCTGGGCCAGGGACAGACTAATTTGCACGTAGCCAGGTTCTGAACTGGGATGGTGCAGTGAGCTAAAAAACGGTGATGGATCAAGCCCCGATCTCTTGACTGGGTAGGAGTGTTCTGATTAACTAAGATACTCTGTCCATCACCACCCCCTTTTTGAAATTATTCTCCTGCAGTTGGGCCCACAGGTTTTTCTTTATTTCTTGTCTACATTTAGATTGAGCTAAATTATATCCCTTTCTCAGTTTGTTAACCTCATTTTTGTCTCTTACAGGATTTCGTAGTGCCGCCTTTAATTTAGAAAGGGCTTTACGACAATGCGAGTTAAACCAGCCCTTTGTAGGGGATTTTTTGCACTTTTGTTTACGAAACATCTCCTCTCTAATAATTGCAGTAATTTCGGTAAAACTTGCTAAAATCAGTTGTGGGGGGCTATCTATTGCTAAACAATTATTTACCCATGGTAGTGCTCTCTTTAACACTTTACCGGTAAGTACTACCGGGTCGATTTTAGCCCATTTTACAGAGAAGCCATTTAGTTTGTCCATACTCAGAGATTGTTGTTTAAGTAGGGATGGCAAGTTGGGTTTATGCAGAACATTCTTAACTTGCACTGTCACACTGTTAGGAAAGTGGTCACTGCTAAGGTCAGAACCTGTTTTAAAATCTACCAAATATCCCTTCATGTTCTGAGAAGACAAAATAAAATCAATAACGCTAGACAGGCCCCTACCATGGAATGTTGGCACAAAATCGACAGGAGGGTCGGTCAGGTCGTTTACAAAATCCAGCTCTAGAGAGAAGAGACAGTCGTTCATGCAGTTACCGATATTCGTGTGTAAGAAGTGTGACAAAGGGAACCCATTTTGATCAGTAAGACCACAGTTACCATTTTTGTAGTTATTACACAATGTAATATTAAAACCCCCACCCCATAGCACCCTCAGGGGGGAGGAAGTGTGTTGATTCCGCTGTTCTGTTAAAAAATGAGATATTTCATTTAGAATTTTAACACAATCAAAAGAGGATAGGTTATTATAAAAATTTACCAGGTAAAACATCATACATTTATTCAATGTTATTTTTAGAATTTGATAGTTCACCTCGTTCTTTGATTCAACTATATCCATAATTGGTAAAATGTTTGATACGTAAACTACTAAGCCCCCCTTAGATCTACCAGACGTGCTAGGGCTTGCAAGCACAAAGAAGGTTTTGAAACCCAAAAGATGGATAGGTGAGGTCGCCAGGTTTCCTGTAAGCAAACTATCTGGTGTACATTAATTGTTTCTAACCACGAGTGCTGATTGGTTTTAGTGCGTAAGCCCGCCACATTCCAGAATAAAATAGAAAAACTTAAGCATATAGATGATGAGCTTTGTAAATCTCGGGTTGCCAACATGTCTGTTTGGGTAGATATTTCAAATGGTAAGAGGTTCCGGACAGTTCTGCTAGGGCCAACCAAATTAGGAGAGTTCATTTGGATCAAACCTGATGTTGGAAAATCGGCATCTGGGTATAGTGTACCTACTTGATTGGTGCGGACTATAGGGAATTCTATGATCTTATTTAGCGCATTAGGAGTTGGAGCATCAAAACTGGGATTTGACTCAGTTAGTCATTCAATATCATCCAACCCCGACAGGATACTATATCTGTTCGAAATGGGAATCAAGGGGGGATGAGTAGTTGGCCTTTGAATGAATCTACGTTCGTAGGTATTCAGGTTATGCCTTTGTGGAGGGTAGAAAAAACCCAGGGGCAGAATATTGATCCCACGGTGTTCTAAGAAATCATTTGCTCCTACTCTCAGTATTTCCCTAACCAGGAGGGGAGAGGCAAAGGAGAGAATAATATTATCCCCGCCAAGTACGGTGTCACTACACCCTAGGCGTTTTACGCGCCTGACCATTTTGAATTCCTGGAAGAGGAACTTGGATAATCCTACTCTGGATGCTAACCAGTGTAGGGATTTATTTTTTAACGAGATCTGATTTTCCTCTTCAGGATTTAGCAATTGAGGAACATTTGCCAATACTATCGTGAATGGCGTAGCTTCTGGGGGTAGATGTAAGTGGTCGTTGCTGGGAGCGGAAAAACACGCTCCAGTAGGACCTGCTACCGGGTCTAGATTATGAACGATGGATTGGTTATTGACAGGAATGTTAGGGCGCTTGGTTTGTTCGAACCTAACTGGTTCAAGGGAATGAGGGGGAGCGGGGGTAGTTGCAGGTAGACTAGAGGGAGGTACCTTACTAGACAAATTTGTTCTGATACATTGGTTAGCAGCAGGTGCAGTGGAATTGGGAGAGGTCGTTGGAGCAGTGTTGGTACTTGAAACTGTACCATCCCTTATGTGTTTGGTATTGTTGTCTTTTATAAGGGTTTCGATTTGGGTTAGTCTACTAGTTAGTTCATCAAATCTAACCCTTACAAAGAGATCCAAACGTTCTACACAGGCAACCAAAACCTGCAACTCCTTCTGGAGATTTGAGGAGGAATTTATATGTGGTTTACGGTGTACACCAGAGGGTTCGGGTTTAGCTTAGGGGAGTGCTTTACAGCTCGTGAAGATTTTATACGAGAACGGACACAAACTGGAGTGGCATCTGAAGCCATAATAGTGGCTAGATGTGGGGCTTTTGATCTTTTAGAGGGGGGTTGGGAGTCGGGATCATTTTCCAAATTTATTATTTCGTCAGAATCGTGAGAGACACATCCATTCACTAGAGAAACTGAAGGTAATCCTAATTTAGCATTGTTGTTATCATTTAGGATTAGAGATGAATTGTGACTTAGTCTGGTAGTTGTGCCTTCTATTGATTCTTCTACTGAAAGAATTTGTTTATCTATCGCCCCAACTGCCCCAGTCAAGTATGTGAGGAGGGACTGCTGAGATGAAGTAGCAGTTCCCTCCTGGCCTTTAACACATTTTGGACTCAAATGTTTCCTTTTCCCCATATCTACAGGTCCAAAGATGGATAGTTGGTGCAGCGCTAAAGGATAACAATAACGAATAGTGTCTAGTACGCCCCCAGCGTAAACCATGCACGGCAGATTTAAAACGGTACCACAAATTCAAATAACTAATAATAACTGATTTTTACGGGAATTAAGCGGGCATTATATCACCAGTTGACAGACTTATACCAGCGTCCCTGGCCCAGTCCAGTCTCCTCAGGCCTCTGAGGGCCACAGAGGGCCCGCCCTTTGCCCGGGCTTCGTCCGGCATCCCGCTCGCGTCCCGCGACGCTAGAGAGGCGCGCTTTATGTAGCGCCTCCAGGACCGGAAGATGGCGGTGGCGGCTCCTGCCGCAATGCCCCACGGATTTTGTGGTTCTCCACTCGGCGGCCGCTGATGGTCAGAGCGGCGGCGGGAGGGCTGCGGGCTGGAGTGTAGGCTGGCCAGAAAGCAGGTGGTACAGGAATCAGGTAGGGCTCGAGTCAAGTTTCCCCAGCAGTTTTTAAAAGGGACACACCGGCTCCACCGGAGAGGCGCGCTTTATGTAGCGCCTCCGGGACCGGAAGATGGCGGTGGCGGCTCCTGCCGCAATGCCCCACGGATTTTGTGGTTCTCCACTCGGCGGCCGCTGATGGTCAGAGCGGCGGCGGGAGGGCTGCGGGCTGGAGTGTAGGCTGGCCAGAAAGCAGGTGGTACAGGAATCAGGTAGGGCTCGAGTCAAGTTTCCCCAGCAGTTTTTAAAAGGGACACACCGGCTACACCGGAGAGGCGCGATTTATGTAGCGCCTCCGGGACCGGAAGATGGCGGTGGCGGCTCCTGCCACAATGCCCCACGGATTTTGTGGTTCTCCACTCGGCGGCCGCTGAAGGTCAGAGCGGTGGCGGGAGGGCTGCGGGCTGGAGTGTGGGCAGGCCAGAAAGCAGGTGGTACAGGAATCAGGTAGGGCTCGAGTCAAGTTTCCCCAGCAGTTTTTAAAAGGGACACACCGGCTCCACCGGAGAGGCGCGCTTTATGTAGCGCCTCTGGGACCGGAAGATGGCGGTGGCGGCTCCTGCCGCAATGCCCCACTGATTTTGTGGTTCTCCACTCGGCGGCCGCTGATGGTCAGAGCGGCGGCGGGAGGGCTGCGGGCTGGAGTGTAGGCTGGCCAGAAAACAGGTGGTACAGGAATCAGGTAGGGCTCGAGTCAAGTTTCCCCAGCAGTTTTTAAAAGGGACACACCGGCTACACCGGAGAGGCGCGATTTATGTAGCGCCTCCGGGACCGGAAGATGGCGGTGGCGGCTCCTGCCACAATGCCCCACGGATTTTGTGGTTCTCCACTCGGCGGCCGCTGATGGTCAGAGCGGCGGCGGGAGGGCTGCGGGCTGGAGTGTAGGCTGGCCAGAGAGCAGGTGGTACAGGAATCAGGTAGGGCTCGAGTCAAGTTTCCCCAGCAGTTTTTAAAAGGGACACCAGGGATTGAAGTATATTCAGATGTGTTTCGGACCAACTGTTTTCCTTACTGATCGACACCCAGGTCCTTTGACACTTAACTGGGTTACCCCATTTTCTATAAGGTTTCTTTCCTTGTTGGCCACTTTGCTGCTTCAGCATCTGGTCTCCTCTCTTCCTCTCGATCTGATCCTTCTGCACCAGACTGTTCCCTCTGCTCTGGTTCAAAGTTCACGTCTGCAATCTCGTTTATCTCAGAATCTGAATTCAACTCTGGAGCAGTTTGATTTATTCTTTCTTGCTCGGTTGATTGTTCAGCCTCATCAAGAGTTCTCATGATCTGACCTGTTCCTTTTATTTCTGTTGCACTTCTCAGAACAAGGGGAGTCGTGTACTCAACAGGTTCTGGGACTCTGCAAGTATGTGAAGCGTGGATCGTGTTTGGCAATCCTCCACAATTCCCAGCTGTACTTATGACCAGGATCACCTGATATGGTCCTCACCAGCAAGCATCAAGGCAGCTCTTCCTCACGTGCTTTTGGACTTGTACCCAGTCACCAGGGTTAAGATCATGCAGCAGGTCTCTCGAGGTGGATGCAGTCGCAGTCCCCTACAATAATCCGTAACCAAATCATCTGTGATGTTTATCAGTGCTATAGCTGGCAACATAGGTAATCGCATAGCTCTTCCCATCAATATTTCGTGGGGAGAGAGCCCTGAACTCCTATCGGGAGTGCTGCGCAGACTCATCAATACCAATGGCAATGCATCTGGCCACTTCAATGAAGTTGACGAACAAACCTTTGAAACCCCCTCATTTTGATTTTGCAATTCATCTGCTCCGCAAGACCAGAAGCCTCAGGCCTGTAGGTACAGTGCAGTCTCTGATCAATCTTCAAAGCTGTACACAATAGTTTCATGATTTCATTATGGAAGTGAGTTCCTCTATCGGTCTCCACTGAGGTTGGAAATCCAAACCGCGGTATCAGTTCCCTTAAGAGCAGTTTCGCCACTGTGAGACTGTCACATCGTCTAGTTACATATGCCTCAACCCAACGTGAAAAGATACACACCACCACTAAAACATATCTCAGCCTATTGCATCTCGGCATCTCGATAAAGTCCAATTGTATCCTATTGAAAGGACCTCCTGATCTTCCAATGTGGCTCCTCGCAACCACAGTTTTCTTTCCAACACACACCTGTGACACACTGCTTCAGCATACACACGAAATTGTGGGTTAAACCAGGTTTGCCTAAACACTCGCACCATGGCATCTCTCCCAAGATGAACTGCTCTTTGAATCTGCCTTGCCATAGGGTTCAGTAGGCAGTTGGGTAGTACTGCTCTGTCATCTGTTGATACCCAAATGCCATATTCTCTCTTTGCACAGCCTGCTGTAACCCATGATGCGGCTTCCTCCTTTGAGACCTCATCCTGCAGCCACTAGACCTCATCCTGCAGCCACTTCACCTCATCCCAAGTATCGGCCACAGCTAACATCATGCTGAGCTTGGTCTCTTCTGTGCTCTCTCTCCTACATATAGACCATTGAAAATACAAGCATGGATAGCACAAAAACGAGCTACTTTGTGAGCAGAGTTCTTTCCTTTAGTAACCATGTCCTCTCCCTTCCCATGGGCTGTGCATTTTACCACTACAATCTCCCTAGGTTTCTGTAAAGCCTCCAGTAATTGACGCACAAATTCTCGGTTACGGATAGGGGATCCTAAGGACGTTAAAAATTCCCTCTGTCAAGTCAAGTCAAGTCAGAGAATTTATATAGCGCACTACATACCCAGAGGGTTTCAAGGCGCTTAGGAAGGGGAGGAGGATTACTTGTCAAATATCCACGTTTTAAGTTGCTTTCTGAATGCTAGGTGGTTCTGGGTAAGGCGAAGGTAAGCGGGGAGTGAGTTCCATGTTTTAGCAGCCAGGTATGAGAAGGATCTGCCTCCCATGGTGGTCTTGTTGATGCGAGGTACAGTGGCGAGGGCTTGGCTGGAAGAGCGTAGTTGGCGGGAGGGGGTGTAGAAGGACAGTCGTGAGTTGAGGCATTCTGGTCCGATGTCGTAGAGTGATTTGTGTGCGTGGGTAAGCAGTCGGAAAGTGATCCTCTTATTGACGGGTAGCCAGTGGAGGTCTTTAAGGTGACCAGAGATGTGTTCGTTGCGTGGGATGTCTAATATGATCCTGGCTGAGGCGTTTTGGATTCGTTGGAGTTTCTTCTGGAGTTTAGCGGTAGTGCCTGCGTAGAGGGTGTTTCCGTAGTCCAGTCGGCTCGTGACCAGAGCGTGGGTGACTGTTTTCCTTGTTTCGGAGGGGATCCAGCGAAATGTTTTTCTGAGCATGCGAAGAATGTTGAAGCAGGAAGAGGATACGGCGCTGACTTGTCTGTTCATTGTGAGTGAAGAATCCAGGATGACGCCTAGGTTCCGTGCGTGGTCTGTTGGGATGGGTGCTTTTCCGAGGGCTTCCGGCCACCAGGAGTCGTCCCATGCAGAGGGGGATGTACCTAAGATGAGGACTTCTGTTTTGTCTGAGTTCAGTTTCAGACGGCTTTGTTTCATCCATTCGGCAACTTCTTTCATTCCTTCGTGTAGGTTAGTTTTGGCGGTGCTGGGGTCATTGGTGAGAGAAAGGATTAGTTGAGTGTCATCCGCCTAGGAGATGATGTTGAGGTTGTGTTGGCGGGCGATGTCCGCGAGGGGGCTCATGTATATGTTGAAGAGGGTGGGGCTGAGTGAGGATCCTTGTGGTACGCCACAGATGACTTCGGTGGCCTCGGACTTGAATGGTGGGAGGCGGACTCTCTGGGTTCTTCCGGTGAGGAACGAGGTGATCCATTCAAGTGCTTTTCCTTGGATTCCGATGTTATTGAGGCGTTGTAAAAGGGTGCTGTGGCAGACTGTGTCGAAGGCTGCAGAGAGGTCGAGGAGGATGAGGGCGACTGTGTCTCCATTGTCCAGTAGAGTTCGAATGTCGTCTGTTGCTGCGATGAGGGCGGTCTCAGTGCTGTGTTTTGCTCGGAAGCCAGATTGTGAGGGGTCGAGGGATTTGTTGGCTTCGAGGAAGGCGGCGAGCTGGTTGTTGACAGCTTTCTCGATGACTTTGGCCGGGAATGGAAGAAGCGAGATGGGGCGGTAATTTTTGAGTTCGGTGGGGTCCGCTGTGGGTTTTTTCAGAAGGGCGGTGAGTTCAGCGTGTTTCCAGTCTTCCGGGAAGGTGGCGGAGTTGAAGGAGCAGTTGATGACGTCTCGGAGGTGCGGTGCTATGATGGAGTCTGCTTTGTTGAAGATGTGGTGAGGACATGGGTCTGTGGGGGATCCTGAGTGGATGGAATTCATCAGGCGGATGGTGTCCTCAGGGGAGATTGGGTTCCAGTCGTTAAGGGTGTTCACGGGGGGAGAATGTTCAGCAAATGGTAGGGTGGGTTGGTTTCCGGGTTGGTTGTCAAAGCTGTTGTGGATGTCTGCAATCTTGTTGTGGAAAAATGAGGCTAGGGAGTCGCAGAGGGCTTGAGAGGGGGTGATGTCGTTGGAGTTGGCCGAGGGATTGGAAAATCTGTGACCATAACTGTCCGAAATCATGAACCACTCCAAACCCATATTGGCTGTCTGTATAGATAGTCACTCGGACTCCATCGGCAATGGTACAGGCACGTATCAGAGCAATATTTTCTGCCACCTGAGCAGAGTATACTCTTTTTAAACAGGCAGCTTCCACCACCCCCAAGATGGTGCACACAGCAAACGCTGCTCTCAAACACCCTTCATTGTCTCTTAAGCAGGAACCATTAACAAAAAGGATCAAATCAGATTCAGCCAGCGGTTCATCAACAATGTCAGGTCTGGGTTTGGTAGATAGCTCAGTAACATTCAGACAGTCATGCTCTTCACAATCCTCTCCTTTCTCTTGCGGAAGAGGCAACAATGTGGCAGGATACAAAGTGGAATCCTACTCACAGTGAAGGGGACGGCGAGTGTACCACCAGTGTGGGGACACTCAGTGTTGTGTTAAATACCCCTCACACACCAACAGGCCCCTTGGTGTCATGCTTCATCATTGGGGTCTTCGCACCCCTCTAACGGGATGCGGCGTGCTGCGACCTACGACTACGCGGGAGCACTTAGAGTTGGACTATGTGTGGTGTGTGTGATGCAAGTGAGGGGGTAGTTAAATGTGAGTGGTGGGGTTAGTGAAGGTCTTAAAAAGTACCTGGCTCGTGGGTGTTGGAGAAAAAACTTTATTCACAACCCCGGGCTGGCACTGTTAAAAGGGTGCAGGGTGAGGTAATTATCTGTCGTAACTATGAACAGTACCTCTGGTGTGCGTCAACATGTTTCGGAGCTAGTGCTCCTTCTTCAGGACGGGGGCACAACTTCCCACCTTACTCACGTATTTCTAACATATGTGTATTTTACAAAAAAGTGCAGGACTATATACAGTGAATTAATATTATATACAGGCTATAGTGTGCCTACAGCGGTTTTTGTGACCATGCACTTGCATGACCTACAAAGAGAAAAAGAAAAATAAAAACGAATAAATGTGGTTGCCCTCTTCAGGGTGGCTCAACAAGGTGCAGTCACCTGGAGCACCACTTGGCGTAGTCGCCCTGTGAAAAGAAAATGACAAACAACACACATAACATAGATGGACACACAGATAGTAGTTTCGAAATATTTGGTCATACTCATTGTGTAGTGATGGCTTGCTTCATGAGCATTTCTGGACGTCAGGGGATGATTGCTAAATATGCAGTCTACAGGGACAAAAGGTTGTTTTCAGTTTGTTTACTCACTTTTTTGCTAGGAAAAAGGTGTTTTCTGCAGACTCATACTCACTAACTCAGGACAGAATGTGTCTCCGTGTTCCCCTCACGCTGCTCCGCTGGTTTTAACTCGGAACGGGAGCTGGGCGCCTTTTATACTGTGAATTCCCAAATACTACCCTCTCGTTATTGGCTTATTGTCGGATATTGCCAATGCCCATATATGGCAAATCCGATCCTTGTTACCGTCACACCATGTATGGTATGTCCGGTTACGCGTAAGGTGCCAGGTGTGGTTTCTGCCGGTTAGAGTGTGAGTGCATCTAGGCTCGATGGAATTCACCTGCGTGTGCTGGGGATTAGCGGCGACAACGCATGTGCGAGAGAGTAGTGATGAGCGCATGCGCACACCCGCGTGTGCTGGGGATTAGCAGGGCAAACGTATATGCAATGGAGTAGTGCTGAGCTCATGCGCACACGCGTTAGGGATGTTATCAGTGCGCATGCGTGTGGTTTAGTATCTGCCAAATGGAGCTGTGTATCGCACCTTGGTGTTAATGTGACCAAACGTGGATTATGGCAGAAATTACTTCTAACCAGGATCATTACTTATGGTATGGCCACAGTTATGTACCACGATCATCATGAGGATTTGGTTTTCATGGTGTAGCCCCAGTTGGAAATACAGTGAATTCCTAAGTTCATACTCAACCACCTTCATGACGGTGCCATTACAAAGATATGTGGCGAGGGGTATCTTTATGCACTACATACTGGTATAGAGCAACCAAAGTCATTACAAGGAGTTGCTCATTTATGTTGTTTCCACAGTAGGATGGAAAGGCAAGTTAAATCGCTGGGTTATTATACATGTCCCTTAAATGTGCTATAGTCTTGATGAATGGCAGGGGGTGTCACTATCAACTGGTTAGTTGCCCCCAGGGCACATCATCATTCAGCCCCTCGATATGTGTCCCTAGACGGAACACCCATCGTTGTTCCTTTTGAAAAAGACCCATTTCCGTTGGCAGGTGTTCGATTACTGTCCTTTTTAAGTCATTCACACCATGTTGTTTTGCCAGGTAGTGTGTCGCCATTTTTGTCGTTGATTTTTTGCAGCGGACATTGCTTTTGTGTTCACCTATCCTAGTTTTTACAGGTCTCGCGGTCATGCCCACATATTCCAGACCACATGGACAGGTGATCATGTAGACTACATTATTGGTGTTACAATTCGTGAATTGTCTCTGTTCCCAATTAGTGACATTTTTGAATGTCAAGTTCTTACTTTTCTTCGTGAGGTGACAGCTGCTACAGTTCCCACAAGGGAAGTGTCCCTGTATTCCAATGGCGGTCTGTCTGGTAGTGGTATTAGGCTTGGGTCTGGTATGTACCAATAGGTCTCTCAGGTTCCTACCCCGGCGATGTGCATACATTGGTTTTTCCAGATTGAGGCTGCCACAGTTCAATATCCTCCAGTGTTTATTTACAATTTTGGAGATTTCGTTTGACATTGTTGAGTACGTGGTGACACATATAGGTCTTTGTTTCTCGTCAGGTGACGGTATTTTGTCCTCCAGGAGCGCTTCCCTGTGATTGTTCTTGGCCCTTTTCATTGCCTTCTCAATGATTTTAGGGGGATATTTTCGCTGTAACAATTTTGTTTTTAGTTCCCCAGCTTGTGACTTAAAGTTGGTCAGTTCTGTGCAGTTGCGTCTTAACCTTAAGAATTGTCCATAAGGGAGATTTTCCCTTAGGTGCCTGGGATGGAAGCTATCATATCTCAATAAGCAATTTCTGGCTGTAGGTTTGAAATGCGTGGTACTCTTGAGTCTGTTCCCGTCAGCATATATGTTGAGATCGAGAAACACCATAGCTGTGTTGGAGATGGTGCTCGTGAATTTCAGATATCTGTTTTGGTTATTAAGCCAATTGACGAAGTCGATGGCTGTGTCTGTCTCCCCGTCCCAGATGATCAAGACGTCATCAATATACCTTTTCCAGGTATTGATGTGGGTTCTGTATGGGTTAACGGTATGTAGTATCCTGTTCTGCTCAAGATGATGGACGTAGAGGCCCGCCAGGCTCGGAGCGAAAATACTGCCCATACTGGTGCCGTGGCTCTGTAGGTATATGGTCTTTTCATACTGGAAAAAGTTTTGTTGCAGAGCCAGGGAGATACACTCAAGAACTAGTCCTCGCGGTGTTTGGTACTTCCACTGGCTAGAAAATAGTACTTCCTCTATTATTTGGAGTGTCTCGTCGTGAGGTAGGCTAGTGTACAAACTCTCCACGTCTAGGCTCAGTAGCAGTTGTTTCGTTGGGTCGAAGCTTTTGTTCTCCAACAGTTGTAGGACTGATTTGGTATCTCTCAGGTAGGTGTTAGTTGATTGTACCAGTGGGCGAAGGAAAGCGTCCGCAAATTTGGAAAGCGGCTCAAGGATGGAGCCGATCCCTGATACTATAGGTCTACCTGGTGGGTTATTAATGTTTTTGTGGATCTTAGGGATACAGTAAAAATACGGAATTCGTGGTGAGGGTTGTTGTAAGAAATCCGCTTCTTTTTTGCTTAGCCAATCATGGGCCAGTGCCTCTTCTACCATCCCTCCAATTCTGATGCGTAGTTTTTCCGTTGGATCTTCCCGGAGGACTCTGTAGTTCCTTGTATCAGACAGTAATCTTGTGCATTCGCTATTGTATGCCTCTAAGGTTTGTAGGACAATCGCTCCGCCCTTATCTGCTGGTTTTATGATCAGCTCCTTGTTGTTAGATAACTCTCTGATTGCCCTTTGTTCCTCTCCACTGGTGTTGTGATAAATGTTGTCATCCCTCAGGTTTAGTTTGTTAACTTCTGTGATGACAGCTTTTTCAAAAGTTAGTAGTTCTATTGGCATAGCGGAGTCTGGAGGAGTAAAGGTTGACTTGAGTTTCAGGCCAGTATCCGTGTTCTCCGTGGTTGATGGTTTGTCTTGGAAGAATGCTTGTAATTTCAGCTTCCTTGTGAATTCCTGAAGTTCTATGTTCAGTTTGAAAACATCTGGTTTCTGAGTCGGTACGAAACCTAGTCCTTTATTTAGCACACTCCGTTGTGCGTCTGTTAGTGGCCAGGGTGTTAGGTTGACTACTAGGTCCCCCTCTTGCTCGTTGACGGCTGGTTCGGGAGGGATCCGGTCATGCTTCTCGTGGTTCGTGAGTTGGCTTGATCTTGATCCTCCCATCCTACATTGTTGCCTTTCCGGTTCCTTCCACGTGTTGTGGGACGCGTGCCTAAAAAAGGCTGCTGTTGGCCATAGTATCCATCGTTGTAGTCCGGGTTCCATTGTTGGTAATTCTGGCCACCGGGCGGAGGTCCATATTGGAAGGGATTGAATGGTGGTGGGCCTAAGAATGGTTGTGGATATTGTTGAGGTTGGGGTTGATAACCTCTCCACCCTCGTTGTCTCGGGAACTGTTGTCTCCTTTGTCTCCACCCTCCTCTCCATTGTCTGGATCCTTTATTGCCACTGGAATTGGAGCCCGAGGATCCATTGTCTGAAATGTCGCTGTCAGCATCACTATTGGCATTTTTTGGGACGTGGTCGGGTTTGGTATAAGGGTACGCACTCTCAGGTGTGAATTTAGCTTTGTCTTTGGCTAGTTTGTTGGACTTGCTTTGTTTGAGGGTGAACTCAAAATCCGTCATCTGTTGGTTTAATTCGTCTAGTCTTAATTTCAATTCCTCCGTCGATATGTAGGTTTTTAGCTGTACTTCTATTTTGTTGATTTCTATTTTTAGCTCGTGAGTGATTCTTGCTGCTGTTTTTATTATTAGGACTAGCCAATCTCTTGAACAATGCCAGGATATTAGCGACCACTCTTTTTTTAAAATTAAATCGTTCTTAAAAATGAGTGGTTCATTCTTAACTATTAATCCTGGTGGTGCCATTTTGTTCCTTAAATATTCCTTCATGAATAAGCCGTGAAGGGCTGCCTTGATCTGGTTCCGTCTAAGGGTCATTAGTTCATTCCATTCATTAGTGTTTGGGCCGGGTTCCGGGTTGCTAAGGCCTTCAAATGGGTTGAGGTCCCTAAGAATTTGATCGATCTCATCATCCCCGAATTCCCAATGTCTATTGGAAATCCCCTCTGTAAAAAGAGTCAGACAAGGAGGACGTGCCCTATCATTTATAGGCCCAACCATGTGGAATAAACTTCCATCTGACCTAAGACACAATGACAACCACCTATGTTTTAGGAAGGCCTTAAAAACCTTTTTGTTTCAGGCAGCATAACCTTCCCTGTGGTATTCCGCAGAGACAATATATTTTAGAACTTTTGCGAGCAAAGCGCGGAGATACCTCATGGGTCGATTCTGGCGCGATACAAGCAATTAAAATAAATAAATAAAATAAAAAAGGCCATGTTCGTCCTCCATTCTAAGTCGACCGCTGGTAGTTTCTGACTCTACTGTGTGTTTCTATGTGTGTGTTGTGAGGACTCCCGCAGCTCTGCGCTGCTTAGATATAAACAAAACAATAGGAGGGAGGTAGAGTATAGATGTAGGATTCTTACTCCACGGGCACTGTTACATAAACAAAAAGAATCCTACTCACAGTGAAGGGGACGGCGAGTGTACCACCAGTGTGGGGACACTCAGTGTTGTGTTAAATACCCCTCACACACCAACAGGCCCCTTGGTGTCATGCTTCATCATTGGGGTCTTCGCACCCCTCTAACGGGATGCGGCGTGCTGCGACCTACGACTACGCGGGAGCACTTAGAGTTGGACTATGTGTGGTGTGTGTGATGCAAGTGAGGGGGTAGTTAAATGTGAGTGGTGGGGTTAGTGAAGGTCTTAAAAAGTACCTGGCTCGTGGGTGTTGGAGAAAAAACTTTATTCACAACCCCGGGCTGGCACTGTTAAAAGGGTGCAGGGGGAGGTAATTATCTGTCGTAACTATGAACAGTACCTCTGGTGTGCGTCAACATGTTTCGGAGCTAGCGCTCCTTCCTCAGGACGGGGGCACAACTTCCCACCTTACTCACGTATTTCTAACATATGTGTATTTTACAAAAAAGTGCAGGACTATATACAGTGAATTAATATTATATACATGCTATAGTGTGCCTACAGCGGTTTTTGTGACCATGCACTTGCATGACCTACAAAGAGAAAAAGAAAAAGAAAAACGAATAAATGTGGTTGCCCTCTTCAGGGTGGCTCAACAAGGTGCAGTCCCCTGGTGCAGGTTCAACCCTTCAGATCAGGCCTATCTCCTCACCTACGAAATCCCGCACTGTCAGAGAAATCGAATCTCTCAAATCATGTGGTAAGTCCTCTGTCGTGAGAACCGCAAACAATTTGGCACATAGGCTCATATTGGCCATTTTAAAATCGTCATCATAGGTCATCATAGGTTTGCAACTCCACGCCCCTCGGAGTGCAAGATATAGTGCAATTTAGCTTACACAAAATATCTCGTCCCCATAGACAGACTGGGCTGGAATCGCACACCACAAATTGATGTTTGTCTTGGAATGGTCCTATTCTCACAGGTAACTCATTTGTTAACGGGTTAGTCATTCTCAGATGGGTAACTCCCACTACTTGAATCTAATGTCCTGAAAGTGATACATTTAGGACCACTTCCGTCCTTACTGTGGAACGCGCAGCTCCGGTATCTAACAAAAAGGTAACAGGATGTCCATTTACTTCTGCATCTACAAACGGTCCACCTCCAGGGCAGCACCCAAAGTGCCCTCTCCCTGCACCCCCTCTGACACTCATGAGGACCTTGTATTTGGTCCAATCGGTCTTGTATTTCAAAATAAGTCATCTGATGGTACATGTGATTACTTGTGGGTATTCTCGGAGGCTGAGGAATCTGCATCTGCGACTCACAACCTCCCCCATACATGGACCTTGGTGTTGTCACAGTGTTCAAACCCTCTGACATCTGTCCCACTCCCTCATATTGCATTTGATTTGCTGGATTCAATCGACACTCGCCCTTCCAATGCCCGATTTTGTGACAATAATGACAAGCTGTGACCTTCTATTGATTTGCCATCCAATCACCTCCCATACCGGCATCCATACCCCTTCCTCTTCACTGTCCAGGTTGAGATATTTTCTGTTGATTCATTCCTCTATCACTTCCTGTTCCTCAACCCATCGCTTCTCCAACCCCTTGCATCCAATCAGGCCTTTCTGCATTCGTCAACTGTACCAACATCAATTTCTCTTTTGTTTTACTTTGTGCTGCTTCTACCTGTTCACTGCAGTATTTTACATAACGCAGAATTTCGTCTACGGACTTATTCTGTCAGCATATCAAGTGATGCTGTATCACCAAAAGATTGCAATCCCAACACAAACTTCTAAACAAATTGTCCCATTTCCTTTGGCTCAATAGTGTCCAACCCACTATGTTGTTTAAAGGCCACTAAAAGTCTCTCATAATAGTCATGTACCGATTCCTTAGGATCTTGAGTAGTACGATCGATTTTAAGCCAATCAACAGTCTGAGGAGCCACTTTAGATTGCAACCACGTAATCACTTGTTCATATTTCTTCATTACCTCAGGCGAAGGACCATGAGTCACCTCATCTCTAGCTGGTTCTGCAGCAGGCCAATCAACAGCAACCTTACATGCCATCCATATCAAACAAGGTATTCAAATCAATCCATAAAACCTTTGACATCTTGACAAACCGGTCAATTTGTTTATACCAGTCGGCAGGTTTTTCCCTCAGCCGAGAAAAATCATTAGTGAAAGCTCCCAAATCATCCCTGCTCCATGGCAGATGTACATACCCCCCATTCTGGACTTCTCTCAGAGCATAATTTCCCGCCGCTCCCATCCCTCCACCCGGAGGCGGAGTATCTCCTATCACTTTCTTGGCGCTTTTCTTTTTCGACCACCTTTCTTCCCATTTGTCTAATTCTCTCCATGGTTGCATCGCTATTATCAAGTCTCTAATTTGTGCCTTTAATCCTGTTGTTCGCTTTTCTTATAAATCTTGATCAGTATAATTCAATCTGCAGCTTCCCTGCATCAATTTCGTCTTGGTCAAATACACCTCATACCTTCGTGCCAACAGTACGAATGCTTCATGAGCTCGCTTTGCCTTTTTAGTAACATCCTTACCTACAAATAGCAACTCGCTTGGGTCATAGCTTTCAATCCTGTCCAATGGTAGATTCCCTTCTATCACTTCATTTATTTCAGCTTTTAATCGTACCACATCTATCAATGGTGCTTTGATTGCCACTTGTATGATTCTCTGACCTCTTTCACTTCCTGATTCTTCCCTGCCACAACTTTGTGCTCTCATTAGGCCTAAGGCCTCCTCCATTCTTAAAACTGGGCGACTTTCTCTCTCACAACTTTGACTTTGCCAATGGTTACCGTCACACAAATTCTGAGGTATGAACATTACCCTAGGTGCTTCCCGTCTCATATCTAGTTCATCTCTCTGTATCAATGACTCCCTCACTGGTGGAACCCACATTCTGATGTCTGACCTAGAATTAGCCAAAGCTCCTGTTCTTCTTCGTTCCGATCCACTGTCCATTCTTGATGGATCAGCCGTTGCTGGCAGTGGAGTACTAGCTTCCACTGGCATCTGAGCAATACCTGTTCCACTCATTGTAGGGCTCCCTCCAGACAAAGCGGTCCATTACGATGTCAGGCGGATCGGCACCGCCATGGTGACGGTGGCGATCCGCCCGACATAAATGCCCACCCGCCACCCTTTCCCCATCCCGCCACATTACAATGGCGGGGGGGGACCGCAGCGGAGGCAAACACCGCCCGCCACTTTTCCGCCCCGGTCCCCTTGCGGCCGGGGCGCAAAAGGGTTCATATGGTGGCGGTGTCTATCAGGCACCGCCAGCCATATTTGGATGGGAGTCTGTAGTTGCTTTTCCGTGGCGGCAATGCCGCCACGGAAAGGCAGGCGGACTTCACCACGGAAAGGCAGGCGGACTTCACTCTGGGGGCACCGTGCGGGCCCCCAGAGTGAAGGAGAGTATGGGGGTGCACACGGGGGTACCTGTGGTACCCCCCTGCATTAGCATAATCAAAGCGGCAGGCACCGCGCGGTGCCTGCTGCTTTGATTATGCAAATGCTGAAATGCTTTTTTAGCATTGTGGCGGGCGGTGCAGAGAGCACCACCCGCCACAATGCTTCCCCAGAGTTATACAGCGCCGGGACGCCCCGTTGCTGGGGCAGCTGTGCGCTTTACAAGTATACTACATTTTTACTGTGGCGGGCACATCCTAATACACCCCACGG
The DNA here is from genome assembly GCF_964261635.1 of Lissotriton helveticus. Taxonomy (NCBI): domain Eukaryota; kingdom Metazoa; phylum Chordata; class Amphibia; order Caudata; family Salamandridae; genus Lissotriton; species Lissotriton helveticus. Next base: position 1,252,087,432 of record NC_136070.1, read on the forward strand.
GACCCCTGCCCTTATGGCGGGGGGTCCCAATTACCACGAGGATGGCGGGGGGGGCAAAGTCCGCCCACCATCCTAATGACCCCCATAGTCTCTTCTCCTGTTTGCTATTGACTTCCACCTGCCCTCTCCTCAGAGACATATATTGAAACCACAGGTCCAATAGTAACTGGTACCGTAAGAGCCTCTGGTAACCACCAGGTACATGCGGTTTCGTCTGACTCAGGAGCTGCATACCCTATTCCTCCAGAATTCTTATTCCCACTGACATTCTCCCTCGTACTCCTGTTGTCCCACTCCTAAAGCTTCTTCTGTTTTCTGCGTCTTCTCCAGCTCCGATCTGGAGTCACAAGGTGGAGGACTTTCTGCTAGCAGTCTGTCAAGGAAACTGTCATCTGTATCACTGTCCTCCTCTGTCTTACTCTTCTCCCCAGACCCTTCCACTAGTAACTTAATGGATACAATCGTTCTCCCTCTATGGTGTCTACTCTCAATTTATTCAGCTGTGCATCCCACCTGGCATCCTGATATGCCTTCATTGCTTTCTTCATTCTTCCCTGTGAAGCTTCTCTTCGCCATTGCTGCCCTCATCCATGCTTCTAATGCCTCAAATTGTGTTGGTCTAGGAGGAGGTTCCAAAGAAGACATCACTCCTCTCAGCTGGTACAGCACCTCCATCCAAAATGACCCATAGCTAGGGAAAGCCAATTCTCCCTCTTTCTCTGTAATCTTATGCCAATTTTGAAGCCACACTATAGTATGGAGTCCTACATTTGTGTCATGTAATGTGCCGGGGTATCCTATGGTGGAGCTTCTTCTCCCACCCGAGTTACCACCCCTGTGTCGCCTCTACACAAATCTCGCAACACCTTAAAACGTCTAGCTATTGAGGAGATGGGCTGTGGACTTCCCCCTCGGCCGTCACCTACCCAGCCAGACATTGGGCAGACTTTTCTTCATCTCTCCACTTTATCTCCCTCCCCATTACCCTTTTACATTACTCCCTTACCCTTCGACACACCATGAACCAACTGATGTAACTTGTAACTGATGTATCTTCTGTAACAATGTGTAACTTGTAACCTATATAACTTTTCTCATGTAAAGCGCTCTGGTCCCTACGGGTCTAGCCATTGCTATGTAAAAATCAAGTAAATCTCATTGTGAAAATCAATTATTTGCAATCCAAACTTCAATATTCAACTCCGGATGAACTTCCACCAATCCCAGGGCGGCTTTACACCAACCAACCTATCCCAGCACGGCACACACTGATGTCACAACTCCCTTTTCGCAGCGGCTCACCCTCCTTTACAATTTCACCCTGTACACTCGCTCACGTATATCCAAAAGCTATTAACCAAGTAACTGCTTCCTAACACAGTCACAATAACTTACAGTTACATGAAACAAGTAATTGTCTGTCCGCTAAAAAGATCGATAGAGCACTCTTACAAGAACATCCGCTGTGACCCCCGACCTGCGTTGGTCACTCAATCGCTGTAGTCTACCCACGGTACCTGAGGCTTTCCACCGCAACGTACTCCTGCATTCACACAAAGTTCCCTATCACAAGTGGATCGTCAATAGCGCTTCACGACACCCACAATATTGATCAATTATATATACAAAACTATCCCGGGATCTTGGACTTCTCTTGAGTCCACTCACCAAACTTCCTGATCCGCACGTGTCCAAACCATTAAACCAATTAACCCACAATCACTCAACTTTCATCCCAACTTCGCAAGACATCACACAATTAATTCATCTCCGCAATCTAACACACCACACGATTTCATACTCACGCTACCACTGTTTCCGCCACACCATCAGCATCCGCCGACCTCCATCAATCTTCGTTTTCACCTTCGTCTACTCCAAGTCCAGAGCCTAATTGTCTTCCGCTTTTTACTCAAATTCCTCATTCCCCCCTCACTTTAGAGGCAAACCATCCTCTGCTACCATTTGATTTCACTAAATATGCTCCTTGCCTTTCCTATTAGGTACAATACAGATGCTCTTTTAATTGCCTGCTGAAAGTGGTTGAGGGGAGCAAAACAATTCAAGATTATACTTACAATATAGTCATGCTTAAAAGACCACATACTCTGAAATCTAGTTTTGGGGGTTTATTATAAGGCCAAAAATAATTGAATATAAACACACCTTAATATCAGAGTATACAGGTACATAAAAATCAATACAGAGGCGAGTCTTCGAATATTATTCATTCAGCATAAAAGGCATAATTAGATGAACTCCAAAGTCAAAATGCAACACAGAATAGAAGCTGTGTTTAATTCTCTTTTCATTGAGAAGAAAAACAAAACTTATCTTTCGCTACATTGCTCTCAATAAGGGTCCTGCCTATCCCCCTTGTGGATCACTGACAGAATATCGAGTAGCAAAATATCGCACTGCCAAAATATCGAGGAAAAAATATAGAATTCCAGAATATCGACCTCTATCTACAAACAGGTAAGTAATGTAATGTGAAAAAATGATTCTAATTAAGTAAAACATACTTAAAAATACTTAAACAACCTTAAAATTAATAAATATTTAATGTAATAAAAAATAAAATAAACATGCATTTTAATTTTTTAATACATATATATGTTAACTTAATAATATTAAAAAATATTAAATATGTTTAGTGTTAGATGGCGGGAGGGTAAAATTTACTATTTCCACTCCATTGAGTGCTACAATAGGGAAAGAGTTGGATAGTTGATAGGTAAAAATTACTATTCCCACTCCAGTGAGTGCAACAGTAGGGAAAGCGTTGGATAGCGGGTACGTAAAAATTACTATTCCCACTCCAGATAGTGCAACAAGAGGGAAAGTATTGGATAGCTTAGGGGTAAAAATGACTATTCCCACTCAAGTGAGTGCAACAGTAGGGAAAGTGTTGGATAGCGTAGGGGTAAAAATTACTATTCCCACTCCAGACAGTGCAACAGTAGGGAAAGTGTTGGATAGCGTAGGGGTAAAAATGACTATTCCCACTCCAGAGAGTGCAACGTAGGGAAAGTGTTGGATAGTGTAGGGGTGAAATGTACTATTCCCACTCCAGAGAGTGCAACAGTAGGGAAAGTAATGATTTAATAATTAAATATATATATATTAATTATCAATACCAATAAAACATTATTAAACATTTATTACAAATTATGTAATAATTACTTAATTATAAATACCAATACATATTAATTATTAAACATTAATTACCTATTGATAATTAACAACAAATTAATTTTCAATATGGTACATTAATAAGTAATACAACATTTTACCAATTAATAATTAACAGTAAATTAAATATCAATACACAAAAATATTTTCAATAATTACTCAATTACAAATAAATTACTTCCCACCCTATTCCCCTATAAACCCACAACTTGCTCTGAATAATAAATTAATACAATAATTATAATTATCAATTAATCAATTAATAAAAAATAATTACCAATTAATAATTAATTAACAATACCAATTAATAAAAATAATTAATTAATTAATTACAAGTAAAACACTTCCCACCCTATTCCCCTATTAACCTATAACCCGCTACAGAACTAAAACGCAAAATAAAATTAAAAATAATTAATAATTCCTAAAAATTAATATTTAATTTACTATAATTAAATTACTTCCCACCCTATTTCCCTATAAACCCACAACCCGCTACGGAATTAAATTACGCAAAAATTAAATAATATAAAATTCATTACTTTAAAAAAAATGCAAACATACATTTCAAAAATAATACATACTTTTAACACATATATTAACACTTAAAACACTATAAAAAATGTATATTTTTAACAACTATAAAATGACTGTTGCTATTACTAACTTCGATATGAAAATCGATATTTCTTACCTAAATTTCGATATTCTGCACCACTATATGTTTACTATTCGATATTCTGTCCATTCTATATAAAAAACTCCATATTCTGTCCAGTTGATATTTTTTTTCGATATTGTGACTAGTTACCCTCCCTTGTATCATACCCCAAAGGTGTCAGCACGTGTTGACTTCCTAAGAAGTACTCACATCAAATGGGTCTGATTGCTTAAGGCTATGGAGCTCGCTCTAAGATGCTCCTTCTCCTCAGAAAAATACAGAAGTCTCTCAAATCTGTCCCTGCGCATCATACAAAAAGACAAGGTTCAGACCCCCAATACGACACATGATAAAGTTTTTAATTGCAACTTTCTGTACTTTTCCACAGGAGCTGTGTTGTTCAGCTCCTTTCCAGTGGCCTTGGTTCCCAGATCAGCCAGACACGAAAGGTGTCCTCTCTTTTCGCCTACTAGTCTTCTTCAAAGACCTTCCGGGTATCTCCTTAAATCTAAGAATAACGAGGTAGAATTCCTGCACCTGCAGTAGGATGAGAACATACTGTCTTCACATTGCAAGGGAAAAAGCTACTTGATCGCAAGGCTGAGGACTCCTATTCAAGCAGGAGGATCATCTGAGAAAGTGAAGAAGTTACGCATTTGTTTTTGAGTGATGGGTGAAGGGGCAGTGCTGAAGTTTGCCCTCACTAACCTTTGAACAAGTGACTTGCAGAGCCTCATCGGTGGTATACAACATATACATAATGCAGCAATTTTGGGAGAACCTACTTAAAGCCTGGATGAGCTAGAATTACTTTTTATCAACTTACCACAGAATTATTCTTTTACCCAAATCTATTTTATTTAAAACATGATTTTCTTTAAAGATTTTTTTGGAACTACAAAGTTAAAAGCCTGCTGTACCTCCTGCAGCTGTAAAATTGCAGCCATGTACTATTCATTAACATGCAGCTTCCAATTTTGTATCTTAGGTTAAGCAAACATTTGACATGGATCGTTTTCTGCTCCCAAAAGATGGTAGAGTGCTCAAGCAAAAGGCTGAAACGGAAACAGATGGAGAGAGAAAAGCTGGGAAAACAAGGAAATATGATTCCTCCTATTTGGACATTGGTTTCACCTGCATTGTTGTTATTGCAGAAAGTAGACCACAGTGTGTGGTTTGTGGTGTGATCTTAGCTAACGACAGCTTGAAGCCAACCAAACTGAGCTGTCACTTTGAAACGAAACATGGGTCTCTTGCAGGAAAAGCTGAGATTTTGTTGCCACGAAGTTGCAAGAGATAACTCCGCAGAAGGAAGCTGTGAAACATGTGGCAAATGCTCCTGCAAATGCATTAAAAGCATGATACCAAGTAGCATACCACATAGCCAAAAACAAAAGGCCCTTTGTAGCTGGAGAAAAAGTGATTCTCCCAGCATTGCTCGGCGTGGCTAGGACAATGCTTGGTGAAGAAGCAGCAGAGAAGTTGAAAAGTATACCCATCTCAGACACAACAGTTTGCCGCCGCATCTCTGACATGTCAGAAGATATCCAGGGACAGCTCATAGCCCTGTTGAAATCAAGTTTGTTTGCTTTGCAGTTGAATGAAGCAACTGATGTGTCAAAGGATGCCCATTTTATTGCTTATGTTCGATACTGCTATGAAATGCTATTATTGGAAGATATTTTATTTTGCAAGCCAATCAAGGTGCGAGCAACAGGATCCGATTTGTTTGCCATTATCAATGACTTCCTGAGTATCCATGGCTTAAACTGGAAAAACTTTGTTGGAATCTGCACAGATGGTGCTAGGGCTGGCCTAAAAGCTAACGTATTGAAAGTGGCTCCACATATTCTGTGAACCCACTGTATGATACACCGGGAAGCCCTTGCTGTTGGAAACATGGAGAGCAAACTTGAGGATGTGCTGAATTCTGCTATAAAAATAGTACATTTTATAAAGACCCATCCCACAAGAGCTCCTCTATTTGCAATTTTATGTGCAGAAATGGGAGCTGAGCATGATGGCTTGCTGTTTCATACAGAAGTGTGGTGGCTATCCCGGGGGAAAGCGCTGACTCGCATCTTTGAATTAAAGAATGAGGTACAGCAGTTTCTTCTGTGTTTGGACCTCTGCAAAGCAGAACAACTATGCAATCCCCACTGGCTTGTGCTTTTAGCATATCTTGCTGACATTTTTGAGACAATAAATTCCCTGAATCTGTCTCTGCAAGGAGCTGAAATCACTTCTTTTACCATGAATTAAAGAATAACTGCATTCAGAAGAAGCTTGAATTATAGAGAAGACTAGTTGAAGATGGCCCGTTTGAGACATTTTCTTGTTTATTAGATGCTCTTGAGGAGACTGAATATGAACTTCCAAGTGTTGCTGAGATAATAAAAAATCACCTGATGTCTCTCGGGACAGTTTACAAAAGTATTTTCCCAAGGAGAACGATCGCTTCAATGACTGGGTCTTTAAACGATTTCTGGCAGAGGTTGCAAGCCATCTCCCGATTCGTATGCAGGAAGAACTGATTGATCTCCAAAGTGACCGCACTCTGCAGATGCATTTCAGCAAAGTCTCACTGGGAGAGTTTTGGCCGAAAATGTCTGCAGAATATTTAGCTTTAAGAGAAACTGCTATCAGTTTCAGCTCGTTCTATTTATGTGAGATTGGGTTCTCAGCACTTGTAATATTAAAGACTAAGGGGCTCATTAGGATGGCGGATTTTCCGCTTACTCCGGGCCGGCGGAAGCCACCGCCGGCCCGGAGTAAGCGGAAAATCCGCCGAGGAGGCCTGAAAGACCCACCGCCAAATTAGGATGGCTGGTGGGTCTCCCAATCCGTCCGCCGCTTTTCCGCCGCGGTCGGAAGGCGACCACGGCGGAAAAGCAATAACATGGCTGGCGGTGTCTATCAGACACCGCCAGCCATATTAGGATGCAGGGTGAGTCATGCTTTTCCGCGGCGGCTTTGCCGCCGTGGAAAAGCATACAGACATTCACTTTGGGGGCCCGTTGCGGGCCCCCTGGGTGAAGGTTGCGTGGGGGGTGCACATGGGGGGTACCTATGGTACCCCCCTGCCTTTGCGTGCACGAAGCGGCAGGCACCGCGCGGTGCCTGCCGCTTTGTGCATGCAAATGCACACCTTTCGTTTTTTGCATTGCGGCGGGTGCTGCTTCAAGCAGCATCCGCCGCAATGTAAAACATACAGGATTTGACCGCCAGGGTGGCGGTCACATCCTAATTGCTATGGAGGGACCGCCGCTGCCCATGCGGACGGTCCCTCCAACTCATGGGTGGCGGACGGACGCGCGTCCGCCATCCTAATCGGCCCCTAAGTACCGTTCAAGACTGGATGTGGAGCACAATCTGAGGATGGCAGCAGCAAAAATCCATCCACAGATTGACCGTGTCTGTGGCGAAAAACAGGCCCACCCGTCACATTAATGTTGGTGGGATTATTATAAATCTATGTCTTGTGTAAAACAAAGCACCCTAGTAAAAACAATTTGCGCACATTTTATCTTGGAAAATTATTTTTTAGCTGTGTAATAAGCCTCGGTCATTTAACAGACCCCCCAGGATATAGCGGCATGGATTAGCAAATTTAGCGGCACAAAAATGGAATTTTAGCGGCACAAATATGGAAATTTAGCGGCAATTTTGCGGCATTTTATTTGGCCATTTTTCCTACAACCAACACAGATATCTTGTTTTTTTTTTAAGTTATTTAACAACATGAAGCTATGTATATGAGAAGTGGGGTCAGAAGTGCACTTCCAACCCCACTGCCAGGCCGGGAGCGGCTGCGAGGATATCTACCCCACATGCATCATCTTCCGAATGCCCCTCAAGTTATGCTCGCCACACACAGAAACAAGGATAGCAGGGCTGAAATCGATATTGTGCTTCTTACCATCACAGCCTCAAGCCCTCCGGGCAGGAAACCCATCTGCACACCAATTCCACCTCATACTCAACAACCTGGAGACAGTACCTGGCGCTAGCATTTACTCACCTGGGTGGGAACAACCGAATTGTGGGGATGTGCGGTATAACCAAGGAAGAAAGTGTAAGTAAAAGTCTGGGCACCTGGAGAGCAGATGAGGGAGTTGTGGGTGGGATACATCAGGTGTGTTCGTCGCCCACTGACAAGACAGGGCTCGGGGTATTTTGCTGCATGTTTGCAGCTTCCTGGGCCGACATACATAGCTGCCAAGGTTTCAGATTGCATATGTGTGACATTTTCATAATTTTACTATAAATATGAGTGACATTCAACGACTATGAGTGACCCTTTCTCGGGAGCAAAATCAAGCAATGACCACAAGGAAAACATATAAATATCAGAAATTACACCAATTTGAGCAACAAGAAACTTTAGGAATATCTTAAAACTGCTGTAAACCACTAGAAATGTAAGGGCAAAAACTAAATAAAAAGCAGTAACTCACAGTTAATTCTCATAAAATAGAGTTTTGAGAATAAGCGTGGCTCATATTCTTATGGGAAAACTGTCATTCAATAAAAGCTGCTCTTGCCCTAGCCCTCCATCATTCACCAGAGCTATCTTGACATTTGTGTTAGTTGCATAAAAACTCCTGGGCAAACGAAGAATTCATCTCCACACGTTGGTTTTAACTTCATGTTATTTAAACGGATCTCATGATATATGTGCTTCTCTAATCACTGCAGCAAGGCTGACACAGAAAGTGTTTTTGGCCTGGACAGTCTGGGTGGGGGGGGGCATGGGCTGCAGCTACAGTGTGGTGATAGGGGCCTGACGCGCCGGCCTGCAGGCCTGCTTGTGATTTTCTTGGCCTTGTAACCTTCTGCAACAGGCCGTTTCAGAAAAAGGCTTTTTATGTTTTCACTCGTTGCTGTCCGTCCGCTTCCAGATTCACCTTTACTCCCTTGCGCCATTAATTATTCAAGTCTAATGCCCCTAAATACGGTAAATAAATGTGCAGCCCAGCCCGTGGCCTTTAGCCCGTCCAGCGCACACTTATTGAGCAGGCTTAACTGTAGATAACAGTCACGAACCTATGATGAATTAAAAAATATCCTAAAAGAATGATAAATACCTGTTCATAAGTGACGCGCACTCAGAGCAAGCCACCACTGTATGAAGGGCCAGCCGCCACGACTTCTCTAGCCCCAGACCCCGATGCAGGGACCCACGGGTGGCATGAAAGCCAGCTGCCGCACACAGAGTCGGCTGGGTGAGGTCCGGCGGACTCGCTCGGTATGCTGCATGGTCACTCTGAGGCACCAACGAATCAGGGCACAACTAACTAACAGTGTGACTGAGCGAGCAGCACCCAACTCTTTAGCTGCCTAACCTCGGAGTTAATCCCATTAACTGGATTACAACCATTAGACCCCCAGGATATAGCGGCGGCTTTTGTAAAAATGCCGCGATTTCTACTAAAGTGCCGATTTCGCGGGCACTTTGGTAAAAATCGCTGCATTTTAAAAAAAGTGCAGTTTTCGCGGCAAATCGTGAAATCGCGATATCCTGGAGGGTCTGATTTAACCACACACTCTCACAAACCTGCAGTTTTCTAAACACTCTTATTGTGTTGAACATTATTTGCCGGATATGTCCCGGGATATGTGGGTGGCGGTCGATTATGTACTGTACCAGATACCAGAAATTTCTGTTAGGTGGTGGGGGGGCCCGACATCTAAAAAAAATCAGCTGGGGGGGGCTCAACCTACAAAAGTTTGAAGATCTCTGCTCTATGCTGACCATTTTTCATGCCCGATTTGCATTACCCCGCTTCCCTGTCTGATGCTTTATGTGGAGTTATGCCTCAGGAGCAATCCTCCTCCGCATGTGCCGTCACCATGCCTCACTTGTAGTTTCCTTTGTTTCCAAAATTCTTGCTCAAAATAAAAAAAGTTTTCGCACATTGTCTTACCTACACACAAACAACCAACAGCAAGAAATTAAAGTCTCCTCTTCTCAACTCTTTATCATTTGTGAAAAGCTGTGTTTTAGTACATTTGTGTCTTGCAGGTATTAATTTTCCTTTGCAGTTGCACAATTGTTACTACATCTGCTTTGTTTCAGGAGTGCCTTTTAACCTTCTCCAGCCTTTTCGCCCTTAATCACAATGCCGCCCTCCCCCAACAGAGCCCATGTGAAACTTCAAAGCGGTGAGAAATCCAACCGCCTGAAGCAGATAGAGCAAGAAGAGCAGGACGGCAATTAAATATTTGCTCTTTCTGTGTCTTTGTGGAGCAGAAAACCTTTCATTCACGGGTACTAGTGAGAGACCAGGGGGTACGAGAGAGGAACACATGAGTCTGCTGTATGAAATTAAGCAGCACGAGCAGAATGTACTTAAATTGTGAAAGACAACCATTGTAATTGTACCTAAATAGAAAACAAACTCTGCTACAAAATACGATGTTAATTATCACTAGAAAAAGTTCCTCTTTTCTTGTGTGTGCGGTTTTATTTCAAAAACACGCTCATTGGTTTGTATGGTCTCGCAAGCATTTTAAACCCAAAAGCACAGGTGTACCACAGCACATAGTTCAATAGAAGCGAGTATAAAGTCCAAATACAATAAGTAACGAGGGAAAGGTTCCTCAGTTTAATCTCTTTATTCCATCAGTTAGAAAAAGCACAGTACAGCCGACGCGTTTCGTCTAAGTGCAGGACTTCTTCAGGGCTGTTAAATACAAACATATAAACAAACATATATAAAACATATATAAAAAACACATATATGAAAAGACGTCATATAAAAACATACAAAGACGAACAACGTCTTTAAAACCACAATTGACCACGTTCCATTTGATCCAATATTGCATCCTAATGGTCAAATCTATTAGTTAACTAACATACAAAGACAGATAGGTAGACTTTTAGACAGTTGTAATTTTTCTTATTTCCGTCTAACATTTGTTCGTAAGTTTTCAGACCCATATTATGAATTTTGGGCCAACAATCCCAGTTGCATTCTAGAAAAGCATGACAGTAATATCAATGTTTTTGTTGTAACATAGTTATTCACCTTGCACTACCTACATTCCAGGAAGGCTAGGAGGAGGTGTGCAACTGTTAGCAATGTCTTCGGAAGGGGAGAAAGAATAGTTTGGGTGGGGAGAGGCGAGTCTTGTATGCTTCAAGATAGAAAGAATACACATGGAGGAAGAGGGGAGAGGAAGTAATTTTGGAGCCTAAATCTACCATACAACCCGAGAGTCCCAATGAAGTGCAGCGGACAACATAACAATCCCTTCTAAACAGTTTTCATCAGTATATGCACTCCTATTTTATATCATTGACCAACATGGTAATCAGAGAAGGCATGAAATTAAGCGCGACTATCTAAAACAATGTGTACCTACCGCTAAATGGAAACTTTAAGGTACCTCCATAGATAAACAGGGGTATAAGAAGAGTGCTGCGCGCGGGGAAATAACTTTGTCCGGCAGTATCTAAAATATAAACAAATGTAGATGGAATCAATTTTTCTCAGTATTGTCCATGGTACTAGAGACCAAGCATGCTCGTACACGGTCCCAATACTCCACACTTACAGATCAAGAATGATATGGAGGCCGTCCAGGTATTAATCACGGCTAGTCTCAAGGAGTAAAAAATACGGGCCAAACATTGTTAACTCCTTTTGTGCTCAGGACGGCTCCCGGCCGTCATGAGTCATAGTAGGCGTGTGTTCATGACGGCCGGGAGCCGCCCGAACGTTGCCGCTGTGGGAGAATTAATCAGTAGGCGGAGTTCGGATGGCTCCCGGCCGTCATGAGCACACGCCCACTGTGACTCATGACGGACGGGAGCCGTACTAAATACCCGAGCGCCACGCCCAACCCCGCCCCCCCTCGCACCGCGGCGGAATTTGCACCGCGGTGAAGAGGTTAATAAAAAAAGATTTTGGTAAAAAAAACAGGTTGGTTGATAGTTGGGTTAATTAAACAGAACCATCATTTCAAAATTGCACTCGAACGAGTTAACTTGAAACTGCAACTAAAATACTTTGCATTCTAGCAGTTGCAGTCTACTTACTAGTTTATAACTGCACAAACCAGAATGCAAAGAAACAATGACTAGGGTACTTGTGCCTTAAAAATGTGGTGGGGCAACTTGGGCACTCTCTAACTGGGAATGTTGTGCCATGAAGTGTAACTAAGTTTGAATTATGCAGATATGCTCCAAGTCATATTCCTTGGGCATATTGTTGTTTAAAAAGTTTTCATATCCGCACCTTACAAATCATCATTCTATAGTTACTGGGAGACCAGGTGTTTGTTGTATAGTCTGTTTGGGAGGAATGACCTTCCCAGTGCCGCACACCTCCCCTTTTGGTGTTATTGTTCCTACCCTCTTTGACATGCTGTAGAATATTGCCGCACCGAAGGTTCGAAGTCGAGCTCCCTGCGTGGAGACGGCGGGCACCGGCGGTGTGAGCTGTGGCTGAGGTCAATTGCTGTTAAGCTTAATAAAGCTTACTTAAAGATAAACATTGTTTCCTGTGATCTTTTGCCCTTTTGGTCCCATTTCGTTTAGATTCTACACTGGTGACTGGGGACGGGCACAGGAGTGTTTCTGTGACAGCAGATCTGGACCTCAATACGCAAGGAACTTTGGGCCATATTATCAAGAAAGGGCGATACATTATCGCCGCTTTTATCGGCAGGAAACTGCAACTAATGCGGCGATAATGGGCTTGATAATAGGCCCTTGTGAGTTACCATAGAAGCCCAGGTTCACACCAGAACCTGGGCTTCTATGGGAATTCACAAGGGCCTATTATCAAGCCCATTATCGCCGCTTTAGCGGCAGTTTCCTGCCGATAAAGGCGTCGATAATGAATCGCCCTTTCTTGATAATATGCCCCTTTGATCTCTTCTGATTGGGAGGCTGCGGTGCCATGAGTAATAACAAAGGAGCCCCTGCTGGTTGTGTGGCTGCCTGAGGCAGCTATTCTGTGAATTTTGACATTAAGACTGCGGTTTGGAAGGCAGGCTGAGGGCTATGGTACCGGGAGTAGTACCCTAGTGCACAGTGGCGTTTTAAGGTTGGTTGCGGCACTGGCACAGTTAAACAAATAGTTAGTGCCACCCGTTGCTGTGAGACTGGATGTAGTTCTTACCCTTGCACTAACTTTTCATTTGAACTGTCACAGTATTTAAAATCAGCACTACTAGGAAAACACTTGTGCTGTGTGGAGTTTCATGCACATTAACAGGATTGTCTTTTGTGGTGTCATGCTCTCCTTTCGCCTCTGAGCTACTCTAGTGAAACAACTTTTCACTTCAGCATCTTTTTGGAGTGCAGCTGTAGTTTTTCTTTTCAGCTGGCGACTCACTGCTAATTGGGTGTTCGGTGACCACTCCTTGTGGAGTGGAGACAGCATTCTGATGAGAAAAGAGCTTTGAAGCCGGGCTCTTACTACCGCTAGTCGCAGATAACTGATCTGCCTGGGTTTTTTGTTTGGATGAAAATAGAGACTACACCTAACAGGAACCAGAGCTTTGTGGACTCGTAAACATTCAATTTAATTTTCACCTTGTGGTCATATAGCAGTAGTGTGCAGAAAGTATTGGCCGGTCACGCTGACTGGCACAGCATTTCTTTTGTGTCATTAGTGAGGCACAATTCGCACTATACATCACATCGAGGGAGTATTGGTCGCGCTGTCTGGCACAGCTGTGCATCTTTTCGGTTCACCAAGGACTCCCACAAGCTCCACTGAAGATTTAGCCGGTGCAACTGACTGGCACAGTGAGTTTTGCTGTAAGCTGAAGAGTATTTTTGAACTTTTGGAGTTAAACCCACACACTTAGAAGCACGCATTTTCCTCACTCTGCTATTCTTGTTTTCCTGGTGGCATCTACATCCACTTGACATTGTGCTTAGGCAACTTATACCCTTCCTGCCAGCCAAGCGGTTGGATGGTGGATAGAACCCATACTCTAATTCATAATTTAAGGAAGAATATGCTAACACTTTCACAGTACGGTAATTGAACAACGACGCCATCTAGTGGAAATTCATTCCTTTTATGCTGTTTCAGTGCTGCAGTCCCTTTGTCCTTTCATGTTCAAAGTATTTGACTTTCGTTGTCAATTTTGGTGGGGCGTTTGTATCTGTCTCTGGGGGGTGGTGTTGAGAACTAAGGCACATTGAAGGAAGGGAGCTTATAATTTAATATTTAATTGTAGAAACGTTCATCCACAAATACAAAACATGCAGAATGTTACACCTCCACCGTTCTTCTTGGTCACACCAGGGGAGCTTAGTCTGAAGTGGATCAAGTGGAAAAAGGTTTTCCAAAACTATGCTGTGGTATGTGGTCTAAATCTAGGTCTGAAAAGAAAAGTAGCATTATTGTTGCACTTCCTAGGGGCTGAAGGACAAGAAATTCTAGAACATCTCCCTGACTTGAATGCTAATGATGTCAAAGGTTTAAACGAATATGAAATAAGTTTTAAAAGCTAGACATACATTTCTTGCCAAAAATCAGCACCATCATGGAACGGTACCATTTTGGGAAAAGAGGACAGAAAGAGGGCGAAACAGTAGAAGAATTGGTGTCTGAGTTAAGAAAACTGGCAGCGAGTTGCAAATTCGGGGGGGGGGGGTGCATGTGAAGAAAGAATAAGAGATCAGTTTCTATTAACTTGTATGATAGAAAGAATACGCGAGGAGCTTTGGCTGAAAGATGACCCACGTCTGGGGGATGTGTTAATTGTTGCTAAACAAGTTGAGCACACGATGAAGTGTGTCAGTGAAATTAAACAAGATTGCGAAGGGAAGACAAAGGTTAATGAAATAACGAGTGCGAGTGAAAGTGTACTAGTGGCTAAAGGTGCCAAAAGGGATCAGAAGGAAAACAAAGGTGGCTGGAATTCAAAAGGGGATTTCTACCGGTGTGGTAAAGTAGGCCATTGGGCAAATAGTAAGGAGTGCCCCGCGCTCAAGGCAACCTGCAACACATGTGGAAGAAGGACATTTTAGAACCAGTTGCAGGCGTAATGCTAACTACAAAAGAAGCAATAGAAATGACAAAACACGAGTCTGTGATGAAATTGTGTTGCAAGTTGAGTGTAGGGCTGCGAGCAACCCGAAAGACTTCATAGCTATTGAAGAGACAGAGATTGAAGCCATGTTTGACTCTTGCTCCAAACTGACCATTATTTCCGCAGAAGAATTTGAGAAGGTGTCAAGAGGCAAATTGAAACTCCGAAGAATGGATGTCAGGACGGGGGGCTATGGTGGTCAACCCATACATATGAGAGGTTTCTTTTGGGGCACAGTTGGATATAAGGATAGAGTGGCTGTGACCAAGGTCTACGTGTCAAGCAAAGGTGACAACATTCTGGGGTGGCAAGCGCAGAAGTTTCTGGGTATCTATCTTAATCCTAATAAAAACCCGCACATTTTGGTACAAGAGGTGGGCAAAACATCTGTGGGAATTGAAAAGGTGTTCTCAGACCGGTCGGGCTGTCTTAAGAACTATGCGCACAAAATCAGAGTCAAGGAGAACGCAAAATCAGTGTCGGCCAAGGTCAGAAGTCTGCCCATTTCCATGCAGGAACCTGTGAGAGAAGAATTGGAAAAACTGTGTTGTTTAGGAGTGATCGAGCCAGTGAAGGCCACAGAGTGGTTGGCACCCATAGTAGCAGCTAAGAAAGGAGATGGGGCAGTGCGCTTATGCACAGACCTTAGGGAGAGGTGATTGTAGACAAGTTTCCCCTTCCCAACATCTCCCAAATGATGAGCAGACTAGCTGGTGCCAAGGTCTTTTCCACTCTGGACCTAACATCAGCCTATTATGAAGTCAGGCTGCACCCAGAGTCACAAGAACTCACGGCGTTTGTCACACCTATGGGGGCCTACAAGTTCAAACGTATGCAATTTGGACTTGTTTCGGCCGCAGCTGTCTTCCAAAGGATCACGAGCAACCTTCTAAAGGGGATTCCGGGAGTTCTATGCTACCAGGATGATGTTCTGATCTTTGGAGAAGACAACACACAGCATGAATGTAGGCTCAGACAAGTCCTAGGGTGATTCCTTGAGCAAGGCCTTACCGTGAAGAGGAAGAGATGTAGAATTGGGTGTTCTGAGATAAAAGTCCTGGGACATAAGGTAACGGCGGAAGGGATACTTCCCAAGTCCGATTTGCAAAACACCATCCTTAATCTAACAACTCCCAGAAGTAAAGAGGAGGTCAAATCCTTTATGGGTATGATTGAATTTTACAGTAAGTTTGTTAAGAATTTTGCCAGACGTACTTTTCAGATTCGTAATCTTCTCAGGACAGGAGTAGTGTTCGTCTGGAGGGAGGTGTACCAAAGGGCGTTTGATGACACTAAGAAAGCTCTGGCTGAGGCACCCAATCTCAAAGCTGCTGTTCCCGGTAGGAAACGATCCTCTCTACTGATGTTAGCTCTACAGGGTTGGGTGCGGTCCTGACCCAAGAAGGTGAAATGGGGGAAGAGACCATAGCGTTCGCTTCTGGTTCGCTATGCCAAGCAGCATACAACTACTCGGTGATTGAGAAAGAGGCTCTTGCTGTACATTGGGCCACTAACAAATTCAGAGATTTTGTGTGGGGGACTAAGTTTGAGATAAGGACAGACCATAAATCCCTTGACGAAGTCTTCACCAAGAAAGGGTTGGATGCCATCTCGAGCAGGATCAGGAGGTGCGTAGTGAGCCTACAAGAATACACCTTTGGGGTCTAATATGTACCAGGGATGAGAAATTTAGCCGTTGACTGTCTCTTGCGGCTTGTAAAGGAAACTCCTGCAGGGATCAAGGAGGAAAACAGGCAAGGTGAGGAGGACTTTAAGATGAGGAGCGAGAATGTGTGCGTCATCACCCAAGGGATGGTGGATGAAGAGCGATGGAAGGAGGATTTGAGAGTTGATGTGCTTCTTCAAAGAGTATGTGAGAAGACCATGGGTGGCTGGTCTGATCTACACAAGAGGGAAGAGTCTCTCAGACCATACTGGAGGGTCAGGGATGTCATAGACAATTGCCTTTTCCGAGGTACAAAGTTAGTTCCTCCAAGAAACTTGAGAGAGGTTCTGGTTAATTTGGCTCATGAGGGCCACCTGGGCATTACCAAAACTAAGCAGAGATTACGCCTAGACTATTGGTGGCCAAATATGGATTTGGAGATAGAGAGGAAAATAGGAGAGTGTGTATCATGCTCCGCTAGTGACAAGATACTCAAACAACACACTCCTCCCATGCTCTGCAGGTCACTGGCGGCAGGTCCGTGGACTGTGAGCTTTAGACATCCTAGGACTGCTAACAGGAGAAACCTGCACTCTATACATACTAGTACTCATGGATCTATACTCCAAGTAGCCTGACGTTAAGGTTGTGTCAGAAATCCCAACGAAGCCAGTCATCGAGTTTCTACTGGAGGTGTTCCTTTGTCAGGGCTTACCCAGCAGCATTCTGACAGATAATGGAGTACAGCTCTGCTCTAAAGAAATGAGGGAATTCCTAGAGTGCAATGGCATCAAACACAAGTAGTGTGCTCTCTACCATCCTGAGAGCAACTGGATGGTTGAAAGATTTAACAAGACCATCAAAGAAAGCATCCAGTTAGCTAAGGCCAGTGGGTTGAGCTGGAAAGACGAGGTTGTTAAACGTCTAGAGGCCTACAGGTTAACTCCCCATCAAACCACGGGCATGACACCATTTCAGCTTTTGAGGGCTAGAAAACCCAACTCCAGGTTGGTACCAGGGTGGATGAAATGGTACAAGGGGTAGACCACTCTAACCAAAGAGACACCATGGAGGGACAGGGAGAGAAAGGCCATGGCAGGTAGAAAGAGGAGGTTTACAACACCCACGCAGTGAAAGAGATTCGATACAAAGTAGGTGACCTAGTTAAGATCAGAGCTCCGACAGGAGACCGAGCTGGTCAGAGTTCACGGAACCCACAAGAGTTGTTAAACTGTTTAGAAATGCTGTCAAGACTCAGGGTGGGCGAATCTGGAATCTGGGCAGAGTGGTAAGATGCACAGTTCCTACAGTGCATGGGGACATGCTAAAAGGTGTGGAGTCAGGCAAACCAGGTTCTGCCACGGCTTGTGAGTCAACAGCTCCTGGGAAGGCCAACACTCACCGAAGGTTAAGTGGTAGGGTTTCCTGTCTCCCCAAATATTTGGAAAAGTATGTTGATAAGTAATCCTGAGTTTACCCATTCTGTGGCTTGCTAATTCTCTTCGGTTTTAATTGTAGAGGAGGGTGATGTGTGGTATCCTCTGTTTGGGGGGAATGACCTTCCTTGTGCCGCACCCCTCCCCTTTTGGTGTTATTGTTCCTACCCTCTTTGACATGCTGTAGAATGCTGCCGCACCGAAGGTTCGAAGTCGAGCTCCCTGCATGGGGACGGCGGGCACCGGCAGTGTGAGCTGTGGCTGAAGTCAATTGCTGTTAAGCTCAATAAAGCTTACTTGAAGATAAACATAATTTCCTGTGATCTTCTTGCCCTTTTGGTCCCGCTTTGTTTAGATTCTACACCAGGGTTACATCTGGGCTCAGGGGGGTTGCGTATGCTGAAGACAGCAGGTTTAGAAAGGAGTTCGACTAATATTAACATGTCTTAAGCATCTCATTCAGTTTCTGTGTGGGGAAACATTGAGAGCTTGCATAGGGCCAAGTGTCCCATGTTATGCATGATACCTTCAGCCACCTTCAGCCGTAAAAGTGAAATATCAGGTCCCAGAATGCAACCTACCATAAAGCAAAATGTCTGGAATAGCTGGAGGTGTTCTATTTTCAGAAAAGGATCAGTCGGCAAACAAATATATTTATTTTTCAGATGCTACTGAAAGCGATAGGATGTCTGTAAGAAATTATGTATAGTTGTACCTCAAAATACAAATCTGTCTTTTAATACCACTAAAAAGGATTGCAAAGCTCTTGTTAATGTTCAGCTCTTTTTTGCTAGCTTCACTCCACCCCTTCCTATATTTTTACTCTTCTGCACATTTAAATCCATAAACTCTTTTGAACACATTCTCTTGTTAGAAGCTTCAGGGTGTTTTTGTTTTCTGATATAACCCACTGAGCTTCTAGTCCAATTGGATTTTAAGGTCTCTTTTCACAGACTGCCTCCGCAACAACACAGCACCAGCTCCGCATCAATGCACCAGCACAGCACCAAGTCAGCACCAGCACAGCCCCACCACAGCATCAGAGCAGCACAACCTACACACCAGCGCAGCAGCACCACCTCAGCACCAATGCAGCACCCCTTCAGCATCAGCGCAGCATCACCTCAGCACCAGCTCATCACCACCACCTCAGCATCACTCAGCACTGGCTCAGTATCACTCAGCGTCGCCTGAGCATCACCTATGCACCAGCACACCACCACCTTAGCACCAGCTCAACATCACTCAGCACCACCTCAGTCTGCCCTCAGATTATGGCATCTGTTAATTCTCCCCTAGTGTCGGTCGGCTGCTCGTGTTGTAATGCAGGTACTAATTCCCAACCTTCACCCTCCCATTATTTGTCCCCCAACCCGACCCCTGCATAACCAAAAAAAAGCTATAACTAACAAGCATTAGAACAGGCAGGAAGAAGTTGCCAGCATTGCAAGGACAAAAAAATTAGAAAATATTTTTTATGTTCATTCTTATTTTTAATAGGGTCGTTCAGTTGTACATATCGTCTTCTTCATTATATATATATCTATATATAAGGTAACAAAAATGCTTATAACACTTTTTTATTGTAACTTTTCAACATGCTGCACAGCAGCCACGCTGCTCTACAACATAGCTTAAAGACTTTTGCAAAGCCAATAGCTCTGGCTAAAGACGTATAAGGTCCCAAAGGCGAGGCCTATTGGGTATGCCAGTGCTTGTTTACCTATCTGGTTGCTAATGAGGGCCACTTTTATTTTTGTGCCGGATCCTATTTTTCTCCCAGTCTGACCCTGTCACCAGTTACATTGCGCAAAGTCTTTTTCTTATTTTTGGCCATGGTGATGTTTGCTATCCACTGGGGGGGTACGGGTTACAATAGCTCACCCCCAAGGAATAGCAAACATCTCCATAGCCATGAAAAATATGCCCCTGATCCCCCATAGTGATGGTTTTAGCGCTATCTGTAAGGTATTGGTGTACTGTGCAGGACCACCAGTTACATTACAAAGCAGCTTTGTGACCATGGAGATATTTCCTTTCCCCGGAGGGGTACAATCCTGCCACACCGCCTTCCCTTAGAAATCAAACATCTCCATGGACACAAAATATATGCTCCGTAGGGGTCGCCCGATATGCAGATAGGGCTGACTCCCACTCAAGGGTTTAGTTTTCCTTGGGGGCACGATTGCATACCTGGGGGCCAAATTGACACCCTAGAAATTTCTGGTGTTTAGTGATATTCCGGCTCCTGGATTGTGGCATGACTGTGATCCATGAACAGGAATAGGTTTTTAAAGGCATCGCTGGAAAGGGGGAGCTATCCGTTTCCCAACAATGCCTCCCACAAACATGAGGAGGCATCCTTGGCAGAAAAAGCTCCCCTGGATGAGAAAGCAGTTCTGTTTCCTGTTGTTTCTCTGCTCCAGTAGGGGTTTGGGCATGGCAGTGGGTGGGGGCAGAAGCAAACTGGATTGTGCTTCGGGCCCCACCCTAGACCAATATTTAAGGAAACTCTGGTGCAAGCACCAAAGGTTGCTTTAAAGCCCTCTCCAGTTTCGGCCAACAGCCGACAGACACGCTGGGGACTGGGTGCAGCTGTCAGCCTTTGGCTGCCACCTGCATCAAGAGTTTATTTGTGAACGAAACAGTGCTGGTGTTTGAAGCTCTGCTCAGAAGCAGATGGCTGGTGCAATTAAACATCATCCAACTAAATACCAAGGCTTATTAGTATTGATTCCACCACATGCCTCGTAATCCACCACCAGACACTCCCTGCCTCTTTTTGTCACTCTTGCATGTTCCTGCTTTCACTCTTTGTAATGGTTTTCTCGTCTTTCGCTTCCTCTGTCTTTCTGATCTGTGTTTTTCCCTCGCTTGCACTCGCTAATAAGTTGCAAGAAGGAGTACCAGGCCGTTCCTAAAAGAGTGCGAGTGCGGTCGGTGTCAGGTTGAGGATGCTGTAGGGCACAATGAGGTACCTACAGATGGGCATCCATTTTGTTGGATATAGTGGCCTCACACACCCTTGCGAGTGTCATGCTTCATCATCGGCAGTGCTCCTCGTTGGGTCGGCGGTGCAATACCCAACGGGCAACACCTCAAAGAGGGGCTCTTTGGCGGAGATCTTTTTCCAACTGCCGTATGGGTGAAGTGTAGGTGTGGGGCCAGGATAGTGTAGATGTGACGGTGATTAAAATGGGGTCAAGGGTGCCAGGATCAGATTTATTCTAGGGGTCCCTTAACTCCAATTAAAAATTTGAATCAGGACTAGGCCTGTAGGGAAGTAATTTACCCTAGTACAAGGCTAACCTAATGTGTGACTGGGTCGACATGTTTCTCGCCGGAGTGTCAGATTGACTGGCGATTCTTCAGGACCAGTGTCAAGTTATATAGGTTTACAGAAAACTATCTACATGATACCTTATTCCTCTATGTTACATTCGCAAGAAGGGATGAAAAGGAAATGTATACCTGTGTTGTGCTTTTGTGTTCCTATCTAAATGATGGTGGGCTACAACGTCAGTACCCGGCGGGTAGAACAGCGGGTGAACCACGCAATATTCAGGTTTCAACCTCCGCGTCTGCACTGTCAGACCTACCCCTCACCGCCGGGTACGGGAAGATCTTCATTTAGATAGGAACTTCCCTACAAGCCTAGTCCTGATTAAAATTTTTTATTGGAGTTAAGGGACCCCTAGAATAAATCTGATCCTGGCACCCTTGACCCCATTTTAATCACCGTCACGTCTACACTATCCTGGCCCCACACCCACACTTCACCCATACGGCAGTTGGAAAAAGATCTCCGCCAAAGAGCCCCTCTTTGAGGTGTTGCCTGTTGGGTATTGCACCGCCGACCCAACGAGGAGCACTGCGGATGATGAAGTATGACACGCGCAAGGGTGTGTGAGGCCACTATATCCAACAAAATGGATGCCCATCTGTAGGTACCTCATTGTGCCCTACAGCATCCTCAACCTGACACCGACCGCACTCGCACTCTTTTAGGAACGGCCTGGTACTCCTTCTTGCACCTGATACCCCTGGCGAACTCCAGGTCCGGACCTACCACTCTAACCAACGAGTGGTGTTTTCGCCTCACCTTGCACATAGAGAGATCGCTCTGTATGCTCCCCCTCTCTTCCCCCTTGTTGTATACACGCAGAAAAATAAGTGCCAGTGCCCAAAAAAAAGTGCTGGTGACCTCTACCTGCTCAAATTAAGCACTGTGTAGTCAGTGGACTTAGGCAGGAGTTCGGTAGGTATATTTTCTTTCAATATAAAAAATGCAAAGAGTCCGGGGGTCCAGTGGCGTAACGAAACTTGAGGGGGCCCCCCTGCAAAGTACATGGAGGGGCCCCCCCATTCTCCGCGTCAGTCAAGAGCTCTCAGGCCAGTGACCCGCCATACTGCAGGGGCTCACCCCAGCCATAAATAAAGGATTCTGGTTCCTCCATTGGTCACATCCACCCTTTCATCGGGCGATTTACAAATATCAGTTAATACTGCTGCTGCGCACTCAAGCAACCCACCTTCAAGCGAAGCCCGCTCAGTTGACCACCTCCAAACACAGACCACTGCCTTCATGCCTTCTACTAACTCATCCATTAACTCTACTCTCACCTCTACGTAACCCGCAGTTATGCTTTTCCGCCCACCTTTAAAACCACCTCTCAGATGTCACTGCAAACCCGTGATCGCCACCCGCTGCTCCCCTGTCCACCACCGACAGAAAGACTGATGGCCGGTCTCCATCTAACCACTGACTACCAGTAAAGACAGAGCCTTTCAGCTGCTGCCCTTCCCAATGCCACTGTAGTAGTTTAAAACATGTTAAACAATCTATTCAACTGACCACCCCAAAACAGTTCTTCCTGCTATCCTCTATGGCATCAAAGCCGTTCCTGCTCCTTTTCATCCTTTGTATGGTGCACACAATAATATTAAATGTGCAAAGGGTACGATTTTTGTTTGCTCATGCCAACATTAATTTACACTATGTACCCCACTAAACTAT
Source organism: Lissotriton helveticus (assembly GCF_964261635.1). Taxonomy (NCBI): domain Eukaryota; kingdom Metazoa; phylum Chordata; class Amphibia; order Caudata; family Salamandridae; genus Lissotriton; species Lissotriton helveticus. The sequence continues at coordinate 1,252,110,471 of NC_136070.1, forward strand.
ACCTACTGTCAAAGGCAAACCTGATCCCATGTGTAGCACCAGTCAGCAAGTACCCCAAGGACAAACACCAGAGAGAATGCGCGATTCATGTAATTAAACGTATAGTGACAACGTAGCATTTCCCCAACCACGGTCAGCCCAGCAAAGTCTGTAACCGCACAGGAGCAATCAATACTGGCAACATCTAAGGCGTATTTCCACTTCCTTTCAATGGCATCTCCTGATACAAATACCTATGACTTCTGGGCGGCATCTACCACAGACCACAGCATTCTTTGTCTCCCTAAGACTAACCGAATGCTGTCGGTGAACGATTCTCTACCCCCTTCCTTACTAATAACTAATGGAGGATAATGAAAAAAATATATAGTATGTTCTTATGCAAATAGCGTATCAAGCACTTGCTGTCAGCAGTCCTCACCAGATCCACACGTATCAGTATTCTGCTATAGCACCTTCCTGACAACTCTATCATTATCTGGAGATATTTTGTATCCCTTCCGTGAACTGGGAAAACCAATACCTTGCACGAAAACAAGTCCCTTTAAAACCTTTGCTACTTATACAGACTCGCAAAGCACTTACTTGTTTTACTAACTCTAGTTGTAAAGCAAACAGGTAACTCATTCTCGGATTGGAATTACTGCTTAGAAGTGTGGAAGTTAATACTGAGACGTAGGATGATTTTTTGCATGTCAGCCAGACACTGGTTCTTTCCTGCATGCGCACACAATGCAACAATACAATTTAGCTTAACAAATTGTTCAGAAATATACCAGACTGTAAAGAAACAGCCCATATTATTTTTACAAAGAAAAATAAACAACCGTCCACTTTATACCCCATGACATAAAAGCCATAGCGTGCACAGCTTGTCCAAATCCACGCCACCTAATTCAGCCCTGCCAAGTACCACGCACCTGGCGTTAGACTAACGCATTTAAGTGTGGTGATCCGCATCACTGAGCTGAAATGCAAAATCACGCATAACAGGCATCGCGCCTCCTCGGGTACCAGTGCTGCTAATCATTGCTGGTGTAGTATTATTTCCATGTGCCGATGTCTGTTTTCTGGTGCTTCTTGTAGGAAACTGGCTCTATATATACTACCTATGCCTGGCCTCCACCTTGGGTGTGCCCAGGAGTGGACACCTCACAGGGAAAGCCAGGATGGGTTCCACAACGGTATTCGTACAAGCGCCTTGAGACCCTTGCGGGTGAGTAGTGCGCTATACAAGTATCAATTTACATTTTACCTATCACAAAAAGGAGCTCAGAGGGAAAAGAAAGAACAGGGTTGCCCTACACTAAGGAAATGTCAAAAACAACAAAACCCTGTCTTATGGGCGTAAATTATGTCAGTATGCCTTGCAACAGATCAGTCTCATGTCAGTGATCCCTATCCACTATAATTTTTTGGGGGGTATCTTACTGCAATACGTCCGATATATTAGAGAATTATTAAAAAAGATATATTGGCCAACGTCTCTTGACAGTCACATAGAACAACAATAATCAGAGGTAACAGTTATACAGGAGCGCACTGCGTGTGTAAGTCAATGTATATACAAATTAAATTCCAATTGGTGCTCTAAGTGGAAAGAGTAGGTTACCACTACTACAATTGAAGTCAACAAGTGACTAGACATAAACAGTTATCCACCAAGCACTCTGCTTTCAATTAAATCAATGAGTCCAAATATTCATGTTTTTAATTTCTTCTTATCGCCATTTGATTTCTTCATCCAATGAGTTAAACAATAACAGCCAACACGTGTTTCGTCTAGTCAGTCTATGACATATAGACTTTTTCAGGGCTGCAATAATACAATAACCAATAATGCATATCACAATCATGTACTAATACCAGTACACAACTCAAATGCACCGAACAGTGTATTTAGAAAAGAGTAAAACAGGAAGAGCCAATCACCAAGAAAAAATGCGGCGGGAATCACAAATATTTCAAATCACTTAATTTGGATAAGGCTGGTGTACACAATATAATTAATTCTGTTTAGATATTACTAAGTAATTCGTACTATTAAGTAATGAGAGTGGTAAGATTGAGTACGAATGGGCAATTTCACCATTCTAAGATGGCGCCCGCTGTTTTTCCCCATTTATTGCCACTTTAAGATGGCGCTCGCGTAGTGCGCGACCATTTCGGATACTGACAAGGCAGAGATACGGTGAGTTGCTTTACGAAGTATGTGGCTGCGATATATGGGCAATTTCACTATTTAAAGATGGCGCCCGCCGTTTTCCCCTATTTATTGCCACTTTAAGATGGCGCTCGCGTAGTACGCGACCATTTCGGAAACTGACAAGGCAGAGATACGGTGAGTTGCTTTACGTAATATGTAGCTGCGATATATCAGGTTCCATTACCAGGCAAATACTTATGCGAGTTTTAATTTACTTGCAGCTTGCCGAAACGATGATAGTTTGAATTTACAATTGACTCCATGAAGGTTTTACCTTCATTACGCTGATAAGCGGGTATTTGATTTGAAGACGCTTGGAAACGGACGAACTGGATGTTGAATTAATAATCCTTTTCAGGTACTTAGTCAGTTTGATAATTTGTGGAGAGACGTTACTGTGAAGTGTATAGCGTGTGTTATTTTGAGTACTTTTAACGAACTTAGACTTTGATGTGTACTTAGCGAGTGTTAATTTTACTATATGTAATCAGACAATGTATAGTGATACAAGTTTTATTCACAGATTAGATTTTCGTTCGTTTGGGATTGAGGAAACTGAACCGATCTTGAAATTTACGTGCTACATGATTTGTTATTTACATTATTGGTGAGTTAATATGGTGACACTAATACATTACGTAATGACTTTGTCCGTACGGTATAGTTTATGATCGGGTCTCATTTGGTATTTTAGGTCATTTACCAGTATCTTGCAACATTGGATTTAACGTGGTACGTTTTTCAATTATAACTGTCTCTTCTTGAGTGCTTGGTACTCTTACTTGGATATCTAGGGTACTTAATTCACGATTTGGACACTTCAGGCTTTTTTCTTGGTGATTGGCTCTTCCTGTTTTACTCTTTTCTAAATACACTGTTCGGTGCATTTGAGTTGTGTACTGGTATTAGTACATGATTGTGATATGCATTATTGGTTATTGTATTATTGCAGCCCTGAAGAAGTCTATATGTCATAGACTGACTAGACGAAACACGTGTTGGCTGTTATTGTTTAACTCATTGGATGAAGAAATCGAATGGCGATAAGAAGAAATTAAAAACATGAATATTTGGACTCATTGATTTAATTGAAAGCAGAGTGCTTGGTGGATAACTGTTTATGTCACATAGAACAACACCGGATGTCTGAAACCTTAATCTACATCCACCCAATGAAATCGGAATTTAGCACAAAAAAAATGTTCTGCAAAAAATGTGTGGCGAACAGAATGACACCTCACGGGAACACCACCCTCGGGGTAACATTACCTATCGCGATAGGTAATGGTATGCGATGGTAGCTACCAGCCTTTTTAATTCAACAGATCACGCCTGATAATTAGGAATAAAGTTGCGAAGAGGTGTGCCTGTTGATTTTAATCACATTCTTTTTTCAGGAGCAGAGTTATAGGTTCTGCTATCACGCACTTTTCATTTCTTGTTTTTTTGTTGGACACAATCTTGTTTCTCTTTTTTTAACTGAATGACGACCAGTGATGAGAAAAGGGGCCCAGTCTGGTGAGTACTTGCCAGTTACCCCGAGGGTGGTGTTCCCGTGAGGTGTCATTCTGTTCGCCACACATTTTTTGCAGAAATTTTATTTTCTGCTAAATTCGAATTTCATTGGGTAGATGCACTGTGTAGATTAAGGTTTCAGACATCCGGTGTTGTTCTATGTGACTGTCAAGAGACGTTGGCCAATATATATTTTTTAATAATTCTCTAAGATATCGGACGTATTGCAGTAAGATACCCCCAAAAAAATGATTGTGGATAGGGGAGTGCAACAGGGATCACTGACATGAGACTGATCTGTTGCAAGGCATACTGACATAATTTACGCCCATAAGACAGGGTTTTGTGGTTGTTGACGTCTATATATACTACACCAAAATGAAATATAGTGTGAATAGAGTCCAGGTTACCCAAGAAGTAGGCAGAGATTGAAGTTAGATAGAACCGTACTCTTTATTAGTGGTAGAGTGGTCGAGCAGTAAGGCATTATCAGAGGCCAGTGTTATGCATTTGATGTACACACTCAGTCAGCAAATGAATTCACACACTCAAGAACTGAACTCTAGGCCAATTGTTTTTGTATAAAAATATATACTGTTGTTTTATTTTTAGAACCAAGCAAGCCTGGCACAGGTAAGCATTAAATACTTTACAGTAATAAGTTGCTGATTGTAGAACAGTTTGAAAATTCAATAGGAATTGTACTTTGTTTGATTTACAGGAGGATGCAGTAGGTTGCAATACTTAGCAAATACAGTACATTGAAATTAATAGGTTTTTCAGTAAATTACAGGTAAGTTACTTTTTACATTACTTTTCTAACTAAGTGCTGGATACCAAGATTCAGCACTGGGACGTTTCCTGCAAACAGGTAAGTAAATACGTTTTGGTTAGTCGTGCGATTTTTAAAGAATATTTCTAGATTTCAAAACTCCACAGAAACTTTTTGGAAGAAAATTGTCAATGTTATCCTATGGAGGAAAAACAGGATATCGGTTCACAGGTAAGTTCTCGACTGTAGGAGTTAAGGTTCTGGGTTAGAGTCAGGGGTCCCCCAGGGTCAGTGATGTACTCTTGCTACACCCTCAGTGGCACTAGGGCGGCCGGGTGCAGAGTGTTGAGGCCCAATGTTATCCAATGGGGAATAGGGGGACTCTGGTTGTTGGCTGCTGGCAAGCAGGCAGGCCACTGGGCTGTTGGAGCAAAGCTCCTAGGGTTTATGTGAGGGCAGATGGGGAAACAAAGTAGCACAAAAGGTGCACCCTCAGTGGCACTGAGGCGGCCAGGGTGCAGAGTGCTGTTTCGACGTCTGGCATCCTGTTGTTTTCAATAGAGAACCTCCGGTTTGCAAAAGCTCTGCAGGCAGGGAGACGAAGGACTTCTGGGTGCGAGCACCACTCCGAGAGGTAAGTTGGGAAGTCAAGTGTTGGTTAGGCACCGTCGGTTTGGGCACACAAAGCCATGGGACGGTGGGTGCAGGGGTGCCTTTTGGGGTCACATCTTCTTACCAACTCTGGGTCGCAGTTAGGGGGGCCTTTTGGATTTAGACTGCATCAGCTGGAGGCTTGAGGCAGGTCAGGGATTGCCGGATCTCAGTTCAGGATCACCGGGGTGACCTCCTCGTGGTGTTTTTCCACTCAAGCTCGGGCCGGGTCCGGCAGGTGCAGAGTGGGCTGGATTTGCAGTCTCCGGCTGCTGCCAGAGGTTACAGTTAAACAAATCCTCTGTTCACGGGAGTAGCAGTCTTTGGGAGTGTGTGGAAAAGTAAATTTTGCCATGTTCTGTGTCCCTACGCCTCATCCATCATATGTTATGTGTGCATGACCAATATGCATATGTTATTCCCCATTTCTGATTAAAGACGCAATTACAGTTGTGTCCACCTCTAGTATGTTAGTTTCCAGTCCTCGTGAATACTACGAATATCAGGCCTATGTAAGTAATGTTGCCACGTTTCTCAGTGTGCACGTTATTCAATTATAAAGTCCCCGTTTCCAGGCCTCAAAAGGGCCCGGACCACAGATTCAGCTCCTGTCTCCTGAAAGCCTCGCTGAGGAGCGATACAGCCCCCACCTGTATCCTCGACCCTTCACTTACTTCCTGCCTTGCAGTGCCCGGTGCACCCCGGCTCTGCCTCTGAGTCTGCCAAAAGTATGTTATAGTTCCAGTTATCAGTTCAGTCCTCCTCCTCTGCATTCCTAAGCTACTGAACTGCATCAATAGTTTCCGTCATTGTCTAGCCTTCTCGTCTCCACGTTGGAGAAATACTGTATTTAATGGTCATTTAATATTCTTCACGTACTACATGTAGAATAATGCATGGTCCGGTCTTAGAATCAAGTTAGCTTTTCCCCTCATGACTTCTAGTTTATATCAACATGTTCCCTAAACAGTAGATACCAGATAGGGTTTAGGTACATGTCGCTCCGACCCTCCAGACTCTAGTCTCTGCTCCTAGCACAGAGTTCGTAGCCCCAGCTTCTCCTAGTAAACACGTCATTGTCAGTTTTCGCGCACCATTAGGTTAAAGGTCCCGGCTCCTTAGGTAGCCCCCTCCAATGTTTCCGCCCATTCATGACATATTCTGTTACGTTTTGCATCACATGTCTAAGTAAACTCCCAGTTACACCTCTTATTTCTCTTATCTCTCGCGACTGCTACGCGTCACGCCTTCTACTCCACCTACTGTTACGCCTACTGCAATGTAATGCTATGTGTTTGCGCTATGTATATAAGTCAATGTTTTGTTATTAAATGTTAGCGCGCTCATCCCAGACCTAGCCCCAGCAGCTGCTGGGCCTCTTTTCCCCTGCTGGGCCCCAGTTGTCCTGCTGGGCCCTGTCATTCCGTTCCTATGCAGGTTGTCCTGATCCTGTCCTTATGCTGTAATAAACCTGCAGAAACTCCTACTACCTCGAATCTTGACTCTTATTTATTGAGCTATCTGTTATGCTATAAGTCTAGTCAAAAATAGGGTATTATTTATTTATTTACCACATAATGGCGCCCGAATAGGGACCTGCCCTTTCCCCACGCGTCGGTGAAGCAACGCCGACCCCCTGACCCTCTGCAGTCGTGACGGAACCATACTGGCCAAGTGCAGATATTTCTGCTTCAAGTATCCCTCAGGCCCACGGAGGAGACGGAGGAGGCGGTCCAGCATCCGAACGAGACGGTGGAGGAACGCGGCGAGTCCCGACCAGAGCCCAAGCCGAGAGTCCAAGGTCCGAGGTATCCGGAGGCCCACCCGTAACTGATGTCCGAAGTCCGAAGTTCGTCGTCATAGTCCAGTCCCGTCCGAGGCCTTCCGTTCCGTGCTGCCCGGTGAGTACCATTGCTGGGGTAGTGTCTAGACAGGGTCAGTCTAAATTGACTCCTGGTCCGTGGGTTGGTGGTACCCAAGCCCACAAACGAAGTGTTCACCTAGGTGGATACGGGTCTTGATGCGTTCCTTTATGGGACCGGTATGTTCCGTACTGTTACAGCAGTGCATCCAGTAACTCTAGTCTGTTCCGTTCTCGAGAATTCTGTTCTGTTTTCAGTATTTTCAGGTAGTATTCTGTTCGAACTGTTATTTATAATGTTGTTTAATGTATTTCCAATGTCGTGGTATGCCTGAATTGTTTTCCCAATTGTTATTGTTTTTCGTGTATTGTATTGTGTTCCGATTCAAGTTTAGAATGCCGCTCTTTTCCAAGTTACGTCAGTTAAAAACTAGAAAGGGTCTGCTGGAAGCAGCAGTTCCTGTTCCGCCTAGGGACAGTCCAGGTCACTTTATGTATCAGAAACATGGCATAAGCGCCATATTGTATCTAGATTTATGGGTAGAGTATACCAAACAGTTAGAAGAAAAGTATAGATGGCCCGTATCGGGTACATGGGATGCCGAATGTATCATGCGAGTAGAAGAAGCATTATGGAAAAAGAAAGCCAGACAGTCACAGAAAGATGCCATCGAGTTATGGCGTAAGGAAGCGCATAGAAGAACGGAAAAGGAAGTCAGAAAGTCAGAGTTAAGTAGAGAATCCCAAGAACGAGCTCAAGAAAGAGAATTAATCGAGATAGGTGAACAAGTCAAAGCCGAACAGTCAGACAGACAGAGGCATGCCCTCATTAAGGGTATGTATCCTCTTCTTGCCGAAGGCTTGCCAAAAGCGACCCCAGAGGCACCCAGTAATTTCCCACCACCATTAGTTCCGACCAAGCTACGTCACAAACCGACCGCAGCTGATATTTTTATTTCGTCCTATTTGGATGATACAGTTCCAGAATATGCAAATCCAGTTCGCGCTCCACCTGTCCCTGTAAATCAGGCACTTCCTGTTCCTCCAGACACCGGAGTACCTGTTACGGTACCCACGGGTCAGCCTGCCATACAAGTTCAGCCCACGTTACAATTACCGACCCTGCAAGCACGAAGAATGTCAGTCGACGATTCTAGTCTAGGGGCCGTAGGAGGAGGTCCTCCTCAAACCCCGCCGCCACACAAGCGTTTATCAGCACTTGAATTACATGCTCAAGCATCACAGCGTACTCCTAAAAGTAATAAGTCTGTTACAGAAATCAGACAAGCCCTTGCCGAATGTGTCTATGACACAGTCCCAGGCGAGTATAATATGGTTTTATATTCCGTACGCGTAAGAAGGGTGACCGAGTATCTAGTCACCTTACCAAATATGAAAGAAGATCTAGACAGAATATATCGTTTCATCCGTACAGGGGATGATCCAGAAAGTATTGGCGAGATTATGTCTCAAAGGAAAGCCGAGATTCAGCTCATGATATTAAAGTTCCTGATCAATTGTCTAATAAGAGAACAAGATTACCCGTCTAAAGATCCCGCCGAAATGAGAATCCTGACAAGGTGGAGTGATAATATAGCCGAGGGTAAGCACAAGACCATTAGTGCCATGGAAAGTATGTACAAGAAAATTCGTAAAGAAGTAATAAGGTTACACGAACAGCGTAAAGCAGCACAAGTAAGCGAGAAAGAAAGTGTCTCTGATCCTGAAGAGGAAGACGAGAATCCCGCCAGAATAGCGTATGTAGGAAGATCCAGATTCCCAGATCGCCATTTACGTCCAGAACCTAAGTCTATGTTTCATCATCCAGCACCAGAACGAGGTTCTCTAGAACAAGTATTTCAAGCTACCGATCACATTCTGAAATCACGAGTCGGTTATAGCGAATTAAGTACCATGCACGAACAAGAACTAGCCCGATCAGCAGTCCGATGGATTACTGATTCTACCACTTTTCCAGACGAAATAGTGGCACAAATGTTTCTGAAATTGCCCCCAGCCGAGCAACGACTGGTGGGTATGTATATGATCCAGCACCTCATTACCCTGTATGAGGGTCAACATTCTGATCCAGGCCCGTTGCACGATATCCTGAACGAGTTACTCCAGTACAGATGGAGAGGTCTAGGTACCGATTTAATTAGTGTCATTCTAGGACAGCGCCACAAGTATAGAACGTTCCTGAACCCGCATTTTGTTCATGTCTCACCCCCAGAAAGTAAACCATTCTACATAGACAGACAGAATCCGCTACGAGAAGTCCACCCAGTCCAAGGGGCGGGTGGCGTAATGCAACGAGTGTTTGTATACACTCCGATATCAAAGATGGAACTTCTTGAAATGAAGAAATTAATCCCCTGTCATGACAAAGATCCAGCAGGGTTCCATAGAGAATTAAAAGACATGCTCCGTATGGGAGAATACACGTACCCAGATATAATTAAAATGTTAAAGGTCCTGTTACCCGCAGGGGTGTATGAAAAGTTAAAGGAAAAAGAATGGGAGGTGGGAGAGAAAAAGATCGATTGGACAGCTCTAGAAGCTGAAGACAAGGCACGAGTACCAGGTACCGGTCTTGGAGATAAATGTAAAGATTTACCAGAATTATTGATTCAAGTTTTACCCAGATTATTGACAACTAGGAAAGAAGACTGGGATGCAATCTCAGCCTGTAAACAGAAACAAGATGAGGATATTAGTGATTTTTATTCTAGATTTGAGAAATGTTTTAGTATTAACAGTGGTCTCAAGACAAGTAGTGAGTCATACCCTCATCTTTTCGTTACCAAATTAGTCGAGAATTCAAGTCCACAAATTAAAAACCGAGTTTTGAAAGTCGAAAGCACCTGGCAAGCAAATACTCCGTCCCAGATGCTCCAGATGCTCCAGTACCACCAGAATAGAATTAGAGAAGAGCAAGAACACGAAAGAAAACGTATGAAAGACACGAAAATGAAAGTGCTAGTTGCACAATCTATTCCTCAAGACAGTCAGAAGAGGGGTCCGAATCAAGCCAGTCATCCTGCGGCTCCCGTTAAAGGGAACTGCAATTATTGTAAACAGCCAGGTCATTTTATAAACGAGTGTGCAGTTCTGAAACACAACATAGCTACTGGTAAGACTAAAGAAAGACCACGTCCGCCGAGACAAGAACAAGTTTCACAGACTCCCCAGCTACAGAATGCACTACAGACAGTTACAGTACCGCAGCCTATTGCTGCAACACAGCACGTTACATCGCAGATGTACCAGTATGCACAGTCCGAGTATCCAGAGTACCAGTCATATTCATGAAACAGCCTAGAGAGGGAGGTAGGCTTGCCTCTCATCGAGATACCTGTAGACCAAGAAGGTCCCTATGTTCATAGTCAAGTATTAGGGAAAGACAGAAAGTTTCTGATCGATACAGGGGCAAGTAGGACCACAATTAGTCATGCCGAAGTTCCAGGGGCTCCGCTCTCAGGCTCAAGAAATGTTTCCCTTGGATTTTCAGGAAAACCCATAGTTAATGAAATATCTAAGCCAGTTACTCTAGAAGTAGGTCCATTGTCCCGTACTACTGATCTGTTACTTACTAAGTCATGTCCAGAAAATCTATTAGGTATTAAGACACTGAAAGAATTAGGTGCAGTTATTTGCTGTTCCCCAGAGGGAATACGTCTGTTCCTACGTGACTTTAAGGGTCACTATGTATTACGAGATTTTGATTCAAGATTGTCTAATGTTCCGCAGCATCTATGGGCGCAAGGTCCAACTGATGTAGGTTACATGCAAATCACACCCCATCGTGTGACTCTCAAACCAGGTGTAGTGTTACCACGAATCAGGCAGTACAGATTGCCACCTGAGGCTGTAGCAGCCTTATCCAAAATTATTGACGAGCTCATGGCTCAAGGAGTAGTTGTAGAAACTGACTCCAATGTATGCAATTCTCCGATCATTCCAGTCATGAAACGTACTGATCCAAATGCACCCCCAGTATATCGATTAGTGATTGATTTGCGAGAGCTTAATAAATGTATTATTCCTCAGTACCCAGTTGTCCCAGATATTTCTTCCCTGTTAACAGCCATTGATTCCGAAGCCATGTTTTTCACTGTTATTGACCTCAAGAATGCATTTTTTAGTGTTCCAATTCATCCAGACAGCCAGTTTCTTTTCGGATTTTGTTTAAATGGAAGGAGCTATATGTTTACACGCGCTCCTCAAGGTTTCACAGAAAGCCCTAGTATCTACAGTCAAGCACTCAAGAGACAACTAGACAACATTCACATGCCAACTGACACTGCCCTGCTCCAGTATGTCGATGATCTACTGATCACAGCCCGTTCTGAACGTGACTGCGAGTGTGCATCACTTACGGTTCTGTATTTTCTAGCCGAGATGGGGCACAAGGTGTCACCTTCGAAGCTTCAATTCTGTGTCCAGCAAGTGGTATACTTAGGACACTTGCTGTCCAAGAGGGGTAGGCAGTTGACACCCGACCGTATCCAGTTAATAGCGAGTCTTCCCCAGCCCAGAACCCAGAAGGAGGTACGTGCCTTTATCGGCCTTACTTCTTATTGTAGACAATGGATTCCCCAGTATGCATTTCTAGCCAAGCCACTGATACAGTTAACGACACAGGAGGCAGCCGTATCGACTGTCCTCCCTTGGACATCTGACCATACACTTAGTTTCAACGAGTTAAAGAAAGCCCTATGTCAAGCTCCAGTTCTAGCTACACCGAACTACAGTAAGCCTTTTACACTTTTCGTTACAGAACGCGAAGGTACAGCATTATCTGTTCTCACACAAGATCAAGCAGGTCAATACAAGCCCTGTGCTTATTTTTCGAGCACATTAGATCCAGTCGCCCAGGCGTTGCCTGCGTGCCTCAAGTCAGTTGCAGCCACAGCACTAGCTATCAGACAAAGTGATTCTATAGTTTTAGGACATTCCCTGACAGTACAAGTTCCACATTCAGTAGAAGTTCTTTTAAACCGAACACAAACTCAGCACTTGACAATTGCACGTTTAACAGGTTATGAATTGACACTGTTCCAGCCACACATAGAAATTAGACGCTGCAACGTCCTGAATCCTGCTACACTGTTACCATCAGTTAGTTCAAATCCAGACACACATGATTGTGTGGAAGTAGTTAACATTACGACAAAGCCAAGACAAGACCTGACAGACATTCCGTTACCAGATCCTGACCTGACACTTTATGTGGATGGTTCATGTATGAGAACTAGTACAGGAGAACTAGTCGCCGCGTATGCAGTGACTACTGACACTGAAGTTATTGAAACACACCGTATTGATACTCTGTCCGCTCAAGCAGCAGAGCTAGTTGCTCTGACACAAGCCTGTATACATGCCAAGAACCTGAAGGTTAATGTTTACACAGATTCACGTTACGCATTCGGAGTTGTACACGACTTCGGAGTGCTCTGGCAGGAGAGAGGTTTTATGACTTCTCATGGAACCAAGATTCAGCATGGTCTCCTTATTCAAGCCCTGTTAGATGCCATACATTTACCGACATCTATTGCTATCATGAAATGCAAAGCACATACGAAAGTTACTGACATTATTTCCCAAGGTAATGATTTAGCAGACCGCACAGCCAAGCTTACAGCACAGACTCCAGACATCCCAGTTAATATGACACATACTCCAGATCCGATTACATGCATGACAGTTAAGGACCCTACTCAAGATGTCATAGATATCCAGTCACATGCTACTCCTGATGAAATCAAGAAATGGTCTGTACAAGGAGGGGTCCAGACAGATCAAGGATGGTTAACGAAGGGTAGAGCCACATGGTTCCTCCCCGATTCTATGGTTCAAGTCATTATCAATACCGCACATAGTCCAGCACATTTAGGAGAAAAAGCTATGTTAGACAGTATCCAGAACATTTGGTTCAACAAGCATTTACGAGCTGCAGCCAAGCAGAAAGTCCGTACCTGTATGATATGTTGTCAGTTTAATCCAGGTAAAAGTGTCCCGGTGGAACAAGGTGGTTTCCAGCCCCCTGACCACCCTTTTGAGGTTCTCCAGATGGATTATATTCAAATGGAGCGATGTCGAGGTTTCAAGTATGTCCTTGTAGTTGTATGCGCCTTGTCCAGATGGACAGAAGCATATCCAGTCCCAGATTACACAGCCGCGACCACTGCCAAGCAGTTGGTTCGTGAATTCTTCCCTAGATATGGACTCCCTAGAGTCGTATATTCTGATAACGGCCAGCCATTCTCATCTGAACTCATGAGACACGTTTCCCTGTTGTTAGGGTACCAGTGGAAGTTCCATTGTGTACGCCATCCAGAAGCAGCTGGACTAGTCGAAAGGCATAATCAGACTCTGAAAATCCGTATAGCAAAAGTATGTAAAGACAAGGGTGTGGATTGGTTAGTAGCTTTGCCAGTCGCTCTGTTTTACATGCGTATGGTCGCACATTCCAGATCAGGTCTGTCCCCGTATGAGGTCGTTTTCGGCCGCCCCCCTAACATGTGGGGTACTCCTAGACCCCGAAGTATTACCGATGTTTCATGTAATATGCTGACAGATTACCTAGCTTCCTTGATGTCTGCCCTCAACTCATGTCGTTCACAGGTTGCCGCCGCATTTCCAGACAATACTGAGGTGGCACCGCACGAGATCGTTCCAGGCTCCCTAGTGATGATCAGAAATTTTGACAGATCAAGTCCGCTGGAACCACGTTGGAAGGAGCCACGTCAGGTCCTCTTGACCACCCGGACTGCCGTCAAGTTGGAAGGCAGGAAGGGGTGGGTCCACCTTTCTCATGTAAAACTTTTCAAAGGACCGAAACCAGTCTTCAAAAGCATTTCCGAGAACATTTCCCAGGATTCGAAGGATTGCCAGAACATTGTTTTAAAGGACTGTCCCGCACAAGACATTATTACAACCCCTCCCTTGTTAGAGAAAACTCCGCAACAGGAGTATAAGTTAAAGCTCAGGTCTAATAAGTCAGCCAGTTTGATTGTATAAGTCCTCCCCTAGGTGAAACGGTTAGACTGTTTCTGACATGTATAAAATAGACCCCCATAGTGAGAGAGTCAGTCAAAGCTCAATCAAATGTATCGTTTTTCTGAGTTTCATATTATTCATCAGCCTAATGATTTCCTGCACCAGCTATGCTTTCTATCTGTGTTTTTCAGTTCCTCATGTAAATATGTCTGCTCATGCTACAGTAGAGCACACGTTTAGTGATCTGCCTCCTCACGAATATTCATACCGCCTCGCTATGCGTAATAACACATTTATCCGTATGTTACATTATTCACACCAGACCAGCAATGCCACTAATTGTTGGGTGTGTGGTCGACTCCCCCCTTTCCAGACACCGAAGGGAGTTCTGCCACTCTTTCCTTATCCATTCTCACACAATGGTTCGTGTGGAGCATGGTCCACGTTAACGTCATCCTCAACAGATATGTCTTTTCTTAACAGTACATGTTTCCCAGACAAGCAAGGTTTCCCCCACAGAACAGGTTTAGATTTAGAAAATGAAGTATATAATTTAGGAAATTATTCGTCGAATTTCATGGTTCTGAATGTTCAGTCTGATACTACTCCAGACTCACCCGCTATTTCAGTACTACCAGTCAAAGGCGAATTATGTGTCCGTAGTTATGGTTCTGTACACATAGGTCATAGTGAATGTACTACTGTTATCCAGTATAGTGACAGTGGGAAATCTATTTTCAAAGCTTCACGTCATTCTTATTTTATTTGTGGTCAAACTGCATATGTCCGTCTGCCCCTCGATTGGGAGGGAACCTGTTACATTGCTTTCCTACTGCCACCTGTTTTTCTAGCCCCACCTGACTATCATAGGAATTCTTTCTTAGTACACACTAGACACAAGAGAAATCTCCCGATTGTCGATTATACTGAAACCGCCGCAGAGCAATTCATTGATATAGATAAAGGTGTTTTCCCTTATTTAGGCACAGTTGTAAATAGTAAGCTAATCCGTAGGTTAACAAGAACCCTTGAAGCAGTAGTAGATGAGACTGCCTCTGCTCTAGGTAACTTAACTGAAGAACAATCCTTTATGAGAATTGTCGTTTTACAGAATCGTCTCGTCCTTGACGTCATACTGGCCGATAGGGGCGGGGCCTGTAGAATTCTCGGATCCAGTTGTTGCATTTTCATTCCTAATAACGCGCCGTCTGTTTATTCAGCTATAACCAGACTCCATAAAATTGCCCATCTGTTACACCAAGATCTAGGCACCTGGACATGGTCCGGTTGGTTCTGGAATATAATTTCCGCATGGGGATGGAAAGTCCTGTCCTTCTTAGGTATTGCAGTAGCGATCATATTTAGCTGCTGCCTCTGTATACAATGTGGCCCTGCGATTTGCAGCATGTGTGCTACCTCTTGTATTCCCAGTCCCAAGCCCCGTTCTAAATCTCGTTCCAAGGCAATTCGAGACGAGCAAATGGTACTGTATGAAATGATAGATGGTATCATGAATATTGATGTTTCCTGATGAAAACGTAGTGACAAGGAGGGAATGTGGAAAAGTAAATTTTGCCATGTTCTGTGTCCCTACGCCTCATCCATCATATGTTATGTGTGCATGACCAATATGCATATGTTATTCCCCATTTCTGATTAAAGACGCAATTACAGTTGTGTCCACCTCTAGTATGTTAGTTTCCAGTCCTCGTGAATACTACGAATATCAGGCCTATGTAAGTAATGTTGCCACGTTTCTCAGTGTGCACGTTATTCAATTATAAAGTCCCCGTTTCCAGGCCTCAAAAGGGCCCGGACCACAGATTCAGCTCCTGTCTCCTGAAAGCCTCGCTGAGGAGCGATACAGCCCCCACCTGTATCCTCGACCCTTCACTTACTTCCTGCCTTGCAGTGCCCGGTGCACCCCGGCTCTGCCTCTGAGTCTGCCAAAAGTATGTTATAGTTCCAGTTATCAGTTCAGTCCTCCTCCTCTGCATTCCTAAGCTACTGAACTGCATCAATAGTTTCCGTCATTGTCTAGCCTTCTCGTCTCCACGTTGGAGAAATACTGTATTTAATGGTCATTTAATATTCTTCACGTACTACATGTAGAATAATGCATGGTCCGGTCTTAGAATCAAGTTAGCTTTTCCCCTCATGACTTCTAGTTTATATCAACATGTTCCCTAAACAGTAGATACCAGATAGGGTTTAGGTACATGTCGCTCCGACCCTCCAGACTCTAGTCTCTGCTCCTAGCACAGAGTTCGTAGCCCCAGCTTCTCCTAGTAAACACGTCATTGTCAGTTTTCGCGCACCATTAGGTTAAAGGTCCCGGCTCCTTAGGTAGCCCCCTCCAATGTTTCCGCCCATTCATGACATATTCTGTTACGTTTTGCATCACATGTCTAAGTAAACTCCCAGTTACACCTCTTATTTCTCTTATCTCTCGCGACTGCTACGCGTCACGCCTTCTACTCCACCTACTGTTACGCCTACTGCAATGTAATGCTATGTGTTTGCGCTATGTATATAAGTCAATGTTTTGTTATTAAATGTTAGCGCGCTCATCCCAGACCTAGCCCCAGCAGCTGCTGGGCCTCTTTTCCCCTGCTGGGCCCCAGTTGTCCTGCTGGGCCCTGTCATTCCGTTCCTATGCAGGTTGTCCTGATCCTGTCCTTATGCTGTAATAAACCTGCAGAAACTCCTACTACCTCGAATCTTGACTCTTATTTATTGAGCTATCTGTTATGCTATAAGTCTAGTCAAAAATAGGGTATTATTTATTTATTTACCACAAGTGAAGGCAGACAGGTCCTCCGGGGTTTTTGAGGTTGCTGACTGCAGGAAGTAAGAGGGGAGACAGGCCTGTAGGGCTGGCGCCAAGTCAGTGGGTAACTTCCTCTTGTTAGCTGGCTGCACGGCTGTTCGATCCTTCTTATCTTCTTGTCGTTTCTGGATCTGAGGAAGCAAGGATCAGGGTGCCCCCTAAATAAAAGATTTAGGGGCGTTACAGGTAGGTAGAGGGCAGGGACCAATTAGTCCCTTCCCCGGGGTGGGTTTACCCCTTATTGTGCCTCCCTCCAGTGGGAGGGGGGCAAGAGCCAGTCCCTGGTTGGGTTGGTCCCCTCATCCTCAAGATGGCGGGAACTCGAAGTTGTGCTTCACCTCGCCTCCCCCACCTGAGGGGTGGAGTTGGCAGAGGTGGGCACACCTCTCTTCCTAACTTGTTTTTCCGCCGGTTCTCCCGCCCAAAGTGGGGGGCAAAACCAGTGGGGACCAGTTGCTGAAAGCAGCAAGTGGTCTGGGGAAGCTCACAAAGGCGGCAAGCCTTTGAAGCTTCCACTAGTGAACCCTGCCCATTCTGGGGGAGGAGGCTTGGCACCTCGTCCCAGAATGTGCATTGTTTCAGGCCCCCGAGAGCAGCAGTCTCTCGACCCAGGGGTCCAGAAACATGTCTGGTGGTGGCAACCTAAGCAGCCACTCTGTTGGGACACGAGAGGTGGGTTTGTTTTCAGGGGGCATCTCGAAGATGCCCCTTGTGTGCATTTTTCATTAAATCCCACACTGGCATCAGTGTGGTTAAATGCGCTGAGAAGTTTGATACAAAACGTCCCAGTTTTCAGTGTATCCATTATGGTGCTGGGGAGTTCATAATGACAAAGTCATGTGAGTGTTTGATTTGCTCAAACGCTCCGTCCATCGCCCCCTTTTGTATTGCAATGACAAACTCCCAGCACCATATACTCTTAATGGCAGCACTGCACTTACAGTGCCCAAGAATAGTCTCAGCTACTGTAGGGGCACAGGGCTCATGCACCTGTACCCTCACCACTGGTATAGGGCACCCAGCTAGAGAGGTGACTGATCTATGACAGGCCAGTGGGTTGTAGGCATGGCACACAGGGGTGTGTGCCATGTCGACCCTTCACTTTGTTCTGCACCAAAACACGCAGCCTGCAAAGGCAGTGTGTGTGTGTAAAGGTACAGGGCCTCTTAGGGTGGCACAAAAAGTGCTGCAGCCCTTAGAGGCCTTCTCTGGTCACAGTGCCCCGGGTACCTGTGGTACCATTTAACAGGGGCTGACCTGTGGCCAGAGATGCCAATTGGGTTTGTTTTGGGGAAAGAACACAGGCCCTTGGAACCTGATTGGCAGGGACCCAGGGCACACCAAGTAAAAGTGCATCAGTAGCACGGCAAAAAGTGTTGTTTTTTTCCTACACTTCCCCTCTCTCCTAAACGTGATGCGGTAAATTTCGTTATGCAGTACAGCTGCGTGTTTGGTAGTCCTGTAATGAATGTCCCTTTTCTATGCCCACAACATTTTGCCGTATTTCCATAGTATGTCTATAAAGGTAGGTCTCGCAAGGAATTATTGCAGGCGTACGCCATGCACCGGCTGCCTTACGATGTCAGCTGTTTCGAGTGCGACATATGAAAGGACAGGTTCTTGACGGGAGCAGGGGCTTGAGAAGGGCACCAGAACTCTGGAGTGGGCGATGTTGTGACCCGGGATACCCTCCGCCTCCCTGAAGGGAGCAATGGGCAAAAACGTCCGCTCTGCATGGAGGAGCCGGGATCTAGGATTCCAACACGATGACACCACAGCGCTGAAGTGTCCACTTTCATTGTTGTTTTGTTGTGGGGGGAACGGAAATAATGATGAGCAAGCATTAAAGGAATAACACGTGGGAGTCTGTTTCCAGGCAGATTCCTTCTTGTTTTATTTGCAACTTTCACATGGCGGTAATAGCTACTTTCAGCAGCAGACATACCGGAATGAAAAACAAAAACGTTAATTGTGAAGGTCCCGTACCTCCTATGAACTAGGTGTATTGGTAACTCTTACCTGTGTCAGAGGGTTGATTTCTTCAGATGCAAGATAGATATATAGCTGCACTGATTAGGGGTGTTACATTGAGTAATTGCTAAATGAGTGACAATGGTTTCCGAAAGCGTTACTGTACCCAGGTGACATTGTATTGATACCGCAATACAGTCTTGGAGTGCATAGACATAACCTCCCCTCTCCTTACTGTCATGAATTATTGCTCCTCAGAGTGTTAGCGCCTCCAGTCACCTCTCGTAGTTCCACCTGTTACTGTGGTCAGTCACCTCACAGCCATCCAACGCTTGTTGGCCCTCCCGCGGTCCTCAATGCTCCTCTTTTGGCTAGAGTCCATTGAGAGGCATGCTCCAACAGTCTACTATATTGCCTCATCCAGCCTCTCAAGTTCGGGCCTCTGCCTGCTGGTTGCAGGTCTGAGAGGCCCAATTTACATGCACACAGAAGAGAACTTCGGTCCCCCTTTGTCCAGCAGGTGTTGTATTAGTGCACCTACAGACCTTGCTCCGCAGACGAGCTAATTGTGCCGAGGGTCTAGGTGCCAACTGTGGCACAGAGAGCTGTGGCCAAACTCTAGTCTAGGAGCATCAGAGGCACCACTGCACATACCTGCACATACTGCACATACCTCTAAAGGCTCGGATCTCCCCTCCTCACACTCCTGGCTAAATAGACGAAACACTTCAGCCCAGAGCAGTCTAGGCCACATAGTCTTAAAACATGTTAGATCCCAGTTGCACCCTACCTCAGACAGAAGATCAATGAGGAGGCACTAGAGGGTAAGTCACTGGGTCTTACTGTGATTTTAGCATACCAGAAATGGACTGTTTACTCATAGATGAAAGCAGCTCTTTTTGGAAGGTTTAATCTGACCACAGATTAGCATTTAAAAATGACTTTGCAGCATTTCTACGTAGAGTAACCAGATATTATGGGAGGCCTGATTGGACCTTGAATGAAGTGCCACTTTTAAAGTGCTGGAGTAAGTGTAATCTGGCGCAGGCCAACCTCTGATTTCTGCAGAGAACATCCTATGTATTTATTTTGTAGAGTTACATTAACATGTAGCTGATGGAAAACTGCTTGGCGCTTGCAAGTTTGCAAAGACACCTGGCAGGCTGGTCACCATGAGGGTGCAGAGGAATACACCTCAATTAGAGCACATTTTCACGCTGATTCACTCATATATGCCAAGGTTTCTGATTAGTAAGTGTGACTTTTTCATAATTTAACTGTAATAATGGGTGACATTCACGCTGACTCAGTTTTCAGTAGCTTGCTGTTAGCGCACTTTAGTTCAGTGACTTTCTTAGAGTTTCTTGTTGCTCAAATGGGCATAATTTCTAATATTTATATGTTTCCCTCCTCTTAATTGCTTGATTTTGCTCACTAGAAAGTGGCATTCAGTCGTTGAAATGTCACTCATAATTACACTGAACTTATGAAAATGTCACACATCGCAATCTGAAACCTTGGCGGCTATGCTAAGTCTACCACACACAGCACATTTGAACATTTCATAATTCCATGCCACACAACTCTACTATAATATATTAACCCTACAACATTCCATACCACATAATTACAATCCTAAAAATTAAAAAATGCATATTTCCACTTCACTTCATACCACATAATTCCACATCACATAACATTCCACACAACCTAATACCACTCCAAACAACTCTATTCAACTACACATAATTCCACTTCAACCTATATAATTATACTTCACACAACATATTTACACTCCACTCCAAAACACATAATTACCCAGTCAGTCAGTCAAAGCACGCTTTATTCGATTTACAAAGAAACCATAAAAAGCACATACAATACATATACATTAAAATCACATTTCATAATTAAATAATACAACGAGCTGACCTAAAATTTTACTAAGCTACATCATGTCTAATACTAATAAAAGATACCTTATTTACAATAAAATGTTCAGTGGAGCTCGTTTTTTTCTAAAAATGGAAGGCTTCTGCTAGGAAACTGGCCACACTAAAAGTAATGTAGATATTGCCCAACATCTGGAGGTAAATTAAGGCAGGTCGAACTTGAGTAAAACCAGCCTCCCTCAGCACAGGTAATAGATGTTTTTTCCTGGCAGCAGTATAAAACTCACAAAACATCGTAAAATGCATGGTATCCTGCTCAGAAAATTTATCACAGTCACAAGGGGGTACATCTTTCGGGTGATTCCATGAAGGGTAGTAACCGAGAGAGAATTGGATTAAATTAAACCTGAATCTTGTTAATAAAAATCTGCGAAGGGGTTTTGTAACAAAATTCAAATATGGTTCCAGGGTTGGGGTAGTAATTAACATGGCATGGGCTCTTATGGATGGTTTCATCATTTCCCTCCCCTCTCTACTAAGGCGGACCCTATCTGTAAAATGGACTTTAATCCACCTTACGTCCTATCTCTTAATATTGCGAGGGAATAAGAAAAGTTCCTCTCTACCCAAAGCTGAAAAAGTGTTTTTTAAAAACTTCAACCAGGGTATTTTCATAGCATGGTCCAAGGACATGACGTCCTCCAGAATAAGATGGTTTAAAGTTAATTCTGGATTCAGCCATGTCCTTGCCCATAATAAAAGAGGTGCCAAATTCAGCTTGTCTGTGATGTAACCCAAACCTACTTCCTCATGGATAGAAAATGTGGGGGACGATTTTGGCACTGAGAGCAATGTTCTAATTAGCCTGTTTTCTACCCTTTGGATTTTTTCTTGATTAACATAACCCCACAGGGCAGCTCCATAGGAGGCAATAGGGATGCACTTGGTGTTATAAACATTCAAAAGTGCTTCCATCGGCCTGGCCCCCAGCCTTTTGGTAAAACCCAGCAAAGCAGATGTTGAACGAGCTAGGGCGAAACCCTTTGCCTTTAGCTGTGGGGCCCACGACCCCCTTTCATCAAAAAGGACCCCCAAATATGGAAAAACCGGAACCCTGGAAACCACCTCCCCCTTACATTTGAAGGTTTTAGATCTTAATTTCCCTTTCTGCTTCCCCACTATCATTGTGTGGGATTTTTTCGCATTTACTTTCAGGTCAAGTTTTTCCATAAAGGAGCCAAAACTATCCAGTAATGTCTGCAGACCGATGCCTGTACGGGCAATCAGTACCGCATCATCTGCGTATAGGAGGGCCGGAATCGACTGTCCTCCCGCCCGCGGCACATCTGCGCCCCACTCCTCCAGCTGTTTTTCCAACCCATTTATGTAAATGGTGAAAAGGAGGGGGGCCAGGATGCACCCTTGGCGGACCCCTTTCTCTGACCTGAAGGTCCCCGTACATCTCCCCTCATTTGTGACCCTTACTTTGGCGAATAGCTCCTGGTGTAGGGAGGCTAAAAAAGCAACCAGGGAAGAGTCTATCCCCATCTCAAGTAGGATTGACCATAATTTGGACCTATTTACCAAATCGAAGGCCGAGGAGAGGTCCATAAAGGCCAAATAAAGGGAACCCTCCCCGGCCACCGCATATTTGGCAATTAGAAGGTGCAAATTCAAACATTGGTCCAGGGTGCCTCGTTTCTCCCTAAAGCCATATTGTATGTTTGATAGCCCTCCGCAGGTCTCCAAATTTTCCCTAAGTTTAGCCAGTAAGACTCTGCCCAAGATCTTAATGGCAGAGTCAAGAAGGGAAATGGGTCTATAACACCCCGGGTCATCATGTTTTCCTTTTTTTAAAATTGCCACTATGATGGAAATTGCCCAGGTATTTGGAAACACCTTATCATTTGCTGCCACAAAGACTTTGGTTAATATCTTGGACCAGATTTTCGGGGAATGTCTATATAAGTCCGCAGGTACGCCATCAGCCCGCGGCGCCTTATTTTTTGATGTCTCCAATATGGCCTTTAAAACTTCCTCCTCTAAAAAGACTATCGGGGGGCGGCCTGCGCTGTCAATTGACAGTGCTGGACTATGCCTTTCTTCTCACTGTAGATATCTTTAAAGTGACCCACCCACTTCTCGTCCGGGTTAACACAGTCGGTGGCTACATTTGATTCATCTGCAAAAAAACGATGGTTAATAATTTCCCAAAATTTCTTGCTGTCACGCAGGACATCAACAGAAAGAAGTCTATCCCATGCATCACTTTTGATTTAATCTTTTCTTCCCTTTAGAGTATTTTTGTATTCCCTCCTCAAGCTGGCAATAAGCAGCCTATCCCTTGGTATAGCTTTCAGTGCATGCATTGAACGGGTATGTATCCGTGAGCAATCAGCATTAAACCATTTTGACATATTAGAAATTTTCTTAGAGGGCATAACAGTCAAATCCATCCTGACTTGGGCACATATGGATTCAAAGGCTTGAACAATTGAGCTATTAGAGGCCTCTTGATCCAAACATACCTCTATTTCTCCCTCAATTTTAGGCGATAAGATTGCCATAAAGTCATCTGGGATCACCTTGCCCCACTTGAGCCTTCTCCCTTGATCAGAGGGCACGGGTATTGCCTGCACCTGTTGGCAGCCCGTCCCCACTCGTTGAAGCTCCCCCCAACTCATCTTCATTACCACAGGGTTATGATCACTATAAGGTGACTGAGTTGTTCTGTAGGTTAGTACCTTTGATAGTAGCACCGGTGTGGCAAATATGTAGTCAATTATAGACCCTTGCGGAGATCCTTTGTATGTAGGGACTCTTTCCCTCCCATCTGTGTTTAGGGGTTCATAAAGGTTAAAACTGGCCATTAGAACTTCCAGGGCCTTGCCAGATTTTGTATGTTCAAAATGGGGTGTGAATGTTCCAGTTGGTCCCAAATGTTCACCCAAGTGAAAGGGAAAATTGCATAAATGCGTATTAAAATCACCTAACACGATGAGCTCAAGTACAGTGTGCTTGTTAAGACTGAAATTATATAAAAATGTCTCTAGGTGTGCAATGTGATCAGTATCCATTGCCCTCTCCCAGGAATTATAAAAATTAAGTAATAAAATTGAATGGGTCGAAGAAACAGTCCATTCTACAATCAAAAGGTTAGGGGAACCTGAGTCTAACTGTTTAAAAGACCCTGCGAGGTTAAGGGAAAAAAGAAAAATTAAACCCCCTTTAGCTCTCCCAGCTTGACTGGGTATCGCTGGAACAAAAAAGGTAACAAAACCATCCAACCAAACATCGCATGAGGTTTCCCAGGATTCTTGTAAAGCTATGACATCAAAGGAGGTGATGAAATTAGTCCATAGCGGATCGTCCTTTTTGGCTCTTAGATCAGCTATATTCCAACTAAGGAATTTACTTGAGTGCGTGTCGATCTCCTGCATAGGCCCAGAAATAGAGGCAGTTGGGGAACTCGGTCCACTGCTTGACACTCGCCTCGGCTCAGACCTATTAGCAGTGGGCCCCGACCGTCATTCACAATCGTCTAGCCCAGAGAACGCTTCGAACCTATTCGAGGTTTCAAAAGGGGTGAAGGGCAACAAATGATTCATTCCACCTACACTTTGTGAATGGTCCATGCCTCTATAATTATTCCTGTTCTCCCTATGTGGTACAATATTCCATCCAAATGGATTTGGCATTTTGTAATTTGGATCCTGCCACATATGTTGGTTATTAAACGTTCCGGGAGGGTTTTTAGGAGGACCAAAAGGTACCCCAATGGATGTTATTGCAGGCACCTGGGATCTAGGGTAGAAATAGGTTAAATCACAGGGGACAATAAGTGAGCCAGTGGTCCTTGGCATCCAATTAAGGATGTGTGTCACTGCCCCTGGATCTCTAAAATGTATAATTATTAAATCCCCGTCTATATCTTTTACTCTACTCCCCAGCCAGGGGAGTCGCCTTACATGGACTACCTCGTTGTTGATGAAACATGGGAGCGGTCTATGTTGCCAGAGCCAATGTATAGTTTTGTTTTTTAATTGGCTAAACCCTTCCCTCTTGTTGTCTGCCAACCTAGGGACCCCCGTAAGTACCACCACGTAGGGGACTGCCTCTGGTGGTAGTTCAACATGGCGGACCCTCTGGTTCCCTACTTTACCTGAGTATACTTTCCCACTTACCTCCTGACTATTTCTAGCAACCACTGTGCTGACCCCTTTGTTGTTGTCCTTCTTACTAGTTTGGGTGGGCTGATGAGCTGCCTTGGATGGATTCACCCCTTGGTCAGTACTGCTCACAGGATTACTTTGAGGCTTTAAAGTCTTTTGTATAAGGACTGTGGGCGTAGGAACTACAGCTGTAGGCGTTAGAACTTGCTTTACAGGTACTGCCAACTGTCCTGTTTTTTTAGTAATCGTTGTTTCTATGACCCCCAAACGATCCTCGAACCTCTTCAACCTCTCTAATATGGGGGATGTGAATGCCCTCAATAGATGTTCAATATTTTCGAGGGAGAGTGTTGACAAATTATCAGTAGGGGGAGAAATATTACCAGGTGTTAAGTTTGGTCCGACTTCAGGCAGTATAGAGGTATTTGGGGAGGGTGATAAGTCATGTGGTCCGACCTGGGCCAGGTCAGAGGGTAGGATCACAATATTTGTGGGTACGGGAACAGCTGTCACTAATCTTCCCTTACCGAAATTAGTATGACTGATTTTGGCTCTTTGCTGAACTCCTCCCTTCCTCTGTCTCTTGTTTGGTGGAGGCCCAACAATTTGGCCAACCCCCTGTTTCCCAAGTTTCTTTTTCCCAGGTGGTGGTATTCGTGTGTTAGTAGGTATAGTTTCATTTGAAATGGTAGTATCACTAGTACCCACAGTGTTACTTCCTTCTATACCACTGATGACTAATAATGGTGGAGGGGTCATTTCTCGTAGGAGCATGGGATATCCCTGTGATAGTTGTGAGTCTTCATTTACTTGTATCAAACCCTCTACCCTTTGCACTAGACTGTTCTCCGGTGATACGCCCCTAATCGATTTGTTTTTAATGGATTCAATGGAAAGTCGGCGCTCTGCCCTTCGTTCTGCCAGATCACATTTCCTATCTGTATCACCACCGGGCTTTCTAAAGTACTTGTCCAAAGTCCCTTTGTTGTTTCCCCCAGGGTCAGGCGACGAAATTTTCCCATGCATGGCAGCCATTAAATGAAACAAAGTCAATGTCTATGAAAAAGGTGAGCAAACAAACGGCTTACTTGTAAATGAGAATGGTTGAGCGGAAAAATAAATGTTGGAGGGCTGGCCCAGCCCGGTCTCCTTCGGCCCCCGAACGGCCACAAAACGGTCCCGCCCTTGTCCCGGGCTTCTCCGGGACGCTCCCGCGCAGCGGCAAAGGGACCTCCTTTTTATCAATAAGGAAGGATGGAGGACGGGTGGGCGGGGCCGGCAGGGAGAGCAGCCCAGGTGTGTCCAATGGGGCTCACAGGGACTCCTGGTAGCTGGAGTCCTTGCTTCGCAGCTCGCAGCCCTGCCGGTAACACCACACACCCCGATGACCTCTCAGCTGCTGCTCCTCACTAACAACAGCTCCGGGTGCAGGGCGCTGCGGGACCCGCGAAGCTGGTCCGGCGAGATGTTAAGCTCCTGCACAGATTCCCAAGGTTAGTGGCAGCACCAGGTTCGGACGGGCACAGAAATCAAACAGCAATTCCCCAGAAAAGGGTCCCGCAAACAGGAACTCCAAGCACCCTTTTCACTCCGTGGACGGGGGGGCGGGGCCGGCAGGGAGAGCAGCCCAGGTGTGTCCAATGGGGCTCGCAGGGACTCCTGGTAGCTGGAGTCCCTGCTTCGCAGCTCGCAGCCCTGCCGGTAACACCACACACCCCGATGACCTCTCAGCTGCTGCTCCTCACTGACAACAGCTCCGGGTGCAGGGCGCTGCGGGACCCGCGAAGCGGGTCCGGCGAGATGTTAAGCTCCTGCACAGATTCCCAAGGTTAGTGGCAGCACCAGGTTCGGACGGGCACAGAAATCAAACAGCAATTCCCCAGAAAAGGGTCCCATAATTACCCTCCACAAAATACAACTCTGCAACATGCTGCATAATTTCACGCCGCACAATTATACACCACACCATGCCACATAATTCCACACGTAACACAATTCCACAATTCACCCCCACACAATTCATCACACAACATAATTACACTCTACATAATAGCACTCAGCACCACATAATTTACCTCCACATAATTATGCTCTACTCCATATTGCATAAATACACTCCACATATATCCAGTCTACCCCACGTAGCAAAATTCCACATAACTACAATTCACACCATGCCTCATAATACCACTCAACATAATTTTGACTCAACAGCGCACACTTCCACGTCACACAAATTGAACTCTACACATTTCCATTCCACACCACGTAATTCAACAAACTACATATTTCAAACCAACAACACAATTACACAACACACCACATACATCTAATCTACACCACAAATTCTGCGTCATGCTACAATATTTAACAGCGCACCACATAAGTATACTCCACTACACTCCACAACACAAAATACCATTCCAGATATCTCACTCCAAGACACACAATCCCACTCCATGACACACAATCCCACTCCACATAATACCAGTACACTCAATACCACACAATTACTATCCACATAATTACACTGCACACCATGCCACATTATTTCAATACACAGATCTAATCCACACAACGCAATTCCACA
This sequence comes from Lissotriton helveticus, assembly GCF_964261635.1. Taxonomy (NCBI): domain Eukaryota; kingdom Metazoa; phylum Chordata; class Amphibia; order Caudata; family Salamandridae; genus Lissotriton; species Lissotriton helveticus. The sequence goes on from NC_136070.1 coordinate 1,252,137,933, forward strand.
ACTAACTATTCCAATCCAAACCATATACGACTTGCATATATGCAAATGCATGCATTGCAAAATCATATATTGCAAATGCTTGTTTACCTTCCAATGCGTCCCAGCAGATCCCGTTCCTGGAGGGAGCAGCAATCCTTCCAATGCTTCCCAGCAGAACCCGTTCCTGGAGGGAGCAGCAATCCTTCTCCTGCTCCTGTCAGGTCTGAGCTGCCTCAGAGGAGCATAACCCTGTGGAGAATGCTGTCTCTGGGCCCCCCACCCCCATCCTTTTTCCAGGCATGGCTCTGACTGAAGAGAAACAATGTAATTTGTTACTTTGTTTCTCTTTAGTACTGGGTCAGCACAGAGGGGCTCAGAGCAAGCTTCTTTAGAGGGAGAAAGGATTGCTTTAGAGAAATCCTCTCTCTCACAGCTCTCTACCGAAGAGCTGAGGGGGCCCCCTTCACCTACTGAAGACTAGGGGGCCCCCGCAACGAGGGGGCTTCGGGTGTGTTTGTTATGCCCTGGTGGGTGGACTACTGTGTTCAGAGCTCTGTGTTAATGTATTTTATGGGCTTTATAGGATAAAGGGTGGTTTGTGCAGGGTTCCTGGCCCCTGGTCCCAGATGGGCATAGACAGGCGCAGACAGGCTTGCCTTAGGCGCGCCTTTGGCGTGCCAGCAGCGCGCCCACTGCACGCGTCCGCTGTGCATTGGCGCCTTCCCGAGTTTAAATCTAGCCTTGGGCAGTGAGTTTCTCCCTCCACACAAACAGCTATAGAAGTTGCGGTGGACAGGGGAGGCTCAAGGGCTGAAAAGTGTTGCAGGGATTGTAGGTATTTACATCCAGTTCCTGTTTTTAAAATATTAAAATACTGATTTTAAAAGAAAGTACCCAAAGGTTGCAATGTGCAAAGTGCACTAGCAGCAGATTCACCTATATCAGTGACAGTTAAAACAAATTAAGAACAACGTGGAACAATTTCGATAAGCCCAGCGCGTGCTTGTGTTCGTGACTGCCTGTGCTTGATCATCTACGCATCGGCGCCATCGCGAGTTTAAATCTAGCCTCAGGCAGTACTTCGCGTATGGTCTAGACTGGCGACTTCCAAGATGGCCGCCGTCTAGTGGCCCCCCTTGAAGTGAGGATGTTTGGCTTGAGTTTCTCTCTCCACACAAACAGCTATAGAAGCTGCGGTGGACCGGGGAGGCTCAAGTGCTGAAAAATGTTGCATAGGAACTTTTGTCGCGTAAATCCAATCAGTAGTGCCTGAGAAATTTAAAAACAAAAAATATTGATATCTGGTGACCGCGGTGGATTTGCGAACCCTCCCGATCATGAGCTTCATTTTGATTGGCTGCCAACACTTCAAACCAAGAAGTGTTGACCGCCATCTTGTGACTCGGTAGAACAGAGTCACAAGAAAAAAGGTTAACAATGAAGACAAGGGGACAGGGTAGAATCATCCAGACCCCCTAGGTCTGGTCAGGAGGTCCCACTGGGATCCCCAGTGCCAAAAAAAGCAATTTAACAGAAAAAGAAATCGGCAGGATTTGCGCTGGGTGCGCGAATCCCGCAGAGAAAATTTAAAAAAAACAAGTGCGGTGTCCCGTGATTTGTTTTAATCAGCCCGCGGGTTGGCCAGGTCCCGGGGCAATAAGTTAAATATAATCTGGGGCCCGCAGCCTTGGGGACCACCACCTCCCCGGGGCTTTATTAATTATGTGCCGGGGCACGTGGCCCCCCCCGCAGCCCCGGAGACAGCCACCTCCCCAGGGCTTGAAAAATAAATGCGGGGGGTTCCTCCCTAGGGCTTCAATATATATGAGGCGAGGGGGCCTCTCGTCCCCCCAAGACCCAGGGTCCACCACCTTCCCGAGGCTCAAATACATTTAAAGAATTGTGGGGGGTGCTTCTGCCCCTCCCCACACTGCCCCGGGGACTACCACCTCCCCGGGGCACTAATTATGCATGTTGGCAGCTCCCCTTGTCCAAAAGCAGTGCCGGCCCCCAAAGGAGGCGGGGAGCCTGCTGGGACCACAGGGGTATTGGGGCTCCCACCGTGGTTCCCAACGTGTGGCCAAGCCCTGGGGGATGGAGTCCCCTTGGCCAATAGTGACCCAGGGAAGGTGGGCCACTCGGCCCCCTCCCGTGAAAATAATTTTTTTATTTTTATGAGTCCAAGCCCTGGGGGATGGGGTCCCCAGGGCCAAAAGTGGCCAAGGGAAGGGGGGCCATGAGGCTCCCCTCCTGTAGTTAAATATTAAAATAAAAAATGAAAGAGACATAGCCCTGGGGGATGGGGTCCCCAGTGCACAAACACTATTAGGCGAAGGGGGGCCACACAGCCTCCTTCGAAAAAATACAGAAAAGAGAACCCGGCATCTCTTTGGAGGCCCCGCCCCCTCCCTGCATCACTATACAATCACGCCTCCTGGCGCGTTTTGGGTTGGGGGATTAAGGTACCTCCAGTAAGCCCCACACAGTGGGATTGCTGAGAGGTGGTATGAGGCCATGCCCTTTCTTACACCACTCTGCAAATGCGGCTCTTGGCGCACTGCTGGTGGAGCAATGATGTCCTCTTGTGTCCTTTGGACCTCAGGACTAAAGTGGACTTCATTCCCAGAGCAGCAGTGCGCCAAGAGGCGCGTTTGCAGATTGGTGTAAAAAGGGGCATGGCCTCGGACCACCTCTCAGCAATCCCACTGTGCGGGGCTTACTGGAGATACTTGGTGGGCTAGTTGGCACCCCAGGGACCCTCAGGAGGGAAGGGGATTTCAACCCCGAACCAAGAGTGTGCAAGGAGGCGCATTTGCAGAGTGGTGGAGAAAGGGGGCGTGGCCTGTGTCCACCTCTCAGTAATCCCACTATCTGGGGCTTACTGGAGGTATCAGGTAGGCTAGTTGTTCCCTAAGGATCCCTAGCAGCGAAGGGGACTTTAATCCCCATCCAAGAGCGCCCCAGGACGAGTCCCTCAGGATTAAAGTGGACTTCATCCCTCAACCAGTACTGTGCCAGGAGGCACGTTTGCAGAGTGGTGGACAAAGGGGGCGTGGCCTGCTATGAGAACTTGCCAATCCTGCTGTGTGGAACATACTGGAGGTAATAGGAGGGGTAGTTGGCCCACAAGGTTGTCTTTGGTGGCCAACTACCCCTCCTGTTACCTGCAGTAAGTCCCACACAGTGGGATTGCTAAGAGGTCTTCGCAGGCCACGCTCACCTTTCTCCACCACTATGCAAATGCGCCTCCTGGCACAGTACTGATTTAGGGATGAAGTCCACTTTACTCCTGAGGGACTTTTGAGGGCCAAGTAGCCCTCCTGGTACCTCCTGTAAGTCCGACGCAGCGGAATTCCTGAGCGTTGGTCGGATGTCCAGTTCCCTTTCTGCACCACTCTGCAAACGTGACTACTAAGTTATAGTTAGAAATTAGCATTTAAAAAACCTTAGAAATAAACTGAAAAAAACTTCGGGCCCGTTTCACAGAACTAACTTAAGACAAAACCCTAAACTTACTACTTTTGGTATTCACAGAAGTTAGGATTTTGTCTTAAGTTTGTCTTAAGACAGACTTAAGTTAGGATTTTGTCTTAAGTCTGTCTTAAGTCTGTCTTAAGACAAACTTAAGACAAAATCCTAACTTCTGTGAATACCAAAAGTAGTAAGTTTAGGATTTTGTCTTAAGTTAGTTCTGTGAATCGGGCCCATAGGTTTCATGGATGTTATAGTTAGTTGGACATTTCACTCTTACATAACCAGAGAAATTTGGCCGTTATATTTAGTTGAGCTAACTATAACTCGCACCCCATCAATGCACTGCTGATGATGTAAAATATTACATCACTCATGACATGGCCAGTGACATCACTGATGACATCTCTGATGACTGACATTGTCCCCAACCGTACAATTTGATTATGCCAACGTATGCCTAGATTTATATAGATTCTTAAGAAAAATGAAACTTATGGAAATACATCTGATGCACCCAAAGAAAACAACACCTGAAATGCCCAATGAAGAAGCGTAAAAGAACCTACTTAAAGGGGGATAACTAGAGATTTTAAAGACATTAGGAGCTAGAGGCAGTATCCAATCCTGAACTTATAATATCGGAACATGAAAACACTGTTGAATTTCTGGAAGAAATCGGAATATCGCAAACACGTGCAGCAAGCAAATTGAAGATAAAATCACGCTTTATCCCATAAACTGCTCATGATGCAATTAATAGATTTCACGAAATTATGACAGAGGAACTGATACAACTACAACCTCAAGGAAAAACCTTTTTTTTTTTTTATTATACCCCCGAAGGGACAAGTCATCAGCACAGAAAAAAACAATATATACATATCTCATAGATCATAAAATATACATTTAAACAATATTTTGTTCTTTAAAATTAAATAATTAGCTTTTCATGAAAAGAAAGGAACAAACCTTTCTAAAGAGAATCTAACAAGAAAACAATGGAAAGCAGTAATGGATTTAAAAAATGAGGACAATATAATAACTAAACCATCTGATATGGGTGGCAACATAGTGTTGATGGATAAACACCACTACCAAAGAGTAACTATGAGGTGATCAAAAGATCTATGCATGAAACCAATATACAGGAATTTCAAGGCATATTGACTAAATGGAAGATAAAAGGAATCTTAGGGGATCGTGATTTTCCTGTTCATGCACTGCGAATTCCCTGAATTGCTCACCTTCTACCACCTTCCAAAGGTTCACTAAACCCAGTAGACCCTCCCGTGCAGCCGATAGTATCCTCGAAGATTAGTCTGCTCAAAAATGCATCAATCTATATTGACTGCTTTTTAAATCCCATGGTTAAGGATCTGAGTTCCTATGTCAAAGATACAAAGGACTTTTTATGCATTTTAGCTGACATTCAATGGGAGACAGATATGTTACTGATAACCCTTGATATAACGAGTCGTTATACCAGTTTTGCAAATGATTAAGGGTTGACTGCCATACAATTCTTCCTAAATAGAAGAAATTTGAAATATCGGGAACATAATGAGGTATTGGTGGAGCTTACATCTTTCTGCCTGAAAAATTATATTTTTCTGTTTTATGGGGAACTTTACCATCAGCAACAGGGAACAGCCATGTGCACGTGCTTCGCCCCCAGCTACGCGAATTTATTCGTGGGCTGGTGGGAGAAGCACTTGACCTGGCAATAATGAAAAATAAGATTGCCCTATGGTTTGGTATATAGACAACCTCTTTATCATTTACAAGGGTACATATGAGGAAGCGATCAGTTCCATCCCAGCCTTGAATGAGAATGATCTCAGTTTACAATTTACTGAATGTATCAGCTATACTCAGGTGTCATATCTAAACCTGTTGGTCTATATTGAAAATGACACTATACAGACTACACTATATCGAAAACCTACTGCAGGGAATAGCACACTGCATGCAGGTAACTTCCAACCCCTGAGTGTGAGCAGTAGTGTCCCCTATGGAGAAATACTGGGAATCAAACGGAATTGTTCCACAAAGGAAGATTTTTTAAAACAAGAGATTTGGCACACAGTAGATTCAAAGAAAGGGAATACACCTAGGGGATATTGAAGGAGGCAATAAGAAAGTCAGAGGTGTACAAAGGCAGGATTTCCTATTGGAGAAAAATGAGAAAGGACGGGGAACTCAAGACGATAAAGGATCAATAAGAATGGTCACAGAATATATAACCAGTTCCTCCGAGGTATACTAGATCTTTTGCAGGAATTGGAGGATACTGAGGAATGATAATAACGTGGGCTCACACATTCCCAAAGTACCAGTCATTACATATGGGAGAGGCCGCACTAAAGGACCATTTAGTCAGGAGCAACTTCATGAAAGGGCAGAGAAAAAGAGATATGGTCACTGGATTTTTCCCGTGTATGAGATGTAAGGCCTGTAAAAATAGCCAGAAGGTCAAAGAATTTCAGGCTCCAGGCAGAAAGACAAAACAAAAAATCAACCAATTACTGAATTGAAATTCCAAGTATACAGTTTATTGTTTTATCTGCCCATGCGGGATGCAATATGTCGCAAGCGCAATACACCCCACTAAAAAAAGAATTTTAAAGCATATGCGGTCAATTAAAAATCATGATCCAACATATCTAGAAGCCCGCCATTTCCAGCAAAAGCATAACAGCAATCAAAATTTACTAACATTCTATTGTTTAGACCAAGTGTCAAAAGATGAAAGAGGAGGCGATAGAACAAAACGCCTTGGGACACTGGAATCAAGGTACATTATTGAATTACAGACAAAAATCCCTAGGGGTCTCAATAATGAAGAGGAATTGTGGGTGCATATTCCGTAAGAATGTAATATAATAGGATTAAACAGCCTGTGACCAATGGATAAGATTAAAGATAATCAATGAATTTGAATTGTTAGATAAATTATCCAAAAGCACAAGTTGCATCACTGCAATAAGAAAATATAGGGTTTTGCCAATCAGGGGCTTGATTGAAAGGTTTAATGTTTGAAATCATGGTATTGTGATATGGGGAGTTCAACATGGCAATTGTCATCAGTGGATAACATTAAATCCATCTAGAAGCCTTGGCCCATTCACGGCGATATCTGTTGAAATTGCATGATAATAAGTACTTGATTATATATTGTTTTGAATATGGTTTGAACTCGTTAATATATAAATGTATGAATGTGATTTAAAACATAATGGAGGTACATCAATACTATGTTTATAACAGTACCCTGTATTTATATGATGTATATTAGAATCATGTAAAACGTTACCATTGTAAGATGGCTGAAATGAAATCTACCTATGTAACACAACAGGAACCTTATTTATTTATATTGTTTGGAGGATCTGCTCCCTTTCTTTGTGTTTACAATCATTTAATTTTAAATTTGCATGTTTGGAAAAGCCACACTGACATTGAGGAAGGCGTTAAGCTAAAACACGTCTGTTCGGTGTTATGGTCGTGTTGCTTGCAAAATAAATATGATGGAGTATTCCTAGTGCGTTCCTCAATTTGTGATAGGGACGTGGTCACTGTTTTGGAGATATATGACAGGAACAGTCTCTTCTAGTGAAGCAACTGGAGGGGACTCAGCGGGGAATACAGGAAAGGTGCCTTTATTAAAACAATGGCATGACGCGTTTTGGCGTAATGCCTTTATCAAATGCCATATTTCAATGAGATGTCCCGCCAGCCTCATTCTTTAATATGCAAAATGCTCCTGCGTTTATTGCCGCAGTCCAGCTCAGCCATATTGATTGGTGGATCCTCGCTGCAGTTCGCATCGGTGAACCACAGTTCCCAGCAGGCACCTGGCTAGTTGGGTAAGTATCCCGCCATGGCTTAATCTCACAGTGAGCACTGGAAGTAATGGTACAGAGCTTTTTGAAAGGGGAGTCCCGGTTGACAAACACATACCACTGCAGTTTAAAACAAAGTCCCAACCTGTGTCCCCAACGGTCAGCTGCATTACCCAATGTCCAATCTGCGCTGAAACGTCAATGCAATGCTCTGGTTTACCCATGAAGTCATGAGCTGCGGCTGCAGCTACGCCTTGATTTCCATGGATGCGGCGGTCTGGGAAACAATCCAATCCCTTGGAAGAAGCCACAAAGTTTGCCCATAATGTTCCAGACTCTTGTTGAGCGGGTCCCCCAATGCGCCACCGGCAGGGCGCAAAATACGACTGGAACAGTCTTCTGGTGAAGCAACTGGAGAGGACTCAGCAGGGAATACAGGAAAAACAATGGCATATATCGATTGAGGACCCCACTCCACAAGGAACAGGAACCTTTATTTAGGAAAGCGGCATTTTCCCTTTCCACATACAATTATCTGTGACGAGTTTTGTAGTTCCTTCTCCTTCATGTAGGTTACTGACGAGCGGCAGGCTTTCCAAACACTTCCTTTTTGTATCATTACCAGCTCCTCCCCGGTGAGTATTGAGTCTCTGATAGCATGCTGGGAGTTGTAGTGCTTCGGAAATTAATATCACCCTCCAGTGGGTCCTGTCACAAATCAGTGCAGTTTATAATGTTCAACAGCCCTCCAGTGTGCTACAGACAGTGGATATTGCAAAGCAATTTAACAGGAGCAATTGTGTTATTCACGTGTGTGCGGTTTCACACTGGTGTGGACCTTCTTAATTTTTCAGGCGGTGCATACCTCTGTGGCAGGACTGGACGCATGTTAATCTTTCTCCTTGTTGCCCATCGATTGAGGACGCCACTCCACAATAGCTCTTTCCAACATGAATCTTTATTTAGCAAACCAGCATTTTCCCTGGTATGCTGGTAATGATACAAAAAGGAAGTGTTTGGAAAGCCTGACGCTCGTCAGTAACCCCCCAAGAAGGAGAAGGAACTCCGAAACGCGTCGGAGATAATTATATGCGGAAAGGGAAAATGCCAGTTTTCTAAATAAAGATTCCTGTTGGAATGAGCTTTTGTGGAGTGGCGTCCCTAATCGATGGGCAACAAGGAGAAAAAAAAATAATAATTATATATACACATATATTTGTGTCAATGCCCAGGGGTCCCCGCACGTGGGTGGGACTATTCAGTGCTTATGATTGATGAGTATACTCCTGGAAGAGAACCAGGATTACAGGTATGTAACTTATCCTTACTGATGATAAATCAGTGTGCGTTCTATTCTACTATAACAAAAAGGAACAGAATGTGTGAGACTTAGTACCTGAGTCGGTTAAAGAATCAGGCTTGTATAGTGGACGTTGCAGTGCACATGCTCAGGCATCAATATTGTGCTATTATGTGCACTCTTATGGAAGATCTTGACCCAAGCATTGTACATGAAACTAAGTTAAAACGTTAGAGTCAAGTAGAGTTCGGCAGCATGGGAGACCCACTATAAATCAATGGTTCTCCTGCTATGCCTAACTGTGGTTACACTAACTCGTTTAGAGCAGTGAACAGCTGGCTGCCCCCCAGTGGGGCTGGTGGTTAATTATAGGTTGATGACTATCTACTACAGGGCATCTGCCTTCATGCATAGGGAGATGATCGCCTGCAGGTCCACAAAGTGGGCAGGCGAAATTAACAATGGCCCGAGGCCCTGGGAAAAGACTATCTGTGCATCAATGCCAATGTACCGTTTTTGCTGTTCAGAACAAACTCCTGCTTTGAGAGGTTCTATTTAGAAATTAGTTGTGAATGCCAAGAAGGCCTCAACATTATGGCTGCCTCTCTGCGTTCTGGTTTGCCAAAAGTGTATCAGCTGGTACGGCGATGCCTTTTCGGCAAAGTGCATGGCTGCATCCCCCAGCTATTAGAGGATCTCTCAATGGGATGGGAAGTCCACTGCTGGCTAACCTCATAAGAATACAGGAGTTACTTAGGTAAGTAACTTAAAGTGAATTCAATAAAACTCACAAACCCTTGTCAGCAGCAGCTGTTTGGTGTGTGGCGTGCTCGCAGGTGTGCGAGTAATTCCGCGGGAGTAATCCATAGCCTGTAACCCGTTTCAGGAGCTTGGAGCCCGGAGCCCGGAGCCCGGCGGGCGGAAGAAAGCCCGAAGAAGCCCGTCCGGGGGAGGCGAGGAGCCCTGAGGAACCCGGAGATACCAGGAGAGACCGGGAGAGACGCCGGAGGTGTCCGGGAGTGTTCGGAGAGCGGAACATAAGCCTGAGTCTGGGGCTGTGTTGCGGAGTGTTCCGCACTGTTTACGGCGGTCAAGCGGCCAAGAATGTCATCGAGAGGTGGCAGCGGCGTCAGCAGGTGAGCGAGTAAGCGAGGTGAGCGAGGCGGTGTCAGGAGGAGCTGCTCGCCTTCACTCCCCGAATGCTGCCGTGTGTTTGTGCTGAACCCGATTCGCTTCGGCCCCCAGGTACATCTCTGTGGCTCTCCTGCAGTGGGTCTCCTGGCAGTTTACGGCCCCGGGTCTCGTGGTCGTTTGCCGTACTCAGCCATACTCTGTGGATACAGGAGTATAACTAGTATATACTAGAACACAGCAAACTGGTATTGTTATTGCTGCAAGCATTGGCAGTTATTAGAACTGGGCATACGAGCTGTACGCGCCAGGAACCAGGCGCCAGGCACCAGAAGCCAGGAGCTAGGAGTTCCCAACTATAAATTTGGAAAAGCAGTAGGAGCCTAATTTTTTTTTAACTTAAAGTCCATACTTCAAAGTGGTTGGCGATTTTAATAGCTAACAGCAACATCCTTGGTCTGAGGGATCCAGTCCGTGGTTTCACACTCACTCTGGCCACAATGCACGGCTGACTTGCAGAACGACGAGGGAGATACCACCGTGGCCTTAGACCCCCCGCACTCCAGCCTGCCTTCCTGACGCTCCCGCCTACCCGCTCACCTGTAAGCGGCGGATTTTTCATCGGTGAAGTGCGAGCGGATGGTGGGGGAGTAAGGTGGAAGGGGGCAAGGTGTCTTTGTCCCCTGCGGAGTGCAGTCCTCGAGCCGTGTGGACGCTGCAGAGCCCCGGAGCCCCGGAGGATGCCCCCAGCAGTTGCACCTGGGCAGGCATTTGGACCGGTGTGGGCGAGCTCGCGGAAAGCCTCCCCCCCCCCCGCACGCCCTTCTGGTGCCTCCGCTTGCCTTTACCCCCATTTGCAAGGGGGGCTGCCGCTGCTGAGGACTGAGTTCAGGGGGCCATGGCATTGGTTGTTCGTCTGTACCTGTGCCCACACTCGCCCGCCCAGCCCGCCTCTTGCCCTCATTAGCGGTCGGCAAATCGGATTGTGGCTGTGGATAGGGGTCGCTGCTGCAATTGAGGTTTGTGCTCTGTGCAGAGCTGAACGCCAGAGAGCCGGAGAGCCAGACCCCTACTTCACGAACAAGCAGTAAGCAGCGAGCCTCTCCTCTCCGCCCCTCCCCGCAGCCCACCAAGTGCTGAGCCCCCCCACTGGAGGGGGACAAGGGGGAGGCAAGGAGACTGGGGAGTGCGGTGGAAACCTGTGCAGCAGAAATCTGCGAAAGCCGGGAAAGCTGTGTCGCACTGTTAGCAATTTGACGCTCTGCTCTTGGCCTGTTGCCGTCGTAGGCCTATCGTCTGGTGGATTGCGCCATCTGCAGCTCTTTTACCATTACTCTTGGGCTGCTATAGTTCCTGGAGGGTACCAGGGAGAGTGCAAGCTGTAACATTTGCGGGATCGCTATGGAGACCTCAAAGCCGCTTAGGAAATTACCTTGAAGAAAGAGCACCGTTTTACGTGCCGTCTCCCCAGAGGCCGTCCAGCAGCAGTTGCCACCACCCCAGGTCAAAACTCTCCACACTGGTGGCTTGTTGTCACAATCTCGGATCAGTGACTTTTTCGGCAACTCCACTCCTCAAACAGGCTCTCCCCCCACCGTAGTATCACAGGACAACGCGGAAACAAATGCGGATATCCTGGGCCATGACAATCTTTCCGCCCCCAGCCCTGTCCGCTTCAAAAGCTCACCTTCGGAAAATCCGCATTCATCCTCGCCTAAAGCCTTTGTCTCACATGAGAATCCTCAGGTGTGTACGCTTTCCCAGGACGACGCCCCCACAACAGCCCCACTGTTTCACCAAGTGCCCTTTCACTGGCTTGGGGAACCTACCTGAACCAGTCCTGAGCTCAGACTTTACAAACTTTATTACAAACACCACTGTAATAAATACCGCGGCCAAGCTACAAGTCCAAGTCCAAGTCCACAGCAGAGCGCCCTCTACTTCTCCAGAATACTCTGATAACTGCAACATGGTAGATTTGACACCTAAGCCCTTATCACAATGCAGCCTAGGTTCAGGTGCTCTCCAAATCAGCCAAAAGGACCCTTTATCCTTAAAAAAGAGCCTAAAGTTTGAAAGCCCCCTGTCATCTAAGCGATTCTTGGCCTCTCTGGAAGCCCAAATTGAGGAACCCCTTGCCCACACACTGGGCCTCAGCTCGCATTCCAACTCCTCTAGTACTATGCAAGATGAGCAAGAGCTACCTGTGTTTGCTCCCATGGGCTCGACAAACTCTATTTCGGTCTCGCTGACATCTCTTCATGTAAAGCAAGACGCAATTGCTGTAGCCATGCTTTGGCAATCTCAGAAAATGGAACTGCAGATTGACCTAATTCAAACTCTGGCCTCAGCATTGTTTGACCTGGGCTCCAGGCTAAGCTCTCTTGAAAGGCCTGCAGGGCCGCAGGATAACTCGAATCTCTGTTCCTGCTCTCCAATAACTAATAAACTCTCCTGGGGCTTGACGGGCCAGCGGCTCTTAGTATCCCAGCCATCAAACCCAAGAACCTTCCGTATTATCCAATTTTTAATCTGGCCTTAAAACCCAACACAAAAACGATTGGGACAAGCACGACCCAGGTGTGCAATAATGACACCACAGAACAAACGGTGCCACCGATACAGGGTATGCCGGTGGGATCACACCCGGTTCTGGGAGTCAGCGAACTATACTCCACAATGGCAACGTACGGATGCCTGCCGAGCAAAATCAAAGGAATTGCTACCCATGACCTAGGCCTTGGGAGCCAGAACAATACTGCACATCCTGCAGCTCCACTGCCAGGCGCTTGGAACAGCCGAATTAATGGCAAGGGACAGGCAAATGTTTTGAAAGGAGAACCCCAAATTGCACCAGAGGGTGTAGGGATGAACTGTTCTACGTGCCACATGCCAGAAGTTCCAATCAAAGACTGCGGGGACTCCTCTATACAAATGCAGAGGCTTTTTCAGCCCCAACCCATACATGCCCCGGGAGCGAAAAGCCATCAGGAGGGGAACAATAATTCATCTGTAGCACGCCCCCACAACTGAAGGGGACCGCATCCTTGATTGAATTACCGAGGAGTCAGAACCACCAAAATCTGTAAAAAGATGCTGAACTTGTCTTCTTCCCCCATTTTGCCCATAAGGGCCCACATGACATCCTCAACAGAAACAACCTTATTCGGCTACTTAACAACGTTCCAGCGCTGTTTGGGGTCAATTCAACGTACCTTACCTTGGTCAAGTTTGTCTCAATACCAGGCAAAGGGGGCTCAGAGGCAACCTTAACAACGTGGTCCCGGGTATCCATAAGGGATGCAATACTTGGTGAAGCAAGTATATTTGAAAACTGGGGCATAGAAATGTGGGTGCCTACACAACAAAAATATCCACATGTTCTCCTTCCAGTGGCCCCTACGAGGCAGCAAATTAGTGATCTGAAGGGGTCAAGGGGCGCAACTCACGCCTGGCTCCCAGATGCCACGAAAGCGGATAATTTTATAAACATTTCATGTAATAACAACCATCGCCTGGTGAGCTGCAAATTGAGTCGCCCCGCCCATGTCACTGATAACCGCCACGGGCATTCTCACCCAGAGTTTGCAAACACATCTGCCTGGCAGTGCTCCTCCTAACGGGGAAGTCAACTGGTCAGATTATAATCTGACTATTACGTCCTGGAATGTGGCTGGGCTAAAGTCAACGATCGCTTCTAAATCAGCCGTGGATTATCTGAACAAGAGTGACATCATCTGTCTACAGGAGACTTGGTCTCTAGCCCCAACACCTCTCCTCGGCTATTATGAACTTTTCCAACCAGCTACTCAGGTCAACGCCCATGGAAGACCCTCTGGGGGTCTCTCTACTTTCATCAAGCACAGGTGTAAGATAGTGGCTACCCCCATCCTTCGGAACTTAATGACAGGGCAGACCCTATTAATTACCGGCCTCTCATCCTCAGGCAAGGCCTTCTCCTTGCTTCTAATCAACTGTTACCACAATTCATCGAAATCTACAAAAGTAACTGCCACAGAGTGACTGATTAAACATCTGGAAGATCTGTTATTGGAATTTGCATCCGCCGAGGTTCTGCTATTAGGGGATTTTAACATCAAAGATCTGGTTACTAACGCCCGCCCTGCCATCAGAACCAAAGAGCAAGAACTCATGTTAACATTCCTAATTAATCATAATCTATGCTCAGCAAAGCAAATTAGAATGGAACAGAATCCTGGGACTCATTTCTCACCAACTTTTAAGAACATCTCGACAATTGACTATATTTTCCTTTCACCGTTACTGGGAAATAAATTAACTAGGATGGAAATTCCTCCCCGTCACGAGAGTGACCATAACCCCTTAACGGTAACAATGCAACTGCTAGCACCGGACGCCGCTGAAATAACAGTGGTGGGGCACTCAACGCTGGCAGAACTACACACAGTAGTTAGAAGAATCAAATGGGATACATCGGGCTCGCCAAAGTGGGCATCTGGCTTACAGGAGAAACTCCTAATTTCAGGCACAACTCTATCACTGACCTACATCGTCGATGGGATAACGCCATTATAAAATTGCAAGATCTCTTAATGGGTCCCAGGGCTCAACATGAATCCCACGGGCCACGCTCGAAGCGGACCTATGACCCAGAGCTAGCCACCAAAAGGAAAGCCCTAAGGAAGGCCGAGCGCCTGTACAAATTGAACGGCACAGCACACTCCGCCAATAACATGGTTCTACTGCGCAAGGACTTCAGAAAATCAGTATGGGCTGCTAAGAGACTAAAAGATCAGAATGAGTGGATAAAAATATTCGCCCTGTTAAGGGGCAAAAACCTGTCCTAGTTCTGGAACTACATGAATAAGCTCCGCTCGTCGAATAACGACAGAGGGAACGCAGTTTGCGAAGAAGACTGGGTACAACATGTAACTCAATTATACTGCTGTGACACGGCGGACCCCGTGGTGATCGAACTTAGAGACAGTGCCGACCCCACCCTGACAGAGATCCATGAGTTGATCTCTGCAGCTGATGTCTCCAAATTTTTGAAGGTCATGAAAAACGATGGGACTCCCGGGCCCAATGGCCTCCCTGCTGGGGTATTCGAATGAGCTCTGGAGGAGTGGGCCGCACTTCTTGCCTCATTATACAACAACGTGTTTAAGACTTGTCAGCTTCCAGACTCTTGGCTAGGTTCGATCTTATGCCCCATATTTAAGAAAGGAGACTCCACACTCCCAGCCAACTACCGACTTATTGCCCTATTAGATCTTGAGGCGAAGGCATATGCCCGGTGTCTTCTCAAGCTCTTAGAAGATTGGGTAGCAGAAAACAACATTCTACCTTACTTCCAAACAGGGTTTCGCTCCTCGGCCTCCACCATAGATAACATAATTTCTTTGGCTTTTCTGAGTCAACAGGCAGCACAAAAAAACCATCTTCCACTATACTGCTGCTTTATAGACTACAGCGCAGCCTTTGACAAAGTGTCTCGCGACATTCTATGGAGGAAACTGGACAAATGGGGGATCCCACAGAGCCTGCTAGGAGCCCTAATCTCCCTGCACAAGAACACCTGGGTGCGAATTAAAACTGGCCCAAAGACAGTCTCCAGAAAAATTGTCATCGGAGAGGGCTTGAAGCAAGGCCGTGTTCTTGCCCCTCTTTTGTTCAATCTTTACACTGCTGACCTGGGAACATACCTGGAAAAGAGCAACCTTCTCCCGCCAAAGCTGGGCCTTGCAAAAAGGAATCTGCATATTCTACAATATGCCGATGATATTGTCATAATGGACCAGACAAAATCGGGGCTCCAACGAGCACTAAGTAAGCTCCACACATACAATACCGCCAATGCACTAAAAATTAATCAAGAAAAAACCAAGGTGATGATATTCGTCAGCTGTAAGAACAAGAGAAGTCTAAGGTGGCACATTGGGCCCGCAAAGATCAACCCAACTTCAAAATATAATTATTTGGGAGTATGGTTCTGCGAGACTTCTAGACCAACAGCTCACTTAGCTGTCCTGAAAAAAAGAGCTGGTGCAATAACATACTCCCTGACTCGACTGAACCAGTCTCTGAGCAGCCCTTCCGCAGAACCCATTCTGAAGGTGATCAAAGCTACACTTCTCCCTGCCTTAAACTATGGACATCAGGCCTTCCCTGGCGCCTGCTCTGATAGTCTTGACCACGCCCGAGTTTCCATCTATAAAAAAATCTTTCACCTTCCGAAATTTATTCAGAGGGCAAGACTACGTCTGGAGCTGGGTCTACAAAGACAGTCCATCTATTGCGAGGCAGATAATTTGAAATATTTTATAAGGTCACTAAAAGCTGCAGACACCACCCTAAAATTCCTCCTAAAACATATCTTTTCCAGCCCTGGAAATCCATGGAATCGTCAGATTACAAAGGCCATTACATCGCTAGAGATTGACAACTCACTGCTAACTTCAGACACTATTCCATACTCAGTCTGGAAAAAAGTCATCAACAAGCAGGTGAAACTAATCTCCCATCGGACGGACCTCCAGGCTTTAAATACACCTACTGCCCTGCTTTCCCTGAATGCCTCCTACCAGCCTGGGGTACCGCAATTCTATCTGATAGAAAACCTGAACGCAGTGGCACGGAAGAATATAATGTTCGTGCGCCTCCTAGGCCTGTGCTCTACGGCCTCTTACAGATGGGCTCCCTCAAAGGAGGGGGGGGGGGGGCCTGCAGACTGTGCACATACCACACCGAATCATGGCCGCATCTTCTGTGCTGTTGCCCTGCCCTGGATGCCCCCAGAAGATCACTCCTAAAACCCTTATTTTTAAATTGGGGTGTTAGGTCATGCTGGGAGGCGACGGCCCTGTGCTTTACCTCCACAGACATTCAAGCGCTCGCTAGGATTGGAAAATTTGTGAGACTCCTGATTAATCTCTTTTTACCCTCCCTGGACCCAGCGCTTCCTGTCCCTCCACCCCAAAAACTTATCACAGACTATTTTTGCCCCCTGGTTTAGCAACTCCTGTCTTAATTTTTTATTTTTGGGCGAAAGCACTAGTGTGATAACACTGGTAACGATAAGACTGTTTTTATACGTATAGACCTTTTAAAACCGACAGTGTATCTTTCCAGTTTTGTTTCTTGAAGTGATAACTGTGCTAATGTCGATATTTTATAGCAATGGTTTTAATTAACTGCGCTAACCAAATAAATAAACTTTCAAACTTTCAATAAAACATTCTTTGGAGTGCATAATTGAAGTGTCTACTGTTTCTTTGATATCGAAGGTTTGCGTGTGACTGGTGTTGAAAGTTCAAATTTAGCAAATTGTTTCCTTTGTCCCGTCAGGTGGCATCAGAAAAAGACAATACACAGATTGTGGCAGTCAAGTTGAAGAAGATACGAGTGTATATTCAGACTGCCAAAACGAAATCTTCTACGATGCAAAACAAAGTGTGTCCGATCCAGAAGGTACTGTGAACCGTAGGTGTCCTAGAAGAAAAACACTATAAACAGGCACGGTAGTGGAAGTTGATGGGAGATTAGGATAATGCGGCCATTGACAGTTACACAGTGTTTTGAAACAGTTTTTGAGTTTGACAGAAAATGACGAGTTCCAAAAGTGTATGACAGACAGGGTTCGGATATATGCTCCCGAGGATACACGCACATTTTGTGGTTATTAGTTAAAAATAAAACCTACTGACATATGGAAGGAGAGATGGCATAAGGCTATATTTCCATCATAGGATCTTTGGTAAAATCAAGAATATTGAAAATCTGCTGGATGCTTGTGGTCCATAACTGCAGTGTACCCTCTGCTCTATTCCAAGGGCCATACATATCAGTCTGATGATATTAGTAGATAAATGTCTGCCGGGATCCTAGAACCGTTTTTACCTGAGAACTATATCTTTTGGAAAACAAGCCAGGCTCTTCTTTAATTTTTACTGACTGTATTAAAGATATTAAAAACAAACCTCGAGCTCCCCGAGTAAGTATTACAATACTAAACGAAGGCCAAACGAAGAAATGGAAGACAATCCTAACCTCCAGGCTAAAGGTAGAGTAAATCCAGCACTGTGCCTTTAAACCTGCACGTTAAACTAGTATCCTAGAAGACACACCCCAGGCACTCGAGCTCCCCTGTGTCTTTCCATACACCACTGGAAGGATTTCCTGTCTATACTTCAGCATAGGATTCTGTTTTTGTCAGCTACAAGCAGTGGCGGCTGGTGAGCTTTATAAGGAGTAGGGTGTAAAAGTTGGGGGCGAGTCACCGCGAGCGAGCCCAACTGACCAAATGAGGCATTGTTTGGGGGAGGGGTCCCAGAATTTTATTCTGAAAAAAACAGTGGCAAATGGTGCATTTTAAAGAAAATGCTAATTTGAGGAGGCAAAAAGGTTTACCAAGCAATAGTGAACATGTAATCTTTAAATAATTAAACACATTAAAACTGCCCCATATCTTCCTGCATTAAATATGTTCCATATGCAGTCTCACAATGGGTGGCAAATAAATCAGTCAGCGCCTGGGCATCTTCCATACTAATATTATAAAGAGAGAGCCCAAACCTTTGAGGCGGGTAATCTCAGTAACCACAGCACCAATCACAACACCCAATACAGCGTTGGAAAGGGCAGTTGCAGCAGAAGGACAAAGGCTATGCAGACGGCTACCATATTATTATTTTTTTTTGCAGAGTTTTATATAGCGCGAACTTAACCCGAACTGAATCAGGTATCAGAGCGCTTTACATAGCACCAGTTACGTTACATGAGGACACACATTCATTTTTGTTAGGCACGGGGAGATTAAGTGATTTGCCCAGACTCACAGGATGTTTGGCGTCGTTACCAAGACTCGAACCCAGATCTTCAGGTCCGAGGTCGAGCGCCTTATCCGTTAGGCCAGCTCCTCTATACATTTAAAAGGTAAAAGAACCGTGCCAGCAAAGTAGTCCCTTGTGGGCCTCTCTGCGTTGTGCTGTGGGCGTGGGCTGGGGGCGTGACTAACGCTGGGGGCGTGTGGTACGGCCATCACATCGTGGGCTGTGGGCGTGTGCTGGGGGCGTGACAAACGCTGGGGGCGTGTGTCCACCCTTCATGCCATGTGAGTCGTACATACAAGCGCCAATTACGTTGCATCGCAGCATAAAGGGGCCGCTGGGGGCGTGACACACTGGGGATGTGAGAAACGCTGGGGCGTGTGTCCAGCCTTCATGCCATGTGAACGCAATTGCACCTCATCAAGGGGCATGCTGGGGGCGTGAGAAACGCTGGGGGCGTGTGCTACGTTCCGCCCTTCATGCCATGTGGGTCGTACATTAATCAGAAGATCGTCTGCTGTGGCCGTGTGCTGGGGCGTGACAAACGCTTTCACCTGGAGGCCTGGTAAGAAACGTTACTGCAGCCTCTCCTGCGCGCTGTTACTGAACTCTCTCATTCAACGAAATTACACGCGCTGCTACCATCAACCAGGGCTCTAGCCGGGCTCAGGCGGCGGATCAGTACACTAATTACACGCGCCTGATAACATCAACTAGGGCTGCAGCTGGGCCTCAAGCGGGGGAACACGCGCCTGCTAACATCAAACAGGCCTGCATCTGGGCCTCAAGCGGGGGAACACGCAAATGAGCGTGTCTGTGGGGACAATTACTGCAGCCTCTCCTACTCGCTGTCACTCAACTCTCTCATTAAACGGATTTACCCGCGGTTGATAACTCTCTCATTCAACGACATTACACGCGCCTTCTAACATCAACCAGGACTGTAGCCGGGCTCAGGCGGCGGATCACTACACCAATTACACGCGCCTGCTAACATCAACCAGGGCTGCAGCTGGGCCTTCTCCGTCCCTATTCTAATGAAACAAAAAATGTTGTCTACCGCGAGATTTTAAAATAAATTGCCCTTACCAAATACACACATTACACACATTCTATTTCATACCCGGACAACGTCGGGACGGGCTGCTATCCATCCCTATCCCTACTAATATTATAAAGAGAGAGCCCAAACCGTTGAGGCGGGTAATCTCAGTAACCACAGCACCAATCACAACACCCAATACAGCGTTGGAAAGGGCAGTTGCAGCAGAAGGAGATAGGCTATGCAGAAGGCCACCATATTTTTTTTTTGCAGAGTTTTATATAACGCGAACTTGACCCGAACTGAATCAGGTATCAGAGCGCTTTACATAGCACCAGTTACGTTACATGAGGACAAACATACATTTTTGTTAGGCATGGGGAGATTAAGTGATTTGCCCAGAATCACAGGATGTTTGGCGTCGTTACCAAGACTCGAAACCAGATCCCCAGGTCCGAGGTCGAGCGCCTTAGCCGTTAGGCCAACTCCTCTATACATTTAAAAGGTAAAAGAACCGTGCCAGCAAAGTAGTCCCTTGTGGGCGTGTCTGCGTTGTGCTGTGGGCATGGGCTGGGGGCGTGACTAACGCTGGGGGCGTGTGGTACGGCCATTACATCGTGGACTGTGGGCGTGTGCTGGGGGCGTGACAAACGCTGGGGGCGTGACAAAAACTGGGGGCTTGTATCCGCCCTTCATGCCATGTGAGTCATACATACAAGCGCCAATTACGTTGCTGCGCAGCATCAAGGGGCACGCTGGGGGCGTGAGAAACGCTGGGGGCATGTGTCCGGCCTTCATGCCATGTGAACACAATTGCGCCGCATCAAGGGGTACGCTGGGGGCGTGAGAAACGCTGGGAGCGTGTCCTACGTTCCGCCCTTCATGCCATGTGGGTCGTACATTAATCAGAAGATCGTCTGCTGTGGCCGTGTGCTGGGGGCATGACAAACGCGTTCACCTGGAGGCCTGGTAAGTAACGTTACTGCAGCCTTTCCTGCGCGCTGTTACTGAACTCTCTCATTCAACGCGCCTGCTACCATCAACCAGGGCTCTAGCCAACCTCAGGCGGTGGATCAGTACACTAATTACACACGCCTGATAACATCAACCAGGGCTGCAGCTGGGCCTCAAGCGGGGGAACACAAGCCTGCTAACATCAAACAGGCCTGCATCTGGGCCTGAAGCGGGGGAACACGCAAATGAGTGTGTCTGCGGGGACAATTACTGCAGCCTCTCCTACTCGCTGTCACTCAACTCTCTCATTAAACGGATTTACCCGCGGCTGATAACTCTCTCATTCAACGACATTACACGCGCCTGCTAACATCAACCAGGGCTGTAGCCGGGCTCAGGCGGCGGATCACTACACCAATTACACGCGCCTGCTAACATCCACCAGGGCTGCAGCTGGGCCTTCTCCGTCCCTATTCTAATGAAACAAAATTTTTTGTCTACCGCAAGATTTTAAAATAAATTGCCCTTGCCAAATACACACATTACACACATTCTATTTCATACCCAGACTACGTCGGGACGGGCTGCTAGTAGCATGTAAAGGGCTTGGTGGCGGACAGATAGATGGCAACTGGGCTGCTTGCAAGACGTTTGAACATATTGGCTTGGGGGAGAACATTGTGTCTTCCTTGGGGACACCTCGTACAGTACCACCATCAAATTTCCCTTATTACCCATGGTCAAGTAGGATGAGACTCGTGGGATTTTTTAATTACATAGTTAGAGTTCCTATCTGGCTGTGTTTCACAGTACAGTCCTGACCCATGTGAAAGGACATTCTTGGAGGGACAATCTACATAAAGACTACTGTGACTAACATCCTTCATTCTACCCACTGTGACAAATCTACAGACCGTGGAAGCTATCTGAATTAGAAAGGTGTTTTTATTCACAACTCTGGTTTCCCAGTGAAGCACCTGTCCCCACATGATACAGGCCTGGAGCTGCAAACTAAAACTTTCAATTGTCTGGAAGAGAGCAAAACATATGAACAAAAAAGAGACCAGATGCTGCTATTTATAAGCAAATTGTCTTCAACAGGCCTGGGTAGTAAACTCCGCTCCGTTCACTGAGTTTACGTAGTCTTCTGCACTCCTCGTTCCGCGGAGCTCGAGCAGTGCAGAAAACTCCACTGTGTGTAGTGCAGCGGAGTTTGTTTCCCGCTTGTGAATGGAAAGTTGATGAGCGTGAGCTGCCGCTCGGGTAGAATATCTACCCAAGCGGCAGGAAAATCAGCGCGAACAGCAGTTGGCACTGCACTCCGCCACTTGCGGAACTCTACGGAGTTTGTTTTTTCACTTCACGGAGTTCCGCATAGCAAAACTCAGTGAACTACGTCCAGGCCCGGTCTCAAATGGTTTACATAACTGCTGCAAGTTGTTAGGGAGCTCGGATGCCGGCAAAGATGATTCAGTGAGTTAAACCGGTATTTGGCATTTGTGTGTCGGTCTGTCACGCTCACCATTACGTTGCTTAATTGGAAATTACATTTTGGAAGACACAAATATTCAGGAGAAACCTCAAAATAAAAGAATGAACAATTAAAGAAAAAAAAAGAACAGGAATAGGGAAGTAATAATGCTTAAGAGAAAGGGTTGAGTTAATAATCAAAGAACAAACATTTGCAATGCAATAGGTTTCGCATTAGGAAAGTTTGAGCTATTGGTATTGTAAATGACAATTTTTTTATTTATGTGTTGGTTTTGAAAATAGCTAAATTAACAGCTTTGTCATTGACAATTCCAATAGTTTTAACTTTCGCAAATGCGACATCTATAGCATTTGTAATGCAATATGTGTTGTATTTACGTGACTTAGATGTATTGCTATTACAAATAACAATGGCTTTTAATATTTTTATTAATTAATACTTAAATACAAGTTATTGTAATTTATAATGGCAATAGCTTAAACGTTTGTAAATACCTTTTGTGAAGATTATGTTCAGTGTATTTTATTGTGACGAAAATCCAAGAACAGAAGTGAAATATTAACATCTTTTTGTTACATTTGTAATAAAGCTTGAAATATTGAAAGAACATATTTGAACCAGTTGTTGTTGAATGGTGCACAGATTGATGCTGTGGTGGCGCTGAGTGATGTTGTGGTGGCGACGAGTGATGCTGTGGCATTCAGTGATGCTGTGGTAGCGCACAGTGATGTTGTGGTGCCCCTGACTGATGCTGTCGTGGTGCTGAGTGATGATGTGGTGATGCAATAGATAGATTGAATGCGATAGATTGATAGAGTGAGGGCGATAGATAGATAGAGGGAGGGAGATAGATAGATAGAGGGAGGGCGATAGAGTGAGGGCAATAGATAGATAGATAGATAGATAGATAGATAGATAGATAGATAGATAGATAGATAGATAGATATATAGATAGATAGATAGATAGATAGATAGATAGATAGATAGATAGATAGATAGATAGATAGATAGACAGATAGACAGATAGATAGATAGAGTGAGGGCGATAGATAGATAGATAGATAGATAGATAGATAGATAGATAGATAGATAGATAGATAGATAGATAGAGTGAGGGCGTTAGAGAGATAGACAGATAGAGTGAGGGCGATCGATAGATAGATAGAGTGATGGCTATAGATAGAGTGAGTGTGATAGACAGAGTGAGGGCGATAGATAGATTGACAGATAGATATAGTGAGGGCGATAGATAGATAGAGTGAGGGAGATAGATAGATAGATAGATAGATAGATAGATAGATAGATAGATAGATAGATAGATAGATAGATACCGTGAGGGCAATACATAGATAGAGGGCGATAGATAGATAGATAGAGGGCGATAGATAGAGTGAGGGAGATAGATAGATAGATAGATAGATAGATAGATAGTGTGAGGGTGATAGATAGATAGAGTGAGGGCAATAGATAGATAGAGTGAGGGCAATAGATAGAGTGAGGGAAAAAGAGTGAGGGCGATAGATAGAGTGAGGGCGATAGATAGATAGAGTGAGGGTGATAGATAGAGTGAGGGAGATAGATAGATAGATAGATAGATAGATAGATAGATAGATAGATAGATAGATAGATAGATAGATAGATAGATAGATAGAGTGAGGGCGATAGAGTGAGGGCGATAGATAGATAGAGTGAGGGCGATAGATAGATTGAGGGCGATAGATAGATAGATAGATAGATAGATAGATAGATAGATAGATAGATAGATAGATAGATAGATAGATAGATAGATAGATAGATAGATAGATAGAGTGAGGGCAATAGATAGATAGAGTGAGGGCGATAGATAGATAGAGGGCAATAGATAGATAGATAGATAGATAGATAGATAGATACATAGATAGATAGATACATAGATACATAGATACATAGATAGAGTGAGGGCAATAGATAGATAGAGTGAGGGCGATAGATATATAGAGTGAGGGCGAAGATAGATTGAGTGAGGATGATAGAGTGAGGGAGATAGATAGAGTGATGGCAATAGACAGAGTGAGAGCGATAGATAGATAGATAGATAGATAGATAGATAGATAGATAGATAGATAGATAGATAGATAGATAAATAGATAGATAGATAAATAGATAGATAGATAGAGTGATGGCGATAGACAGATAGAGTGAGGGCGATAGATAGAGTGAGGGCGATAGATAGATGGATAGCGTGAGGGAGATAGATAGATAGATAGATGGCGATAGATAGAGTGAGGGCCAAAGATAGATAGAGTGAGGGCGATAGATAGATTGATCGATAGATAGATAGATAGATAGATAGATAGATAGATAGAGTGAGGGCAATAGATAGATAGAGTGAGGGAGATAGATAGAGGGCAATAGATAGATAGATAGATAGATAGATAGATAGATAGATAGATAGATAGATAGATAGATACATAGATAGAGTGAGGGCAATAGATAGATAGAGTGAGGGCGATAGATATATAGAGTGAGGGCGAAGATAGATTGAGTGAGGGTGATAGAGTGAGGGAGATAGATAGAGTGATGGCAATAGACAGAGTGAGAGCGATAGATAGATAGATAGATAGATAGATAGATAGATAGATAGATAGATAGATAGATAAATAGATAGATAGATAGAGTGATGGCGATAGACAGATAGAGTGAGGGCGATAGATAGAGTGAGGGCGATAGATAGATGGATAGAGTGAGGGAGATAGATAGATAGATAGATGGCGATAGATAGAGTGAGGGCCAAAGATAGATAGAGTGAGGGCGATAGATAGATAGAGTGAGGGAGATAGATAGATAGATAGATAGATAGATAGATAGATAGATAGATAGAGTGACGGCGATAGATAGAGTGAGGGCGATAGATAGAGTGAGGGCGATAGATAGATAGATAGATAGATAAATAGATCGATACATAAATAGATAGAGTGATGGCGATAGACAAATAGAGTGAGGGCGATAGAGTGAGGGCGATAGATAGATAGATAGATAGATAGATAGAGTGAGGGGGATAGATAGATAGATAGATAGATAGATAGATAGATAGATAGATAGATAGATAGATAGATAGATAGATAGATAGATAATTAGATAGATAGAGTGAGGGCGTTAGATAGATAAACAGATAGAGTGAGGGCGATCGATAGATAGAGTGATGGCAATAGATAGAGTGAGTGTGATAGACAGAGTGAGGGCGATAGATAGATTGACAGATAGATAGAGTGAGGGCGATAGATTGACAGATAGATAGAGTGAGGGCGATAGATAGATAGAGTGAGGGAGATAGATAGATAGATAAATAGATAGATAGATAGATAGATAGATAGATAGATGGATAGATAGATAGCGTGAGGGCAATACATAGATAGAGGGCGATAGATAGATAGATAGATAGATAGATAGATAGATAGATAGATAGATAGATAGATAGATAGATAGATAGATAGATAGATAGATAGATAGATAGATAAATAGAGTGAGGGCGATAGATAGAGTGAGGGCGATAGATGGAGTGAGGGCGATAGATAGAGTGAGGGCGATAGATAGATAGATAGATAGATAGATAGATAGATAGATAGATAGATAGATAGATAGTGTGAGGGTGATAGATAGATAGAGTGAGGGCAATAGATAGATAGAGTGAGGGCATTAGATAGAGTGAGGGAAAAAGAGTGAGGGCGATAGATAGATAGAGTGAGGGCGATAGATAGATAGAGTGAGGGTGATAGATAGATAGAGTGAGGGAGATAGATAGATAGATAGATAGATAGATAGATAGATAGATAGATAGATAGATAGATAGATAGATAGATAGATAGATAGATAGATAGATAGATAGATAGATAGATAGATAGATAGATAGATAGAGTGAGGGCGATAGAGTGAGGGCGATAGAGTGAGGGCGATAGATAGATAGAGTGAGGGCGATAGATAGATTGAGGGCGATAGATAGATAGATAGATAGATAGATAGATAGAGTGAGGGCAATAGATAGATAGATAGATAGATAGATAGATAGATAGATAGATAGATAGATGGATAGATACATAGATAGAGTGAGGGCAATAGATAGATAGAGTGAGGGCGATAGATATATAGAGTGAGGGCGAAGATAGATTGAGTGAGGGTGATAGAGTGAGGGAGATAGATAGAGTGATGGCAATAGACAGAGTGAGAGCGATAGATAGATAGATAGATAGATAGATAGATAGATAGATAGATAGATAGATAGATAGATAGAGTGATGGCGATAGACAGATAGAGTGAGGGCGATAGACAGAGTGAGGGCGATAGATAGATGGATAGAGTGAGGGAGATAGATAGATAGATAGATGGCGATAGATAGAGTGAGGGCCAAAGATAGATAGAGTGAGGGCGATAGATAGATAGAGTGAGGGAGATAGATAGATAGATAGATAGATAGATAGATAGATATATAGATAGATAGATAGATAGATAGATAGAGTGAGGGGGATAGAGTGAGGGCGATAGATAGATAGATAGATAGATAGATAGATAGATAGATAGATAGATAGATAGATAGATAGATAGATAGATAGATAGAGTGAGGGGGATAGATAGATAGATAGATAGATAGATAGATAGATAGATAGATAGATAGATAGATAGATAGATAGATAGATAGATAGATAGATAATTAGATAGATAGAGTGAGGGCGTTAGATAGATAGACAGATAGAGTGAGGGCGATCGATAGATAGATAGAGTGATGGCAATAGATAGAGTGAGTATGATAGACAGAGTGAGGGCGATAGATAGATTGACAGATAGATAGAGTGAGGGCGATAGATAGATAGAGTGAGGGAGATAGATAGATAGATAGATAGATAGATAGATAGATAGATAGATAGATAGATAGATAGATAGATAGATAGATAGCGTGAGGGCAATACATAGATAGAGGGCGATAGATAGATAGATAGAGGGCAATAGAGTGAGGGAGATAGATAGATAGATAGATAAATAGATAGATAGATAGATAGATAGATAGATAGATAGATAGATAGATAGATAGATAGATAGATAGATAGATAGATAGATAGATAGATAGAGTGAGGGCGATAGATAGAGTGAGGGCAATAGATAGAGAGAGTGAGGGCAATATATAGAGTGAGGGAAAAAGATAGAGTGAGTGGACTGCAGGATGTCTGGATGTGCGCGGTTTCTCTGGGAAGAGGGGGAGGACAAGTTAGTGGCGTCATTCAGGGCTCCGTCTGTGGCCCTGTTTAATGTCATGCTATTGGTCCAGCTACTTCACAGGACTGGTACTTTTATCCTGTCTGTATTTGTGCACAAGAGGTAAAATCGTGATGAGGATTTGCAACGACAGCACAGTCCTTGTACTAAATGCGTTTTTAAATAATTTGTTAGGGTACGGACAGGGATGTTTTTTTAATCGGTGCTTTCAGTGCGATGAAAAGTGATGTTTCTCTGAAAGGCGCTGGGAGTATGGCAGGTCAAGTTAAAACAGCACGTCATGGCCAGCAGCTGCAACGCTGGTGAGCCTATGAGCAGCGGCAGCTGTCCCTGAGTAGTGCGGAAGCGTCGATCCCAGGATAGAGAGCAGTGGAGCAAGGCGTCGGGGAGGGTAGGAAGCTGGCAGGGTGTGTGGTCTAAATATCGAGTTTTTATTTTCGACTGGACATAATATCGACTCCAGAATATCGAGATGGCATTAATATCGAGGTAAGTAATATCGATGTATTTATTATCGATTTTTATGTATGTTTAAAAATATCGATTGAAAAAATATCGAGTAAGTAATATCGATAGTAAAAAATATCGTTATTTTTAGTAGTTAACAAATATCGAAAGTCAAAATATCGGTTTTAAGAATATCGAAAGTTGTGTTATCGACAGTCATGATTAAATATATGTTTTTTTATGTATTTATATTGGATTTTTTTTTATAAATAATTAATAAATATAAAAATGTATTCAAATAGTATAATAATTTCTAGGAGCGGGTAGTGGGTTTTTAGGGGAATAGGGTGGGAAGTAATTTAATTATAATTAATTAAATATGTACATTTATTAATTGGTAGTAATATTTAATTAATTGTTAATTAAATAATATTGATAAATTATATTAAATTTAATTGCTAATTAATTTAAGTTAATTGATTAATTGGTAATTATGGTAATTTAAATAATGTATGTCATGTAGCGGGTTGTGGGTTTTTAGGGGAATAGGGTGGGAAGTAATTTAATTATAATTAATTAAATATGTAAATTTAATAATTGGTAGTAATATTTAAATAATTGTTTATTAAATAATAGTTTTCAATTATATAAAATTGAATTGTTAATTAACTTAATTTATTGATTAATTGCTAATTATGCTAATTTAAAATATTTATGTGATGTAGTGGGTTGTGGGTTTATAGGGGAATAGGGTGGGAAGTAATTTAATTATAAATAATTAAATATGTAAATTTATTATTTGGTAGTAATATTTAAATAATTGTTAATTAAATAATAGTTTTCCATTATATAATTTTTAATTGGTCATTAATGTAATTTAATTGATTCATTGCTAATTATGCTAATTTAAAATATTTATGTGATTTAGCGTGTTGTGGGTTTATAGGGGAATATGGTGGGAAGTAATTTAATTATAATTAATTAAATATGTAAATTTATGATTTGGTAGTAATATTTAATTAAAAGTTAATTAAATAAAAAAATTTAATTATATAAAAATTAATTTGTACATAATTTAATTAAATTGATTATTTGGTAATTATGTTAATTTAAATAATTTATGTCATGTAGCGGGTTGTGGGTTTATAGGGGAATAGGGTGGGAAGTAAATTTATTATCAATCATTAAATATGTAAATTTATTAATTGTTAGTAATATTTAATTAATTGTTATATAAAAAATATTTGTTGATTATTTATAATTTAATTGGTAATTAATGTAATTTTATTGATAAATTGCTAATTATGTAAAATTATAATTTTAATTTCCTGTAGCGGGTTGTGGGTTTATAGGGGAATAGAGTGGGAAGTAATTTAATAATAAAGAAGGAAATAATAATATTTTTTAAAGGTATACAACGTTTACCACGCAACTTTTACTACGCACTACCATTACAACGAAAATTTTACTACGCAAATACCATTATAACGCATGTATTTACAACGATTTTTTTTAGAACGCAGGTAATTTTACAACGCATACCATAACAACGTAAGTATTTGTAAGTATATAATTATATGAAAAATGTTATAGGTTTGGGTTTTTGGGTAAAGGGGTATTTTTAGAGTTCTGGGTCAGTTTTCATTTTTTGGGTAAAGGGGTATTTTTAGGGGTCAGGGTCAGTTTTCAGTTTTTGGGTAAAGGGGTATTTTTAGGGTTCAGGGTCAGTTTTCAGTTTTTGGGTAAAGGGGTATTTTTAGGGTTCAGGGTCAGTTTTCAGTTTTTGGGTCAAGGTGTTTTTTAAGTGTTCAAGGTCAGTTTTCAGTTTTTGGGTTAAGGGGTATTTTTAGTGTTCAGGGTCAGTTTTCAGTTTTTGGGTTAAGGGGTATTTTTAGGGTTCAGGGTCAGTTTTCATTTTTTGGGTAAAGGGGTATTTTTAGGGTTCAGGGCCAGTTTTCAGATTTTGGGTAAAGGGGTATTTTTAGGGTTCAGGGTCAGTTTTCAGTTTTTGGGTAAAGGGGTATTTTTAGAGTTCAGGGTCAGTTTTCTGTTTTTGGGTAAAGGTGTATTTTTAGGGTTCAGGGTCAGTTTTCAGTTTTTGAGTAATGGGGTATTTTTAGGGTTGAGGGTCAGTTTTCAGTTTTTGGATAAAGGGGTATTTTTGGGGTTCAGGGTCAGTTTTCAGTTTTTGGGTAAAGGGGTATTTTTAGTGTTCAGGTTCAGTTTTCAGTTTTTGGGTAAAGGGGTATTTTTAGGGTTCAGGGTAAGTTTTCAGTTTTTGGCTAAAGGGGTATTTTTAGGGTTCAGGGTCAGTTTGGGGTTTTTGGGTACAGGGGTACAGGGTAAAAATTACGTTTATACTTGGTGGAGTTGGAATAGTAATTTGTATGGGTTCAGTGTTCAGCACCTTCCATGAGTTTACAATTGGTGAAGTGGGAATTGTAATTTGTATGGTTTTAATGTGTAGTATGGTTTTGTGAGTTTATAATTGGTGCAGTGTAAATAAGAAAACATTTTTAATACAAATAACTATTATTGGTAGGATACTATAATAAAGTTTTAAAATAACATATAAAAAATTAGTATTAATGATAATTATTGTTATTGTAGTAGTTAAAAGATAAATACATTTTTACATTTATTAAAATTTAAAATGCATTTTTAAATAGGAAATTTCATATGCAATTAATAATCATATAGAATAATAAAGAAGGAAACATACACAGGGTTAAATGGAATAAATGAAAAACAGTTTATTAACATATACTAAATAAATTGTAAGTAGAGATGTATTTTTTATTTCTATTGAAAATTGTAAGTAAACAGTTTTTATCATCCCAAAAAATATATGAAGTGCATATATATATGTTTTTAACAAATAAATGATATTTAAATATTTATATGTTTATTCACATATATTGTAATTAAATTAATTAAAGAAACAAATTGGTAATATGTACTTTTCATTTAATAACAATTATGTTATTCACATAGACATTGAATATATTGTCATAGATAAATATGTATATTTGTTTTATAACAGTAACATTTTTGTTTTTTACAAAGTTATCATTTTTATTTTTACAAATTAATATTATGAATATTTAACATATTTATAATATTAATTTTAACATAGATAAACACACAAATACATTTTTTAATACATACATAATGTTTAAACTAATATGAGCTATTTTTATAAACAAATTATTTGTAACAAGGTTATATATTCACATTTGTTTAACATATAGATTATTTTCAACATGTATATATAAATAATAACATATTATTTAAAGTAACAGATAACAGTTGAATAATTATTTGAAAGTAATGAATATTTAAGAAATAATTTTCTACAATTTAAATAATTATTTACACTTAATGTAATACTCAGTGTATTATTTTAAAGTGTTGAAATATAGAAATTAATGAGGTTTTTGCTGTATACAGGGACTACTTTTTAACCGCGTAATGTTATTTAGGCTTACTTGGTGCTTCAACAGATCGCGGTTGGATGCTGCTTCGCGTTAGAGAGGGTAAGTTTGTTTTTATTGTATTTTATAAGTTAATGAAGTTAGTGTTAGTGTATGTGTGGTGTGTTTAAGTTTATGTACATAGAGTTATTAAGAGAAGATTGTGTTTTCGGTTTTAGGTAGAGTGTACGATATTTAATTTTTACCGCGTTTTAGTTGTAGGTGTGTGACGTGAGCTAATATGTTTAAATGTTACAAAGATAATATGTTTGGTGTATAAATATGTCTTTTTATATATGTATGGGTGTTTTTGTGTGGGTGGGTATGTATTTTATTTTTTCAAGGTTACCGTCGCGTTTTACTGTTTTTGAGGAGGTCCTTCTTTTTCGATCAGAGTTGTGTGACGAGTATGATATACTCTTATTTTAGCACACAAATGTTTTGGTTTTCACGTTTTGCAGGAGCGTTTTTTGTAACTAATTACTATTTTCGGGTTTTCAATGGTATATCGTGTGTATTACATTGGAGAGGAGTCGCTATGGATTTGCTAGTATTTTTGCTTTTTTTTTTGGGCTTCCATTGATTGAATGGGTTTTTGCTATGGTGTCGTATGGATTGCTTGGAATTGGATTACGTTTGAAGGTGCAACAATAAGGTAATTTTTTAGTAAACTTTTTATGGGTGGGGAAACTGTTTTAATTTTTGCTTTAGTTACGTTGTATGTAACATTTTGTAAATACATTATCTAAATACATTTTATATATGTTAATATTATGTATTTGATAATTTAATTGCAAATTGTTACATGTAAAAATTAAGGATTTTAAAAAAAAAAGCTTAATGTCACGTGTATAGTTATGTTATGTTTTAAAGAATTGTTTTAGCAATCATTGATAGATAGTCTAGTCCTTTGCTAGTTGGATAGAGGGTAACTTGACTTTGGAGTGTGTTATACATTTTTTTCCTTTCTTTGGTGAGTTTAGGTCCGATCAAAGTTACTGATTGCTCCATTCGGAGCTCCTGGTAACTCTGTTCTTTTTGTAAGGATTGTATTAATTTGTGAAGGGTAGGTGTTCCTCGGCCTGTAGTTGCTTGGAAGGCATTGTGCCATCCTTCAACTGCATTGTTGGTTTTTGCTTCCTTATTTAGTGTGCTACGGTAGACATTCCACCAAGCTATTTGGTATTTGGGTTGTCTTCTATGGCCTGATCTGTGTAGCCTTCCTACCCATGTGTCTTCGAAGTAGTCAAGCATAGGGCTTAGTCTTTCTTCGTTTCTTTTATAGTAGGGGCTGTCTATTAACAAGTTATAGTGCTCAGTTACATCTGTCAGTGGAACATAGGCTAGGGCGATGAGTTTTTTTATTTGATAAGCAAAAGTGCTATCAGTGGCGTATTGGATACTCAAGGTAGATTGTTGTAGATGTCGCCAGATACATTGGTTGAAATGATAATAGCAACCTTGTATTGCTGTGTGTGGGTATGTTTTAGGGATGGTGTTTATCATAGCTTTTTCAAAGTCAATGATAATTTTTTGGGGAAAATAGTTGTTAGTATGTTGTTTGACTTCAGTTAGTATTTCTTGATAGGTAGCTTGCTGTTTGTTTGGTAGAAGGGCATAAAGGAATGGAATATTAGCATTTTGGAAATGACCATGGATAGTGTATAATTGATAAAAAGGTTTGGGACATACAGAAAAAGTACCATCCATCATCCAAGTTTGGCATTGGGTAAGTTTAGTCATGTTGTTTGCTGTGGCAAACAGTATAATTCTTTTATCTTTACATTTGTTGTCATAGAGTATAAAATCTTCTTTATTGTGAGTTACAGAGAGTTCAGGGGGAATTTGCACTTCTTCAAAAGTTTTTGGTGTGGGAGGAGTAGTGCATGTTGCTCTTTTTTTTCTAGCTATATTTTTTTTTTAGGGAATCGATAGATGGTAATTGGCTAGAAGCATGTTGGGGAAGTACACTTAAATGATGTTTTAGAATAGCAGTTGTTGGTTGATCAGTACTAGTACTAGCTTCTTTGAGGGAATCTAGCATTTGTCTAATCTCTATTTCTGTTACATTGGGTGGGTGATTATGTTCCTTAGTATAAGTAACAGTAGTCTCCTGAGTTATAGCTCGACCATAACATTTGTTGGCATAATATTTCGTACACTTCCAAACACTTTCAAATCTTTTTGTTTCTCTTGAGTGTAGACATATCCCATGTAACAAAGAAGCATTTTCCCTTTTTGTGAATAAATGAATTTAGCTCCTTCAGTCATGCTTGTATTGTAGTGCTAGGAGGTAATTAAAGAGTGGGACAGTGGAAGAAGAACTTTTTCAACCAGATCCAGTGAGCCCAGAACAACACAGACTGTATATAGACCCTGATACAGGACATATATCAGTTTACAATAAAAAAAAGAGAACACTGGACACTGAAGCCCCTTCTCCTGTTCCTTCTAAGAAAAAGGACTTTGGAACATCCCCTTCAAGACCTTTCCCACCTCCTCCTTTCACTCCTAACATGCCTTATGTTCCATATTCTCCTACACCTATGGATTATGATGAGATATAAGACATGGGTGAAGATCCTCAGGAAGATTTTATAGAACCTGACGATCAAGGAAACCAGGATAACACATGGATTGACCATAATTACCCTGAAGACACATACGATACACAACCCATACCCGATCCCTCTCCATACCCCACAAAGCCATCTCCTACTGACGACACTGTCACTTTTAACCAACTAGTGGACAGAACAGCTCAGTATCATGGCGTACACATGCGCACTGACCCTATAGAGGAGGATTTTCTATTTAACACCTTCCCAACATCAGAGAAGAGTGTACGTATACTCCCTATGCTAAAAGGAGTACTAAAGCACGCACCAGACATCTTTAAAGACCCAGCCAAAGCGCATGTCCTCAATCCATGAATTGAGAAAAAGTATAAACCGGCCCCTACAGACCCCTCTTATATCAGGTCGCAGCTACCACTAGACTCCCTAGTTTTATCTAATGCTAGGAAAAGAGCGAATTCGCAAACAACAGGTGATGCTCCCCCTCCTGACAAGGAGTCAAAAATTTTAGAAGCCTCAGGGAAAAGAGTGGCCTCTCAAGCAGCAAATACCTTGGGAATTGCCAATACCCAAGCTCTACTAGCACGCTATGACAGAGCACACTATGACCAACTGGAGGGATTATTACAACACCTACCAGAACCCTATAAGGCAAAAGCAAACGACCTAATACAGGAAGGGAAATTCATCACTAATGCATCCATAAAATGCGCCCTTGATGTAGCTGATACAGCCGCTCGGTCTGTAAACATAAGTGTATTACTACGCCGGCATGCCTGGCTCCGCATTTCAGGTTTTAAAAATGAAGTGCAATCTACCATACTCAATCAACACATTAACCAGGATTTCTTGTTTGGCCCTGCGGTTGATAGCAAGGCAGAGGCAACACATCCCAAACTTCATCATTCAAGAGCACTACACAAGGCACCTTTAATAAAGGCTCCAATAGAGGAGGTTATAGAAGGAACAATAACAAGGGCAGAGGACGTGGTAATAATGACACCCGAGCCTCCACTGCCACCAAACAGTAACTTTTTCACACTCCCTCCTGACCACTTAACACCAGTCGGAGGCAGAATAACACAATTCCTACCAGTCTAGAACGCTATCACTACACACAGGTGGGTGAGACAAATTATCCAGTATGGCTACTGCCTGGAACTCACTTCTACTCCACCCAACATACCGCCCAGACACCGTCCAATGTCCAAAGAGCACATCACGCTGTTACAACAAGAGGTGCTATCCATGCTGGTAAAGGGTGCCATAGAGCCAGTCCCATTACAACATCAAGGGACAGGGGTATACTCTCTATACTTCCTCATTCCCAGAAAAGACAGCTCCCTCAGACCAATATTAGACCTCAGACCTTTGAACCAATACATACTCTCAGATCATTTCCATATGATCACTCTACAACAGGTACACCCACTACTCCAGCAAGGCGACTTCCTCGCACCACTAGACCTCAAAGATGCATACTTTCACATCCCCATCCATCCAGCTCACAGGAGATACCTCAGGTTCACAATAGAGGGTCACCACTATCAATTCAAAGTTCTCCCCTTCGGGGTAACTACAGCACCAAGGGTTTTTACAAAATGCCTAGCAGTAGTAGCAGCACACCTCAGGAGGCAACACATCCATGTGTTCCCCTACCTCGACGATTGTCTCATAAAAGCCAACTCATACGCACAGTGTGCCAGCCATACCTCACAGACAATCCAGCTACTGCACAGTCTAGGATTTTCCATAAACTACCCAAAATCACATCTGTAACCCTCCCACATACAGCAATATCTGGGAGCAACAATAGACACCTCCGTAGCAAAGGCATATCCAAATCCAGCCAGGATAGCCAACATACAATCTCTCATTCAAAAATGTCAGCCACAACACTCCCTGCCAGCTCGAGTGTTCATGAGCTTATAGGCATGATGGCCTCCTGCATATTCATCGTCCCTCATGCTCGGCTTCAAATGCGCCCCTTACAGGAATGCTTAGCACGCCAGTGGAACCAAGCTCAAGGACAACTAAAAGACCTAGTGTTGGTAGACAGTCGCACTTACCCCTCTCTGCAGTGGTGGAACCCACAAAACCTTTCCAAGGGGCGACTGTTCCTAGAGCCGGTTCCACAGGTAGTATTAACAGCGGACGCATCACTGACAGGTTGGGGAGCCCATCTCCTTCAATATAAAGTCCAAGGTCTCTGGACAGTCAAACAAAAGACACTACATATAAACCACTTAGAGTTACTAGCAGTATTCCTAGCAATGAGAGCCTTTCAGAAATACTTGTACAACAAGGCTGTGTTAATCCGGACGGACAACATGAAAGCCATGTACTACAGCCAAAAACAGGGGGGGACACTCTCTGCAACTATCTCACCTAGCACAGAGCATTTGGAAGTGGGCAATTCCACAAAACATTGATCTGCTGGCAGAACACCTCCCAGGAATAGACAACCAGATAGCAGACCTACTAAGCTGACACAGTCAGCAAGTACACAAATGGGAGATTCATCTTCAAGTTCTCCAACCATTCTTCCAAAAGTGGGGACATCCAGAGATAGGGGCCGATTCACAGAACTAACTTAAGACAAAATCCTAAACTTACTACTTTTGGTATTCACAGAAGTTAGGATTTTGTCTTAAGTTTGTCTTAAGACATTGATTAATTGATAATTATGTTAATTGTATTAATTTATTTTCTGTAGCGGGTTGTGTGTTTATTGGGGAATAGGGTGGGTAGTAATTTAATTGTAATTAAATAAATCATTTTTATTTATTTATTGGTATTGATTTTTTATTTATTGTTAATTAATTGTTAATTGGTAATTAATTTGTATTAATATGAAATTAATTTAATAACTAATATGTATTTGTATTTTTAATTGATTAATTATTACATAATTTTAAATTTATGATTTATTTTAATAATTATTTTATTGGTATTGATATTTAATTTATTTGGATTAATATATTAAATCTTTACTTTCCCTACTGTTAAACTCACTAGAGTGGGAATAGTAATTTTTACCCCTACGCTATCCAACGCTTTCCCTACTGTTGCACTCGCTGGAGTGGGAATAGTAATTTTTACCTCTATGCTATCCAACGCTTTCCCTACTGTTGCATTCTCTGGAGTGAGAATAGTAATTTTTACCCTCCCGTTATCCAACGCTTTCCCTACTGTTGCACTCTCTGGAGTGGGAATAGTCATTTTTACCCCTACGCTATCCAACGCTTTCCCTACTGTTGCACTCTCTGGAGTGGGAATAATCATTTTTACCCCTACGCTATCCAACGCTTTCCCTACTGTTGCACCCTCTGGAGTGGGAATAGTAATTTTTAACCCTACGCTATCCAAAGCTTTCCCTACTGTTGAACTCTCTGGAGTGGGAATAGTAATTTTTACCCTCCCGTTATCCAACGCTTTCCCTACTCTTGCACTCTCTGGAGTGGAAATAGTCAGTTTTACCCTTGCGCTATCAAACGCTTTCCCTACTGTTGCACTCTCTGGAGTGGGAATAGTAATTTTTACCCCTACGCTATCCAATGCTTTCCCTACTGTTGCACCCTCTGGAGTGGGAATAGTAATTTTGACCCCTATGCTATCCAACGCTTTCCCTACTGTTGCACTCTCTGGAGTGGGAATAGTAATTTTTACCCTGCCGTTATCCAACGCTTTCCCCACTGTTGCACTCTCTGGAGTGGGAATAGTAATTTTTACCCCTACGCTATCCAACGCTTTCCCTTCTGTTGCACTCTCTGGAGTGGGAATAGTAATTTTTACCCCTACGCTATCCAACGCTTTCCCTACTGTTGCACTCACTAGAGTGGGAATAGTAATTATTACCCCTACGCTTGCCAACGCTTTCCCTACTGTTGCACTCACTGGAGTGGTAATAGTAATTTTTACCCCTAGGCTATCCAACGCTTTCCCTACTGTTGCACTCACTGGAGTGGGAATAGTAATTTTTACCCCTATGCTATCCAATATTTACCCTACTGTTGCAGTTGCCTGAGTGGTAATAGTAAATTTTACCCTCCCACTATCCTACAGTAAAAATATTGTATATTTTTAATTAATATTATGTTAATATATATATATGTGTTAGAAAATCAAATTGTATGTTTATTTTTTTAACTTAAATTAATTATTCAATAATTTTAAAGTTATTTAAGTATTTTTAAGTATGTTTTAGTTAATTATAGTTATTATTTCATTAATTTTAAATTACTTTTAAGACATTTTAAAAAATGCGATATTTTGACTAACTATATATATTTTTTCGATATTTTTGATTCGATATTTTTGTACTTACCTGTTTGTAGATAGGACTTTGTTATTTTTGCATTCTATATTTTTACTTCAATATTTTTAGTATTCTATATTTTTGTATTCTATATTTTGTCAGTGATCCTGTTGATCGTACAACACTGGTACGGTTTGCACACCATGCGCTTTGATGCAATGTACACGCTAAATATCGTATGCAGTGAAGGTGGTGCTGCCAGCCTATGTTAGAGAGTAATATTATTCAGTGCTGAAGAACAGATTATTTGTTAACTTAAAAACTCTGAACTTCGAATTTCATTTTACCACAAATGCAGACAGTGCATATGGTGCGAAGGGACAACAGCCAGCCAGGTAATCCAATGCAGGAGCTGGAGGTTGAGAGCTACGTCCGGAGCGAGGGCAGGTAATATCTCTTTTAAGGTTGGGCATAGTTCGCGAAGTAGCGCTACGCGAAGCTACGCGAAGTGCACTTTGCACTACGCGAACTTCACGTAGCACTACGCGAGCTGCGTAGTAGCATGTTCGCACTGTGCAAGATGCGTTTTCAATGATTGCACAGTGCGGACAAGCATCCGGCACTGTGCAATCATTGAAAACGGCATCTTGCACAGTGTGAGCTTTAGTTTTCTGCTGCTCGAGTAGATTTTTACTCGAGCGGCAGCTTTCTCAACACGAACTGGTAGTTTCTCATTGCGAGCGGTCGCGTGCATGCGCAACCACTCGCAATGAGAAACCTGACCTCCCCGCGTTGAAATCTCGCCGGGATGTCATTTTGCTTGCTCGCGGTCGCGAACATGATGTTGAGGACCGCGAACAAGAAAAAAAATGACCGCTGCACTACGCTACACTGCACTACGCGTGTTTGCACTGTGCTACGTGCAGCTCGCGTAGTGCGAAGTTGCGCAAACTACGCGAGCGTAGCGTAGTGCTTCGCCCAGGGTTAATCTCTTTCCACTGCCTTGTGCACAATGCCATTAATGGCACTGGGCATGAAAAGCAAAGAGTGCAAGAGACAGAAAATAGCTAATCACTGCATGGCTATATAATGAAGCTAAAGGAACGGTGAATAGTCAATATCCTGTGACCCTAACTTGAGCCTTCCA
Source organism: Lissotriton helveticus (assembly GCF_964261635.1). Taxonomy (NCBI): domain Eukaryota; kingdom Metazoa; phylum Chordata; class Amphibia; order Caudata; family Salamandridae; genus Lissotriton; species Lissotriton helveticus. Next base: position 1,252,177,102 of record NC_136070.1, read on the forward strand.
TCCATACGCTGCCTCATGTTAGCACAAAATAGAGGCCTACCTGCACATCCTGAGCAAATCTTGACGCTGTTTCCTAGCTGTCTGTTTGAAACAGCATGAGAGCAACCTTAGGAGTTGCTGGAGCAGAGAAATACAATGTTCCTTAGGAGACTGCGATAGCTGCAACTGTGATCCCACCTTCCCCAGCTTACTAATTGCACAGAGGGAAAGACGGCTTCTCAAGTGTGCATGTCGAGTCGGATGGTGAAAGGCACTCATCCATCATGACATGCGCACTTCAGAGCACTTCAAAGGGAGTGACCCGCCGGAGCCTGCAAGGCCCCACTCCTGCCCGCCCTAACTCAGGAAGGTAAGGCATCCAAGAGTGAAATAAAAGCACTGCAATTCTTTACATCTAATACTTAGCACCAAATGTAGGGGATAAGCGCCCTCCCTCCCTCAGAGAGAAACCACCTTTGAATATGTGCTACTACTTTTTAACCAATATAGTTACATAAGATCCATCGTAAGTACAAGATATGTGATTTTTTGCCAATTTCCCTAACATTGTAATACCACAAATAATGCAACGGTATACATTGTATGTTAAAGCATTGCAAACATAAAAACCAAACATAGGAGAAATGGAATAAGTAAAAGAGCCAATCTTGAGGGGTCGTGGCTTGCCAGCCAAGATGTCGGATGCCCTCTAGAGAGGCTCCGCATCCTGCCCTCGTTATCCGTTTAGTCATATACGCCCACGGTGCCATCCGATCTTTTTAAGGGGCTATCCCTGCACCGAACAGATGCCGGATGTCGCGGCACTGGCCATTGGGCAGACCAAGGCACCTAAAGGATGAAATACTCCCTGGTGCCCAGGCCCATGTGGTGAATGGGCTGCCTGCTGCTGTGGTGGGCCCCTACCGCTGGCCAGCACGGTCCAGCATCCGGCACATGTGGTAGCGGCCCACCGCAGTAGCAGACAGCCCATTCACCACATTTCATCCTTTAGGTGCCTTGGTCTGCCCAATGGCCAGTGCCGTGACATCCGGCATCTGCTCGGTGCAGGGATAGCCCCTTAAAAAGATCGGATGGCACCGTGGGCACATATGACTAAACGGATAACGAGGGCAGGATACGGAGCCTCTCTAGAGTGCGTCCAACATCTTGGCTGGCAAGCCATGACCCTTCAAGATTGGTTCTTTTACTTAATCCATTCCTCCTATGTTTGCCCCAGCTAAATCACAACCGGTGGCCGGGAGGACTGGCGTACCGCTGAAAAGCTGGGAGAGGCAGTGGGATACCGTCGGAGGAATGATCGGCAGCCAGGGCTCCAGGTACTGTGCTGGACCCAGTGCCAACAGTGAATGCTGGTAAAGACTGGGCCGGGACTGTGGCAACTGGTGGCCCGGCACTTCTGAGTGAGAAAATTGTGGCCTAGTGGGGCCATGATCGGTTGCAGTGCTGCCTGGAAAAGAGTACAGGAGGGCTGACATTGTGGGTGACACCTTGGGCAGCTGAAGGTGGGCCCTTGGGGTGCAACCGGGCAGAGACACTGTTGTTTGACTGCTGAATGTAGTAGCAAGAAGGAGCCGACTTTCCCTGCCCTGAGTCCTGGAGGAGAAGGCGCTGACAACACTCAGCGGCAGGTGAGGCCTTGGGGCTGCACCAAGCCTGGGCTGGCCTGCGCGCTGCAGTGAGTGTGCTGGGGCCTGCGTGCCGGGAGAGTCCTAGTTGCATTACTGACCTTGGGCTGCGGCAGGCGGGCCCACCACAGGGCGGTGTGAATGGACCTGTGGGGCCCAGCCTGGAGGTGACTTCTGCTAGTCAGTTACCTAGACAGTAGTTTGTGCACCAGATTGAGGGCCAGTCTCAGCACCCATGTGAGGAGGAACACAGAGGGTGAACCTGGTGGAGCTCGGGGGTCGCATGGGACCCAGGCCCAACATCTGCATGTAAAGAGACTTGGGCGGGCACTGACACTGGGTGGACCTACATACCCGGTAAATGTACGCAAACCTTGCGGACCCCTGGTAACTGGCCTTACCTGCTGTTACCTGCCACTGGCTCTGGCATGAGCAGTGATGGGGGCTGGGGCTCAGGGGACAGATCAGACCAAGGCCCCAAGTGCGAAGCTTGCCTCCCTACCTGCCACTGGGTCACTGCCATAGAGGAAAGCAGAAATTCCCTCCCTCGCCCCCCTGCTGTTGCGGTATCTGGCGTGAAGGGCTCTACCCCTGTGTTGCTTAGCTGGGGACACCTAGTTGGAGTGTAGTTGACCAGAGCCCGGGGGTCCTAGTGGAGTGGGACCCGCTGGGAGCGACGGGCTGTGAAGCTTGCCCTCTCCTTTACCTGGAAGTCTGGTGCAGCCATGAGCAGCCTGCGCACGGGAACCGCGCTGACGCCTGCACAGCCCGCCACGGCTGCGGCCCAGGCATGAGAAATTAAAAGCCGCCGGAGCCGGCAACCGCAGTTGCCCTCAACTCAAAGCCAGGCAAAAAAGAAAAAGAAAACCCTGCCCCTGGGATAAATATAGGTCCAACACAGGGATCCTATTTATACAAGGCGACCATCACGTAGGAGTTGGAGCTACACATACACACCACTAGTTTTTATGTTTTCAAGATTTCATTTTATTTTGCTAAACAATTAGTTATTTTTTTGATATTTTGAAGGGGATAAAAACACATCACATATATTTATACATTATAAAAAAGATTAGATAGATCACATTAGGGGTCCCACACATATCATACCTATCAACACTCAAAACCCATTCATAACATATAGCAAACATTCATACACTCCACAATACAGTACATCAATGCCAGTTGGTATACAGGGGGGTAGTTTTTGACTGAGGGGACACAAGTTCAAACTGATCCAGATGTCACAGTCAGGTGGAAAAAATAGGCAACCCCCTTGAGCAAAAGCGTGCCTCCCTCGAGGGCAGCATTGATAAAATTACAGTAGACTTTACCCTGCTCCCTGCAGACCATCGAAAGCTGGCTGACAAGATGTGAGATGTTGAACATGACCTAGCTGAGGTTTGGCCTGTCGCCCAAGCTGCATCGACAGACGTGCAGGACCTAATAGCATGTGTGCAGCTTCTGGAATGGCGAGTTGAAGAAGCAGAAGGCTGCTCCAGATGGAACAACATAAGGGTAGTGGGCCTGCCCAAAGGAGCGGAAGGAGCAGACGCATTAGTGTATACTGATATGTGGCTACATGACCTACTTGCCAGATGGTGTGCTCTCCTCCTTTGCGGTCGAAAGGGCCCAACGTGTTCCGGGCGTGCCGCAGCTGCCAGGGGCGAGTCCGAGGCCCTTTCTTTTCCACCTGCTCAACTACAGAGACCGTGACTCTATACTTAGGGAAATAGGAAAACTGGGGTAAGTGAAGGTGGACAATGTCACAGTACTCTTGTTCCCAGACTACGCCATGGGAGTGCAGAGACGGAGGAGTTCATTTCTGGCTGTCAAGCGGCTCCTCCGTGAGTTAGGCATCAAGTAGACCCTCCTCTTCCCGGTTCAACTCCGAGAAGTATCTGATGGCAATACCCTCTTCTTTGATGCAACGGAGAGGGTCTCGACCTGGTTGCAGTCTAACAATGCTGGAGTCTGTGAGCTGTGTTTCCAGTAATAATGCGATGTGAGCTGACCTGTGCATAAGGTAGGAATAAGAAGCATAGTGGCAACACAGGCATCTAACTGATGTTTGGAGAGCATTGAATCCCCGTGGACGTGTATACTCCTTCTACTCCGCCACACAACCTCCACATCTGCATCAATGGTTTTGCGGGTTCGGCTGCGCTGCTCCCGGTTTGTCAACACATAGACTACCTGGGGTGTGCGCACCCGGACCACAACACCCAGCCCCTCCAGATGATACGGGACATCGTGGGGTGGGGCACACATGTATGGTGCCTCCAACCTTTGGCACTTGAGGAGCCGCCTTTCCGGGCTTCGCTGGGGGCCGCCACAGCAGACTTCTTCGAATTCAACGCCGACTTGGCAGCCGACGTAGGGGTGGAGTGGGAAGCATTAAAGTCATCATCAAGGGTCACGGGATGCACTCAACATTTTGGCTTCAGCATGCAAAACTATTAGAGCGCTTGTGGTGCTTGAACTACACTGTGCATTCCTGACCAAAATGGACAGGTACCCCGAAATGCTGGGCTCTTATTGGCCGCTGGCACTTCAAAGTAGGGACTATAAAATCTTAGCCAAAACACTGGTGGTCCGGCTGGCCCCCTTGGTACCTAATCTGGTAAATACTGACGAAAATTGATTTGTGCCTTCTCAAAATACGTCGCTCTACGCGTGCCGCTTATTAAGGGTGGCTAAGTACTCTGCGCTGGCCTCACTTGGGGTGCCTGGTGCTTGACCTGGAGAAGGAGTTTGAAACCCCGCAGTGGGATCTTTTGTTTGCTACCTTGCCCCGCTACGGTCTTGGAACTTGCTTCCTCCATTTTGTGAGGCTACTGTACACCCCCGAGTTAATCAGGGTAGGAGGCAGGATTATTAAATAATTGGCCCAGACCACCGTCCCCTGTTTTAAACTCACTTTTTAGACACCTACTACACTGGTACACTTTAGGGCCCCACACACGCATGCACCACACGGCAAGGATAAAAAGATCTCCGCCAAAGAGCCCCCACTGAGGGTGCCCGACGGGAATTGCACCGCCGTCCCGACGAGGAGCACGCCCAATGATGAAGCATGACACCTAGCGGGCTAGGTGTGTGAGGGCATTATATCCGAAAGGAGGAATCCCCTTCCCTCCTTTTTGATTGTTGTACACCACTTCCGTTCTTACATAGTCACTCCCCTTGTCCTCTTCAGGAACTGCATACCTATTTTTGTTGTCCTCATTGATTGGGCGCGTATGCTGGACCTCTAACAAAAGCCCACCGCAGTCTCTCCTCTTTGTACAAACACAAGGAATGGATGCCATCTAACTCTCACGGTTGTTGTCTCAGATGCCCCGTAGCGCCAGGATGCTCCTTCCGGAGCGGCAGTTCACGCTTTACAAATACCAAATACAATACAATACATTAGCACATTTGGTACCAACAAAGCAGACAAAAACAACGCAAACAAGTAACATCAAAAACATAATAAAGTTCGGGGGATAAAGGCAGAGTAGAGAACAGTTCTGCGAGAGAGGAGTCAATTCGAGCTTGGGCAAGTCTTATCTTCGAGATATCAAAGGAAGAAGAGTATAGACGAGTTAGAACTTGAAGCTGGCGTGGTGTTTATGCGGATTTTAAGAGAGGAATTTGCTCATCAGGAATGATTTTGCTTCCTTTTTGAAGAGGGGCGGCAAGGTGATTTTTCGGATGAAAATGGCGGAAGCGATTTCCACATTTTTGGCGCCACTCCAGAAAATGCTCTGTTGGAGGTTTTAGTCTTGTGAACCTTGCGGGTTTCAGGAGTAGATTATCTGTGCTCCTAGAATGTCTGTTTCCTCCAGATAGTGTACATTTTTGGGCTAGGAACTTCGGGGTGTTGTGGTGTAGCGCCTTGTGAGTAATGCAAGCAATCTTTAGGTGAATACGAGCATCATAAGGTAGCCAGTTGAGTGCCTTCAGGTGTGGCGATATGTGGTCAAATTTCCTCAATCCTGTAACAAGTCTTGCTGCAACGTTGAGACAGACTTTTAGAGGTGCGGTAGAGATTTTGGGAAGCCCTGAGAGGGTGGAGCAACCGTACTCCAGCCTTGAAATGACTAAGGCCTGAACTGCAGTTTTGAGGTCAGGGATCTCAATAAATGACTTCATTTTTCTGGGATAGCTGAGGTGAAAGCGGGCATTTTTAGCCATCAAGTTAATGTGAGCTTGCATGTTAAGGTTCTTATCCAGTGTGATTCCAAGTGATATTGTGGAGTCCACCAACATTGGTGTGCAATTCGGTATACAACCTTTACAACGAAACTTTTACCACTCACTGCCATTACAACGCGGTCATTACAACGCAAACCATTACAACGCATTGCGCTGGGGGGCGCTCTAGGATAGGGAATAGGTTAATTTACTATCCAATAACCTTCCCTAGTGTCCACGGGGACTGGAGTTGGAATAGTAAATTAAACTATTCACTATCCAGCACCCCAAAGCGCTATGCGTTGTAATGGTATGCGTGGTAAAAACCGCGTTGTAATGGTATGCGTGGTAAAAGTATGCGTTGTAACGTCATACATCCGTGCAATTCAGAGCAGTGATAATTTTGGTCCATTCCTTTATTCCTTGTGAGTTATTGTGGGGGGGGGGGAGATTAAAAGAAATTCATTTTTTTGTGAGTTTAGCTTGAGGAAGTTGGTCGTTAGCCATATACGTTTTTTTTCGAGAGCTAGTTTCATTAACTTTATCTCTTCAATGGAGGTTATTTTAATGTAAAGTTGGGTGTCGTCCGAGTACATGTGGTAGGAGATGTTCGCCTGCTGTAGTAGATCAGTGAGTAGTTCGACATATAAGTTGAATAGTGTGGGTGATAGGGTAGAGCCTTGTGGTACTCCTAGTAAGTTAGGTGAGGATAGAGAAAGTATCTTGTCGGTCATGAATGATTGTGTTCTATTTTCCAGAAAGGATTTGAACCATAGAAGGACTGTACCAGAAAAGCCCATCCTGTCTTCTAGTCTTCTTAGAAGTTTGTTTTGGTTGACCGTATCGAAGGCTGATGAGAGGTCGAGCAGGACTAGCAGACATGTTTTATGGCGGTCAAGAGCTAAGAGGATGTCGTCTACTATATGTAGGATGGCTGTTTCAGTGCTATGGCCAGGACTGAAACCCGATTGGTGGATGTCCAATAAATTGAAGTTTATGATGTGTAGATTCAGTTGTTACTGAACACATTTTTCCAAGACCTTTGCTAGCATGTGGATGTTGGTTATTGGTCGGAAGTTATTGGGGTCAGAGGTGCTAACTGTCGGTTTTTTTAGGATAGGAGTGACTTGACCAGTTTTTAGGCAGTCTGGGATGTGACCTTGTGGTAGTGAGGCATTAATAATCTTGGTCCAGAGAGGGGAGATGATATGATTGATGTGGGGTAGGCACTTTGCTGGGAAAGGGTTATTGAAGTGGTTGTTGAGTTTTGTAGTTGCTAGAATTTTGGTGATATCATTGATATCGTAACATTTGAAGGTAGACCAGTGAGAGTTAGTTTTGGGGAGAGATCGCTTATATAGTCCTAGGTTAGTAGCTTGACTGATCTTTCGGGTGGCTAAGTTGATTGCTGCCATATTCAGTTCAAGTTGGAGGGAATTCGTTTTTGCTTTGAAGAATGTGGAAAATGTGTCACTACTTAGCTGTGAGGTTGATGTTAAGAGTGAAGATTTGGCCAATATGTTCGATTGTTGATTCAGAATTTTGAAGAACAGTAACTTTGCCACCACGCCAAAAGGCTCCGAGGTCCCTTGAGTGAGCTGTCCATCATAGTGGGGAAAGGGCGGGAAGACGTTTCATAGCGCTAGTGTGTGGTGGCGGAGCGTCAATGAGAGTTCACATGCCTCTTGTTTATAAAGGGTCAGAGACCGAGCAGGGCAGCAGATGAGGAGAAAGCAGGCTCCTGCTCACAGGAACTACACGGGGATGGCGCTCGAGAAACTCATGGATGCACAGACCTCAAGGATTACAGCTTGTTTTCGACTGCAGATATGGGGATAAAGGACACTTGTCCAGCCTCGACCTTGCTCACACATTTTTAGGGCTGATTGCTACTTTACTGAATTTAAGCTTCAACTCAAGGTCCTGCTTTATTTATATCTGTAAGTGCTTCCTGTTGAGGTTTAATTTTTGTGACAGGAGCATCCTGCCAGAATGATTCCTGCCTGCGTGTTAGTCCACGAAGATGCCACCGTTTTGTGCAATGCCTCTACTCAACTGGAGTACTTTCTACTGGCTAAACAGTAAGTGCTCCCTCGTTGGGTAAATGTATAGTGCTTTTACTACACTGCAGCTGCGTAAAGGGCCAGTGACCATGTGTGCCTGTAACAACGCAGGGTGCAGTAAAAGCACTATAAATTTACCCAACGAGGGAGAACTTACTGGATTTGCCAGTAGAAAGTACTCCAGTGCAAATCGCAAAAAAATCCGCAATTTCGCAGGAAAATCCGTGAATTCGCTGATTTGTTTGCGATTTCTCGCTAATTCGCGGACCGCGAATTCTCAAATTTCGCCCATACTTACAATTTAGTAAAAGGCAAGAGATCTGGTTTGAGGGACTATTTAGACTAGGCTCCTGGTTATCTTGGTTTGGGGGTATAGAGTGAAGATTATTCAGGTTTATTCCTCTATGGATTGTGTTAGAATTGGGGGTCTCTGGTTGACACAGGTAGGTACTTGTGACAACCAGGGACCCTCTCCTCTAATCAGGCCAAGGGGTTTACGCTCTCAAAATAACCCCTGCTCACCCTCTTGGTGGCGTGGCGCGAGCAGTCAAGGCTTATTCAAAGGCGTTGTAAGTTAAGCATTGTGACCACATACAGTAACCCAGTAACAACACTACAAATGATCACCACACAAGGTTTTATATAAAAAATAAGTAGACTTTATATAGAGTTACCACAAGACCAATAAACGACAAAAAGAATCCACACTACTATTAGATTTCAAGAGTTCTGGTTAAAAGGATCTGTGCGAGTTGGTAGCCTTGTCTGGCTACAGCATTGCTGAAAGAACACAGAGTCTAACAAATCCAGCTGACCGCGGCAGTCCGGGCCCACTCAAATGTCGATAGACTCAGTCACAGTACATTTTACTTGGGGCGGCCAGCACGGATGTGCGAGCCGGTTCCGGTGATCACGCGGCGCAGAAAGGAAGCATTGCAGGACGCGATGTCCCTTGATGCGGTGCAGGCAGCGACCTGTTGACAGATTCAGTGGATTCAAGGCTTGCGTTGCAGGGCGAGACAGTGCTTCGATGCGGTGCTTGCAGCTTGCGGTGCGGCGAACGAGCCGGAGTTTGGGAGCTGGCATCGATCAGTCCGGACAGCGGTGCGAGTCGGGCGGTGTGTCACAAAGCGTGCGAGGCGGTGCCCAACTCCTGTGTGGTCACAGTACTCGGAGTCAGCAGCAGTGACCTCTTCGTTCAGACCAGTACGAGTCGGTGTAGCGAGGCGTTGCACGTCGCGGTGTCCTTCCAGTCGCGGTGCAGACTACGGCTCAGTGACGGAGTCGGTGAGTGCAGAGCTTGCGTTGTTTGAGGCGGACGTTGTTTGATGCGGTGCCTACAGGACACCGGGCAGGGACTCGTGAGAGACGGTCACAGCTCCCTGCCTCTTTAGCCACTGAAACAGCGTTTCCAGCAGCAATTCACAAAGGCTGGTGACGTCCACTGATCCTGGGACTTCGGTCAGGGGGCGCGCTCTCTTCCAAGCCCTTGGAGATCTTTGCACAAGTTGAAAGTAAAGTCCACAAAGTTCTTTCTCCTCTCTTTGGCAGTCAGGCAACCACTGCAGGCCAATCCCCCAAGCAAGCACCACCTCAGCTTGGGAATAGTCTCTCCTCAGTTTCTTCAGGCTCCTTCTCCTCAGCAGAAGTTCGTCTTGTAAGTCCAGAAGTGATCTAATTTCATGGGATCAGGGTTCCAATTATAATACCCCAAAATCCTTTGTTCTCTGAGGGGAGAGGGGCATTTGCCCAGTCCAAACCAGTTCTGAAGCACTCTGTTTACCAGACTTCTCCTTTCCTTCCACAGTGCAGAGCAAAAACATCAGACGCCCCACATGAGGTGGAGCCAGTATTGTGGAAGGCAAGTACAGCCCTGGAGCACTTTGTTGACAGTCTTCCTTGTCTGCTTTCAGTGTGCAGGGCAGAGACATCAGACGCACCACAGGGGGTTGACCCAGCACTGTGGGGTGCGGGCACAGTCCTATTCAGGTCCCAGGTGCAACTCCTCCCTCCCATCTAGATGCAGTTCTCTCCATTCACCACTGGGCTGACTCATTCTATCTCCTGGAATCCCCCAGCCCTGTCACTCAAACTCCAGACAAGGAATACACAACCTAGCAGAGGCAGGCTTTGAAAGGTTAGGCAAGCAAATACCTACTTTCTAAAAGTGGTATTTGCAAACACAGAATATTAAAATAAACTTCACTAAAAGATGTATTTTATTATTCTGAGTCCAGACATACTAAACTCGAAATTCTACCATGTTCTCTGAGTCTGTTAGGATTATAAACATTAAATAATCTAGCAGCCCATTCCGGCCTATGGAGAACAGGTAGCCTTGCAATAGTGAAAAACGAAAATGGCTGTAATTCACTATTAGGACATGCCACACACGTCAGGGCTTGTCCTACCTTATACTTACAATGCACCCTGCCCTTGGGCCTGCCATAGGGGTGACTAATATGAAGACAAGGGAAGGTTTAGGGACTGGCAAGTGGGTGCACTTGCCAGTCAGCATGACAGTACCAGACTGCATGCAGGCTCTGCAATGGAAGACCTTAGACCCATTTTACAAGGCCCCTTCTGGGGGTGGCACAACCAGTGCTGCAAGCCCACTAGCAGCATTTGGATTTACATGCCCTGGGCACACTCAGTGCACAGTACTAGGGTCTGACAAGTAAACCAAATAGTCAATCATGGAATCACCAATTAATACATTCATTTACAATAGGGAGAGCATATGCACTTTAGCACTGATCAGCAGTGGTAAAGTGCCCAGAGTCATAACATAGCCAACAACAGATCAGAAAAATATAGGAGGAAGGCAAAAAGTTCAGGGATGACCCTGCAAAAAGGGCCAAGTCTAACAGATTGGATGTGATGTCACGCATGGGTTGATGGAGATTAGGCGGATATCGTATTCCTCTTTGTCTAAGACATGGTCGGATGGAGTTTCGTACAGCCGTAACAGAGTTTGCATTTCCTGTTCCGTAATGGAGTTGGATTGATTGCACATGTGCACGTATCGATTGTTTAGAGGCAGGGGGATAGTTTTGTCACGTTGTCGACTGTCTTTAGCAAGTTTTGAAGATGCTTAAGTTTACTAAGAGATTTTTCAGCAAGTTGTAAGATGGTTTTGATTTCTAGGATAACGTTTTGAAGATTCCTAGAGGTGAGGTATGAGGTCTTGAGAGAGTCTTGTTCAGTCTGCTGATGATGTGGGGTAGACAGGATATGGGGTGTTGAGGGAGTAATATTGATGTTGGTTCTCATGGTAGTTCTAGTTGAGGATGATAGTGCAGTGCGTACTAAGGAGGGCGAGTTGTTAATCTTTCTTTCACCGGATCTGGCTGCGCAACGGGGTTGATTTTCTTCAGGAGACGGAAGGGTGGTGGGGGTAGTAGTAGTAGGGTCCCGAGAAGTGCTGCGAGAGATGGATGAGGATATCGGTGTAGTGCTTGCTAAGGAGAGAGAGTTGTTACCTCTTTCATCAGTTCTAGGTGAGGGATCTGGTCGATTTTCTATTAGTGTACTTACAGTGTGTTGAACTGAACTGGCCAAATTAAATGGGGGTTCTGGGAATTCATGTTTGCCTTTCTTTCTTGTACCACAGACTTAGTAAAGGCTTTTTAGCTTCATAGTATAAATTGCATTTATGAGGTTTTAATCTATTTTCTCTTAAGCTCTTCGTGTGCTTGAAAAGCGTCTTGATTTATGGAGCACTAATTATTACCCACGAATATCTCTGACTCTGGTAGGAAGTTATTTGTTTAAGGAATGTTGTTTTGTTGTGTTAGTTTTAATTAGCTCTTCATGTCCTTGAAAAGAGCCTAGATTTATGGTGCGCTAATCGTCACACTCGAATAACTCTGACTCTGGCTGAAAAGGTATTTGATTTAAGAATATTCCTTTTTATATAGTCAAGAGAAAACTCGGAGTATTAAAAGAGAAGCCCGAGTTATAGATATCTTGCCTCAGCTGACTGAACACAGCTGATATTGGATGCTTGCATTTCTCACTGGTAAACGTGGTGTGTTGAAAGGTCACGCTCGTGTTCAGGTTAAACAAAATGGTTCTGACAGAAATTGTGTAATGAAAGCCTCTGAGAATACATAGAAGGTTTAGGGGGGAACTGTGAAGCAGTTTTAAATACTTATATTTCACCTCTACCCTCCCTGTGATATTTAGAATCTATGCTATTAGCTTTCCACAAAAGTATTTCTTTTTCACATGACTAGAACTAAACAGTTCACTGAATTTTACTCTGGGAACTTTACCAACCGTCGAATTTAAACCCGGTGTGCACGTAAACTACCCTGACTGACTTCCACGACGCCCATGTAAATTCGTTGCTCCTCCTTGAAGTACTTTGGTGAAGTGCACAGCGGAACCTTGGAGCGTGCTTCTCCAGTGTGTGATTAACCTAAATGACTAGACTGCTATACAGCGATATGCTGCAGCAGTGTTGGAATGTTAGCAGCCATGTTGGAATTTCTACGATGCCAACTTGCTCTGTCGTTAGTAAGCCTCAGCTAGGCCCACCAGTGCAAGGGGTTCGCCCTTCTCGGCACAGAGTCCTTAGACCATAGGAAGAAATTGGCACGGAAACTGGAAAATACAAAAGCAAAGTTTATTAAACCTTTTACAATCCACACAACACCCATCAGTATTGTATAGAGTAGCACACCGAACTAAAGCACATGGCCCCTTTTATACACAATAAGGGGGCTCAGAAGAAGGCGGTACAAAATACAAGAGCAGAGTTTATGTACATACAAGGACATATTGGAAGGCAAAATCGATAAGTGGGTGGAGCTAACGGCTCCCAGAAACTAGTAAACACATTCCTGTCTGGAACTAATTAGTAACGGCCGCAAACCCAATTGCGCATGTCTGGGCATGCTAGGACGGGGGACCCTAAATATAGACTAATGCTGGGCAGAATCCAGACACGGTTAACAAAAAGGTAGGACAAACCTCGTGTCGGGCACATGGCAATGTATGGCATACAAAATGGCCGCCACAAATACAAGATGGAGTCACTTCGTTTACTGCGACAATGGTCAAATACATCATGTCTTCTGCTAATGCTTAACCTAATCACGTCTGATTTACAACAGACGACCCTTTCAGCATTAGCTGAAGACATTTGACTTCCTGGGATAAGCTAAATACTCATCCCTTATATCAATGACCATCGTCTCGGCTATCACTTTATTCAGACTATTCCGCATCTTAATTTCTGCAACATTTCTCTTATTTGGTATGCAGGCAGTAAGGCACATAGAACATATCATCGGACTACTTTGGATACACACACAACATGTGAAAATTATTGCAATTATTACACATAGAGCCGTTAATACTTTCCAACCCCAGGCAGAAATTATAGTCCAGAACCACCCTGCAAAAGTCCATATACCATTCTCTGTGTGAAGGTCTGCAGCGATATTATGAAGTTTATTTATCGCTTTATAGACTGATGGTGTGTGGTCAGGGATAAAAACACAACAATTACTACCTATAACGCGACATGCACCACCTCTATCTGCTAACATAACATCCAGAACCATTCGGTTCATTAAAGCAACAATTCTAGCAATTTGCAATTCTTCCGTGAGATTTCCCAGGGCTACAGCTGTTTGGTCTGTAACAGCTTCTACAACTCTAGTTAGTCGTCGTACTTTCCTACTGTTTAAAGCAGCACCTACAAAGAAGAACAATCCTAAATTAAAGTCTACATACTGTTGTAGGCTAGTGTCAGTTTGGTCAATATCAGCAGTGTTTAAAGTTCTCTTATAACGATTTACAGTAATATTGCTAAATAATTTAAGATCTCGATGATACAATGGGGGTGCCAGAAATACAGGAGGCAACAAAAATGAAACATAGCATACTCCTGACCACCCAGCTGGCAATCGATAATATCCACGATTCCCACAGACAAAATAAGTATTATGTGAAGCTAAAAAAGTACTATTATTCAGTCCATCTATATTCAAAACAGTAATACAATCACTGATACCAACAGGAATATGTCCAATACCCTGTACACATAATTCTGCTTGTGCTTGAGTAACAGAGATAACAAAATGTTCACTCTGTGTGTGCAAAGTTCCTTGTGTTGGTGAAGATATATGGTGTTGAAATATTGTCCGGTCGATATTCCTCCCACTCCCATTTAGTTCCATTCACTTGGGGATACCCATCTTTGTCTTGATGACACTCTTTATTCAACCGGAAAAGCAGTCTGCCCACTGTAGGCTTCCTAGTTGCAAAAAGCCGAGTATACCAGGCTCAACAAGAGCCATTATGCGAGAAAGGAAGAGGTATAAACGGTGTACCTCCCTTCTTTTGATGTGCAGGCATCATTCCACAAATCCAACAGTTCGTGGCATTTGTAGCAACGTGGGTGTGATGTAACATCTGAACAAAAGTGTATTAAGGTAGGACTGTCGATGCTTCAATTCTTGATATGGGAGCGTAAAAAAATAATGCTCTTCAGGTGTTGGTGTAGTAACAACAAACAACTTATGGGCAGGAGTTGTCTCCTCAACAGACCATGTGATTGCCGCTGCAATCACCAGAACAACAACGAACCCTACAGCACAGAAAATCTTCTTCTTTTCCATGTTTGTCAAAGCACAAAACAATTCTTCCTGAAACTAAAGTAGTTGTCAGAGCTCTTACCCCTGAGCAGACGTTGATTTCTTCACCACGGGCCAAGACGGGTGTCACTACTCTAATGCAGGGCTGATCCCCCCCCTTGCCACATCGGCTCTCCGTTTCACTAAACCAGGGAATGCTCAGACAACTTTCAAAAGCACTGCAGATTCTTTTCTCGGTCTCAGATTATATCTCGTTGCTCCAGGGATTGTCTGGTCCGGTAAGAACTCCTCAGATTCGTCAGGTGTCACAGCACAGCCTTTCTCCGCAGTCAAAACCTCTCGATGATCTGTCAACACAGCAGGCTCCACCAAAGTAGGAAGTACTCGTCGACAGTGAGTGATGTGGATCCATTTCTTTCGGTTCGTGACTCTAACTGCTGTCCTTTTGGCAAGTAGCACTTGGTCTGGTCCTCGCCACCTCGGTTCCAGGCTGCCTCTCAAAGGACTTTAAGAGGACAAAATCACCAGGTCGGAGAGAATGGCCTGCACCTGTAGATCTGTCAGGGAGTGCTTCTCAAACCTGTTGATGAATAGAAACCAAGTTATCAGTTAATTGTGCCAAATAGTCATTCATTAAGACACAAGGTACATCATACACAGAACTCAGTTTAGGAATTCCCCACATATTCATAGGCCTGCCAAAAAGGACCTCATAAGGGGTGAGACCCGTTCGAGAATGAGGTACTGATCTGATAGACAACAATGCCAGTGGCAACGCATCTGGCCAAGTCAGAGAAGTAGAAGCCTGTATCTTGGCTAATTTCAGCTTTAGTGTAGTATTGTATCTTTCCACTAATCCTGCTGATTGTGGATGAAACACTGCATGAAGCTTCTGTTTAATTCCTAATCTTTTCAGGACATACTTGATAACGTCCCCTATAAAATGAGGCCCGTTGTCACTACACAAAAATCTACAAACACCATAGCGAGGGATGAATTCCTTCAAAAGCACCTTTGCCGTAGTAATTGCAGTATTATCCTTTGTGGGGTACGCCTCAATCCATTTACTGAAAGCACATACCACCACCAAGACATACTTAAGATTGTTACAGCGTTCAAGCTGAATATAATCCATTTGCAAAACTTCAAAAGGTGCAATTGATGTAGAAAATCCTCCTGCTGGAGTTCGTGTCCCTTTTCCAGGATTATATTGCAGGCAAATCATGCAGGATTGCACTACTCTCTTAGCTGTGCTAGCAATTTCTGGATGCTCCCAAACTTGCATAAGCAATTTCACTATTGCTGAAGCTCCAACATGTGCTAGCTCATGTGCCATCTGAACCATAGGTTGTACAAAAGCTATAGGCAACTTCCATTTATCCATCTGCTTGTTCCGCCAACAACCTTCATCATCCAACTCTCCATCCTTGGACCATTGCTCCCGTTCATTGTCGGAAGCGGTCCTCTGTATCTCTAATACTTCTTTCCTAGCATCATGCCACTGCTCAGCTTGTGACTTCACTACATACATAGAAGTAGTGTCAGGCTGCATCGCAGTCTCACGTGCCACTCGATCTACAAAAGGATTTCCTTGTCCCACCTTATCAGTCACTTTCTTGTGTGCACTACATTTTACTATAGCTATTTTCTTCGGATATGTAAATGCAGTCAAAAGATTATGCACTAGTTCTCCGTGCATTATCTGCATCCCGTGTGATGTCAGAAAACCTCTTTCCTTCCAGAGCAGGCCAAAATCATGCGCCACTCCAAAAGCAAAGCGGCTATCTGTATAAATGTTCACACACAGACCTGCACTAAGCTCACATGTTCGTGTCAAAGCTATAAGTTCTGCTGCTTGAGCTGACTTTTGTGGTATGCGAGCCGGCTCCACTATTGTGTGAAGCGTAGTAATTGCATATGCGGGAAACATCACTTACAATGCAACTTTTACCACGCAATGCTTTTACATTGCAACTTTTACAACGCAAACCATTACAACGCATTGCGCTGGGGGGCGCTCTAGGATAGGGAATATATTTAATTTACTATCCAACACCTTCCCTACTATCCACGGGGACTGGAGTTGGAATAGTAAATTAAATAATTCACTATCCAGCGCCCCAAAGCACTATGCGTTGTAATGGTATGCGTTGTAAAACTCGCGATGTAAAAGCATGCGTGGTAAAAGCATGCGTTGTAATGTCGTACATCCTGCATATGCGGCTGAAGTTGTACCATCCGGTAATTTCAAACAGGACCCATCAACCCACAGTTCTCCATCTATATCTGGAAGGGGCGTATCTTGAAAATCAATACGACCCTTTGTCTGTTCCTCAGTCAGGAAAATACAATCATGTGTTTCTTGCGCCTCAAGCTGAGTCGCCAGAAACTGCAACAACGTGGCTGGGTTTAGTGTTGCACATCTCTTCAATGTAATATGAGGAGCTAACAGCGTCAACTCATATCCTGTCAGACGAGCACTAATTAAATGCTGCGTCTTTGTTTGATTCAAAAGGGCATCAACAGCATGGGGTACCAGCACCAACAGCTTATGTGATAAGACTATCCCTTCACTCAGGCGTATTGACACAGCTGCTGCTGCAACCGAGCGAAAACATCCAGGTAATGCTCGAGCAACAGGATCAAGTACTGCTGAAAAATATGCACAAGGACGTTGCTTATCACCATGTGTCTGTACTAAAACTGACAATGCACATCCATCTCTCTCATGTACGTACAATGTAAAGGGCTTCATGTAATCTGGAGTACCTACAACTGGTGCCGAACAAAGAGCTTGCCGTAACTGTCGAAAAGCATTCTCACATTCATCTGTCCATGGAAGGGGTATTGGAGTGTCTTTTGTCAGAAGTGCTAACAAAGACTTAACAATGTATGACAATCACAATATCCATTGCCTGCAAAAGGAAGTGAGACCTAAAAATGCTCGAACTTCTTTCTGTGTAGAAGGTACTGGTGTGTCTAAAATTGCCTGAATGTGATCTGATGTGAATGCACGCCCCTCCTTAGACAAAAGGTGACCTAAGTAGGTTACCTTTGGTCTACAATATTGCAATTTCTTTTTCGACACCTTGTGGTGATGTGAAGCAAGGAAAGAAAGCAAGGATAAAGTGCACTGTTCACATTGTTCAGGGGTATCTGCCGCCAACAAAATATCATCTACATATTGTATGAGTGCCACACCTTCGGGCAGAACAAAAGAATCAAGTTGTCTCTTTAATGCTTGACTGTAAATACTAGGACTCTCAGTATAGCCTTGAGGAACCCTACAAAATCTATACGATCGATTATTCAAAGTGAAACCGAATAGATATCGGCTATCAGGATGAATAGGGATCGAAAAGAAGGCGTTCTTCAAGTCTATAACAGAGAACGTGGTTGCAGTAGGTGGAACTGACACTTTATGGGCTACTTCAGATACTGATGTGGGACAGATGGTTATTCCCCCGGTGCATATTAGTGTAAAGGAGGGAGCTGTGTTACCACGTTTGCCTCAATATAGAATTTCACGGTGCCTGCTCCTTTAGGAGGAACATATAAAGGCGCAGCCTCTCGCATAGGCTTTGCATGCACTATTGTGGTCTTATCTGTTTCAAAGATAGATGATTGTTTCCCGCTGACCGAATCCGTTCGTGCATCTGCATCTGCTTTTCGTTTCTCCTCTCGCATACGAAGCGGCTCAGTTCGCAGTTTGACCAGCCGTCTTATCGTATCAGACACCTGGGAGAGAGTAAAAAGCCCATTACGTATTTGTTTACAATCGGCTGCTACATCCTCAGGTTCTAAAACATTAGAGATTTTCCGAAACATGGCAACAACTTCTTCAGCAAAATGCTCAGTAAAATATAATTGCTCTCTGTCCTGCCATTTCTGCAAATTATCTAAAATGTCAGAAACAGTAACAACATCACGAAGTGCCTGACGAGCAGCTTTCCTAAGTTCTGCCGCACGGTCGGCCGACAGCATCGAGCGAGTATCTGGTTTTGTTCGATCTGCACCGGAATCCTCATTTTCACCGGATGGAGCGGACGGAACGGCATACGGAGAATAGATATCGGCTATCAGGATGAATAGGGATCAAAAAGAAGGCGTTCTTCAAGTCTATAACAGAGAACGTGGTTGCAGTAGGTGGAACTAAAGTAAGAAGTGTCGTGATGTCAGAAACCACAGGGTACTGTGGCACAACTATCTTATTCACCTCCTGTAGGTCTATTATGAATCGGTAAATCTTAGTATCAGTGTCCTTCTTCAAAATTGGGAGAATCGGGCTGTTACAAACATTAAATGGAACTTCTTCAACAACCCCAACTTCAATGAGATCTTGTACAATTCGTATGAGTGCTTCCTCACCCTCCGTGAAATTCTATATTGAGGCAAACGTGGTAACACAGCTCCCTCCTTTACACTAATATGCACCGGGGGAATAACCATCTGTCCCACATCAGTATCTGAAGTAGCCCATAAAGTGTCAGGTAGGGAAGCTAATGCAATATCTTCTTTAACAATGCAGACTCTATCCATCACAGGTTAATTATCATTTAAAATCACACGTACTCCTTCAGGGGAACATCTTATTGTGGCCCTGAAATATTTAAGCATATCAAGACCCACAATATTATCTGGCGTATTTGGGGAGAGCAAAAATGGACATGGTGCAACAAATGTATCAACATGAAATGCAAGTGGTTGTGATAATGGGCTAAGGGAAGGTGTTCCATTGAACCCTATCGATGTGATCGTTAAGCCTGACAGGGGAGTCCTCGGAACAAATTGTTTAGACAGAGCGCTACGAGTAGCTCCTGTATCAACCAGAAACTGATCAGTAGAACCCAAAACATGTGCTGTAACATAAGGACCCCTCTGATCTACTGGAACTTCAAGTGATTCCTTACCCCATCCTACGCAATCCTATGCATAAGCAGAATCATGTAAATCAGACTGCACATAATCAGACATCTGGTATTGATTGCGCCTGTCAAAAGTATTGGACCCATTTTGTACCCGTGCATTAGACTCAAACCTAGCGCGATCATTCGTGTTACCCCTAGGACCTGAATATCCTGCACGATTTCTCATCGGTCCCCGACCACGAACATAGCGTTGTGAGCGCAACAATGGACATTCATCAGCCCAATGGCCAAATTTCCTACAATACGCACATTGATCAACAGCCAAATTCGAACGAGTATAGGAAGAACCATAACTCCCTCGTCCGCCTCTATCATTACTTCTAGGAGGTGGACCATAAACCTGAGATAACATAACCTTTGTTTTCAATTCCTTAGACTTCTTATCCTCAACACCCTTCGCTTCTAATTCCTGACGCTCGGAATACTGAGCCATCGTCAGGAGAGATGCCGGAGACGAAGTAGTCCAAGAGCTTTCACTAGCTTTTAAACGGCTAGCCACTCCTGGTAATAGGTTCATAACATACTTGTCAACAAACAAATGTCGGCCCGTATCGTCCGTTAACGACTGGCCACTAAAATCATGAAATGCTTCCTCAAAACGCGTAAAGAAATCTGAAACCGATTCATCTGCTTTTTGCTTACACAATGCTAAAATAGTCCAATCAATCTTTTTGGGGGGAATAATGGTTTTTAACTTAGTTAATATTGCAGCTGGGAGATCTAAAATCAACTGACATGGCTTTTTCGCTGGTTCCCTATCCTCATTTTCCACCTCTATGTCCTTCCATAATGCACCATACGCTGCGCGATCATCAATTTTACGCACATATCTCCACATATCAGGTAGTAATATTAGCCCGAAAAATAGATCGATATCAACTAATGTCATGGTACAAGAATTTATAGCTCCCTCCACCTCTTCATAGAAAGCGGCCGGATTTTTCCGTGGGTCAGGCAATGCAGCTTTAAGTGCCATAACATCCGCCCTATTCCAGGGAGTATACACCCAATTATAAATAAAATAACCTTTAGCATCCGCAGAGGACTTATCTTCACTTGTGCCTGCTCCTTTAGGAGGAACATATAAAGGCGCAGCCTCTCGCATAGGCTTTGCAAGCACTATTGTGGTCTTATCTGTTTCAAAGATAGATGATTGTTTCCCGCCGACCGAATCCGTTCGTGCATCTGCATCTGCTTTTCGTTTCTCCTCTCGCATACGAAGCGGCTCAGTTCGCAGTTTGACCAGCCGTCTTATCGTATCAGACACCTGGGAGAGAGTAAAAAGCCCATTACGTATTTGTTTACAATCGGCTGCTACATCCTCAGGTTCTAAAACATTAGAGATTTTCCGAAACATGGCAACAACTTCTTCAGCAAAATGCTCAGTAAAATATAATTGCTCTCTGTCCTGCCATTTTTGCAAATTATCTAAAATGTCAGAAACAGTAACAACATCACGAAGTGCCTGACGAGCAGCTTTCCTAAGTTCTGCCGCACGGTCGGCCGACAGCATCGAGCGAGTATCTGGTTTCGTTCGTTCTGCACCGGAATCCTCATCTTCACCGGATGGAGCGGACGGAACGGCATACGGAGGCGGAGGACGATCTAGCAATGAAAAATCATCTTGTGGTTTATTAAGGACAGGATAAAGAGGTTGCCGAACAGCATATTGGCCAGATATCTGTAATCTGCGCTCCTTCTCCTGTCTCTCTTCTAGTTCTTTCACTTCTTTCTTTCGTAATTCTTGCGCTTTTTCATACACATTCTTCTGTTGCTCTTTTTCAATCAGCGCTTGCTCACGTTTCTCGCGCTCACGTACTACTTTCACCCACATTCGCACACATTCAAACATATCTTGTCTGGATTTCCGCTCGAACATACACTGTTCCACATACTCAATTTTCCGCACATCAAATGACCCAAACTTTGGCCACCGTAACTCAGAATCCTTTCGCGTGTATTTCCTCCACAATGTGCTGTACATTATAGAAGAAAGACCATATTTAACATACATTTCTCGATTAGGCGTCCCCTCTGGGGGAGCCGGCTGCGATTCCTCAAGTCTTAACCGGTTATCTCCACAAAAGCAGCACATCCTACGAAGTGCGCTATAAACAGGCATGCCAAAAATATTGCAAAATATACAATATTATAATCAAAGTAGCACTTAAAGTATCTTTAATACGTTGTGCCGTTCAAATAAAAATCGCTTGTTAGAGAAAAATCTCCTCATTACCTGCCTATATGTGTTGCAACACATATATTACACCACCGCCGGCGGGACCGTACCACAGATCCCCTAACAGCAACTCTATAGGTGGCAGCCCTCCTCCATTGAAAGTCACCAGTATGCCTACAGTCACCAACGGCTCCAGCCGCCACCCCTCCTGTGCCGCCTTATCAGTGGATGCTTCCCGGCTGCCTACCAGGGCCACAAGACAGCTGGCGCCCCGATGTCACAATAGCAGAAGTCCTGTACAGCCTGGGACTCGGTGCCTGCCCAGCGCCCCCACGGCATGCTGGGCCGGTACCTGGTATGCCATTCCAACTGCCGTACTTCTCAAAATTGCGCCGGCCCCAAGATGGCGTCCAGGGCCTTGCGCGACAGGTCACAGCCACACAGTCCTCACCGGCCGTTCCCACCTCGACAGCACCAAGTAGCATTCACAAGTTATCGTCACAGGTGCTCACCCCTACAATCTCCTTACTGGGCGTAGTGCGCCGATTTCGGCAATGCGCCAGCTAGTCACCAATAGTGCGCAGGGGTGACCACCTCAACGCTCCCCCGCCGCCCGCCTGACTCTTCACCGCCTTTCCCTCTGCGTCGTCCACAGGCCCCTGGGCCACTCACAGGCGGCCCCAGCAGAACAGACCGGAATCGATGGTCGGGTCACCTCCCCACTAGCCAGCGTAGAGCAAGCAGCCTTGCTCAGTGACACAGAGCCCACCGTTGACCACTCTAGGCCTCAACACCTTCCCGGGTGGGCCCCGCTGTGTTCACCGCCCGTGTAGGGGGCGACTTCTAGGGCACCATCCTCGACACCTCAGCGCCTCCGCAGGCCCGCCCCTGGTTGCCCCGGATCCCTCTCCTCACTGTGGGGCGCAATTGGCACAGCAGACAGGACGATCCAGCGGGTCCCGGCCAGTCTGGTTCCCGCAGAGGTGCAGGGCTCAGTCTTGGCAGGTCGCAGGGTCGCCGCCGGAACCAATCCGTTGACTAACGTGGGCCCCATGGATTCCCTGCAGCAGTTCTGGTTGTCCACCCAAACTCTGCAGCGCTCCGTGTCCACATCCTGTTCACAAGCACGTCGAGGCTCACTGCATGTAACTAAGGCTCTAGAACAGGCACAGTACAGTTTTCTTGGCAAAGTGTGCCCCAGCATGTCTCAGACTTCTCACCGGTGCTGCAGTTGCTCTGTAGGCCTCACCCTCAGCCGGCCGGGCCCAAAGCACTTTTAGCGTCTTACTCTGTCGGCGGTGCAGACTCCGGTAGGTCGCAGGGTCCGTTGGGGCCGGCACCAGGATCAATCCGCTCTCCACTTTCCGGTCAGGCCCCCGAGACTCCCCGCCGCAGCTCCGGCGGCCCGCCCAAGCCACAGGCCTAGGTCCCCTCAACAGCGCTCCGCAGCCGCGCCGTGCCCGCTGCCTCTGCCCCCAGACCGTGTCCGGACTCGCTGCACCCGGCGATGTCCACAGGCAGCACACAGGCACATGGTCGATTATCTCCCCAGGGGGACGCTGTCCTTCAAGCACACCGGGCCACCAGAGTCCGTGGCAGCGCCCGGCGGCCTCAGCAACACTGCGGTCCCGCTGCAGGCCTCCCCAACGGCCGTCCGATCCCAGCGCACTTTTCGCGCCTCTCTCCGTCTGGGCCGCTCCTCCTCGGCTGAGGTCAAGTTCTCCGCTACCACAACATCGATGTGGGGCTACTGTGCCCCGCGGGCTCCACGCCTCGTCTCCTCGCCTTTCCCGCTCAGCAAAAGGGCAATCAGCACCTCAGAAGGATAATTTACAGGAAAAGTAGGGGTATGAGAGCAGAGCGCTATCAGTTCGCGTCCGCCATGATGGCTGGCTGGCCACGCCCCCCCAAATCACACTTACCTGGATGAGCCCTTAACCACTGAGGACATCTTCCAGGTAATACACAGCTTGCCAGGAGACAAGGCCCCGGGACTGGACGGGCTGACAGCCTCCTTTTACAACACGAATGCTGCACTGCTAGCCCCTCACCTCCTCGCAGTCTACCAAGAACCAATGGATACCGAGGTTCAACCCCTATCTATGCGAGAAGCTGTAATATTGTCACTTCTTAAACCGGGCAAACCAGCGAATATTCGAGACTTGTACCGCCCACTGTCCCTCATTAATATTAACAATACAATATTTGCCAAATTATTTGCTAATAGACTACAACCCCTTCTCCCACTCATCACCAGACCTGATTAATCGGGGTTCATTCAGGGTCATATGAAAAAAATTAGGGGTTCCCTGGGAAAATGAATATATGTAAGGAGAAGAAGGCAGGGAAAACAACAAGATATATGACAAAGAACACTTCTCCAAAACCATTCTGGGTCGCTCCACGGCACATAATTTACGCACCTTCTTTGCAACACTGCATCACTTAGGCCCACATGAATCAACAATGCCATTTGAGATTCCTTATTAGCGAAAAAAAAGGAATCGCTAATAAGGAATTGCAAAAGGCTATTCATGAAGAAATCGCTAAAAAAATAGTGATTTCTTAATATTCCTTAATTTTGATTCGCAAATTGCGAATCGCAATTAAGGAATACCTCCCCATTAATTCCTATGGGCCTAGAGGCCCATAGGAATGAATGGGAAGACATTCTCAATTTGTGATAAGCAATTAGCGAATCGCAAATTGAGAATGCAATTTCAAGGGTGCAGGGGTGTCCAAAGGACACCCTGTTGCACCCCTGAAATTAATCTGTGTACATATGTTGTGCACACACATGCCCTAAGGGCATGTGTGTGTACAACATGAAACTTTTAAAAATGCACAAAAGTGCATTTTTCAAAGTTTTTGCAAATTACCATGAAGTTCAACTTCATGGTAATTTGCTCCCCCAAATTGCAAAATCGCTATTTATAAAACTATCATGCATTGCATTTAAGGAATCGCAAAATGCGATTCCTTAAATGCAATCGCAATTTGAGAACTCGCAAATATTTGCAAAGTCTCAAATTTCGAGGACCTTCACCTTTGATGCATCGCAAAAGCTCATTTTGCGATCGCAAACGGACGATTTTTGCGAATCGCACCATTTGCGATCGCAAAATGCTTTGATGCATGAGCCCCATAGATCCTAAAGAACCGGCACTTGCTGCCTTCCTAGATGCCACAAAGGCATTTGACTCCCTAGAGAGGTCCTATTTATTCACTATCCTGTCCAGAAATGGCTTTAGCACTAAATTCGTCAGATTAATTTGTTTACTCTACACGAATCCCACCGCAAGACTAAGAGCAAATGGCCGAATTTCTGACCCATTCCCAGTAACCCGGGGCACACGTCGGGGATTTCCCCTGTCCCCTTTTCTGTTTACCGTGGCGATGGAGCCTTTGGCGCCAAGACTACGCCAGCATCACACCAATAAAGGACTAGGATTCACATCCAGAGGATTGATTGCTTCACTCTACGGAGATATCACTCTCTACTTACACAGGCCTGAGGAGAATCTGAACCCTGTGTTGAGCGAAATCACCTAGTTCTTGGGATTTTCCAGAATAAACATTAATTGGTCCACATCAGTACTCTGTCCTCTAACTGACGCCCCCCCCTTTGCACTGGACTGTCCCTTAACCTTGGCAACAGACCCGATCAAATACCTGAGAATTTGGCTCAGTCGCGATAAACACGAACTCTTGAGCATGAACTACAGCTACGCAGTGGACTGGCTTGAGGGGAAAGTCTCAGCCTGGTCCAGACTGCCCTTGTCACTGACCAGCAGACTCATCATGGTGATAATGGTGGTGCTGCCTAAATTCCTATATTTATTCGTAAACATACCCCTGCATTCTTCAAATGGCTTCGCTCCCTGATGGTATCCTTGGCATGGGCGGGCAAACAACCTTGTATATCATGGGAATTACTGCCACTGCCACTTAAACAGGGATGCCTGGGTGCCCGGACCGGCAGCTACATACCTCCTTCCCGATCGCTCCCCCGCTCTGCCAGCCCTTGAACATCTGTTAACCAACCCCTCTCCCAGGAAACTTCTTACGCAACTCTATAACATTACTCAGCATACATCTCCAGTGACAGTGGCTAGGTCACAAGCCAACTGACGCACAGAACTAGATCCGCTCCTCAAGGACAAACAGTGGACCTTCTTCTGTACCCAGCTTGAGCTCCTCTCACCAAACTACAAATTGAGATTAATCTATTTTAAATTCCTCCATCGCATCTATCGTACCCCACTACAGATGTTTAGAATGGGTCTCCAGCCAGATGCGAACTGCTGGAGATGCAAACAACTGCAGACCACTTTTCTACACTTAGCATGCCAATGCCCCTCCATTGCCAAATTCTGGGTCAGGGTTTACAAGATAATACATGAGTTCACGGGGACAGACTTGGAACGCACACCACTGGTGGCCCTGCTGCTCTACGTTACAAATGCTCCACCTGCATCGTGCCGACTACTAGCCATGATGCTTCTTTTGGCTAAACGCAGAATCGCCATGCTTTGGGGAAAAAGCACGGCTCCCTCAATAGACACATTGATTTATGATATCACGTACTACCAAGAGCAACTGTCAGTCTTTTGGGAGTTAATGCCCCCTAGTGTCCAGACTCAAAGACATTTGAGCTACCTTCATTCAAAGGAAGGGAGCAAGAAACATACACACCTGACCAACCTGACATATCCCTAAACCTGACGACACCTGCTCATTAGTCTCTCACGCCTTTTTAGAGGTACAGGCAACTTACTCAAGATTGATATCTCACGTCAGACAATGGGTAGATCAAAGTATATTTTGGATGTGCATGTAAAACACACCTCACCAGTCTGCATTATAATGTGCTGTTTCTTTTGTAATATGGAATGTGCTGCTGACTATTCTGTGGTAGTGCCTTGTCCCCCTGGCCCCCTTCTCCTAATGGCTTATCATAGTTCAAATTATTGACATATAAGCCATGTACCTATCCAACATTACAAATTGTCCTGAAACACTGTATGGCTACATAAATGAATAAATAAAAAAAATAAGGACACAAGGGATATGCCTGATACCCTAGCACGGATTCTTAACGACTTTGCGTCCCTTTTCCCAGCCTCTAAGTTAACTGGGTGAAATCCTGTCTATACATTGTTACATTTACTACTGTAATGCCTAAATTGTTTTATGGTACTTCACAAGATGTGCATAAAACTAGCTAAAATGTGTACACCAAGAGACTTTCCTCAGACGCATTCTGTTGAGACTCTCCCAGCTCCTGCTTTTATTTTATTCCTGTTTTGCCAAACGCATCTTGTCTTTTTATTTTCTTTAAGGTAAATTCATATCCGAGCAACAAAACCAATTTTATCAGGTGCAGAGCAATATGTGAATTGTTACATAATCAATCAGTACTTTTAGAGCACGGCTTATCACCAGTGAGAGTATCCAGGCGCTGGCACGCTGGGCTTAGTCTAAGAGCTAGGTCTTGAGTCTCTTCCTGAAGTCAGTCATCAAGGGCAAAGTTAGGTGGTGGAGAGGGAGGACGTTCCAAGACTTGGCAGCGAGGTGGGAGAAGGAGTGAACTCTGCTGTGGCTATGACGGATGCGTAGTGTCTGTGTAAGGGCGAGGGAGGCAGAGCGAAGGTTTCTGAATGGTTGGTTGAAGTTCAGGCAGTGGTTCATGTATGCAGGTCCTTGATTGTGGAGGGCCCTGTAGGCATGTCAGTTGTTTGAATTGGCATCTTTTTTTGGATGGGGAGCTTGTGGAGATTCTTCAATTGTGGGGTGATGTGGGTCCGTTTGGGTAGGTTGAGGATCAATCTGGCTGCTGAATTCTGTATCGTCCGGAGCCTTCTCGTGAGTTCCTGTGTGCAGTGCATTTTCGTAGTCCAGGCCGCTGGTGATTAGGGCCTGCGTGATAGTTTTTCTTGTGCATATAGGCAGCCATTTGGAGATTCTTTAGAGCATGTGGAGAGTGTGGAATCAGGAGCAGGAGACTGCATTTATTTTTCGTTTCATGGTGAGTTTGCTGTCCAGGATGATGCTAAGGTTGTGGGTGTGATCTTTTGGTGTTGGGGTGGGTCCAAGTTCAGCAGGCCACTAGGTCTCGTGTCAGAGGGAGGCACGGTTGGCAAAGATCAGTACTTAGGTCATGTCCGTTTTGAGCTTCAGACAGTTGTCCATCATCCAGGCTGTGACGTTCTTCATGCAATACGTTTAGGAACAAAGGTTAAAGTGAGGGTGTTTTATAAACAGTAGTGCAAAATAAAAATTTTCAATAGAGAATGCTTATTAGTAAAAGATAAACAAGCACATCACCCAGTTTTATTATAAAATGCTTCATCAAAAGTCTTTACATCAAGAAAATGAACACATTTTCTGCTTTAGAACGGCTGTTATGCCTATCACTGTTCCTTTCTATGAATCTCTTCACTGTTCCAAAATGGCCGCCATATTGGTGGACTGCTTACCAGTCCCTTGTTGATGTTTACCAAATGCCTCCGACATGCTTTATGAAGCATGAACACCGGTCACTCCGGGTTCTAAACGCCAGTGGGAACTCGTGGTTAATGGCGTTTCAACATCACGTTTCTAGTAAGTACTAACCCGTCGATATCACTGAATATTTCACCGCGTTTTTGATAATCACGCCGGAACTTTGCGGTTGGCAGCAACGGTTGACGCTTAGTGTGTTTTCTATCTTGATGTATACGAGCTAGTAACATCCTTTGTTTTCACTTGGTCTATCTCGGGCGTTGGTCTTTTCTTTCCTTTTTTTGTTTGCTTTAAAAAATTTGTAGCTTCACATTAATATTTCACCACATTCGGTAATTTAAACGAGCACCATGCACGTATGGAGATTTATGACATATATTTGACCTGCATCTTGTTCTTCACGAGCACGGGGATAATGTGATTTACCTAGTAATAACCCAGATATATGGTAGTATTTTGTTTAATTTGTCTTATGAATAGGAGACATCCCCCTGAAAACAGTCCGTTTTTCATTTTTTCCTTAGAGAATTCCCCTGATGAAGGGCTGGATGAGCCCGAAATGCATAGGGATGTAGAAAGAAATACCTGTGGATGTATTTATTGATGTTTGAAGAATACTTTCACTGTGCATATGAACGTTACGACACTATGAAAAAGTGATAATCATCCTTACAAATTCATTTGGAATGAACTTTGTGTTTGTTTGAACTTATTTATACCTACGGGTACTCATAAAGTGGTGCACTGGGGGACAACTCCCATTGGGAATTGCTTAATAGAGTTTTCTCCAATGCTGATTTGTCTAGACAGCGAAGCCCTAGTTTGCACACAACAACCTCCTAACTCTTCAACTGGTTCACATTAGCGGTGCGTGCCTTACTCTTCCAGACATTTTTACGGATGTCAGGTACAGGGATTATGATTTTGTACTAAGAGCTCTGTGTCGAAGAGACAGAAGCAAGCTACTTGGTAGAAGTTCACCTGTGCAAAACCGTTATGATCGTGTGGATGGGACAAAAGTGTATATGTTTGATATGTACATGATGGGACTATCCTAAGGGACATGACAATACAAATCGCACATGAACAACACGCAGGGAGTTAACTCGCTTAACGGGATAAGGCAGGCTGATATAGGGGAACTGAACGACGACAACTGAAGGGAGGCACTGCATTTCCCAGAAAAGAAGCGATAAAGGCACATTTTTGTCTGATCCAGATTAAGATACTGCACAGAGTAAACTACACCGGGGTACTCTTGCATAAAATAGGCAAAACCACCGATGAAACATGCCAGTGAACCTGCAGAAAAAAGGGCTTGTTTCATACACTGTGGGACTGTCCCAAGACGCAAATATTCTGGGGGAGGATGAAAACCAAATTTGAAGAAGCTATAGGGACACACATTGAAAGCCAAGCCCCACTCATGCTATTGGGGATACGGGGTGACTCTGATCTTGCATCCTACAAGAAAACCTTTGGTAACCTTGGATTCCTACTGGCAAAATGGGAAATTGCCCAGAAATAATGAAGCGCAGTAGGGCTGTGGCTGTGAGACTGGGAACGGGAAATGACTATATGCTACACTAGGGAAAAATTAATATACAATGGAAGGGAGTGCCCCCCAAAAAATTGAGAAAAAATGAGGAGGGTGGCCCACCGAAGAGTAGAAGACCGGAGACATTATACCAAAACACCAGGCCTACAGTCGCCCAGACCCGGTAATGATAAAACCCTCCTTGGATAAACATACCGTAAACAGAACCACCCCAGCACGGTGTTCCAGTAAGGAGACGTTTATATTGTTCAAAATCATGCAAACTCACACACTTTCACCGCCAGGTAGGAGGGGAGGGAACTGGGAGGGGAAGTCCAGGTGTCACTACAATGGGGCCGATTCACTGAACTAACTTAAGACAAAATCCTAAACTTACTACTTTTGGTATTCACAGAAGTTAGGATTTTGTCTTAAGTTTGTCTTAAGACAGACTTAAGACAGACTTAAGTCTTAAGTCTGTCTTAAGTCTGTCTTAAGTTTGTCTTAAGACAAACCTAAGACAAAATCCTAACTTGTGTGAATACCAAAAGTAGTAAGTTTAGGATTTTGTCTTAAGGTAGTTCTGTGAATCGGGTCCAATGTTTGCATGTTGAATATTCTTGTGCATGACCTCTCAAATACAAATAAAATATGTTTATCATTAAAAAAAAAAAACACTTTCCATAAAAATGGATTCAGAAGTAAACAATTCACAGAATATATATTTGAGGGACAATACAACAGAAACCTGAAAGATGAATAAATGTCAAATCTGTCAATATGTCAAGAGTAGAGTGAATACTTAGAAACACTGAATCCTGGTCTTCCCAGAGTTTCTCCAGCAGTTTTGAGGATCTTGCACACCTCAGTACAGAATGCGATGAAACAACTGAGAGGGGAGAACAGTGATACTGGAGTTCTTCGAGTAGCAAATTGGCGACTGTAAATGAAACCGCAACTCTGAGCACATGAAAATTTGAGTCCAAAGAAATTCATCCAACAGTCGTCAGTTTGTCAATCTTTTCTTTAATCGGTCATCACTTCTTGCACCAGCCAACACGCGTTTGGTACAGTCACCCACAACTTCGTCAGGCTGTATAAATTTCGTATTGGTGCGTATAGACCATATAGAGTGCTGATGTCAGCAGTAAAATCAAACTAACATCTCTCGAGTACGAGCCGGCGGCGTCCTAACTCCAATCCAGCGTGTAGTAGAGTAATTGGCGAGTGTAAAGCCAGGACCAGAGTAGTGTTGTGGTGTTGCTTCTGTCAAGGAAAACTGTCTGGTTCAGAAGTTGAATAAGGCAGGGTGTTCGGAGTAACATGACAAATACCAGAATATTAGAATAAATGGTATTCAGAGCATAAAAGTCTGCTAGGCACTATGTGGATAGCTTACCTTGCTCCCCAACAGGGGTTGCTGTTTTGAGAACAGTAACTGACCTGGATACCGACCCTGACTTCCTGGATGCCAGAAAGCAGGAATCTTGCACCAGTGCAGAAATGCATGGTCAGACCAACAGAAAAGAGACACAATAGCGAAGCCGACAACAAGACTGTGGGACAAACCAAGGGGCATATTATCAAGCACGGTGTTAAAATTATCGCCACTTTAGTGGCAGAAAACTGCCGCTAAAGCAGCTATAATGGGCTTTGATAATATGTCCTGGAGAATTCCAATAGAAGTCCATGTTCACAGCAGAACATGGGTTTCTATTGGAATTCTCAAGGGTATATTATCAAGCCCATTATCGCTGCTTTAGCGGCATTTTTCTGCCGCTAAAGGGGCTATAATTTTAACGCCGTTTCTTGATAATATGTCCCCAATTGCGAGAGGATGAAAGTTGGGTGAACAAACTATCGAGAGCGGAAAGTTAGTGCAACAAGATGTTACCAGGCATGGAGCAATGTTCAGAATGAGGTTACTATGCTCTGCTACTCAGAACTGATCCTTACACCACAAAATCCTACCATCGTGTTGGTTACTGGTCTAGCTCTCCCTCACATGTCATTGTTCTCTCTTCGGGGCATATCATCAAGTTTTGGCGATGAATATAGGTACATATTTATCGCCGTCTATCTCTGGAATTTTTCGCCTGGTTAGCGCGTTATCAACAACGCGCATCGCTGAGGCGTTAAAAATTCCAGCGATAGTGGGGATATCGCCCTTTTCCATGGAACATCCCTGGTTAACCAGCGATGTTCCGTGGAAAACGGCGATATCCTTGATGATAGGGCTTGTGGTCTTAGCCACACAATCCACCCCCCATGTTAGGTATGCCTTAGTCAGGAATTTAACAGACGTTAAATTCGTGCGTTAAGGAATACTTAACATGATTACAAATATCGCTAACCCTCCTTGATAATATCTTGACTCAGGGTTAGCAATATTTTCCCATGGTGTATTGTCAGGCACGCCTCCTTTGCATCTCATTAGCGATGCGATGGGAGGCATGCTGACAAGGGGCGTTAATGCAAGGTAACACGTGCTAGCGTGTCCTTGTTGATCATGTGATAATATTATTGCCGCTTTTCACCCGAAAACGGGCTCTAAAGCAGCGATAATATTATCGCCGCCCCTTAATGATATGCCCCTTACGGAGTTTCCAACCCTAAACTTTGTAACTCTGAGATCTCCTTGGGGGATCTTACTATGTCTCTTTTGCTCTTTGTTCGTAAATCTGGAGACATTGAACCCCACTTATGTTTCTGATGAAATCCTCACACAATAGCTTAACATAATTCAAAGTTTGTATGTATTACAAGTGTTGGACTTGGCCTTTCCCCCAAAATCTTTCGCTTTTTGCCCCCCTAATTTGGAATGTCTCCCCCATGGGAATAAACCTGTATAGGTCATGTGTGGTGTGAGACACCTTGTTAATATGGAATGTTATGTAATGGTGAGAGCATTTGTAAATTTCCCCCATTTTTGAAATGCACCTGATTAAAATGTTCTGTGTTTAAAATGGATGCCATGGCCATGGGTTTTGCCACCGGACTGCCATAGGTCAGCGGTCTAGATAATATTACCCAGCCACCCCTAGCTTTTGGAGGGAAAGCCTGGCACCCAGGGTGCTCAACCCCTCCCCGTGAGCCAGTTTAGGCCAGCTTTGCCAACATTCTAGAAGGTTCTGGCACTGCCTGGGAGGAGGGTATAAGTAAGGGGGATGTGCCACCAGAGAGTCAGTCAAAGCTAGGACAAGAAAGAGAGGGGACCTGCTGCGAGGTGCTACCGCCACATGGGCCTGTGAGCTGGGCCCTGCACCCCTAAAACACCCCCTCTACTGTCCCCCGGGCCCCTGACAAGGGAGGGCCCCTACCCAGGTCACTGACGCTGTTTGGACCGGGTACCACGCCAGCACTGCGTGAAGAAGCGCCCAGGAGGTGAGGAGTGTGCCCCTGAGGAGCTGTTGTGGGACTGTCTGCCCCCCCCCCCTCTGGTGAAGCTGTGGCCCCTTTGGAAGCGCTGGGCTGTGAGGTGCCTATGGTGAAGGGCTGTGGACTGCTGACTGGCGTAAACTGCAGTATGGCCCCCTAAGTGCTGTGAGTCCAAAGACTGTTGCTGTCTGTGGAGCTGCCTGGGGAGGATTGTGCCCCCGAGGGACTGTGGCATGCTAAAGCACTGTGCCCTGCGATTGGTGTGGCCCCCCGAAGTGCTGTTGGCCCTGAGAACTGTGTGGGCCGCGGGAGGAGCTGTGCCCTGTGAAAAGCGCCCCTTTTTCTGAGAGGAATAGCGCCGTTTGCTGAGGAGAGTAGCGCCATATAAATAATTAATTAAAAGGGACCCTACCCCTTACTGCCGCCGAGGAGACTGTGGCGCTGCTTGAAGATTGCGCCTAGTTGCTGCCGATCTCACCGCTGCGCCCCCGGCGTTTGAGGGACCCCCTACTGTGGGGGTTATCGTCGCGGCGGCCCCCGGTACCAGAAGAGGGCCGCCGAAGTGAAGAAAAGGCCGCGTTAGGCCCTGAGGCCGCCGTCACCCGCATCACGTAACGGGGGCCCGGCCGCGTCATCGGCCCGCCCCCGCCAACGCCGCGCACGGATTGGCCTGCGCGACCGTGCCCCTGGAAGGCCGCGCAGGGATTGGCTGCCGGCCGGCAGCCAGAGAAGAGGAGCCGACCCGAAGCCCCGGGTCCCCCTCCTACCTCACGGGTGAAGCGCCGGTGCGGGGCCCCCGTGGTCGAGAGGGAGCCCCGAAGATAGAGCGACCGGAGCGGGAGCCCACCCCGCCGGTCTGTGCCCCGGAGTGTCGGTGCCAGCCCCGCCTCCACAAAAGAAGCGACCCGACGGCGTTGCGAGGTTCCCGGGAGGTCGAGGGAGCCCCGTGTGAGGTGGGAGGAAAGCCAGGTGGGCTTCCCCCACGTCGGCCAGGCCACCGCGTTTGCCCCCTGTGGCCGCCCAGAGGCCGTTTTGAACCCCCAGGGGCCGGGTGACTCCACCTGTGAGAAGTGCCCCCGAGTGTTGCGGCTAGAGCCCGGAGGGGAGGGGGGCCTCGAGGCACATTGCCGGTGCCTGCCCCCTCCGCCTTGAAGCCCCGGGTCCCCGTGAGGTAGGAGGGGCCCGGGTGAAACCGGAAGCAGTGAGAAGGTGCTGCAAGTGTCCCGCTGGGCTCCCGGTTGGACAGGGAAGCCCCGCACCAGCCACTGAGGAGAGTGAGCCCTGCATGGGAAGAGGAGTCATCCTCTGGACTGCCGGTGAGTGGGGCCTTAATTAAACTGTGTGGGGAGTGGAGAGGGCAACGGGGCACAGGGTCGGTGCTCGCCCCCCCTCTCTTGGGAGACTCTTGCTTGGCCCCCCCACAGGGCGACTGAACTGGGCAGGAGCCCGCCTTAAGTGCTGAGTGACAGACAGTGGGTAGAGTGAATCCCTGGCTAAAGGAAGGGTCTTGACTTCTGCCCCGATACGTCACCTGCCCCAGGGTCCCCCCAGGAATTATGGATGTCCCTTCTGCATTTCGCGCCCAGTGTGCTTATGGCCTAGGGTTAATGCCCCTGTTAATGGTAGGCACCCCCCATGCGTTATTCGCCTGAGGAGACCTTTGGGTTGCCCGAATTAAATGTTTATTCCTGCACAGTGACCAGGTTCTAGGAAATGTTTGATTGGTTGTGACCAGTTCCTACCGTTACTGATGCCAATGTATATTGATGTTTCACGCCTGTTAGTTGATCCTACGCTGATTCCAGGCTGTTATACAAATAAGGTTGTGGGCCCCTGCGGATGTTATTTACCTGCCTAAGTGTGCCTAATGTACGCACTGGTGAAGTGCGCAATGTGTTGGATGCCCAGGGTATTGCTCAGGAATAATGCGCCAGTGTTGATATACTTAAAGTTAAATGCCTAATGTCACAGCGTAATGTGTATGCCTAAGGTTCTATTGCATACAAGGTGCCTACTACCCTGATGAGATGGTCATCTCCCTGGCCTAAGGTGATGAGACCGATATCTAATGTTGATGTGCCCTTTTACTGCAGGTGTCCTGCCCCGGTGCTGACCTGAAGTGTCATTCCAGGCCCCTGGTTATACCCCTTGTTAATAAGCAAGCATTGCTGATTTATTACAGGTGTTCCTGTCTGTTGGGATTTGCTGTGATGCTATGAAGTTTTCCTTTACAGGGGTCGGGTTGGAGTTATACTGCATGGGGTGTCCTGATGCTAAAGTTGTACTTTGTAGTTACAGACTACTGCTAAGGATGAGAGCCTGAGTTGGCCCCGCCATAGTGACCCTAGGTTTAATGACGAATTTAATCACCTTCTTTATTTCAGCCATGGCTTACAGACCCAGCCCTTACTTCCCATGTAAATAATCCCCCCTGATACACTTGGCTCTGGTGCCAGTTGGCGCCGTGTTGTGATACCACTGTTGATGCATTTTTGCCTTGCAGGTTGGAGATATACTAAACTACTTATTGATTTTCCAACTCAAACTGGTGTCCTGCCTCTTTTGTGGTGTGCCTGGTGTGTCGTCTATGGGTACTGCGTGAGTGCTTCACATGTCCTCCGACGTTTGGCCTGCCCGCTTGGTTCCGTGCTTTGGTAACCCCATTTCTTACAACAAGGAACAAAGGCATGCTTCGATGTTTGAATTTTGCCCATTGCTATTGCTTGGTGAATTTACACCTGGGAATGGGTGACCAAAAATCTCTGAAAGACAATCTGCTACGTGTGTTAAATCTTTATGTATACATGCACTAGAATGCCTCTATGGCTTCCTATAGATAGATAAAAAAAGTTAGCACAGGATAAAAAAACATTATTGAAGATGCAATGAAAATATTCAGTAGTGAACCATTTTAGGAAAGATTAACATAATTTAAACCTAGTATGCATCCAAGTAGTAGATATAATTGAGATATTTAACAGAGGAGACAAAAGCAACTTATTGTCGAAGTGTGATGATTACTGGATTAGTTGTTAAAATGTATTAGCACTCAAGGACCTTAATGAAAGATGCAATTTCAGTTGCTGTCTTCAAATAATCATACCTGGAGATCTGATGAGTGTGCATTAAAGATAATACCTTAATTAGAAAAAAATACGGTTTTATGAACCATAACAGAGAAAGTGAACTGGATCGAGGGACTATGATCTTCAACAGAAGCAGCCTGTTCTTCATAACTCATATGAGATGTTAGAAACATGGGGAGAGTTAACGGCTAGAATTGGAGTTGTGCATAGACTGCCCGAGAGGGAGTTGGTAGTAGGTGGAAGTCTGGTTATTTGAAAGGACCGATGCGAAAAGGACAAAATGGATACCACATGGAGCTGGAATGCTGTGATGCACACATTTTGGAGACAGGTTTGATTAAATGAGAATGGTGATTACAGGTAAAAACAGGGATTGAGATTCATGTTAATACAGGTTGCTGAGATTTTGTTTTTTGATGTTTCAGTAGTCATATAGTTTTGTAGGGCACGTCTAAATTTGTCCATTAATGATAAAACTCAACATAAATAAATTGTAGGTGGAAAAACTGCATAAAAAGGGATGATGGGATTATTCAGGAAAACGTATTGATACTATGTGAAAAATTATTTCTTTGCGGAAGGTTAAATGTTTTGTAGTCAGCAGACCCCCATCAATCACATTCTCAGAATCAGAATCAGTCTTGACTGATCCGTCCAGGGATGCCTGGCAGTTCGGGCTGGATTGTTCCCATGGGGTGCAGGGCCAAGACTGATTTGCATATGACTGGGTCCAAACTGGTTTGGCGTGGTGATCAAGAAAACAATGGATTTAGACCCAACTCTCTGAATGGGGTTGAGTGTTTGACATTGTTCAGCATTCCGTCCATCAATTGTTCTTTTTGCAGATGTCCCCTCTTCAGTAGGATGGGGATGCTCAGATGTGGGTCCTGTGCTCACCCTGCTACTGGATTCAAGCTATCCTCGTTGATGAGGGGGTAACATCCCAAAACCAGTCTGTAGGAAAGTAGGATCTGCTTTCATGGTTACCCCACTTTTTGCCTGGTGTTATGCTATTTCTGACTAGTCTGACTGGGATCCTGCCAATCAGGATCCCAGTCTGTGCTTTCTTCCCTAAATTGGTTATGATAAGTACTTAGGTACATCTCAGATTGGACACAGGTGTACCCTTATAAGACCCTAGTATATGGTACTGAAGTACGCAGGGCATAGGTACACCAGGGGCCCCCCATGGGCTGAAGCATGTATTATGTCACCCATGGAAGACCTCTCAAACTATAACTACAGGCCCGCCATTGCAGCCTGTGTAAGCTGGTACTAGCACCACTTACGACAGATATAGGTTTCCTATATCTGAGGTCACTACACTTTAAACGTATAAGTCACCCTTACGGCAGGCCTTTCAATCCAGAAGGCAGGTTGCTCGGTTCGAAGTGTGAGAGTGCCCATGCATGAGCGGGGCACCCCATAACCTACGGAGTCCATTCTCCTGGGATACAAGTGAGTCAGCCGTATAACATATAAAGGGGCCACGAGTCATTAGGCGATGACCATCTCTAAACAGGCTGTAACAAACCGGGACTTGTTTAGTATCAAACATGTTGGAGTCATACCCCCACACCGTAACCGGTGTGGGAAGGGTATGATTCCATGCACTGTACAGCTCCTCCAGGAGGCCGTCAGTGCTCCCGGTACCAGTCCCCCAGAACCTGACAGCAAGCTAGGGCTGCTGCCGACCAGAGACATGTTTCTGCTCTCCTGCTGCTAAGCCAAGCTTGAGCAGGGGAAGGCCGAACAAAAGCTATCCTATCACAGACAGTCCAGTTCAAACCAGCTCAGGGAGCTGTTGGCTCCTGCTCTGGTGCGAAACTGGACAAAGGACATGGGAGTATCCTCCCCATTGTCCAGCCCCTCCTCTGGGAGGGAACCCTGAATCGTCCCAACCCTTTCCTTAGGGTACTTAAAGGCTTACCTGTGGGTGGGTCCCCAGATTCATCGTGGGACAAGATTCAGATCAAGACATCACTTCATCGACTGTCTGGGCACTTTGGACTTTGCTGGACTTTGCTCTGGGCACCAAGGCTGCCACTGGGGAGACTCCTGCTGCTCCTGGTTCTCGTCACCCTACTCGTCTGCTGCAACATCCATGTCTGTGCTCCATACAGGAACCTTCCAAGGCCTGTGAACATACAAGACACCTGAAGGAATTTCCCTTGAAGTGAAGGAGTCACTTCCCTGCATCTACAGGCACCGCAACCAAGCTAACCGGTCTGCTGCTCCTACGCTCTTACGGATTCTAAAAGGCTCAGCAACCCAGGTGGTGGTTCTCCAACTCCCTTGAGGCCTGCATTGTCTTCATACTAAGTTAGAGGCCAGTATACCTCGTCGGAGCCGCAGGAACCGAACCCCTGTGCACGGCGTCAAATCGCTGTTGCAAAGGCTTGTTGGCTCTCTTCCTCAGATCTTCGGGCTCCAAGTAGCCTCCACCTCAAGCTTCTCCTGTGACCAAGATCATTGTCCTCACTGCATCTCTTGCACAGTGGGCCTGCATCTTTAGTGAGCTGCTCGAGGTCCTCTTGCGACTCAAGTGCCTCCGGCCTTTGTGTCCATTTGAGGGCCTTCTTTGATTTCAGCAGGCTTCCCTGATTGCTCGGGGTCTGTTCTGACTCCCCTGCTTGTGGCGAGTCACCTGGACCTTGCTGGCCCCAACACTGCACCTTTTTCGCTTTCCACTGTAGTTGCCAAGGCTTGTTGGTATCCCTGACAGACACCAATCCCTCAGCTTTCGACACCCAACGTGGGACAGCTCTTGAATGGCTCCTGGTCTTCCACAGCAACGCCTGGTCCGCATAGCTGCAGCTCCAAGGTCACCCTCAGCTCTCCTGCAACACCCGACATCGGTGGGTATTCGTCTTCCGTGCATCCTGGTCACTCCTGAGTGGCATAGACTCTGTCCCCTCTGCTTGCAGGTACTCCGACTTGACTCCACCTTTGGCTTCCACCGGACACTTTCACCTTCTCCAGCAGCGGCATCTTCCTAAAGTCCTCATTGAGTTTGATGGCAGTTTCTGACTCCACTTCACACCTATGCACCCGACTTCCCTGGTGTACATATCCTGGTTCCTAGAGTATCCAATGGAGTGATGGCTCTTCAACCTTCTATCTTCCACTGGGTTTCTTCAGGGTCCATTAGGAAGGGTCCCTCTTTAAAATTGCAACCGCGACTTACCCATTGACTTGAATTCAGCACACAGTCTTGTTCCCACTCTGCACACGGCCTCTGTTGGGTTCCTAGTTACTTACCTCTGGTGGTTTCTTGGGTCCCCAGCACTTCTAAGTCTTCTGGGTATAGTCTTGACTTGAGTCGTGGCTCGCATCCCACTATTTTAGCATATGGTTTGGTCCCCCCTGGTGACCTTTGTGTATTTGGGCTACTTACCTGTTTTTATTTTAAAGTAGTGTGTGCATTGTGTATATCTCTGGGTAGGAGATATTTGTAGAAGTTAGTAAGTGTTTTATCATAAATACCTATTTTTTTAATAAATATACTGTGTGGTTCTTTTTCACCTAATCTATACCAATAAGATTAAGTGCTCTGAAACAAGTTGGTTTACACTCCTTCTGGACTAAGCCTGAAGGCTGCTCTCCACAGCTACCACTTAAAGAGCTTTCTAAGGTTGTCTAAGACCACTAAAATCACCATAAAGGTTGTCTGGATTAGTGCAGGGTGCCCACTTACCTAAGTGACCACCATATACTAAGCCAGCCTCCTAGGATGCTTGTTTCCGTTCCAGTGAAGACATGTGCGCAGTTCGTGCTGAACTGTTCCCACGGGAAACCGGGTCAAGACTGATTTGCATTTGGTTGGTTCCAAACTGGTTTGGTGGGATGAGCAAAAAATTATGGATTCAGGCTCAGATGTTTTACGAGGTGAGTATTTGACATTCTCAGCATTCCGTCCATCAGTTGTTCTTTTTGCATTTGTTACCCTAAGTGGGATGGGGATGCCTAGACATGGGTCCTGTGTTTGTCATGCCACTAGATTCAAGCTATCCTGGCTGATAT
This sequence comes from Lissotriton helveticus, assembly GCF_964261635.1. Classification (NCBI taxonomy): domain Eukaryota; kingdom Metazoa; phylum Chordata; class Amphibia; order Caudata; family Salamandridae; genus Lissotriton; species Lissotriton helveticus. The sequence goes on from NC_136070.1 coordinate 1,252,217,212, forward strand.
GGGGTAATACCTGAAACTGGTCATAGGATGCTTGTTTCCGGTCCAGGTAGAACCTAGCCTGGCAGTTCGAGCTTGATTGTTCCTGTGGGGAGCAGGTTCAAGACTGATTTGCATATGGCTGTGTCCAAACAGGTTTGGCATGGTGAGCAAAAACACAATGGATTTAGGCCCGATCTCTGACTGGGGGTGAGTGTTTGACATTGTTCAGAATTCCATCTATCAATTGTTCTTTTTGTATTTTTTATTGCAGTTTCTGTCCCTTAATGGGAAAGGGGCTCTTGTGTATAGCTACAGGAGCGCAGAACAGGGGGATGGTGCAAATCTGAACATGAGCTTGGATTAATGAGTGATTGTGCAATGAGCCCATGCAGCAAAGTCTTCCAAGTAATTGTGCAAAATTGGTGTACAAATCAAGATTTACTAGTGCAAATATGAACAAGATTAAAGAGTGACGGTAAACATCTGATCATACATTTAGGATTTCTGAGTGATGAGGAAAATTAAAACATGCAATAATGATTGAGTAACAAGGCAAACCTTTTAAGATTGAATAAGTGGTGATGCAAATATGAACATCATTATAGGTTACTCTGTGATGGGGCAGCTGAGCATGCATTTTTGTGGTAATACCTGACATATTACAGGCACTCTTGGGACCATGGCTGCTAACTTTGTAATGCTTGCACTGACACAACATTGGTAATTCCTAGATATTTTATAGCACTATTACTACTCCTGTGTCAGAACTCAGTTTGAAAGATCGGTGGAACCTGTCTGCACTCATCTATGCACTCACCATTTCATCAAACCATTACGCAAAGCCTTTATTCACCTATGCACTCACCAATTAACTCATGCAAGAGTTATCCATTCACTCTTTTACTTACTTATTCATCCATCAGTGCACTCACTTGTCCTTCCAACTGTTGAATCATTATCACATTAAGCCACTCACTTAGCCACACAAACTTGCCAATCAATGAAGAGTCACTTTCACTTATAAAATAGGTAGATCTATACACTTTGCCAATATTTGTGTTTTTGTGAGTTGATGTATGTAAAATATCTGAAATTATTAAAGAAGGGGAGTGTCTTTCTTGAAAGATAACCATGATAGAATTCACCAAACTGCGAGACCTTTCTAAAATGGTCACAATTTGAGATGAGCAAAACTCTGGGTTACAAATTTGAATTAGTGTTTACCTAGATAGTTATTGCATTGTCATTATCAAGGTTGATTTTAATTTCGAAAATGTTTTTTATTTTTCAGGTTACCCAACAATTGGTGGAGCTCAAGCCATCTTGACCAGGTAATAATATAGTGTCACCTTTTTTTTTTTTTTAAAACAACATATTTTATTGAATGAGTACATCACAGTACATTATCAAGCATTACACCATGCACCATCATGTTTTGGCGGAATAATTCACCCACCTGTAGATATACCAAGCCCAATATACAACTACCGGTTACATCCTTGGGGATACCTTGTGGTATGGGTAGAGCTGACTTCCATTCAAATAGTACTGTGTCCACATTCCGCTTTTTAGGGAAAAACAAGAACCAAGAACCACCCCTCCCGCCCCCACCCCCCATTAGGCTCAGTAACCAAGTAAATATACAACATTGTACATCGTCCATATCAGCATGTTCCCACTGGTTGCATCTACTTAACTATACATTATCATCAATCGCGACTTTAACCATCCTACGTTGCCCGTCTTGTATGCTCTTTTTTAAAAAACAAACGGGGGTATCTCCTTTGGGGCAATCGCTCCAAATTCGCAGGGCTCTGCACTCCAGAGGCCTCTGCCGCAGCCATATACCAAGCACAGAAGGGCACGTGACAGTTGTAAATACGGTCCAAACCACCAGGGAGCCGAATCAAATGAGCCATTAAAAAACAGTCACCCACACCCCAGTTTGCGCAACATTCCACCGAGTTTAAGCCATGGAAGAGTTCAGAGTCATTAAGCAGGAATGGTAAACAAGCATGCAGAAAGATCGGCAGTACAGCACCACACCCTAGCTCCCGCCCACCCTCACCTCCCCCTCCCATATGTTCCAAGCCCCAGCATGTAACTCCCCTTGTTTAGTCCCCAGGGAGATCATCAGGCGTGACCGGAAAGTGGAACCACAGTCCCCTATAATTCTCCCACCGCTTCCATATTTTGTAGTGTTTACGCGGGCAGCCACGGGCCACGAAGATGGGCTGTTCTACCCCATGTGGAAGTCGTGGCCATTTTTCCAGGCGGACAGCGGTGGGGCCCGGGCATCTTTCCATCTCCTGGCAATATCCCGTTTCGCCAAGGTGAGCTCCAGGAGCAACAGATGGCGCTTGTAGGCATTGCCTCCAATCCTCTCGATCACGTGTAAAAGAGCGAGCTGTGGAATGCGCGGGAGTGTCCACCCCAAGACCTCCGACAGGCACGAGAATACCCCCCGCCAGAAATGATCTAAGGTGGAGCAGGACCACACCGTATGCAAAAACATGCCCTCCTCCCGGCCACACCAAAGGCACTCCGGGAGGCAACCAAACCCGCCGGCCATAGCCGGACCCTCGTGAAGTAGACTCAATATAAATATTTAAATTGAATAAGCTGGAGACGCATGGCTATTGCCGCCCCCCGAGGAGCAGCGAGGGCCTCCCTCCAGTCCTCCTCTTCAAGAGTGCCCACGTCCTCCTCCCACGCTCCTCGCAACTCCTCTAACGTTGGAGCACTATGGGTGACCAGTGAGTGATATATCTTTGAGATCTTATTGGTCTCTAGATCCCCCATGAAGACCTTGGCCTCCAAGGGGCTGAACTCCGGAAGTGTGTTAATGCCCTCCAGACCGGGGGACAGCGCATGGCGGAGCTGTAGGTAACGGAAGAACTGGGATCTAGGCATGTCAAATTCCCTCTGCAGGTCTGTGAAGTACTTAAGGGTCCCATACCGCACTACATCGCCCAGATTGAGACATCTATCGCATCCCATCCCTTAAAGCCCTGCAGGGCCGCAAGCCCTGACAGGCGCCCATTGTGCCACAGCGGAGTTTCCATCATCAGAGTATTCCACCACCCCATGCGCTTCTTTGACTGTCTCCAAATGTGGAATACCAGCTTTGTTGCCGGTGGCAAATCTCTACGCAACGGCGCTGAGTATAAAATAGTGTGTAGGGTCCTTGGTTCCATCAAGTATCGCTCCAGTGCGTACACCGGGTCCCCTCTGTCTCCATACCACCAATCATTCAGAACTAGGAGATGAGAGGCCTGATAGTATGAGAGGACATCCGAGGTCGCCAGCCCTCCGCAATAGGTGGAGGAAAAGCACTTGTGTATTGCCACACGTACCGCTCCACCCCCCCATAGGAACTGCCCCAGTGCCGAGTTCACCTGCTGAAACCATCTGGGCGCTATCGGATAAGGGTGGTTCTGCAGCTGGTACAGTATCCGGTGAAGCATGACCATTTTAAAGATCGCCGAGCGGCCATAGATAGTTAGGGGCATGCACGACCAGAGCTTCATATCTGCGCGAGCGCGTTTCCCAGAACGGTGCCAGATTGCTCTCCCAAGACACAGCTGGCATGTCCGATAGGAACACCCTCAGGTACTTGAGGCCTCCATCAGCCGACTGCAGTGTAGAGGCCCATGACCCCACCGTCCCAGGATCTCCCAGTATCCACAGTGTGGACTTCCGGGGGGGGTTCATGTATAACCCTGAGGACTCCCCGAAGATTTTCATGATCTCCAGGATTCTCTGCCCCGACTTGTCCAGCTCAGTCAAAAAAAAGAGGACATCGTCCGCGTATAGTGCAATCCTGTCGAAAACACCAGGAGCCCAGTCTAACCCTTTCAGTTGTGCATCTAAACGCACCCAAGCCGCTAACGGCTCCATTGCTAGGGTAAACAGATACAGCGACAGAGGGCAGCCCTGTCTGGTGCCTCGCCTCACTGAGAAGCTGGACGATACAGCCCCGGCCACTCTCATCGATACTCTCAGATCGGTATATAGAAAGAGGATATACGACAGAAACCGGGGGCCGAAGTTGAGTCTGCGCAGTAGGGCGAACAGGTAGACCAAACTCAGGGAGTCAAACGCCCTATCCATGTCCGCCAATAGGAAAGCGGCAGGGATCCCAGTCCTCTGAACTGCCGCCAATGCCACATGTGCCCTCCGAATATTATGTTGTGTCGCCCGCTGGGGCATAAAGCCCGCCTGGTCTGGGTGTACTAAGACCGATAAATGTGGCAGGAGGCGGTTGGCCAGCGCTTTGGCCAGCCCTTTGGCCTCCACATTCAATAGAGAGATTGGGCGATATGAGGCGTGCTGCTCCGGAGGTCCCGGCTTCTGAAACACAACCACTTCTGCATGCCTCCAGTCCAGGGGAAGCCTGTCCGCCTCCCTGGACTCCTCCACTGCCGCACGATAGCGTGGGGCTAGCTGAAGATGATATCGCCGAAAGAATTCGCTTGGGAACCCATTAGGGCCGGGCGCCTTTCCCGAGTTAAGCTCCCCCAGGGCTCTGCCCAGTTCCTCATCCGATAATGGTAGTTCCAGTTGCTGCTGCGTCTCGTCAGACACCGCTTTAGGCGGGAGGTCTGCGATGAATTTATCCACCCATTCCTCCGCAATACACTCCCGGGGGGCATATAGGGCAGCGTAATAGCCGGCAAAGCTGTCCGCTATGGCCTGGGGGTTCACTAGTGGCGCTCCGCTCTCATCGAGTACTCCCGGAAGGGCCTGGGGACGAAGGGTTCCTTGACAAAGCCTGTGCAGCATTTTACTTGACTTGTCTCCCCATTGGCAGACTCTGCTGCGCGTCGCCAGCCATACTTGTATTGCCTCCTCCAAGAGGAGGACGGCGTATGACTGTTGTGCCTGAAGCAGACGTCGCACCCCATAACCCCATCCGCCTCCCTACTCTGACGTTCCAACATTTCTACCTCAGTGTCACCTTTTTTTAATGCATTTGTCTACCTGGTACATACTCATTTTCAGGGGAAGGATTGGTGTCTTGTATAAACAAGTTTTGTCAAAGAAAGGCAGAATGTGACATTGCCAGCTGATAGTAAAAAGGATGAAAGAGTAATACTCCTCTGGGTGGAGCCAAGTCAAAGCCCACTCTATGCTGGTGACTTGAGCGCCCAGAGGTGGGTGAGCTGGCTGAGATCCAGTGTGCACGGCTGGTGCGCCACCCGTGGTAAATAATAATACCCAGCAGTACCAGACCGCTTGCTAACCGGGATAAGATGCAACGCCATAGAATTTAGCTGGTAAAGAGAAGTTGAAGTAACCAAGAATGGCTGAACACACCGGGGTTGCGTGTGCTGGACGGGCTAGGCGCGCTAACAGAACAAAGTCAGAGCCAAGGATATATGCACTCAACTGGCGCAATGGGTAAGTAAGACAAAAGCCAGCCCAAGCTGAACTTTGAACAACGCAAATCCACAAGGGTGGCGGCGAAGACGCAACACCACACGACCAAGATGCCAACGCAGCGGGACCGGACCTGGGCGACCACATAAGGCATATGCTAGTAACTATGAAACAGAGCTTAACTACCATAGATGGTAAGATGGACTACCTCCCTTCATGTTTTGACCGTATGTGAGAACGGATTGATGAACACTATAAGAAACTACATGGTTGAAATGTTTGTCTCAGAGGCAGAAGATCAACAAGGTGAAGCGGCAGGGCGAATAAAAAAATGAAGAAGCTACTGACAACACTGCAGATTAAGGCGGAGGACTTGATAGCCTGCTCACGAAGGAATAACTTGCGCATAGTGGGCCTGGAAGAGTCTACAGTTACACGTAACATAGAGACCTTTATTGAGAAACTACCAATAACTCTGCTAGGCCCCTACACCTTCTCTTCATTGTTCATAGTGAAGCGGGCTCACCGGTCACTTGCTCCACAAACGGCACTGGGCGCGCCATCTCGAACTATAATAGCATGAATACTGAACTACCGAGGTAGAGTTGCAGCCTTATACAACCCCAGAGAACTGGAATCACTCCGCTATGAGGGATTCAAGATTTCCCTGTACCCAGACTTCACCCCACAGGTTCAGGAGGTGAGGAGGCAAGCAGAAGCTTCAAGAACTAAATGTTGAATACGCCATGCTATACCCAGCGCGATTGTGCATGTTAGTCGAAGGAAAACCCAAGATTTTTTCCGACCCCAAAAGCCTGCAACAAACACTTAAGAACCTGGAGGCAGTAAAGGCCAACAAGCAAGTGAAAAAGCATACATCGATTGGCCACAACACCACCAGTGAATTAGAACAGCAAGACTAATTGTTAGGCATACTGGTTTGGCCATGATCTTTAAGCACAAGCTCGCTAGGGATTGATTCTCGAGTGGGAATTAACGGTGGTTTTGAAACGATTAGTAAATATTCGGAGTTACACTATGTAGCTGATGATAGGTCAGGTAATGTGTAGAACAACATGAGAAAATATGGTCTACAATAATCAATTCTTCAAAACACGTCTTAAGTCACATAGATATGGTTTAATTGCAGAAGTGAAGATATAACTGCTTGACGGCACAGACACACAGTTCGATCACGAAGTACGAGCTGGTGATCTCTGCCCTCAAGTGTTATACACATTTGTTCTTTTGGGGTATTTTGTTTCCTCCTAGGGGATAATGAGGGTGGGTTTTAACAAGCTGTTTCAAGTTTTTAGGTACACAGAGTGGGTGGGGGTGGGTAAATTGTTAAATTATACACTGCTTTTGCACCACAGCTTCTTGAAGTTTCAAGATGGTTGGTTGAGTACGATCTCCGATATACAAAATAGGCAATGGGAGATGAGAATGGTATTAATGCTTCAACACCTGCACATGGGGCCACTCTGAATTTCTTTACTTGGAATGTAAGGGGGCTAAATGACAACCGTAAAATACGTAAGGTGGTATTATATTTGCAACTACACCACATAGATGTATCTGTCCTACAGAAAATGAACTTGACACCTCAAACAGGGCTGCTCTCCCAGGGTAAGATGAGGGGTACATGCTTGGCAGCCAGGTTCACATTGCATGTTCGCGGTGTCCTGATCTTGACCCGACTAGGATCTGGCATCAAATTACACATTGTCTGGGACTGCCGGCCACCCCCTGCCTTATCATGCAAACAAACTATAGTAAACACTTATCAGTCAAACAACAGAATTCTTTGGAAGGCAGGGGGTCTCGTGACCCCCCGGCCGTATTTATTAAAATATGAAAACAAATCAAAATTAAATAAAATCACATTATTTACATAATTATTAAATGCAAAATGCAGACATTAGATTTACAGCGAGTTAGACAGGTATGATGGGCTAACCTTAACAAATGTCTAATACAGCGTGTTTCCTAACCGAATCTAACATCCTACATATCAATTTTGCATTCTAATAATTTCTGGTCCTACGGCAAGGTCGTTAACCGGTGTCAGATCCTTTACCCAGCTACGCCCTCACGTCTGAGTGCGCATGCGCGACAAGGGCCCGGTTACCGGGAGAGTTCATCCCTCTCCTGGTTGCCCTCGTACGCTCCGTGAACTCCATTTAACCTATAAGGAGGGCCCTTACACTCGCGCCATTTGCTGACGTCATAGTGTATGTGCGGGGTGGCTACCAGCCCGAGGAAAGCGTGACTCCCTCCCCCGCACCCTTCCAAGCAAGTGGATATCCTGTCCCTGAAGTTCTAGGAGAGACCATTGGCCCCTCCCCCCTGGGCAGCCCCATTCGTTAATGGTGCTGCCCCCTAAGGACCTTAAATTGCTGCTCACCGATTATGACCTTACCTTCTGACCCCCATAATAAATATGACGATTATACTAAGAAGGGAAAAAAGGCCTAAAGAAAATGATTAATGCATCAGTAACAACACAACCACTTAAGCAAGTTAAAATTAACATCGCCTGTAAACGGGAAAAAATGCCTAAGGAAGAAAACACATTATATACCTACAGCGTTGAAAAGCGCTTCAGAGGATACCTACCAACGTCCTTATCTTGAATTCTGTTACAAGGGATGGAGGGTGGGGAAAATTACAAGCCCCATGGCGGGGCGAAGAGCGAGCCTGGGAAGCGCGGGGCACAAAGAGAACGCTTCCCGTGCTCCCCAGGCTCTTAAAATCCCCCTTTGCTACGGGTCCTGCCCCCTTGACCCGGAAGCGTAAAACCGCTTCCGGGTCAACGGCGGGACCCACGGACCAAACAGGACGGATGAAGGGGGGCCGGGCCCAGCCATGTGTGCGTGGGGGCCGAGCGGCCCCCCCTTTCCTCATGGTCTGGGTCTGCCGGCCACCCCTCACCGTATCATTTTTTTTTTTGTAAAAACTATTTTTATTGGCATTTCAAGTCAAACATCACAGTTCAATGTGTATTTTATGCAGTAACAACCGACATTTCAGGATAACAGTACATTTCTGACCAGATGCCTTTTATGATAACAATCCCTTAAACCGTTCCCTCCCTGGGTCCCTCCCCCCTAGTCAGTGCGCCGGTGTCTTCTCTCTCAGTCAGCTAAGAATCAGCAACGAATTCCCTCCTCGAACCAGTCGAGAGGAGAAGGTAAGTAGTGCATACCAATGGGGGACCTGAGCTCTCGGGACCTCCGTTGTTACTTGTTACAGTGGTGCGCTGCACTGGGAATGGGGTACCCCTCAACAGAACTACCCAATGGTGTCGCTATTTCGCCATCCTCACTTTGGTCACTCTCAGGCATTTGGAGCGCGGTCACTAGGGCCTCCCACGCTCTGGCCGCCTCTAATGCCCTGTCACTATCTAGTCGCCTGGCCTGTTGCAGCCGCAATGCGCTCTCCGCTTTCGCCCACCGCTCCAGAGTGGACCTCCATCGCGAGTAACTGGGGCCCCGGCTAGATTTCCATTGCATGGTGATCTCCCGTTTGGCCAGTATCAGGCTCAAGTCATAAAATTTGCTGGTAATGCGATTGCGGGGGGTGTGAGGGAACCACAACAGTAAGAAAACGCCCATATCCGCGTCAATTTGCCGATCTGTGACAGCATTCAGGCAGGCCACTACCGCCTCCCAGTAATCAGTTAGCCTCCCACAGGACCATAACATGTGCGCAAAATCCGCGTCCTCCGCTCCACATCTAGGGCAGAGTGAAGACGCACCTTCAAAATATTGCGAGATCTTAGCTGGCGTCAGGTAAGCTCGGTGGAGGGAGAAAAACTGGACCAGCTGGAACCTGGCATTCCTAGTGCCTTTCCATGTCCGCCGCAAAAGCTGCGGCCACGTTGTTTCAGGGATCGGTCGCCGGATATGCCCTTCCCATTTGGCTCTCAGCCCATCCAGGGGCTGCAATGTTTCAATCGACAGCCTCCGATAAAGGCAGGTGATGGCCTTGTAAGTGCCAGACGCCATGACCACATATTGACAGCACTCAGATGTCGGTGGCTCAGAAAGCCCCCTCTTCCAGTGGCTCCGAATACCGGCCACCAGCGAGGCATGCAACAGATAGTCACCCCTCGGGAGGCCGTAAGCTTCGTGCAGCTCTTGAAACGAGAGCAGTGATCCCTCCTTGTAGAGATCACCGAGCATTTGCAGGCCAAGTTCCTCCCAGGTCGCCAGCGCAGACCAATCTCCCCCATGCGGAAAGGCGGTGCACATCCCTAGTGGGATCTCAGGGGCATATGGGCGAGTGACGCCGGATCGCCTATGGCATCGTAGCCAGCAGTTACGAATCGTCCGCTCCTCCCCTGTAAGCTGGGAAAGGTCCCATTTCTGGCCTAGAATTATAAAGGAGATGACGTATCTCGGAAGGATTCCGCCTGCTGCCCCCTCTGGACCTCGAAATTCTAAAGCCACTGCTTGGGTAAGCCACTGCAGCTACGCCGCCAAATAATACCATTCAAAATCCGGGGCTGCAAGTCCCCCGTCTGATCTGGGGCGCATCAACGTGGCCAGCGCCACGCGCCTCCTACCCGTTCCCCAAATGAACCCGGTAATTAAGGAGCGAAGTCTGGTAAAAACCGATGTCGGGATCATCAATCAATCAAGGACATTTATAGAGCGCACTACCTACCCGGAGGGTCTCAAGGCGCTTGGGGGGGGGGGGGTGCTGCTACTGCTCGAACAGCCAGGTCTTGAGCTTCTTCCTGAAGGAGAGGTGGTCTTGGGTCAGGCGCAGGTCGGGAGGGAGGGAGTTCCGGGTCTTGGCGGCCAGGTGGGAGAAGGACCTTCCTCCTGTTGTCGTTCTTCGGATGCGGGGGACGGCGGCGAGGGCGTGGCTGGCTGATCGGAGGTGGCGTTTGGGAGCGTAGAAATTGATGCGGTTGTTGAGGTAGCTCGGGCCTTGATCGTGTAGGGCTTTGTGTGCGTGGGTGAGGAGACGGAAGGTGATCCTTTTGTTGACGGGGAGCCAGTGCAGGTCTCTCAGATGTCCGGAGATGTGGCTGCGTCGGGGGATGTCGTGGATGAGTCTGGCTGAGGCGTTCTGGATCCGCTGGAGTCTCTTCTGGAGCTTGGCGGTGGTTCCGGCGTAGAGGGCATTGCCGTAGTCCAGTCGGCTGGTGACGAGGGCCTGGGTGACCGTCTTCCTGGTCTCGATGGGGATCCACCGGAAGATCTTCCGTAGCATGCGCAGGATGTTGAAGCATGACGAGGAGACGGCGTTGACTTGTCTGGTCATGGAGAGGGAGGAGTCCAGGATGAAGCCCAGGTTGCGTGCGTGGTCTGTCGGTGTGGGTGCGGTGCCCAGGGCGGGGGGCCACCAGGAGTCGTCCCAGGCGGAGGGCGAGGAGCCCAGGATGAGGACTTCCGTCTTGTCTGAGTTCAGTTTCAGGCGGCTGGTCGTCATCCACTCGGCTACATCTTTCATCCCTTCGTGAAGGTTGGCTCTGGCAGCGGCGGGGTCGTTGGTCAGGGAGAGGATCAGCTGGGTGTCATCGGCGTAGGAGATGATGTTCAGGTTGTGTTGGCGTGCGATGGGCGCGAGGGGGCTCATGTAGACGTTGAAGAGGGTGGGGCTCAGCGAGGATCCTTGAGGGACGCCGCAGATGACTTCGGTGGCCTCTGACTTGTACGGTGGTAGACGGACTCTCTGTGTTCTTCCGTCGAGGAAGGAGACGATCCATTCCAGTGCCTTCTCCTGAATTCCGACGTTGCTGAGGCGCTGCACTAGGGTGCGGTGGCAGACAGTGTCGAATGCCGCGGAGAGGTCTAGGAGGATGAGGGCCGCTGTTTCTCCGTTGTCCATCAGGGCTCGGATGTCATCGGTGGCAGCGATGAGGGCGGTCTCGGTGCTGTGGTTGGCTCGGAAGCCAGACTGTGAGGGGTCGAGGGATCCATTCGTCTCGAGGAAGGCGGCCAGCTGTTTGTTGACGGTCTTCTCGATGACTTTGGCTGGAAACGGGAGGAGCGAGATGGGGCGGTAATTTTTGAGTTCGGTGGGGTCCGCTGTTGGTTTCTTTAGTAGAGCGCTGAGTTCGGCGTGCTTCCAGCTCTCCGGGAAGGTGGCGGTGTCGAAGGAGGTGGTGATGATGTCCCGCAGGTGGGGTGCGATGACGGTGTCGGCCTTGTTGAAGACGTGGTGAGGGCAGGGGTCGGTTGGAGATCCGGAGTGGATGGAGTTCATCATGCGGATGGTGTCATCGGTGCTGATCGGAGTCCAGGCGCGGAGGGTGGTGGTGGGTGGCGTTGCTGTGGTCGTTGTGTGCGATGGTTGAATGCTGAAGCTGTTGTGTATGTCCGCGATCTTGTTGTGGAAGTAGGAGGCGAGGGAGTTGCAGAGGTCTTGCGATGGGGTGATGTCGTTGTTTCCGGCGTTGGGGTTGGAGAGCTCTTTCACGATGCTGAAGAGTTCCTTGCAGTTGTGTGCGTTGTTGTCCAGCCGGTCCTTGAATGCAGTTTTCTTGGTGGCGCGGATCAGTTGGTGGTGCTTCCGGGTGGCAAGCTTGAGGGTGGTCCTGTTGTCCGGTGTTGGTTCCCTTCTCCAGACTTTCTCGAGGGCTCGGCAGTTCTTCTTGGAGCTCTTGAGTTCGTCGGTGAACCATGGGGCCTTCTTGCTGCCGGGTCTGCTGGGCGGGGTCCTCAGGGGGGCGAGTTCATCCGCGCAGTTACTGATCCACTTCGTGAGGTTGTCGGCGGCCTGGCTGGGGTTTGCTGAGCTGGCGGGAGGGTGCTGACTCAGGGAAGCGGCGAGCTGGTCGGCTGTGATCTTGTTCCAGCTTCTTCGGGCAACCTGTTGCTGGTGGTGGTGGATCGTCGTTCTTCTGAAGGTGAAGTGGACGCAGCTGTGGTCCGTCCAGTGGAGTCCTGTGGCGTGGCTGAAGGCGATGTCTTTGCTGGATGAGAAGACGCGGTCGAGTGTGTGTCCGGCGAGGTGGGTGGGGGTGGTCACCAGCTGCTTGAGTCCCAGGTTTGCGAGGTTTTCCAGCAGGGTGGTGGTGTTGCGGTTGTCGTTGTTCTCCAGGTGGAAGTTGAGGTCCCCGAGGAGGATGTAGTCGGCGGAGAGGAGGGCGTGTGGGCTGATGAAGTCGGCGATGTCTTCGCTAAATTGTGTGCGTGGTCCCGGGGGTCTGTAGATGAGGGTGCCTCTGAGGGTGGTCTTGGGGTTGACGTGGATCCAGACCAGCAGCGTGCGAAACAGATATAATAGACGGGGTAGTGCCAACATCTTCAGTAACGCCACTCGCCCTGCGACCGACAACGGCAGCGTCCGCCAGAATCCCATGCAGCCTCGTAGATTCCGGATCGCTCTTTCAATGTTACCCTCCAGGAGGTCCAACGGCAATCGATATATGTGCGTGCCTAGATAAGGGAGGCAATGGTATTCCCATCGCAGCTAACCCTCCGGCTGGGAATCGTCCATCCTCGACACCAACGGGAATAGGCAGGACTTCCCCCAGTTGACCCTCAGTCCCGAAAATCGGCCAAAATCCGATAGCAAGCGCCTAGCCCCGCGCAGGGCAACGTCCGTGTCAGCCAAAAACAGTAGGCAATCGTCGGCATAGAGAGATATGTAGTGGGTGTCACCTCTTAGCTGGAGGCCCTCATACGCTCGGCCCATACGGGCGTGAGCAGCTAGGGGCTCTATGGCTAGCGCAAATAGTAGGGGGGACAGGGAACATCCCTGCCGAGTCCCCCGCCCTACTCTGTACGGGGCAGAGATGGTAGCCCCGGTCTTGACTCGGGCTATGGCCGCAGCATAAAGCAAGGCGGTCCACTTCACAAATCGTTCGCCCAATCCGAAGGCCTCCAACACTCGGAGCAGGTATGGCCACTCAACACTGTCGAACGCTTTCTCAATGTCGGTCGACAGGACAGCGGCACCCGGTAGCCCAGCAGCGTTGCCCCCCATAACCTGAAGCAGCCGACGCACACAGGTGGCGGTCGTGCGCTGGGGAATAAAGCCTGCTTGGTCTGAGTGCACCAAAGCGCGCATGTGGGCCAGAAGCCGCGTCGCAAGAACCTTGCTCAGGATCTTGTAGTCCGTCGTGAGCATGGACAGTGGGCGGTAGGCCGAGCGCGAGTTAGCATCGCCGCCCCGCTTCAGTAAGGGTATTACCAAGGCCTCTCGAGTAGTCGCAGTCAGGACCCCGGTATCCCAGGCCTCCCGGTAAACCGTCTGCAATCGCGGTATCAACACATCCGCATAGGCTGCATAAAATTCGATCGGTAGCCCATCTGTGCCAGGGGTCTTGCGGCGAGCCATGTGTTTAATGGCCACTCGAATCTCACCCTCAGAGATGTCCCCGCCCAAGCGGTCCACGTGTTCAGGGTCAAGCCGGGGAAGCCGCGCCGCCAGGAGAAACCCATCTTGCTCCACTGGCACACATGGCATCTCGCTCCTATACAGGCGCGCGTAGTATGTCAAAAATTGGCCATTGATCTCCGACTGAGTATAAACCTCGTTCCCTTCCGGAGTGGTCAGAGCCACAATCGGGGTGCCGCGGGACCCTGGAGCGGCCAGCCAGGCCAGTAGTGAGCCCACCTTGTCGCGTTCGGCATGAGCCCGAACTAGGAACTCCTTATAATCGAAGCAGCGCAGCTTCTCCGTCGCCACTTCCTCCCGTGCGGCCGAAACCGCCTCGCGAGATTCAGGAGTCACGTGGTGACGTCGCTCCTCCTCGCGTAAGCAGGAGGGTCTTGCGGATTCCCGCGGTAGCCGAAATACAGATTCCCCGAACCACTGCCTTAAAGGCGTCCCACTCCAGTGCTCTACTGGAAGCTGTGTCCGCGTTAGTATCAAAGTAGCCTTCCACCCCATTGCCTACCTCAGCCTTAAACGCCGCGTCCTCCAATGCCAACGGGTTTAACCGCCACGTCGGTATAGCCTGGCGTTGCCGCGTCCATTGGACCACCACCAGGCAAGGGTTATGGTCAGATATTGTTTTAGCCAAGTATTCACTGTGGCGGACCAAGCATTGAACATCCGGCGAGCACAGAATGCTGTCAAGGCGAACATGAAGCGCGTGTGGGGGGGAATAAAAGGAAAAATCCCTCTCTGTAGGGTGTTGGGTTCGCCATGCATCAACCAGGCCCCAGCCACTCTGCCACTCTCCCCTACTCTTCGCTAGCCTGTGAGCTGCCGCCTGCGCCAGTGGTGGTGAGACCTATCTAATTCCACATCTAGTACAGAATTAAAGTCCCCCCCATTAAGACCGTGTTGGCTAGAACTGTCTCCAGTTTCCCAGACAGTCGTGCAAAAAAGGCAGATTGGTCCACGTTTGGGGCGTAGACGCTGCAGAGTGTCACGTCCCTCTCATCCAGGCGGCCCTGTACAGCTACAAACCTCCCCTCGGGGTCGAGCACTGTCAGCAAGGGTTGGAAGGGGACCCCCGCCCGCACCCAGATCAAAACCCCCCTCGCAAAGGCCGAGTAGACCGTGTAGAACAGTTGTCCCCGCCACCTGCGCTGTAAAGCCCGCCCCTCTGTTCGGTCAATATGCGTTTCCTGCAGGAAGGCTATTTGAATCCCCCTACGAACAAGATAGGCATGCACCTTGTGACGTTTCAGCATAGAGTTCAGTCCCCGCACATTCCAGGTCACACACTTCAGTTCAGGTAGGATCCCCATTCATATCAGCAAGTACAGTTCTGATGAAAGATAAAAGTCTAGGCACACTGACAACACCCCAAAACCAGTTCTCGAAAACCACCCAACAATCCCGCGTCCCACCCATCCCCAGAATAGGCCCGAACAGCAGAAACCCATCCAAAAGTCAAAAGCTCAAGTAAAACAGTCTCTGGTAACTACCAGAGTCCCACAATAGGTGTGAGATAGAGGGGGCGGCCTGTCGCTACGTCCAACAGACCGTGAGCTACACGTGCCACCGGGCGGCCCTCCCCAATGTGCCCTAGTTGCCCCACATCCCCACCCCTGCAAAGGCGGAAACCACTAACGGCGGAAGGCAGTCCCTCCACAACAACACATCTCTCCGCTCACCCGAGCCACATGCCTCTGCCCCAAGCCCAAACAGGGGCCCGGCTGCAAATACAATACCATCACGGCGGGGCATGAGGATCATTCGTCCAATAAGCCATCAGCAGTCCCAGGCGTGACATGAGGCAGCCCAGAACCACCAGCACCCGACTCCTCCGACGCCGCTTCCTCAGAGCCCTCCCAGGAGCCCTACTCTACTGCTGATGTCGATGCCACCGCCTTGGAAATGGTAGAGACCGCCCGAAGGGCCTCCTTGCGTTCCAGCTCGGTCTGCGAGACAGAAGGTGTCCCAGCCTTCGGTGGTCGCCTCCTGGGTCTCCTGGTCCGCCTGGACCTCTGCGCCATCCTCCGCAGCTCCCCCGACGCAGGATGATCATCCGCACCAGCCTTGTATAGTTCCAACCAGTCCCAAACTTCGTCCGGGGAATTGTAGAAGGAGGATTTACCATCCATCATGATCCGCAGGCGGGCTGGAAATAAGAGAGAGTAACGGACCCCCTCCTCCCGTAGGGCCCTCTTGACTGCCAGAAAGGTGGAGCGCTGCCTCTGTACCTCAAAAGAGTAATGCGGGTAGATGGAGACCTGGACGTTGTCCACCTGGTAGGGCCCTAGTGCCCGCGCCCTCTGTAGAATAATGTCACGGTCCCTGTAGTGCAGCAACCGCGCCACCACTGGTCGAGGAGGCCGACCCACAGCTGGGGGCCGAGCCGGTACCCGGTGAGCGCGCTCCAAAGTGTAGAACGGAGTCAGACCCTCCGGAACCACCACGTCACGCAGCCAGGATTCCATGTAGCCCAGCATGTCCGCCCCTTCAATTTTTTCAGGCAGGCCAACCACGCGTATATTGTTGCAGCGGTTGCGCCCCTCCGCATCCTGCGCCCTCTGTTCCAGCAGGTGCACCCTTTGTTGCAGCTCCCCCAGCGAGGCCTCAGTCGCCTTGGTCGTGGGCTCCAGTGCGTCCATTCGAATCTCAGCTTGCTTGACCCGGTCCGCCAGTTTGCCGTGGTCCGCTCGCAGGAGCCCCAGGCTCGTGGACACCTGTCCGATGTCCCGTCGCAATGCTTCCCTGGTGTCAGCGATGGCCTGCAAAATCTGCTCCAATTGATCTTGTGGCAGGCCCGGCTTCGAGCTTTTGTCCACTGTAGAACCCTGGCTGCACGCCGTTCCCTCCTCAGCATCCGTCGAGGGCTTCAGGCGTCTTCCCATGGTGGTAGCCGGCCGCAGGTGTAGGGCGTCCCCTCAAACTGTTCCGTCGAGGGTGTAAGTCGCGTTGGTGGGCCTCCAGCCCCAGGGTCACCTCTCGTGGCTCGCTTGCTACAGCGCCGGGGGGCTCCGGGCCCAACACCCCACAGCAGGGAGTCAGCTAGCTGGCAGTACTTGTATCCTCCTGAGGTAGTAGGTCCCGGTCTCAGCCAGGGGGGTCAGCGCCACTGCGTGCCGGACCAGCACCACTCCCGGGGGGGCCGGGCCCCACCGCCCAACCAGAGGTCTCGCCAGGGTATCAGCACCACGCCGGTAGCGTCTAGTGGAGTCCCACAGGCTCCAATCACGTCAGGGGCCTCCCGCGCCGCCTCCTCAGGGCTCTCACCGCCAGCGGTCCGCGTTGGTCTCACAGGGGAAGCGGCCGGGTCAGCAAGGCACCTTCTGCCGGTCGTCGTCTCCCGGAGATGATCTGGGTGCCCCCGGGCTCGAGTCCAAGAGGCCCTCGCAGTCACCTGTGCCGGCCTGACCTCTCTCTATATGTGCTCCGCTAGCCGTCCACGCCTCAGTGCTCCTGCGGGGTAGCCCGTCCTCCGCCGCCGGGGCTCCGGTCGCGAGGTTGCCGACCCGACCCTCGTGGCGGCCGGTGGCCGGGCAGCTCGGCAGCTCTTACCGCAGTTCGGCCACCCACTCAATTGAGGCCGGGGATGCAGCCGAACACCAAGGCCGCACAAGATGGCCGGCAGCGTCCAGGAGAGCTCAGGCCCAGCGCGTCTCCGTACCGCCGCCGGGACAACTCCACTGCCCCAAGGTGAGCCTGAGAGTCTGTGGGCAGGGATGTGGTCAAGCCCCAGCCAGCGGGGCCAGCGAGGGGATGCAGTGCAGGATAAACAGGAAGGCCGTGACGGAGCTCAAAGCTCACGCGTCCATTCCCAACAGCGGCCAAGCCACGCCCCACCCCCCACCTTATCATGCAAACAAACTATAGTAAACACTTATCAGTCAAACAACAGAATTCTTTGGAAGGCAGGGGGTCTCGTGACCCCCGGCCGTATTTATTAAAATATGAAAACAAATCAAAATTAAATAAAATCACATTATTTACATAATTATTAAATGCAAAATTCAGACATTAGATTTACAGCGAGTTAGACAGGTATGATGGGCTAACCTTAACAAATGTCTAATACAGCGTGTTTCCTAACCGAATCTAACATCCTACATATCAATTTTGCATTCTAATAATTTCTGGTCCTAAGGCAAGGTCGTTAACCGGTGTCAGATCCTTTACCCAGCTACGCCCTCACGTCTGAGTGCGCATGCGTGACAAGGGCCCGGTTACCGGGAGAGTTCGTTCCTCTCCTGGTTGCCCTCGTACGCTCCGTGAACTCCATTTAACCAAAAAGGAGGGCCCTTACACTCGCGCCATTTGCTGACGTCATAGTGTATGTGCGGGGTGGCTACCAGCCCGAGGAAAGCGTGACTCCCTCCCCCGCACCCTTCCAAGCAAGTGGATATCCTGCCCCTGAAGTTCGATTATGACCTTACCGCCACAGGCCAGCATAGTTGACCGACTATCTGCCCCCCCCCCCCCCCCTACTGCCTACACTGAAAGGTCATACCCTCCTAGCAAAACCTTCTACCCATGCCAGTATGTTCCTTATCAATAAGGCATTCCCT
Organism: Lissotriton helveticus; assembly: GCF_964261635.1. Taxonomy (NCBI): domain Eukaryota; kingdom Metazoa; phylum Chordata; class Amphibia; order Caudata; family Salamandridae; genus Lissotriton; species Lissotriton helveticus. The sequence continues at coordinate 1,252,235,484 of NC_136070.1, forward strand.
GACTCTGACAAGTGGACGCCATCCCGCAAGTAGAACTGCTTCCCCCAAATGCACCCATGAGGTATACTCTGTAGATGATGAGTTCAAAAAGCTTGTATATTTTATTGTTGACCCTCTTTACCGAGTGATTCAACGCCCTGACCGATTCACCACCCCCCATTGAAGCCTCGGTATCAACTGTGACCACACTATAGTGCAATCCGGTAACAGTTTCGCCAGCCAACCTGCCGCTGAGATGATTTCTTCCAAAAGGACCCTTCTGCCCAAGTCAACTAAATCACTCCCCCCCCAGAGGCAGGATGACCACTGAGGGCGGTGAGGTGTGTCTTCTGAGTAAATCTGACATGTAGCCCCTAAGCTGATTAAGGCGGAGCCCCCCTCTGCCATGGAAGGACACATTGAGACCCCCGCACTGCGCCCTCCGTCTGCCCTCTCCTGCAAGGAAAATTGGTTTAGCACGTTTCACATAAGAATGACCGACTACCCATATTACATGTGTCCTCCTTTTGTCCTCCTGCTGTTGCCGAGATGTTGATGGTTGGTTCCGATGACCCTGAAGAAGTTTCCGCCCTGCGTCACAGGCCCGAGAAACTAGAAGATAAACATAGACAAAGCTGGCGTGAGGGGGTGTCGACTGACCTTACAACATGTGCAGCCGCACATAACGCTTATAGGCATTGGAAGACCATCTCCCAATCCTCTTCACACTATTGGCATTCAAACCCCTTGCAGTGCCCTCTGTGGCTGCCCCTATCCGGAAAGAATGTGTCCCAAACTCCTTGGGGTTTAAACCTGCCTTGGCAATACACATAGTTAAGACTCTTTGGAACTGAAACCTGGTCAGAGGGGTACCATTTGCATGCATTAGCAATGCTCCCTTCGCCTCACCTGCTCGTTGCTTGATGAACGCTTCTACATGTGACACCGGGCAGCACGGGTTATTCGGTGCCTGATGCAGTATTAAACTCTCCCCCCTGGCCTCCTGATCAGTCTTGGATTTCTGGATGGTGACCCGCATTGTGTCACCCCGTATACTGGTATCTCTCAGCTGAAGACCTCCTATCGTGTCAAGTTTGTTGCTAGCAACTAGTTCGCCTACCCGGAAAGCCCCGTAAAAGGCCAGGGAGAAGGCAGCCTTGAATAATATCACCTCCCCCGAGGAACTGCATGTATTGGGCAGGGCGAGGAATACTGCTGCCAACCGCTCTAGACCGATCGGTCTTCTGCTATCGGCGGTGTTTGCCTGTAAGCGCCGCCATCCCTTCAAAGCCTTTTGTATTATGAAGCTGTCCGTAGGATCCCTGGCTCCCCTTGCTTGTGCGAAAAAGGAAACTGCTGCTTTATGTCTGCTGGCTGTCACCACGGAGCGCCCTTCTTTGTGTAATGTGTCCATGTACCCATTAAAACTAGCCTCCTGATCCCATCTGTCCTCCCAATCATGACCCAGAAATGCACAGTAAGACCTGAACGCCCCTTCGTAAGCTGTCCTGGTCCTGGGAGCTAGGCTGCCTGCCACGAGGTTATGTAGTTGGGGGCACCAATCTGCCAAAGTGTCGATGGGAAGTGAGCTGAGGAGGCCTCTGCAGCCGGTAGGTGTTCCCTGAATACCTGAATCTTAAAGCGAGAAAGGGCGTCAGCTGCATTATTCAAGACCCCTGGAACATGTTTGGCCCTGAAATGTACATTCAATTTCATGCAACTCAGCACAATCTCCTTTACCAGGCACAGTATGAACTTACACCGCGCTGCCTGCTGATTGATGCATTCCACCACGGTCATGTTATCTGACCAGAAAATGACCGATCGATTAGCCAATTGCTCGGGCCATACCTTTAACGCAACCCAGATTGGGAACAGTTCCAGGAAACCAATGTTTACTATCAAACCGCTCTCTTCCCACCAGTTGGGCCATCTTTGGGCCACCCACTTATTGCCAAGTATGGCGCCAAACCCTATACTGCCGGCAGCGTCAGTCCATAGTCCTAACTCTGCTGAGGTCAGCGTGGGGGCACCCCACAGTACTCTGCCATTGAAATCTTCCAGGAATGCAATCCATATCCGCATGTCCTGGCGAACCTCGACTGACAGTCGTGTGTGATGATGCTTGTCCCGCAGGCCCTTCATGGCTTGCGCAATGGAGCGGGAAAATGGGCGTGCCATAGGTATGACCCTCAAGGCGAAATTTAACTGGCCAACTGTCTGCTGCAACTGCTGCAAAGTGAATTTCTTTTTTAGCAAACATAGTTCAAGGGTCGCCCTAAATCTCTCAATCTTTTCTTTGGGTAACCTAAAACAGCCTTCCATGGAATCCAATTCAATTCCCAAGAATTCCAGACATGTCAATGGCCCTACTGTTTTTCCCTGCGCGAGCGGGACCCCAAAAGCACGCATAAGCACACAAACTTCCTGCAATGCCCACGCGCACTCCTGTGTGCCCGCCCGACCCAGGAAAAGAAAATCATCCAGGTAATGCATGACATACTGGTGGCCCGTGTATTGTCTCAGGACCCACTCCAGGAAGAAGCTGAATGCTTCAAAGTAAGCACATGAGATAGAGCAACCCATGGGCATACACCTATCCATGTAGTATTTGCCTTCAAATGAAAAACCTAGCAAGTGTTGGTCTGTTGGATGCACTGGGAGTAGTCTAAACGCTGACTCAATATCTGATTTTGCCATCAGTGCCCCGGGCCCAAAACTCTCAACATTTCAACTGCGCGGTCAAAGGACGCATACTTCACACTACAAATGGACTCATCAATCGCATCATTCCATGATAAGCCCTTAGGTGCTGACAGTTTGTGTATGAGCCTATACTCGCCCTTTTCTTTCTTCTGGACCACTCCTAACGGTGAGCAAACAAAATCCTGTACCGGTATGTGGGGGAAAGGCCCCGCTACTCTACCTAAAGCAGTTCCTTCTCTATCTTGTTTGCCACCACCCCTGGATTGTTCTTAACTGACAACTGATTCCTACACTGCGGTGTCCCGGTATAACCCCCAGCTGGAATCCGGAAACCGTGTGTGAAACCTTCTTAGAGCATCCTTGCAGCAGTATGGTTTTGGGTATCTATTCAGCCATGGTATCATAGCAGCCACAATAATAGGTGATTGCGCAATAAGGGGGTGTCCCTGGAGAAGTGTGGCTCACTGGTTAGAGGAGGCAGACCTGGAAGCAGAGGTCAGCCCGGGACCAGGGTTCAATTCCCGGCTCGGCAGGGTCTTGAGTCCTAAAATGTCCATGGACTCGACAATTCTCGCTCTGGTGCCTACTCGATTCATGGGTTCACACTCTGCGACTCTGGGCAATAGCTTGCTTAATCTCCACAATGGCCCCTCGAGGTGGGATGCCTGGCTTTCACCTTGCGGATACCCTGCCGGGGTTATCTCACAGGGGAATACCAGGACGGGTTCCCTAAGCAAGCGCTTAGAAACCGCTCGGTGATTTGCGCTATATAAATTCCTGTACATTTACATTTATTCTGGTTTTCTCCTCCATCTGTTACCTGACGCACTACCTTTTGACCGTCATGCCGTTTCTGGGTGGGAAGGGTGGCCGCATATGTAACACGCGTGCCTGAATTTACAAGTGCCCGGTGCCCTGTTGCAGGTTCGCCTATTGAAATCCCAGCAGACTCCCTTCCCACCCGTATTACCTTTGGCCTTATTGGCCATTTCCCCGCCTTGCGCTGGCCGAAAGGGCTGTTGAAAGGGCTGGTGGGGCTTGGGGGAGTAGCCTTTGTTCCAGTTTGTGCTAGTACCTGCAGATTGCCCCTTCTCAAACTGAGAATGCCAGGAAATAGAATCGACCTTGTCCCAAGCTAAAGATCTGTTAAACTCCCTCGATTTCCTGAAAGCTATGTCATACTCTTTCCACGCATCCCCCCCATGATTCTCATTAAACATTGTAATCCTGCTCTGATAGCAAGCCATCTCAGCTTGCATACCGGGGTAACGTTTGGCGGTAACTGCACTAAACACAGAAAAAGCCCTGATCCAATTGATGAGCGTCTCCTCCACCCTAAATTTGTATAACTGAGATCGCCATTCACTAGGCGGCAACATCTCTTTCTGTGATTTAGCATATTCCCATTCCCTGTTGTCAATCAGCAATGAGAAAATATTAATATATTTATCTGCCCAAATCAATTCCTTCACACTTTGAGATACATGCTGCGCCAAACTCTCACCCCTGGAGGGAATTGCGCCCTCGCCCAGTACCGGCATGGCAACATCCTTACCACTTTCGGCGGGTTGCGTTGGCTCCACGGTCTTGACTGCGCCCCCACCGTTCGCCGGACCTGTTTAAGGAGAAATCGGTGCGCCCGGTGTGCTGCTTACGCCCCTAGCCAACACGATTTGTGCAACCATTCTCTGTGCCTCTGCACCAGGGACAGCTGCCGTAGGTAACATTCCCCCAATCCCCAACCATGGAAGCACTGCAGCTATCTGTGCCGCTAATTCTGGTGGCACCTGACCCGCCCCAGGTGATGGGCTTGCTGGAAGTACGGGCGGGACAATAACGGGGACGGGGTTACTCGGTGGCGCGACCGGCAGCGGGACAATGACAGGGACTGGGGTGATGGGTGGACTGACTGGCGCTACTGGCACGCTCACTGGAATTTGCGGCGCGGGCGTGGGTGACCCAGGTGCCACAAGCGCTCTCTTCGGTACCGGCCTCGGGGACACCCCACCCCCAATGGGCTTGGGAGGGCGACCACTACCCTTCCTAGTTCTGCTACGTTTCGGCGGTGTCTCGAAATTACCCCTTGGTTTGGGCGGTACTATGGTACGTTTAGGCCTTCCTGTTGGTCCTGCCTGTGCCTGAACCTTCACATCCAGCTCAGCGACAGTCCTACCCAATTTGTCCACCTTCCCCAATCTTTTGTCCATTGCAGACATTCTGCGCATCATTGTTCGAAACATTAATTCCATGCGCGAATTCCCTGCACCCCGTCTGGCAGACATAATGCTCTTACACCTACACTACACAGTGCGTTCTGTTAGATTCCGGCACACTGTGCCCTGTACCTGTCCAAGTCGGAGGCTCACGAGCTGGCCGTAGGCACCACGCAACTGTGACTGCACACACCAGCTAGCCTGGAGTGTTTGGGCAAGCAAACTCTAGCCCCGCGGCCCGCCAGAAGCAGTGAAATGCAGGCCTGCCCGCGTCCTCAGGATCCGCCGTCCACCGTGAGCTCCCCAGCTACCCGGTCCGCAGCAGCCCTTGTCTTTTAGCTCCTAAAATGAGAAAATTGTTAAAAACCGAATTCAGGTTATTCACCAATGGGGAATTTTCCGTCCCAAACTGTGTAAATGCTTCTTAAATGCTTTAAACGCCAAATTAGCTCCCCACTGACCCCTTAAACCTAAAGGCTGCCACTGGGATATAGCAAACAGTATGTTAATGCAAAACAAGCTATTGTAAAACAAATATAGTGCAAAACTTGGCCTGAATCAGCAGGTATGTTAATGCAAAACAAGCTGTTGTAGAAAGAAAAATACTGCTGTCTTATAAACTGTTTATAGAGTGCAAAATTGCCCAGAATCAGCTAACAAGGCACTTATCCCTTTGCCCCAACACAGTTCAGTTTGTTAAATCCAGTGAGATTAACTGATTTGCCCAGAATCACGCCTCATAAACAATTGTGTATAATGCACACTCGACCTACCTCTGCTATAATCAATTCAATGATAGAGAGCACCTTGATTTATTAGGCACAGTGAATTTAAATGATTTGCCCAGAATCACGCTGTCCCCAGCCTGTCCTTTCTTTCACAATGCCTTTAAACGTTTAATATGTAATTACCGGTCTGCCCCCGCCTAAATACACCGCAATCCGTACTTTGCTAACAGCAAACCCAGCACTGGTCTCCCATTCACTCGCTGCCTGGGCCGACCCTGCTTCGCAACGCCCTAATTGCCGTGAGACTCGTTACGAGTATACCTAGCTGATTCCTCCCGCTCTGCCGGTCCAATCCTCTAGCGGCCGTACCGCGAAGCCCGCAACGTACCTTGTGAGGCTTAAACCTGTTCCAAATAAACCCGCTCTCTGTGCCTGATGCCTGATGCTCCCACCGCACCGCTTGAATCGAAGCTCCAGGTGCCGTCCCCGATCAGCAATCCTGCTCTTCACGATCGATGGGCACGCTGACCGCCGCTCCGAGTCCTCAAAAAACCTGCCTCTCCAAATCACGAAACCTGAAATGAAAAACACAGAAAATTACAAGCCCCACAGCGGGGCGAGGAGCGAGCCTGGGAAGCGCGGGGCACAAAGAGAACGCTTCCCGCGCTCCCCAGGCTCTTAAACCCCCCCTTCGCTATGGGTCCGCCCCCTTGACCCGGAAGCGTAAAACCGCTTCCGGGTCAACGGCGGGACCCACGGACCAATCAGGACGGATGAAGGGGGGCCGGGCCCAGCCATGTGTGTGTTGGGGCCGAGCGGCCCCCTTTCCTGGAGGTTTGCGCAGACACGGGGGACGATATGTGATTGCTCACTGTAGTGTGGGGCACTTTGAAACACTTTTAATAGGGGTCTATGGGCCTTACTTTGACAACCCTCTATTTTATCATTCACTACTCAAGTATGTGCACTATAGACACATACCACAGATGTGGGGAGGAGATTTAAACTGTGTACTGTCCCCCGAACTAGACAGATCCTCATGCAATGCTGCAGCATCTGCCCAAGCAATAATTATGATAACCGAAACTAGCGGAATGGTAGACGCTTGGTGATATAGTTTTCTCCAGGGCGGGGAATGCACATTATTCTTCAGTTCACGATATTCATACACGTATCAATTATTGGCTGGTATCACGCAGCTTGGTGTCTTGCATAGACCGGTGCGAACACCTGCTCCAAACTTAATCCGATCACTCCCCAGTTAAGCTGACTCTGAAAATTGTAGACGTATAACCTAAAGCTTTCCCTTGTTGTTTCCCACAATACTAACTCCAAGACAGTGTTCAGAGAGGAGCAAGCTCAGACGATAGACCAATACTTCCGTATTAACCTGGGTAGTGTGTCCAGTACGGCTACCGTCTTTGAAGCTTTCAAAGTATACATTTGAGGTATTACAATTGCAAAACATGCCTGGGTGCTCTGTTCTATCCAGAATCGATTACAGAAGCTGGAAGGTTAACTACAGGAATTGGAATATGCATTGCAAAATGGATCCAGACCACAGACTCTAGCACAGACTAAGGCTAAACTGCTTGAATATAACGCGTTAGCACAAGATGAGATGACGCATCTTGAGAAATATGCCATGGCTAGGATATACTCTTCACTGGCTCCCGGTGAAGGAGAGAATACTCTTTAAGGCTCTATGCATCAGTCAACGTATCCTGCGGGAAAAGGGTCCGAAGTACTTACATAATCTACTGTCCCCCTACACTCCTAACAGGGCCTTACGATCCGGGGTTCGGGACAGGTTCAGATACCAGTAATTAAAAGAGCAAGAATGGGAGGTCGATCCTTTCGCTTCCTACCCACTAAACACTGGAACTCTCTTCCCCAGGACCTCCGATTTGAACAGTCCAAAAATAGATTGCGGAAAAAACTAAAGACATGGCTCTTTCAGATATAAAGCCAGACTGAACATGCTCTAATCGGGTTGCCTCTGACAGCATCAATAGCTGCAGGGTGGGACACACTAGTTAGTGTAACCAGGCACTTTACAAGCTCATTTATTATTATTTATTATATGGTGCAGGAGAGCGACCCAGTGCCACTCTGGCAGCCCTAATCCACCTTAATAGAGGGGAAAACGAGGTGCCTATGGTGCATGATGCACAGGGTGTGCCAATACGTGAAGTAACACAAGTAGTGCATAGATTTTGCCAATACTATGCTGACCTGTATACTTTGCGACAAACACAGAACAAAGAAACCACCCCTGAGTACCTATCCTATATCACTATGAAATGGCTGTCCAACACCCAGAGAGAGAGATTGATGTCCCCACTCCGCCCGAGCGAGATAGTAGCTGCGCTTAAAGACATGGCCAGTGAGAAGGCGCCTGGTTCAGATGGGCTCACTATAGCCTTTTATAAGGCCTACCAGGACAAGCTTATCCCACACTTCATTAATTTCTTTGAAGAGATGGCCCAAGAGGGCATTATGCCTTAAACAATGCGGGAAGCGCTGCTGATAGCGTTACCCTAAGCCGAGTAAGCCCCCGGAGCAGTGTACATCATACAGGCCTTTATCACTAATAAATACTGACACAAAATTGTTTGCAAAATATTAGCGAACAGATTGGCTACTCTCCTTCCCATTCTTATTCCCTGAACAATCCGGGTTTGTTACCGGGCAGTCCCTAACTAGTAATCTTCGTACTTTATTTGGTGCAATTTGCCAAATAGATCCCGGTGTCCGTGCTGTAGCAGTATTCCTAGATGCTGAAAAACATTTGAATAATCTGAGTGGTCCCTTATGTTGGCGGTGCTGTGGCAGGTGGGCGTTGGTGATGTATTTCTTAAGCTAATTCAGGTTCTGTACACTAAACCAACCGCTCGTATGCACATACATGGGATACTGTACGACCCAATATCAATTGCAAGGGGAACAAGGCAAGGATGTCCACTCCCGTCGCTGTTATATGCACTGGTAGCTGAACCACAGGCCTGCGCTTTGCGATAATACCATTCTCATTTGGGCATCAGATTCCCAAATTGTAATCTGATAATCTTGGTGTACACAGATGACCCGCTACTGTATGTACCCGATCTCAAACACAATTTAGTCCTGGTATTGTGCAAGGTTGTGACGTACAGGGGCCATTTAGGTTTAAGTATAAACTTAAATAAGTGACTCAAATTCCCACTCACAATGCATACCACTCCCACTCAGATGGAACGTTCACTGGTGTGGACCAATGAAGGCTATCTAGGGATTCAGATACATACCAATCCAGAAGTGATAATATGTGAAAACTATGGGCAAGCTGTACAACACCTAACAGAGGCCATAGAGAGGTGGATGTGGCTGCCCCTTTCATTGATAGGCTGATTAGCAATTATGAAAATGGTTATTCTCCCGCGGTTACATTTTTTTTTGGTCAATATACCAATATTACTGCCTAAGTCAATGTTCCGCAGTATATACACTCTGCTAATCCGCCAGGCTTGACCTGGAACAAAGCTGTGTGTCAGGTGGTCCACATTGATTCTACCCTAAGCATCGGGCGGACTTGATGCACCTGATCTTGAGGTATACTACAGAGCAGTGCAGACTATACATGCACATCAATGGATGCACGGACCGCCAAATCTCCCTCACCTATATTTGGAGAAGGGGGAAACCGACTCACTAACACTCCCACAATATTTACTCAGTACCACTCAGTGGTCGAGGGTGCCAGGGTGTCAAAAGGACACCCTGTTGCACCCCTGAAATGTGCATGTGTGCACATGGGGCGCACATATATGCCCTAAGGGCATGAATGTGTGCCACATGGCACTTTAAAAAAAGCAAAAAAGTGCTTTTTAAAAGGAAATCGCTAATTACCACCAACTTGAAGTTGGTGGTAATTAGTGATTCCTTAAGGCTTAAGTGCAATTTTTTTTGTGCTACTTACATTGCATTTAAGGAATCGCAATTTCAGATTCCTTAAATGCAAGAGCAAAATAAGGAATCGCAAATTTCAAGAGCAGGTGCTAGCTGCCTTGAAGATGTATTTCTGTGTATTTTACCTAGATTTGCGGTCTGATGTATAAGTTGCATCTTCACCTTTTCAATGTGTGGCTCCCACTTGATTGATGGAGTCAGGCGGATGCCTAGATAATCAAAAGCATCGACACGCTCCAGGTTACTATTGCCAGCTAGCACCTGTCTTTTATGGGGTCTGGCCTTTCCTTTCCTGAAAATCATATATTTTGTTTTAGTTTCATTCAGGACCAGGCCCTGCTTGTGACAAACCATGATACAATCATTTAAAAGCTGCTGGATTCCCTGTGGAGACTTTGCAATTAAAAGGGTGTCATCAGCAAAGAGAAGAGCCGGCATTCTCTTGTTACCAATTTTTGGGGCGTCACAGTCATCCCTATCTAAACAGTTAATAGCATCATTAATAAAAAAAGAATAAAAAGGGTGGGGGCGATGACACGCCCCTGCCTTACACCGCACTGGACAGGGAAAGCGTCCGTAAGTTGATTATTCCCACCCTATCTAACCTGTGCTGTGTTGAAAGAGTAAAGCCTAATTAAAACATCTAAAAGACTCTGCGGCATACCCTGTTTCTTAAGAACCCTCCAGACCGTAGGTCTACAAAAGCCACGTAGAGCTCCCCTCCTTTTATGTGTACTTCCTTCCAGTATATACATAATAGACGGAAGGTCTGATCCAGGGTACTGATTTTGGCTCGAAAACCAGCCTGGAGGTCACTCAAAACACCTGACTCTGTAATCCAGTCCAGCAGCCTAACTAAGATCTGCTTACAAAATACCTTTTGCAAGGAATCAAAGAGGCTAATTGCTCTGTAGCTGGATGTGTTGGCTCTGTCCACTTTTTTGTAGATTGGGACAATCTCTGCATTTTTCCACGAAGGGGGAATAGAATTACCTCCAAGGATCGAATTAGATAATAGATTTATATATGAGCCCCAAAGTGTTACATCCTCTGTATAGAGGTCATTCAGGATGCGATCAGGTCCCGGAGCGGGGGCCAGAGTGCAAGAGTCAATTGCTGCTTTGGTCTCTTCAAGCAAGAAATGGAGAGGTTTATTCACTGTGGCTTCTTTAAGTGGAACTACATCAAGCCCCGCAGTTATCTCATCCCTAGATTCGTACAAAATGCTGAAATGAGTTCCCCAGTCCTCTGGCTGAACTGGGAACTCTAGGGGCTTTTTGTACCCCTTTAGCCAATACGCTGCTTTACTCCTGGAGCTTTTTGAGTTTCTATCTAGGAGAGCTCTCCGTAAGGATGACCATAGGGAGCCCCCCCACTCCTTCTTTGCGGATTCAATTACTTGTTTATACATGGCTCTACGGACCACTATTTTGGGGTGTGATTTTTGATTTACAGCCCTTAATAGTTCATGCTTGCTAAGCCTGCAGTCCTTAGTATACCAATTACCCTGCTGATCTAATCTCAATTGTGGGCGCAATCTTTCTAACTTTTGGAGCTTTCCTTGGCGACCTAGCAGATCCCTTATCTCTTTGTATAACAATTCATGGCTAGAACCTATTAGCTCATCAACATATTCCACAGTAGACTTAGCAGCTTTCTCAAGAAACGTGGAAACCTTTCTCTTCACTGCACCTAGTGCCGCTGGATGGGCCTCCACCCAATTCTAGTTTATTCTCCTTTGATTGTTAGCTACTGATAGGGTTCCTAGGTCTGGACAGCCTAGATTACCATGTCCCATGGGCAAATAGTTGGTAAGGGTGAGCACAAGGGCATTGTGATCACTATCAGCCCTTTTCGCCACTTCCATGTCCAAGACTAGGTGCCAACAATTTAGGGATACTAGGCAAGAGTCAATCCTGCTTTCCTGGGCTAGCCTGTTAAAGGTGGGTTCACCATTAGGGTCAGATAGTGTTCTTCCATTGGTTGCCCTCAGATCGTGCTGCATTGTGAGTGACAACAGCTGGGCTCCTCCCTCACTCCACCTAACCGGGGGCAAGTCTAGATGAGGGACCTGCCATTTCCTATCCCATTCATCAGTCAGGTTGGGGGGAATTAGGGCAAGCGGTTCAAACGTACAATTGAAATCGCCACCCACTACTACCTGGGAGGTATTTGAGTATTGTGTTAGTGCATTATCTAGGATGCGCAGCGTATCAGTTTCAGACTTGGTCTTCTGTACCCTATTATAGACATTAAAAATCCTTGTTCGAGTACCATCTTTAAAAATGTTTATTACTTACTCAAGCTGTAATTGGTGCTATTAGGTATTATAATGTAAGACTGTATGCAAAATGATACAGATTAAAAAAAGAGTAAAAGAAGTGGCGGTGCCCTTTGGTTCTCAGCGTGTAACAAGGGGGAAGGCCAGGTCCTGTTTTGTTTTTGCGTCTTTAAATTAACCCTTTAAATAAATAAATAAATAAATAAACTCTAGACCAAACAATTTATTTTCATTTGATCTAGTACTTTATTTATACCTTTTATTACACTTTTTTTAAATCTTTGTTATATACTCAAAACAGAAAGAGACGATAAAGTCCTTATACTGAAAGTGCTTTAGTACATGTGGTTCACAAAATATTAATCAGCGATATTGTGTTTCGAATACACAATATAAACAAACATGAATGAGAAAAATCATAAACAAAATATCCTATTATCTTGATGATCTTGTGTTACCTTTAGCATCAAGGTCTGAATATTATTTCATATCTAAATATTATTTCATAAACATTTCAAAGATGTTATATGCTTCAACGTTTCAATTAAGAAAGAGGGAACACAGGGAAAACATTGGTGTCAAATACATGGGACTTTTCTCTTTAGACAAAAAATAATTTCATAATTCCTCCATGTTCGTGTCCTATGTCATCGCACCGCATGTCTTTACCTGCGGACTAATGAGGGACTTTGGATGTTCTTGCTGCCACTGTCTGCGGCTACTTGAGTAAGGCGACTGCAGCGCCACCTGGCGGTCCGCAGCAGCACCACAGCTGATGGGCTGCAGTTCACGCATCTTCAGCGGCAAGCTGAGGAACTAGTGAGAGGGGAAAGGAAGGTGTTCGAGGCATGTGGGCTGCTAAATTCATATCTTAGCATTAGATTGCCGCCTAGTGTTGGGTCCGGATGATCGCACATTGTTGTCCTGGAAGAGTCTTCGAAGTATCCTGAGATAGGTGGCTCCTCCCCTGGACTACAGTGCGCATGGGCATCGGCTCCATCCCCAGATTGTTTTTTTCCGCCATTGGGTTCGGATGCGGTCTCGACGTCTCTCTGTCGGAACCGAGAAAAACTAACTTTAAACGGCCAAAAGGCCTTGTATTCTTTGCGTCGGTATTGTTTGCGTGCGGTCTCGAGTTCTTCCGTCTCTTGGAGTCGGAATCAGCAGAGTGCTTACACTCTTCGGACATCGGGGCCTTCTCATCGCGACACGACTGCAACTTTACAGCATGGAGCGGAGTCCGTTTCAGCTCTGTCCGCTCTGTGGGTCCAAATACCCACATATAGACCTGCACCCGGTCTGTAACAAATGCCTTTCGCCAGACCATGACGACGGCAACTGCAGGGCCTGCGCAAGGTTCAGGTCCAAGAAAACACTCAAGATTCGGCGCGCGGTGCGCCTTGAAGCCAGACAAGCGGCCCCAGATCCAGAAAACATCTTCGGCGACCAAGAAGACGAGGACCAGAGCCATCATCTTCAAATCTCCCCGCCCGAGACGGAGGTCGAGGCAGATCCGGAACACGACGACGGAGTCGGGGGTCAAGGCCTTGAATACGTCGAAGAGGTAGGGGACGTCGAAGAGGTTTATGGGGCCGCGGAAGATAGCTCGGGGGACGAGCTATGCCCCGAAGGTTACGAAGATCGGGATCGGGTCACGGGATCGCCTGTCGGCCTTACCCTAGACCCCGTACCGCAAGCCACGGCCCCGCCTTCCGGCCCGGCCACGGACAAACTTGCTGGGCAGCCCTTATCGAAACCGAAAACGAAACCTACGGTATCGACTACACCTAAAATGGCCGACCCAAAATCGAAACCGAAACTTATGGATTCGAGCACACCTAAAATGGCGGCCGTACCAACTAAAGCGACCAAACACGCTGCTTCATCGACTCCGTCGACCTCCGGTCCACAGAAGTCGAAGAAATCTGTCGATTCCACAGTGTCAAAATCGGCGACAGAGGAGGGATCCTCTAAGAAGGGTGGTCGGCACGGGTCAACCGCTGCGGCGCCGTCAAAGCCCGCAACAGCCAGCGAAACGGCTCCGGTTCCGACTGGGACTCCGTTAGTCGGACGCGTGGTGGAGACGGAGCCGACAAAGTCACACGGATCGAAAGCTGGTACATCTGCGCATCGGTCCAAGGACTCTGGGTCGGCGGCTGCGGAATCGTCGTCCAAGACTCAGAAGGGCCAACAGGACGTCGGATCCGAGGGCAAGGTCAAGACCTCCTCGTCGGCGCCAAGGGCCGCTGTAAGTGACGCGTCCCTCGTCGCCGCTTCACTACAGAGAATCAGGGAGAAGGCCTCTGCTACGCCGGCTCCGATGCCATCGCCACAGAAGCCGATGGACATTCCGGTGAAGCCTGCGGGTAAACTTCTCTTCCTTCTGCCGCCAAAAGAGACGCCGAAGGCCTTTTCAACAAAATCGACGCCAAAGAAGTCGGATTCTTCGACGGCAGGGGCACTTTCGAGTCGGGTACTCGACTCTGAAGAGGATTCGGAGCGTTTTATCGACGCAGACACGGGCAAATTGACCCTTTACAAGAGGAGGATCACTTCACAGCCAGTGGACTCCTATGTCATCCCCCTAAAGAAAAAAAGGCTTCCTGAAGACGCTTCAGGCCTCATGGAACCTATCCAGCCTCCTCCAAGAAGGAGCCCAACTCCTTCCCCAGAACACTCTGAGGGTGAAGGATATGTTGAAGATGACCAATACACTTTCCCCATCAATGAACCAGATGCACAACCGGATTCATATGATGACATTGGTGACCAAGGCACCCAAGATGTGGGGCAAGACCCACAGCCTTTCACTGCACGTGCATCCCCAACAGAAGATTCTGCAGGTTTTCATGCACTCATTGAACGGGCAGCTGCTAATCATGATGTGGACATGCATGCTGACCCAGTAGAAGAAGACTTTCTATTTGACACTTTTTCAGTCTCTGAACGGATAGTAAAGACACTGCCTATGCTCAAAGGGGTCCTCAAACATGCTGCGGACATCTTTAAGGAACCTACCAGGGCGAGAGTGGTCAATCCACGTATCGAAAAAAAGTACAGACCAGCACCTGCAGACCCTGCATACATTCGGGGACAGTTGCCGCTTGACTCCCTGGTGGTCGCAAATGCCCGCAAAAGGGCCAACTCCCAAACAACGGGTGAAGCTCCTCCCCCGGATAAGGAGTCCAAAGTGCTAGAGGCAGGAGGCAAAAGAGTAGCTGCACAGGCTGCCAATTTTTGGCGTATTGCAAATACACAAGCACTCTTGGCGCGTTATGATAGGGCGCATTACGACACCCTAGAGCGGGTTTTAGAACACCTGCCTTCGCAGTTTCAAGAGGCCACCAAACTGCTTATAGAAGAGGGAAAACTGATCTCCAACGCAGCCATAAAGTGTGCACTTGATGCCGCAGACACAGCAGCTAGGGCCATTAACACTAGCGTCATGCTCAGACGGCAGGCGTGGCTCCGCATATCGGGGTTTAAACCTGACATTCAGACAACCATTCTTAATCAGCCAGTCAATCCTGATAGACTGTTTGGTCCAGATGTGGACACCACACTAGAAAAAATTAAGAAAGACACCGAAACTGCTAAGTCTATGGGGGCCCTACAATCACAACAGTTTCGTGGCAACAATTTTCGTCGCTCAGGTGCACGTGGAGTCACCAGAGGACAGATGGGTCAACAGTCACAATTCTCCAGAGGTGGAGCACAATCCTCGTACCCCAAGCAAAACAAAGGGGGTTACCGAGGAAACAGTACCAGAGGACGTGGAAAAGGAAACAACAACTCCCGCTCCTCTGCCCCAAACAAACAGTGACTCTCTGTCACTGCCCCCCGACCACCTAACACCTGTCGGGGGGAGACTGCAGCAGTTCCTGCCCGTCTGGAGAAACATCACCACAGACAGGTGGGTGCGACAACTTGTCCAGTACGGTTATTGTCTAGAGTTAAAGTCCACTCCACCCAACATTCCACCAAGGCAACGGCCTATGTCCGCAGAGCATTTGCACTTATTGCAGCAGGAAGTAGTGGTGATGCTGCAAAAAGGCGCTATCGAGCTCGTGCCGGTGGAGGAGGAGGGCACAGGGGTATATTCCCTGTACTTCCTTATTCCAAAGAAGGACGGATCTCTCAGACCCATTCTAGATCTGCGTCCCCTCAACCTGTATATACTATCAGAACATTTCCATATGCTTACACTGCAACAGATTCTTCCCTTGCTAAAACAAGGGGACTTCTTAGCAACCTTAGACCTCAAGGATGCTTATTTCCACATTCCACTACACCCGTCCCACAGAAAATACCTCAGATTCACTATCCAAGGCAAACATTATCAGTTCAAGGTCCTACCCTTCGGAGTGACCACAGCCCCAAGAGTGTTTACCAAGTGTCTGGCGACAGTGGCGGCGCACCTCAGGAGGCAGAACATCCATGTCTACCCCTACCTAGACGACTGGCTCGTTCAAGCCAAGTCGGAACAACAGTGCGCCGCGGACATGTCGACTACCATTCACCTCCTTCACGATCTGGGCTTCTCGTTGAACTACCCAAAGTCGCATCTTCAGCCGGCACATGTCCGGCAGTTTCTGGGTGCGACGATCAATACCCTGACGGCCATGGCTCACCCAAACCAAGTCAGGATAGACAGCATGCAGTCTCTAATCCAGAAGTTCAGACCACAACACTCACTTCCAGCGAGAGTGTTCATGCAGTTGATAGGCATGATGGCCTCCTGCATCTTCATAGTCCCTCACGCACGGTTACATATGCGCCCGCTCCAGGAGTGCTTAGCAAATCAGTGGACACAGGCTCAGGGGCAATTAACAGACCTAGTGTTGGTTACCAGTCGGGCATACAACTCTCTGCATTGGTGGACTCCACACAACCTTTGCAAGGGCCGACTGTTCCAGGAGCCAGTGCCACAGATTATCCTGACAACGGACGCATCTCTCCAGGGATGGGGAGCTCATCTGCTCACTTACACCGTGCAGGGACTATGGACGACGCAGCAACAGAAGATGCACATCAACTATCTGGAACTGATGGCAATCTTCATGGCGCTCAAGTCCTTCATTGTACATCTGTGCAACAAGGTAGTGTTAGTCCGGACGGACAACATGACCGCGATGTACTACATTCAAAAACAGGGGGGCACCCACTCGCCACAGCTGTCTCATCTGGCTCAGGGCATGTGGCGGTGGGCCATTCAGAGGAACATCTTCCTCATGGCAGAACACCTCCCGGGCAAGGACAATCAGATGGCGGATCTGCTCAGCAGATACAGCCATCAAATGCACGAGTGGGAGTTACATCCGTCAGTACTCCTCCCGTACTTCCACGAGTGGGGTCATCCGGAGATAGACCTGTTTGCAACAAAAGGAAACGCAAAATGCCAACACTTTGCCGCCAGGTTCCCTCACCCACAGTCGCAGGGGAATGCGATATGGATGAACTGGTCAGGCAAATTTGCGTACGCTTTTCCGCCAGCCCCTCTGATACCGCTGGTGGCAAGAAAGCTAAGGCAGCACGCGATGACTCTCATCCTGGTTGCTCCAACGTGGGCGCGCCAAGCATGGTACACCACGTTCCTCGAACTCTCAGTGGTGCCGCATCAAAGACTGCGCCTCACGCCCAGACTCTTGACGCAGAACCATGGAGAAATTCAGCATCCAGATCCGCAACAGCTCAACCTGGCGATCTGGCTCCTGAAGTCCTAGAGTTTGGATACCTTAACCTACCTCCAGAATGCATGAACATCATAAAGGAGGAGGAGGAGCTTGGCGGGCATCCGAGATGGCCGCGTGAGCACAGCGCTTCCCGAACCCCCGCCGCTCCCGGCTTAATATCCTGCTTTAATCCTGATTTTTTGTGAGGATTCATATAGAGGACGTTGGGCTGATCTACCTGGACCTTTCAGAAACTGATTTGGACATCGGGTGCCTGAATTATGTTCAATTGAACTTTTGGGCTCCGCCCTCGAAGTGCGCCCGGGACTGGGTGAGGTTCGGTGGCCGTCTTGGAGTTGAACAACAACGGCAGGGGGATTGGTCTTGTGGGTCCCCTTCTTAAGTTTCGGTTTCGTTTCTGCCTCAGACTGGGACATTGGTGAGAGGGTCGGGCCAGAGCTGCGGCCGGGACACGAGTTGGTTGTCTGGCCCTTGGCTGCACTGTTCCTGGAGTGGGCTGCCTCTATCCTGGTGATACCCCTCTTGTAGTCCTTTGGTCCCGGGGCCTCCATTTCTGGTGCCCGGTCCGTCGACCCTGGTGGCTTTACTAGTGACGCATCTTCAAAATGGCGGGCAGAGGGGACCGAGAGACGCGCAAGACGAAGACACCTCTGCGCGGGGGACCGGTTCAATCTAATGTTATGGATCGTTATACCCACTCTAAAGGGTCCCCCGGAGCTGCCCTGCCCGGTCCCATTGCGTCCGACCACGTAGTGGATGCGTCGACGGAGCCCTCTTTGCAGGACATCATGGGCACCATTTCTGGCATGAGGGAATCCATAGGCCAACAGTACGAAACCTTGGCCCACAAACTTGACACTGTGGCAATTGAGGTGAATTTGATTCGAGCCGATCTCTCCAAGACGAACGAAAAGGTGAAGTCGTTGGATATCAAATCATCCAGCCTCACAACGGACGTCTCTGATATTCAGACGGAGATTGGCAATCTCCGTAGGGTGAACGATTTCATGACCCGGCGCTTGGAGGATTTTGAGAACAGGGCACGTCGCTGTAATGTTCGCGTGGTTGGTGTGCCGGAGAATCCAGAACCCCACTCGGTTGATCTCCTGGTTGAAGACCTCATCCAGAACCACCTTTCTCCGTCTGGCCTTAGTAAATTTTTCACAGTGGAGCGCGCACATCGTGTTCCGGGGGGCCAGGGCAAGCCAGGCGCCCCGCCGAGACCTATTGTTGCAAAGCTTTTCCACTATAGAGATCGGGACGCTATCCTGCAGGCCTCGCGGGTGAAGGGCCCGGTGGCCTTTGAGAATGCCACGGTGAACTTTTATCCGGACTTTTCCCAACAGGTCCAGAAGCAGCGTATGGGATTTCGTGGTGCCAAGAAGCGTCTTAGAGACATGGGGATGCGTTACGCAATGCTCTTTCCGACCAGGCTGCGGGTGGAGTATAATGATCGAACTTTCTTCTTTGATCGGCCAGATGCTGTGAATGACTGGCTGGACTCCCTGCCTCATCGACCTCCTGAGACTGAGTCCGAAGCCCACCCGGGCGGTGCTGAAGGTGGTGTAGAGAGCTGAACATTTCATCTTTGACTGGTGCCTTGTTTTGTATAACTTCTCCAGGGATGTAAGCCTGTGTTCCTCTACCTCACATGTGTTTTGATGTATGATCTTTTTCTCGTCATTGGTTTGATCGGGGGGCGGGTGGGACGGAGCCTTTCCTCCTCCGGGGTCTTTGTGTAGAATAGGGGTTCTAGGGCGACAGGCACACTGCAGGTTGGGGTGGCTTTTTAGCTTTTTGCAGGGGTGCAGGGTGGGGGGTGTTTTCTTGTTACTTGGGGGGTGGGGGGTTGGGAAGTTCGTTGTTTGTGTGTTCTGTGTTCAAGGCGACTTTATTCTGTATTTGGACTGCTTTTTATGGTCATGCTCATTGGTGGGGGGTTTGGGCTTTTTCGGGTGGGATGGGGGGTAGCGGGTTGAGATTTGTTTCGTGGAACGTCAACGGTCTGGGAGATCGTATCAAACGAAGTGTGGTGTTGAAATGTATACGACGTTTATCCCCTGACATTGTTTTCCTGCAGGAGACTCATTTGATAGGCAATGTTTGTCATGCAATGAATAGGTGGGGCTATCGCCTCGTAGCACATTCGGGGTTTACCTCGGGTTCCAGGGGTGTGGGTATCCTTATCCGGGCTTCCCTCCCCCTGGCTATTGATGATATTATTCAGGATGACCGGGGGCGGTATGCTGTTCTTGTGGGTCGATATGAAGGCCGTGCCCTCTCCTTATTAACTGTTTATGTGCCCCCCGGCTTGCAGACTTCTACCTTTTCAGATTTGGGCCGTGTCTTGTTGGACCTCCCTGATAGTACTCTCTTTCTGGCTGGTGATTTTAATTCGGTGGTCTCCGGCCTACACGATCGCCACCCCCCTAGGGATACCCCGGCGGCTCAGCAGTGGTTGGGTGGATTTTTGTATACCTTTGGCCTGGTGGATTGCTGGAGGCTTTTGCATCCTACGCAGCTTCAGTACACCTTTCACTCTGGGGCCCATGGGAGTCTGTCTCGGCTGGATTATTTCCTGATGCCTGCGGCTCAGTCCCCAGCGGTGCGTGAGATTGTGCATCTGCCCAGGGGTATCTCTGACCACTCTCCGCTCTGGCTTCGTTTTGAGGTTGGGGTGGAGGCAGTGGGCCGGGTGGCCCCCATTAATCCGTGGTACCTTACCTCCCCCGAGACCCGCACCCTTTTGCTTAAGTCCTTGGACTCGTATTTTCTGGATAACGAGGGGTCGGTTTCCTCTGCTGTGTCCCTATGGGAGGCCTTTAAGACCGTGATTCGTGGGCAGGCCCTCTCCCTTATTGTTGAGGCTAAGAGAGCGAGGAATAGAGAGGTGGTTGATCTTGAGGGGGAGATTTCTGCATTGGAGGAGGGTTTGGAATCTGGTGTCACGCCTGAGAAGCTCCATGCCCTGGGTCTGAAACAATTTGCTTATAAGTCCATGGTCACAGATGCCGCCAAAGTGATGTTTCGGGAGCAACAGGGACGTTTGTATGATGTGGGTGACAAAGCGGGTAAATTGCTGGCATGGCTGGATAAGAAGGAGAGAGCTAATCGTGTGGTACCCGTGATTCAGTCTGCGGGTGGTGTGAGTGTAACGGACCCGATTGGAATAGTTGACCGGTTTGCCGATTACTTCCGTGTGGTGTATACCCCTGTGTCTGTGAGGGATGTGGTTGACTCTCGCCTTCTCTTGCGTGATATAGCCCTGCCCATTGTTTCCGATTTAGACCGTGTGGCGTTGGACTCCCCCTTTACGGTTGACGAGATAGCTACTGCCATCCGTTCTCTCCGTTCGGGCAAAGCATTGGGCCCGAACGGGTTGCCAATCGAATTGTACAAGTTGCGTCCCGATAGGGTGGCTCCGTATCTTCGCGCCATGTTTCTGGAGTCCCGGGAACGGGGTATTCTCCCTTATGATCAGAGGCTGGCCACAATAGTTGTCATCCCCAAGGAGGGTAAACCACGTGATCTTTGTTCCTCCTATAGGCCCATATCCCTGCTAAATGTTGAACCCAAGGTATTGGCGAAACTCCTGGCATCCCGTCTCTTGACGGTCATTAGTGACTTGGTCCATCCGGATCAATCTAGATTTATCCCGCATCGCAACACGGCTCACGGCGCGGTCGCGAGGGCGGGGCTTCTGACGGAGCCGGCCATTTTGGCATCGTTGGATGCTTCCATGGCCTTCGACACGGTGGAGTGGCCTTATCTTTGGGCGGCTCTTGAGAAATTTGGTTTTGGGCCTGAGTTTATTGGTTGGGTCCAGTTACTGTACGCGGAACCTCTGGCGCAAGTAGTGGTGAATGGTAGGGTCTCGGCTCCTTTCACCCTTGGTAGGGGTACCCGTCAGGGATGCCCCTTGTCTCCGTTATTGTTTGCTCTCGCCTTGGAACCATTGGCTGCTTGGCTCCGGTGGGAACCTTCCCTCAAGGGGATCCGCTGGTCTCCGGACTTTGAGGACCGCGTTTCGCTTTACGCGGACGATATCCTTTTATATCTCACCTCCCCGCGTAAATCTCTGTCTGTTCTGTTTGACGTTCTTGCTTCCTTTGGAGCCAACTCGGGCCTTGTTATTAACTGGACCAAGTCCTGTGTTTATGTTCTTTCGGGTGTTCTGCCCCCCTTGCCGAGCAGACTTCCTATTCAGGTGGTCCAATCGGGTTTCAAGTATTTAGGGATTTTTATTACGTTGGACCCGACGCTCCGCTTTGAGCGTAATCTCCTACAACCGTTGCTTAGATTGCGCTTAGATTGCGCTTGGATGTGGCCCGTTGGCGTAAGCTTCCTTTGTCTCCTCTGGGCAGGGCGGCCCTGTTTAAAATGATGTCCTTGCCGCGATTCCTTTACGCGCTCCAAAACTCCTATGACGCTATTCCTAAGACCTATTTCCAAGAGATTGAGAGTCTTCAACGGCAATTGATATGGGATGGGCGTCCGCGTATCGCACTCGCAAAGCTCACCATCCCTTGGTATGACGGGGGCATGGCGCTCCCCGATATCAAGCGATATTACTGGGCTTCCCAGTTGTCTGCCATTAATCACGTGATGTTTTCCCCGGGTCGTAATCCTGCATTCGAGATGGATAGACTCCAGCTTCCGGGTGGGGACTTTACTAGAGCGCTTTATTCTCGATCGGCCGGGCGCCATCTTGTGGGCCCATCCAAGATCGCAGTAACTGTATGGCGAGCTGCGAATGTGAGTTTGGGGTGGGAGGATCGCTTGACGTTGGCGACGCCGCTTTATGCCTCGGAACGTTTGGGCGGACTTTGGTCTACCAAGGGTTTCGACCGCTGGGATGTGATTGGGATTTGTAAGGTGGGTGATGTGTGCTCGAACGGTTGTGTGAAGTCGTTCCAGGCCCTCCAGGCGGAATATGGTTTGAGTGGTAGGGAATTTTTTCGCTACCTGCAGGTCCGGCACGCCCTCGCCTCAGTCTTGGTTCCTGATGAGGCCCTGCCTGAATCTTCTCCCCTCGAGGACCGAGTCCTTGATGGGCATCTTCCCGATAGTACTATTTCTCTGATTTACAAGAAATTGATCAATAATCGGGCGGACTTATTGGTCCGACTTCGGGAGGCTTGGGTTGGCGATGGGTTGGAGCTGGACGACGAGGATTGGCAGTCGGCACTCTCTTCTCCCAAGGAGGTGGCCATTCCTGCCCGTCTCCGTTTGGTTCAACTTAAGATTCTTCATCGAGTTTATGTCACGGGTCCGCGTCTGGTGACGATGGGCTTTTCTTCGGATGGGCTATGTAAGCGTGGTTGTGGTTTGAGTGCGACCTTTTTACATATCCTGTGGGAGTGCCCGGTTGTAGCGGCTTACTGGACTGCTGTGCTTGAGGTGATGACTGCTGTGACGGGTGTGGCCCTGCGGCCGGAGCCTAGACGATGTCTGTTGAATGTGTGGGAGCCCACTGACTACTCTGTGGCCCAGACCAGATGGGCTACCCTGGGTTACATGATTGCGAAGCGGGATGTTGCGCAACTCTGGGGCGCTTCCAGGCCCCCTGAGGTCTCGAAGTGGGAGGACAACATGGACTGGTCCATGTTTCGTGAGAAGACGGTTTATGTGGCCTGGGGCAGACCCAGGGCGTGGACGAAGGTTTGGGGCCAGTGGAATGATTATCGTGGGGATATTTGCACCCCTCCCCTTGTAGGCACTGCTGAGATTGTCCTATCTCCCTAGACGAGCGTTCCCGGAACCTTTCCATACGGGTTTTTTTTCTATATTTCCGGTTCTCCCCGCTGCTCCCCTCCCCCCCTCCCGACTTGGTTGGAGGCTCTGGGTGTGTTCTCCTGATCGTGGACCGTCCCCTCCGTTCTTTGGGCTGACCTTAATTATCGTGCATTCGCCTTTTAGTGTTTGTTATTTTTTTGTAAAATAAAAAATTTAAATTGCTCTGTGATATATGTAGAGTAATGCTTTGTGCTCGAGCTGTGCCTGACCACGGGTGTACATTTCTATTTCATGCGTTGTGCCTTGTTATTAGCGGCCAGCCCGTGAGGTTGTAGGCCCATTCTTGTACTTTTCTATGCTTGCTCCAATAAAGGTTTTTGAACAAAAAAAAAGAAAAAAAAAAAAATCATAAAGGAGGCAAGGAAGCCAACTACCAGAGCATGCTATGCTGCAAAATGGAAGCGTTTTGTCATTTACTGTACAGCCAATGACATCAACCCGCTAGATGCATCTATCCCTAACATCATTTTCTATCTGCTACATCTTTACAAGTGCAATCTAGCGTTCACTTCTATTCGGATACATCTATCCGCCATCGCAGCTTATCTTCAAAATAGGCAGCATCTCTCTGTTTTCAGGGTGCCTGCTATTAAAGCTTTCCTTGAAGGCCTGAAACGAGTCATTCCCCCAAGAACACCGCCAGCTCCGGTGTGGAACCTCAATGTGGTCCTCACCAGACTGATGGGACCACCATTTGAGCCACTGCACTCGTGTGAACTCCAGTTCCTAACGTGGAAAGTAGCTTTCCTAATTGCTATTACGTCACTGAGGCGTGTTAGTGAGCTACAAGCGCTCACAATCCAAGAGCCATTCATTCAGATTCATCCAAATAGGGTAGTGCTACGTACTAACCCCAAATTCCTTCCGAAGGTGGTGTCACAGTTTCATCTCAACCAAACTATTGACTTGCCGGCATTCTTCCAAAACCCACAAACGGTAGCGGAAAGAATGCTCCATACGTTAGACGTCCGGAGGGCATCTGAAAGAAACAGGTTAGTATTAGATTCCTTACCTTAGAAACAGGTTAGTATTAGATTCCTTACCTTAGAATATCCCCAGGCGTCAGTCTGGATCCGGAAACTTTTGCGTAGCAGTACCCCTGCGCGTCGGTAGGCGTCGTCTGCAGGCGTCCCCTGCGGCTCCGCGTCGTCGGCGTCGTGCGCCGTGATGACGTCGCTGGAGTATATAGACGCCGCCTCCGCGCGCTGACGTCAGTTCTTCTTTTTTCCGCGCCAGTTAGCGCAGATCCGAAGAGCAGTACTCCGGTCTTTTGACCAAGTGTTTATAAAACTTAATCTTCTACGGTGCCGGTAGGATGCCTGGGTTTAAGAGCTGCGACGAGTGCGACCGCATGATGTCGGTCACCGACCACCATCGACTCTGCCTCCGGTGTCTGGGCACGGACCACGACGTGGAGTCCTGCGTCGACTGTCGGGCCTTGACTGGAAAAGCTAGGCGGGAGCGGTCCCGCAAGCTTCTCGAGCTCCGGGTGTCGGCCCCGCGTCGAGAGCGGTCCCGGTCCGGTCGGAGGTCGAGGGAGCGGTCGAGGGAACGATCGCGGAGCCGCCATGGGCGCTCCGGGAGTCGCCACCATTCCTCCGGCTCGTCAGGTAAGCACAAGAAGTCGGGGCGTCGCCATCGCACCCCCGACTCCCCCCGACGCCCGCGTGCTGCGGACGGGGGCTCGGGTGACCCCACCCCCGCGGTCCCGCATGGGTCGCCGACGCCGTCTGCCCCACACCTGTCGGTCCCTGGGGAAGGCGCGTCGCGTGAGGAGATCGAGGCCTTCCTCATTGCTATGAGGGCGAGGTCTTTTCCGGCGGGGCCTTCGGCGCCTGCGGGCCCGTCGGTCCCGTCTGGGGGCCCGAGCGGTTCGGGTGCTCCTGCCCCGGCGCCGCCGGTGGCTCCGGCCCCGGCGCCGCTGGTTCCCTCTGGTTCGTCGCCGGCTGGTCTCCCGGCCTCTCCGGCGTCGGTTCCTGTGGGACAGCCCGTGGTACCGCCCCCGCGTGGTGCAGCGACTCCGCCGTCGGCTCCGGCCGGCGTCGGGTCACCTGCGCCGACGCCGCGCGGCGCCACCCCCCTTTCCTCCCCGACTCCGGACGCGGAGCCGGACCGGCGTCGATCGGCGCCGGATCCGACGCCGATGGGGCCCGTTGACCCCGATGTCTATATCGTCGACCCAGAATATGGGTATGACGAGGAGGAGTATGGAGAGGGTTGGGAGGGGTCTGAGGACCCTCTATCCCGTGCCTGCCAGTACGATGTGGACTGGGTAGGTGATCTGGGTGATGCCAGTGGCCTGGACGAGTCGCCCAACCCTGGGTTTGTCTCTCCGTCCCCTGTGGCGTCTGGGGCAGGTGCTGCCTATTCGGTGGTCCTGATGAGGGCTGCCAAGGCCTTACACCTTGAGCTCCCCGTCGCGAAGGTCAAGCAGAATATTCTGACGGAAGTGTTTAAACCGCAGTCATGCCCCCAGGAGCCTCTGCTGCCGTTTAATGAGGCCCTGACGGATGTCCTTCTGGGCACCTGGTCCAGGCCCGCTTCTGGTGCGCCGGTTGACCGGAACGTTGCCAGGCGCCACCGTCCATGCTCGGACGACCCTGCCTTCCTATCCACCCATCCCTCCCCGGAGAGTCTGGTGATCCAGGCCTCCACTTCACAGTCCGCATTCCCGTCGGCTCCGCCCGATCGGGAATCAAAGAGGTACGACCAATTTGGTAAAAAAGTGTTTTCCTCTTTGAGCGCTGGGCTGCGGTCTTGTAACACCGCGTGCCTCTTGGGTCGCTACACCCACTCCCTGTGGGATACGGTCGAAGAGTGTTTGCCGCAATGCCCCCAGGAAGTGCGGGACAAGCTCACCCGGGCCTTGGTTGAAGGCCGGGATGCGGCGCGGTACTCGATCCGTTGTGGTCTGGACACAACAGACTCACTGGGACGGGCCATGTCCACTACGGTGGCGATTCGTCGCCATGCCTGGCTGAGATCTGCCAACTTCTCGCCAGACGTCCAAAATACGCTCATGGACATGCCATTTGATGGCAGTCGCCTGTTTGGTGACAAAGCGGACCACGCGCTGGAGCGCTTCAAGGACTCTAGGGTCACGGCCAAGTCCTTGGGTCTCTCGACCCAGCGCCAGCAGCCGGGTTCGTTTCGGCCCTTTCGTGGCCAAGGGAGGGGAGGTCCCACACGTGCTGCCAGCCACGCGACGCAGAGCGCTCCCCAGCGCGGTGGCGCCCGTGGTTTCCGCCGTGGTGGCGGTAGAGGCCAGCGTCGTGGTCAGTCCACGCCCCCCTCCGCTGCTGCATCCAAGCCTTCCTAGTCCGAGCTTTCGGGCTCACGTGACGCCAGTGGGTGGCAGGGTTCGCCATCACCACTCCCGCTGGCGCGCGATAACGTCGGACAGGTGGGTGCTGCAGCTTGTCCGAAGGGGCTATGCCCTCCCATTCGAGTCCACTCCTCCAGCCATGCCACCGCAGAACCGCCGTGTGTCGGGGGACCACTTGACACTTCTGCAGGAGGAAGTTACGGCCCTCTTGGCCAAGGGGGCCATTGAGCGCGTTCCTGGGCCAGAAGTGGGGTGTGGTTGCTACTCCCACTACTTTCTGGTACCCAAGAAGGACAAGGGAGGCCTGCGTCCTATCTTGGATCTACGGAACGTCAACGGCTTCCTCCGGAAGGAGAAGTTCAAGATGCTGACTTTGGCTCAGGTCTTGGCTGCTCTAGACCCACAAGACTGGATGGTAGCGTTGGACTTGCAGGATGCGTATTTTCACATCCCCGTCCTGCCGGCCCACCGGCGTTACCTGCGGTTCACGGTAGGCCACGAGCACTTTCAGTTTATCGTGCTCCCATTCGGCCTTACCAGCGCCCCACGGGTGTTCACGAAAGTGATGGCGGTGGTCGCAGCTCATCTGCGCCGGTTAGGGGTTTCAGTCTTCCCCTACCTCGACGACTGGCTGTTGAAGGCGGGCTCGCCCCAGACAGTCGTCCACCACCTTCAGATGACGGCAGACCTCCTGCACGAGCTGGGGTTTTCCATCAATGTGCCGAAATCACACCTGTGTCCCTCTCAAAAGCTCCTTTTCATCGGAGCAGTTCTCGACTCGGCGCAGTTTCGGGTTTATCCTCCGGAACGGCGGGTCCGGGATATTCAGGCTCTGATTCCCATCTTTCAGCCGTTATCCCGGGTTTCGGTCAGGTTGACGCTGCGGCTTCTGGGGCTGATGGCCTCCTGCATCCTTCTGGTGCATCACGCCAGGTGGCGGATGCGGGCTCTGCAGTGGGACCTGAAGTTTCAGTGGGCCCAGCATCAGGGCAACCTATCCGACCATGTCCTGATCTCGGAGGGCACTGCGAGACAGTTGCAGTGGTGGCTTACGGACCGCGATTGGGTCAGGGGCAGATCCCTCTCCCTTCCCCAACCGGAGCACGTGGTTGTGACGGACGCGTCCCTCCAAGGCTGGGGTGGCCACTTGGGAGAGGCGGAGATCAGAGGCCTCTGGTCTCCGGCGGAATCCCGGCTCCATATCAACATGTTGGAGCTGCGGGCGATTCGCCTAGCACTGAAGGCATTCCTCCCCTTTGTCAACGGGAGTGTGGTGCAGGTGTTCACGGACAACACCACCGCCATGTGGTACTGCAACAAACAGGGCGGTGTGGGGTCGTGGACCCTTTGCCAGGAGGCTCTGCGCCTCTGGCAATGGCTGGAACGTCAGGGCGTGACTCTGACGGTTCAACACCTGGCAGGTTCTCTGAACGCCAGGGCGGACGAACTCAGCCGTCGGTGCTCGGTGGATCACGAATGGCGTCTGAACTCGGATGTGGCGAGAGGCCTCTTTCAGCAATGGGGAGAGCCTTGGTTAGATCTATTCGCCACAGAAGAGAACGCGCAATGTCATCAGTTCTGCGCGTTGGAGTTTCCAAGACGGCACTCGCTCGGCGACGCCTTTCGGCGCGAGTGGAGTTGCGGTCTGTTGTACGCCTTTCCGCCTATACCACTTCTGCCCAGAGTGCTGAAGAAGATCAGGCGCGACCGGGCCCAAGTTATCCTTGTGGCTCCGGACTGGGCTCGAAGGTACTGGTATCCCGAGCTACTCAGCATGACAGTCGGTCCCTCGATCCGCCTGCCCCTTCAGGAGGACCTTCTGTCGCAGCAGCAGGGGACGGTCCTCCACCCGAACCTGTCCAGTCTCCACCTCCATGCGTGGAGATTGAGCGGCGACAGTTGAGGCCATTTGACTTGCCCCCTGAAGTCTGTGATGTTATTCTGGCAGCCAGGCGTCCCTCCACAAAGTCGGTATACGCCTGCCGGTGGAACAGATTTGTGGCATGGTGCACAGCAAAGGCTGTGGATCCCCTTTCTGCCCCTCTGTCTGAGGTTCTCCTCTTCCTCCTTTCCCTTGCCCAGCAGGGCTCTGCTCTGGGCACTATCAAGGGCTATCTTTCTGCCCTTTCCGCCTTCTTGAGGCTACCTGATCAGCCATCTTTGTTCAAGTCCCCTATTGTGTTAAGATTCTTGAAGGGCATCACGCACATGTATCCTCCAACTCCGTTCGTGATGCCTCAGTGGGACTTGAACTTGGTTTTGACTTTCCTGATGTGCGCTCCCTTTGAGCCCCTTCATTCCTGTCCTCTCCGTCTTCTCACCTTAAAGACGGCCTTCCTGGTAGCCATCACCTCTGCCAGGAGAGTGAGTGAGCTCCAGGCTCTTTCTATTCAACCTCCTTTCTTGTCTGTTCATCCTGATAAGGTGGTTCTTCGGACTAGACCTTCTTTCCTGCCCAAGGTAGTCTCTGCTTTTCACATTGGGCAGTCCATCACCTTGCCCTCCTTCTTCCCGCCTCCGCATCCTTCAAAGGATGAAGAGCGGCTCCATCGTCTGGACCCACAACGTGCGCTTTCATTCTATATGGATCGCACACGCCAGTTCCGGGTGGATGACCAACTGTTTGTTGGCTACGTGGGTGAGAAGAAGGGAAGGGCGGTACAGAAACGGACCATCTCTCGGTGGGTCGTCCTGTGCATCAAAGCATGCTACTCTTTGGCTCGGAAGGAGCCTCCTGTTGGGCTGAGGGCCCATTCCACTCGGGCCACGGCGGCTACTACTGCCCTGGGCCGGGGAGTCCCCTTGCAGGACATTTGCCAGGCGGCCACGTGGGCCTCGCTGCACACCTTTGCGAGGCACTACTGCCTGGACAGTCAAGTCCGGAGGGATGGCTTCTTTGGCCGTTCGGTCCTCCAGGACTTTCTGGTGTAGGTTGTATTGGTTCGCAGACCCACCACCGGGGTTGGTATTGCTGGGGTATCTATTCTAAGGTAAGGAATCTAATACTAACCTGTTTCTTTCAGATGAACAAGTTACTTACCTTCGGTAACGATATATCTGTAAGAAACAGTAGTTAGTATTAGATTCCTTACCGCCCCTCCCATCCTCCCCGTTCTGCGAACTGATACCTAGGGTTAAGGACATCCCTTTCAGGGCCCTAGTTTTCAAATGGCACCAGTGTTGGTTCTCACATGGCTCTGCGTGTTCTGGCGCGGAAAAGCTGTGTGCAAAGAACTGACGTCAGCGCGCGGAGGCGGCGTCTATATACTCCAGCGACGTCATCACGGCGCACGACGCCGACGACGCGGAGCCGCAGGGGACGCCTGCAGACGACGCCTACCGACGCGCAGGGGTACTGCTACGCAAAAGTTTCCGGATCCAGACTGACGCCTGGGGATATTCTAAGGTAAGGAATCTAATACTAACCTGTTCTAAGGTAAGGAATCTAATACTAACTACTGTTTCTTACAGATATATCGTTACCGAAGGTAAGTAACTTGTTCGTTAATGTACTACATAGATAGAACACAACACTTTAGGAAAACAAAACAACTTTTTGTTTCCTTCTCACCACAACACAAAGGCAACCCTATTTCCAAAGCAGGAATAGCCAGGTGGATTGTTAAGTGCATCCAAATCTGTTACCAAAAGGCCAAGCGCACGTTAACGATACCCCCAAGGGCGCACTCCACACGCAAATTGGGGGCATCCATGGCTTTCCTAGGGAACATTCCTTTAGAGGACATTTGCAGAGCAGCCACGTGGGTTACACCACATACCTTTACAAAACACTACTGTGTTGATGTGCATTCCAAGCAGCAGGCTGCTGTAGGACAGGCTGTTCTCAAGACACTTTTTCAGGTTTCTGCAGCTGGCACGGGCAACCGCCGCTAATGGAGGGACTGCTATGTATTCTATGCTAAGATATGAATTTAGCAGCCCACATGCCTCGAACTGAATATGCTACTTACCAGTATGCATCTGTTCTTGGCATGTAGGGCTGCTAACATTCATATCGCCCACCCTCCTCCCCGGTGCCTGTCGCAGCTGCAGATATACTATTGTATTCAATCATTAGCATGGACATCCTTTACACTTTTCACTCCATCTTCTGCCACAATGGCGAAAAACAATCTGGGGATGGAGCCGATGCCCATGCGCACTGTAGTCCAGGGGAGGAGCCACCTATCTCAGGATACTTCGAAGACTCTTCCAGGACAACAATGTGCGATCATCCGGACCCAACACTGGGCGGCGATCTAATGCTAAGATATGAATGTTAGCAGCCCTACATGCCAAGAACAGATGCATACTGGTAAGTAGCATATTCAATTCCCTCCCAGGAGACATAGATGATCATGAGTGACAGTCTTGGCGCAACAATGTCTGCATTATGGAGCTGCGTGAATACGCAGAGAGTGACGCGTTATTGGTCTCTCTTGAGTCCTGGTTCCAGGAGGTTTTGGCCCGCGGGGATCTCCAACTTCTAAGCCCTTGAAGGTGCACACAGGGTACTGGCTTTGGAGCCTCGTCATAATGCCTCGCCGTGGACCGGGATCGTCTTCATAAGCAGGCCCGAGCCCACGGCCCATTTCTGGTAGACAATTCCAGGTTGTCACTATATCCGGACATTCTCTGCCTACGTGATTGGGTCTGCCTACGTGATTGGGTCTGTTGTACACCTTGCTCTTCCTCGCTCGCCTGCGGGTCCAGTCTGAGGATAAAGTACATTCTTCATGGTGTGGCACTGGATTGAATTCTATGATAAGGGCACATTGCGTCTGGAGTCATTGGGCCTATGCCTTCTTGTGCCCCAAGTGCCAACGTTCCCGGAGACGAAGGACGGCCTGCCCCTCTAAAACACAGCTGGTTGAAATAGCTGCCACTATGGGCTCTGGCGGGGACTCTTTATGGCCCAAGTCCCTTGAATGCTGATCCTCCACTTCGGACTCTGGTGAGTTTACAGTTGGAGAAAATATATATTTCCATATAAATGTATTACATAGATAACATAGTTAGTTCCAATTCTCACCGCACTATCTCAAACCTACTGAGCTATCCCACTCCTCTCTGCAGAAGCTTCTTGGAGCTGCCAGCCTGGTCCTCTATGGCACATGAGCCCCTCTTTCATAGATCTGTTCAAGCCCTGGACCAAGGCTCCCAACTCTGACCTTATCGACTGCTCTCGCAGCTGCACAGACAAACCACTTGGAGGTCTCCATGCCATTACTGTCTCCCACGTTAGTTTAGCTTAAAAAGAACGTTCCACACGCACGCAAGGTCATAGCTTCCTTTAACTTACTACACTCTACACCTGTTTCTGCTCCTTTTTGCTTGTGCTGCATTTCCATATGTTGCTCTCCCATATTTGGCACTGTGCTTTCTTTGTTTTATGTTGATTCTACATTTCTATATGTTTACGTGGTTTTCTTACCAGTTGAGTGGTTTCCAATCACAGCATCTTAAAATTAATTTCTCGTCACACTTTGCTGGGGTTCTTTACTTCGGTATCAGTTTGTTGTGTGTCGATTTAGATACTGTATATAGATTCCCCGATTTATGCCCTTATATAGGCACAATTCACATTGCCCTTATTTAGGCATAGAAATCCAGCCCTTATTTAGGCATTGCTCAAGCTAACCAAATACAGGCATGGTCAACTACATCCGTTCATCTTCGTCACAACAAGTTCTTGGAAAACCAGACTCTTAAGCCTTTAGGACTTCCCCTTGCTTGGATATTGATTTCTCCAAGAACTCATTTATTATGCATGAACATCTATTCCTTAGGGGTTCATTCATGACGTTCTGACGCCCGACTTGTACGTCAATAGTGGCATTCCTAAACACCTTCAAGGTATAAATATACCTTCACTTGCCATGGCAAATCCTGGTTTGGCTGCCCACTTGCACGACGCGGCTCGCCACGGCAAGTTTGGAAGGAAGTCAAGTCCCCGTCTGATGCACTGACCAGACGCTGTCATCCTCCTCGCCGAGAATCCAGCTCCAGTGTTTCTTTCTGCGATCGAGTGCTGGAAAGAGATACCAACCTTTCTCATTCTAAGGTATGGAGCAGGCTAGAACCTAGAGAAACGTTTGGCAACTTTTGGCAAAACTAAACTTTAGCTAAGACAAGACTATAGCTAAAACAGCACCTACTTCTTCCCTCGTACTACACTTAGGTTAGGTACACTGGGGTAGGATTCTTTTAGAAGCATCAGATGAGTATTTTAGCCTGTGTTATTTATGTATGTATTTGTCTGAATATATGTCATAGCTACACACCATGCTCTTGCAGTATTATTTTATCTTACTGCTGACGCTGTACGTATTATACTTCGCATTCTGTCTTACAATTGTGGCAGTTCATATCTCTTTAATGAGAAATAAGACTGTTCAATAAACCCTTTTTATTGAAACGCCCGTCTCACTATTTCTGTGCAACTCTGTAGAAACGAAGCATGCACGATTGACTGAGTGAAACTTTTATCTATTATTGCCATGATTCTGAGATTGTTCCGATTATAAGGGAAACAAAGTTGTCATGTTTATGCAGTTGTCAGAGACTAATCCCTTCTTGTTTATTTGAGAAGTTTCTAGTGACCTCTGAGTTAGCTGGCACACACAAGTAATTAAGTTTAAGGTACTCGATAGAGACATACTGACCTCAGCCCTATGTCAAATCTATAGTGTATATTATTCCAATGAGCATAGTTCTGCAAATAAGACAAAATTTAATTACTAGTACTATTTCGAGTAAAAGTCGCTATCAAGGGTGAGTCTCTTTGATTGTAAAGTGTAGCTCCTTTCATGTTAAGTCCACAATGTACATAAAGTATGCAAGTCTGCTGTTCTGGAGCACATAATTTGGGCTTCTAGTCCACATTCTATCCTTTGTTTTTTATCCTGGCCTCTGCAGCCTCCGTTTAGAGACAGTACTCTCAGGAATCTGTATTTTTGGGACGACCTGGGCAGCCATCCTTCACTGTACTTTTCTTGCTGGTGGAGAGCTCATCACCAAGGATGTAGTCACTGTGCATCTAGGGTCTGACAGTGACCCTCCTCTGAGCATGTATCCCCCTCCCATTGTAAGGCTACCTAGGCCATAGGGTTGACAGATTCCTGCCCGTGGCCCAGCTTTACACTACATACCTGTCCTGGCAGATACTGTTATGGGGAAACCAGCCTTACTATCATCTTAGTCTGACTGGATCAGGGACACCATTTACTGTGACCTCCTGGATGTAATGTCTTCCACCCTCAGGAATCATCTGTTTACCTTCTTGGTCTACCTCCCAGCTAAGGGATACTAAGGCATACTCTAAGCTATCCTCCTGAGAATAATCTACCCCTAGGGCTACTTTAGTCCCTGCTGTGGAGTTCCCACGTGTGGGAGTCTCGCCTCTTATGCCCTGTCTGTAGACAGCCCTAACACCGGGTCTGATAATATGACACCATGGGTTCTTCTCACTAAAACTTTACTTCTTATGCTTATAAGTGGTCTGGGAATCCCTCCCCAAAAATCTCTTTTGTGACCCCTTGAGGAACCTTTTCTGCATGATCTTTGCAGGCGTAAGGTCACTTCATAAGCTGCAAATGGCATTCCCCACCACATAACAAGGCTCCAGGTCTTTTGAGATGTGTTTACCACTCTTAGGCACTTGTGAATCGCTGACACCATAATCAGAGTCCCTCTTGTGATGGCTTCTCCCATGGGCCAGCAGAGTCTTCTATTAATTTCCTCTCTTTCAGTGTGCTCACCAGGTTAGTTGTATTTACACGTGTCTGTAAATGTCTGGAAGCTATCATATCAGTTTATACGGAACGTAAAATGTTTGTATGTTCCTGTGTCCAATGGTTGATTGGAAAAGCAGGTCCGCTTTAAATCCCAGAATAGTTTTACCCTTTCTGCGTAATCCAAAATGTATCTTCTGCCAAAAGTTAAAAATCCTAAAATGGATTGTAGTCTTTTCAGGGTCATTGGAGATTTGTGCAACGCA
The DNA here is from genome assembly GCF_964261635.1 of Lissotriton helveticus. Lineage (NCBI taxonomy): Eukaryota > Metazoa > Chordata > Amphibia > Caudata > Salamandridae > Lissotriton > Lissotriton helveticus. Next base: position 1,252,270,152 of record NC_136070.1, read on the forward strand.
CATTTTTCAAAAAAATATGCTGCCAGGCTTTTGCCTTCACTTCACAACTCGTATCCTAGAAACAGTTCATTGAATTGGGCAATTTTTGATTTTTTTTAAATGGAATGTTGTAGCTCAGGTGAGCAAACCAAAGAATTGTGTGATTTACTCTTGCCAAGTGTTCCATTAATTCATCGTCCGTCAAATGAATATCCTCTATATAGGACAATGCCTCCTCATCAAAATTTTGAAGTAACTCTGTTACCCTAGCTGAGAACAGCCCAGGGCTGTTCTTATACCCTTGAGGTGAACTGCAAAATTTACGCTGTTAACCGAGCGCTGAAAATGCAGTCAAATATCTGCTTTCAGGCGCTATATTCTGGATGAAAAAACCATTTGAGATATCTAATGTTGTTTTGTATTTCTTCTGCGCAATGTTATTCATTAGTGCAGCACTGTGTGCATTTTGTACTGCAAATGTATGTTTGGAAGTGTTTAAATGTCTGTAATCTAATACTAGATTATATGAATTGTCCGGTTTCATTACGGGAAACAAGGGATTATTCATGGACAAGGTGCAATTTTCTATTACATGCTGGTATTCAAGTTGTACTAGGATTTCCTTAACTTGTTTTTTAGCTTCATGCTTTATTAGGTATTGTCTCTGGTGTTGAGGAACTGACTTTAATGGGATTTTGTGATGAGGTGACTCATCAATCCACGCAACAGGATTGCGGTAAAGTGCTGGAGCTAGCGCTAATGCCCACTCCATGGCATATGAATGTTTGATAGATTCTGGAACGAGGTCAGGGAAAGCGGGTAAAATTACTGTTTCTCCCATTGGGTACTCCATTACGAACTCAGGTGGCCAATCCTTTTCAGCCAAAAAAATATGGTAAACATGCGTCATGTTTGCCCAAAAGAGACCCTTTATTTTCCTAGGTATGTCCCCCTCCAACTGGAGTGTTCATTTGTATAAATGACGGGGGACACTTACCCTAGTATTAGGTGTTTCTACTGTGATATGCTCAGTCAGCGGTACTGCCGCCAGATAATCTATCAGGTTCTTGCGAGCTATTGTGACTTCTGCCGCGCTGTCCAGCATCATCACTGCCCATTCCCCGTTCAGAAGCAGAGTCCCCAACAGCTGGGGCATCTCTCATTTTAATCCCAGCTACCTTCTTCTGTTTGAATTGAGGGGTAGGAGTCTTTTGTTTGTCTTCTTTTTTAATGATGTAGTCTGAAGTCCGATCTGATGCCCTTTTCGGTTTCACGCACTCTTCTGAGGTGCACTCTGACCGTCTACCTCTCTCCGAACGTGAATCTGATGAATCCTGAAAGGAATTAGAGGAACGTGTATCAGTATCCTGATACCTGTCAGGGTTTCTAATATTATCACGGTTTCTCAGATTCTATTTTTTCTCAGTGGTTTCCTGTTGAGGAGACCCACCCCGTGATTGTGCTTTATTTTGTTTATTTTTTTGTTTATTGTTCCATTTCTTCTTGGAAGAATCGGGTGCTTGCTTAGAGTTATCCTTTTCAGAATTATTCTTAACCTGTGGTTTCCCAGGTATGCCTCTCAAATTATCTCTGCCTAGCGAAGCATTAATTTCTTCTTTAATTTTTAATTTTAGGTAATCCCCGCTCCTGCTGTGCAAAAGTAAATTCCATCAGGCATTGGGGTATAGCCAATGCTGCTACTTCCCCCTTTATGTTGCTTAACATGTACGCTGATACCACAGCAAAATTGCCCATCAGGTTCATTCCCAAGTCCAGGGCAGGTGCTGTCTCATTCTGTACTTGTTTAAGTACTTCAGGTAAAACTGCTATTCAGGTAAAACTGCTATTGAAGGGGTACCATGAGTTCTGGTGTATACGGCAGCAAAACTGTATCCCAAGTGGCACAATCTTCCACCGGGGGAGCCATCCCCATTGGCAAGCAAATTGTTACTATTCAGTGTTTTTCCTTCGGGCCCATATTGGGTAAAACTGCTTCAAGCTGACTTGTTTTCTGTGCTATCCAGAACAGAATTTGCTCCCAATAGGTGGGAATCTTTTCCATTACAGCGTTCAGCATTTGAGGGCTGCTACCAGTGGTAGCCAATTGAGGTTGTACAGCCTGAGTAGTCTGCGCAGGGATAATTGTGAGTGTTCACAATATTAACTGAAAGATTTCCATACATTTTTACTAGCTCTTCGTGTAATGTGCTTAATTTTGCGGCATCTAACTCAGCAAAATTAGGATGCAGTGGGTAAGCAGCTAAAACTGGCCAAGTCGCTCCTTCTTTACCGATACGACAAAGTCTCACTTTTTCTTTGGTATGGGGGAGGGTGCTTCTAACCAATTTGTGTTCTTGGTAAGTAACCACTTCCATGCTAATGACAAGGCCAGCTCGTCATGCAGTGCCAATTCATTTGAATGGAAATTAGACTAAATTGCTGGAATTGCCTTAGCACCAAAGGGGTTTTAATGGGACTTCTATGTCCACATATGAAAAGTATTCATCCGGAGTTTCATCTTCAATGTAAGTGTGAAACAATTTTGTGCGTGCATCGGCAGCCTGCAATCTAACCCAAGAATAGAATTCCTCTGTTATGAATGCTTTGTATGCCTCAACCATGAAGGTAACGTCTCCACCCGTTGCCAGGAGACCATGTTGTAATAATTTCATAGTAACTGCATGCTGCAATTTTCTGTAATGTTTACAGTATCTACTTGTTCTTCAATGTCTCCATTTTGTTCAATCATTGTTAAAAGAAAAAGGAATTTTAGTAAACAAATTTATGGAGGTACGGTTTGTACAATATGGAGAATTTTTGAATCCTACAAGCTTGAATAACCTACAGCCAATACATAGGGCATATCTACTCAGCTGAGGCGGATTTACCTTCCCACCACGGATGTCTCGGTTTGGAGGTGAGTAAGGGTTCTCTGAGAAAGCATGACTAAATTACTCAGACCCTTAAATAAGAACCCAACCAACGTTGGTGGGGCCATGTCATGTAGGTCCTACTAATCTGTAGGACCTGCATGTTTGTTAGACGAAAAACTTTGGGCGAAGTTCCTAGACTGATTCTGGGCACCCACGCAAGATATGTTGGCCTAGAGACCAGCTAGCTCACAGTGCCACCACAAGCCTCCCTAACCTTACTAGGGATCGAATTGGTCCTGGCAACCACTGAACATGAGAACCCTGACCCCTCCGGGATCGTGGAAACCGATCAGCACCTTTCGCTCAGTCACTCGTGCTCTTTGCTCTCAGAGAAGTATACAGAGAATACACAGTGGGACGTTTTCAATGTATTTACTGAACCAACATTATTCTTGTATAAAATACATGTGCTGCAGTACTCAGTAGGCAGTAGCAAATGAAAGTGATTACAAACACCAAAAGCGTAAATAGAAGATTATTCTTTTTTTTTATTTCTTAATTGCGGTTTCAAGGTACACTCCACATGTATAGACAGTTACATCCCATAGACAACTCTTACCAATGAGCATTACAGGTTCCATTCAACAGCAAATAATTCAATCTAGGCTGCCCTGTAAAGGTGTTTACCGAACCGACAATTGGTATGGTCATTTTCATTACCAATAAAATAAACTTAAAACTAAACACCCCCCTACCATCCCCCCTACCGGGCCCACCCACCTAGAGGTCAGTGTAACAACAGCTCAATCAGGGGTATCCTTGTGTCTCTCCCCTTGTCTGGGGGACTCATTTCCCACAGGACTACCATCCTCCGACAATGCCTGTGTAGAATTGGGGTAGCTTCTCTCTATCTCTTGAACCATTAGCCCCCACGCCTGCAAAACTTCCGGGAGTTTGACATCTCTTCTAGTACTACGGAGTAAATAGAAGATTAAGTACTACCATAGTGCTAAGACAGTGTGTAGGAAAGTAGGATCTGCTTTCATAGTTACCCCTACTTTTTGCTGGTGTCATTCTGTTTTTTGACTAGTCTGACTGAGATCCTGCTAATCAAGACCCCAGTTTATGTGCTTTCTACCTAAATTGGACCATGGTGAGTACTCATTTACCCTTGTAAGTCCCTAGTATATGGTACTAAGAGACCCAGGCCATAGGTACACCAGGGGCCCCCCATGGGCTGAAGCATGTATTATGCCACCCATGGGAGACCACTCAAATTGTGACTACAGGCCTGCCATTGCAGTCTGTGTGAGTTGTTGCTAGCACCACTTACGACAGATATAAGTTTACTTGTATCTGAGGTCACTGCACTAAAAACCTATAAATCACCCGTAAAGCAGGCCTTCCACTCCTGACGGTAAGGTGCTCAGTTATGAGTGTGAGGGTGCCTCTGCATGAGCAGGACACCCCTACAATCCTCAAAGTCCATTCTCCTGAGTGATAAGTGCATCAGCTATTACGATACATAGAGTGGCCACGCTTCATTACGCGATTGCTAACTCTAAACTAACTGTAACAAACCCTGGCATGTGTGGTATCAAACATGTTGGAATCATGCGCCAACACCGTAATCTGAAAGAAACAGGTTAGTATTAGATTCCTTACCTTAGAATATCCCCAGGCGTCAGTCTGGATCCGGAAACTTTTGCGTAGCAGTACCCCTGCGCGTCGGTAGGCGTCGTCTGCAGGCGTCCCCTGCGGCTCCGCGTCGTCGGCGTCGTGCGCCGTGATGACGTCGCTGGAGTATATAGACGCCGCCTCCGCGCGCTGACGTCAGTTCTTCTTTTTTCCGCGCCAGTTAGCGCAGATCCGAAGAGCAGTACTCCGGTCTTTTGACCAAGTTTTTTGTTGAATAAATCTTCTACGGTGCCGGTAGGATGCCCGGTTTCAAGAGTTGCGACAATTGCGACCGCATGATGTCGGTCACCGACCACCATCGACTCTGCCTCCGGTGTCTGGGCGCGGACCACGACGTGGAGTCCTGCGTCGACTGTCGGGCCTTGACTGGTAAAGCTAGGCGGGAGCGGTCCCGCAAGCTTCTCGAGCTCCGAGTGTCGGCCCCGCGTCGAGAGCGGTCCCGGTCGAGTCGGAGGTCGAGGGAGCGGTCGAGGGAACGATCGCGGAGCCGCCATGAGCGCTCCGGGAGTCGCCACCATTCCTCCGGTTCGTCAGGTAAGCGTAAGAAGTCGGGGCGTCGTCATCGCACCCCCGACTCCCCCCGACGCCCGCGTGATGCGGCCGGGGGTTCGGGTGGCCGCGGCCCCGCGTGGGTCGCCGACGCCGTCTGCCCCATACCCGTCGGTCCCTGGGGAAGGCGCGTCGCGCGAGGAGATTGAGGCATTCCTCATGGCTATGAGGGCGAGGTCTCCTCCGGCGGGGCCTACGGCGCCTGCGGGGCCGTCGGTCCCGTCTGGGGGCCCGAGCGGTTCGGGTGCTCCTGCCTCGACGCCGCCGGTGGCTCCGGCCCCGGCGCCGCTGGGCCCCTCAGGTTCGTCGCCGGCTGGTCTACCGGCCTCTCCGGCGTCGGTTCCTTTGGGCCAACCCGTGGTGCCGCCTCCGCGCGGCGCAGTGACTCCGCCGTCGGTTCCGGCCGGCGTCGGGTCCCCGGCGCCGGCGCCGCGCGGCGCCACCCCCATTCCCCCTCTGACTCCTGACACGGAGTCGGACCGGCGTCGTCCGACGCCGGATCCGGCGCCGATGGGGCCCATTGACCCAGAAGTCTATATCGTCGACCCAGACTACGGCGATGAGGACGAGTATGGAGAGGGTTGGGAGGGGTCTGAGGACCCTTTATCCCGTGCCTGCCAGTATGATGTGGACTGGGTAGGTGACTTGGGTGATGCCAGTGGTCTGGACGAGTCACCCAACACTGGGTTTGTCTCGCCGACCCCTGTGGCGTCTGAGGCGGGGGCTGCCTATTCGGTGGTCCTGCTGAGGGCTGCCAAGACCTTGGGCCTTGAGCTCCCCGTCGCTAAGGTCAAACCAAACATTCTGACCGAAGTGTTTAAACCGCAGTCATGCCCTCAGGAGCCTCTGCTGCCGTTTAATGAGGCTCTGACGGATGTCCTTTTGGGCACCTGGTCTAGGCCCGCTTCCGGTGCACCGGTTGACCGGAACGTTGCCAGGCGTCACCGTCCGTGTTCGGACGACCCTGCCTTCCTCTCCACCCATCCCTCCCCGGAGAGTCTGGTGATCCAGGCCTCCACTTCGCAGTCCGCATTTCCATCGGCCCCGCCCGATCGGGAATCAAAGCGGTATGACCAATTTGGGAAAAAGGTCTTTTCCTCTTTGAGCGCTGGACTGCGGTCTTGTAATACCGCATGCCTCTTGGGCCGCTACACCCACTCCCTGTGGGATACGGTCGCGGAGTGTTTGCCGCAATGCCCGCAGGAAGTGCGGGACAAGCTCAACCAGGCCTTGGTTGAGGGCCGGGATGCGGCGAGGTACTCGATCCGGTGTGGTCTTGACACGACCGACTCGCTGGGACGGGCTATGTCCACGACTGTGGCGATTCGGCGCCATGCTTGGCTGAGATCTGCCAACTTCTCACCGGACGTCCAGAATGCCCTCATGGACATGCCATTTGATGGCAGTCGCCTGTTTGGTGACAAGGCGGACCACGCGCTGGAGCGCTTCAAGGACTCCAGGGTCACGGCCAAGTCCTTGGGTCTTTCGACCCAGCGCCAGCAGACGGGTTTGTTTCGCCCCTTTCGTGGCCAAGGAAGGGGCGGTCCCACACGTGCTGCCAGCCACGCGCCGCAGAACGCTCCCCAGCGCGGTGGCGGCCGTGGATTCCGCCGTGGTGGCGGTAGAGGGCAGCGGCGAGGTCAGTCCACACCTCCCCCCGCTGCAGCCTCCAAGTCTTCGTAGTCCGAGCTTTCGGGCTCACGTGACGCCAGTGGGTGGCAGGGTTCGCCATCACCACTCCCGCTGGCGCGCGATTACATCGGACAGGTGGGTGCTGCAGCTCGTCCGAAGGGGCTACTCCCTCCCCTTCGAGTCCACTCCTCCAGCCATGCCACCGCAGAACCACCGTGTGTCGGGGGACCACTTGACACTTCTGCAGGAGGAAGTTACGGCCCTCTTGGCCAAGGGGGCCATCGAGCGCGTTCCTGGGCCAGAAGTAGGGTGTGGTTGCTACTCCCACTACTTTCTGGTGCCCAAGAAGGACAAAGGAGGCCTGCGTCCTATCTTGGACCTGCGGAACGTCAACGGCTTCCTCCGGAAGGAGAAGTTCAAGATGTTGACTTTGGCTCAGGTCTTGGCTGCTCTAGACCCACAAGACTGGATGGTAGCGTTGGACTTGCAGGATGCGTATTTTCACATCCCCGTCCTGCCGGCCCACCGGCGTTACCTGCGGTTCACGGTAGGCCACGAGCACTTTCAGTTTATCGTGCTCCCATTCGGCCTTACCAGCGCCCCACGGGTGTTCACGAAAGTGATGGCGGTGGTCGCAGCTCATCTGCGCCGGTTAGGGGTTTCAGTCTTCCCCTACCTCGACGACTGGTTGTTGAAGGCGGGCTCGCCCCAGACAGTCGTCCACCACCTCCAGATGACGGCAGACCTCCTGCACGAGCTGGGGTTTTCCATCAATGTGCCGAAATCACACCTGTGTCCCTCTCAAAAGCTCCTTTTCATCGGAGCGGTTCTCGACTCGGCGCAGTTTCGGGTTTATCCTCCGGAACGGCGGGTCCGGGATATTCAGGCTCTGATTCCCGTCTTTCAGCCGTTATCCCGGGTTTCGGTCAGGTTGACGCTGCGGCTTCTGGGGCTGATGGCCTCCTGCATCCTTCTGGTGCATCACGCCAGATGGCGGATGCGGGCTCTGCAGTGGGACCTGAAGTTTCAGTGGGCCCAGCATCAGGGCAACCTGTCCGACCATGTCCTGATCTCGGAGGGCACTGCGAGACAATTGCAGTGGTGGCTTACGGACCGCGATTGGGTCAGAGGCAGATCCCTCTCCCTTCCCCAACCGGAGCACGTAGTTGTGACGGACGCGTCCCTCCAGGGCTGGGGAGGCCACTTGGGAGAGGCAGAGATCAGAGGCATCTGGTCTCCGGCGGAGTCCCGGCTCCATATCAACATGTTGGAGCTGCGGGCGATTCGCCTAGCACTGAAGGCATTCCTCCCCTTTGTCAACGGGAGTGTAGTGCAGGTGTTCACGGACAACACCACCGCCATGTGGTACTGCAACAAACAGGGCGGTGTGGGGTCGTGGACCCTTTGCCAGGAGGCTCTGCGTCTCTGGCAATGGCTGGAACGTCAGGGCGTGACTCTGACGGTTCAACACCTGGCAGGTTCTCTGAACGCCAGGGCGGACGAACTCAGCCGTCGGTGCTCGGTGGATCACGAATGGCGTCTGAACTCGGACGTGGCGAGAGGCCTCTTTCAGCAATGGGGAGAGCCTTGGTTAGATCTATTCGCCACAGAAGAGAACGCGCAATGTCATCAGTTCTGCGCGTTGGAGTTTCCAAGACGGCACTCGCTCGGCGACGCCTTTCGGCGCGAGTGGAGTTGCGGTCTGTTGTACGCCTTTCCGCCTATACCACTTCTGCCCAGAGTGCTGAAGAAGATCAGGCGCGACCGGGCCCAAGTTATCCTTGTGGCTCCGGACTGGGCTCGAAGATACTGGTATCCCGAGCTACTCAGCATGACAGTCGGTCCCTCGATCCGCCTGCCCCTTCAGGAGGACCTTCTGTCGCAGCAGCAGGGGACGGTCCTCCACCCGAACCTATCCAGTCTCCGCCTCCATGCTTGGAGATTGAGCGGCGACAGTTGAGGCCATTTGACTTGCCTCCTGAAGTCTGTGATGTAATTCTGGCAGCCAGGCGTCCCTCCACAAAGTCGGTATACGCCTGCCGGTGGAACAGATTTGTGGCATGGTGCACAGCAAAGGCTGTGGATCCCCTTTCTGCCCCTCTGTCTGAGGTTCTCCTCTTCCTTCTTTTCCTTGCCCAGCAGGGCTCTGCTCTGGGCACTATCAAGGGCTATCTTTCTGCCCTTTCCGCCTTCTTGAGGCTACCTGATCAGCCATCTTTATTCAAGTCCCCTATTGTGTTAAGATTCTTAAAGGGCATCACGCACATGTATCCACCTGTTCCGTTCGTGATGCCTCAGTGGGACTTGAACCTGGTTCTGACTTTCTTGATGTGCGCTCCCTTTGAGCCGCTTCATTCCTGTCCTCTCCGTCTTCTCACTTTAAAGACGGCCTTCCTGGTTGCCATCACCTCTGCCAGGAGAGTGAGTGAGCTCCAGGCTCTTTCTGTAAAACCTCCTTTCCTGTCTGTTCATCCTGACAAGGTGGTTCTTCGGACTAGACCTTCTTTCCTGCCCAAGGTAGTCTCTGCTTTTCACATTGGGCAGTCCATCACCTTGCCCTCCTTCTTCCCGCCTCCGCATCCTTCAAAGGATGAAGAGCGGCTCCATCGTCTGGACCCAAAACGTGCGCTTTCATTTTACATGGATCGCACACGCCAGTTCCGGGTGGATGACCAACTGTTTGTTGGCTACGTGGGTGAGAAGAAGGGAAGGGCGGTACAGAAACGAACCATCTCTCGGTGGGTCGTCCTGTGCATCAAAGCATGCTACTCTTTGGCTCGGAAGGAGCCTCCTGTTGGGCTGCGAGCCCATTCCACTCGGGCTACGGCGGCTTCTACTGCCCTGGGCCGGGGAGTCCCCTTGCAGGACATTTGCCAGGCGGCTACGTGGGCCTCGCTGCACACCTTTGCGAGGCACTACTGCCTGGACAGTCAAGTCCGGAGGGACGGCTTTTTTGGCCGTTCGGTCCTCCAGGACTTTCTGGTGTAGGTTGTATTGGTTCGCAGACCCACCTCCGGGGTTGGTATTGCTGGGGTATCTATTCTAAGGTAAGGAATCTAATACTAACCTGTTTCTTTCAGATGAACAAGTTACTTACCTTCGGTAACGATATATCTGTAAGAAACAGTAGTTAGTATTAGATTCCTTACCGCCCCGCCCATCCTCCCCGTTCTGCGAACTGATACCTAGGGTTAAGGACATCCCTTTCAGGGCCCTAGTTTCAAATGGCACCAGTGTTAGTTCTCACATGGCTCTGCGTGTTCTGGCGTGGAAAAGCTGTGTGCAAAGAACTGACGTCAGCGCGCGGAGGCGGCGTCTATATACTCCAGCGACGTCATCACGGTGCACGACGCCGACGACGCGGAGCCGCAGGGGACGCCTGCAGACGCCGCCTACCGACGCGCAGGGGTACTGCTACGGAAAAGTTTCCGGATCCAGATTGACGCCTGGGGATATTCTAAGGTAAGGAATCTAATACTAACTACTGTTTCTTACAGATATATCGTTACCGAAGGTAAGTAACTTGTTCAACTGTGTTGGAGGTATGATTCCATGACTGTGTAGCTCCTCCTTGAAGCCGTCTGTGCTCCCTGTACCAGTCTGCTGCCGACCAGAGACATGATTCTGCCCTTCTGCTTCTGAGCCAATCTTGAGCGGCGGAAGGCAGGACAATAGATTTCCTGTCACAGGGAGGTGTGACCACCTCCCAGACAGGAGTTAGTCTATAGGGCGGGGGTGGGGGTGCTTGCCAGCTCAACTAGACTGCTTTGAAGGGCACATTTGGTACCCTCCTTGCATACTCCAGTTAGAACCAGTTCAGGGAGCCATTGGCTCCGCTCTGGTGCAAAACTGTACAAAGGACATGGGAGTATCCTCCCCACTGTCCATCCCCTCCTCTGGGAGGAACCCCTGAATCGTCCCAACCCTTTTCTTAGGGTACTTAAGGGATTACCTTCGGGTTGGTCCCTAGATTCGCCGTGGGACAAGATCCAGATCTGAAACCACTTCATCTTCAACCATCTGGGCACTTTGGACATTTGTGGACCTCGCTTTGGGAAACGGAACTGCATCTGGAAGACTCCTGCCCCTCCTGGTCTCGTCGCCCTGCCAGTCTTCTGTGTTGTCTGTGCCTGTGCTCCTTGCAGTTTCTTCTCCAGGCCTGTGGGCATCCAAGACACCTGAAGGAATCTCCTTTGGAGCGAAGAAGTCTCTGCGACAAAGCTACCCAGTCTGCTGTTCTGAGCTCTCATGGACTCCGAAACTCTCAGCAACACAGGTGGTCATTCTGCATGTCCCTTGAGGCCTGCACTGTCTTTTCACCAAGTTTGAGGCCAGTATCCTTCGTTGGAACCACTGGAGCAGTACCCCTGTGCACTGCATTGACTTGCCTTTGCCAAGGCTTGTTGACTCTCTTCACCAGAGATCTTAAGGTTCCAAAAAGCTCCAGCCTCCAGCATCTCTAGTTACTAAGATCTTCATCCTCATTGCATCCTCTGCACAATGGGCCTGCATCATTGGTGACCTGCTTGAGATCATCTTGCGACTCCTGTGCCTCCGGCCTGTGGACCTCTTATTTGGCTCCAGTGGGCTCCCCTGCTTGCATTAGGCCTGCTCTGACTCTCCTGCACTTGGTGAGCCCCTTGGACCTTGCTGGGCCCAACACTGCACCTTCTTCATTTTCCATGTTTGTTGCTGCTGCCAAGGTTTGTTGGTGCTGCCGCAGACACCGACCCCCTGGTTCTCGACTTCTGATGTGGGAGAGGTTGTGAATGGCTCCTGGATCTCCACAGCATCGCCTGGTCCTCAAAGCTGCAGCGACAAGGTCACCGTCAACGTTCCTGCATCTTCAGTCATCGGTGGCCATTGGTCTTCTGTGCCTCCTGGTCACTCTCGAGTGGCATAGACTCCTCTGCTTGCAGGTACTTCTCTTCAAGAATCCACCCTTGGATTCCACCAGACTCTTTCACCTTCTTCGCCAGCGGCAGCTGCACTGAAGTACTCCATTGTGGTTTACGGCGGTTTCTGATGTCATTTTGCACCTATGCACCCGGCTTCCCTGGTGTAGGTATCCTGCTTCCTGGGGTATTCATGCGTGGGGTGACTCTCCAACCTTTCATCTTACTCTGGGTTTCTTCAGGGTCCTCTGGGAAGGGTCCTTCTTCTGCAAATCTGCAACCACAGCTTCCTCATTGACGTGCATTGAGTACGCAGCTGTTTCCACTCTGCACTCGGCCTCCGTGGGGTGCCTGGGTACTTACCTTGGGTGGCTTCTTGGGTCCCCGGCTCTACTAAATCTTCTGGGTCCAGTCTCGACTTTGGTCGCAGTCCGCATTCCACTTTATTAGTATTAGGTTTGATCTCCCCCCGGAGACCACTGTGCATTTGTGCTACTTACCTGTTCTACTATTGAAGTATTGTGTGTATCGTGTTTATATCTCCGGGTAGGAGATATACCAATGTTTTAGTGAGTGTGTATAATAAATATTACTATTTTTATAACTACACTGTGCGTTTTATTTTCGTTTAACATGCACTATATGATTAGTACTTGAAAAACAAGCTGCTTTACACTTGTGGACTAAGCCTGAAGGCTGCTCTCCACAGCTACCACTTAGAGAGCTATCTAAGGTTGTCAAAGACCACTATAATCACCATAAGAGTTGTCTAGATTAGTGCAGGGTTCTTCACTTAAATAAGTGTGCACCATATACTAAGCCAGCCTCCTACAATAACTAACTTGTCTGTCAACACGATCTGGTTGGAAGACACTTTCTGTTCCATGAGTTTTCAAATTAAGGAATTGGTATATACAAAAGGGGAAATATCAGATACTTGAGTTTACAACCCGGGTTTAAAGTGTGAGACAAATAACTCTGATATGTATCTGAATAAGTATCAAAGGTGTAATCTGAATACGTATATGTCTGTAGGAGGGGCAAATCTGTCTTTTGTGAATTGACCTTCAGGGTCTGCCTTATTAGATCTTTCAGGGCCAAACCGGATATGCTGCAGAGGTGAAGTAATACAGGTAAGTTGTTCTGATTTATGGATTACTAATAGCTGGAAGGCTCAGGGTTGAAGTGGAGTCACATGACAGTTGTGGCTCATTATATATGATGTTTCAGGGAAATCTTCCCCAGCATTGATACAGTAGCACACTTTCACAATTAGTAAAGTCAAGGTAAGTTTGAGTTGGATTTTACAGTGGGGGATTGAGGAGCGGATACCTAGTAGCAGCTTAATTTTATTAATACAAAGTTTGTCCAACTCTGCAATAGTTTTATCATTCAAAATCATAGAGGTGTGCATGAGAGTTGGCATTAGTTTACTATTGAGAGCATAATTGATGGAGAGATGTAAGGACCATTATAGGTTTGAAAATATTGTTTCAGTGATTGAGTAATTAGCTGAGCTTTTATCCGCCTATTGGCCTGGTAGTCTGCCCAAGTGAGCTTTTTATCACTTGCACCCAAATAATTTAAATATGCCACTTCTAAGGAGTTAGTTAATTGTGCTGTACCATTTTTGTATTTCTTCTACATTTAAAATAAATATATACAATTCATTTACATTAATATTTAACATAAAAATATTTTCCAGCGATCAGCAGGTAAACTTCTTTTTATGTCCCTGTAGCAGCAACAGGGGCCAGTCACTTAACCCGTGGAAAGTCCATTGGTGTCATCAGGTATCAGGCGTCCTTGTGTATATTTTCTTCCAGCAGTCATGTCTTCTTTCCTCAGATGTTTAGTCCTACGTCGGGGAATATTCAGAGGAGGTGATGGTGAGGTGGGCGTCTTATCCTTTGCACTTGCCAGTGATAAGAGAAGCCCCTACACCTGTCCTGGCAGGTTTTCCTACAGAACCCAAGTTTTTAAGTCTCGCCTAGGCAGCGCGCATGCGCTTTCTCTCCCGGACATCAAGTAATCTGTATCAGGGGTGAAACTCCGCCTATTGCGAGTAATTTCTCCTGCTGCTTGCCATTTGTAAAAAAAGGCATTGTTTTTGTTAGCGGGCTTATTATTGGCTGTGGATCCGATGCGTCACTTCCGTTTAATCCGGAAGCAGCCCCGCCTAACTAGTTTTCCCCTTATTATTGGCTGTGGATCCGATGCGTCACTTCCGTTTAATCTGGAAGCAGCACCGCCTAACTACAGTTTTCCTCCGCTTGTTCTGCTTCATGTGTCTCCGAGGGGCTGCCTCTTTTCATGTAAGGACTACTTCTTTTTTTTGTTTTAAGCACCATGTTCACCCGACGCCATGCACATATGTTTAAAATGCACGGGCCTTTCATCATTTGGTTATCTTCTGTGCGTGCGTATACATGTGTGAAGGAAACAGTGTTTGTTCATATGTATGTCTGCCTGGTGTGTGTGTAGTCACCAGCTCCTCGGACGTTACATCAACAGCCCTGTGCATGTTTTGTTTTGTTTAACGCTCCCGCCCCTGTAGGAGAGTAGGATCTGCTTCCTATGGTTACCCCCACTTTTTGCTGTGTTTCACTGGTTTATCGACTTTAGTTTGGCTGTGGCCCTGCTAATCAGGACCACAGCCTAGCTGTTCTCTCTAAATTGATTGCATGTACAGTAGGTACACTCCAGATTGGTTACTGGGTTACCCTTGTGAGTCCCTAGTATATGGTACCTTAGGTACCAAGCAAAAAACACAGTTGATGGACAGAATGTAGAACAATGTCATACATTCACCCCAGTACAAAGATCTGGGCCTAAATCCATCGTTTTTTTGCACTCCACACCACCCTGGGTTAGACACTGGCTATATGCAAATCAGCTCTGACCCTGTGCCTCATGGGAACAGTCCAGTCCGAACTACCAAGCCATGTCTTTTCCCAGACCGGAATCAAGCATCCAAGGACCGGTTTCTGGCTATCAGCCTTCATCAGCCTGGATAGCTTGACTCCAGTGGTGTGGAGAGCCTGGGACTCACGTCTGAGCATACCCAGCCCACTCGGGGTGAAAATTGCAAAAAACACAGTTGATGGACAGAATGTAGAACAATGTCATACATTCACCCCAGTACAAAGATCTGGGCCTAAATCCATCGTTTTTTTGCACTCCAAACCACCCTGGGTTAGACACTGGCTATATGCAAATCAGCTCTGACCCTGTGCCTCATGGGAACAGTCCAGTCCGAACTACCAAGCCATGTCTTTTCCCAGACCGGAATCAAGCATCCAAGGACCGGTTTCTGGCTATCAGCCTTCATCAGCCTGGATAGCTTGACTACAGTGGTGGGGAGAGCCTGGGACTCACGTCTGAGCATACCCAGCCCACTCGGGGTGAAAATTGCAAAAAACACAGTTGATGGACAGAATGTAGAACAATGTCATACATTCACCCCAGTACAAAGATCTGGGCCTAAATCCATCGTTTTTTTGCACTCCACACCACCCTGGGTTAGACACTGGCTATATGCAAATCAGCTCTGACCCTGTGCCTCATGGGAACAGTCCAGTCCGAACTACCAAGCCATGTCTTTTCCCAGACCGGAATCAAGCATCCAAGGACCGGTTTCTGGCTATCAGCCTTCATCAGCCTGGATAGCTTGACTCCAGTGGTGTGGAGAGCCTGGGACTCACGTCTGAGCATACCCAGCCCACTCGGGGTGAAAATTGCAAAAAACACAGTTGATGGACAGAATGTAGAACAATGTCATACATTCACCCCAGTACAAAGATCTGGGCCTAAATCCATCGTTTTTTTGCACTCCACACCACCCTGGGTTAGACACTGGCTATATGCAAATCAGCTCTGACCCTGTGCCTCATGGGAACAGTCCAGTCCGAACTACCAAGCCATGTCTTTTCCCAGACCGGAATCAAGCATCCAAGGACCGGTTTCTGGCTATCAGCCTTCATCAGCCTGGATAGCTTGACTCCAGTGGTGTGGAGAGCCTGGGACTCACATCTGAGCATACCCAGCCCACTCGGGGTGAAAATTGCAAAAAACACAGTTGATGGACAGAATGTAGAACAATGTCATACATTCACCCCAGTACAAAGATCTGGGCCTAAATCCATCGTTTTTTTGCGCTCCACACCACCCTGGGTTAGACACTGGCTATATGCAAATCAGCTCTGACCCTGTGCCTCATGGGAACAGTCCAGTCCGAACTACCAAGCCATGTCTTTTCCCAGACCGGAATCAAGCATCCAAGGACCGGTTTCTGGCTATCAGCCTTCATCAGCCTGGATAGCTTGACTCCAGTGGTGTGGAGAGCCTGGGACTCACATCTGAGCATACCCAGCCCACTCGGGGTGAAAATTGCAAAAAACACAGTTGATGGACAGAATGTAGAACAATGTCATACATTCACCCCAGTACAAAGATCTGGGCCTAAATCCATCATTTTTTTGCACTCCACACCACCCTGGGTTAGACACTGGCTATATGCAAATCAGCTCTGACCCTGTGCCTCATGGGAACAGTCCAGTCCGAACTACCAAGCCATGTCTTTTCCCAGACCGGAATCAAGCATCCAAGGACCGGTTTCTGGCTATCAGCCTTCATCAGCCTGGATAGCTTGACTCCAGTGGTGTGGAGAGCCTGGGACTCACGTCTGAGCATACCCAGCCCACTCGGGGTGAAAATTGCAAAAAACACAGTTGATGGACAGAATGTAGAACAATGTCATACATTCACCCCAGTACAAAGATCTGGGCCTAAATTCATCGTTTTTTTGCACTCCACACCACCCTGGGTTAGACACTGGATATATGCAAATCAGCTCTGACCCTGTGCCTCATGGGAACAGTCCAGTCCGAACTACCAAGCCATGTCTTTTCCCAGACCGGAATCAAGCATCCAAGGACCGGTTTCTGGCTATCAGCCTTCATCAGCCTGGATAGCTTGACTCCAGTGGTTTGGAGAGCCTGGGACTCACGTCTGAGCATACCCAGCCCACTCGGGGTGAAAATTGCAAAAAACACAGTTGATGGACAGAATGTAGAACAATGTCATACATTCACCCCAGTACAAAGATCTGGGCCTAAATCCATCGTTTTTTTGCGCTCCACACCACCCTGGGTTAGACACTGGCTATATGCAAATCAGCTCTGACCCTGTGCCTCATGGGAACAGTCCAGTCCGAACTACCAAGCCATGTCTTTTCCCAGACCGGAATCAAGCATCCAAGGACCGGTTTCTGGCTTATAGCCAGTGTCTAACCCAGGGTGGTGTGGAGTGCAAAAAAACGATGGATTTAGGCCCAGATCCTTGTACTGGGGTGAATGTATGACATTGTTCTACATTCTGTCCATCAACTGTGTTTTTTGCAATTTTCACCCCGAGTGGGCTGGGTATGCTCAGACGTGAGTCCCAGGCTCTCCACACCACTGGAGTCAAGCTATCCAGGCTGATGAAGGCTCATAGCCAGAAACCGGTCCTTGGATGCTTGATTCCGGTCTGTGAAAGACATGGCTTGGTAGTTCGGACTGGACTGTTCCCATGAGGCACAGGGTCAGAGCTGATTTGCATATAGCCAGTGTCTAACCCAGGGTGGTGTGGAGCGCAAAAAAACGATGGATTTAGGCCCAGATCCTTGTACTGGGGTGAATGTATGACATTGTTCTACATTCTGTCCATCAACTGTGTTTTTTGCAATTTTCACCCCGAGTGGGCTGGGTATGCTCAGACGTGAGTCCCAGGCTCTCCACACCACTGGAGTCAAGCTATCCAGGCTGATGAAGGCTGATAGCCAGAAACCGGTCCTTGGATGCTTGATTCCGGTCTGGGAAAGACATGGCTTGGTAGTTCGGACTGGACTGTTCCCATGAGGCACAGGGTCAGAGCTGATTTGCATATAGCCAGTGTCTAACCCAGGGTGGTGTGGAGTGCAAATAAACGATGGATTTAGGCTCAGATCCTTGTACTGGGGTGAATGTATGACATTGTTCTACATTCTGTCCATCAACTGTGTTTTTTGCAATTTTCACCCCGAGTGGGCTGGGTATGCTCAGACGTGAGTCCCAGGCTCTCCACACCACTGGAGTCAAGCTATCCAGGCTGATGAAGGCTGATAGCCAGAAACCGGTCCTTGGATGCTTGATTCCGGTCTGGGAAAGACATGGCTTGGTAGTTCGGACTGGACTGTTCCCATGAGGCACAGGGTCAGAGCTGATTTGCATATAGCCAGTGTCTAACCCAGGGTGGTGTGGAGTGCAAAAAAACGATGGATTAAGGCCCAGATCCTTGTACTGGGGTGAATGTATGACATTGTTCTACATTCTGTCCATCAACTGTGTTTTTTGCAATTTTCACCCCGAGTGGGCTGGGTATGCTCAGACGTGAGTCCCATGCTCTCCACACCACTGGAGTCAAGCTATCCAGGCTGATGAAGGATGATAGCCAGAAACCGGTCCTTGGATGCTTGATTCCGGTCTGGGAAAGACATGGCTTGGTAGTTCGGACTGGACTGTTCCCATGAGGCACAGGGTCAGAACTGATTTGCATATAGCCAGTGTCTAACCCAGGGTGGTGTGGAGTGCAAAAAAACGATGGATTTAGGCCCAGATCCTTGTACTGGGGTGAATGTATGACATTGTTCTACATTCTGTCCATCAACTGTGTTTTTTGCAACCTTAGGTACCAAGGGCATAGGTACCCCAGAGGCCTACCAGGGGCTGAAGCATGTATTATGCCACCCCTCGGAAGCCTTCCAAAATGTCACCACAGGTCTGCACTTTCAGCCTGGGTAAGGTGGTGTAAGCACCCCTTACTTAGATATAGTATACCTATATAGACACATAGAAACCTATAAGTAACTCCTATGGCAGGCCTTGACAATCCTGAAGGGAGAGTGCTTGGTTTTGTGTGAGAGGGTGCCCTAGCATGAGCTGAGCCCCTCTGCAGCTTTCTTTCGGAATCCATTCCTTATAGCTGTTCTATGATACAGCCATACCATATACTCTTAAGTGCATTATAACCTCGCGGTAAATGCTAACTTTGGTTTGGCTACATCAAAACATGTTGGGAATCCTACCCCCTCCACGCCACTTCGCCACTTCTGGCAGCGGGAATAGAATTCCACCCTTCCAGAGGGAGAAAGGGAGAAGACATGTACACACTGGTAAACCCGGTAGAAGTTAAACAGAGCTCCAGCATTACAAATTGGATGCTGCTGCCACAGACACGAGTCTGACCTCCTGCTGCTGGATGAAAGTCTGGCAGGGGGGGCTTGGACAATAGGTTTCCTGTCCAGGGAGGTGCCAGCACCTCCCCAGACATGCTTTAGTGTATTGGGGCAGGGTGGGTTGCATTCAGTGAATGCTTTCAAGACAGTGCCTGGGGCACACACGGTGTCCCTGTGCATTTCCCAATTCAAACCTGCTGCTGGGGCATTATTCAGCCTCAGCTTTGGCGCGAAACTGGACAAAGGGGAAGGGGTGTAATCACCCCCTCCACACGTCCTCCCATAGGTGGGACCCTAGAGTTAGTCCAACCCCTAAACTTAGTATAAGTATAGGAACCCATTCACTGAGACTTTAGATTACCCTGGACGAAACTCTGAAACAGAAATCTTGGACCTTCGACATTCCATATCGACTGGAAGACGGAAGAAATCGCCCTTGGGGTCAAGGAGTGACTCCCCTGTTCAAACAGGCACCAAAGAAGCATCTTGCCAGTCTGCATTTTCAAGGCTCCCAACGGATCCCGAAGAATCTGCAACACAGGACACGGACTTCCAGACATCGCCGAGGCTGACACGTGTCCCCAGCAGAGCTGAGAGCTGTAGCTATCACGAGAGACGTGGGACCGGAACTCCTGGACATCCTGTACTTTTGCAACTGTTCCTACTTCCCGAAGTTTCTCGCAGTTGTGCATTGGGCTATTGGTAGCCCTTGCCCCGAGCACCTTTGCACCAAAGCTTAGAGACCTACACTCCACGAGTGTTCCGTGGGCCCGCTTTCTGCATTTCAGCTCGAGGCTCCTTCGCGATCCCTACTCCGTTGACTGGTGGGTCCCCAAGAAGGACAATCCTTTGTTTCTTGGGCTTCCCTGGTTGCTCCAGACGTGCCCTGACTCCCCTCCAAAGGGTGAGTCCCTCAGAACTTGGTGGTCTGCACCGAAGCCAATCTTGTCATCTTGCGTGGGTTGCTGTTGCAAAGGCTTGTTGGGTCCAATCCGGGTACCGACACTGCAGCACTCGACATCCTTCGTGGGACAGCTCGAATCCAGCTCCTGGTCATCGTCGACATCTCGTGGACCTCGTGGCTGAAGAGTCAGGTTCACCTACTTCCCTTGAAAGCACCCGACATCGGCTGGCATCTTCCTGTCGCCATCCTGGTCACTGACTAGTGACCCAGACCCTGTCCCCTCTGCTTTCAGGTTCTTCAGATCTCCGATCCACCCTTGTATCCATCCGGACACTTTTCTCCTGGTTGCCTGCAGCACTTCTTTGCAGCTCTCCATAGGAAACGACGACAAAATCCGACACGAAAAGACACCTATACACCCGGCTTCACTGGGTGGGGTAACACGAGGACTTCGGTGCTCCTGTGGGTCTTGACTCTCGAAGTGTCCAGTATTGAAGGGATTCCCTCGCAGTCCACTCCTAAGTGTCCTTATTCTTTAAAACTGTAACTCTAACTTTCTCCATGGAAGTCAATGGTGATTCGCTGCTTTACCCGTGGATCTCCTGAGTCCTTACCCTGGTTGGTTCCTGGTTGCCCCAGCGGTTCTACAGGCCCTAGGCATTGTCTCTATGCTTACAGCGGTACTTATACCTCATTCTTAGTATATGGTTTGTGAGGTCCCTAGGGCAAAACGTATACTGTGCTAATTTACTGTGTGCTATTTAAGTTCTTGTATTGTACTTTTGCCTCTAGCCTCATAAAGAGACTAGATGGGCGTGTTTAGAATAAATACATATATTTTATATATTTACCTGGTGTGGTTCTCCTTTCATTTGGTCATTCACAAGATTATAGACTGGTCAAACAAGCTGCTTTACATTCCTTCAAGACTTAGCCTGAAGGCTGCTCTCCACAGCTACCACTAGGGTAGCTTTCAATAAGGTTGTCTAAACCTACCATCAATAAGGGTCGTTTGGACTGAGGTACTGGGTTTTTAAGAACCGGCACAGAACCGGTAACCCAGCGGTGCCAGGGGATCAACACCCAGAGACCTCGGGTTCTCCTGAGTCAGACCTACAGAAACTCGGAGTCTTCCAGGTGAAGTCAAAGATTAGTTTATTGGCTGCAACCAAGGTGACAGGGTCCTCGAAGTACAATTCGAGTATATTCAGGAGACTGCACACTTTCACGAAGTTAGGCTTCCCTTCTTATACATAACATTCAGCCTTGGGCAAAACATTCCTTGGATTCGTGGTATTTCATTTATGGTTACTGATTACAAAAGAAAAGCAGAGTCATGATGACATGTACATATTTCATGTTGTGCTGCCCATAACAAATCACCCGGCAAGGCCCAACATTTCATCAGATATCGCTGGACCCCTAATAAAAACGGTCACCTCCCCATCATAAAGCAAGTGAAGAAAAGGAGTGGAGAAAGATGTGAGCGAGATATGGCAGGTGTGCGCGCTGAAATGGTTTTATGGCTGGTTGGGCCTAGATGCTATCTTGCTCGGCCACTGGGAGGGAACTGACCTAACGAGTTCGGCCTGGGGCAATGGTTCTAACTTGTACTGGGGTCAGGAAGAAGTCGATTAAGGAGTATGTGTCCTTGTGGAATCAAATTCAACTGGATTAAGGCCTATGTAAGGG
The DNA here is from genome assembly GCF_964261635.1 of Lissotriton helveticus. Lineage (NCBI taxonomy): Eukaryota > Metazoa > Chordata > Amphibia > Caudata > Salamandridae > Lissotriton > Lissotriton helveticus. Next base: position 1,252,291,629 of record NC_136070.1, read on the forward strand.
GCAACATGCAGCTAAGGGTTTAGAAGGTAAATGACGATTTCGAGGTGAAATCGTCACTCGAATATGCCGAAAATACATGTACTTGATGTACTCGTCATTCTCGGTCTTTTGATACCAAATTCGTCCTATTTCGACTGGGTTTTTATTCTCGGGTCCAGAACTATTATGAATCTAGATTTTTCAGAACCACAGACCCTCCTTTTGCCCTTACATAGGCAATTAATCTATCCTTATGTTAATCTGAGTCCAGATCTATATTCCTAAAGTCATTGAGATGTTGCTGCAACATCATTCTAGTGCTGAGCTCATGTCTTGACACAGGCTTCCTTACACATGATGTAACACAGAGGCCACATATTGCAGGAGCACACTGTATGCATAGACAGAACAGGAAAAGAATGGCTAAGACCATCCCAATGACCATCAGAATTTTCCATCCCCAGGCAGATATTAGTTCCCAGAACCATCCCATTAACGACCAATCTCCTTTATCCACATGAATAGATTCGGAAATCTTATGTAGTTTGGAGATGGCCCCGTACACTGTCGGAGCATTATCTGGAATAAAAATGCAACAACTGGACTGGATCAATTTGCATACTCCACCTCGGTCCGCAAGTATTACATCCAAAGCGACCCGGTTCTGAAGGGTCATCAGTCGATCCGACTGGAGCTCAGCAGTCAGGTTACTAAGGGCACCAGCAGTTTCAATCACGGTGGATTCAACTACCCTTGTCAATTGCCTTATGTTTCTGCTGTTAGCCATGGCTCCCCAGAACGGCAGGAAACCCATTGCAAAGTCACCAAATTCTTGACCTGCAGTGTCTTCTTTACTCAAAACACCTCTAACTACCCTTGTCCGATGGTAATCCGCCGCTGCTGTGTAGGTGGGAGGTAACAGGAATGAAACAAGACATGAGCCCGAGAAGTCAGGGGGCAACCATGTATAGGCTCTATCATGGCAGATGAAATAAGTACCCTTAGCGGCTAAAAAGGCAGGGGAAGTCTGAGATCCAAAAACATACGTTTCTGTACAGACACTCTTCCCTAGCTGAGCTCTGGGATTCCTGCCAATACCTTGCAGACACAGGTGACCTTGATGGGGTACGATCCAGATAGGGGACGATCTTTTGGCTTGCTGTTTCTCACTTAATGTAGTGCCATATCCGGTCACATTCCAACCTACATATGCAAGTATCTCATCATCCGGGGTATCTTCGTAAGAAGTTACTTCCTTGATCATGTCAACTATACCCTTGACTAGGGCTCTAGTCTTGAGGTTGTCTTTTACAGAACGTAGGGGTTGGATTTCTCGTGCATATATGAACATTGTCCTATATGCCCATACTGACCCATTGCGACTAAATGGCAGGACCAAATAGGGGATACCTCTATCCGCGGTGTGGGGCATGAGACCGCACACCCAACAGTTGGTTGTGTTCATTACAAGTTGGTGTTGGTGTAATAACTGAACGAAGGAGTTATTAATTAACTCTAATCTCCTATTTGATTCGTGGTCAGGCAAAGGGTGGAAAGAATGAGAGGAAACAGTAGGGGGAGGTATGGGTGATGTAGTGGGCGCAAATGTCACGTGAAAAGAGAATAAAACATAGCTTATCAAAAAGACCATTACGCTAAATAGCATAAGAATACACATTATTATAAAGTTTTTCTTCGTCATTGTTTTCAAAAGTCTCTGCTTAAAGTTCATTTGTTTGGCAGGCCTCTCCACATCAGGAAACTCCATCCTCTCTAAGGTGCTGCCCGCGGCGGTAGGTTGTTTCTGCTAAAGGATGCTTCCGTCAGTCTAGGGCAGCTCCCTTGGACTAACTGGAACCAGCGACCTATCGTCGTTAGCTGCACCCAAAAGTCTTTAATCAACCGCGACCCTAGCAGCGGAACCCGGATGGCGGTTCAAGAAAAACAAAAATAAGCAAGTTACATAGATGGGGGAATCTGCACTTTCAAAAATAGTATTTGGGAAAAACGCATTTTTTATTAGTCCACAGGTTTTTCTTTCGGGTCATAAAATAAATCACTTTTACTTTAGTCTGTTTTTCTTGGTCGTAAATTGTAGCGTCTTTTCCCGGGTACTGTCTGGTCCAGAAATAGTAGTTCAGGTTCCACAGAGTTCAATTGTTCTGGTGGTGGCACAGTTTCTTGGAAAATGTTCTCACTCTTATGATCACGTTTAGCTTCTTTTACACGTTCATCAGTTGTGCGCTCTGAGTCAGTGCCTCCTTTCCGGACCCATTGGTCATGTGGCAGAGGGAAGGGTATCTTCTTACAATGGATCCCGTGGACCCAATTGGTCTTCCCCTCCACCCTGACAGTCGACCTTGTAGACTGGAGGACGAGGTGAGGCCCGGTCCATCTGGGCTGGTCGTTTCTTGTCCTCTGGAAGTTTCGGACAAGCACCCAGGAACCGGGGTCAATGGAGTGACCCGGTGTCTCAGAGACAGGAGGCAAGGTGTTGTGAACCTGTTGATATAAAACACGCAATTTAGCCGTCAATTCATACAAATAGTCAAGCAAAATGGGGTGTTGCAGCTCGCTAAACTTCGTGGGCCTAGGCACTCCCCATATGTTGGCTGGCCGACCAAAGATTACTTCATAGGGGCTGAGTTTCATTCGCGAATGCACAGTCATTCTGGTGGATAGGAGTGCTAAGGGTAGAGCGTCAGGCCATTTAAGACCTGTGCTCGCTTGGATTTTGGCCAATTTAAGTTTAAGCGTGCCATTGTAACATTCCACTAATCCAGCTGATTGGGGGTGATTTGCAGCGTGGAACTTCTGTCTAATGCCTAGCCCTTCACACACTCTTTTCATCACACAACCCACAAATTCACTTCCGTTGTCGGACCAGACCATTCTAGGCATTCCGAACCTGGGGAAGAACTCTTTCACAAGGGCTTTTGCTGTGGACAAGGCAGTATTGTCCCTTAGGGGATAGGCTTCTACCCATCTTGAGAAGGCACAAACAACCACGAGCACGTATTTTAAGTTGTTGCACCTCTCCATGTGTATGAAATCTAGCTGCAAAACCTCGAACGGATACGTAGGAGGTGCAAAATGACCAGCTGGAGTTGGGGTTCCCCTACCAGGATTGTGCTTCAGACATACCATGCAATTCTTGACAACATTCTCTGCACACTTGGGAATCCCTGAATTCTTCCACACTGGGGCCAACAACTCGCAAATCCCTTTCGCGCTGATATGGGCCATCCCATGAGCCATTGTAACCACTGCAGGCACATATGCATCGGGTAACAACCATCTCTGTTGTTCTGTCGATTCAATCCAACAACCATTCGCATCCATTCTCCCTGTACTTTCTCTCCACATGCTTAACTCTTTCTCCGTGGCCTCAGTTTGGATGGACTTCACACTTTCTATCGTGTCTTTGCATATTCCAACATCACCAGTCCATCTTTCTGGGCTCGCAACATACATTCGGCTCATCATATTCTTTGCAGTGTCCTTAGCAGTTTCATCAGCGAATGCATTTCCACGACCAACATCATCAGTCACTTTCTTGTGTGCACTGCATTTCACGATCGCTACTTTCAGGGGCAACGTCAGTGATTCAAGAAGCTCATTCACCAACTGACCATGCTGAATCTTGGCTCCATGCGAAGTCAGGAACCCACGTTCTCTCCACAATCGTCCAAAACTGTGAGCCACTCCAAAAGCATACTGGCTGTCGGTATAGACAGTCACTTTCATTCCTTTAGATAACACACATGCTCTCGTCAGTGCCACGAGTTCAGCGGCTTGAGCTGAACCATGTGGTATTCGCGCAGTTTCAATGATTGTGTGCAAAGTTGTGACAGCATATGCTGTAGTCACGTTACCATTTGGGAGTTTAAAACAGGAACCATCCACCCACAATGTACCATCACATTCAGCAAGAGGAGTGTCGAATAAATCAACTCTCCCTTTCGTCTCTTCCTCTGTTCTGAGGAAACAATCGTGCTGTTCTGAAGCATCCGATTCCTCTGTAATTGGTAACAATGTGGCTATGTTCAAGGTACTGCACCTTTTTATGTGCACGTGGCTTGCTAGTAGCGTCAATTCATAACTGGACAGTCGAGCACTAGTTAAGTGCTGTGTCTTGGTCCTATTTAACAATGTGTCTACTGCATGCGGGACCATCACGATTAGTGTATTATTCATTACTAGACCTGCAGACTGTCGAATAGAAACAGCTGCTGCTGCTGTGGCTCTTAAACAACTTGGCAATGCTCGTGCTACCGGATCCAAAGTTGACGAAAAATAGGCGCATGGCCGCTGTCTATCTCCGTATAACTGAGTCAGCACAGACAATGCACAGCCCTCCTTCTCGTGGACATATAATGTGAAAGGCTTACTGTAGTTGGGGTTGCCTAACACAGGGGCCGAACATAATGCTGTGCGTAATTCGAGAAAACTTTTCTGACACTCATCAGACCAAGGAATGGGATTGGGTGTATTTGTACACGTTAGTGCCAATAAGGGTTTGGCTAATAACGAAAAATTTGGAATCCACTGTCTACAGTACGATGTGATGCCCAAGAAAGCGCGTACTTCTCTCTGCGTTCTTGGCATATTCAATTTCGCTATTGCCTGAATTCTTTCATGGGTCAGTTTCCTTCCCTACTTCGATAAGAGATGACCTAAGTAGGTCACTTCTTGTCGGCAATATTGAAGCTTGGAAAGTGACACCTTGTGATGCAGATCACATAGATGACGCAGTAATGTCATCGTGGCCATTTTACATATTTTCTCAGTATCCGCAGCGATGAGTAAATCGTCCACGTACTGTACGAGAGTGGCACCTTTGGGCAAAACCATTGTGTCAAGCTGACATTTCAGAGCTTGACTATATATTGAGGGGCTTTCACAGTAGCCTTGAGGAGCGCGTTTAAAGCGGAAACTGCGACCTCCTAAACTAAAGGAAAAAATATCCCTGCTTTCCTCAGCAATCGGGATACTGAAGAAAGCATTCTTCAGATCAATCACCGAAAACCAGGATGCAGATGCTGGAATCATAGTCAATAATGTTGTAATGTCGGGGACAACTGGGAATTGTGGCACCACTATCTTATTTACTTCCCTAAGATCAATCACGAATCTATACACAGGTGGCTGAGAAGGGTCAGTTCGTTTTAAAACAGGCAGAACAGGACTATTGCAAACATTGCCTCGTGTTTCTTCAATTACGTCTTTTTCAATCAACTCGTAAACAATCGCTAGCAAAGCTTTTTCGCCCTCATTGGATATCCTGTATTGGGGAATTCGTGGCATTTTGACATTCGGCTTCAATGTTACAACATACGGTGGAATTTCTAAAAGACCTACATCATTCGGACCAGTAGCCCAAAGAATATCTGTTAGAAGTGCCAATTCTGCTGGAAGTGTATTTCTCGACAAATACATGGGAGAAACCACTTTCTTACCTAAAGTAAGTTGTACTCCTGAGGGAGAACAGTACAAAGTCGCATACAATCTTTTTAGCAAATCTAATCCTAGCAAATTTTCACCACAACCTGTTGTCAAAATAAGGGGTGCTTCGAATTCACAAGGACCAACAGAAAGAGATAAAGGGTCAGAAATCGGATTTCTAACCGGGGCGCCAGAAAAACCTACGGAAACGTTCATTTCGCCAGACAAAGGTGCGCCAGGGAGTTTGGAGTGCATAATAGAACTCTTTGTAGCACCAGTATCCAACAGAAAAGGTTCTGACACACCCGACGTGATCACCTCAACGTAAGGTCCACTCTGATCTACTGGAACTGAAACAACTCCCTCTCCTTGTCTTAGGCTGTCCTAGCAATCATTACTCTCCCACTGCTCATTTTCTGTGTAATACTCGTCAACGTAGTATTGAGCTGTCCTGTCAGATACGTTATTTTGCTGGTCAAACCTGTTCATAGAGTTTTGTGGTGGAAGGGGACGTGTGTCCTGAGGGGCGTTTCCACGCCCTCTACCTCTAGGCGCTTGCTGACTACCACGACCTCTTACGCCAGAAATTTCATTTGCACGTTGTGGTAGGGCAGGACAGTCATATTTATAATGACCCTCTTGTTTGCAGTATAAACACTGATTGGGACCTACGCGGTGTTGATTGTAATCGAATCTTTGCAAGTTTCTCTGAGGCTGCTGAAAAGTGTTCTGGTAGTGATTCGGACCATTATTATTTTTATTACCACCACCACGTGGCGGATAGGCTTGCTGTAGCAAAACCTTCGTTTTGAGTTCTCTAGTTTTCTTCTCTACTTTATCTTTCTCATCTTTGTCTCTATTCTCGTAGTACTGTGCGGTAGCTAATATCTGGGCTGAAGATGAGACTGCCCAAGAACTTTCCGAATCTTTTAATTTCCTACACAAATCTGGAAGTAGATTGTGCACAAATTTATCGACAAACAATCTCTGACCACCTTCTGTGGTCATATCTTGACCGCTATGGTCAATGAATGTTTCTTCAAATCTGGTGAAGGATTCTGACACAGTTTCTTCTTTCTTTTGCTTGCATGCAGATAACTTATCCCAATTTACGCGTATTGCAGGCATTATCGTTTTCATGTAATCTACTATTCTACCAGGTAGTTCCGCTATCAAAGGCTCAGGCTTGGCACCACCAACTTGTCGTGCGTCTGCAGTAGTAATATTAGCCCACGTGTCACCTAATTCCTGGTCATGATCTACATGACGAATTTTTCCCCATAACGGCTGTGGAACAACGTTCCCGAATAACATATCGATATCGGCCAAATTCATTATACATGACCCAGCAGTTTGCGATAATTCTTTATAGTACCCTGCAGGATTTTTACGCGGATCTGGTAGTGTTTGTTTGAGTGCTAAAACTTCAGCTCGCTTCCATGAGACATGTACCCATACGCGGTGAAAGTGCGGCAGGACAGGTGGGACAGCTGTCGCGTCACCCTCTCTCCATTGTGGGGGAACTTCTCTCATAGGGTATTGTCGTGCCTTTTTCCTACTAGATGCACTAGATTCCGGTGGTGACCCAGAACTGCTTCCCTTACTTCGATATGAAAATAGCATCTCAACTGCTTTTTCCACATCGGGACCTACAATCATACCCTCTCCAAATTTAAATCGTACACGACACATCTCTTGTGGGATGCATTCTTGATCATTGTCTTCTAAATCTTCGCCAAGAAAGACGCACATCTGTTCGAACACATATCTCTGTGTCGCTGCTTCCCATTGGTGGAAGACTTCCATGACAGACTGTACATCATATTTTGCAGTATCCAGGACCCATTTCCGAGCTAAACTATTCAGGGAATCTCTCTCTTGATAATCAGGCAGTTGACGTCGCAACTGTCTTCTTCCTATGTTAGGGGTCGTAGCAGGCGACCCGAAAAGAGGTAAAAGAAGATTAGTAACAGTGCTGGCCATTTTATGCCGAATGGAAGGTGAAACTGAAGGATAAGCAGATGAAAAAACGGGGTGAGGTAAGGCGGGGGTAGAGATGGCAGAAGAGGTATCAGGAATAATGGATGTGGTACTAGGCAAAATCATAGAGGGGGCATTAGGAGATGTAGAAAACACTGTAGGCAAAATCGTAGAAAACACAGGTGAAACAGAAGTGATCGGTGGGCCTGGAGGAGGCTGCACCGAAGAAGTAGGAGCCAGCTGAAGAGCAGCTGGTGGGTGCTGTGGAAGAGCCGGAGGCGCAGCTTGTGCAACTAAAGGTTGCGGGGGTGCTGTGGCATTCTGCGCATAGGGGGGTGGCGAAGTTAATAATTGCGACATTAATTGGTCTTTTTCACGCTCTTTTGCTGTCCCTTGCTGAAGAGACGGCAAAACTGGATAACATTTATCTATTGCCATTTTACGTTGCCTGTGCAACTGCTCATTTATCTGCTCTTCCTCATTATCTTTAAACTGCACGGCAGCTTGCATTACTGAAAGTCCCCCTTCTTTCTTATTTTTCTTAGCTAATTTAATTTCTTTTTGTTTGGCTTCTTTGCGCCATAAGCGGAAAGAGTCAAACATCGCCGGCCGGGCTTTCTTTTTGAAGAGTTTAACTTCAAGGTTGTCTAAGATTTCAGAATCAAAGCTACCATATTGGGGCCATTTTAAAACACCATCTTTCCTAGTGTATTTAATCCATACCTCGTTGTAAACGATGGGGCCTACCCCATGTTTAGCGTATAGTTCGTAAGTCGGAGTTCCAACTGGAGGAACCGGACATGAGTCCTCCAATCGGGAGTCCCTATTGTTACTACCAAGACAAAACCAATTCCCGAGTCTAAGACTAGGCATCCTCGCTCTCTAGTCTAGTTCCAAAACTTCAAAGGATTTATCGATTACGATATTTCTCGTGAAAACACGAGTCCTTCGGTTATGGTGCTTGCAAGAACCAATAAAAACCTTATGTATCTCCAAGATACCACAAAGTAAGTCCAACTAAGGACTGGGAGACGCTCCACTTATACTTAACTGAAAATATCGATGGCTTCACCAGAAGACTCGTCTCAGCGTTTCGCTCTACCGAAAACTTCAAGGGTCCAACATCAGGGCGATAGCCAGGGCAGCAGTCCTTGTAGCCGTCGGGAAGTGGGGAACCTCGCAGTAAAGACCTTCGGACCACGTCGACATGCAGGGGTCGATGAGGTGGTGGGCCCTCCTCCGGAATTTCCACACGAAGCTCCTCACGATCTTCAGGCTGATTGGTACCACTGGAATCGCCCCAAACGCTGGGCGCCAATTGAGGTACTGGTTTTTTAAGAACCGGCACAGAACCGGTAACCCAGCGGTGCCAGGGGATCAACACCCAGAGACCTCGGGTTCTCCTGAGTCAGACCTACAGAAACTCGGAGTCTTCCAGGTGAAGTCAAAGATTAGTTTATTGGCTGCAACCAAGGTGACAGGGTCCTCGAAGTACAATTCGAGTATATTCAGGAGACTGCACACTTTCATGAAGTTAGGCTTCCCTTCTTATACATAACATTCAGCCTTGGGCAAAACATTCCTTGGATTCGTGGTATTTCATTTATGGTTACTGATTACAAAAGAAAAGCAGAGTCATGATGACATGTACATATTTCATGTCGTGCTGCCCATAACAAATCATCCGGCAAGGCCCAACATTTCATCAGATATCGCTGGACCCCTAATAAAAACGGTCACCTCCCCATCATAAAGCAAGTGAAGAAAAGGAGTGGAGAAAGATGTGAGCGAGATATGGCAGGTGTGCGCGCTGAAATGGTTTTATGGCTGGTTGGGCCTAGATGCTATCTTGCTCGGCCACTGGGAGGGAACTGACCTAACGAGTTCGGCCTGGGGCAATGGTTCTAACTTGTACTGGGGTCAGGAAGAAGTCGATTAAGGAGTATGTGTCCTTGTGGAATCAAATTCAACTGGATTAAGGCCTATGTAAGGGGCAACATGCAGCTAAGGGTTTAGAAGGTAAATGACGATTTCGAGGTGAAATCGTCACTCGAATATGCCGAAAATACATGTACTTGATGTACTCGTCATTCTCGGTCTTTTGATACCAAATTCGTCCTATTTCGACGGGGTTTTTATTCTCGGGTCCAGAACTATTATGAATCTAGATTTTTCAGAACCACAGGACTGGTGCAAGGTGCCCACTAGAATAGTGGACATCATATGTCAGGCCAACTTCTCACATTCCCCGCCTAGGCTAGAGCTGCTTTGAAGGTCGCTTTATTTGACACTTTATATTTACAAAGTACTCGCTTGCACGCCGCGTCTTCGTACTTTAACTTTCATTCTGTGTGTTCCTTCCTTGTTTAACAGTTGCCAAGCTGTTCACCCCTTCCCTCCCCCTCCTAGGAGCCATGGCATCCCAAGAATGCCAGCCCCTGGCTGCTTTGTCTTAACAGCGGTCATGCGAGGGGTCACTTGCCATTAGTCCTAGAACTGACATCTGTACTTGTTTTCAATTTTTGGTTATCGCTTCTTGTTTATCTTTATTAGTGATGTTTTTGATGTCGCTTCTTTCCCACTTCCCCAGCAGCAGTCTTCTTTTGGCCCGTTGCCGTTTTCAGTCCCTTTCACATTATAAGCCCTCCCACCACCCTCTGAGCGCGCACAGCCCCTGCAGCCAGTGATGTGTATGGGGTATGTTCCCCGATGCCAGTCTATCGTAATTTTGAAGTTCAATTATGACTCCAAGCGCTCCACCTCCCTCTAACACATTTCTTTCCTATGGCCTTCTGCATCCTGTACCCATCCTTGCTGCGCTCTGTGACAGTCTCCATGATTGTGTGCCCTAGTGGCTCAGCGGCTCCTGTACACATACGTGTTATCCTTAGCCAAGTCTGCTACTTTAATGAATGAGTACCTCAGTCATTGCCTATGGTGTTACTAGTCTAAATTAGCCGTCACTGCAGCTCTGTCTCATTTCTGATTTCCCCCACTTTCTCTCTGCTTTTAAACTTAGCCAGATGTTATAAAAATTTGCGGCAACTAAGTTTTGAGTAATTAAGTGTCGTTCACAGTGAGCCTTCCCACCTATCTATTTTGTACTGTTCGCACTTTTGGGATGTCTAATCTTTTCGGGCAGTCGATTTGCTGGAAACTCAGGCAACAACAATGGTGGAAGATATGGTTTATTTGTTACTGTGTTTAGTGACCTCGCTCACAGGGCGTGGCATGTCCATGGGCACTACTTGGCTTCTCACTGGATTTTTGCCTTTTTGGACGTGGATATGTGTAGGTTTACATAAGCCATTTATTGTCTTACTGGCAAAGGGGGTGTTTAAAGGGCAACTTACTGTTGGGGTCTAGAATTTTATTTACACGTGCTCTCAGTTTGAGCCACATTATTTGCCAGATTCGTACTTTGTTTTACATTGTGTTGAATCCTAGACTAAGACAGTAGATCCGAACGAACGGAATCTATGTACCAGAACGCTCTTCCTTGGGGCAAAGAGTGTTGTTCCTTAGGGGCATACAATCAACAACTAGCGATATTTATCGCTAAATGAGCTTTGCGAAAAAAAATGTATTGCCGCGCATCGCCGGATTTTATCGCTGAGATAATGTGCTATTAGCAACGTTTATCTCAAATGCGATAAAATATCCGGCGATAGCGGCTTAATGCGTGAATATCGCTGGAAATCCAGCTTTATTCAGGCACTAGCAGCCCGTCCCGACCTTGTCCGGGAGCAATCAGGCTTCCCCGACCCCCCCCCCCGCCCCGACATTGTGCAGCAGCCCGGCCCCCCGCCCGCCCCAACATTGTCAACCAGCCCGGTCCCCCGCCCGCCCCGTCCCCCGCCTGCCCCGACCCCCGCCTGCCCGAAGCCTTACCTCAGCCGCCGCTCCTCCCCAGCGCTCCTCATTTCACAGCACATTGTGCAGCAGCCCGGCCCCCCGCCCGCCCCGACATTGTCAAGCAGCCCGGGCCCCCGCCCTCCCCGTCCCCCGCCTGCCCCGACCCCCGCCTGCCCGGAGCCTTACCTCAGCCGCCGCTCCTCCCCTGCGCTCCTCATTTCACCGCTCCGCCGCTCCTCGCTGCTTACCGCTCCTCCCGCCTGTCCGCCGGTTCTCACCGCCATTCGGCCGTTCGTCACCGTTCCTTCCCCGCGCCATGTCCGCCGCTCCGCCTCGCGTTCCTGGACGCCGCTCCTCCCCGCGCTCCTGACATCAGCATGCAGGTCGCGGCCGGCGCTACTTCGAAGGGACTACTTTTTTTTTATGTTAAATTTTTAAATAACGCATATACTTTATATAGCCTATGTCCATCTGCACACCCTGACGATTACAATGATGTATCGGGTGTGTGGATTGGCGCTGTGGTTCCCGAGTTTACCCGCCTCAAAGGTGCAAGGTTCTTCCTTTATAATAGTAGTATAGATATAGATATATTCTGACATTTTTAAACTTGATAGCACTGTCTGTGCATTAGTTGTACCTCATTACTACCAGTTTAACACCCAAATATAGCAATAAGTTATAGAAAGGTGACCAGTCAATGTTTTCGAAGGTCTTTCCACCGCGCGGCAACATGTCGCTGTGTTTTTTCTAACTTTTCCACTGAGCTAGAAACTTTTTTTGTTAAACTCTGCAGATTATGAGGCAGATGATGGATGGATTATGTGGCAAATGCGGCAAATATACAATCATGCGAAAAGCCCTGCAGCCCCACAGTCACATAACTCCAGTGGGCCTTCCTATAATTCATGAAAGGCAAAGGGGTGTAAGAAATAGACTGCTCAGTGACCAAGATTCCCAGAGAGCGAGGCCACCTTGAATCTCCACACTGCTTTGCAGATTGCAATTACCTGCACTGTAGCATGCTACTAATAAATGTGCGCACACTACTGTGGGTGCCTGGAGATTAATGTTGTCTGTGTGAGAGAAAACAATTGCATGCTTCCAGAGACGCATCCCTTTTACGGGTAAAAAGCAATTCAAAGCGGTATCCAGCTGGCATGTCCTTGACCCTCCCTGTACATCCCAGCAGAGCCACAGAGGGATTATTTTTCTGCCACCTTTGGAGGGGGCGGGAAAAGTGCGCCTTAAAAGGCGGATGTGGGCAGAGAGCGAGGTACGGGAGACCTTACTTTTACTGTTACAGAAATTATTCTTTTTATCATAGCAAGGCCTGTTCATGGAAAATGGAGATTACCCACACCATGACAAACTGGTTTTGTAACTGTTGACTCTGGAAACATACTTTTCCTTAATGTGCACCATTTCACACTTTTATATATTAAGTACTCATCCCTTATGGATGATTTCCCTACCGTATGAAAGTAGGTTGTTGTTTAGGTCAAAGCACTTTACGCTGCCATGTTACATTGCAGTGCACATAACTGCAGTCCTGAGGAACACTACAATTTCTGAGGCAGTGTTTGGCAATGTCAAAGTGCATAGACTCCTACATCCAGCAAAATCAAGACAATTAAAAGATGGCGAGTACTATAAAATGATGTCCTTTCTTACTGTCACTATAAGATCAGGATTGATCGATCTCTGCTCTTTTCCTACCAAATGGTTAAAAAGTGCAGCATGATGGAACTTAAGCGGTGACAAGGCAAACTCCATCAAATCGCTCCCCCTAGTGGTGTAGTAAGCAGATTCTTTAATAATGACACTGAATACTTGCCAGCCCTACTAATTCAGACAGTAGACTACATTTTTATAGTGATTCCAATCGCATAATGATTTTAAATGTCATTCCTATGGAGTACAAGATCTGAATACAAATTGAGCTGTAGCCGTAACAAAGTGTAGCCCAGTCTGAGGATCCACGACACGGACAGTCATAGATTCAGATTGGCCAATCGGATCTGTCCCAGCAGTCAGTCTGCCTCTAGAGATCAATAGGTTTCTGGATACGATGAGCTCTGGAGCAATCAGTCTGTCATTGTCACAGGCCACCCATGCATTAGCTCTAGGTCTTAGTCTGGTTCTTATCCAAATGAACAAGTACAGCTAGAACGGAAAAAAAGATTTGCCTCACTGTGGGCCCAACACAGAAACCAGGGAAGCAGAGATTAACAAAAACATTACTTAAGCATTGGAACAACCCAATTTAAACTAGCTTTCACATGGAAGTACTCCTGACCTCCTCATACAGATCATAAACTCCTCCGAATAGAACACTACATGGAACCAGAACCGCACTTCACCACATCAAAGAAAGTTATGCTGACTCTTATTCAAAAAGACTTTACCTACCTCCACTGGCAAGAATTCATACTTAATCCCCAGCGGCTCCACTTTCAGCTTAACTGGGAAACCCAAAGATTCCTTCAAACCACAAGTCAGCAGCTTTTTCTTTCGGCTCCTTCCTGATCTCTCTCTTCTCTTTTCCTGTCAAAAGTGTCAGGATTCTAGTCTAGAAAGAACAAGAGTCAATGTTCACCAAACAGCACTGATTTCCATTGGATGGCTACCCTTAACATTTGATTCTTCCAATGCACTGCTAACAACATCACCATAACTGTCCCCCATTTAGTGGCATCAGATCTTGAAGACTTTGGAGGGAATCTGTCTCTGCATGTACCTCCAACAACTCAGCAAAAGCCAGAGACATCAGTGGCCTCACCCCTTTCAGACCCATTGATGCCAGAGATAGTCTGGCACCCGACTGAGACAGATCTGATTGGGCAAAGGTCGGTTTTGTCTCCGCTGATGTCAAAATGGGTCAGCCTCTATTTACAGATGCATGTGCGTTAAATATCTGTGGGAATATCATATAAAACCAATTGGAAGTAGTATTCACTAAAAATCGGTAGCCCAGCATGAAAATCGGTAGGGTCGGGAATTATGAAGCTGTTCATACTCTATTCCCCATGTCTTTTTGAGGCACGGTCACTTTAAGCAAATTTTCTCCCCTCTATTTCGGCAGAAGGGTTGATATAAGTGATTCTTGTCTCCTGGTTGCGCCTTGTGTATCAGCAGTAATAGTTAAAAGATATACAGGGCAAGTTCTGGTTGTCAGATTTAGTTGATTACCTACCCTAAGTGCGTGAGTGGTCAGTAGCCTTTTTAAAATAGGAGTAATTGGCAGTTGTGTATATAGTGGCAAAATTATTCATGCAAAGGTTATTTGTTTAAAATCTAAAACTCCATCATGGCCATTATAAAAGATGCAGGGGGTGTTCTATCCGTACCCTATTCGTTGGTATGCAAAAGCGCAGAAAAGTCCTCCAGTGTAAATGAAGATGATAGTATAAAAATGTTTTCTGAGACACTGTTATGAATTCATGTATGTAACGAGTATATATTCAAAACAAGGGTTCAATGATCTTCATAGTTATGAGCATTTTAGTCACAAGCTCACACATTATCTATTTTATGGGCCCTATTTACAAAGGGGAGTTTACACTAGTAGATTTACTCATGTGTAAATTTACTCCTACACTTAGCTTACCTGCTTTTGGATTTTCACCATTTCCAAGAATAAAGTTACTTCAAAGTGTAAAATTGTATGTCCCCACTCACTGAAGCCGGGGTGGAACCAAATTAATGAGTGCAAAGTTATTGTTGGTAACTGTTCACATGTAGGTGGAGGTCGCTGCCACTGGGATGGCGATCTCCTTATGGTAATGTATAGGTAAAAGTAAAAAAAAGGTAATTAAACTTTAAAATAATGATTACAAATATTTTAATTTTAAATATGTAAAATAATGATATATATGTTTATAATCTACAATTAAAAATATTTGTATCAATAATCCCAAAAGTTGATTATGATTTAATTAACTTGCATATGTTAATTTATGTATAATTTATTAAAATAATTCGACATAAAATAAAATATTTATTTTTATTTAGTATGTTTTAAAAATTACTAAAAACCATGAATAAAATTATAATGAATTGAAACGTTAAGCAAAAAATAAGACATTTATTTTTAATTTATAAAAAGTTAATTAAAACATTTCAAATAAAAAATGTTTTGATTAAATATATTTTTAAGCACGATACTCCGTGATAGAGTGCAAAATATAATTGCCCACAAAAAGAAACACGAAGCCCAGGGGATTGAAGATTTAGAATACAAGCTCCTAAGCCTAGAGAGAAGTGACCCTACCACACTAACCGACTGTACCCTTCGCCAAATTGAAATAACTAAAAGACTATCCAACGCTTGCGACCAACGAGGTGAGGGCACAACAATTGACAGCCCAACATCAGCTTTATAAAACAGGGGATAGAGCAGGGAAATTACTTGCATGGTTAGGGAGGAAGGAACTAGAGACACAATGGGTAATGTCTATTAAAGAAAGTACCATCACTCATATCACACCCGAAGCGATAGCGGAGGCTTTGCAAGATACTCCACAACATTATACGCAGCCAGACCCCAGACGGAGGAGTCACAAATACATCAATACTTAAATGCAATTGACCGACCCTCACTCTCACAAGAGGAGAGAGACAGGCTAGAGGGAGATTTGACGTTAGCAGAAGTGACCGCGGCTATTGGCCAGCAAAAAGCGGGCAAAACCCCGGGTCCTAACGTTCTTCCGAGTGAATTTTTTAAACTAAATAGCACATTGCTGGTACCACATCTGCTTAAGATGTTCAAGGCGTCAAAGCAACAAGGGATTTTGCCATGGGACCTCCGTGTAGCCACAATGGTGGTCATTGCTAAGGCGGGGAAACCCCCAGATGATTGTGGGTCATACCGCCCCATATGAGCAAAAGGTGGAAGGCGCACTCAGTAAGGAATTACACAAATTCTTATAGTCCAAGAGTTTTTTCTTCTTTATTTAGGTAATTTTACCCCGAACACATAAACAGCCAACGTGTTTCGTTACTTGTTGTAACTTCGTCAGGCCTGAAAACAAACAGAACAAGGTACAAATTACATTCAAAACTTGACCACCAGGATTGTATAAAAAAGCACCTGTAATAGACTAAACAAGACAAAAAACCTAACAAACACAATATATACTCTTAATAAAAAGACACGTTACATGTACAAAACATTAAAAGACATTACGAAATCACACTTCATGCTCCTAATCACCAAATTTAAACTGTTGTGCAAATATATATGGAAGCATGAAAATTAGTGCCTACTTGTTTTAGTCGCACAAAAATCTTAAAAAAGGATTTCCTTATATATATATTTCTATATCGATAGTATATGCAAATATATATGGTCACAAGAAACTTGATACCTACTCATCCAATTGAGCAAAAAAGAATATATTTTTTTTATATAAAAAAAGGATTTCCTTATATGTACATTTAGATACTAAAAGCCATGAATAACACAAGCATTTGAAGATATCAAATATTAATACCCCATAAGGGATGATAGAGAGAAGAGAAGAGGGAAGAACAAAATAAAAAGAGGAAAAAGAAAAAGAAAAAAGAGACAAAAGAAAGAAGAGCCTATGTGTTGGAAGCCCAAAGGTAGCAGCCGATATTTTCTTATGACCAAGAATATTAGTACCAATACCAAAGAAAGTGTGTGTATCCACTGCCTGCCACAAAAAGATGTACACCAAAAAGTGAGAACCAAATAGCAAGATACATAAATGGCCACTCACCATGCGCTCTATTGTTTTATTTCAAACTGAGAGCAAGTTGTAGTTCGAAAAGAGGGCAAGATTAAGGAAGTCGCAATTCCACACAATCTAGAAAATATCCACGTTCTCTTGTAGAAAATTAATCTGGAAAACTGAGCATCTTAACGAAACAATGACGTGAAGAGGCATCGAATGTCCACAAAATATAAAGAAGACACTACAAATAAAAATACCAAGAATAGAAAACAGGTGTTAGGAACTATAACCCAAGCGTGTATGTTGGGCTAATCTAAGAACAAGGACAAAATGATATCATAAAGGTCTAAAGCAGGATCAATAGCTTGTTATCTAAATCGATCTTGCCAAAGATATATTGGTTAGTAGAAAACCGCTTACCAAGTGGCTTACACTCAATTATCGCATACCTCATATTTAAGGTCTATGCGGTCTCCTTCAAGTGATGCATCATTTCATTACTATCTTGGATCGGCGCAACTTCGATAATTATAAGTAATGATGGATTATTTAGACATTCAATGTTGTGCACGGGCAATATGCAATTTTTCCATTTGAGGTGCTTTCTTTTAGATCACAGCTGCCCTACCTCTTTGTATATTTACCATGTCGGTGGACTTTTTGACATGTAATGAACCTGAGGCTAGAGTCTGAGTCAATGGGGTCGTTTCTGCGAGTAGGCCAATCCAACCGGCACTAGACAGGGATGTCCTCTGTCTCCCCTATTGTTTGCCCTCATCCTGGAACCATTGGCCGGTGTGGTTAGAACCCGTCAGGGACTTGGTGGCTTCGTAGACGGGTCCCGTCTTTTAGACGAGGAACGCATATCACTGTATGCAGATGACATATTGCTCTATGTCACACACCCGGTTGAGATGCTCCCCCAAATATTGTAGATATTTGAAGAGTTTGGCAGCCACGCAGGCTATAGGATTAACTGGAATAAGTCCACTCTACATCCACTGAGTGGGGTGGTAGAGCCTCAAACTTACCCGAGCTGTTTGCAGCTTTCTACAGAGGGGTTTACCTACTTCGGACTCTATATCAACCTTCACCCCGTAGCTAGATGGAAACATAATATTGGGCGAGTACTTCTGAACTTTCAGGAAGATGTGAAGAGATGGAAAAAACTCCCTCTGACAATCATGGGGAGGGCTGCCATGTACAAGATGGTAACGCTCCCCCAGAAGCAAGAAGGCATCCTGGTTCACCGACGAACTCAAGGACTCCAAGAAGACCTGCCGCACCCTCGAGAAAACCTGGCTCCTCGACCGGACCACGGACAACATGACCGCCCTCAAGCACGCCACCCGCAAGCACCACCAGCTTCACCGCACCACCAAGAAGAAATCACTGAAGGAACGACTGAACAACAACGCCCACGACAGCAAGGAACTCTTCAGCATCATCAAGGAGTTCTCCAACCCCAGCACCGGCAACAACGACATCACTCCGTCACAAGACCTCTGCGACTCCCTCGCCTCATTCTTCCACCGCAAGATCGCCGACATCCGCAACAGCTTCGGCGCACCATCCACGCACCCAACCGCCGAACCAACGCCCCCCACCACCACCCTCCGCACCTGGACCACGGTGACCACCGAAGACACAACCCGCACGATGAACACCATCCACTCCGGATCTCCAACCGACCCCTGCCCCCACCACGTCTTCAACAAGGCCGACTCCACCATCGCACCCTAACTCCGGAACATCATCAACACCTCCTTCAACACCGCCACCTTCCCGGAGAGCTGGAAGCATGCCGAGCTCAGCGCCCTACTGAAGAAACCAACAGCGGACCCCACCGACCTCAAAAGCTTCCGCCCCATCTCGCTCCTCCCTTTTCCTGCTATAGTCATCGAGAAGATCGTCAACAGACAGCTTGCCGCCTTCCTCGAAACGAACGGATCCCTCGACCCCTCGCAGTCCGGTTTCAGAGCCAACCACAGCACCGAGACCGCCCTCATCGCAGCCACCGAAGACATCCGAGCCCTGCTCGATAACAGGGAAACAGCGGCACTCATCCTCATTGACCTCTCTGCAGCGTTCGACACTGTCTGCCACCACACCCTAGTTCAACGCCTCAGCAACATCGGCATCCAAGAGAAGGCACTGGAGTGGATCATCTCGTTCCTCGTCGGAAGTACACAGAGAGTCCGCCTCCCCCCGTTCCAATCCGAGGCCACCGAAGTCATCTGCGGCGTTCCGCAAGGATCATCACTCAGCCCCACCCTCTTCAACGTTTACATGAGACCTCTTGCAGCCATCGCACGCCAACACAACCTCAACATCATCTCCTACGCCGATGACACCCAACTGATACTCTTCCTCACCAGAGACCCCGACACTGCCAGAACCAGCCTACACGAAGGGATGAAAGACGTCGCCGAGTGGATGAAGAACAGCCGCCTGAAACTGAACTCAGACAAGATGGAAGTCCTCATCCTGGGACCATCGCCCTCCGCCTGGGACGACTCCTGGTGGCCCCCCGCCCTGGGCACCACTCCCAAGCCGACAGACCAAGCACGCAACCTGGGCTTCATCCTGGACTCCTCACTCTCGATGACCTGACAAGTCAACGCCGTCTCCTCATCATGCCCTAAGCATGCTTCGCAAGATATTCCGATGGATCCCGACCGAAACCAGGAAGACGGTCACCCAGGCACTCGTCACCAGCCGACTGGACTACGGAAACACCCTCTACGCCGGAACCACAGCCAAGCTACAGAAAAGACTTCAACGCATCTAGAACGCCTCCGCTCGACTCATCCTGGACATCCCCCGACGCAGCCACATCTCCGGCCACCTAAGAGACCTGCACTGGCTCCCCGTCAACAAGAGGATCACGTTTCGGCTCCTCACCCACGCACACAAGTCTCTCCACGACCTGGGCCCCAAGTACCTCAACGACCGCCTGACCTTCTACACGCCCACCCGCCAGCTACGGTCTACTAGCCTCGCCCTCGCCGCCGTACCACGCATCCGAAGAGCCACCGCTGGAGGCTGACCCAGGACCATCTCGCCTTCAGGAGACAACTCAAGACCTGGTTGTTCGAGCAGTAGCGGACCCTTCCCCCCAAGCGCCTTGAGACCCTTCCGGGTGAGTAGTGCGCTATACAAATGTCATGATTGATTGATTGATTTACATTTTACAAAATACCTACTACAAACTACCAGACACTATTTTCACTGACATTAACAGTGAATTACATCTTCTTCTGGGGGACGGTGCCTGTTAGAACTGGCTATTTCTGGTAGGCTAAGGCTGACGCCAAAGCCAGGCAGAAACCACCATTCTAGTCAGGGCAAGGAAGTCACACGCCAAGATAACCCCTGCTCACCCCCTTGGTAGCTTGGCACGAGCAGCCAGGCTAAACTCGGAGGCAATGTGTAAAGCATTTGCGCCAGCACACAACAGCAACAACATCCTAGGCACACCACAAAAGGGACTCCACACAAGGTTATATTAAAATAACTTTTGTATTGTCAAAACACATCAGATAAAAATCACACATGTACATTGTGCCGACTGGCACGGGCAACATTCATAAGGGATTATGTACAGGACAGGGCCACATGGACCACTGTCAGAATCAACACTTTTAGAAATAGTACTTTGTAGATCATAGAAAATAAGATATAAAACAAAATAACAGTTATAAATCACAACCAGTATCTACTGGTAACAGGTAAGTACCACCTACGCAACCCTAACCACCTTAGGAGAATGTCACGCAGGGGACCAGGACCTCACTAAGACCACCTGTACTAGAAAGAACAACCACCTAAGAATAAAATACATTTAGGGGTATAAACAAGAACACATTACCCATGACGCATGAAACACATTCAGAGGAGTAGTAAAGGAAAACACATGATGCCTAAAAACATTCAGAGGTGTAAGACAAGGGAAACACATGATGCATAATCCTACACATTCAGCGGTGTTCAGAACAAAGCACATGCACATGATGCAATAAAACACATTCAGAGGTGCAGCGCAAGAAGACACATGATGCCTAAAACAGTCAGAGGTGCAGCGCAGGGAAAAGGAAGACGCATGATGCCTAAAAACATTTAGAGGTGTCAGAACAATACAATAGCGCAAAAATCACATGATGCCTAAAAACATTCAGAGGTGCAGGAATAATCACACAATTGCGCAAAACCTACATAAGCCACCACCTGTGGCGGTCCCTAGGCCAACTGGCCTTGTTGGGGCTAAGACGCCCTGTGTCTCAATGTCAGGGGCCTAAACGGTGCAGGTGCCCACTACTTGCTGGGCACCTGTGAACATCCCAAGACCTAAACGGTGCAGCTGCCCACTAATTGCTGGGCAGCTGTGAAGCAGAACTGCGGCAGGGCTCTCACTAGCCCTCAGGAGCAAACTGCGGCCACTGCTAGCAAACTGCGCATAGTCAACTGTTGGAGCCACACAGGCTCTTAAACAAATATGGCCTATGGAGCCCTCGAGGCTCTGAACAGATCCCTCGCAGGCAGGAGAGGGCGGGCACCGGCAATGTGCCCCAACGCCCCCTCTAACTAATATGGCCCTCGAGCCTCGCTGGGCTCGTAAATCATGTATGCCCCCTAGAGCCTCCGTGGCTCTAAACACAAAATGGCCCTCGAGCCTCGCTGGGCTCATCAAACAAGGAGATGCCGCCTGGAGCCCTCGTGGCTCTGCAGTAGAATGCCCCCAAAACTGGTGGAGTCCCTCTCGGGGGGACTCGGCAACAAATGGGCCCTGAGCCTCTCGTGGGCTCTAACAACAAATGGGGCCCCTCGGCGCTCCCCGCAAGGACTCGGCACCACTGGAGGGGGGGGCGGGCACCGGCAATGTGCCCCGAAGCCCCCCCCCCTCCTTCTACACACACTTACCGGCTCTGGGGCGGTCTGCGGCTCTCTCCTCAGCGGCGGTAGCGCTGGGCGGGGCTCTCTCTCCTCATGGGAGCCCCGCGTTGACCATGCGCCCACTTCGCGTTGGTCTTCACCCGGTCCCCCATCTCGGGACCGGAACTTGGGGTGGAGCAGCAAGGCTCCAGGACATTTCTCTCTCCGGGGCTCCCTCCTGGGCATGGGAGCCCCGCGACACTAGGAATCTTGTTCCTGGCGGCCCCGGGGCTCTCCCCAGCTCACGGGAGCCCCGGGCAGCCATCACTCGGCAACCTCTCCTCACCGGAGCGCGGGGTTTCCTTCCTCGCGGCTGCGGGGCGGGACTTCCGGTCCTGGCCGCGCCGCTATTGGTCGGCCAAGAGTCACTTCCGGGTCGCGGCGGCCCTTCTCAGACACCGCAGGCGGGGCAAGAATTAATCGAGGGGTGGGCTCCCTCGCGTTAAAATATAAAAAAAATAGCCACCAGGTCCCTGGCAGGGTGGGCACCTGCCAGGGGACAAAATAATGTCAAATAAGCGAGGTGGGCACTCGCTAGGGCAGCCATAAGCAGGGTGGGCACCTGCAAGGCAAATAAAGCGCTCCCAGCGCTAATGGCAAGAATAAGCGCTCCCAAGCGCTAGAGCCCCTCCCAAAGTCCAGGATCATCAAAAGATGGAGCAAGCAGCTCCCAAGAACCAGGGAAAAGTCCATCAGGTGTCCAGGGGCTGGGCAGGGCCCAGGGATTCCCCTGGGCCCAAGCAGCAGCACGCCCCTGGCAGATTCAAGTCCAAAAACAAGAACATTTTGGAAGGGGACACAGCCCCTTCTTATACAGAGAAAAGTCTTTGAAGTCTTTGTGCAGGCAGTGTGAGAACCAGCTAGAACTGGTTATAGGGAAGTCCTTCCAGTATTAGGGACAGAGGTGACAGTCGCCCAGCGGGGAGGTGGAGCCAGCATTGTGGTCAGGCAGGCACAGCCCTTCACTATCAGGTGCTATCTCCTCCCACTTCCCTGGCAGCAGATGCTGCCTTTCATCCACAGGCTGACCCAGACAACCTCCTGGGGCTCCACAGCCCCTGTCACCCTCAAACCAGACAGTCAATCCACAAGCAGTCTCAGGCACTCCTGGGCCAGGCTCACCAGCCAATCACACGGCAGGCACAAATTACACAAATATGCCAACTTCTAAAAGTGGCGCTTCTAGACTAGACACAATCATGCCGCATACACCATTATGCATCATTCATTCTCATGAGTTCGCACATATCAAACTCGACCCTCCACTCCCCACACATCAGGAACTACCATGGGCATACATATTCCCCATTCATTCCTATGGGAGGGCAGGTCACTCATTACACATACACAGAGAGCACACACACTTTACACTGTACCACAGTGAAAAAGTACGCAGAGGCCTAAAATCACCAACCCAGGTTCCAGAAACAGGCTAGGAAAAAGCAAAAAGTTTCGGGGTGAACCTGCCAAAAGGGCCAGGTCCAACACAGCCCATCCACGAATAGCGCTGCAAACGTTGCAGCGCAATTCATACAATGGGGGTTTGGCCTTGCCGTATATTAGAGCATATGATGTTGGTTTAACCATGTGTTCCTTATTGGAGAATCTGCTGCAAAATCTTCTGCCCACCATTACATCTGTTTGCCCACTATTGAGCCCATACCGTGCATTAATGATTCCTTTTCTCAATTTTCTGTTTCATTTATCAAAAAACAAGAAAAACATTTTTTTTAAAAGAATACATTTTTGAACATTAAATATTATTTGAATGCATTTCTTAAAAGCCTAAATAAATTAATTTATTCTAACATTATTTCCTAAGAGTATCCCCTTTACTTTCTATAAACAGGTGTGGCAATTCCTGTGGTCGGCCATGCATGTTGCTAAACTTACTCAAGGGCTGAGCTGGAGTACATTGCTGACTATTTTGGGACCATTTTGGCTGTAGTAGTTTTAGACGTACAGTTTGTGACTAGCAGTGTCTGTCCCTCTCTAAATCCCTCCTTAGCCACCTCTAAATTCCTCCTTACCACTCCCTAAACCTGTCCCATTTAGTAGTAAGTATTCCCCCATTTTCCAGCCACTCTCCTAGATTCCACCTTAATTTACTAATAAAGCAAATGCCTACAGTTATGGAGATCTGTGCAATCTGGGTGGAGAACTCGGCAAAGAAATTATAGGAGAGGCATAGATGTAGATCTCCAGAAGTAGGTTAGTAAATAGCATTTTATAGTATGTGAGTCATACTTTTGTAGTACTAATAAATGTACTACAAAGTGCTGTTTGTGAATAGACATCTATATATTTACCATGCATAGCGAAGGGTAGGTGTCGATTTACCTATTGTTCATGCCAGACAGTATATGCTTTTAGTTTTAAATTCTTCTAATCTGCTACATTGATGCTGCTAATTGAATATACTTGAATAGAAAAAGAATTAATTAAACATGATTAGTGACTGTACATTGTGGGATCCCTTTGAAAGAATTCACAACGTAAGCAGTATATTTTGTTTTATCAGCTGCATTTGTATAAATTCCATATTCTGTAAAAATGTGCTTGCTCATAAGCGCTTTGAAAATCAGTTTGTTTTTCCTCCATTAGATCGAATTCGAATGATTCACCGCCAACCGTAAACAATGAAATTACAGTGGAATTTTTTGTCATATTACCAACTAACTTCAGCTGGAACCAGAAAATCCAGAAGATTGTGATGAAACCATTACATTCTCAATTACAAACCATTGATATGGATGTTATGAGGTAAATTATTATACGTAGAGTTCTTCATGACTCTTCGTACACTTCTTGTACTCTTTGCCTGAACCAAGTTTTCATTGTCTCCTACATTGATAGAGACTGAGGATTTTTTTTTTAACAGTAGAAACGTCCCCTATGGGTAATCCCAGTTTCCAAGGAGCTCAGAAATATTCTGTTTAGGATATTAGTTCTGAGCTGTCACCAACTGTCACCAACCAATCAATCAAGCAGTAGTTATAGCGCACGACTGATCACCCAATGGGATGGGATGGGGGGTATCCAGGCTCTGCAATGCAGCATTCAGTTGAAGAGCCATGTCTTGAGTCACTTCCTCAAGTTTGTTCAACAAGGGTCAAGTACGGAGGTGGAAGTGGAGAGTTCCAGACTTTGGCGGTGAGGTGGGAGAAGGATCATCCTTTCAGAGCAGCTGTGGCAGATACGTGCTGTCTGATTGGGGTGTGTGGAGCAGAGGTGTCTGGTGAGTTGGTGGAAAGTCAGGTGGTGACTACTCTGGTCCTTGGTTGTTAAGGACTTTAGTAAGCGTGTGTCAGGAGCTTAAACTGGCATTTCTTCTGGACGGGGAGCCATTGGAGGTCTTTCAGGTGCTTGGTGATTTGTGTCCTCTTGGACAGGTTGAGGATCATTCTGGCTGCTGGATTCTGGATTGTCCGGCGTCTCTGCATGAGTTCAGGGGATGTGCCGGCATAGAGTGCTTTGCCGTGGTTGAGCCAGCTGGTGACGAGGGCCTGCGTCAGTCTCTCTTGTGCTGATGCTGAGCCAGTTGAGGATTTTTTTTGAGCGTGTGGAAAATATGGAAGCAGGTGAGGCGATCTCGTTGACCTGATGTTTCAAGGAGAGTTTGCAGTCCTGTATGATGCAGAGGTTGCAGGCATCGTTTTTCATCATGTGCGCAATTCTGAGCTCCGCAGGAGTTCCATAGGGGGGTTTGTATGCCAAAGGTCAGAACTTGCGTTTTGTCAATGTTGAGTTTCAGGCAGTTCTCTTTCATCCATCTTGTGACGTTCTTCTTGCAGTTGTGGAAGTTTGTCTTAATCAGGGTGGGGTTTGCTGAGAGTGTGAGGACGAGCTGAGTGTCATCTGTTTAGGAAATTATGTTTATGTAATTTGATCTGACGATGTCTGCGAGTGGTGTCATGTAGATGTTAAAGAGGGTGGGGATGAAGGTTGAGGTACTTTGCAGGTGGTGTGTTTGGATTGCGAGGTGAAGGGTGGGAGGTGTACTCTCTGGGTACATCTAATGAGGAAGGATGCCATCCATCGGAGCACATCGCCTGTGATTCCTATCTGTCGTAATCCGATGATGAGTGTGTGATGGGAGTCGGTGTCAAAAGCTGCAAAGAGATCCAGGACGATGAGGGCGGCTGAATCGCCTCTGTCAGGTAGGGGTTACAATGTCATCTGTTGCTGTGAGCAGGGCTAGCTTGATGCTGTGGTTGGTTCTGAAGACTGATTGGGATGGGTCCAGTAATTTTTTCTTTCCAGATTTTCTGTTAATTGGAGGTTGATGGCCTTCTCCAGGACCTTCCAGGGGAATGGAAAGAGGGAGATGGGACGGTAATTCTGAAGCTCCCTGGCGTCTGTTCGAGAGGAGGGATATGTTTCCATTTATCAGAAAAAGTGGCTGTATTTATTGAGCATTGAGGATGGTGTTGAGCTTGTGGCTGATCTCATTGCTTTCACAGGTAAAGACCAAACGGAGGTATGGGTCACTGGGTGCTCCTGAGTGGACGTAGTTCATCAAGGTGGTACTTTGTGTGTTGAGATGTTTCCACGTGGTGATCGGGTGGTTGGTGATGGTGGTAGATTGGTGGTAGAGGAGATTGGATGGTTGGGGATCGAAGTTTCTGTAGATGGTTACTATCTTGTTGTGGAAGTGGTCAGCGAGAGAGTCGCAGAGTTCCTGTGAGTGGGGGGGATTGCATTTTCTGTGGCTGCTGGGCATGTGAACTTTCTGACGATGGTGAAGATTTCCTTGGTTTGGTATGTACTGGTTTCGATATGGCGTGTCAAAGCTTCCTTTTTTGCTAATTTGATTTGGTGGTGTTAGTTGTTGAGGGTTGATTTGAAGACAGCTCAGTCCTTGTTCTTGATGGTTTGCTTCTTCTTTCCAGATGTTCAAATCCGCATTTTGGTGCTCTAAGTTCTGGCAAGTACCAGCTGGCTCGTTTGGTGGGTCTTTGAGTTTTGGCTTGTTTGGTGGGGGTGACTTTGTTGGCTGCACTGATGATCCAGGCATTAAAGTTCTCTACTATCTGGTTCTAGTCAGTGGTGATGTCGGGTTAAGTGGTGTTGAAGGCGTCATTCCATTGTTGCTGGGTTACCTTGGTCCAGCTGTGGTAAGGAGTGCTGTCGGTTGGGGGTGGTGTGTGGTGGCGATGTGTGGCCGTATCAGATTCGGTTGCTGGAAGTGAAGATGAGGTCTAGCGTGTGGCCTGCTCTGGGTATTGGGGCTGCAACAATCTGCTTGAGGCCGATGTTGTCTAGGCTTACCAGGAGGTGAGTAGGGTTAGTGTTGGTGGAGTCGTCGAGGTGGAAGTTTAGGGCCTCCAGGAAGAAGTAATGTTCGGACTCGACGGCGAGAGGGGTGATGAATTTAGCAATGGCGTTGCTGATGCGACTTTGTGGTCCTGGTGGTCTGTATGCAAGGGTGCATTTGATGGAGGTTTTTGCCTCTGCATGGAGCTGGAAATTCATGTGTTCCATAGTTGCTGTGGTTTCGTCATTGGTGATGGTGCAGGTGATTGATTCTATGTTTTATGATGCCAACCTTGTCTGTTGATGCGGTCTCGGTGTTTCACTGGGGGTTGCCGAGGCAATGTATGGGGCTTATGTGGGGGTGGGGTAAGTCTTTGTTATGAAGGTCACATAGGGGCGATGGTGGAGATGGTATCCCAGATTTTAGTGGCGTATCTGCTGAGTGATCTGGTATTGATTAGGAGGCAGTTGAGTTCATCCGGCGCCGTGGCGGCGTCTTGGGTTGGGGTAGTGCTGTTCGATGAAGTGGTGGGTTAGTGGTGAATCTGCAGTGGATGCAGGGGAAGGGTCCCAATGTGGAGCGTGGTGATGCGAGTCAACAATTATTGTTGTGTGTGGGGTCCAGGGAAGAGAGTTTGCAGTGGTGTACCTGTGGGTTTGCGTTGGGCCAGGGTTACCTACCACGGGGCGCAGTCCAGGTGCAGACGTGTTTGCCTTCGGCACGCCTGCCGCTGAATCGTCTCCATTAAGTAGCCCTGGGAGGTGGGATGGGCTGTCTGAGAGGTGGGAGGACAGGGAGAAAAAGACGGCATGGAGGGGCGAGAACCGGTGTGAATCGTGAAAAGACAAAGGAAAGAAAAGGAAGGCGAGCAAGTTATAATACAGCAAGTTATAACACAGACTTGACACTAAGGTGAAGAATGAGAGATGTGATGCAGACTTAAAGCAAACAACAGAGTTACAATCGTGGGTTAGCACTATTAAGATTAAGGTCCACATGCACCAAAGTAAGGAATTGTGCTTCCTAAATTGCGAATTTTAAGGAATCACAATTTAGGAATCGTAATTCCTTTTGCATGTAGGAATCGCAAACAAATGTGCGATTCCTACACATTCCTTAATTGTGACTCGCAAATTGTGATTCACAATTAACTAATGGCTTCCCATTCATTCCTGTGGGCCTAGAGGCCCATAGGAATGAATGAGATTGCATGCGCAATTTGTGAGTTCCAAATAGGTACTCGCAAATTGTGCATGCAATTTGAAGGGTGCAAGGGGGCCAAATGGCCAGCCTGATGCACACCATAAAAAAGGTAGGTATGCACTTGTGGTGCACACACATGCCCTAAGGGCATGTATGTGCACCACAATGCACTTTGAAAAATTCATTTTCAAAGGAATTGCAAATTACCATCAACTTGAATTGATGGTAATTTGAGATTCCAAATTGCAAAAATGCAATTTGCAAATGCATGAAGCATTGCATTAAGGGAATCGCAGTTTGGGATTTCCTAACTGCATTTGCAATTAAGGAAATTACAAAAAATTGCAATTTCCTTAGTTGCGAATTGCAAAAAAAGGACACGCATCTGAAATGGCCATTTTGCAATCACAAGCGGACGGATTTTGTGATTCGCACTGTTTGCAATCGCAAAATGGCTTAATGCATGTGCCCCTAAATGTTTTCAGTGGTACAGCTCAATACAATAGGAAAAAGTGGCAATAGTTATCTGTGAAAATACGGATCGCGAATTCCCCACACTCATAGTGTGCGATTCCTTTTAGTGTGTTCAATATTACAATGAATATTTACAGAACTGGCTTCAAAATGGTTTCAAAGATGCAAAAGGTGGCACAATCAAGCATAAAACGCTTTGGGAACAAGTAGTTCAGTTGCGAAACGGACTACAAAATATTCACGTGATAAACACGCTGAGTCATCAACGTGATGGCATTCAAGTTGAAGGGAATTCATTGGCTGATGAAGCCATGAAGGAGGCCGTGCAAATGGCTTCCGTAGCTGCAATCACTCGCTCAAAAATGTAAATAGACAGTGAAATAATACTGGCTGTCAATGCTTCAAGCAAAGGCAGCGGTGCAGCATTACCTAAAAAGTTTCCATTCAAATACTCCTATATAATTGATGCGAATAGCGTTCCATTTTCTCGAATCCCTGGAGTGGGGGATAAGGTTATTCCAAACAAGGAACGTAGGACAGCTTTGATTTACAAAGCGCACCTGGGAGAGGGTCTGATACATCAGGGGATCTCTAAAACAATATTAGCATTAAAAGATATGTACTGGTGGCCAGGGATGAATGCACATATTCACATCTTCTTCATTAACTGCATAAACTGCAATAGAGATCTCAGAACAGAACGCCACCAGATACCTGACTACAGTGTAGCCAGCCCAGTACAGACACCATTGTTAGACAGCATTAGACTATCTGCATGCAGGCGTCCTCATGGACGAATGCAGTCCCACAAGCACTAAATCAAGATTCCTTTGGCTGTGGCCTCAGCGCTCGGCTGACGCTCGAACTGTTATAAAAGATTTGCTAGTCTTTATTGGCACATACGCAATAGGCACACTACACTCTGACTAGGGCCCTGCGTTTACAAAGAGGCCATGGCCAGTTTGGGCATTGAATTGTGGTACTCTTCTCCATTCCACCCTGAGGGAAATTCTGTTGTGGAAAGAAAAAAACGGGACATAAGCAGTCTATACCAGCTAGGGTATTAGGTTCGGGTGATGGGTGGGTAAAACATCTTAATGGGTTCCAACGTAGTCTAAATAATTTGCCAAGAAGTTCTCTAAGGGGTGTCACTCCGTTTGAGCTCCTATTTGGGACAAGAATGTTGGTTCCGGATCTTGATTGTCATGGAACAGTGGTGGAAAATAAGAAATTTGATATCAAAGAACGTTTGGCTGTTTTACAGGACTTAAATGAACTAAGATCGAAACAAAGCAACGTGTTCCTGAAGCCAACCACCACTGGGGAAAAAACAAACGTCCCAGCAAGGCGTGTCTGGATCCCAAAGCTTGGTGATCTAGTCAGAGAAAAGATCGCGGACAAGAAGGAATTTGGGCCTTCTTACAGACAACCAGTACCTGTCCTAGCAATCCACAGATCAAGAACAGTTTTACCGCCACCCCTTGGTGGTAAAAAGGAGAAAAGGTTTGTGTCCATCGATCTGATCAAACCACACTATGTGGCCGATACTAAGCAGTAGGCCAAGTGGACTCCGACAATGTAGCAGGCGCACTCCTCTAGCTACAATCCAAGAGGTTCAAACTGAGAGACTCATCACCTTTGAAGATTCTACAGTGAGAAAAGAAGGACTATGCAACAATGCTATATTGCTCTTGAGACCCAAATAACAGTTCGTCCTGATTCACCTGTCTACAATGAAGTAACAAGTGATCAAGTGGTTCCAGCAATTTCACCAAATCCAGATGCGATTCCAACCATTGTGAAGAACCAGGCCTTTAGGCCTGGCGGCGCAGGGCACGCCTGAAATCTCCGAGTTCACCTGCCTTGTTGCACAGAGACACGGAATACTCTGTTGGCGTAGAAAACCAAGTTTATTCGCTTCAGCTAAGCACAGTTGTCCCAGAAGTACACCAAGTAGGTTCTCAGGAGACTGCCACTTTACTCCGTGGCTCACAAGCTTTTATAGCAAAAATACATCTGTACAAACATACACCCAATGCGCAAAGTCTTAGCCAATCAGAAGAGTTCGAAAACAAGGTGTTGTGCAACCAGAATGCTCTCTGCTTACATGTTGTGTCATCCAGCCCCCAAAGTTAATCAATACTAGTACCCATAGTTCAGTGTTACAATGGCAGGACATATCTGTATGCCTCAAAAGATAGGTTACGAAATAGGAAAACACAGGGAGAGAATAGCGATGGCCAAAAGATAAGATACGGCAAGAGAAGAATACTAAAGGCTAACAGATAGTTGATACGGGGACTAGGCAGTCCAGACAAGGATTAGTTAGGCCGGCTGGTGTCTGAGATTGGTTTCAAAACAAGGACGGAGGGGGTTTTCGACACGTTGCAGTCCAAAGGACAGAGACACTTCGTTCATCGAGCAGCCTGTGTAAAGGCAACACAAAATGGCGGCAAATGTAAAATGGAGTCGAAATTTAAAGAACCTCAGACCCTCCTTTTGCCATTACGCAGGCAATACACAAAGACTCACGCTAATCTGAATCAATGTCGATGGTCATGAGGTCGTCAAGCTGTTGCTGCAACATCATCTTCATATTCTCTGTTTTCTGTGACATGGGTCTTGGGACACACATAGTGGCACAAAGACCACATATTGTGGGGCCACATTGCAAACAGAGGCAACACGAGAAGATGATGGCCAAAACTACTCCAACAAAAGTTAATACCTTCCATCCCCATGTGGACAGTAGTCCCCAAAACCATCCCATCAGAGACCAATTTCCTTCGTCCTGGTGGATGGACTCAGCAATGTGGCTACCGTCAAATGCCTACTACTCAACACCAGATCCCTAGTCAAGCATAGTATTGAACTGGCGGACCTCATACAGGACTCTAATGCTAAAATAGCCTTTGTTACAGAATCATGGACAGATGCTGCCTCTGGTCCAGATATTGTTAAAGCCACTCCCCCAGATTATGTATGTTTTACGCTAAATAGAGAAAGGAAACGAGGGGGTGGGCTGGCTATTATCTATCACAGATCTATTAGAGGGACCTTCCAGCCTGGCGCAACCGATCCAGACGAAGCACTAGTTTTTAACCTTACTCTTTCTGATCATCACTCTTTTAGAGGCTGTCTTATCTACAGGCCACCTGGAGCAAAAGCCCCATTTTTTGCGGCGTTAAGCAGTCTGCTGGAGGAAGTGGTATGTGCTAACACCTTTACAGTATTAGGAGACTTCAATTTCCATCTGGAAAACCTGTCAGACACTGATACCTTGAATCTCGTAGAACTGTTGCAAGGGGTAGAGTTAACACAAAGGATTGGCGGGCCCACTCATAGGGTAGGTCATACCCTAGATGGCATATTTTCTAATCACCCTAACCTAGAAATTACGGAGGTACAGCCAGTTCCATGGTCGGATCATGCCGCAGTCCATTTTAAAATTCTACTTGCCCCCCTGTCAGACTTAATAAGGCGATAATGCCACCGAAATTGATTAGAAAATGGAAAAACATAGAAGGCGGGACACTTGAAGGTCTATTGCGAACCTCTATGGTTCCCCTTGCAGAAAATGCTGAAAACGCAGCTACAGCCTATACCAGCTGGCTGGACGCTGCATGCAGACAACTAGTGCCTCCCACAATCTATCATTCCACGCGCACTAATCCTTCAGCGCCTTGGTTCTCAGAACAACTCGGAGACCACAAAGTTCTTTGTAAGAACCTGGAAAGAACCTGGCGGAAGTACTACAGGGAGGAGGACAAAAAACTACTTAATGCAGAATTAAGGGTTTACAAGGAGATGATTCGCATGGCCAAATGTGCGTTTTTCACTAAACGCATTAAAGAAGCAAGCAACTCCCCCCAGGAATTATTTCATACAGTGTCCTCCTAGCAATCCCAAAACCAGTGGAGATACCCCCAAGTCGGCAGTTGTGCGAGGACCTGGCAAAATTATTTCTGGGCAAAGTGGGAAAGATCTTCTACCCCTTGGATAACCAAATCAAGACGAACGCCTTTACAACAACTGTCTCTATAACAAGACTTGAGACCGATAGTAACCTGGAAAGACTACTCAACTTTGCCCCAATTAAGGAAGATGAAGTAGTAATCCGGCTACAGAAGATAAAATCTGGCTCCCCCCGGGACCCTTGTCCAGCCACCATTGCCAGATTAGCCTCCTCTACCATTGCCTCAACACTCACTCCAATTTTTAATGTCATGCTTGAAGGTGGGGAGTTTCCAACACATGGGAAACATGCGTCCATCCTGCCCCTCCTAAAAAAATCCAATCTAGACATAACTGACCTGAACAACTATAGACCGATTGCTAGGTTACCCCTCCCAGCTAAAATCATGGAGAGTATTTTAAACACACAGCTGAGCACCTTCCTGGGGACAGGTGAATGTCTAGACCCATCTCAGCATGGATTTCGAGCTGGGCACAGCACAGAATCGGCGCTGATTAAATCAGCCGAGGACATAAGAACTGTGATGGACGCAGGTGGCAGAGCGGCGCTGATCCTCCTAGACCTGTCCGCGGCCTTCAATACGGTCCACCACAAGTTATTGGTGGACCGACTGGGGGCCTGTGGGATCAAAGGTAAGGCACTTAAAATCTTGCAAGCCTTTCTATCTGACAGGACCCAGACAGTGACCCTGGGGGATTTTGAATCAGACCCATTTGTGCTCCCCTGTGGAGTCCCACAAGGGTCCTCTTTGAGCCCGACCCTTTTTAACGTGTATGTTTCCACCCTCGCCCCAATTATTAGATCCTTTGGTTTTAATCTTACATCCTACGCTGACGACACACAGATTGTGGTGTCGCTGCTTCCGGGTGAAATAGAGAGCACGGCAGACAGGTTCAGAAGCTGTATGCGGGAGATCAGTATCTGGATGGCAGCAAACTGCCTAAAGCCCAATTCAGCAAAAACCGAAGTAATGCTGTTTGGGTCCAGTGACAACTTCTGGTCCCCGTGCTGGTGGCCAGAGGGAATGGGGGATCCCCCCTCCCCGGTTTCAAAAGTCAAAAACCTGGGAGTAATAATGGACAACTCACTGTCCTTCAGGCCACATATTAATGCTCTGTCCTCAACTACCCATTATGTGCTGAAAACTATTCGTAAAGTCCTACGGTTCCTCGCGGACGAACACAGGAGAACAGTGGTCACCGGACTGGTGATGTCCCGGCTAGACTATTGTAACAGCTTGCTGCTGAATGCCCAAAAGGGGCTGTTAAATAAACTTCAAATTCTGCAGAATGCAGCTGCTCGTTTGATAACGGGCACACCCAAGTTTGCATCAGTAGCCCTAGACCTGGTGAAGCTACACTGGCTCCCAGTACGCAAGAGAATAATTTTTAAAACACTCTGTGTAACCTTTAAGGCTTTGCACGGACTAGGCCCCCAATGCATGATGAAACTTTTCCAATGGTACAAGCCCATAAGAACCTTAAGATCCGCAGAGCAGGAACTGGTGGTAATCCCAAGAATTAGGAAAGCCCGATGGGGAGGCAGGAGTTTCTCCATGGGAGCAGCAAAGACTTGGAATGTGCTGCCTCTGAGCCTTGGGCAGCTTCCAGACCTCCTTTCGTTTAGGAAAGCTCTTAAAACATGGCTCTGCACACACTAACGCCCCAGTTCACACGCACTAGTAATTATTCCAGCGCCAGGACACCTCCGGGTAACAGTGCGCTTTAGAAATGTCAAAAAAAAAAAAAAATAAATAAATAATTTAGAGATGGCCTGGTATACTGTAGGGGCGTTGTCAGGTATGTAAATGTAACAACTGGATCCGATCAATTTACAGACTCCACCACGGTCTGCAAGAATGATGTCTAACACCATTCTGTTTTGTAATGTCATAAGGCGATCCGCCTGAAGCTCAGCAGTGATATTACCCAATGCTCCGACAGTTTCATTTATTGTTGCTTCAACAACACGAATGAGATGCCTGATATTTCTACTATTGGCCATAGGGCCCCAAAATGGGAGGAATCCTTTAAGGAAGTCACCTCCTTCTTGTCCTGCTGTGTCTTCCAAAGCAATAACCCCTCTACCGTACCTTGTCTTGTGATGTCCCGAAGGAGCTGTATATGTTGGAGGGAGGAGAAAAGCCATATAACAAGTTCCTGAGAAGTCGGCTGGTAGCCATGTATAGGCTTTGTCATGGCAAACGAAATATGTTCCTTGAGACGCTACCAGTGGTGGAGACGTTCGGGATGCATAGGTATATTTAATGTTACAAGTGCTCTTTCCCAATTGAGCCTTAGGACTTTGACCATTTCCTTGGAGACATAGGTGACCTTGGTGGGGTACAGTATATATAGGTGGGGATATTTTCCTTTTGGCTCTGTCTGTAAGACTAGTGACGTAATGTGTCACATTCCAGTCAATGTGTGCTTGTCGTTCGTCAGTGGTGAATTCATTAAATTTGTTATAATGTTTTGACATAGCCCCTATTCCTTTTATCAGTGCGTCATGACTAATGTCAACTCCATCCCTATACGGACCAACAGGATGTCGATGTTGATTCTCATAGGCATTGGCAAACATAGAGGTGTAAGCCCAAGCAGATCCTTTTAGGGAGAAAGGTAGAACTAAATATGGCATTCCTTTATCTGTATTATGGGGTAAAAGTCTAAATACCTAGCAATCGGTGGTATTGATCACCAATTGATGCTGGTGTAACAATTGAATCAAGGAATTGTTAAAATACTCCATTCTCCTAATTTTCTCATGCTCTGGTAGCGTATGAAATTGGTGTGGGGAGGCGGTAGTGCGAAAAGGTATGGGCTGGGAGGTAGATATAGGTACAGATGTTGGCTGCAAAGTGTGAATAACCCAACCCACACAAGCTAATAAAACACATAGCAAAATTATAACACATAGTACTACGCCACATCTATTAAATAATAATTTACAATATTTCTTCATTATATACTTTTCATCAATCTTTTCTAACTTAACAGAATCCATCTTCTAAATGTTGCTCGTGGCAGTCTTCCTTCTTCACTTAGCCGTGATTATTAGCCGTCCTATGACACTGCAAGTCCCGCAGACCTATTGCCACGGGTCACTAACTAAGGCTCTTACCACGACCCTGCAACCTAATTAGATGGTCAACGTCACAAAAAGTACTCACGAAAGAAAAATTCCCTAATTGTCCTTAGTTGCTCTAGATCTCAAATTGTATCTAGTTTTGTTCGGTACAGTCTGATTCTGGAAAAGTGTCTCTGGATTAGTTGTGTTCAATCTCAGATGTGGTGGGATAGCTTCTTGCAAAACGTCATCGTCTACTTTCTCAGATTGAGTCCATTCTAGGTGTGCATCGCCAAAAGGTACAAACCGGGGGACCCTCTCTCCTTCACAATCACCTATACCTTCGCGGACCCACTGATCGAAAGGCAAAGGCAAGGGCACCTTTTTGCAATGCACACCATGGATCCAATTATTTTTCCCAACAACTTTCACGGCTGTACGTGTTGTCAGCAGGACCTGTCTCGGCTCCCGCCAGCGAGGCTCCAAATTCCTCTTCCTTTGAAAGTTTTTCAGACACACCCAGTCGCCAGGTTGGAGGGTGTGCCCAGGATACGAGGAAGCCTGCGGCAAGGTGTCTTGTACCTGCTGATGGAGAACGCGCAATTTAGTGGTGAGGTCATGCAAATAGTCAATTAACATTGGGTATTCTATGTCAGAGTACTTCTTGGGCCTAGGGACACCCCAGACATTAGCCGGGCGTCCAAACACAATTTCATGTGGGCTAATTCCCACACGAGAATGAACAGCTGTTCGGGTTGACAAGAGGGCTAAAGGTAAAGCATCGGGCCAGGCAAGACCTGTGCTGGCTTGTATCGTCGCAAGTTTAAGCTTGAGAGTGCCATTATAGCACTCTACCAAACCCGCTGACTGAGGATGGTTTGCAGAATGGAATTTCTGCTTAATACCAAGACCTGCACATACTTTCTGCATGATTTGACCCACAAATTCACTTCCGTTGTCACTCCAGACAATTCGAGGTAAACCAAACCTCGGGAAGTATTCTTTCAGAAGGACCTTGGCTGTAGACAAGGCAGTATTATCCTTTAGGTGTTAGGCCTCTATCCATCTAGAAAAGGCACACACCACCACAAGGACATACTTGAGGTTGTTGCATCTCTCCATATGAATGTAGTCTATCTGCAATACCTCAAAAGGATACGTTGGGGGAGCAAAATGGCCTGCTGGGGTTGGTGTCCCTCTTCCTGGGTTGTGCATCAAACAAACAATGCAATGTTTAACTTGATTGTCTGCACATTTAGGGATCCCTGCATTCTGCCATACCGGAGCCAAAACCGTGCATATTCCTTTCGCACTGATGTGGGCTGGACCATGCGCCATAGTAACTACTGGAAGTACATAGGCGTCTGGTAACAGCCACCGTTGATGTTCCGACAATTCTATCCAACACCCCGTCGCATCCAACATTCCCGTACCATCTCTCCATTCACTCGATTCTTTCTCTGCAGCCTCTTCCTGAATCATTTTCACACTTTCTATTGTGTCCTCACACATTCCTCCTTGACTGACCCATCTAGCAGGTCCAGCAACATACATACGACTCGTCACATCTCTCGCTGTCTCTTTCACTATCTGATCCGCAAAAGCATTTCCTTCACCCACATCATCAGTGATCCACTTATGCGCACTACACTTCACATTTCTATCTGAGTTGGTAAAGCAAGTGATTCCAAAAGGTAATTCACTAACTGACCATGCTGTATTTTGGTACCATGTGAGGTAAAGAATCCTCTTTCCCTCCAAAGGCGGCCAAAACTGTGGGCCACCCCAAATGCATATTGGCTGTTGGTGAACATATTCACTCTCTTTCCTTTAGCCAATACACAAGCTCTAGTCAGAGCTATCAATTCAGCTGCTTGGGCTGAATTCTGCCTAATGCGTGCTGGCTCTACAATTGTATGCAAAGTGGTAACAGCATACGCTGCAGTCGTTTCACCATTGGGGAGCTTAAAACAAGAACCATCCACCCATAGGATCCCATCCGGGTCCAGGAGCGGCGTATCTTTTAAATCAATCCTACCTTTTGTCTCCTCCTCTGTACGGAGAAAACAATCATGTTGCTCTTGAATGTCTTTCTCTACTGGGATCGGTAACAATGTAGCTGGATTTAGGGTATTACATCGCTTGATGTGCACGTGACTAGCCAAGAGCGTCAGCTCATACCCCGATAAACGGGCGCTTGTAAGATGCTGAGTTTTTGTCCTGTTTAGAAGTGTATCCACTGCATGTGGCACCATGACAATAAGCGTATTGTCTAGCACCAATCCAGCAGATTGGCGAATAGAAACTGCTGCTGCTGCTGTAGCTTTCAGACAACTAGGTAATGTTTTAGCTACAGGGTCTAACGTAGCCGAAAAATAAGCACATGGGGGTTGCTTGTCACCAAATTGTTGTGTCAAAACTGACAACGCCCAACCTTCTCTCTCGTGCACGTAAAGTGTGAAAGGTTTGCTGTAATCCGGAGTACCCAACACAGGAGCAGAACACAAGTACGCAAATCAGTAACACTTTTCTGGCATTCCTCTGTCCAAGGGAGAGGTTGGGGTGTATCTTTAAGGGTAAGTGCTAACAAAGGTTTCGCTAACAAAGAAAAATTCGGAATCCATTGTCTACAGTAAGAGGTAATGCCCAAAAAGGCACGCCCCTCTCTCTGTGTGCATGGTACAGACATTTGTGCAATTGCTTGGATTCTTTCTGGGGTCAATCGCCGTCCCTCCTTCGACAAGAGATGACCTACGTAGGTAACCTCTTGGCGACAATATTGTAATTTAGATGGCGAAACCTTATGATGAAGGTCAGACAAGTGATGCAACAGTGAAACAGTAACTTGTTTACAAACGTCCTCAGAATCAGCAGCAACCAACAGATCATCTACGTACTGAATAAGAGTGGCACCTGGAGGCAAAGAAAAAGCATCAAGCTGAGTTTTCAAAGCCTGACTATAAATGGAGGGACTTTCACAATAGCCTTGAGGTGCACGCTTGAACCGGAAACTTCGGCCCCCCAAAGAGAAAACAAAAATATCCCTACTTTCCTCAGCAATGGGAAAGCTAAAGAAAGCATTCTTAAGGTCAATGACCGAAAACCAGGCAGCCGAAGCAGGTATCATTGTCAATAAAGCAGTGATATCTGGGACGACAGGAAACTGGGGTACAACAATCTTGAGATCGATCACAAAACGATAAACAGGTGGCTGGGAAGAGTCAGTACGTTTAAGGACAGGCAGAACAGGACTATTGCACACATTTCCTCTAGTCTCTTCAACCACACCTTTCTCAACCAAATCATAAATGATAGCCATCAGCGCTCTCTCACCATCACTCGAAATTCTGTATTGAGGAATGCGAGGTAACCTAACATTAGACTTGAGGGTGACAACATAGGGTGGAATCTGCAAGAGACCAACATCATTGGGGCCTGTAGCCCAAAGAGTATCAGGCAGGGAACGTAATTCAGAAGGGAGTTGGTCTCTAGACAAATAAATCGAGGAAGTCAATCTCTTACCTAAAGTAAGATGTACACCAGAAGGAGAACAATGCAGGGTCGCATACAGTCTTTTTAACAAGTCCAAACCCAACAAATTCTCACCATAACCAGTCGTTCAAATAAGCGGAGCGTCCAAATCATAAGGACCAATGGAGATAGGCAAAGGACAAGAAACTGGGTTACGAACTGGGGCGCCAGAAAATCCTGCAGAAACATTTGTTAAGCCAGACAAAGGTGCCCCAAGGAGTTTAGAGTGGATGATAGAACTCTTCACACCAAGCGCAACGACATCAACATAAGGCCCATTTTGGTCCACTGGAACTGAAATGACTCCCTCACTTTGTCTATGGCTGTCCTAGCTAGAGAAACCCTGATTCTCATCCTCCATATAATGATCGTCATTATAATAATAGGCAGACTGAGTATTTTGCTGATCAAAATAGTTCATGGAATTTTGAGGCGGAAAGGAACGTTGATCCTGGGACATTGTACTTCGCCCCCTCCCCCTAGGTGTTGACTGGAAGCCACCTCGGCCTCGCGGCCCAGGCGTACCACCAGCACGCTGCAATAAAATCGGGCAATTATTCTTAAAGTGACCTTCTTCCTTACAATAGGCACACTGATTAGGACCCAGTGGAGGCCGTGGAACAAAGGGCTCAGGTTTCTGAAACACCTTCTGAAACTGGGGAGTCTGCTGAAACTGGCGCTGAGCAGGACGAGGAGGATAAGCCTGTTGTAAAAGAACCTTCGTCTTTAACTCTTTAGTCTTTAACTCTAGTCTTTTTATCCAATTTGTCCTTCTCCTCCTTATCCCTATTTTCGTAATACTGGGCAGTAGCCAATATCTGGGCTGAAGAAGAAACAGCCCATGAACTTTCGGAATCTTTTAATTTATTAGAGAGTTCGGGAAGCAAATTAAATACAAATGTATCTACGAACAATCGCTGTCCCCCCTCTGTGCTCATATCCTGACCACTGTGATCAAGAAACGTTTCCTCAAAACGAGTAAAGAAGTCGGAGACACTCTCATCCTTCTTCTGCTTACAGGCAGCTAACTTATCCCAATTAACTCGCAGAGCGGGCATCATAGTTTTCATTAAGGTGATTATTCTACCAGGAAGTTCTGCAACTAACCACCCACTTGGAGTCTATCAGCAGCCAGTATAGCATTCCAATCACCTCCTAATTCTTGGACGTGGTCCTCTTTCCAAATCCTAGCCTACAATGGTTGTGGGACAACATTTCCCATCATCATATCTATGTCAGCCAAATTCATAATACAAGCATCAACAGTCTGAGATAATTCTTTGTAGTAACCAGCAGGGTTTTTACGGGGGCCAGGTAAGGACTGTTTAAGGGCCAGCACCTCAGATCTCTTCCAAGGTACATGTACCCATATACGTTGGAAGTGAGCTGGTATAGGCAGATTACCATCCAGGGCTGGAACCGCTTCTCTCCACACGGGAACCTCTCGCATAGGGTAGTGCTTCAGTTCGCGTCTAACAGAAGGATCAGGTTCAGACAAAGACCGGGAAAAGAACATTGATCTAAAAGTGATAAGTGTCCGTACAGCATTCTCAACCTCAGGACCCACAATAATTCCCTTATCAAAATCAGTCCTAATATCCAGCAAACCCTTGGGAACTAAACCCAATCCCGTAGCCTCCCATTCCCGACCTAGAATGCCACACATGGTGTCAAAAACAAATCTCTGTGTAGGGGCATCCCACTGCCCAAAGGTTTCCACGATATCTTGCACGGTATACTCGGGACCCTCCATGATCCATCTGCGAGCAAGGAGATCTAACACATCTCGTTCTTGGGAATCAGGAAGTAAACTATGGGTCTGCCTATTGGGAAGAACAGGAGTCAGACTTACTGACCCAAAGAGAGGAGAAAAGAGACCAGAAACAGTCTCAACCATCTGCTGACGAACAGAAGGGGAAGTTGGCAGAAAAACAGGAGATAAGGTATGAGACAAAGCAGGGGAGGAGGCAACAGGTAGAACGGAGATCAAAGGCAAAGAAGGCTGAGGCAAAGGAGTCGGAGGCAGAGGCGCTGGAAGCAAGGGAGCTGGAGGCAAAGGAAATGGCTTGAGTGGTAGTGCCACAAAGGGTGTGGTGGAGGTGCAGGAGCTGGAGCTGGTGGGAGAATAACAGGTTGCTGGACGGGTAACAAAAGCGGGGGTGCATTAGCACCTTGTACATAGGGCGGGGGCGATCTTAACAAGTGAGACATTAAAGGATCCTTCTCAAGATCAGCATCGGGAATTCGGGGGAGACGTTGGCAACACCGGGTAACATTTATCAATTGCCATGCGATGTTGCCTATCTGAGATCTCTATCGCATGATCTATTTCATTATCTTTAAACTGTGGGGCAGCCTGTATAACAGTCATACCTCTTTCTTTCCAATCTCTTTTTGCCTGTTTAATTTCTTTCTGTTTGGCTTCCTTGCGCCAAAGGCGAAATGAGTCAAACATAGCCGGCCGGGCTTTTATTTAAAAAAAAGCAGCTTTTAATTGTCTAAAATATCA
Organism: Lissotriton helveticus; assembly: GCF_964261635.1. Taxonomy (NCBI): domain Eukaryota; kingdom Metazoa; phylum Chordata; class Amphibia; order Caudata; family Salamandridae; genus Lissotriton; species Lissotriton helveticus. The sequence continues at coordinate 1,252,333,538 of NC_136070.1, forward strand.
GGCTCAAAACTACCATTATGTGGCCACTGTAAAATACCATCTTTCTTCGTATAGTGGACCCACACTTCTGTAGTGTAGTTCCTATATTCCCAATAGGCTCCGCGCATTGGAAAAATATAAACAGCAGTGTAGACGTAGGACTGAGGTCGACTAGGTCTCTACTGACTATATTAGATTTAAGGTTTGCCAGCTAGCTCAGAGGTCACTAGAAACTTTCTCGAATAAACGGGGAGGAGTTTAACCTCCCTGGATAGACAAGAAGGGATTAGCTTCTGACAACCATAAAACATGACAACTTTGCTCCCTCAGAATAAGAGTGTATCTCTAGAGTCGTGTGAAAACAATAGAAAGCTATTTCACTCAGTCAAGTGTGCATACTTAGTTTCACCAGAGTGCAGAGAAAAGAGAGACAGGCGTTTTCAATAAAAGGTGTTATTTATTGAGCAGTCTTCTTACTCATGCAAGAGAAATGAATTTCCACGATTGCAATACTTATAGTAAAGTAAAGTGCGTACAGTAAAAGGAGGAGTATAAAATAATACTGTAAAAGCATTGATATGGTTTCTTAGCCATATGATACTTTAAAATAGATAAAATATATACATACATATATACATTGACTAACGTACTCAACTGGTGCTTCTAAATACGCCTACCCCGGTGTACCTGACCTAAGCCTAATACGTGGGAAGGAGTAAGTAAGTAGCAGTTTAAGTAAAGTTGGGTTTGCCAAGAATCTGACTCAAGAATTCTCTTTAAGGGTTTAGTCAGCTCCGTACCTGGGTAATAGAAAGCAGGAGGTCTTGTATCTCTCTCTCAGGACTCGATATCCCAGTAACCCGCGAAGGTATCTGGAAACACCGGAGCTGGATTTCTCGGCAGGAGAAAAGACAGCGTCTCTCTCAGTGCGTCAAAAGGGAGGGGCAGCGTCCGTGGGCTCTCGCATCAGCTGGGCTCTCGGGCAAGTAGATAGCTGCTCTGCTACAAAACCACCACCGTGTGTTTACTTAAGGCAACGTTGGTATATTTATACCTGAAAGGTGCCGGGTTTGACGTAAGGTTGGACATAAGACGTCAATAAAGATGTCACTGAGAACTGGCCGTTCTTACAGTGCTTCACAGGAGTTCTAGGACGGAATCAAAACAAAAGCAAGGGGGCTTTCCCAGGTTGCTGGAGGTTTGGTTTGTTTAGAGAACTCGTTGTGCTTTCTAGGAGTCCGGGGAAGTAGCCTTGCTTAATGTGACTGCATGGGCTACGACTAAATATGGATATGATTCCAATGCCTTTATAGGGATATTATTGATTATAACCGAACAAGGGCATAAAATAGAAATATCAATTTAGGTTCCTAGATAAAAACACAATACCCACTCCACGATCTAATGTCCATCATTACTAAAACTAAGCAATAGTAAACATTTAAAGGTGCATGTGTATTCCAACCCACCCCAAAATACATTTATTGCATTTGAAATGGTGCATACGAAATACACGAAAATGATTATTGGTACTGTACGCTATTCAAGCAGTGTTATCATTCAGTAAAAAAGATGCATATATATATCAGCTGAATGATTTGCGAAATTTACACATGAAATGGCTCTTATACAGAAAAGAAGGTCGAGACCATTTCATCACATATAAATACAGTTACTGTAAATGTGCTAGAGGGTGAGGTAATATATTGTCTCTAGAGTTTCCTAAAAATAGAAGCTCCGTTCTCTAAGAATAGTTCTACTTTAAGTAGAGTCCAAGTGCCTGAAAAAGGTAAATATTTTGAAATTGGAAAAAAATAATTTTGCTTTCAGGGAGAAAAAAATATATAGTTCCAAATATTTTCAGTAGCTTTTTTTTATCAAAGCTGAAGGCCGAATTCAGGGTTCAGGGAACGCTGTGTGCTTGTTGCTTAAAAAGTTATTATTTCTGTTCAAGGGAGAACATCATTTCATTTTTTTTATTTTTTTATATTTATCTATTTTCCATACAGCACAAGATTTTAAACAAACAAAGCGTCTACATTCCAAAACCATAAATTAATAAAGGCAAACATAAATTCAAACATAAACGTAGTCATGATAATAGTTCATCTCAGGCGTATACTTAGAAGAGAGGGATAAAACAAGATGTTCAATTTATATTTACATTTACAAACAGTTCCTACACGTCCCCAGAATACTATCCCAACCCTGCTCTCCAATTACTAACCGGTTCCCAAATTCGAATTCCCAACTGCCTTTTTTTCCTACCTTTCCTTGCGTAGATAGGTTTTTCTAAGTTATATGCTGCTAACAAATTAGACAACCATATTTGCAATCCTGGAGGATTCTTATCCAACCAAGCCCTGGCGATGCAAAGCCTATACACTGCCATGGCTACAAAAATAAATTCCCGCTGTGGGATACCATCCTCTGGAACAATTCCTAACAATATATGTAAAATTCTAAGACTTATCTTAATTTTCAGAGAGGCCTCAAAGAACGTCTCTATATCCTTTAAAAGTGTATGGAGCTGTGGACATAGTGCAAACATGTGTATTATATCTGCTCCTCCTGAGTTGCACCGCAGGCATGTAGTACCTGTAGTTCCACCCCATTTCGCTATCCTAGCCGGGGTATAATAAAGTGAATAAAGGGTTTTATAGTGTTGCGACTGCAGTGACGCAGAGCATAAGAGTGTCCTTCCTAGCTCCAGAGAGTCCTGAAACCACCCTGAATCGCCCTCTAATTTCTCTGCCCATTTCTCACTGTGTTTTTCAATATCATCCTGCTTTGTATCCATGAGACTGGCATAGAAGCTTCGAATCGAGCAGTCCCCCCCTAGCCTTATTTTCTCAATGATCTCAATTGTGTTAAAGCCCACCTGCCCCCGTGCTTATTCCCTAGATAACTTTTTATCTGTAGGTACTTAAAGAAGTCCTGCCTATCCAATCCGTACCTGTCCCTTAAATCTGAGAATAATAAAAATCCCTCCGAGTTCCTAACATCTCCAATCTGAGCAATTCCCTTCGCCGCCCACCTTTCCATTGTCATATTCCCAAATATCTCTACCGGAAAAGATCTATTTTTAAACAACTTTGTATACCGGTTAAATCTCCCTATGCCCGTTTTTTTCCTAAAAGCACTCCATACCTTAATACCTGCCTCGACTGTCTTAAACCTAGTTCTTTTATAGTATCCATACTCTATCCATTTTAGAAAACAATTTTCCACTTCCTCCCCCAGAACAGCAGCATAAATTCTAGAAGAGCAATCTGTTATCCTTTGATTTACCCCCCCCCCCTCTTCCTATAAGTCCTTGCATATACTGGATTGCTGTAGCCCAATAATATAATCTGAAATCCGGTGCCCCCCATCCACCTCTTCCTCTCGGTAGTGTCATAAACCTATATGCCCTGCGGGTCTTGCCCTGTGCCCAGATAAATCTGTTGAGGATACCTTCCAACGTATTGAACCATTTTGCTTAAAAAAAAAGTGGAATTGCCCTAAAATGATACAAAAATTTAGGTAGTATAAGCATCTTAATTATATTCGTGCACCCCTATAGAGAAAGATGGAGGTTATTTAACCGTTCCAAATCCAGTTTTACGCTAGCCATCAATGGAGCCATATTGTTCTGCACAACACCTTCAACGTCCGCCGATATTGCCACTCCCAAGTACACTGCAGAGACTACAACTCTTGGGTCCGTCCCCCCTTGGACATGCTGATTACAAATTATCTGGGTCTTAGATTTATTCAAACTGTAACCAGAGACCTGGCCGAAATTCTGAACCTCTAGCTCCACCTCCCTGATAGCACCCTCCGGGCTAGATGTTAAAATGGCTACATCATCTGCGTAAGCCAGCGTTGTTGCTTCGCATCCATTCAAACACAACCTGGGGATCCCTTGGTTACCTTCCAGTTTACGCAGAAAGGGATCTAGATATAGCGCAAATAGGAGAGGAGATGATGGACAGCCCTGTCTGGTTCCTCTTTCTATTTTAACCGCTGCTGAATGCCCTCTATTGACCCTTATTCTAGCCAATGGATTTTTATTTAAAGTTTGCATTGCTTTAATAAACCCTTCACCTATTCCGCTCCACCTTAGGGTACCCCACAAATATTCCCAGGAGACCCTATCGAATGCCTTCTCGGCATCGAGAAATAGTGCCGCCATAGGGTCTCCCAGGATACCTGCTGCGTCAAACATTGTGATCACCTGCCTGGTGTGTTGTGTTGTCCCTTTACCTGGTATAAATCCATGTTGTGAACAGATTACTAAGCTCTCGATTATCCCTGCAAGTCTCTTGGCCAGTATTTTCGAATAAACTTTAACATCGGCATTCATGAGGGTGATTGGTCTGTAAGAGCCGGGCTGATTTGACGGTTTCCCTTTCTTAAGAATCACTACTATATCTGCTCCTCCCCATGAATCAGGAATTGCCTCTCCGAGTTGTGCTTGCCTCATCATTATCCCTGCAAGTCTCTTGGCCAGTATTTTCGAATAAACTTTAACATCGGCATTCATGAGGGTGATTGGTCTGTAAGAGCCGGGCTGATTTGACGGTTTCCCTTTCTTAAGAATCACTACTATATCTGCTCCTCCCCATGAATCAGGAATTGCCTCTCCGAGTTGTGCTTGCCTCATCATATTGAACATATCTGCACCTATTACTCCCTGAAATGTTTTATAAAATTCCACCGGCAGTTGGTCAGGACCAGCGGCTTTACCTGCTGGTAAGGTACTTAAAACCCATAGAAATTCCTCCTCCTTAAATGGTCGAAATTCTGAACCTCTAGCTCCACCTCCCTGATAGCACCCTCCGGGCTAGATGTTAAAATGGCTACATCATCTGCGTAAGCCAGCGTTGTTGCTTCGCATCCATTCAAACACAACCTGGGGATCCCTTGGTTACCTTCCAGTTTACGCAGAAAGGGATCTAGATATAGCGCAAATAGGAGAGGAGATAATGGACAGCCCTGTCTGGTTCCTCTTTCTATTTTAACCGCTGCTGAATGCCCTCTATTGACCCTTATTCTAGCCAATGGATTTTTATTTAAAGTTTGCATTGCTTTAATAAACCCTTCACCTATTCCGCTCCACCTTAGGGTACCCCACAAATATTCCCAGGAGACCCTATCGAATGCCTTCTCGGCATCGAGAAATAGTGCCGCCATAGGGTCTCCCAGGATACCTGCTGCGTCAAACATTGTGATCACCTGCCTGGTGTGTTGTGTTGTCCCTTTACCTGGTATAAATCCATGTTGTGAACAGATTACTAAGCTCTCGATTATCCCTGGAAGTCTCTTGGCCAGTATTTTCGAATAAACTTTAACATCGGCATTCATGAGGGTGATTGGTCTGTAAGAGCCGGGCTGATTTGACGGTTTCCCTTTCTTAAGAATCACTACTATATCTGCTCCTCCCCATGAATCAGGAATTGCCTCTCCGAGTTGTGCTTGCCTCATCATATTGAACATATCTGCACCTATTACTCCCTGAAATGTTTTATAAAATTCCACCGGCAGTTGGTCAGGACCAGCGGCTTTACCTGCTGGTAAGGTACTTAAAACCCATAGAAATTCCTCCTCCTTAAATGGTGCTTCTAGTTCCTCTTTACGTTCCGGAGTTATGAGCGATGGTGTGACACCCCTTAAGTACCCCTCAATCTCTGAGAGCCCTCCCAGCCTATCCGCCTGGTATAGGGATGTATAAAACTGCCTAAAGACTTCCCTCACCCCCTCAACCCCTACCACCCTATGCCCTTGGATATCTGTGATCTCCGAGATATCTGTTGCTGCGAGCTTCTGTCTAGTTCGAACCGCCAACAAGTGTCCTACCTTTTTCGCTAAGCTCATATACCCCTTCCTTTTTAGTTAAGTAATTCTCTGCTGCCTTCTTGGATATATGCTCTGTGGCTGCTGCTTTAAGGGAAACAATTCTGAGTAAATGTGTTTCTAGTGACAACCGCTGTCGGATGGCTATCACCAACTCCTCTTCAGCTTCCATCAATTTCTGGTTTATTTCCTCTATCCTAGCCTTCTCTCTTTTTTGCGCTGAGAGTACATAGCTCATCGTTTCCCCGCGGACACTGGCCTTGAACGTGTCCCAGACCACCCCTGGAGCAGCTGTTCCTCTGTTAATATCCAGAAAACTCCTAATCCAACCTTCCATATACTCCCTATATCCCTCATCCTTGAGGAGAGCCCCCTCAAAGGTCCATTGTCTGTCCTTCCTCTGATCTTGACCTATTACAATAGTTAAAACTAAAGGGCTATGATCAGATACCACACGGGGATGTTTTTCCATCTTTGCCCCCTTCAGCAAGGACCCTGATACCAAAAAATAGTCTAATCTGACCAAAACTCTGTGGGGGGCAGAGTAAAATGTGCTACCATCTCTATTTGGATAGATCTTAACCCAAGGATCGATCAGAGAATTATGGATAACCAGATCGGATAATGCTCTATACACTCTCCTTTTCCTACCTGTATAATGTCCTCCCACCTGTGAAAATGTACTTTTAGGATTGTGTAGGCTAAAGTCCCCACATATAACTATTGGCTCTACCCAGTGTGCCAATTCCATATCCAAATACTGAGGGATCTCTGGATCATCCTCCGTAGATCCGTAGACCGTAGCAAGGGTGAATTTCTCCCCCTTAAAGGTTAATTCTAATATCACCCATCGACCACCCTCATCCTCCTTTTTCCTGATCACAACAACATCCCCAGTCCTCCCCAATATAGCCACTCCCCTATTCCTAGAGTCTTGCTTAGAGTTTGCGAGAAGAACAAATCCCAATTGTCCCAACAGATAACTTTTGGATACCTCAATATGCGTTTCTTGCAAGCATACTAAACCCAATCGAAGAGTTTTCAACAGTGCCGCCACCCTAAGTCTTTTATTTACATCGTTTAACCCGCAGATATTTATGGTAGCAATCCTACAACACATTAAGTTTTTATAATCATTCCTCCATGGGCTGCAATCCCTTCCATTCCTGATAATAACCAACCCCTCATGTTGTTACTCAATTTAAGACCATCTCTTGATTGCATATATTGTATTTTCATGACCAAGTACTGTGTTTGCTGTTTTGCTTGTAGACTACTCTGGCCTCTCTTGTGCTGAACCAACCAGTGCAACCCAATTCTTGTCAACAGTTTCTTCCCCCCTTGACCCCCTAGCCCCCCGTGTCCCTCCCTGCCCACCCTTCCTGATCCTACCCCCTCCCCCCCTTTACGGGCAAATAGGTCAAATAGACCTATATGTGGTTGCTACAGTGTGTGGAAGTCGCTAACCTCCCTCTCTGACCCCCCCCCCACAAAAAAAACCTTGTAATCCCTGTGCTCCCCCTTTAGTCATAATACCCATGTCTTAACGTCCTATTTCTTATCCCTTGGACACTTTGGCCGACCAAGCGACTCATTTTTAACCTCCTTTCTGTGACTTTACTTGGTCCAAAAACTTTTGAGCTTTAAATTTCTGACCAGAAATTTGTTTACGTTCCCTATTGTAACCACCATTAATGATGCTTGGAATAGGAGGTAGGCCTCAGATGCCAGTGCTTGAAACGGCTTAATAAGCTGCCTCAGCCTCCACCTCCTCTCTACGGTGACATGGCAGAAGTCCGGCCTGGCAAAAAAGGAGGTACCCTCAAATGATCGTCTGCTCTCTGGCCTTGCCTTTTCCATAATCTCTTCTCTAAGGAGATAATTCCCAACATATATTAGGATTGCTCTGGGAAGAGGTGGTTTACCTGTCTGACCACCACCTCCCCGCCCTTTCCTGAGCGTGAAAGGAAACCTATGCGCTCGCTGTATCTCCCTTTCCCATTGCCAGTCTGATTCCGGAAAGGCCCCACGAAGCAAATGTACAACAAATTTCAAGGTGTTCTGGCCCTCTGTCCCTTCTTCCACCCCCAAGAGGCGAATGTTATTCCGCCGCTTGCGGTTTTCAAACTCCTCCATCTTCCAGAGCATATCTTCGGACACCTTTTCCTGATTAGCTTTAAACTCCTGCCAAGCTCCCATATCGCCCTCCAGTCTTCCTGTTCTCTCTTCAACTTCAGTAACCCTGTTTGCCATACCCTCATACATTTTATTAACTTTCTTCAAAGTATTATGGAGTTTCTTCGTGGCATGTCTGGCCCTTCGGCTTTCGGCCCTGGCCTCCCCTTGAATCTGTTTCAGCGTGTTAGTTATTGCATCCAGAGGGGCCTGAAGCTGAGATGGAACAGTCTCCTCATAGGTCTGTGATGTGGCCGAGTAGTCCCAAACAAGTTTTTTCCCCCTCTAGTAGGAGACCCTAAGCCCGGGTTCTGTTTTTTCCCTTTAGTCCATCTTTTTTTCTGTGTGCTTTCTTTCCCTGATAGACTAGAATCCGATAGTGAGCCAACATCCTCCTCCTCTGTCCCAGTCTCGCTTGTGGCTGTGGCTGATAGATCCGTATCCTCGTCTACAGAGTAGAAGCAATCCCCCTCTGCTGAGCCTCCTTCTGCGCCATCCACCACTTCCCTGCAATTAGGTAACAGAGACTCTTTGCTAACCAGGCTAGCCTTGCTGCCCCATGAGCCCCCCGCCTTCAGCTCAGCTTCTACCTGCATGAGGGAGTCATTTCAGACAGACTTTCAAAAAAGTGGTCTACCGCTTCAGGTGAAAGTTCGACCAAGTTTGAAAATGCCGCAACAGTGCAGTCTTGAGCATGATTGCTATCATCGATGTCAGGATCAGCAATGCTCACAGAAGGTCGTACCTGGGTGATGCTGCTCTCATCTCGTACTTCACTACCCCTTAATCGTAGTGGTGAAGTCTCAACGAATGCCGTCATCAGAATGGGTAGCCCCTGGGGACAACACGATGCATGAGCCGTTACAGGACTTAGCAAAGTATCTGTATCCAATGGTACTGCTGATGGTAGTGTAAGACAGACGTCCAACACGCATTCTTCTCCGCATAGCATACATCGAAGCACAGGTAAGATGCAATTCTGCCAGATGGGTCTGAATGAAAGAAACCAGGTCATATTCAGATCTCTTAGCCGGGCTAATCCAAGGACTTTAGTTATGCGATCCCGATAGCGTATAGCTAGGATCGTTTCTTCCATCGTTGCTGGAGTCTTGTCTGCGACTTGGCTTGCCATATCGGAGCAGAAGTATCAAAAATAAAATTCCTGCTATGAGTCCCAAAAAAAGTGGTAGGCCGCCAAAGACAGAATGGACAAAATTAGGAAAAATGCCCAGAACTGTTTTGAAGGGTGTTAACAGTCCCGAAAAAATTGTCTTAAATACATGTGGGATACCACTGGTATCTGACATATTTAGGATTTGGCTTAGTATTTCTGCGAAATGCACGGGGCAGTTTGTTGATAAAAGGCTATGTATCTCTGCCGTTGTCCTTGCAACTTGCAGATCATACGTTTCTTTTGATGACGTTAAGGGCACCGTTGTCTGTAAAAGAACAGACTTCATTCTGCTTAAAGTATCAATTCGAATAGAAGAGATATTCAAAGAAGGCCAAATGTTTGCCTCCGTGTCTGGAGTGCTGTTTGGATACAATACTTGCATACAGCAAGTGACCATGGAACTAACGCTCACAAGATAAGCTTTTCCTGGCACCATGCCACAACAGCCGTGGTCCACTATTAGAATATAGCTCCCGTTAGAAAGCCGTCTAAAGAATGGCTCTATTTGTGTTGTAGGTGTGCCATGCTGGTGACATGAAAGGTTATTTGAAGTCCCCTCACAGGCCCCATGCAAGTTAATACCTTGACACAGAAGTATACCGCTTAGTGATCGTTTACAATTGTTACCACTAAGAAATACATTCTGTTCCTTTTCACTATAACATGTGTGTGTGTAAGGCAATTTCCATGATGACTTAATGTACCCTTTACCCAACCTTTCATACTGGCCCGCTGGTATATACTCTTGGCAGTATTTAAAGTGGAAAGTTGTTATCGGAATTGTAATTATTCCGTGTATTATCCATTCAATGACAGGTCTTTCTGACATTGTCAATGGTAATCTCTCAAGTTTTTCAATGCTCAGAATCGTATAGTCTGCTCCTTTTTGTGCCAAACTGATTTGTGTATCAGTAAGGTTAAAGATAGAGAATAATGACGTTGTGTTGATTAAACGCCAGGGCACTTAGCCTGAACGCAGTTTTTGCAACGTCCAGCCAAGCTGTACAATAGAACGTAATTGGGACTGACCGTGTTGTAACATTAGTAAGTCCTGCTCTATTATATCAATAGCAGATGATACAATACTGTCCAGTGAATATATTCTGGAGGACAGAGTCATTAACCCATTGTCCACAACAGAAAGTGATTTTTCCAAATTAATACGATCAATTTCTCATATTTTTTCTGCTGTTTCAATTTGCATTACCTTCCAAGCTTCGTTGTACGCAGCGTATACACCGGCCGCTATGAAACGTTTTTGACGCTGTTTGCGCGGTCCCATTATGAAATCACGCAAGTCAGCACCGTCTTTAAGTAAAGTCAAGTGTTGCTTAATTTCAGCCAGTGTGGATTTCTGTAGCCATTCAAGACAGAGTTTCCCTACACTGTATGTTGTAACTATCCCTGGATGTTGTCTCTGGGAGTATCTAGGGTCTGGCCTGGTCATTTTTAACCCCTGTATTTTGTTCAGGAATCTATCCTGACAGTTATTTGTGTCTGTGGGCCAGATCAACATTTTTTCCAATCAGGATGTGTTCTGTTTTGGTTAAAAATATGGGATACGTCTATCTCAACATCTGTAGTGCTATTACTGTCAGGTGTTGGCTTTGGAATAGACGGTTTGTTTAAATCTTTTATCTTGGCTAGGCCAAGACATATTATTTGTTCTGGGATCATGCAGGCCCTAAATAATGCTTCCAAACCTTGGACCTGCCAATCTTTGGTACCCCAGATGGTTTTTGTTTCAATGTTGTTTTTCCAGAAATAAAAACCTAATGTAATACTTTTTTCATAAAATGTTTCTGAATAAATCAATTTAGTATTTGTCAGCATTGTTTTCACCCCTGTCTTATTTAACAGTTTGAAATAAAACGTTTCTGCATCACTTGTGTTAAACCCTGAGAAGTATGGGAATTTCTGGTAAAATGTTTTTGAACTACCTTTTGGTGGAGTTGCACAATGTTCCCATTGATTATAATTTAAAACATTTCTAGGTTGAGCAGATTTATGCAAATAGTGATGTGCAAAGTGGTTGTAGCAATACATTTCTTCATAATTTGATGAACCCTGTAAGTAATCATGTTCTGTAAATTTTGCTGACATTACTAAATCTGACATCATATCATTAATACTTTCAAAGTCCCAATCATCAGAGAATGTACTCGGTTTTACAAAGTCACTTGTTATTGTTATTGTTATTTTTGATTTATAGCGCGCTCAATCACCTACAGGCCTCTAAGCGCTCGGGAATCGATGGTAAACAACAACCTTGACAGTACAGAGGGCATCCACTGGCCTACGTGGCTCACAGGGCTCTCCTGAACAACAGCGTTTTCAGCCCCTTTCTGAAACGTAGGAGGTTTCCTTCCTTTCGTAGTGGCTCAGGTAGTGTGTTCCATAAATGCGGAACCAGCACCGAAAAGGCTCTACCGCCCTTGGTGGCAAGTTTGTACCGAGGGCAGACTAATAGCTGAGAGTCTGAGGACCTAAGAGCTCTCTTTGGGCTATACATTACCAGGCGATCTTTGATGTAAGCAGGTGCCATGCCATAGATGGCTTTATGGGCGATGCACAGATTTTTAAATTCCACTCGCTCCTTAATAGGGAGCCAGTGGAGGCTTTGTAGCAGGGGGGATGCTTTAGTGTGTCTTGGCTGTCTGAAGATAAGACGAGCGGCATCATTCATCACCACCTGTAGCCTATTTATCAAGGTTTTTGGTAGGCCAAGGTAAAGGGCATTTCCATAATCTATGCGTGAAATCACAGTAGCTGCGACGATGGAGCGTAGCATAGATTGGGAAATGATAGGCACTAATTTCCGTAGCTGTCGGATGATATTAGTACAGCTGCCCACCACTGAAGAGATTTGGCTGACCATAGAGAGGTCACAATCCAGTTTGATCCCCAGGCTCTTCACGTTCAAACTGGGTTTTGGTGCTGGACCTAACTCTGCGGGCCAGTAGAGGTCACACCATGGTGAGGTGGTAGATGAAATAACCAAGACCTCAGTCTTGTCTGGATTGATTTTTAGGAGGTTTCCTGTCATCCACTGGACCGTGTGTCTCAAAATATTCTGAGTGTGGAGTTGGGCGGTGTTTGTATTGTCAACACTCAGCAGCAGCTGCGTGTCATCTGCATAGTTATATACTGTGCAGCCCATACTCGCCAGGGAGGCAATCAGAGGCTGCAGATATAGATTAAACAGCAGTGGGGATAGGGCCGAGCCCTGAGGTACCCCACATTCTATTTCTCCCACGGCGGAGATTTCTTCTCCCAGTTGTATTCTTTGTGTCCTTCCTGACAGGAAGGACTGCAACCACTCGAAAGCCCGGCCTTTGATGCCAAAGTCACTCAGCCTTTCTAGTAGCAGCGCATGACTGACGGTATCGAACGCCGCTGAAAGGTCTAATAAAATCAGGGCGCTCGGTTTTTTACCGTCAGCCAAGCCTCTCAATTCATCCAGCACCGAGAGCATCACCAACTCGGTGCTGTGGTGTGCTCGGAACCCTGCTTGTCGTTCGTGAAGCAGGGAGTGGGACTCCAAGTACATGGACAAAGATTTTAATACATGTTGCTCCAGTACTTTAGAGAGAAATGGTAGCTGAGAGATCGGCCTATAGTTTTTTAGTATTGCGGGGTCTGCGCCAGGTTTTTTCAACAGCGGTCTTACCCGCGCTTCCATAAGTGCTGCTGGTAGTTGTCCTAATTCCAGGGATCTATTTAGGGGATGGATGACATGCTCCTCCAATAGTGGACGGGCTGCCTGAAAAACTTTAGGTGGACAAGGGTCCGCTGGAGATCCAGATTTGATTCTGGCCATCAACTGCTGCAGGCTCAAGATGTCAATCTCTGGAAACAGTGTGATGGCACAGTCAGTTTGATTTTGGGGGATTATAGGTGTAGCCATTCCATTAAGCGGCCCATTTTTTATGTCCTGGATGATGGTTCTTACTTTCTCCAAGAAAAAATCCTGAAAGCAATTGCAGTTTATGGGAGACTGAACGCTGTCTGGTTTTTTGGTCAACTCCGACAGGATTTTAAAAGTCTCTTTCTGCACGTTGACTGCCTTACATAGACGGGATTCGTAGTACTCGGCTTTGGCAAGGATGATATGTTTTTTGTATGCGTTCAAGGAGGCACGGTAGAGGTTCCTGGCTGAGTCCAGTTTAGTTTTCCTCCAGCTTCTTTCTAGGGCTCTGAGTTTCTTTTTATGGTCCCTCAGTCCAGGCGTGAGCCAAGGGGCATCCTTACCCGGGCCTTTTAGCGCCTTCATTTTTATTGGCGCTATCTGATCAATAGCTAGTGTCAGGGAACGCGTTAAATCCGCGTATTGCTGATCTAGACTATGATCTAAGTTCGGGGGGCAGTCTCTGGGCAGGAATACCTCGGTCAGGATCCTCAAATCGACCTCTGCCCATTTGCGGGTTTTCCTAGCCTCCAATGTTGGTTTGACTATTTGGCCCTTAATACGTAGCTCACAGGAAATTAGGTAGTGATCAGACCAAATACATGGGGCAACTTCTTTCAGCGTTAGTGAGGGGTCTGTAGTCCATACCAGGTCAAGGGTATGACCTTTGGTGTGCGTGGGGACATTCACGATCTGTTTAAAGTTTAGCGCTGACATCAAAGTGTCCAAATGGCGCATAGGAGCGTCCCAGTGAGGTTTATCCCAGTGCAAGTTGAAGTCTCCTGTGACTAAGATTTTCGAGTAGCGAGTACAAAGGTCAGATATGATGGGGGCGAATAAATCCTGAAAGGTTGGGGTTGCGTTGGGAGGGCGATAGACCGCTAACACCACCCAGCATGAGCTGTTTACTGTGACTTTCACCCCAAGCAGATCAGCCAAGTCGACTGTCTCTGATAGTAGGATTTCTACTGACAGCATCTTTTTGAAAATCACAGCTACCCCTCCTCCCCGTGTGTTTCCTGGGCGGTTTTGCCATAAAGCATCATAGCCGCTGGGGAGGGCGGCCAGGATGTCTGGCATTGAGCTCTCACTCATCCAGGTCTCTGTTAAGGTCAGTATATCAGTGTCGTTGTTTTGCAACAGGTTATAGACCTCGACGTGGTGGCAGTGGAGTGATCTGGTATTTAGATATGCTATTTTCAGGGTGGAGAATGCATCTTGATGTATAATGTTCAATGGTTTGTAGATAGCATGTGTTCTTAGTATCTTCAGGGTGTTGTTATCAAGGCAAGCCTCACCCTTATCCAGATTACGTAGGTCTTCCGAGGTGTAGGAGCGCATTAGTCCAGAGATCCCTGCCCCCGAGCCCGTCCGTGCGTGGACGGGCGCAGACGGGCTGGACTCTGGCGCGACTCCGGCGACGCTCCGGCGAGCCCGCCGCGCGTGCCCGCTGCGCGTCAGCATGGCTGTCTTAAATACTGTTCTAGCGTCCTTCTGACAACTAGAGCATCCAATCCTTGCTTTGGATCCTTGCCCTCACCAAAGATGTCTGCCGTTCAGGCAGTGTGGTGCCCTTCCCTGATAGAAAAGCTCAGCTCTAAACACAGTAATGTGGCGAAAACGGGTGCAGGTATGCAATCACAATGATTTTTAAAAGCAGGGTACAGTGCCTAAATAATACAGCAAAAAAACTGACAAAACGGGGATTTTTAAAAATTCAGTATTTCGCTCTCATTAAGTGTACAAGTAATATACATTTAGCGGAAACACCTCTGATCTGTCCAAGAGGCTATTCCCAAGTAGTTGGCCGCCTAATTTGCCTGTCTTAAATACTGTTCTAGCGTCCTTCTGACAACTAGAGCATCCAATCCTTGCTTTGGATCCTTGCCCTCACCAAAGATGTCTGCCGTTCAGGCAGTGTGGTGCCCTTCCCTGATAGAAAAGCTCAGCTCTAAACACAGTAATGTGGCGAAAACGGGTGCAGGTATGCAATCACAATGATTTTTAAAAGCAGGGTACAGTGCCTAAATAATACAGCAAAAAAACGGACAAAACGGGGATTTTTAAAAATTCAGTATTTCGCTCTCATTAAGTGTACAAGTAATATACATTTAGCGGAAACACCTCTGATCTGTCCAAGAGGCTATTCCCAAGTAGTTGGCCGCCTAATTTGCCTGTCTTAAATACTGTTCTAGCGTCCTTCTGACAACTAGAGCATCCAATCCTTGCTTTGGATCCTTGCCCTCACCAAAGATGTCTGCCGTTCAGGCAGTGTGGTGCCCTTCCCTGATAGAAAAGCTCAGCTCTAAACACAGTAATGTGGCGAAAACGGGTGCAGGTATGCAATCACAATGATTTTTAAAAGCAGGGTACAGTGCCTAAATAATACAGCAAAAAAACGGACAAAACGGGGATTTTTAAAAATTCAGTATTTCGCTCTCATTAAGTGTACAAGTAATATACATTTAGCGGAATCACCTCTGATCTGTCCAAGAGGCTATTCCCAAGTAGTTGGCCGCCTAATTTGCCTGTCTTAAATACTGTTCTAGCGTCCTTCTGACAACTAGAGCATCCAATCCTTGCTTTGGATCCTTGCCCTCACCAAAGATGTCTGCCGTTCAGGCAGTGTGGTGCCCTTCCCTGATAGAAAAGCTCAGCTCTAAACACAGTAATGTGGCGAAAACGGGTGCAGGTATGCAATCACAATGATTTTTAAAAGCAGGGTACAGTGCCTAAATAATACAGCAAAAAAACGGACAAAACGGGGATTAATGAAACTTTGAACTGATGTGGATATTTCAAGAGCTCGACCGGGCCATAGATTTCGTAATCCGTTTTGTCCCATGCTACCCCACCGGGTATTGGATTGGCTGTGACATTCACTGATGATATTCTCTTTTCAGAGTTCTGTTACTTTGTCTTTAAAAGTTTTTGTTGTTGGCTGTTCTTCAGGCTCGCTTGGATCCTCAGAAAAGTCATCGAAATTGATGAAGTAGCCAGATGCAGTTCTGTCAATTGTTGGAATTGCTTCCGGAATTTCATTTGCTTTTGCAATTTTTGATTTATTAGCATAGTCTGAGGCTACATCGTTGTAGACTGGTGTTTCTTGACGAACTGTTGTAATTTGGGTTTCAAGAGGCACAAGTTCCATGGCATTGTTGCATAGTCCTTGTTGGGTCTCGCTGGCAATGCATCCGCAAGGATGCATTTGTCCAGCTGGAGACCAATAGCGATCAGTCTGGGGGGAAGGACGGACCAGAGGGTGCACGAGCTTTTCTTGCTGGATTCGTGTGCGCGAACGCGCACGTTCCGTCCTGCGCCGCCCTCCCATACTCCCAGCGCATGCATGCACACAGACACACACACGCACTCACACTTACACAGACACGCAGGCACCCAGACAGGCAACCCCCTCCTCCTCCCCCACAGTCACACACGCATACACACAGACTCCAAGACACATACACACACGCACGCTCACACACATACACAGCCCGCCGCCGCGCGCGCGCACACACATGCCCCCGCCCCTCGCCCTCGCAGGCCAGCCACAAAGCGAAACCCCACTCACCGGCAGCAGGACTCTTCCTCCCTTCTTCGGCACCGGGGCGCAGGGTAGGCTCCTGCCTGCTCCGGTGCTGCAAACAATCGCGGCTCTTCCGGCTCTTCCGGCTCTTCCGTGGGAGGTGGGGTAGGCTCCCGCCCTCCTACTTCCTGTTTCCGGTTGTCCCGCCCGGCCTGCCTGACTTCCTGGTCGCAGGCCGGCGGCGTTGCGCGGTAACTTGTCTGATCTTACCTCACTCCCTGAACAGCGTCCAATCTCTTCCACATTTTAGTTTCGCTGTAACTTTGACAGTTAATGTTGCCTTGATTCCTAGCAACAGAACTACTAGCAAATGTGTAAAATAAGTTAGTGGCACGTCGATGGAATGTTAACACATTCGCTTTCAAAAAGAATTACAATGAAGTTCGTGCACTGCATATTCATACTTAACCAATTAATTTTCAGAAGAACTACAGATCAATTTGCTTTGCTTTATGATTCTGGAACCAGACAATTGACTGTAGTAGCCGGGGCAGTGTTACAGGGGTGTGCATGCGACGTTTTATATAGGTGGGATTTGTGGGACTATATGAGATGGGACTTGTAGGTATAAGGTGTTGGCTGGTTTGCTGATGTACTCGAGGATCCGAGGGTACCACTATAGCTATGCCCAGTATATACAAATAGCTTTTTTTGATGTTTTGGAAACCAATTCTTTTTTTTAAAAAACTGATATACTTTCCAGGGAAGGACTGAATGTCCAGGGAAAAAATATTAGATAATGGAATTCAATGAGGTTCAGGTGGAATGAAGCAGTTTCTGGAAGGCCCAGTAGTGGTGCAAAGGAGATACAGCGTATACTTTCCTGCTCCGTCAAGTGACTCCACTTATAGAATGTGAGTATGTGACCCTAGGATGGTGAGAGAGTGTGTATATTTGAGAGAGGTTAACAATTTGTCTCCCTCCAGTAAAAGTAAAGTGACAAAGGCCGTGGGCTTATCGCTGCACACCACAAAATGAGTTCTGTTTTTGACTATATTCTTTTTTTCTATTTTAAAATGTTGTTTAAGTCACTTCACTCCTTCCACATACTCTGTTTTAGCCCACCAATCATTCAATGAACTAGTCCTTTCAACATATGGGCAGTTAAACTGGTGTTTGTAGGAAGAAGGTGATGGCATCCCTGTTTCCATGAGGACAAACGAGAATCAGCAAACATATTGCATTACAAATGCTATAGGTATCACATTTGCGAAAGTTATAACTATTGGCATTGTAAATGACAAAGCTATTAATTTAGCTATTTAAAAAAAAAAAAACATAAATAAAAACTTTGCCATTTACAATACCAATAGCTCAAACTTTCCTAATGCGAGACCCATTGCATTGCAAATGCTTGTTTATTCACTGAAGGTTTATCAAATGTGATTAGTCTCTCAGTTTGAACCTCTTGTATTGCAGCAAGTTTTGGTACTCTGCTACTTCTTGGGAGTCCACTGGGCCTACTACTTATTATTGGCCACATGATTGTGGTTTTACCAGGTCGATGGATACAACTCGGTTCTCCTTTTTACCAGCAAGGGGCGGTAGTACAACTGATCTTGTTCCGCTGACAGCTAAGACAGGTACTGCTTTTCTGTAAGAAGGCCCAAATTCCTTCTTCACCGCGATCTTCTCTCTGACCAGATCCCCAATCTTTGGAATCCAGACAGGCCTTGCTGGGACAGGTGGTTTATCTTCAGTGGTTGTTGGCTGCTGTTTTAACTTTACGTTGCTCAGGTCTTTTCTTGTTTCATTTAAGTCCTGTAAAATAGCCAAACGATCTTTGATATCAAAGCATTTTTCTTCTACCACTGAAGTCTGACTATCTAAGTCCTGAATATGCATTCTAGTACCGAACAATAGTTCGTACGGACTGAAACCTTTTAGAGAATTTCTTGGCAGATTGTTAAGACTACGTTGGACACTTGTTAAATGTTGGACCCACCCATCACCCGAACCTAATACCCTCGCCGTTATAGATTGCTTTATGTCTCGGTTTTTTCTTTCCACAATCCCATTTCCCTCAGGATGGAAGGGACAAGAGTACCGCAATGCAATGCCCATGCTGGTCATGGCCTCCTTATAAGCTCGAGAGATAAAAGCAGGACCCTGGTCAGAATGTAGCATGCCAATTGCGTATGTGCCGATATAGACTCGCAAATCTTTGTATAACAGTTCTGGCGTCAGCCGAGCGCTGGTTTCTACATTTTAAGTGAATCTAGTCTTAAATATTATTTATTTATTTATTCATTAGTATTTTGTAAAGCGCCTGGTGACACTAGCAAGTGTGTCCCCGCGCTGTAAATGCTAATAGTAGTTGTTCGTTGCTGATGCTTTATTTGGTTTTAGTTGTTAGGGAAGAGTTTTGTTTTCAGGTCTTTCCTGAATTTTGTCTCTGATGGTTCTGTGCGCAGTTCCACTGACAGCTGGTTCCATTTCTTGGCCGTCATGACTCTGAAGGATTTTCCACCCATTTTAGCTGTTTGGACCCTCGGGACATGTACCTGCCCAGTACCACATGATCTCAGTTGGCGGGTGGGTTCGTACCATTTCAGAAGGCCACGTAGGTACTTTGGGGCTTTGTCATGCAGAATGCGATGTCCTGTACATAGGGCTTTAAAAGTCACCCGTTCCCTGATCGGGAGCCAGTGGAGAGTTTTCAGAGCTATTTTTGAGGAAGCTCTTCTGGGTAGTTGTAGGATCAGACGAGCCGCTGCGTTTTGTATTCATTGAAGTCTGGATAGACTTTTTTCGTTGGCTCCTAGATACAGGACGTTCCCATAGTCCAGTCTAGATGTTATCAGGCTGTGGATTATGGTCTGGCGTACTGGTACGGGCATAAGGTCAAGCGTTTTCCTGAGGACCCGTAGAATTCCGAAACAGGTTCCTGCCACTTGTTTGGTCTGGTGGTCGAGCGTAAGGTTTTTGTCTAGCCAGACCCCTAGGTTCTTTACTAAGTGGCTTGGTGTGGGCAGTTCACCCAGTTCTTCCGGCCACCATGCTGAAGTCCATACTGATGGGGATTTGCCTATGATCAAAACCTCTGTTTTATTACCATTCAGGCAGAGGCAATTGTCTGCCATCCATAGTGCCGCCTTCTGCATACAAGACGCAAAATTGGTGGCGCTTTGCTTCTCTGGTTGAGTTAGAGTTACAGTCAATTGTGTATCGTCAGCGTACGATACTATCTCAACCCCAAACGTATCTGTGATTCCTCCTACAGGAGCCACATACAGATTAAAAAGAGTGGGGCTGAGACTGGAGCCCTGTGGCACCCCCTGATTGAGTTTTATTTCCTTGGACTTAAACTGGCCCTGGGCGACCTGGAAGGTTCGATCTGTTAGGAAGGATTGCATCCATTCCCAGGCTTTTCCTCTCACTCCTCCCTTTTTCAGACACTGTAGCAATGTGTGGTGAGCTACAGTGTCGAAGGCGGCACTAAGATCGAGTAGAATTAGTGCCGCCGTCTGGCCCTTGTCAGCATATCTTCGTAGGGCTTCTGTAGAAGACAGCAGGGCCGACTCGGTTGTGTGAAGGGCTCGAAATCCTGACTGAGAGGGATGGAGAAGTCCATTCGTTTCAGCAAATGCTGAGAGCTGTTTATTCACAGCTTTCTCAGCGATTTTTGCAAAGTAGGGAAGAAGGGAGATAGGTCTGAGATTGTCCAATTTTTCTATACTGATATTGGGTTTTTTTCTCAGAGGAAGGACTGTCGCTTTTTTCCATGAGATGGGCACTTGTCCTGTACTAAAAGAGAGAGCCAGGAGGTGGCTGATGTAGGGTTCCAGGGTGGTGATGCTCCCATGGAGTCTTTTGGGGGTTGCCGGGTCGCTCGGTGATCCTGATTTAATACTGTTAGCGATACAGCAAATTGTTTCCTTAGGTGGTACTATAAATGCTGAGAGGCATTTATCCTCCTATCTCTGGGTGTGGTTGTCTTCCTGTTCCCTGCCTGCTCTGGCCTTGTCTGGGAAGCCTGCGTACATTTTGTCCACTTTGTTTGCGAAGAACTCTGCTATTAAGTCGCACGTTTTGACTGATCCCGTCATGGGAGTGGCTAGTGAGGTGAGATCAGAGAGTTCCCTGTATACCAAGAACATTTCCTTCATGGAGTTGTCGGCTTCGTTGATTCTCGTGCAGAAATAAGATTTCTTAGTTTTTCGAATAAGTGCATGGTATATTTTAAGACTGTTCTTATAGTCAATTCTTTCTGTCTCGCGGTAATGTATCCGCCATTTCCTCTCGTAATTTTTACATTTAGCTTTTTGGACTCGGAGTTCAGCGTTGAACCAAGGGGCAGATTTGGTCCTTCTTACCGGTGCCTTATGAGTCCAAGGTGCTGTACGATCAAGCGCCTTTAGGATCAGCTTATTGAGGTCTAAGCAGGCGGATTCTATATCTTTGTCTTCAGGGGTCGCATTTCCCTGTTGGGTTTTGCGTATAGATAGCCTTACACTATCTAAACGAAGAGCCATGGCAATACTCCGGCCGGTTCGCCACTGCGATCTCTGTTGCAGTTTGGACAGTTTATTGCAAATTTGTGTTGTTGCAGGCTCATTCCGGGCCACCAGTATTCTGAGTATTTCAGAGATTCATTGATCTTCAGGTGCCTTAAACCTAATCCCATATGTGCTTCTTGAATCAAGAAGATTCTCCTGTTCGTGTTTGGAATTACTCTATCCCCCACTCCAGGGATTCGAGCAAAAGGAACGGAGTTTGCATCGATTATGTATGTATAATTGAGTGGATAGTTCACGGGTAATGCTGCACAGTCGACTTTTGAAGACGTTTTTACCGCCAGCATGGTTTCCCCGTCTATGTATTTTTCTGAACGCTTTTTTGTGGCTACGGAAGCCGGATTAGTTGCTTCCGCTGTGGCTGTGTCAGCTAATGAATTCCCTGCAACGTGAACGCCATCACGCTAATGACTCAGTGTATGTATCACGTGAGTCTTTTGTAGTTCTTTCTGCAAAAGAACTACTTGTTCCCAAAGCGTTTTATGCTTTATTGTGGCACCTGTGTCATCTTTGTAACTGTTTTGAACCCAGTTCTGCAAATCATTATTGTAAGATTTGACGCAGGAATGCGAATCGCACACTATTAGTGTCGGAAATTCGCGATCGGCATTTTCAAGCGCCATCTTTAAAGATCTGATTTCAGCTCGCTGAGCCGAACAGTTTCTCAATGATTCAGTCTTGGTGATTTTTGGTCTGAATTTACCACAGCGCCAGCGACCTTTAACAATCGCGCACGCAGCGTTGTAAGATTTCTTCTCTACATCGTAATGTTGTGCAAATCTGTCCATATAGATTACACATGTGTACTGTTCGAGAGGCAGAATTTCGATTGGCAGAGGATATTCTTTTTCATATGTTAGATCTTTCAGTTTTTTCGTTTCCGGGTCAAAATAGTATTTTACCTTTTCTGTAGCAAGAGAATTTTCCCATTGTATCCACTTTGGATCTAATGCAACAGTAGTCAAATTGTGTGGGCTTGTTAATGCCTCAAAGGCTGATTCTGCTGTTAAAACAGTTATCTGTCTGCCTTGGGCTTGGTCTCTGTCTTTTGCTACAGCTGTTTGAACCGCATTTACAACATTTTCCGCAAGACTGAATGTTTTTTCAGCTTGTGTGTACAAGTGTGATTTGTAAGCTATTGGTACCTTTTCTCCCTCATTAGAAGTCAGGTACGTGAATCCGCATCTTCCTGGGATGTCTCGGATTACAAGGTTGCGTGTATTATCGCAAGTTTGCAATTTTGTTTTAGCTAACATGTCTGTTTGCAATGATCTCAAAATTTCTGTGTGTTTTTGAGTCCAATTGATTGGTTTAATAATCCTGGGCTATTCTTGAATCCCTGTGGGAGTCGACAGAATTTTTTTCTGTGACCCCATTATTGAGAAAGCGGTCAAATACCTGCTTTCAGGTGCAATGTTTTGACAAAAGAATCCATTAGAGATGTCTAATGTTGTTTTGTATTTTTTGCGCACAATGTTATTCATTAGTGCTGCACTGTGTGAATTTTGTACTGCAAATGTCTTGCAACATGAGTTAAGGTGTCTGTAGTCCAAAACTAGACGATAGGAATCGTCTGGCTTGGAGACAGGAAACAAAGGATTGTTCATTTGTGAGGTGCATGTTTCAATCACCCCCTGGTATTCAAGTTGATCTAAGATCTCCCTGACTTGTTTTTTAGCTTCTTGCTTAATTGGGTACTGCCTTTGTGCAGTTGGTTGACATTTTAACTGGATTTTGTGAGGAGGAGAGTCCTCATCCCATCCAACATGATTTTTATATAATGCAGGAGCTTGGGCTACTGCCCATTTTCTTGCATATGTATATTTTTTATGAATTGAAATATGATTTGAGAAGGCAGGCATAATCATTTCTTCACCATGAGGGCACCCCCTGACAAACTCTAATGGCCAGTCTTTCTCAGCTAAAAGGATGCCATAGCCTTTGGAAAGGTTATCCCAAAATAGACCCCTTACTTTCCTAGTCTTATCTCCCTCTATACGTAATGTTATTTCGTATATTTTATGAGGTTTGCTAACTCTGGTATCTGCAGTTTTCACCTGAATGTATTCATTCATGTCCACTGTCTCCAGAAGATTCATCAGGATCTTGCGAGCTATGGTCACTTCTGCTGCGCTGTCTAGCATTGTCTGGGCCCACTCTCCGTTTTTCAGTTGTGTCCTCAGTATCCTCGGCATGTTTAATTATTTTAATACTGGCTACCTTCTTTCTTGGAAATTTTAATTTTTTATTTTGATGAGCAGGTTCCTTGTCTTTGGACTTGACGTGCTCTTCCCTGTGTTCTGACCGTCCTCTTCTTTCCGATTTCTGCGAGGAAGTCTGAAAAGATCGAGCGGGACGTGTATCAATGTCTTGATATCTATCAGGTTTCTTCAGATTATCCCTATTTCTAAGGTTGTATCTTTTCTCAGAGGGCTCCCTCTGGGGAGACTTGTTTCCTTGGTCCGGAGATCTTTCTCTCTGCCGAGGAGACCTTCCTCTGGACTGGAATCTTTTTTCTTTGGGAGTGGATTGTTTATTTCCATCCCAGCTCTTTTTTGGAGTGTTTAGATTATTTTTAATAAATATCTTTTCAGGATTTTCAGTTAGTTGGGGTTTTACTGGTTTCCCACCCAAACTATCTCTTCCTAGTTCTTCATAGGATTTTTCTATGATTCTGGCAAGTTCAAATGGTTGTTCTGCTATATCTGTTTCTTTCAATTGTCTTTCAGTAATTTCATACTCAGAGTTACAGCAGGTTCTGGACCGTATTCATTTTGAATCTGTCTTAGCACATCTGGTATTACCGCCATGGACGGAACACCATGTGTTTTTGTGTAAATGGAAGCAAAGACTGTGCCCCAAGTGTCACAGTCCTCCACATGTGGTGCGATCCCCATTGGAAGACAGATAGTCAGAATTCTGTGTTTCTCAGTAGGTGTAGTATCCGGAAATACTGCCTCTATTTGAGTGATTTTTTGTGCTAACCAGAATGGAATTTGTTCCCGTTTTGCGGGTACTTTACCCAGACATGATTGTATGTTCTGTGGTGTATTCCCCTGATGAGGAGTCAGCTGTGGAATGTTAATAGCTGGTTGGACTGTTGAAGTCCGCATTACATATTGGACTAATTGTCTATGTATTTTAATTAGTATTTTTAGCTGGGCTAAAAGTTCCCGGTCTGACATCTTTTCGATGTCTGGATGTGGTGTGTAGCTGGCTAGAACCGGCCACGTTGCTCCTGGTCTACCTAGTGGACCGAGCCTGGTGATGTGATTGTTATGTTTTAGGGCGCCTTTAAACCAGAGCAGGTTCTCTTGGTAATTTAATGGTATTTCCACCTCCTCGAAAGGGGTGTACTCTTCCGGAGGTTCCTCTATTTTGTAATAGTGGAAGTCGTGTGTGACAGCGTTTGCTGCTGGAAAGTTTATCCATGAATAGAATACCTCTGTCTGCCGATATTCATGGGCCTCAATTGCGAATATGACTATACCACCTCGTGATGTCAGTCCATTTTCTATAAGTTTAATAGTTATAGTTCTTCTTACGTTGACCTAATGAGTATAACATTCGGGTCATTCTGTTGGATAGTTGCGTCATCCAACAACAGTTGAGACGCTGTAGCATCTCTTTCTTCGTCTCCGTCAGGCATTTTACTGACAGAAAGTTTTTTGGTTGCAGATCAGGTTTCAAGGAAACAAAGATTAGGTGCACAATATTTTGGAACACTGTATCCTTCAATGTTGACTAAACCAAAAACTATACATAGGAATCTCTTCCTACTAAGTTCCGGCGGATTTTAACCTTTTACCCACTCCAGACGTCTTTTGGAGTATTTACGGGAAAAGGGGTCTGTGTGAAAAAGCACGACTGAGTTACTCTAACGTCTTGCGTTAGATTTATCGCCTTACCAAACGTTGGGCGCCATGTAGTGTAGTTCCTATATTCCCAATAGGTTCTGCGCATTGGAATAATATAAACAGCAGTGTAGACGTGGGACTGAGGTCGACTAGGTCTCTACTGTGCTTTCCCGCCTGGACTACGGGAACGCTCTTTATCTGGGAGCCCCCAAAAAAGCACTGTCAAAACTCCAGACAGTACAAAATGCCGCAGCCCGCATCCTCACAGGAACCCATCGCCGCTGTTCAGCCAAACCCGCTTTAAATGCCTTACACTGGCTTCCCGTCCAGCAGAGAATACAATTCAAAGCTCTCTGCACTACATACAAAATTCTGCACGGTAAGGCCCCACCAATATTGCAAAACCTTATCACGCCTCACTCCACCACAAGAACGCTTCGATCCTCCAATTGCTACCTAGCCTCTGTACCTAGAATCAGGAAAGCCCGCTCTGGTGGTCGAGCGTTCTCATACAATGCTTCCAAACTATGGAACACTCTACCCTTAAATATCAGAGCACAACCCAATCTTCTCTCATTTCGCAGAGCCCTTAAAACATGGCTATTCCCGTGAGTTCCAAATACAGCTGGTTCTTGTCATTTAGCGCTGGGACGCTCACGGGCAGCCATGCGCTCTACAAATCAGTAAAATAAAATAAATAAATAAATACTGACTATATTAGACTTAAGGTTTGCCAGCTAGCTCAGAGGTCACTAGAAACGTTCTCGAATAAACGAGGAGGAGTTTAACCTCCCTGGATAGACAAGAAGGGATTAGCTTCTGACAACAATAAAACATGACAACTTTGCTCCCTCAGAATAAGAGTGTATCTCTAGAGTCGTGTGAAAACAATAGACAGCTATTTCACTCAGTCAAGTGTGCATACTTAGTTTCACCAGAGTGCAGAGAGAAGAGAGACGGGCGTTTTCAATAAAAGGTGTTATTTATTGAGCAGTCTTCTTTCTCATGCAAGAGAAATGAATTGCCACAATTGCAATACTTATAGTAAAGTAAAGTGCGTACAGTAAAAGGAGGATTATAAAATAATACTGTAAAAGCATTGATATGGTTTCTTAGCCATATGATACTTTAAAATAGATAAAATATATACATACATATATACATTGACTAACGTACTCAACTGGTGCTTCTAAATACGCCTACCCCGGTGTACCTGACCTAAGCCTAATACGTGGGAAGGAGTAAGTAAGTAGCAGTTTAAGTTAAGTTGGGTTTGCCAAGTATCTGACTCAAGAATTCTCTTTAAGGGTTTAGTCAGCTCCGTACCTGGGTAATTCAAAGCAGAAGGTCTTGTATCTCTCTCTCAGGACTCGATATCCCAGTAACCCGCGAAGGTATCTGGAAACACCGGAGCTGGATTTCTCGGCAGGAGAAAAGACAGCGTCTCTCTCAGTGCGTCAAAAGGGAGGGGCAGCGTCCGTGGGCTCTCGCATCAGCTGGGCTCTCGGGCAAGTAGATAGCTGCTCTGCTCCAAAACCACCACCGTGTGTTTGCTTAAGGCAACGTTGGTATATTTATACCTGAAAGGTGCCAGGTTTGACGTAAGGTTGGACATAAGACGTCAATAAAGATGTCACTAAGAACTGGCCGTTCTTACAGTGCTTCACAGGAGTTTTAGGACGGAATCAAAACAAAAGCAAGGGGGATTTCCCAGGTTGCTGGAGGTTTGGTTTGTTTAGAGAACTCGTTGTGCTTTCTAGGAGTCCGGGGAAGTAGCCTTGCTTAATGTGACTGCATGGGCTACGACTAAATATCGATATGATTCCTATGCCTTTATAGGGATATTATTGATTATAACCGAACAAGGGCATAAAATAGAAATATCGATTTAGGTTCCTAGATAAAAACACAATACTTCATTAAAGGTGATGGGACCCACACCATGTTTAGAGTAGAGCTCATAAGTAGGAGTTCCATGCGGAGGAATTGGACAAGAGTCCTCCAGTCGGGAGTCCATATCGCAATAACAACAACACCATTTTTGAAACTTACTGAAACCAGGCATCGTTACTTCACTCGCTTCCTGCAAACAACAAGGGGCTAATAAAAACAGCACAAACGTACTCACCCCTTGCCTTCGAAAATTGCAATTGTCGAATCTAAGAACCCAAAAACAAAGAAGTGGGAGCTACCCACCAGTACTTAACCAAATGTCTTCTCACACCAACAGAGGTCGGTCTAACGTCTCGCAATACCAGTCATCACCAAAAGGGACCAAGGCAGGGTGTCAGTCAGGGCAGCAGGCACCAGCAGCCGTTGGAAAGGAGAAGCCACACTTCAAAAGACCGTCGGTCCACTTTTCGACATACAAGGGTCGCTGGTGTGGGGTCGCCTCCTCTGGAATTTTCCTGCGGGGCTCCTCACGATCCTGGGGCTCAACTGCTACCTCTGAAGCCGCCTCACGTTGGGTGCCAGTTGAAGGACCAGGCCTTTAGGCCTGGCGGCGCAGGGCACGCCTGAAATCTTCGAGTTCACCTGCCTTGTTGCACAGAGACACGGAATACTCTGTTGGCGTAGAAAACCAAGTTTATTAGCTGCAGCTAAGCACAGTTGTCCCAGAAGTACACCAAGTAGGTTCTCAGGAGACTGCCACTTTACTCCGTGGCTCACAAGCTTTTATAGCAAAAATACATCTGTACAAACATACACCCAATGCGCAAAGTTTTAGCCAATCAGAAGAGTTCGAAAACAAGGTGTTGTGCAACCAGAATGCTCTCTGATTACATGTTGTGTCATCCAGCCCCCAAAGTTAATCAATACTGGTATTCATAGTTCAGTGTTACAATGGCAGGACATGTCTGTATGCTTCAAAAGAAAGGTTACGAAATAGGAAAACACAGGGAGAGAATAGCGAAGGCCAAAAGATAAGATACGGCAAGAGAAGAATACTAAAGGCTAACAGATAGTTGATACGGGGATTAGGCAGTCCAGACAAGGATTAGTTAGGCTGGTGTCAGGACCCAAAACGTGAATTGCGTTCTTTACCACCCAACTGGTCGACACGCCTGGTCTAAGAGAGTTCAGACCTGGAGACTCAAGATGGCCGCCGCCGCTGCCTTGATCGAGGCTCAGCAGGCGCACTAGTCTCTCTGGTTTCTATTTTCCTGTGGACCTATGTGAAGCGCGAGCGCCAACAGACCTGCGCACTTCACTAATGACTGCAGCCTGAGAGGTCGTGTGTTATCGAGTGGAAATTCCTGTCAGAAGAAATCTTTTCCTGACAGGAGTTCGTTCCTACGTTTATCCCAGTAAATTCATGAAGAGGAGTAGTTCCGTTTTGCTTTAGAAACCCGGCGCGCAATTCAAGCGCGGGTTATCAAAGGTCCATGTGAAGCGGTATAGCGTTTTGCCGTACTTGAGCATTCGTCAGAGGTCGGAAGCGCCGGAGAGTGGCATTCAGTCTTCTCTACCTGGGAAGTTCCTGAGCAGTGAAGGAGACGCTGTTGTGCCAAGTGGAAGAGAAAGAACTAAGCTAAGTGTAATAATTTATAACAGACTGGAGCAAGGAAAAGGCCTTAAGGAAAGAGACTGTGATACTTACTGTGATGTTGTTTGGAAAGGAAAAGTACTGAACTTGTTCCCTAAAGAAATAAGAAAAGAAATGTCAATACTGTCAATGAACAATTGAATTGTAAATACTGTGTTTAAGAAAACTCACCAAGGATTTCAGGAGAGAAAGTTGATAGTTCTGTCAATCTGTGGAGACAAGAAATAGTTCTGTCAATCTGTGGAGACAAGAAATAGTTCTGTCAATCTGTGGAGACAAGAAATAGACAAGGTAGAATACAAGAAAACAAGAGAAATACCAGAAACCAAATGGAAGGCGATTCTCAACTAGTAGTGAAGTAAGTGTTTAATAGTGAGTCACATAAATACCTACACATAGAGGCAGTTAGGAATTCGTTAGGGGAAAAGGTTATAATCTATGTATGTCCTTTCTCTCTCACTAGTGATAACTATTAGAGGAGAACAGATTACTACACACTTAAGAAGAGGAGCAGGGGTTCAGCGGCATAATGGTGGGTAAGAGGTAAAGAAAGCATAGAGTTAATTAGAGAGAGTAGGGAGTCCGGAAGTAATGACATTTTATTGTATTTAGGTTTCCATCAGCAAGATAGCATCCAAGCAGCCGGCTGAAGGAACCACGCAGGACCAGTCTCTTCTCTGTTTGTTATTTTATCCAATCCCCCGTCCCTTCGGGTAATGATGGAGGGTTCTGTGTAAGACCCACCAGCATTGTCTAGAGGGGCGTGGGTTCTAGCATCTCTGTTCCTGTGCAGTAGCTGAGAGTCAAAAGTAAGTTTTAAGGATCTGACAGAGTGAAGTGCCCAAGTTGCCTTCGCACCCGAATAGAGATGGCAGAAGGAATTGACGCCCAATCCTTAGGAACAATCTTAGACGCTATACAAAAAGAATTGGGAGCGGTTAGGGAGGAGAATCGAAACCTGAGACAAGAGCTGGTTAGTGCCAGAAAAGAAACAGCCGAATTAGCACTGAGATTGCGTCAACCCAGTAGTTTAGAGAGGGAGGCCATGAATCCAGTATTAGAGACCACCAATAGAATGACCACACAAGTTATCCACTCCCTCTCCCCAGTTATACCCTTGGCAGCCCCTGAAAGATTTAGTGGGGACCCACAGAAAGCGCAGATTTTTCTCTCCCAGTGCTCATTACACTTCATGTGCCGCCCTTCGATCTTCCCAGACGCGCAATCTAGAGTGGCCTTCATACTCTCTTATCTAAGTGGGGATGCAGCTTCGTGGTCCATGCCATTGGTTACGAGGGATGACACTTTGTTAAGGAATTTTGTAGATTTCAAAAGTGAATTCTTACGAATATTTGATCGACGGAGAATTTCACAGGTGGTGGATAATGAATTGCTTGACTTACGGCAAGGAAACCGAGACTTAATTGCATATCTGGCCCAGTTCAATAAGTTAGTGGTGGAGACCGATTGGCCAGAAAGCAAAAGAGCGGCGATATTCTATCGAGGTTTGAGAGATGAATTAAAGGACACTCTGGCCCAGATTCCTAATCGACCCACTGAGGTGTCAGCACTCATAGATTTGGTGTTGGAGATAGATTTCCGCCAGGGAGAGAGACGTGGAGAAAAGAAAAAAGATTTCAGAGCGATACCCCCAAGATTTGACCGGGCTAGGTCAGATGGAGCTAGAAACTCGGAAGCTCACTCTGGAGCCGAGCCAATGCAGATCGGAGCAATCAGAGGTCCTTTGACCAAGGAAGAGAAGGAGAAAAGAGGAGCCAATAATCAATGCATGTATTGTGGATCCGGAGCCCATTTTGTTCGAGATTGCCCAAAGAAGCCCAAGAGTACCTTCAAGCCGAAGGAAAACTAACGGCACCACCTGTGGGAGGAGTTGAGCAGGTGGGTGCGATTCAAAGGATAACTCCACAAGAGTATCAAGTGGCAAATACGTTGCAGTCAGCGGCCCCGCATTTAGTCATGACGATGGAAGTGAAGTTTGGGCAAACTATCCTAACCGAAGTATCGGTCATGATAGATTCCGGAGCCACAGGCAATTTCTGTGATTTGAGGTTTGCCGCTAAAGTGGGAATTCGAGCAATCCAGAAGTTGAAGAGTGAGCCGGTTCGTGCAGTGGATGGGACAAATCTGTCTTCGGGACCAATTGTAAGCCACACGGAAGTAATCCATCTGACGGCCAATGACGGTCATCAGGAAAAAATCCAGTTTAACTTGATAGATGCTCCCCAGTTTCAGCTGATTCTTGGTCTCCCGTGGCTTACGGAGCATAACCCAACGATCAACTGGAGTTCCAGAACTGTGGTGATGGATTCGAAGTATTGCCAAGAGAATTGTTTAGATTCAAGAGTCGAACTGGTAAAGGATAACCCAGCCATGTCATTGTGCTCAATTGAGCATACCATGTGCGTGATCAACGTTCAGGAGGTACCCGACGAATATAAAGAGTTCGCAGACGTTTTTAACGAAGTGGAAGCAGAACAGCTACCTCCACACCGAGACTACGACTGCAAGATAGAACTGGAGCCAGGGTCCAACTTGCCATGCAGTCGTGTCTATGCTTTGACCGAGAAGGAGCACCAACATCTAAAAGAGTACCTGGATAAATACCTCGCCAATGGTTTCATCCGACCGTCCCAGTCCCCAGTTTCATCTCCCCTATTTTTCGTGCCGAAGAAGGAAAAAGGGGAATTGAGGACGTGCATCGATTATAGAGCCATAAACAAAATAACCAAGAAGAACCGGTATCCATTGCCATTGATTTCGGTGCTTTTGGATCAAGTAAAAGGAGCGAGAGTCTACACTAAGCTCGATCTAAGAGGAGCATATCATCTAGTTCGAATGCGTGAGGGAGATGAGTGGAAGACGGCATTTCGGACTAGATTTGGGCTTTTCGAATATCAAGTGATGCCTTATGGACTGTGCAACGCCCCTGCAGCCTTTCAGCACTTCATCAATGATGTCTTAAAGGAATTTATAGACCGGTGTGCGATCGTGTACATTGATGACATCCTCATTTACTCTTCTGATGTGGAGAAACATCACGATCAAGTGAAAGGAGTGTTACAAAAGTTGCAGGAGAACAGATTGTTTGTGAAACTAGAAAAGTGTGCGTTTGATGTAACGGAGGTGGAGTTCCTGGGCTTTGTGCTGTCACCCTCCGGAATTCTGATGGATCAACGTAAGGTGGAGGCGGTGAAGAGCTGGGAATCTTCGAGGAGTGTAAAAGAAGTTCAAAGTTTCATTGGGTTCGCCAATTTCTATCGGAGGTTTATCAGCGAGTTCTCTAGGAAGATTTTACCCCTCACCAAATTGTTGAGGAAAGGAACCAAATTCGAGTGGTCTAAGGAGGCGGAAGAGGCCTTTCAATCCTTGAAAGAAGATTTCACCACAGCACCGGTCCTGTTGCATGCAGACACGTCGGAGCCTTTTTATGTAGAGACCGATGCATCGGATCTAGCTGTAGGAGGAGTATTGTCACAGCGACATAAGACCACAGGCCAACTACACCCAGTGGCTTATCGATCAAGGAAGTTGACCCAGGCAGGGATAAACTATACCATCACAGAGAAAGAGTTGTTGGCCATTAAGGATGCCTTTAAGGAGTGGAGGCACTATTTGATGGGGGCCCGGCACCAAGTAACGGTGTTTACCGATCATCGAAATTTGAAGTTTCTGAAAACAGCCAGAACGCTTACACCACGACAATTAAGATGGTCCTTATATTTCGCGGACTATGATTTCGTGATCACGTTTCGTCCAGGAGCCCAAAATGGAAAAGCAGATGCCTTGTCCAGGATTGGTACAGGATTGCAGAAGACCATTACCGACATTCAGCCAATCATTCCCAATGACAAAATCATAGGGGCCATCACCTCCATTCAACTACAGGAATCAATTGCAGATGTCATGAGCCCAGAGGCTATGCAGAGTTGGGCGGAGAAGGATGCCAGCAGAAGGGTCATTCAACAAATGCCTTATCATCAAGACGACTTGTATCTCCCCACCACCGAGTTGCAGCAACAAGTGATGCAGGAATGTCATGATGACAAATTAGCTGGTCATAAAGGAGAAGCCAAGACCGTGGATATAATAAAAAGACATTACTGGTGGCCAAGGATGACTACTGATATAGAGAAGTATGTGAAGTCATGTGAGATTTGCGCGCAGGGGAAGTCCGAACGGCAGGCTCCTAAGGGGTTATTACAACCCCTACCTACACCTCCCTATCCATGGCATACAGTTACCTTGGATCTCATTACTGACCTACCAATTAGTCAAGGGTACGACACTATCCTAGTGGTGGTGGACACCTTTTCTAAAATGGCCCACTTCACAGCCTTAACAGGGGTTCCTTCAGCCAAACAGTTAGCCACTCACTTCAGTTCCCAGATTGTCAAATTACATGGAATTCCCAAGATTGTCATTTCGGACAGGGGCTCCCAGTTCGTGTCCCATTTTTGGAGGGCCTTTATGGAAGGTTTAGGGACAGAGGTCAGATTCTCCACGAGTTACCACCCAGAAACAGATGGGCAGACAGAGAGGGTGAACCAAGAGTTGGAACAATATTTGCGACTAGTTCTTTTGAAAGAGGAGGGTAATTGGTCGGATTATTTGTGGACAGCGGAATTCGCCCACAATAATGCAAAGAACTGTTCGACTGGTTACTCCCCCTTTTTCCTGAACTATGGCAGACACCCGAATGCTACCATTCGGCAAATGGACAAAACAGTCCCAGCAGTCAAAGAAGTTATGTCACACTTGCTTCAAATTCAACAAAGAGCAGAAGACAACTTACAAGTAGCCAAGGAAAAGTACAAGAAGTACGCTGATCGGAAAAGACGCAAAGAACCATCTTTGCTCAATGGAGATCAGGTTTGGTTGAGTACTAAGAATTTGAGATTGAAGGGAAACAGGAAGTTTCAACCTCGATTTATCGGTCCGTATCCTGTTGAAGAGCGAATTAATCAGGTAACTTATCGGTTAAGGCTGCCACCCAAACTTAAGATACATCCAGTCTTCCATGTTTCACTGTTGAAGAAGGCTCCAGCAACCTTGAGACGCCAATCACCCCCGAAACCAATTCAGTTAGAAACTGGAACAGAGTACGAAGTGAAAGAAATTTTGGATTCCAAGAAAATAAGAGGAAGGTTGTACTATTTAATTGACAAGAAGGGTTACGGCCCAGAGGAGCGATCCTGGGAACGAGTGGAGGATGTTCATGCACCCAGGTTAATTAAATCCTTCCATTAACGATTCCCCACCAAGCCAGGGAAGGGGGAACCCACCTTGTTGGGGGGTACTGTCAGGACCCAAAACTTGAATTGCGTTCTTTACCACCCAACTGGTCGACACGCCTGGTCTAAGAGAGTTCAGACCTGGAGACTCAAGATGGCCGCCGCCGCTGCCTTGATCGAGGCTCAGCAGGCGCACTAGTCTCTCTGGTTTCTATTTTCCTGTGGACCTATGTGAAGCGGGAGCGCCAACAGACCTGCGCACTTCACTAATGACTGCAGCCTGAGAGGTCGTGTGTTATCGAGTGGAAATTCCTGTCAGAAGAAATCTTTTCCTGACAGGAGTTCGTTCCTACGTTTATCCCAGTAAATTCATGAAGAGGAGTAGTTCCGTTTTGCTTTAGAAACCCGGCGCGCAATTCAAGCGCGGGTTATCAAAGGTCCATGTGAAGCGGTATAGCGTTTTGCCGTACTTGAGCATTCGTCAGAGGTCGGAAGCGCCGGAGAGTGGCATTCAGTCTTCTCTACCTGGGAAGTTCCTGAGCAGTGAAGGAGACGCTGTTGTGCCAAGTGGAAGAGAAAGAACTAAGCTAAGTGTAATAATTTATAACAGACTGGAGCAAGGAAAAGGCCTTAAGGAAAGAGACTGTGATACTTACTGTGATGTTGTTTGGAAAGGAAAAGTACTGAACTTGTTCCCTAAAGAAATAAGAAAAGAAATGTCAATACTGTCAATGAACAATTGAATTGTAAATACTGTGTTTAAGAAAACTCACCAAGGATTTCAGGAGAGAAAGTTGATAGTTCTGTCAATCTGTGGAGACAAGAAATAGTTCTGTCAATCTGTGGAGACAAGAAATAGTTCTGTCAATCTGTGGAGACAAGAAATAGACAAGGTAGAATACAAGAAAACAAGAGAAATACCAGAAACCAAATAGAAGGCGATTCTCAACTAGTAGTGAAGTAAGTGTTTAATAGTGAGTCACATAAATACCTACACATAGAGGCAGTTAGGAATTCGTTAGGGGAAAAGGTTATAATCTATGTATGTCCTTTCTCTCTCACTAGTGATAACTATTAGAGGAGAACAGATTACTACACACTTAAGAAGAGGAGCAGGGGTTCAGCGGCATAATGGTGGGTAAGAGGTAAAGAAAGCATAGAGTTAATTAGAGAGAGTAGGGAGTCCGGAAGTAATGACATTTTATTGTATTTAGGTTTCCATCAGCAAGATAGCATCCAAGCAGCCGGCTGAAGGAACCACGCAGGACCAGTCTCTTCTCTGTTTGTTATTTTATCCAATCCCCCGTCCCTTCGGGTAATGATGGAGGGTTCTGTGTAAGACCCACCAGCATTGTCTAGAGGGGCGTGGGTTCTAGCATCTCTGTTCCTGTGCAGTAGCTGAGAGTCAAAAGTAAGTTTTAAGGATCTGACAGCTGGCTGGTGTCTGAGATTAGTTTCAAAACAAGGACGGAGGGGGTTTTCGACACGTTGCAGTCCAAAGGACAGAGACACTTCGTTCATCGAGCAGCCTGTGTAAAGGCAACACAAAATGGCGGCAAATGAAAAATGGAGTCGAAACCTCAATTGACAGAACTGCCTCTGGCTATTTCATTAACTCTGATACGTTTTCTGATGATCCCAGCGAACCTGAAATGACGCCAGCACAAAGAACTTTCAAAGAACAAGCAACAGACTTTTTTCACCTCCTGAAAAAGTCTTATCTGGTTTCACCATGGATTGGACTATGGATTGTTTTGGGAATATTCTTCTTTCTACTTTGGTTAGCTCTGGTAATAACTTTGGGTATGCTGATAAATGGAAGATATATTCAAATGGACACAGCAAGTAAAAACATGAACTTACTTCTCCAGCCACACAAATCATCCCATCATGAACAAAGAGACTTGTCAGCACTGAACATCATAGCCGTTCCTATACCAGATGGTATAGTTTGGGACAGAACTGAATATGAAATTTTTGGCCTGTCGGAGCTTTTGAAGATTCCACACTTATTCAATATTTCATTAAGTGACTTTATTACCTCTAGTACCTTTTCTGATGATTGGGACTTCGAGACTGTTAATAACATGATGTCTGATCTAGAAATGTCTGCTGTATTCACAAATCATGAATATTTAGAGGGTTCATCAGACTTTTAACAAATGTATTATTATAACCATTATGCTCATCATTTCTTGCACAAATCTGCAATGCCTAGAAATATATATATGTATAACCAATGGGAACATTGTCCTACACCTCCAAAGGGTAGCTCAAAAACTTTTGCAATGAAATTTCCATATGTTTCAGGGTTCAATTTATCCAATGCTAACTCATTTAATATTAAAAATGTGAACAAAACAGGAACAAAAAATAAGTTAACCAATACAAAACAGCTTTATTCTGCAGCATTTATTGCCCAACTGTCTAGACAGAGTTTCGACTTTTGGAAAGACAACATTGAGACAAAAACGGTCTGGGGTACAAATGATTGGCAAGTGCAGGGAGTAGAAGCTTTGTTTAGAGCCTGTATCATCCCTGAGCAAATTATGTTTTTGAATGACACTTTCCAACAATTGTCTTGCCTTGGGTTAACCAAGATCAAAGATATGAACACACCGACCATACCTATACCTGCAAGTAATAGCATTACACAGGGGGAGGTCGACGTACATAATATAGTGCATCACAACAGATCACATCCAGAATGGAAAAAATGGTTGCTCTGGCCCACAGACACAAACAACTGTCAAGATCGATTCCTGAACAAAACACAGGGTTTCACTATCAATAGGCCAGACCCAAGATATGTTCAAAGACAGCATCCTGGGGTAGTAACAACATACAGTGTAGGGAAACTATGCCTTGATTGGCTACAGAAATCTACACTTGACTATGTAAAACAACACTTATCTTTACTTAAAGATGGCGCAGCCTTCGGGAATTCTTGCTAGGACCAAGAAAACCGCGTCAAAAACATTTCATATATGCCGATATCTATGCTGCTTATAACGAAATATGGAATATTACCCAAGCAGGGACTGCAGAAAGATTACGAGAAATTCATCTATTAATTTAGAGAAATCTCTCTCTGTAGTAGACAATGGGTTAACAAATCTTTCGTCCAGGGTTTATTCATTGGACAGCATTGTGTCTTCTGCCATAGACATCATGGAACAAGACTTGGTCATGTTGCAACATGATCAGTCTCAATTACATTCTATCATGCTATTAGGCTGGACGCTACAAAACTTGCACGCAGGCTATGTGCCTTGGCGTTTAATCAACACTACATCACTGTTTTCAGAATTCAATCTCACTGATAAACAGATCCAACGGGCACAAAGGGGAGCAGACTTTACAGTGCTGAGCATTGAAAAACTGGAAAAATTACCATTCACAGTGGCAGAAAAAACAGCTACTGAATGATCATACATGGTCAAATTACTCTGCCTGTTACAATTTTCCATTTTCAGAATTGCCTAAAACATATACTAGCAGGCAAATATGAAAGGTTGGGTAAAGAATGCATCAAGACATCCTGGGATTTACCATACACACAGAGATGTTGGAGTGGGGGGCGTGAAGTGTTTCTTAGGGTTTGTAACTGTGAAAATGCACTAAGCGGTTCTCTCCTTTGTCAGGGTATTAATTTACATGGGGCCTGCGATGGTTCCACTACAAACTTATCCTGTCACCTGCAAGGCTCACCAGCTGCAACAATCACAGCTGCTGAGGCATGTTGCCAGGTATCCCATATCTAGTGACTGTTTCATCCAGGGTCACTTGCTGTATGAAAGTATTGTTTCCACAAACCAAGACAGCCAGGCAGTCGCCTTTATGGCCTTCACTGAACATCTCTTCTATACGAATTGATACTCTAAGCAGAATGAAAGCCATTCTTTTGCGACAAACTGTGCCACTTAGCTCGGCCAAAGAAACGTATGATCTACAAGTCGCAAGGACTTCTGCCGAGATTCATGCCCTTTTGAATACAAACTTCCCTAGACATTTCTCAGAAATGTTGGAATGTATCTTAAACATGTCTGATACGAGCGGTATTGTACATGTATTTAAGACCGTGTGTTCAGGACTGTTAGCACCTTTTCAAGCAGTCCTCAGAATATTTCCCAACTTCATGCACTCTGTGTTTGGCGGACTGCCACTACTTTTTGGACTCGTTGCAGGGATCCTATTTTTTTTATTTTATTTATTTAAAAGGTTTTATATACGCTGGCTAGACCCGAACGTATCTGAGCGTTTTACATGCGTATCACACAATAACTTGCAGGTTACAGCTTTACAAAGGTTACACAGTTATTAGAGCATGGCAATTTTAGTTACAAGGAAGGTTGAGACAAACAAAAAGGAACATATAGGTAGGGGGAAAAGCTGGCAAGGGGAGAAAATCCAGGGAGTGGGGGGGTAAGAGCAGGGGAAGTAGACAGAGAGTGGAGGAGGGAAAGAGGAGGGAAGGGTTAGAGACAATGAATGGCAAAGGAGGGGGAGGGTGACAGGGACACAAACCTGTAGATGAGTCAAAGCTTTGCCCAAAGTCCAGAAGCTGTGATCTCAGGGGGAGTGGTATCATTTCCCCAACTCTGTTGCGAGAGGCTCCCTAAGCGCAGTGGACTCTCTCAGAGGGTTCTCTGAGACTCCAAGGCCTACTGCTACGATATGGCAAGCCAAATCACCAATGCCACTCCAAGCACCATAGAGAGAGCTCTATTGGCGATGAAGTGTTGTGAGCGCATTGTCCACATTTTTGGGTTTACCTCGTCTACGAGAATTAAATACCACATGGTTTCTGTCATTCAGACCAATTTGGCAAGATTGCATCATACCTGTTCTACGCTGCCTGCTTTGCAGTGAAGAATGCGTGCTAGACATCTGTCTAACATTCCCATCAGTCATGCCTATGGATATCGATACTCTGCTGGACCCGGTAACGGCCCATGCTCTGTGTTGTCCCCAGCAGCTACCAATCCTGATGACGGCATTCATTGAGATCTCACAGACGCAAATTGCTACTGCTGAGGTACGAGAGGAAATAACAGGCATGTAGGTAACATCTGATACGAACATATCTGATGCGACCGATGCTGACAGCGATGCTTCTCATCTATGTGCGGTTACTAAACGATGTAATCCAACTTTCACCTACAATGAAAGACTACTTTTTCTCTACAGACATAGAAGATTTCATGTTTTCTCCAAGCCCTAACACTGACTTTTGACTTTAGCACACAGTGTTCTGAGAGACTTTGAATTTGACCTTCATTTTTTAAAACCTAGGGTCTAATTTTGGAACTTTTTCCTATGATTAATTTTGTTTCACCAAATTTGTATTTTTAATTTTTTGGCACAAGTAATCTGCTTATAAGAGAACTATTCATAGAGAACAATAATTCTTTGAATACTTCCAGAGACAATATATTACCGTGTCCACAACTAAATGACTTTGTAATCTGAAATTAAAAGGTTTCGCCCCTTTTTCTTCTGTATTTACGAGCCATTTCATAAATGTATATATATATGTGTATTCATTCAATTAGCATTCATTGCCAACGTATGCTTAGAATGAAACATTGCTTTAATATGTACAGCACCATTGCATGTTTTGCATCGCAACTGTTTTAAATGCATTTTTTACAATGTATTTTTGGACATGTTCTTAGCCATCCATATGTTGCTATGTTTTAGATATGTTTAACATGTTTAGGATTTAATAATGTCGTTCATACGAAAGTGGAGTGGGTATTGTGTGTCGATTTAGATTCCGTATGAATTTCCCGATTTATGCCCTTATATAGGTACAATTCACATTGCCCCTATTTAGACATAAAAATCCAGCCCTTATTTAGGCATTGATCATGCTAACCAAATACAGGCATGACCACCTACATCTGTTCATCTACGTCACAACGAGTTCTTGGAAAACCAGACTCTTAAGCCTTTAGGACTTCCCCTTGCTTGTGTATTGATTTCTCCAAGAACTAATTTATTATGCATGAACATCTATTCCTTAGGGGTTCATTCATGACGTTCTTATGCCCGACTTTTACGTCAATACTGGCATTCCTAAACACCTTCAAGGTATAAATATGTCTTCACTAGCCATGGCAAACCACGGTTCGGTCCACGGTTCGACTGCCTACTTGCACGATGCGGCTCGCCATGGCAAGTACGACTGTACGAAATTACCAAGACACTGGCAGGAAATGCCCCTGATATTATTCCCCCTCCTTCCCAAGCCCTCTGCAAGGAATTGGCTAAATACTTCTTCACTAAGGTGGACGATATTTTTCAAGCCTTCACAACCAAATCATCTAGGACGAATGGCGTGCTCTCAGGCCCACAGCAGACTATTGCTTTCTCTAAATTTCAGGAACTGTCAGATGACCTTACATCGACCATAGTCTCTACTATAAAATCTGGCTCTGCTTTGGACCCTTGTCCTTTGTCAGTGCTATCACCAGTTTGGGATTCGATTATACCAACGCTGACACAAGTTTGCAATACCATTCTATCCTCAGGAATCTATCCCAAGCTATTAAAGAAAACTCTACTAAAGCCCTTATTAAAAAAACCTGGCCTCGATAAATGCGAACTTAAAAATTACAGACCTATAGCGAGCCTACCATTTTTGGCCAAACTGACCGAAAAGGCGATGAATATTCAACTCACAGATTATATTGAGAAGCATCGTTTGCTGGACGACTCGCAATACGGCTTCAGGAGATTTCATGGGACCGAGACTGCCCTTATTAAGGCTGCTGACGACATTAGAGCCATAAGGGATCAAGGTGGGACGGCGATCCTAGTCCTACTTGATCTGTCAGCAGCTTTCGACACGGTCGATCATAACACCTTGATCGATCGTGTCGAAAGGCTAGGCATTGGGCATGCTGCTAAAGACCTGCTTGCCTCTTTCTCGCGGAGAGAACTCAAGCAGTCTCCCTTGGACCATTTCAATCCACGCAATTCACGTTGCCATGTGGTGTCCCCCAAGGCTCATCCCTTAGTCCGACACTTTTCAATATCTACGTGTCGGACCTTGCAAATGTCATCAGAGCATACGGGATGGGCCTAACATCTTACGCGGATGACACGCAACTGGTCCTGGCCATTAAGGGGGATGGAAAGCAGGTAGCCCATAATTTTAAAAATGGAATGACAGCAATAAGTGCATGGATGGCCACAAATTGTTTAAAACTCAACTCGGAGAAGACCGAGGTAGTCATCTTCGGTTCCCTTCTCCCAGAATGGCCATCCTGCTGGTGGCCTACGGACCATGGATCACCCCCCATCCCAAGCACAAAGGTCAGGAACCTGGGAGTCATTTTTGACAATGGGCTCAGCTTTATGGACCATGCAAATAAAGTTGCAACAACGGCTCATTTTAAATTAAAAATGATAAGGAAGATCAGACCTTTCCTACCAGAAGCATTAATTAAAACACTGGTTTGCTCATTGGTCCTGTCCTCATTGGACTATTGCAACGGACTCTTTCTTGACGCCCAGGTTAGAGTCATAAATAAGCTTCAGTCTATACAGAATGCGGCAGCACGCCTGCTGTCTGGGACTGCCAAGTTTCACCCTATCGCTGAAACAATAAGACAATATCATTGGCTCACCATTAAAAATCGAATAAAGTTCAAGTCCGTATGCATTGTCTACAAAACCCTTAATAACCAAGGACCCAATACCCTTAAGGAACAATTAAAACCCTATAATCCCAGCAGACACCTGCGATCATCGGAGCAGCATCAACTGGTTGTTCCACGTTCAAAGACGGTGTCATGGGGAGATCGTCGTTTTCTTGTAGCAGCATCCAAGCTATGGAATGCACTTCCCCATCACATTAAGACGAGTTCCTCTCTCC
This sequence comes from Lissotriton helveticus, assembly GCF_964261635.1. Taxonomy (NCBI): domain Eukaryota; kingdom Metazoa; phylum Chordata; class Amphibia; order Caudata; family Salamandridae; genus Lissotriton; species Lissotriton helveticus. The sequence continues at coordinate 1,252,375,255 of NC_136070.1, forward strand.
TCCAGTTCAGGAAACAAGTAAAGACATGGCTATTCAATCAGTGAAATTATCTGCACAATATGGAAACAAACTGAATGGTCTAGCGCCGAGACGCCTTAGGGTATTCGTCGCGCTCAATAAATGTCATAAATAAAATAAATAAATAAATAAATAAAGTTCGGAAGGAAGCCAACTCCACAACTGACGCACTGACCAGATGCTGCAGAATCCAGCTCCAGTGTTTCTGACTCCCCTTGTATGGTGTTAGAGATCGAGACCTAGGAATTAGATTCCAACCTCTCTCATTCTAAGGTATGGAGCAGATTAGAAGCTAGAGGGACTCTTGGCAACTATAGCTAAACCAAACTATAGCTAAACAGCACCTACTTCTTCCCTCATACTGCACTTGAGTTAGGTACACTGGGGTAGGATTATTTTAGAAGCACCAGATGAGTATTTTAGCCGGTGTTATTTATGTATGTATTTTTATGAATATATGTCACAGCTACAGACCATGCTATTGCAATATTATTTAATCCTACTGCTAACGCTGTATGTATTATACTTCGCATTCTGTCTTATGATTGTAGCAGATCATATCTCTTGCATGAGAAATAAGACTGTTCAATAAACCCTTTTTATTAAAACACCCGTCTATCTATTTCTGTGCAACTCTGTAGAAACGAAGCATGCACGATTGACTGAGTGAAACGGTTATCTGTTGTTTCCACGATTCTGAGATTGTTCAGACTCTAAGGGGAACAAAGTTGTCATGTTTATGCGGTTTTCAGAAACGAATCCCTTCTTGTTCATTTGAGAGGTTTCTAGTGACCTCTGAGTTAGCTGGCACACACAAGTAATTAAGTTTAATGTACTCGATAGAGACATACTAACCTCAGTCCTATGTCAAAACTGTAGTGTGTATTATTCCAATGTGCAGAGCCTATCAGGGATCTAGGAACTACACAACAGTAGTTAGTGTCTGACTGGAGAATCAACAAGCCTTGGTAGCCGTAACTGGTGTAAGAGAGGAAAGGATGCAATGATTGGGACCAGCAAAGTCCAAGGGGCTCACCAAAGCAGAATTAGATTCTGGAGAGGACCCACAGGCTGAAGGCACAGGAGTCGCAGGAGGACCTCAGGCAGCTCACCAAATATGGAGGCCCACGGTGCAAGGGATGCAGTGGGGACACTGATCTTCAAGGGATGAGGTGCTGGAGGCTCGAGCTTCTTGTTGCCCGAAGATCTTTGAAGTGCAGAGCCAACAAGCCTTGGCAACGGCAAGTCGATGACGTGCACAGGGGTTTGGTCCCAGCAGCTCCGACGAGGGGTACTGTCCTCCAAATTGCAGGGAAGACAGGACAGGCCTCTGGAGAGCTGCAGAACCACCACCTGTGTTGATGGGCCTCGGGAAGTCCATAGGACGACAGGACAGCAGACCGGTATGCTTTGTTGTGGTGTCTGCAGATGCAGGGGAGTGACTCCTTCACTCCAAGGGAGATTTCTTCAGATGTCCTGGATGCCCACAGGTCTTCTGGAGAATCTGAGCAAAGCGCAGACACAAATGAGTCAGAAGACTTGAAGAACAGTGAGTCTTCCTTGATGCAGTCTCGGCTCCATTCGAAATCCAAGTGTCCAGATGGTCGAATAGTGTTGATTTCTGAGGTGAGTTTTGTTCCTCAAAGAATGTGAGGACCCACCAAAGGGGGTGCCCTTAAATACCCAAGGAAAGGGTTGGAACGACTCAGGGGTCCCTTCCAGAGGAGGGCCTGGACAGAGGGGAGGATACACCCCTGTCCTTTGTCCAGTTGTGCGCCAGAGCCGGTACAAGGGTTCCTGAACTGGCTCAGACCGGAGTATGTAAGAAAGGTAACAAAAGTGCAGGAAAGCTTCGCCACCTCACCCCAGCCCAATACACAAAGCCCTGTCTGGGAGGTGGCCACACCTCCCGTTGACAGAACACCTATTGTTCTACCTTCTCCTGCTCGATCTCAGCTCAGCAGCAGGAGGGCAGAACAGTGTCCGTGGGTAGCAGCAGCACTAGCTTGCTGGCAGACCCTGAAAGGCTTCAAACTCAAGTCTGCCCTGGAAGGGCCCTCTGCCCCCAACAACTCTGCCTGGTCAAGCCCAAGTTCCTCTGGGACAGTTTCATCACAGGGGCTGAAGTCATCCCCTTCAGGGAACTGTCTCTCACCGGCAGTTTGGGAGGAGGATAATTCCTTACCGTTCCTGCTCCTTCTCTTAGGAGCTGGCTGGTCCATTCTTTCAGAATCCAGAACTTCCTCAGTGCTCAACTATTTGGCCTGAGCCCTCGTAACAGCAAATGCAATGGCAGGGATTCCCATCATCTCTGCATGTGTCCTGAACTCTACCTCATGCCAGGCTTAAGTTTCTAAATCATTGCCCAACAGACAGTCTACAGGCAGGTCTGGGGAAACCACAACTATTTAAGGCCTGTTACCCCTCCCCATCTGAGATTCACAACTGGCAAGGAATGATCAGTCCTGACATTGCTTACATTGGTCAAAACTGACCAAGCGGAATTGTTAGGAGACACAAGTTTCTCTTTCACTATTGTGACACTGGCCCCTCTGTCCCAGTAAGCCTCGGCTTCTTGACCATTTATCAAATGCTGTTGTCTGTACTTGCCCAAGTTAGTGGGACTTAGAAGTAAAGTGGCAGGTTCCATGCCACTGTCACAGACAAGGACAGCCTGAGTGGGTACTCTGACTAGGCCAGAACCCACTCCAGAACCCATGGTTAACCCTACTAATCCCTTGGGAGCTGTACAACTAATTATACTGTCGCAAGGGAGCTAGTTGCCTTAGGGGCAGCAGTAGTAGCTTCTTTGGTTTTAGACTTAGAACAATTGGCACCCCTTGTTCTATGGCCTTTCTCCTTACTTACACAGGTAAAACCAAGATTTCTTGCCAGAGGAAGAGCAGGTTTGGGGACCCACCCCACAGGAAGATTTTTGGAGACCTTCAGAAGACTCCTTTTTGTATTTACCCTTCTCTCCACCCTTCTCTTGGGCCTTAGAAGAATATTGATTCATCTGGCCAACAGCACAAAGATCTTTCTGCTTAACCCTGGTACAGACCCATTTGTCTGCCTTCTTTCCCAATTATTGAGGAGAGGTCAGATCAGAGTTCACCAGGTACTGGTGCAGTTGCTGATTCTGACAATTATTAAGGATGTGCTCCCCCATCAACAAATTGTATAGTCCTTCATAATCATGTACCTTATAAAGTCAGCCTTCCAGTGCCTTAATTGCATTGTCTATAAAGACAACCCAGTTTTGGGTGTGGGTCCCTAAAAGTAACCCTGTATTGCTCAGTGGTTAAACCAAACCTATCTACGAGGGCACTCTTCAAGACTGGGTAGTTGTCAGCATCTTCCTCTCTGACAGAGAGAAGTTTGTATCTACCTTTGTTAGCAAAGGAGAGCCACAGATAGCTGCCAACTGCTCTTGGGGGACCTTCTGAACTTTACAACCCTTCTCTAAAGCAGTAATCCATTTATGAATATCATCCCTCCTTCTGGTAAGGAGGGACTATCATGCCCATGTTCCTAACACCAAAGGAGGATTCCCGGACTCTAGGTATACTAGTGCTTAGATCATGGGACTCTGGTCCTAAATTCTTCCTAAACCTCTGGACTTCCAGGGTGTCATTATTAGGGACCAACTGCTCTTGCTTGAGCTTGGCTCTCTCAAGTTTTATTAGTTGGTATTCCCTCTCTAAGGAATCCTCTCTCTTGCTAGAAATGCAGGTCGGTATGGATGTGTCTGAGGTATTGGAATGGACAGAGGAAGATCTAGCCCTTCCCTGTAATCTTTGCACCTGCCCATGAGGAATGAAGGGGGAGTCTACCTCTAGGGACTCCCTCTGTACCAGTTAGACGAGAACGACTGACTAGAGCCCTCAGATGCCTATCCTTGGGTACCTAGCCTCAGTCCACATAATATTGATGCTGAGGCTGGTTCTAACTGCAGGTTAATTAGTTGTAATATCGCAGGGCTTAGATCAAAAAGGAAGAACCCGAATTGGCTAAAGTTAATCAGAAATTATGATATTATAGCTCTCAAAGAGACCTGGGATAAGGAGAGTAATTTTTGGATAGATGGATTTAAATCTTATTTCTTGCCTGCCCGTCCAACGCCGGCAGGCAGAGCAAAGGGGGGGTTTGATGTTTCTCTTCTCCATAAGGCTAAAAGGGTCAGTAACGTTGTTGGAGGCAACCTCTCATAACTGCTTGATAGCAGAACTTATTACCACTAACTACCCTAAAATATTGCTAATTAATTTCTACAATTCAGGGGAAAGCGAACATAGTAATGAGCATCTTTTTTATTTGACACATTTTTTAGAAATATATAGATCACAGCAAACCACTTATGTTCATATAATATTTATGGGTGATTTTAACATTCATTTGTGCGATTTTAACTGTCGAATCGATGAGGCCCATGGACCTTCATACTCGTCGCCACGCCATTTTGAACACACTCCAAAAGGGGAGGCTCTTGAAGATCTTCTTCTGGGTGCTGATCTCTATGAGCCAGGCTTTTACGACACCAGTGAGAGGGTAGCAACGTTTAAGGCGAGGGACAGGGAGACTGTTATTGACTACATATTTGTATCTCCCTCTCTGTTAGGGCACGTAGTTTTTTATAATGCGAAATGTTCTCCTTTTAGTGACCATAACCCTGTCATTCTTGAGCTGGATAAGGGTTTGGACCTTCTTTGCGCTTTAGCTAATGTTGGGAGGCCTAATCCTGTGATAACCAAAGACCAAGGGAGGAGGTTAAAATGGTCTAAGGTAGTCCCCGATCATTTCTTTGCTAATCTATGCATGAAGGCTAATACCGACATCGCTAAGTGTGTTGATTATTCTACCTCGGAGGATACAGTAATCATAGCCTTTGAAGCTATTTGTGGACAGGTTGCAACAGATCTAACTATTACAAGCAAGCCCAAATCCAACTCGGGGGAAAGGTGGTTCGATTTTAAATGCCCTAGGGCCCATCAAAACTTAAAAAAAGCACTGAAAGTTAAACCTAGAGACAAGGTACAGATAGCTAGGTTTAGAAAAGAATATAAATTAATGGTCCTGACCCGTAAAAATTAGATTAAATCAGAGGCCTGGGATGCCTTAATGTCTGCCGAAATATTAAAGGACAGCTCAAAGTTTTGGGCTATTGTTAATAGCCCGCTGTTCTCAGGGCAGGAGAATGGCAGTCTGAAAACTAACATCCCAGAGGACCAGTGGCTAACTCATTTTGAAGGCGTCTACGGGAGTAATGAAGTGTATGAGCCCTTTTTTGATCCCGACACTGGCAATGTTTTACCTTTGTTGGTTTTCAAAGAAGAAGATGTTGAGAGGGCAATAATGGAATTCTCTAGTAACAAGGCTCCTGGCCCGGACGGCGTCCCCGCCGACCTTTATAAGGGTAATGTTAAATTTTGGGCCAAAATTTTAACCAATGTTTTTAACTCTACAGTTGTCCAGGGGTTCCCTGTTTCATGGTCCCAGTCTATAATCATTCCTGTTTTTAAAAAAGGGCAGAGAGGGGACCCTAGGTGCTACAGGCCCATTTAATTGATAGACTCTACTGTTAAAATTTTAGGCAAGGTGGTTTTGCCCAGGTTTCGGATTGGGTCACTGAAAATGAGATCTTGTCCAATCTCCAGTATGGTTTTAGACCAGGCAGAAGCACTTTGGACCAGTGCCTTAATTTGTACCTATTGATAAACAAATAAACTGTAGCATCCAAAGGGGCCAAATACTTGGGCTTTATGGATTTATCTACAGCCTTTGATCTTGTGAACAGATCGAGGCTATGGTCCATTTTGCTTGATATATGGATCGATCCATGTCTGGTATATTTTTTAACTGATCTACATCGGGATCTGTTTGCGGCTGTTAGGGTGACCCAGGGGGGTAAATGCACACGACACTTTAAATCTGGTAGAGGAGTTCGTCAAGGCTGTATTTTGGCCCCCCTACTTTTTACGTTATGTATTAATGCCCTAGATAAAACATTGGACAAAGCCAGCTTGGACATTCCGCGTGTAGAGAGTAGGACCATTCCGGTCCTCCTATATGCGGACGACGCTGTGCTACTAGCTCGAACCCCTTTAGGTCTTCAGAGACTATTAAATTCCTTTGAGGCTTTCATGAATTCCCTGGATTTGGTGGTTAATATCCCCAAATCCCACGTTTTGACCATGGGTCAACGTAAGAATAAAGTTAGAACTTTTTATTGTAATGGGGCAGAGGTCACTAGGGTGAACGTTTTTACATATCTAGGGGTCCTGTTTGACAACAGTTGCTCCTGGGCTCCCCAGCTTATAGCCAAAAAAAATGCTGTGGTGAGATCATCGTCAGCCCTACTCAGTTTCGCCTGGCGATTGGAAGGCAAGCCCTGTGAAGCCATTCTCGCCATTTACAGGGCGAAATGTTTGGCCATTGCGACATATGGTGCAGCTCTTTGGGGGTATAAGCAAGCGGTAGGGGTGCAGATGGCTGAAAATAAATGTTTTCGCTCCCTTTTGTCCATCCCCCAATCCACCCCAACCTTTGCCATCCACCAGGAAGTGGGGATGGGATATGTGTCTTGGTGAGTCTGGCCCCCCTGGTTTGTTGGATAAAAACTTGGCGGAAACCTGAACTTACGTCAAACCACCAGATTTTAAGGGACTGTTCCACCTTAGACAAAGTTAGTGAAATACATTGGCTGTCATATGTTAAGGATATGTTTTTTAAACTTGGGCGTCCAGATATCTATTACGCTCCTGAAGGAATCAAGAAAACTGACCTAAAGTGGGTTAAAACACATTTCTTGAGCTTACTGGGGCAGGAACGGGAGGGCGAGGAAATAAACAAACCTCTGGTTGGGCCCATTACTTATTCATTTTATCTCCATCAATAGAGCCCTACTTAAGAATCGTGACTAAGCCCTTCCACCGCTGGCTCCTGATCAGATTTCGCTTCAACCTGATTCATTTTTCGCTGGGTAACTTTCCAGGTTGGTGTAAACCTAAGGACTCAGCCCCGTGTAATTGTGACAGTTTCTCAATTAAGGACACTACGCACTTTATAATGTTCTGTGATTTTTATACTGATATTAGTAAGAAGTTTTTAATTCCGCTCTTGAGAGGAAAGGGTTTTTTACAGGTCAGACCAGCCTTAATGTATCTTCAATTGTTAGACAATCCCTGGAACATTTTTAATATTGCTAGTTTTCTTGCAGCTGCTGTTCGCTCTAGGAGAAAAAGATTCCCATTGACGATTGAATTATGAATTTATTCTGAATTTTAAAATACTATGAAATTGTTTTATTTGATATACTTTTTAAATTTTAAATTTTTTCATATATTTGTGTAGCAATGGTTTATATTCTTGTATCGCCCAAATGTATTGTATTGTTTTGTGTCCTGTAACTGTACTTTTATAATTTTAATTAATCGAATAAAGTAGTTTTGACTGACTGACTGACTAGTAAATATTAGAATAATAAAATATAAACAGCACTGGGTTGAATGATTTACAACAAAACAAGAAGCGTAACACTGAAAATAAACATAACGCCCAGTGTAATGAAACCCTGCCCTATAGTAATGGGAGAGGGACCCAAACTATACACCCAGACTGGGTAAAAAGAAGTGTGTGCAGGGGCAACCTTAAGAGGAGTCTATACATTGTGTACAGTTACAATAAGTAGTGAAGATTTACGTAAATGTAATCCTTACAAGGTTGCACCTCGACTGGAGGTCAATAGGTATGCACATGAGAATGGGAAAGACCCAACAGACACACCTCACGGAGAGGTCGAGAGACATTGTGCATTGGAAATGCCGGACTGCATCCTCGCAACGTGTGAACCTTGAGGTAAAAGTGTGCACTGTAACTAAAGAGACATACCTTGTGGAGAGGTCAGTGTTGTGCACTAAAGCAGCAGGACTAAACCCACGTGAAACACCCCTTGAAGAGGTAAAAACATTGTACGCTGTAGCAGTGGGACTAAGACCCAAACCAAGGACCTCGTGAGGAAGCAAAAAGACTGTGCACCGTGACGAAAGTAAAAAATCTACGTTTCACACATCAAGTGAGGTGAAAAGGTTGTGCACTAATTGAGGTAAGTAAATACTAGAGTTAAAACACCTCATGTGGAGGTAAGTGCTATATGAACTCCAGTGAAGTGGCTATACTCCTCACGGCACCCTATGAAGGCAGTGGTAGAAGTGGGCGGGGACGGAGGGGCATGGCGTGCCCCTACTTAAAAAAATTATTTCGGTCCGTTCCCCTACTTCTTTCATTCCAAAAAGCATCCCGGGACCGAAAGAATAGTCCAATTTAAAAAGGACAACTTTTTCTTTCTGCTTCCAGGGGCTGCTCGCACTTCTGTGTTGAACTCCAGAGACTGCAGCAGCCCCTCCCTGAGCTCGCAAAGACTGAGGGCGGCCCATTGTCATTCCGATTGAGGCCGATTACCCCTTTGGAATGACAATGCGCCGCCTTCTGCCTTTAGAAACAAATATAGGTGTTAAGCCAATACCAGGTTCAAGCATATATGTACATTTCCTCTTTACCACAGTGTGTCATCTGTCTTTACATTCGGCGCACTTATTTGTCAGGTGTGGAAAATAGCACCTTTTGGTAAGTTTTTGGGGAGTAACATTCAGATTTGGTGCTTAAACTGCACCAAACCTGCATGTTAATTTATGTAACTTAATTTTCCTATGTTCAGTTTAGGCAGGTTTTCCCTACCGACTTTGAAGGAATGGTGAGTTTATCGCACCCTCTAATTAACAGATGTAGTAAATGCCACCCAGCTCAAAACTTCCAACCTTCTCAAATGTGTTTACACAGGTGTCGTAAAACACTGACCTGTTCGTAATAGAGGCCTAAGCAGCATTGTGCTGGGAGGTGAGTAGGTTATTTAAAAAAAAGGAACATAACTGGAAATAGATATGAATAGTTGTAGTAGTCTGCAGTGGTATTCAGATTATAATTTTTGTGGGCTGGACTTAACAATTCTGAAGTCTTTTTACTGAGCGCAATTCGGCACTAGTTATTGGTCATGTGCAACTTGGAGAATGAAACCTTCTCTACCATAAATAAATGGAAAATCTCACTAGCTCTCTGATGCTGTTTGTCCTTCCTCTGGTTACACAAAAAAGTAGAAGCACACTACCTCAACAAATAGCACCACCATCCCATGTGTCTGGGGATTGGACTTTAACATCCACTGTATGTCTTTTTTGCAGCATTTAGGAAAACCTTACTTTAAAGCAAGGCAGTCGCGTATAGCCCTGCTGCATGCTCAACAGGCCTGAAGTAAACCTACCTGAACTTGTGGCCATTGCAACCTCGTCAAATGGACCGCACAGCTGTTATCTTTTTGATCCGATAGACCTAGAAACACTTGTTGAAATCTGTAAATTATGCATCTGAAGATGGATTTATAGAAAATGAGCTGACATCTTATAATGCATGTTAACGCTACACATGTGAGAAAAGGTAGGGCCGCTGTCGACCAAGAACCTTCAGTGTTTGCCCGGCGTTAGCCGCCTTTCATACCATCCGATATTACCAAACAAAGAGGCAGGCGCTGGAGACAGGAAGGCAAGAAACCGGAGTTTATTCTGACGGAGCAGAACACGTCAAATCAGACAACAGAGTATCTTCTCGAGGCGCTCTAACCGCATCTCTGAGGCCTGGCCTCTTATACACAGGTTTATGGCTTTATTACATTTATGACATCCGTGGTATTGCTTTGAAGTTCAAAAAGGCATCTTTGGAATCCCCGGTTCAGGCCCGTTCTCACACATATCTACAGTAGAGGTCCCCACCCAAATCTCAGCATGATGGCTATCGCGCAGCTGGACATTCCGCTGGGAACAGGAATGTGGGCGATCGGTCGGATCTAGGGGTGTGAAGGCATTGATTAATCCCCGCTCCTTTGATGTGGGGCGAGGTCCTACTGTAGGGGGCAATAAACTGCATCTGTTGAGCTAGGTGATGGCCTGGGGTCAGGCCGGACAATCGGGCAGGGAGGAAGAGGTTATCAAAAGGGTCTGTTCTATGAATGAGATGAAAGAGTGAGGGGGTTCAGCATGGGATGTGGCTCGGAGACAGGGTCGCGCTGGAGGTGCGTTTATGACCCAAGCAGGAGAGACCGGGGGCTGTCGGGGATGCTTGCGAGGCCGGGGAGTGAGGGGAAGAGAGAGACGCTGGCTATCGGGAGGGGGGCAGAGAGGCCATGGCAATCAAAATGGTTGCTGCTTACGCGCACGTATGGATCTGAAAAGGACAAGATGGCGCCGATAATGTTTACGCCACAATCCAGATTTTAACAGTCCTCCCTTTTCAACATATCTAGCCAGCTTGTCAATTTATGTCTATCCCCATTATATTACGTATTTCGATATCATACAAAGCTTTCATACGTTCAGCTTCGAAATTCGGAGTCTTAGGGCAAATACAGTTAGCGAACAGTGAGCACAGAGGCGGCAAGCATTGAATACCCAGGCAGAGTCCACATATTACGACGATTGGTATCAGTACGATCATGAACAACCTCCATCCCCAGTCCTTTACAGCACTCCAGAACCAACTCCCAAGTGACCATCCGTCTTGTTCCTGATGAACTTCTGAGGAGAGTCTGTGGAGGTGTTCAATGGCTTTGTAGACTGAGGGTGAATTGTCTGGTATGTAGGTACAACAGCTGGACCCGATGATACGGCATGCTCCTCCACGGTCTGCCAGAACCACATCTAGAACAAGGCGTTTTTGAAGAGCCACCAGACGGACCGCCTGAAGCTCGGCTGTATTGTTTGTGAGGATACCAGCTGTAATGTTCATCGTTGTTTCGACTGCCTGAGACAAATGCCGAATGGCACGACTGTTCGCCATCGGACCCCAAAGTGGAACAAGTCCCTTTATTGCATCCAAGAATTGTGCTCCAGTGGAGTCGGCCTGCTCAATGTCCTTTGCTAGTTTTTGCCGGTGATGGTTTTCCGGAGCCACATAGGTCGGAGGAAGGATGAAGGCAATGTAGCAGGTACCTCCCCAGCCCTTTGGGAGCCAGGTGTAAGCTTTTGTACCACAGACGAAGTACATGTTTGGAGAGGTGACAAAAGAGGGTGGGTCGGTCGAGTCCAAAGTTCTGGTGATGCGGCAAGCGCTGTGGCCCACCAGTTGTGTCCCATGGCCTGTGATGCATACAAGGCCCGAGACATTGACGACAGATAGGGCCACAGTCAGGGTGGCAGCCGTTCGTTTCCGGAGGTAGGAGAAGGTGGGTCTGGCTGGATTGTTGAATACTTGCATCTCCACCCTTTCTTTGGCGGGGATGTCCATGTGAACAGAAGCATTGGAGGATAGAGGGCAGAAGGGAGCAGCAGTTCTTCCGGTTTTGTTCAACCAGACCCCATGATAAAAGTGTGACATAGTTCCGCTGGAAGTGGCATTGTCTCTGTAGCTCTCTTGCAAGAGGATCAGCCAAGCAAGGCAGGAACCATGAACAGAGAAAGGTGAAGGGATGAAGGGGATGGAATGTCCGGTGGCATGTGGTATCAACCCACAGATCCAACAATTCGTGGCATTGGCAGCAAGGTTGTGTTGGTGCAGCAACTGTACGAAGGAGTTGTTCCAGAACTCCTTACGCCTTTCTTGGATTTGAGGTGAAAGAGAGACCAGGTAGTGTTCTTTCATGGTGGTAGGCTGTGCAGTCGTTAGAAATGTCTTATGAGCCGGTGCGTTCTCTTCCACGATCCAGAAGGTGGTCATGAGGAGGAGGCAAAAGAGAAGAGAGATAAGAAAAGCAATAGTCTTTGAGCTGTGCAACCTGTCAGTTTTCGGGTTTCTGTAGTGGGTCTTCGGATGTCCGGTTGCTTCCATCATCTTCGTATCGGGCGCTTCCATCACCTTCAAGGTGCTCGGTAGTGGGCAGAACCACAAACTTCGTTGGGCTTCTCTCCTGGCAACCTTAGTAGTGTTAGGCCACCAGTCTGAGAATTGTAACTTAGTCAGTGGTCTGCTTAGCCGAAGCTCCCTTCTTTCGTCGCAGGTTATATCCTTCTCTGGATGGCACAGTGGGATCAGGGAATTTCGCCAATTCGAGTGTCTCTGTCTCAGGGTAGCAGCTCAGGGATGGTCGGTCTTTGTTCAGGAGCTCTTCTTGGGTGGTCACGTCTTCGGTCGACGTCAGGGTCGGAGAGATTTTCTTGCAATGATGTGCATGCAGCCAATTTTGCTTCCCCTCCACTCGAAGAGCTGTTCGGGTGGTGATCAAGACTTGCCAGGGGCCCGTCCAGCGGGGTTCCAGACTCTTCTCCCGCTGGAAGTTCCGAATTAGGACGAAATCTCCAGGCTGGATGGTATGTCCGGGGCCCCTGGAAGCATCAGGGATGGCCTGCAGCACCTGATGATGAATAACAGACAGTGTTTTAGTTAGGTTATACAGATAGTCAGACATTAGGACGTCCGGGACGTCGTGAATAGATTTCTATTTGGGTGCAGACCAGATACTCATGGGCCGGCCGAAAACGACCTCGTAACGGGTCAAGTGGTGTTTGGTGGGGGTGGAACGCATTGACAGCAATGCCAGGGGAAGAGCGTCTGGCCATTTTAGTCCTGTGGTAGCCACTATTTTCGCCAGCTTTAGTTTTAATGTGGCATTGTGCCGCTCGACCAGTCCAGCAGATTGGGGGTGAAAAACTGCGTGGAATTTCTGTCGTACCCCCAATCCTTTCAGGATAAGCTGAATAACCTCGGCTATGAAATGGGGGCCATTGTCACTCCATAAAATACGGCAAAGGCCGTAGCGAGGGAAGAACTCTTTCAGTAGTACTTTTGCAGTGGCAATGGCAGTGTTGTCACGCGTCGGGTAGGCTTCCACCCATTTGCTAAAAGCGCATACAACAACAAGTACATACTTCAGTCCTTGACATCTCTCTAGCTGAATATAGTCCATCTGTAAGACTTCAAATGGGTGGTTGGGGACCCCAAATCCTCCTCGGGGTACGACAGTTCCTTTCCCAGGGTTGTGTTGCAGACAAACTAGGCATTGTTGGACAAGGCGTTTGGCTGAGTCTGTAATTTTGTCGTTATGCCACACTCGGGAGACAAGTTCAGCCATAGGGGCTGCTCCTATGTGTGCAGGGGAGTGAGCCATGGTCAGTATAGGGATCAAGTATGAATTGGGTAGCAACCATTTGTTCGTGTCTTTTGTCCGCCAGCAGCCTTCATCGTCCTTCAGTCCCACCCGTGCCCATTCAGTCAATTCGTGTGGTGCACTGGCTATCTGGATGTCCCTAATGGTCTCCCTAGCGTCCTTCCATTTTTCTGTTTGTGACCTGGTCACGTATATGCGTGTTGTCGTCCTATTCTCTGCTGTCGTCCGGGCGGTGAGGTCCGCCAGTGCATTCCCCTGTCCGACGATATCTGTCACCCTTTTGTGTGCCTGACATTTGATCACAGCAAGTCGTTTGGGAAGGAGAACTGCTTCAGTCAGAGCGGAGACTAGATCTCCGTGTAGGATGGGGGTGTCGTGTGAGGTCAGGAATCCCCTTTCCTTCCAAAGGAGCCCGAAATGATGCACCACCCCGAAGGCATACTGGCTGTCCGTGTAAATGTTTGCTGTTGTCCCTGCTGCTAGGATACAAGCTCGTGTGAGGGCAATCAGTTCTGCTGCCTGTGCAGATTTCTGTGTGATGCGGGCGGTCTCAACTACAGTTCGGGCTGTGGTGACTGCATACCCAACTGAGGTGGTGCCATCGGTGAGTTTGATGCAAGAGCCATCCACCCATAGCTCTCCGTCAGGATCTGGGAAAGCTATGTCTCGAAGGTCCACTCTACTCCTAGTCTGTTCGTCCGTGAGGGTCACGCAGTCATGTATAGGGGGCACATCGGGATCATTCTCAGGCAGAGGCAACAAGGTGGCTGGGTTCAGTGTGGTGCATCGTTTCAACGTGATGTGAGGTGCGAGCAGTGTCAGTTCGTACCCAGTCAGTCGTGCGCTGGTCAGGTGTTGTGTCTTGGTCTGGTTTAGGAGGGTCAAACAACAACAAGATCCCTATACCTGGGGTGATTAATACATTTCACAGACATGAGAAAACATCACTTCAGATTTTATTTTTAACATACCGAAGTGGACCCCTGCTATCTATCGCAGTGTGGTCAATCCTCTAATGTCTAATTGTCCCCACTTAATCTATTGTTCCAAAAAATTAAATACTAAGGCCTCTATACAACCAGTGTCCAGGGTGATGTCCAACAAATGTCTGCCTTCTTTACTGGCAGTACATCTATCCACACTTCACCACATGTGCATAAACCTAACAAGGAAAAATGTGTGGTGGAGAGGAAGGCACCTCACGGGCGAACAACCCTCGGGGATGTTGGCAGATGTTACCAACTCAAAGCCCCTTTCTCATCATCGGTTGCCTTTCAATCCAAACAAAAAACAAAATGAGTACAACACATAAACTGAAATACGTGTGCAGGTGCAAAATAAAGAGTATCACAACATTAACTCATAACGGACAGAGTGACATAAAATCGACAGCCACACCCACTCAATTACTTTATTCTTAGATTCAGTGTGAGCTGAAGAGTTAAAAGAGAGGTTGGTAGCTTAATATCGCCTACCAGTACCTGATACCGACATGTTTCACTGCCCCAAACATTTCGGCAGATTCATCAGGGTATTCAACACTCGGTCACTGCACCAATTTTTTGAACATCCTTTCTGGACACTGTTGGATCGAGACACAAATAAAAACCAGAGACATGCCCAAGGGTCAATATGGATTCATAGGTTTCCACATTAGAGTAATGGTTGCAAATATCCTTATAGTGATGTAGTTGTATAGTAATCATTATAATTACCCCAGGCCAGCATGGGCAACTCATACCGGCTGACCAAATCACACTTAGATTCGTGTAAAATCGATTGCACTGTCAATCTATAGGAAATGAGAAAAGATAGTATGAAACACTCAGACCCTATACAATGAAACTGCATAGCAGCGCTAATTTCACTCGTGTTTTATATCAAAGCCTTGAAAGACTTGGGGCCCGTGGCAACTTTAACTGTGCATTGTGACCACCAAGCACGGGCAGATTGGAATAGTATAAAACACTCAGACCCTGTACAATGAAACTGCTTAGCAGCGCTAATTTCACACGTGTTTTATAACAAAGCCTTGAAAAAATTGAAGCCCGCGGTAACCATAACAGCGCATTGTGACCACCAAGCGCGGGCAAATTGGAGTCTCATAGTCTCATGCAACGCGCCGCAACCGTCATCTTGTAACAACTTGTAGGGCGCGGTGCATCAAAACATAAACACACAAAGAAAACATGAAACGCCTCGTTATATAGCTTCAGTCCTAGCTGCGCAGTAACACTGCATGAACTGACTATTCGTTTGTTCCTGAAGCTGAATGTGGCCATCTCCCAGCCCCCACTCCTCACCGTACGTTATGGTAACAGGACCGTATCTCATCCCAGGAACCCCGCGTACTTGCCGGCATCTGTTTTTAAAGGTTACCGGCAAAGTCCGGTCACGTGCTCAATTGCGCATGCGCACACGGGAACGCTACAGTGTGGAATAGTAGCGCCATTTTGGAATGGCTTAATCCAGCGTTAGTCGCCCTAATGTCTGCAAGCCCCTATCCTCGGCCAAACTATTTACATGCTAATACTTTCATATTTATATTTAAATCTATGTAGGCCATCGCTGCACCCAACTGCCTGCAAATATGTATAGATGACTTGATTTCCAAATTCTCCATACAGTGATCAACACTTTATAGCGCCATCTTAGAGTGGGGCCACTCACCACTTCTATTTATTGTACAATCTGAGATGTTGCGCTATCTCATTACTGGGTACATTAAATGGTCCTTATTACAATCGCTGCCACGGCAGACATTAGTACTAGGTAAACTGCGCCAACCATCAAGAAATTAGACTGGGAGACGGGCAAAGGCGGGGGTGTCTCTCCATAACCAACTGCGTCAGGATTCCTCCCTGGTTACTACCAGTCAACCAACTGCGTCAGGATTCCTCCCTGGTTACTACCAGTCAATTCAGAGAGCAGTGTCTAGAACACAGGTACTAGCCCAATGGCTGGTTTATATGTTATAACAATAGTGCCAAGGATGGGTTTATCATGAGGCAGGATATAAGTGGTATCCCGCTCTCTCTCATTAACCCATACCATAATCCATTAACATGCAGGTACCCTCATGACAGAGCCTACCAGACGTCTTTCAGGGCAGACACCAACAACCTTGGAGGTGACGGTTGGTCAACAAGGAGCGCATAACAAAAAATGGGTGAGGGGTCTTTTCGGGTGTTCAGGGGGGACACCAAAACAAAGTGTTTCTTCTCAACTGGCCCTAAGAGGTCTATTTCACTCGATTCCACTCAAGGATTTCGTTCAGGCCTACACTGTCAGTGCGTTCTCTATATATCCATCTCGCTTCCTTGCTAAGCAACGCTGTCTCCATGTTTTGTGGGTTGCCTTTTATTACCTCTAGCACAGTCCATGTGAAATCATGTTTTTCTTTGTGGCAGTGTTGTACCAACTTCGTGGTCAGTTTGCCCGCCTTGATCGTACTCAGGTGTTCCTGAATGCGCACCTTGATTTTTCTCATGGTGAGGCCAATGTATTGGAGGCCACAGCAACATAGCAGTCTATAAACCACATTCGTGGTGTTGCAGTTGCTAAAGTGGTTAAAGAACCACACTTTCCCTGTACTCAAGGTCACACTATTGCTTTTTTTAGTGAGGGGGCAGACCGAACATGTCCCACAGGGATAGTGTCCCTTGGGCAAAGTAGTAGGATCTCTCTTCTGTGGTGCCGGGGTACGAGTATGGACTAGTTTGTCCTTAAGGTTGGTTGCTCTCTTAAAGGCAAATCTAGGTGGTGGCATGCGGAAGTCTTTTGTGGATAGTAAGTCTCAGTGTTTCCTGATAGACTGCCTGATTTTTGTTGCCATGGGGTCGAACGTCATAACCACCGGAAGGCAGTCTCTTTTCTCTTTGCTTGTGTGTTCCAGTAGGGCACTCCTAGGTGTATTAAGAACCCTTTTTCTAGCGTTCTTCACTACTTTACTGGGGTAATTGCGCTGCACGAGTTTAGTCGTAAGATCTTGTGCTTGCTCCAGGAAGCCACTCGTACTGGAGCAGTTCCTCCTGTACCTCAGGAATTGGCCCACAGGGAGGTTGTCGCGGAGGGCTCTGGGGTGATATGAATTGTACAGGAGGAGGGAATTCCTGTCTGTTGGCTTTTGATGTACTCTGGTATTCAGACCACCCTCCAACCCTGTCTCAATAACTAGGTCCAGATAAACCGCACTAGTGCGGCTGTAGGTCCATGTGAATTTTAGGCTCTCATCCTGCGAGTTGAGCCATCTCAGGAACTCCCCTAGGGATTCTTCAGTGCCCTCCCAGATACAGAGCACATCGTCTATATATCGCTTCCAGAGGCAAATGTGCCGCTGGAAGGGGTTGGTATCAGGATAGACGATGTGCTCCTCAAATCTACCTACATAAATACTTGCCAGGCTGGGGGCCATTGTCGCCCCCATCGATGTTCCAGAGGTTTGCAGGTAGATCTGGTCCTTGTATCCAAAGTAGTTCCTTGTAAGTGCCAGCTCAACACATTCCATGACGAATGATTGGGGCGCATCATA
Organism: Lissotriton helveticus; assembly: GCF_964261635.1. Taxonomy (NCBI): domain Eukaryota; kingdom Metazoa; phylum Chordata; class Amphibia; order Caudata; family Salamandridae; genus Lissotriton; species Lissotriton helveticus. Next base: position 1,252,392,948 of record NC_136070.1, read on the forward strand.
GGGCCACTCGAGGTCCCCCAGTGCGCGTGCTGCTGCCACCAGCGTCGCGTCCTGGGGGATACTCGTGTACAAGGACTCGATGTCGATGGTTACAAGGAACTGGTTGTTAGCGTCATAAGGGGTATTTTCTATGATGTTTAATACATCGGTGGTGTCCTTAATAAAGGACCGTTGGTTAATCACCGACTCCCGCAGGAAATAATCCGCAAACTGTGAAAGAGGCTCCAACACAGATTGTATCCCTGACACGATGGGCCTGCCGGGCGGGGGGCGGGTCGGCTTGTGAATCTTTGGTAAGATGTAGAAAGCTGGAGTCCTGGGGGTGTTATTCACCAGGAACTCCGCTTCCTTTACCGAGATCCATTTGTTGGTTTTGGCTCTATTAACCGTTTCTCTTATGGTTACGAGCAATTGATCCACCGGATCTTTACTCAGAGGTTTGTAGTTGGAACGGACATTCAATAGACGGAGCACCTCTGTCTCGTAATCCTGAGTGTTAAGGACCACCACCGCACCCCCTTTATCAGCTGACTTGATTGTCAACGAACGGTTTTTCTCTAGTCCTCTCACTGCCTCCCAGTCCTCTTTGGACATATTAGAGTGATGAGAGTGTTCCTGGGATTTCTCAAAATCCTCTATATCATTCAGGACTTTTTCCTCGAAGACAGACACTTCAGGGCCCACAGCAGAACCAATAGGACAAAAAGTCGACGGTTTCTTCAGGTTGGTACCTCGGAACGAATTGATGTCTTGTTCCTTCTCTTTTTGAGCGAAGAATTTCTTGAGCTTGATTTTCCTCAATGTTTCGTGAAACTCCACGCGACATTTGAACGAGTCATGTTTTGGGGTGGGGACAAACCCCAACCCTTTGTTGAGTACTCTTTCTTCACTAGTTGTCAAAATGTGATCTGAAAGGTTGACTACAATGCTCTCGTTTAATTGTCCGTTCGTCCCCGACTGCGGGTCACTCTGGGTGAGAATGTCTGTCATTGGGGTGTCGAGCTGCCTCTCCCTCGTCCTCGCCCTGTGGCGCCCCTCCCCCTGTTGTGGTTGGATATCTGTCCCTGCTCTAAAAAAGCACGTAATAGTGTACCCAAATCTTCGGTCTGGCGGTTTTGCTGATTAAACCGCACCCTACTATTTTGCTGGGGTTCCTCCTCCTCCTCACTCGAGGTGTTATCAAATGTCCAGTTGTTAGGTGTACGTCTCTGCTGTTGTCTCCCTCCCCTACCTCTGTATCTGCTATTTGTGTTCTGCTGGGCAGGTGCTTGTTGATAGTATTCTTTCTTCACGTAAGGGAATGCCCACTCGTGAGTATACCTTTCTAAGTTCTTTGTCAAACCTTTTATCTTCTGGTTGACCATATAGTTTTTATACTCAACAAGGTCGTCCTGGATTTTTTGCAAGTGCTCCTTGCTGTCCACTAGCGTGGTGTCTTTTGAGATCTTCTCTTCCAAATCGAGGATCTCTTTCAAGAGCTCCTCGCTCAGTCGCTGAGCGGTGCTGATGATAAGGATGAGCCAGTCCCTCGTGCACTTATTGGCAATGAAACTCCAATCCGTGCGGAATTTTTCGTCGTCGAGGAAAATGCGTGGCTCAATCCTGACTATGAGGCTTGGTGGTGCTACTCCCGCCGTGTAGTACTCTGTCATCAATGCACCATGCAATGCTATTCGGACCTGTTTTTTCTTTAATGTGGAAAGTTTCTCCCACTCTTCTCTCACAGATACGGATCCCCGTAATGGAGCCCCTAGCATCAACGAGGGGCCTGACAGAATCGCAGATATCTGCTCTTCCGAGAAGGCCAGGCAGTGCTTATCCATTTATATCAACACTATCAAAACAACCCAGAAGGTTAAAAAACCAAAAGCAGCGTATCTTCCGGGTGGGGACAGGGACAAAAGTTCCACCCAAGGGAAAATAGAGGAGTAATTCTGTATATGTGCAACCAACCCCAACCAAGGGGAACCTGGCAAGGCCACAAGGGCCGAGCTACTGACTATCTCAATGGCACGTCTCTGCGGTTTAAAAAGTTTCAATTTTTAGACTCTCACGGCTGAGCCGCCGTTCAACACAAACAATAACACGAAGGAGCCAAGAAGGAGCCAAGAGGGATCTGGAAAGGTATATAAGGGATCGCCCTCCACTCTAAACAGTCAAACAACAACAAGATCCCTATACCTGGGGTGATTAATACATTTCACAGACATGAGAAAACATCACTTCAGATTTTATTTTTAACATACCGAAGTGGACCCCTGCTATCTATCGCAGTGTGGTCAATCCTCTAATGTCTAATTGTCCCCACTTAATCTATTGTTCCAAAAAATTAAATACTAAGGCCTCTATACAACCAGTGTCCAGGGTGATGTCCAACAAATGTCTGCCTTCTTTACTGGCAGTACATCTATCCACACTTCACCACATGTGCATAAACCTAACAAGGAAAAATGTGTGGTGGAGAGGAAGGCACCTCACGGGCGAACAACCCTCGGGGATGTTGGCAGATGTTACCAACTCAAAGCCCCTTTCTCATCATCGGTTGCCTTTCAATCCAAACAAAAAACAAAATGAGTACAACACATAAACTGAAATACGTGTGCAGGTGCAAAATAAAGAGTATCACAACATTAACTCATAACGGACAGAGTGACATAAAATCGACAGCCACACCCACTCAATTACTTTATTCTTAGATTCAGTGTGAGCTGAAGAGTTAAAAGAGACCGTTGGTTAATCACCGACTCCCGCAGGAAATAATCCGCAAACTGTGAAAGAGGCTCCAACACAGATTGTATCCCCGACACGATGGGCCTGCCGGGCGGGGGGCGGGTCGGCTTGTGAATCTTTGGTAAGATGTAGAAAGCTGGAGTCCTGGGGGTGTTATTCACCAGGAACTCCGCTTCCTTTACCGAGATCCATTTGTTGGTTTTGGCTCTATTAACCATTTCTCTTATGGTTACGAGCAATTGATCCACCGGATCTTTACTCAGAGGTTTGTAGTTGGAACGGACATTCAATAGACGGAGCACCTCTGTCTCGTAATCCTGAGTGTTAAGGACCACCACCGCACCCCCTTTATCAGCTGACTTGATTGTCAACGAACGGTTTTTCTCTAGTCCTCTCACTGCCTCCCAGTCCTCTTTGGACATATTAGAGTGATGAGAGTGTTCCTGGGATTTCTCAAAATTCTCTATATCATTCAGGACTTTTTCCTCAAAGACAGACACTTCAGGGCCCACAGCAGAACCAATAGGACAAAAAGTCGACGGTTTCTTCAGGTTGGTACCTCGGAACGAATTGATGTCTTGTTCCTTCTCTTTTTGAGCGAAGAATTTCTTGAGCTTGATTTTCCTCAATGTTTCGTGAAACTCCACGCGACATTTGAACGAGTCATGTTTTGGGGTGGGGACAAACCCCAACCCTTTGTTGAGTACTCTTTCTTCACTAGTTGTCAAAATGTGATCTGAAAGGTTGACTACAATGCTCTCGTTTAATTGTCCGTTCGTCCCCGACTGCGGGTCACTCTGGGTGAGAATGTCTGTCATTGGGGTGTCGAGCTGCCTCTCCCTCGTCCTCGCCCTGTGGCGCCCCTCCCCCTGTTGTGGTTGGATCTCTGTCCCTGCTCTAAAAAAGCACGTAATAGTGTACCCAAATCTTCGGTCTGGCGGTTTTGCTGATTAAACCGCACCCTACTATTTTGCTGGGGTTCCTCCTCCTCCTCACTCGAGGTGTTATCAAATGTCCAGTTGTTAGGTGTACGTCTCTGTGCTCCTCAAATCTACCTACATAAATACATGCCAGGCTGGGGGCCATTGTCGCCCCCATCGATGTTCCAGAGGTTTGCAGGTAGATCTGGTCCTTGTATCCAAAGTAGTTCCTTGTAAGTGCCAGCTCAACACATTCCATGACGATGTGTTGAGCTGGCACTTACAAGGAACTACTTTGGATACAAGGACCAGGTCTACCTGCAAACCTCTGGAACATCGATGGGGGCGACAATGGCCCCCAGCCTGGCATGTATTTATGTAGGTAGATTTGAGGAGCACATCGTCTATCCTGATACCAACCCCTTCCAGCGGCACATTTGCCTCTGGAAGCGATATATAGACGATGTGCTCTGTATCTGGGAGGGCACTGAAGAATCCCTAGGGGAGTTCCTGAGATGGCTCAACTCGCAGGATGAGAGCCTAAAATTCACATGGACCTACAGCCGCACTAGTGCGGTTTATCTGGACCTAGTTATTGAGACAGGGTTGGAGGGTGGTCTGAATACCAGAGTACATCAAAAGCCAACAGACACGAATTCCCTCCTCCTGTACAATTCGTATCACCCCAGAGCCCTCCGCGACAACCTCCCTGTGGGCCAATTCCTGAGGTACAGGAGGAACTGCTCCAGTACGAGTGGCTTCCTGGAGCAAGCACAAGATCTTACGACTAAACTCGTGCAGCGCAATTACCCCAGTAAAGTAGTGAAGAACGCTAGAAAAAGGGCTCTTAATACACCTAGGAGTGCCCTACTGGAACACACAAGCAAAGAGAAAAGAGACTGCCTTCCGGTGGTTATGACGTTCGACCCCATGGCAACAAAAATCAGGCAGTCTATCAGGAAACACTGGGACTTACTATCCACAAAAGACTTCCGCATGCCACCACCTAGATTTGCCTTTAAGAGAGCAACCAACCTTAAGGACAAACTAGTCCATACTCGTACCCCGGCACCACAGAAGAGAGATCCTACTACTTTGCCCAAGGGACACTATCCCTGTGGGACATGTTCGGTCTGCCCCCTCACTAAAAAAAGCAATAGTGTGACCTTGAGTACAGGGAAAGTGTGGTTCTTTAACCACTTTAGCAACTGCAACACCACGAATGTGGTTTATAGACTGCTATGTTGCTGTGGCCTCCAATACATTGGCCTCACCACGAGAAAAATCAAGGTGCGCATTCAGGAACACCTGAGTACGATCAAGGCGGGCAAACTGACCACGAAGTTGGTACAACACTGCCACAAAGAAAAACATGATTTCACATGGACTGTGCTAGAGGTAATAAAAGGCAACCCACAAAACATGGAGACAGCGTTGCTTAGCAAGGAAGCGAGATGGATATATAGAGAACGCACTGACAGTGTAGGCCTGAACGAAATCCTTGAGTGGAATCGAGTGAAATAGACCTCTTAGGGCCAGTTGAGAAGAAACACTTTGTTTTGGTGTCCCCCCTGAACACCCGAAAAGACCCCTCACCCATTTTTTGTTATGCGCTCCTTGTTGACCAACCGTCACCTCCAAGGTTGTTGGTGTCTGCCCTGAAAGACGTCTGGTAGGCTCTGTCATGAGGGTACCTGCATGTTAATGGATTATGGTATGGGTTAATGAGAGAGAGCGGGATACCACTTATATCCTGCCTCATGATAAACCCATCCTTGGCACTATTGTTATAACATATAAACCAGCCATTGGGCTAGTACCTGTGTTCTAGACACTGCTCTCTGAATTGACTGGTAGTAACCAGGGAGGAATCCTGACGCAGTTGGTTGACTGGTAGTAACCAGGGAGGAATCCTGACGCAGTTGGTTATGGAGAGACACCCCCGCCTTTGCCCGTCTCCCAGTCTAATTTCTTGATGGTTGGCGCAGTTTACCTAGTACTAATGTCTGCCGTGGCAGCGATTGTAATAAGGACCATTTAATGTACCCAGTAATGAGATAGCGCAACATCTCAGATTGTACAATAAATAGAAGTGGTGAGTGGCCCCACTCTAAGATGGCGCTATAAAGTGTTGATCACTGTATGGAGAATTTGGAAATCAAGTCATCTATACATATTTGCAGGCAGTTGGGTGCCGCGATGGCCTACATAGATTTAAATATAAATATGAAAGTATTAGCATGTAAATAGTTTGGCCGAGGATAGGGGCTTGCAGACATTAGGGCAACTAACGCTGGATTAAGCCATTCCAAAATGGCGCTACTATTCCACACTGTAGCGTCCCCGTGTGCGCATGCGCAATTGAGCACGTGACCGGACTTTGCCGGTAACCTTTAAAAACAGATGCCGGCAAGTACGCGGGGTTCCTGGGATGAGATACGGTCCTGTTACCATAACGTACGGTGAGGAGTGGGGGCTGGGAGATGGCCACATTCAGCTTCAGGAACAAACGAATAGTCAGTTCATGCAGTGTTACTGCGCAGCTAGGGCTGAAGCTATATAACGAGGCGCTTCATGTTTTCTTTGTGTGTTTATGTTTTGATGCACCGCGCCCTACAAGTTGTTACAAGATGACGGTTGCGGCGCGTCGCATGAGACTATGAGACTCCAATTTGCCCGCGCTTGGTGGTCACAATGCGCTGTTATGGTTACCGCGGGCTTCAATTTTTTCAAGGCTTTGTTATAAAACACGTGTGAAATTAGCGCTGCTATGCAGTTTCATTGTACAGGGTCTGAGTGTTTTATACTATTCCAATCTGCCCGTGCTTGGTGGTCACAATGCACAGTTAAGGTTGCCACGGGCCCCAAGTCTTTCAAGGCTTTGATATAAAACACGAGTGAAATTAGCGCTGCTATGCAGTTTCATTGTATAGGGTCTGAGTGTTTCATACTATCTTTTCTCATTTCCTATAGATTGACAGTGCAATCGATTTTACACGAATCTAAGTGTGATTTGGTCAGCCGGTATGAGTTGCCCATGCTGGCCTGGGGTAATTATAATGATTACTATACAACTACATCACTATAAGGATATTTGCAACCATTACTCTAATGTGGAAACCTATGAATCCATATTGACCCTTGGGCATGTCTCTGGTTTTTATTTGTGTCTCGATCCAACAGTGTCCAGAAAGGATGTTCAAAAAATTGGTGCAGTGACCGAGTGTTGAATACCCTGATGAATCTGCCGAAATGTTTGGGGCAGTGAAACATGTCGGTATCAGGTACTGGTAGGCGATATTAAGCTACCAACCTCTCTTTTAACTCTTCAGCTCACACTGAATCTAAGAATAAAGTAATTGAGTGGGTGTGGCTGTCGATTTTATGTCACTCTGTCCGTTATGAGTTAATGTTGTGATACTCTTTATTTTGCACCTGCACACGTATTTCAGTTTATGTGTTGTACTCATTTTGTTTTTTGTTTGGATTGAAAGGCAACCGATGATGAGAAAGGGGCTTTGAGTTGGTAACATCTGCCAACATCCCCGAGGGTTGTTCGCCCGTGAGGTGCCTTCCTCTCCACCACACATTTTTCCTTGTTAGGTTTATGCACATGTGGTGAAGTGTGGATAGATGTACTGCCAGTAAAGAAGGCAGACATTTGTTGGACATCACCCTGGACACTGGTTGTATAGAGGCCTTAGTATTTAATTTTTTGGAACAATAGATTAAGTGGGGACAATTAGACATTAGAGGATTGACCACACTGCGATAGATAGCAGGGGTCCACTTCGGTATGTTAAAAATAAAATCTGAAGTGATGTTTTCTCATGTCTGTGAAATGTATTAATCACCCCAGGTATAGGGATCTTGTTGTTGTTTGACTGTTTAGAGTGGAGGGCGATCCCTTATATACCTTTCCAGATCCCTCTTGGCTCCTTCTTGGCTCCTTCGTGTTATTGTTTGTGTTGAACGGCGGCTCAGCCGTGAGAGTCTAAAAATTGAAACTTTTTAAACCGCAGAGACGTGCCATTGAGATAGTCAGTAGCTCGGCCCTTGTGGCCTTGCCAGGTTCCCCTTGGTTGGGGTTGGTTGCACATATACAGAATTACTCCTCTATTTTCCCTTGGGTGGAACTTTTGTCCCTGTCCCCACCCGGAAGATACGCTGCTTTTGGTTTTTTAACCTTCTGGGTTGTTTTGATAGTGTTGATATAAATGGATAAGAACTGCCTGGCCTTCTCGGAAGAGCAGATATCTGCGATTCTGTCAGGCCCCTCGTTGATGCTAGGGGCTCCATTACGGGGATCCGTATCTGTGAGAGAAAAGTGGGAGAAACTTTCCACATTAAAGAAAAAACAGGTCCGAATAGCATTGCATGGTGCATTGATGACAGAGTACTACACGGCGGGAGTAGCACCACCAAGCCTCATAGTCAGGATTGAGCCACGCATTTTCCTCGACGACGAAAAATTCCGCACGGATTGGAGTTTCATTGCCAATAAGTGCACGAGGGACTGGCTCATCCTTATCATCAGCACCGCTCAGCGACTGAGCGAGGAGCTCTTGAAAGAGATCCTCAATTTGGAAGAGAAGATCTCAAAAGACACCACGCTAGTGGACAGCAAGGAGCACTTGCAAAAAATCCAGGACGACCTTGTTGAGTATAAAAACTATATGGTCAACCAGAAGATAAAAGGTTTGACAAAGAACTTAGAAAGGTATACTCACGAGTGGGCATTCCCTTACGTGAAGGAAGAATACTATCAACAAGCACCTGCCCAGCAGAACACAAATAGCAGATACAGAGGTAGGGGAGGGAGACAACAGCAGAGACGTACACCTAACAACTGGACATTTGATAACACCTCGAGTGAGGAGGAGGAGGAACCCCAGCAAAATAGTAGGGTGCGGTTTAATCAGCAAAACCGCCAGACCGAAGATTTGGGTACACTATTACGTGCTTTTTTAGAGCAGGGACAGAGATCCAACCACAACAGGGGGAGGGGCGCCACAGGGCGAGGACGAGGGAGAGGCAGCTCGACACCCCAATGGCAGACATTCTCACCCAGAGTGACCCGCAGTCGGGGACGGACGGACAATTAAACGAGAGCATTGTAGTCAACCTTTCAGATCACATTTTGACAACTAGTGAAGAAAGAGTACTCAACAAAGGGTTGGGGTTTGTCCCCACCCCAAAACATGACTCGTTCAAATGTCGCGTGGAGTTTCACGAAACATTGAGGAAAATCAAGCTCAAGAAATTCTTCGCTCAAAAAGAGAAGGAACAAGACATCAATTCGTTCCGAGGTACCAACCTGAAGAAACCGTCGACTTTTTGTCCTATTGGTTCTGCTGTGGGCCCTGAAGTGTCTGTCTTCGAGGAAAAAGTCCTGAATGATATAGAGAATTTTGAGAAATCCCAGGAACACTCTCATCACTCTAATATGTCCAAAGAGGACTGGGAGGCAGTGAGAGGACTAGAGAAAAACCGTTCGTTGACAATCAAGTCAGCTGATAAAGGGGGTGCGGTGGTGGTCCTTAACACTCAGGATTACGAGACAGAGGTGCTCCGTCTATTGAATGTCCGTTCCAACTACAAACCTCTGAGTAAAGATCCGGTGGATCAATTGCTCGTAACCATAAGAGAAATGGTTAATAGAGCCAAAACCAACAAATGGATCTCGGTAAAGGAAGCGGAGTTCCTGGTGAATAACACCCCCAGGACTCCAGCTTTCTACATCTTACCAAAGATTCACAAGCCGACCCGCCCCCCGCCCGGCAGGCCCATCGTGTCGGGGATACAATCTGTGTTGGAGCCTCTTTCACAGTTTGCGGATTATTTCCTGCGGGAGTCGGTGATTAACCAACGGTCCTTTATTAAGGACACCACCGATGTATTAAACATCATAGAAAATACCCCTTATGACGCTAACAACCAGTTCCTTGTAACCATCGACATCGAGTCCTTGTACACGAGTATCCCCCAGGACGCGACGCTGGTGGCAGCAGCACGCGCACTGGGGGACCTCGAGTGGCCCTATGATGCGCCCCAATCATTCGTCATGGAATGTGTTGAGCTGGCACTTACAGGGAACTACTTTGGATACAAGGACCAGATCTACCTGCAAACCTCTGGAACATCGATGGGGGCGACAATGGCCCCCAGCCTGGCATGTATTTATGTAGGTAGATTTGAGGAGCACATCGTCTATCCTGATACCAACCCCTTCCAGCGGCACATTTGCCTCTGGAAGCGATATATAGACGATGTGCTCTGTATCTGGGAGGGCACTGAAGAATCCCTAGGGGAGTTCCTGAGATGGCTCAACTCGCAGGATGAGAGCCTAAAATTCACATGGACCTACAGCCGCACTAGTGCGGTTTATCTGGACCTAGTTATTGAGACAGGGTTGGAGGGTGGTCTGAATACCAGAGTACATCAAAAGCCAACAGACAGGAATTCCCTCCTCCTGTACAATTCATATTACCCCAGAGCCCTCCGCGACAACCTCCCTGTGGGCCAATTCCTGAGGTACAGGAGGAACTGCTCCAGTACGAGTGGCTTCCTGGAGCAAGCACAAGATCTTACGACTAAACTCGTGCAGCGCAATTACCCCAGTAAAGTAGTGAAGAACGCTAGAAAAAGGGCTCTTAATACACCTAGGAGTGCCCTACTGGAACACACAAGCAAAGAGAAAAGAGACTGCCTTCCGGTGGTTATGATGTTCGACCCCATGGCAACAAAAATCAGGCAGTCTATCAGGAAACACTGGGACTTACTATCCACAAAAGACTTCCGCATGCCACCACCTAGATTTGCCTTTAAGGCAATACATTGGCCTCACCACGAGAAAAATCAAGGTGCGCATTCAGGAACACCTGAGTACGTTCAAGGCGGGCAAACTGACCACGAAGTTGGTACAACACTGCCACAAAGAAAAACATGATTTCACATGGACTGTGCTAGAGGTAATAAAAGGCAACCCACAAAACATGGAGACAGCGTTGCTTAGCAAGGAAGCGAGATGGATATATAGAGAACGCACTGACAGTGTAGGCCTGAACGAAATCCTTGAGTGGAATCGAGTGAAATAGACCTCTTAGGGCCAGTTGAGAAGAAACACTTTGTTTTGGTGTCCCCCCTGAACACCCGAAAAGACCCCTCACCCATTTTTTGTTATGCGCTCCTTGTTGACCAACCGTCACCTCCAAGGTTGTTGATGTCTGCCCTGAAAGACGTCTGGTAGGCTCTGTCATGAGGGTAACTGCATGTTAATGGATTATGGTATGGGTTAATGAGAGAGAGCGGGATACCACTTATATCCTGCCTCATGATAAACCCATCCTTGGCACTATTGTTATAACATATAAACCAGCCATTGGGCTAGTACCTGTGTTCTAGACACTGCTCTCTGAATTGACTGGTAGTAACCAGGGAGGAATCCTGACGCAGTTGGTTGACTGGTAGTAACCAGGGAGGAATCCTGACGCAGTTGGTTATGGAGAGACACCCCCGCCTTTGCCCGTCTCCCAGTCTAATTTCTTGATGGTTGGCGCAGTTTACCTAGTACTAATGTCTGCCGTGGCAGCGATTGTAATAAGGACCATTTAATGTACCCAGTAATGAGATAGCGCAACATCTCAGATTGTACAATAAATAGAAGTGGTGAGTGGCCCCACTCTAAGATGGCGCTATAAAGTGTTGATCACTGTATGGAGAATTTGGAAATCAAGTCATCTATACATATTTGCAGGCAGTTGGGTGCCGCGATGGCCTACATAGATTTAAATATAAATATGAAAGTATTAGCATGTAAATAGTTTGGCCGAGGATAGGGGCTTGCAGACATTAGGGCGACTAACGCTGGATTAAGCCATTCCAAAATGGCGCTACTATTCCACACTGTAGCGTCCCCGTGTGCGCATGCGCAATTGAGCACGTGACCGGACTTTGCCGGTAACCTTTAAAAACAGATGCCGGCAAGTACGCGGGGTTCCTGGGATGAGATACGGTCCTGTTACCATAACGTACGGTGAGGAGTGGGGGCTGGGAGATGGCCACATTCAGCTTCAGGAACAAACGAATAGTCAGTTCATGCAGTGTTACTGCGCAGCTAGGGCTGAAGCTATATAACGAGGCGCTTCATGTTTTCTTTGTGTGTTTATGTTTTGATGCACCGCGCCCTACAAGTTGTTACAAGATGACGGTTGCGGCGCATTGCATGAGACTATGAGACTCCAATTTGCCCGCGCTTGGTGGTCACAATGCGCTGTTATGGTTACCGCGGGCTTCAATTTTTTCAAGGCTTTGTTATAAAAACACGTGTGAAATTAGCGCTGCTATGCAGTTTCATTGTACAGGGTCTGAGTGTTTTATACTATTCCAATCTGCCCGTGCTTGGTGGTCACAATGCACAGTTAAGGTTGCCACGGGCCCCAAGTCTTTCAAGGCTATGATATAAAACACGAGTGAAATTAGCGCTGCTATGCAGTTTCATTGTATAGGGTCTGAGTGTTTCATACTATCTTTTCTCATTTCCTATAGATTGACAGTGCAATCGATTTTACACGAATCTAAGTGTGATTTGGTCAGCCGGTATGAGTTGCCCATGCTGGCCTGGGGTAATTATAATGATTACTATACAACTACATCACTATAAGGATATTTGCAACCATTACTCTAATGTGGAAACCTATGAATCCATATTGACCCTTGGGCATGTCTCTGGTTTTTATTTGTGTCTCGATCCAACAGTGTCCAGAAAGGATGTTCAAAAAATTGGTGCAGTGACCGAGTGTTGAATACCCTGATGAATCTGCCGAAATGTTTGGGGCAGTGAAACATGTCGGTATCAGGTACTGGTAGGCGATATTAAGCTACCAACCTCTCTTTTAACTCTTCAGCTCACACTGAATCTAAGAATAAAGTAATTGAGTGGGTGTGGCTGTCGATTTTATGTCACTCTGTCCGTTATGAGTTAATGTTGTGATACTCTTTATTTTGCACCTGCACACGTATTTCAGTTTATGTGTTGTACTCATTTTGTTTTTTGTTTGGATTGAAAGGCAACCGATGATGAGAAAGGGGCTTTGAGTTGGTAACATCTGCCAACATCCCCGAGGGTTGTTCGCCCGTGAGGTGCCTTCCTCTCCACCACACATTTTTCCTTGTTAGGTTTATGCACATGTGGTGAAGTGTGGATAGATGTACTGCCAGTAAAGAAGGCAGACATTTGTTGGACATCACCCTGGACACTGGTTGTATAGAGGCCTTAGTATTTAATTTTTTGGAACAATAGATTAAGTGGGGACAATTAGACATTAGAGGATTGACCACACTGCGATAGATAGCAGGGGTCCACTTCGGTATGTTAAAAAAAAAATCTGAAGTGATGTTTTCTCATGTCTGTGAAATGTATTAATCACCCCAGGTATAGGGATCTTGTTGTTGTTTGACTGTTTAGAGTGGAGGGCGATCCCTTATATACCTTTCCAGATCCCTCTTGGCTCCTTCGTGTTATTGTCTGGTTTAGGAGGGTGTCAACAGCATGGGGCACTAGTACCGTGAGGTAATTCGAGAGTACGATCCCCTCACTTTGTCGGATAGAGACAGCAGCAGCAGCTACCGCTCGAAGGCAGGCAGGCAAAGCTCTCGCTACAGGGTCAAGAGTGGCAGAGAAATAGGCACATGGTCGTTGTTTGGGGCCGATGGTTTGGGTCAGGACAGACAAAGCGCATCCCTCCCTTTCGTGGGTGTAGAGAGAGAAGGGTTTTGTATAATCAGGGGTTCCTAGGACTGGTGCTGAACAAAGGGCGTCTCGTAGTTCCTTGAAGGAGGATTGGCATTCAGGGGTCCAAGGGAGCGGGAAGGGAACATCTTTAGCCAGTAGGGAAAGTAGTGGTTTCACAATGAGGCTGAAATTTGGCAACCATTGTCGACAGAAGGAGGTGAGGCCTACCAAAGAGCGGACTTGCTTCGGGGTTCTAGGGATAGGGGTCTCAAGAATAGCCTGAATTCGATCGGGTGTAAGTTTTCTCCCATCTTTGGACAAGAGGTGGCCTAGGTAAGTAACTTGAGGTTGGCAGAATTGCAACTTCTTCTTGGAGACCTTGTGGCCGTTTTCCGCGAGGAAGTGCAGGAGTTGGATGGTGGCTGTGACTGCAAGTGGAGTGGTGTCGGCCGCCAAAAGGATATCATCGACGTACTGTATCAACACTACTCCGTCCGGTAACTGGACTGCATCCAGCTGTCTCTTGAGGGCCTGGCTGTAGATGCTTGGACTTTCAGTGTAGCCTTGGGGTGCTCTACAAAATCTATATGAGCGGGATTTTAAAGTGAAGCCGAAAAGGTAGCGGCTGTCTGAGTGGATGGGGATGGAGAAAAATGCGTTCTTGAGATCGATTACCGTGAAGGTGGTGGCAGTGGAAGGAATCAGGGTCAGAATGGTGGTGATGTCAGAGACTACAGGGTACTGAGGTACGACTACTTTGTTGACTTCTCGTAGGTCGATGATGAAGCGGTACGCTTTTTCATCTCCCTCACCCTGCTTCTTCACAATGGGTAGGATAGGGCTGTTGCAAACATTGCTAACTACTTCTTCTACCACTCCTGCGTCTACCAGGGACTGGATGATTTTTACCAATGCCTTCTCGCCTTCCGGCGATATCCGATACTGTGGTGTGGTAAATAAAATATTACCCTGGCAGAATTTCTAGGCATTAACAAAGTATCATGCATCAAATGAGAGACAGGATCCGTGGTGTCCAAGTTAAAATGGGCTTTATTCCAATAACTCGAGTCAAAGGGAGAATCAGTTCCATCACCACAGAGGTTCAGGAAGGGTCTTCTAACAATTATTTACTGAACATGGGTTATATACATTTTATCTTGTACATAGGACGTAAGAAGGAACGCTCGAGGCAGAGCAGAGAGAAAGAGATAAGAACATGTGGGTGTACACTTTGATGAGTCATAGGTAGGTGATAGGTAGGTGTCATAGGTGGGTGGGTACTTAGAGGAGGAGTTTGCATGACCAGCTGGAACTCTGCCCTACTTGTGTGCAACTTGGACATGACGTGCAATTGACGTGTAACTGGGAGGAGAGCTGACTTTCAGTCTAGCAAGAGATCTCTTGTGTCAAGGCGACCAGCACATCTAGTACAACTGATATCTAGAGTCAGGGGATGTATTATCTGAAGCAATAGTTGTTCATCACTAAAAGACAGAGAGGGCATATTTATTCGTTCATTGCATGAGGGCTGTGAGCTCTTCTATGGATGCAAGCACTGTGATTTCATTTAAACAGAGAGAGAAAAGCTGGGCCCTATCTCAGCAGACGGGTTCTGTTTACCTTTTTCACCGGGCATGCAGATAACTGTTAAGCAAAATATACTGTCTTGGCAACCCTTACTGGGCTTCTTGCGGCTGAGCTAGAAGCATGCGAGGTCAGAGATACGTAACTGCAGCCTTCAGTGTGTCAGGAGTCATGAAAACATTAATTCAGGGACTGGTGGTTCAATCTGAACCACAAAAAGGGTTCAGTACGATATTTATTTAAAAGTGCACAATGCAAAATACAAAATGCAAATACATGGGCCTTATGTTAACTTAACGTTTGGGAGACTTGATGACTGGCATTTCTAATGCAGGACATGATTGCAGGGGCCTAGTGATTCAGGCCACTACGGGAAATGCATGGGTGACATGCACATGACATGGGGTACACGTAGGGGGCATCTTGGTCAGGCAAAATATCATTTTCCTCATTCCCTCCTTGTCCCCTACGTAACCCTTTAGGATACATCTATATTCATGAGACCGTATAGTTGATCATACAGAATCATTTGTTCATCTTTAACTCTTTGTTTACGTGGATGGGGAACACAGGCAGTGGCACACAGGCCGCAAATCGCCGGGCCACACTGCAGACAGAGACAGCAACCAAATATCATAAGTAGAATCACTCCTAGGAAAGACAATACTTTCCATCCCCAAGCAGATATTATACCCCAGAGCCAACTGGACCAGGTCCATGTGCCTGGGTCTTGATGTATGGCATGAGCAATTTTGTGGAGTCTTGTTATTGCTTCGTACACAGATGGTGCATTATCTGGGATGAAAATGCAACAACTAGATCGGATCACGCTACAGGCTCCGCCCCTATCCGCCAAGATGACGTCTAGAACGAGGCGATTTTGAAGAACGACAAGTCTAATAGCAGACTGCTCCTGGGTCAAGTTCGCCAGGGCAGATGCAGTTATATTTACAACTGTTTCAAGAGTCCTTGTTAACTTGCGTATCAGTTTACTGTTTTGGACGGGACCTATGAAGAAAAAGAAACCTTTGTTGAAATCTGTATATTGCTCCCAAGCTGTTTCAGTCTGATCAATCCCTGCGGAATCTGTCTCCCTCTTTTGTCTAACATGTTCTAGTCGTGAATCTCTATGATAATTGGATGGGGCTAGAAAAACTGGTGGCAATAAGAATGCTATATAACAAGTCCCACCCCAGTCTAAGGGCAGATGTACATAGGCTGTCTGGCCGCAAATGAAATAGGTATGGCGTGATGGTTTGAAAGAAGAAAGTCCTTTATCATTAAATTCTACTACAACTATACACTCGCTGTGTCCCATATGTACTGAGCCTTTCTTTCTAACACATAAATCACCTTCTGCTGGCAATTATACTGTTTACACCACTGAGGGAAAAACGTTCCATTTGCAAGCGTGACTTTATCTGAAGTCAATGAAACTTTTACATAAACATTTTCTCCGTGGCTCGTCAAGTTTTCTTTTTTTATTCTGCTTGCGAAGGAAGCCTCACTCAGCTGGAGAACAGCCAATAATTGTCCGCGGAAAAGAATTGGAGAATGGCCAATAATAACAAGACAGGCACGGCTCGAGGGAAAAAGCCCTCCCTTTACAAAACATCATTGGGAGTTTTGGGAGCACAGCCTCCTGTCGAACACTTATGTGTACAGGGTCTATCATCATGCGTCCTACGTCCGAGTCAGTCTTTGCCCATAGGTACAGAGGTAGGGTGTCGAGTAAGGACAAGTCAGCGTCAGTGATGGAAAACATGCGTTGTGTGTGACAAGATCTGAGCAGCGTTGGGTTGTCGTACAAAATGACTCGAACTCCGTCTTGTGAACACCTAATAGCTCGAAAATGTTTCAACAAGTCAAGTCCCATAATGGCGTCGGGGGTGTTGGAGGAGAGCAAAAACGTTGTGTCAGTGGTGTTATTGTCCAAGTTAAAAGAGTTCGGTGTGGACAAGGGATTAGTGGAGGGCGTTCCATCAAAACCTATTGATGTCACATGTGAGCCAGACAAGGGTGCCCTGGGAATCAATCGTTTAGACAATGCACTACGTGTTGCACCAGTATCTAGTATCTTAGTGGAGAAGTGTGGCTCAGGGGTTAGAGGCGGCAGTCCTGGAAGCTGAAATCGGTCCTGGACCAGGGTTCAATTCCCCGCCTCGGCGGGTCTTGGGCTAAAATATTCCACGGACTCGATAATTCTCGCTTCGGTGCCTACTCGACTCACGGGTTCACACTCTGCGACTCTGGGCAATAGCTTGCTTAATCTCCACTACCGCCCCTCGCGGCGGGATGCCTGGCTTTCACCTTGTGGATACCCTGCCGGGGTTATCTCACAGGGGAATACCAGGACGGGTTCCCTAAGCAAGCGCCGTGAGACCCCTTTGCGGGGGTGATACGTGCGCTATATAAGAAACCACGTTTACGTTTTTTACCAGAAATGGAGACTTCGTACCTAGGACCTTAGCGGTGACATAAGGACCTTGCTGGTCAACATAGAGCTCGACTGGATCCCTTCCTTGCCCTTGGCAGTCCTATGCAAAGTCGTGGGCATTGTCGCAGTCAGACTGTTGGTACTGATTCTGTCGGGGACGGTCAAACGTGTTCGGTCTGCCAGGTCTGTCATTGTTGGTGTCGGTTGTGTGCCCTCGTCCCTGTCCTCTATTTCTTGGCCCGCCCGCTACGTCTCTCGTGTCTTTATTTCTGAGTGCTTCTTGCAGAGCTGGACATTGAGACTTCCAATGGCCAAATCCTTTGCAAAACGCACACTGGTTCTCATCGAGGTCGGTTCGTGGAGCGCCGGGTGCGGGTGTGCGGTCTCTAGGGGGTGGATTTCTAGGAGCATTCGACTGGTAGTTCCCTCTATACTGTTCCCTTCATATAGTCACCCCTTGCAACTGAGCAATCATCACCCTCTCTTTCAAGTCCTTTTTCTTTTTCTCAGTCGCTCGATCGTTCTCGTTCTTTTGTCGCTCATAGTATTGAGCCATCTGAAGGATAGCTGCGGGCTTGGAGGCCGCCCAACTACTCTCGCTAGTCTGTAGTTTCTGCGAGACTTCTGGTGTCAGGCCTTTCACATAGTTCTGGACAAACAAGTGATGTCCGGTTGCAGTGGTCATGTCCTGGCCGCTGTAATCGGAGAACACCGTTTCAAACCGGGAGAAGTATTCTGATACGTCTTCCTGGGGTTTCTGGCGACAGGCCGTTACTATCGACCAGTCCACCTTCCTTTCTGGGACTAGGGTTTTTAATTTCTGCACGATCTTATCTGGTAGGTCTAGAATGGCTTTCAAAGGTTTCTGTCCCGGCTCTCGCTGTTTGTCTACATCACCGAGTTGTATCCAGGTATGTCTGAACAGCTCAAGGTGGTCGACTTTCCGGATTTGCTTCCACACATCGGCTGGCAGACATAACCCGAAAAACAAATCGATATCCGCTAGGGTCATAATCGTCGAACCCAAAGCGGTGGCTAATTCTGTATAGAAGGCTGTGGGGTTCTTTCGCAGATCAGGCAAGGACTTTCGGAAAGTCAGGATGTCTTGCCGATCCCATGGTTGGTAAACCCAGTTGTAAACGACCCTCCCTCTCGCATCTTGGAGGTTAATATCGTCGTGTGTTCCCTGTCCTCGTGGGGGGACCCAATAGGGAGCGGCCTCCTTTATGGCATCATAGTGTCAATTTTTTCTACTCTGGCTTCAGTCGCTGCAGGAGTCGTGGTGTTAGTCTCTGGTTTCAGTTCCGTGAGATGGCGGAAAACTTCAAGCGTACGCGTGAAGAGGTTCGTCACATCACACTCGCCCCCATCTCCGACATCAACTTTCCTATACAGAGTCGTTAGGTTTTCAGGGCCTTTTCCTTGGTACCGGTCCTCGTAGGCATTAAGGGTGTGGTAACAAAGGCGTACGACAAAGTGTCGTCTGTGGCTATTGGCATATGTATTGTACATATCCGTTACATAATCCTCACTTTCCTTTCGCACCACCAGTGTCTTTACAATCTTATCGATCCCAGCTCGTTCATCCTTATTTAATCTATTCGATCTCGCAGGGTCTTTCCTCCCAGCTTCGGGATCATCTGAAGTCGCTGCTCGCGCTGAGTGCGAGAGGTTCGGTCGGTGCAGAGGCCATGAGGACCGAGGCTCCGGCACTACTCTCGCCTGTCGTTGGGGGTTGCAGGTGCTGCGCTAAGGGTTGGGAAGGGGCATATGGAGGGGGCATGTAGATGATCGGGGGACCTAGTAGTAAATCATCGTTCGTTCGCTGTTTCGAAGGTAGCTCGGGATAAAGTGTAGAGGGTGTCCTGACGGGACACTGGCCCGATGATTCGGAATCTTGTTTTAGCTTGGTTTCCTCTCTTTCTTTTATTTCTTCCTTTAATTTGTTAGCGGATAGGTGAGCTGCTTTGCGTAATTCCTTTTCTAACCTGACCTCATTTCTTTTTTTCCGCTGTTCTGTTTCTTTGCGCCGCATGCCGAAGCTATCGAGCATAGTGGGTGTTGTCTTATTGTTATAAAGGGCTGTTCCCAGCGCGTTTATTTTATCGTTATCAAAGGATCCTATCAGTGGCCACTGATTTTCCCGATCCTTTATTGTGTATTTATGCCATAGCTTACTATAAGCCACGGCGACTAGTCCATATTTAGTAAACATGTCCTTATTAGGGGTGCCCTCCAGTGGAGCCGGATGGTTCACCTCTAATAAGCGGTCCGGGCTGAACCAACTACCAACAAACGGGGCGAAGATAGACATGACGGGTTACAAAGGGGACAAAAGTCTGCACTACCTATCCTTCACTATCCGCAAAGACTAAACAGAGTATTGCGACTCTGTGCTTGTTTGTGAATAGAGAATAACCCAAAGAGAACCAATTCCGAACGATCAATGTTCGGATAAACAATCAATCAAATGAGGGATAAATATAGGCACGACGGATTACAACGGGGGCAAAAGCCTGCGTTACCTATCCTTCACTATCTGCAAAGACTAAACAGAGTACTGCGACTCTGTGCTTGTTTGCAAATAGAGAATGATCCAAAGAGAACCAATTCCAAAACAGTAAATGCTTGGATAACAATCAATCAAATGGAGAGGGAAGCAGGCACGACGGATTACAATGGGGGCAAAAGCCTGCGTTACCTACCCTTCACTATCTGCAAAGACTAAACAGAGTATTGCGACTCTGTGCTTGTTTGCAAATAGAGAATCTCCCAGAAACAATCAAATGAGTAATACTAGTATTTTCAAACAATCAAACAATCAATTCGCAATTCGTCATGTTACACGACCTTACCCGGACCGCATGGACGGTTTCTCGTCTTCCGCTTCCAGCGCCCGATCGTCCTCTATTCTCCGTAATTGCTGTGGCACTCCTGATGGTTCCCAGTCAGGACCGTAGATCACTCGGGGGAGGTCTGCTCAGAACCGGTGAAGTTCGGATGATCGGCTGCCAGACGAGGGTCTATCGGGCAGGAGCTCTTCCCGATCGTTGCAGTCGTTCACTCTGTCGTTGGGACCTCTCCCACTGGATCCACGTGTCGCTGATGGGCCCCACGTTTGGGACGCCAATTGAGAAAAGGTAGGGCCGCTGTCGACCAAGAACCTTCAGTGTTTGCCCGGCGTTAGCCGCCTCTCATACCATCCGATATTACCAAACAAAGAGGCAGGCGCTGGAGACAGGAAGGCAAGAAACAGGAGTTTATTCCGACGGAGCAGAACACGTCAAATCAGACAACAGAGTATCTTCTCGAGGCGCTCTAACCGCATCTCTGAGGCCTGGCCTCTTATACACATGTTTATGGCTTTATTACATTTATGACATCCGTGGTATTGCTTTGAAGTTCTAAAAGGCATCTTTGGAATCCCCGGTTCAGGCCCGTTCTCACACATATCTACAGTAGAGGTCCCCACCCAAATCTCAGCATGATGGCTATCGCGCAGCTGGACATTCCGCTGGGAACAGGAATGTGGGAGATCGGTCGGATCTAGGGGTGTGAAGGCATTGATTAATCCCCGCTCCTTTGATGTGGGGCGAGGTCCTACTGTAGGGGGCAATAAACTGCATCTGTTGAGCTAGGTGATGGCCTGGGGTCAGGCCGGACAATCGGGCAGGGAGGAAGAGGTTATCAAAAGGGTCTGTTCTATGAATGAGATGAAAGAGTGAGGGGGTTCAGCACGGGATGTGGCTCGGAGACAGGGTCGCGCTGGAGGTGCTTTCATGACCCAGGCAGGAGAGACCGGGGGCTGTCGGGGATGCTTGCGAGGCCGGGGAGTGAGGGGGAGAGAGAGACGCTGGCTATCGGGAGGGGGGCAGAGAGGCCATGGCAAACAAAATGGTTGCTGCTTACGCACACGTATGGATCTGAAAAGGACAAGATGGCGCCGATAATGTTTACGCCACAATCCAGATTTTAACACATGTTGTGGCAGCATTATTTCACCATTTTGTCATTTTCATAATGTTGATACCTGGACAGAAGTTGCACCTCATAAGTATCATTTTAGATCCTAAAGGGAGTAATCGACAGACAGGAGAAGTGATGGGGCAGGAGCGGTGATCGGGCAAGAGTGCTGACCAGACAGGAGCAGTGAACGGCAGGAGCAATGAATGGGCAGGAGTGCTGACCTGACAGGAGCAACGAATGGCAGGAGTGGTGACCGGGCAGGAGTGGTGACCGGGCAGGAGTGGTGACCGGGCAGGAGAAGTGACGGGGCAGGAGAAGTGATGGGGCAGGAGTGGTGATTAGGCATGAGCAGGAGCGGTAATCGGGCGTGAGCAATGAAAGGACAGGAGCAGTGAATGGGGCAGGAGTGGTGAACGGGGCAGGAGTGGTGAACGGGCAGGAGCAGTGAACGGGTCAAGAGCAGTGAAAGGGGCAGGAGCAGTGAACGGGGCAGGAGCAGTGAATGGGGCAGGGGCGGTGAACGGGGCAGGAGCGGTGAACGGGGCAGGAGCAGTGAACGGGGCAGGAGCGGTGATCAGGCAGGAGTGCTGACCGGACAGGAGCGGTGAACGGGTAGGAGCGGTGAACGGGCAGGAGCGGCGAACGGGGCAGGAGCAGTGAACGGGGCAGGAGCGGTGATCAGGCAGGAGTGCTGACCGGACAGGAGCGGTGAACGGGCAGGAGCGGTGAACGGGCAGGAGCGGTGAACGGGCAGGAGCGGTGACGGGGCAGGAGCGTGACGGGGCAGGAGCGGTTACGGGACAGGAGCGGTGACTGGGCAGGAGCAGTGACGGGACAGGAGCAGTGACGGGGCAAGAGAGGCAACAGGAAAGGAGAGGTGACCGGGCAGGAGAGGTGACCGGGCAGGAGAGGTAAACGGGCAGGAGAGGTGACTGGGCAGGAGCGGTGACTGGGCAGGAGAGGTAAACGGGCAGGAGAGGTGACTGGGCAGGAGCGGTGACTGGGCAGGAGAGGTGATAGGGCAGGAGAAGTGACAGGGCAGGAGAGGTGATGGGGCATGAGCAGGAGCGGTAACCGGGCGGGAGCGGTGAAAGGACAGGAGTGGTGAAAGGACAGGAGCAATGAACGGGGCAGGAGCAGTGAACGGGGTAGGAGCAGTGAACGGGGCAGGAGCAGTGGATGGGGCAGGAGCAGTGACGGGGCAGGAGAAGTGACGGGGCAGAAGAAGTGAAAGGGCAGGAATGGTGAATGGGTAGGAGCGGGGAATGGATAGGAGCGTGGTATGGGGCAGGATCGATAGACTGGGAGGAGTGGTGACGGGGCAGGAGTGGTGACGGGGCAGAAGCGGTGACGGGGCAGGAGAATGACGGGGCAGGAGAGTTGACGGGGCAGGAGAGTTGCCTGGGCAAGAGCAGTGACGGGCAGGAGAAGTGACTGGGCAGGAAAAGTGACAGGGCAGGAGTAGTGACTGGGCGGGAGTAGTGATTGGGTAGGAGCAGTGATTAGGCATGAGCAGGAGTGGTGAATGGGTAGAAGCAGTGATCGGGCAGGAGCGGTGAACGGGGAGTAGCGGTGAACGGGGAGGAGTGGTGAATGGGCAGGAGCAGTGAACGGGCAGGAGTGGTGACGGGACAGGGGAACTGACTGGGAAGGAGTGGTGACGTGGTAGGAGAAGTGACCTGTACTTATGTTTCATGCCTATTTATTTATTTACTATTGCATGACATCCACTGCTGTGTCTGCAAAGCATACCTGTTGCCCCGAATTTTTGTCCTGAATTTTGACCCCTTGTCCTGAATTTTTAAACTCGCCATCCTGAATTTGCGCCCATGCCATTGTTCCTGCTTATAGTTTGCACTCTCTACATAAACCTGTATGCCCTATGAGTATTTGCTTTTTCCTGAATGAAACCTCAAATAAACATGTTTATCCACTGTTTGAATTAAATAACGTTATAAGTTGTAACTGGTCAATGAATTGCTAAACATACTAAAATTGGTATGTTTTGCGATTTCTAGCCACACCCCTGACTCCGCCCACTGATCCAATCTTCGGTTATTTCCGCCCCTTGATTCTCCACCCACGGTTCCCCTACTTTTTATTCCCCACTTCGACCACTGTATGAAGGGTAAAATAATAAGATTAGAGAGATTAGACCTCAGCAGCATTTCATGTAAATGTAGTTGAGCTTATATAGCGCACAGCTACCACAAAGGGTTTCCCGGCGCTTGCTTAGGGAACCCGTCCTGGTATTCCCCTGTGAGATATCAGGGTATCCACAAGGTGAAAGTCAGGCATCCCGCCGCGAGGGGCCGTTGTGGAGATTAAGCAAGCTTTTGCCCAGAGTCGCAGAGTGTGAACCCGAGAGTCGAGGAGGCACCGGGGCGAGAATTATCGAGTCCGTGGAATTTTTAGCCCAAGACCCGCTGAGGCGGGGAATTGAACCCTGGTCCAGGACCGATCTCAGCTTCTGGGTCTGCTGCCTCTAACCCCTGAGCCACACTTCTCCACATTTCATGACGTGAGAACTGAGACCCTAAAGTGCACCCCGTGTGGAGTAGTGTAAACAAGGAAAACCTAGAATGAAACGTGCTACAAGAGGGAAAATGTCTAACCAAACTTTACAGAAATCGCAGGAAAATTAGCATGCATAAGGTAAGACAATCAATATACTGAAACTGCCAAACGTGTTGCAGTAGAAATTAGTACACTGCCCCCTTTATGCTCAAAAGTGTTACAGCAAAAACACATTTCAAAGCAAAATGTTAAATGGAGTGTAAACTCTATCACCACACAAGTGACCGGGATGTCACCCAAGTCTCAGAAGTCTGGAAAAAACCAAATGAAACCAACACACCACGATTGTCTTCTGTGCTGGCATACAATTGACTCCAAGTAGAGAATCCCTGCTACACAACATGTGCCAGGTAAAAGTACCTTTGATCCGCGACCAAGAGAATCCCTCGACGACAACGAAATGTCAGGTACACACTGCCAAGGTAAAAAAAACTGCCTAGTGTATGATATCCGCACTCCTGGCAGTGTGTTGGAACCGTTGAGGTCATCCGAAAAGACAGCGTAGAGACTCACCCAAACAGAAGATGGCGCCAAGTATCTGACGTCATGCCAGGTGGCTCACGGTGCGTCTGAGCCACAAAATGTTTCAAAGTAGCTGTGGGCGGCGAAGGCGTTACCGCGTAGGAGACGATTCCAAGAACACAGGGGACGTCATAGGGGATGAGTGACGGCTTTGCTGGGTCGTGTGAGGAAGGTAAGGCTGCACGCGCCCTTTTTAAAAGCTGCACGCGCAAGGTGAGCACGAGTTGCCAGGCTCGTAAGGAAATTTGAAAGAGGCGGTTGAACTGCCAAATGTCGAGGGGGCGGCTGGGGGCCCAAATATGAATAAAAATAAACTTACCCCAGAAGTACACAAATGCAACCGTAACAAGAATGGTTGAAAGGCAATAATACACCAACTGGGGCCACTTGTAGAAGGCGTAATGATGTGAATTGAGACAATGTCTTAGATCTCGCTGGGACAGTGATAACCATAATTTCCAAATGTTAGCGTTGACCAAGCGTTGTAGTACTTTCACTTGCCCCTATACTGTGAAAACAGCAAAACAGCTGGTATGCTCTTCAGGATGCCTGGGGTTGAAGCAGACCAATTACGTTGTAGGGACAGCAGACTCTGACCTTTTAAGGGTTGAGAGGACACTGTTGCTCACTGCATACCCCCACTGCTAGCGTAGACCGAAAGTAGAAGTATGTCCACTAGCCTATGGCACTGCGAAAACAGTCAAAACTGCTTATGTGCGAGCGCACTCCGAATTACACTGTGTAGTGTGAGGCACAGGCAGCAGCTGATTACCTTGCTTGTAGAGGCTCTGTAGACACAGGAGCTTGGGATGCAGCTGGAACAGTAACAGTGAGGACTGGCACGTTTATGTGGTGGGCGACAGATGTTGAGGTCACTGGTGGGGCTGGTATGTGTCAGTATGAAGATTAAACGCAGCTGTAGATGGAGGAGTGGATTAAACTTGAAAGAAGGTTCTCAGATTCTCCAGACTTAAAATAGAAGGCCTAAGAGGTAGCACACGCAGATTCTTAGCTTCAAATCGTCCCCATAAAATTGTAGTAATCTGGTCCACGCAGGTAGATGTGGTTCAAGAGGATTTATTCCGGTAAGTTACAAAATCAGTTATACATCCCCACCAGGAGCAGCCAGCAAGGCACTCAGCCCTTCTCCAACTGTGGTTTCCAGAGACCAACATTCCACATTACATCATCTCCACAGTGTTCCACTGGTGGAGCAGTGGATGACATGAACAGCACTATAACTAAGAAACTACAGATTCCAACATGTTTGATACAAAACATGACCAGTTTCTGTGCAGCCAATATATAGTTAGACATTTCGTAATTGACTTGATGTCCACTAAATGTATCAAATGGCTTATCACACTTCCAAACCCTGGAGAATCGACTCTTGGGGTCGTAGGTGTGTCCTGCTCATGCAGGGGTATTCTCACACGTATAACCAAGCACCCTGCCCTCAGGATTTAAAGGTTTTAAGTGTAGTGACCTCAGATATAAGGAAACTTATATCTGCTATGAGAGGTGCAAGCACCAACTCGCAGAGGCTGCAATGTCAGGCCTGTAGTCACAGTCTAAGTGGACTCCCCTGGGTAGCAAAATACATGCTGCAGCCCAAACCTATGCCCTGAGTACCTCAGTACCATATTCTAGTACTTTGAAGGGTACACAGGTTGCCAATTGGGAAGGAACCAAAGTACTTACTATTGTCAAATTTATTGAGAAAAGAACAGTGACTGGGGTCCTGATTAGCAGGATCCCAGTCAGACTAGTCATTAAACAGAAAAGCACCAGCAAAAAGTGGAGGTAACCATGAAAGCAGATCCTACTTTCCTACAGCCTTCCAACTCAAAAACTCATATAGGGTGCTTCTCTTCAGGTATGGGGTGCCCACATTGCTACTCTACAGACACAGGGACTGTGGTTGACTAAGGAGCAAGTTTATCATATAAACATGCTAGAGCTGCGGTCCATACATCTGGCCTACAAGACGTTTTACCTGTCCATTCAGAGCAGCTCCCTCCTGGTCCAAACAGACAATTTGACCACAATGTACTACTTGAAGAAACACGGGGGAACCCGTTCCCGTTCTCTTTCTCTAGAAGCACAATCAATATGGCATTGGATACTAGTTTGGAGCCTCACAATTTCGGTGATCAACCTAGCAGGAGTCCAGAACACATAAGCAGACTACCTAAGCAGTCACTTCTTGGAATAACAAGACTGGGTTCTACATGACGATATTGTGAGAACTTTTCAGGGAATAGGATAATTTGTGGAAAGACTTGTTTGTGGCCAAAAGCAACAGAAAATGCCCAGACTTTGCATTTAGGTACTACCAGCCAGAGAAAAATGTGAATGCCCTTTTGATACATTGGCCTGGGACCTTTATGTACGCTTTTCTGTCCATTCCACTCATTTCGAAGGTCATCACCAAACTGAACCACTCCAAGACCAGAATGATCCTGATTGCTCCGGTGTGGCCGCACCAGTTGGGGGTACCCAGAACTCCTCCACCTGTCCGAGCAACCACACAGGAGGCTTCTAGGCAGAACCGATCTCCTCTCCAAGTTGAGCGGGAAGATTTTCCACCCCAACCTCCCCTCGCTGAGCTTGGCGGCATGGCTCCTGAATTCCTCCAATATGGATATTTACAGGTCTCTCTGGAGCGCATGGACATACTAAGAGAATCGAAGAGACCATCCACTAGATGCTCCTACTCATTCATGTGGAAGAGATTCTATATGTAATGTGTTAAGAATATTTTGAATCCTATTCTGGGGCAAGAAGAGGTTATATTGCTGTACCTTCTACACTTAGCCAAATCAGGCCTGCAACTTGCTTCTGTTTAGGTACATCTGGCAGCCATTACGGCCTATAGAAAGTCTTCTTCCCAACCATCATTTTTTCTACTCCTGGTGGTGAAGGATTTCTGGATTGGATTAAAAAAGGTGTTATCTCCTGCACGTTCCACATCTCCTCCTTGGGAACGGAATCTGGTTCCTTCCAAACTCATGGATCCCCCTTTTGAACCTAAACATAAGGCAACCATACAACACCTTACATGAAAGGCTGCTTGCTTTGTATTGATCACTTCAGCTTGCAGAGTGAGTGGAATTCAGGCCCTCTGTGCAAAATATCCTTAAATAGTTTTCCATAGGAACAGAGTGGTTGTTGAGGGCTCATCGCAGTTTTCTGCAAAAAGTGGTGTTTGATTTCCTCTTCACACCAGCGTAAAGGTGTTTGCACTCTCCAGATCTTAAAGCTTTTTACATTTTACTTGGAGAACAAACTAAAACCATTAGACAGTCCGACCATTTATTTGTTAATTATGGCCCTATCAGGACTCACTTCCTCTAAACCGTCCATTTCGAGATGGATAGTTTCCTGTATTATGTTCGCCTACCGGTTGGCTACCGAATATCTTTCTGACAGGCCCACAGCCCATGCAAAGTGGCCACTGTAGCTCTTTTTAGGGCTCGGCTATAACGCGCTGAAAGCGCGTTCTCGACGAGAACTATTGTCGGCGTCTCAGCAGTCTGAGACGCCGATGGGAGACAAGACCTGGCCGCGCGCAGCGTTTTTCCATAGGATAACGTTGTGCGCGCGGCCAGGTCTTGTCTCCACGGCATTCCAGGGCTGACCGGATCGCGTCGCGCGCCTCTCTGGAATGCAGGGGGAGTCTGCAGAGAGGCGCGTGGCGGTGATAAACAGGCAGGCACTGCTAGATTTCCCTAGACCGCGCTCGCTCAAGGTCGTGCAACGCAAAAAACATTCTCCGATACATTTCGTGTTGTTGCTCTGTCTATGGTCATTATACCCCCCTCCCGTTCACACTTTCTTTGTCTCTCTCCCCATCGTCTTTATATTTCTCTCCTTCATCTTTATCTATCCTTCCTTCTCTGTCTTTCTGACTTCGTCTCTCTCCCCCTCTTCCTTGCTTTTTAGATTTGCAAATCGTGGCTGCTGCTGCTAGCCACGAGAATGGGATATAGCCGGGCGGGGAGGCAATTAGGGGGTAGGACATAACTGGGCCATACGAGTCTCCGTTTGGAGCGAGGGGGCAATGCAACAGGGAGTAGATGTAAGTCATTCCTTCTATTCTGACCCGATGAATTTCCTCTTCGAAGTGAAGAAGTTAAAGCTTGGGAAATGCGGTGGCGGGGAGGCGGGAGCTGTGGACAGGCGAGGGGTTGTGAGGTCGGACTGAGCGAGGCCTCCAGGTAGATGGCTGGAATGCGCTTAGATCATTTCCACTGCCGCTCTGAGGTGTTTTAAACCTGGTATCCAGCCCAGCGTTCTGGAGGATGGCTCCGATTCCTAATTCGGCCAAAGATATAAATACTATGCCAGCCGAATATGTCCCCTTGAAAGCATTATTTAATGTCCCACAATCTGTCCTCACCCTTTCATATCCGGCGTGAGGAACTTGCACACACGCTATTACCCTAGAATAACGAACTTCTGCGCCTGCCACCACCCTGGTCCCTCCGCTGCGATCACCTGACATTCTAGGCATTATTTTTTACCCTCCGTCACTGATGGTGTGTCAGCGAGTTTTAACCAAATACCCGTTCATTGTTCCTTTTTATGGCCATGCCCTTCTGAATGTTACAAGGAGTTGTCCTTGCTATTCAACAATATTCAAGTTTTTGGCTACATCGTGCTATCATCTCGCATCACATCACATCCTCTCAAACTAATAACTGTGACCTCTCTTTTCAAAATCTTCTCCAACTTGGTCATCTCTGCCCACTTTAATTATAACTAGTATGCAGCTCGAGGACAAACCCTTGGGTTCTTTCGAGAGATGACCTTCAGGTTAGTTTCAGCACAAGCAGAGGGACACAGTCTTTGCTGATTTCCCCTCTGAGATGACCATTTTATGTTGACAGATGCTGATGGTGTCTGCGGTGATAAACAGGCAGGCACTGCGTGAGTGCGTGTAACTCTTTTGCAGCTCCTCGGCAGTCAGCACAGATGATCGAGGAGCATGTAATATAGACAAGAAAGTGATAACTGGAGGTGAACATGTACACTAATGTTTCAGCGTAAGCACCACTGCCATGCACACACAGACACCACCACTCCCATGCACACACGGACACCACCACTCCCATGCACACACGGACACCACCACTCCCATGCACACACGGACACCACCACTCCCATGCACACATGGACACCACCACTCCCATGCACACACGGACACCACCACTGCCATACACACACGGACACCACCACTGCCATGCACACACGGACACCACCACTGCCATGCACACACAGACACCACCACTGCCATACACACACGGACACCACCACTGCCATGCACACACAGATACCACCACTCCCATGCACACACGGACACCACCACTGCCATGCACAAAGGAACACCATCACTGCCATACACACACGGATACCACCACTGGCATACACACACGGATACCACCACTGCCATGCACAGACAGACACCACCACTGCCGTACGCACACGGACACCACCACTGCCGTGCACACACGGACACCACCACTGCCGTGCACACACGGACACCACCACTGCCATACACACACGGACACCACCACTGCCGTGCACACACAGACACCACCACTGCCGTACGCACACGGACACCACCACTGCCGTGCACACACGGACACCAACACTGCCGTGCACACACGGACACCACCACTGCCATGCACACACGGACACCACCACTCCCATGCACAGACACGGACACCACCCGTGCTTAATTTGTAAAAAAGAAAAGTGCCAGGGCTTTCATTTGTAAAAAATTAAGTGAAAGGGCACTTGTCAGGAGGCTACTGAAGTTAGCCATACACATTACGCGACTTTGAGCTATTGGCATTGTAAATGACAATGACTTTTATTTATGTTTTGGTTTTTAAAACATAAATAAAAGACCTTGTCATTTACAATGTCAAGACCTTAAACTCGCGTTCATGTACAATGCTAATAGCTCTAACTTTTGCAATGCCGAGACCGTTGCATTGTAAATGCTTGTTAATAATGTCCCCATCTCTGAGAACTGCAAATCAGCCACTAGTAGATCGGCACATATGTTTTCACGACAATACTGTCTCGATTCAGACACTAGTGCAGAAACCCAAGTAGGCCAGGCCTCTTTGAAACAATTGTTTCAATGCTGAGTACAGCTGCTTATGATTCCTCTTCATTTGTTTACAGAGGTGTGGGATGGGCTTGCTACTCTATTCAGTGCCTATGACTATTGATGAGGATCCTCTGGAAGAGAAGGATGAGTTACTTGCCTGTAATCCTAGTTCGCTTCTAGGGAAATCCTCATCGAAGTTATAAGCAACCCTCCCCCTCCCTGGACGAATTGCCATGCAGCAGTTCATTACTATATGTTCTGTTCTTCATGTCTCCATACAAAATAAAACTGACCTAACTGTCACCCTGAGGCATGATGGGATACAGGATACACCAGAATGTGTATAATACAAATGTCAGTTCGCGGTTACATTGCTTTTGGCCCTTGACATGGCCCTCGACATTGGGTAAACGAACAATATAGATTCAGCACTTGCTATTTTCTCAATGAGTTTCTATGGGATAATCACATATATTTAATATGTTTGACTCAAACCTATATTGTTTTTACTTGTTATGTATGATTTTTGTGGACTGACATTTTTATTATACACATTCTGGTTGTATGAGGGCCATGGATTACATCAATATCGGGATTGTAGCAACATCACAACATGCCACCCACCAAATGTGCGAGTTTGTGTGTTATAGTGTAGTCCTTTACTTATGTTTACCACAGTGTCAGAACTGAATGCTTTATCAGTTGCTTTTGAACACATTTTCTTTGACGTGAGCAAGGCTTGGTGCAGAAACATGTTGTCACAAGAATAAACACCCTTGGAAGCATTTATGGTTGGCATCTGAGTTGCTGAGAGCGTACGAGTATTTTGGACGTCCCGATGTTGTCCGGGTATGAATTGCTGCCGGCCAGTAGTATATTGTTTTGTAGGATTTCGTTTGGATAGCATTTCTTATCTGTGACAGGCCGGTGAAACGCTCCGATTCACAGTGCACTGCTGATGCACTTAAGAGTGCGCGTTCAGTAGTGTGTGAACTCGAGTTTCCCTACTTTATTTTTCCTTGCAATATTATATAGCGCGAACTGGACAACATGGCATGAGCACAATTTACATTACAGAAGAACACATTCATTTGTGGTAGGCACGGGGAGACAAAGCGATTTGTCTGGAATCACAGGATGTTGAGCTGATGCCGAGATTGGAACGTAGCTCCCCAGCTCTAAAGTTCGCAATTCTAGAACTTGTGGCGGGAGGTGTGTCTAAAAGTGTATGTCGGTGCTGGCCATCAATGAGAGAGACCTGTGCATTTTTCAAATGGGTGGTGAAAAAATATGATTATGTTGCTGGAGATGTGGGCCGCCGTGCCACCAATGTACTTACCGGGGGAGGGTAAACACCCATTATTCCGCAACTTTCTTTCCTGCATACTATCACTCCGCATACTTTCATTACGAAAGTACCATGACTCCGCAATGCCATTATAACGCATGGCATTACATTTTATATGCTTTTACCACGCATACATTTACAACGAAATTCGTTGTAAATGCATGAATGGTAAAAGCATGGTTTTTTAAAAATGTTTGCATAAGGTAAGTATGGGTATAGGGGTATATGTTTTGGGGTACTGAGGTATATGTTTTGGGGTGTTTCGGTATTTTAAGGGTTCAGATATAGTTTTGGGTTATGGGGTACAGGGGTAGTTTTAGGGTTTAGGGATAGGTATGGGTTTTGGGGTACAGGGGTATTTTTAGGGTTCAGGGCTAGGTTTGGGTTTTGGGTATAGGGGTATTTTTAGGGTTCAGGGCTAGGTTTGGCTTTTGGGGTACAGGGGTATTTTTAGGGTTCAGTGTAGGTTTGGGTTTTGGGGTACAGGGATATTTTAAGGGTTCAGGGCTAGGTTAGGGTTTTGGGGTACAGGGGTATTTTAGGGTTCAGGGGTAGGTTTGGGGTACAGTGATATTTTTAGGGTTCAGGGCTAGGTTTGGGTTTTGGGGTACAGAGGTATTTTTAGGGTTCAGGGGTAGGTTTGGGTTTTGAGGTACAGGGGTATTTTTAGGGTTTAGGGATAGGTTTGGGTTTTGGGGTACATGGTATATTTATAGGGTTAAGATGGGTTAGTGTTTAAGGGTGTTGGGCTATTTTAAGGAGTAAGGGTGGGTTATGATTATGGGGTGCAGGGGTATTTAAAAGGAGCAGGGTGGGATTAGCACACGATATGAGACATGGCATGAAGGGCGGAACCTACCACACGCCCCCAGCGTTTGTCACGCCCCCAGCACAGGCCCACAGCACAACGCAGACACACCCACAACGGACTACTTTGCTGGCACTTTTCTTTTACCTTTTAAATGTATATGGTGGGCGTCTGCATAGCCTATGTCCTTCTGCTGCACCTGCCCTTTCCAACGCTGTATTGGATGTTGTGATTGGTGCTGTGGTTCCTGAGATTATCCGCCTCAAAGGTTTGGGCTCTCTCTTTATTATATTAGTAAGGATATATATATATATATATATATATATATATATATATATATATATATATATATATATATATATATTGAAGAAATGAAGAAATTGAATTGCAAAACTAATCGCAACAAAAGTAGACCTAATCAGCAACAGATTGAGTTCACCAAATTAATGGAAAAATAAATAAAAATCCAGAAGTAGTGGTGAAAAAATCCGACAAAGGGGGCAACATTGTCCTTTGGTGCAAAACAGACTATGAGGCAGAGGCAAAGCGGCAGCTAGACAACACAGACTGCTATGAGAAAACATCAATGAAAATGTACAACAAAGCAAAAGACAGTATTAAAAAGGAATTGCAAAAATTGAAAAATTAAGGTTTAATAACCAGTGAAGAAATCAAGTTCATGTATAACACCCATCCAGCAATGCCCTTTTTATATCTGCTGCCGAAACTACATAAAGGACAAACACCCATACCGGGTCTCCCAATAATATCAGCCATCAACGGCATGACGGAGCAAATAGGACAATATATAGACTTTTATCTACAAGAACTGGTAAAAGGTATGCCGTCGTACATAAAAGACACTGGCGATTTCCTGAAACGGATTGACAAGATGTTATGGACTGATGATTTAATGCTACTAACTCTAGACATTGAGTCGCTTTACACCAGCATTAATCATGAACAAGGTCTAAAGGGTATAAAATATTTTTTAGATACACGTCCAGCAGAATATGTCCTTCATAATAAGATGCTCATGTCATTGATCACTTGGTGTTTAAATAACAATTTCTTTACTTTTGGCAAGGATGTGTTTAGACAGAAACGCGGGGTGGCAATGGGGGCCTGCTTTTCTCCGAGCTACGCGTGCTTGCACGTTGGGTTCTGGGAAAAGCAGGTCCTCTGGAAAAAATACCAACTAGAAATGGAATCAAGAGTCTGTCTATGAGTGCGTTTTATAGATGATGTTTTTATTGTGTGGAGGGGGGATGGTCCAAGTGCGAAAGACTTCGTTGAAAAACTGAATGTGAATGTTTATAACCTGTACTTTACATCCCATTGTAGTAAGAGCACAATTGAATTCTTAGATGTTCAAGTGCAGGTGGCTGAAAACACATTAATCACTACCGCATATAGAAAGCCAACTGCAGGCTATGCGACCCTCCACGCATCCAGCGCGCACCCAAAATACTTAATCGCCAGCATACCCTACGGGGAAGTATTGCGCTTAAAACGAATATGCAGTACCCCCGATGAGTATGAAAAATGCAAAACCGCAAGTCTAGAAAGACTGCGAGTTAGAGGATACACAGAGGATATGCTTAAGAAAGCTACTAGTAAGGCAGGTGCAAAACCTCGAATAGATCTTTTACCCCCAGATATCGAGGAAGATAATGAAATTTGACTAGTAAAGAGGCACCAAGAGTGATCACTACGTTCAGTAGACAAGAACGCAAGATAAGAGCCATCTTAAATAGAAACTGGCCAATTGTCTTAACTGACAACATTTTAAAAGAAGACCTTTCCGAAAAATTACACGTTATTTTTAGAAAATGTAAGAACATGGCCGCATACGTGTCGCAACCACCGATAGCAGGGGCTCCTGCATCTATGTGGTTGCCACCCAAACATGGTTTCTTTAAATGCACAACATGTCGGGCTTGCAATTTTGGTATGAATACTACTAAATATAATACTCCCTTCAGCGATGAAGAATACAAGATCAAAGGCAATTATGATTGTCGCACAGAATTTGCTGTGTATATACTTACCTGCACGTGTGGGCTCAGGTATGTGGGCAGCACCATCAAACCAGTGCATGTAAGAATATTGCAGCATATACGCGCAATTATCAATAGTGACCCCACCTATCCCGTAGCAAGGCATTTTAAAGCAATACATGACAAAAATATTAATTGCTTGCGTTACTTTGTTATTGATGCGGTACCGATACCTAAAAGAGGTGGGGACAGGGAAAAGCTTTTTAGACAGTTGGAGACAAGGTATATTTTAAATCTAAACAGCAAGTCTCCAAATGGATTAAATAACACGGAAGACATGCACACATTTCTATGAAATTAAGAGGTACATAATAAAATACGGTAACAGTGAAAATTAAAGTTTTTATGCGAACGCAGAAGCTGATCTCTCAGTCCTAAGAAATTTTAAATACACTTATATTATATCCATTATTTTGTATAAACACAGAGCACTTTTTGGACTAATACATATAACGTATATGGTTTCTGGGCCCGGGCTCGGTCTCAGAAACATATAAATTTACAGGATATTGAGTATGCCATATTAATTTAATGGTGTTGAGGATAATTATCGACAGGCAATTGTTTGCACATATAGGAGGATGTTCCTCTAGGTACTGTATTTGCGTAATTTTGCACATTACTTTGGTTTTAAAGCATTTTATGCTGATATTCTTTAATAATTTTGGTATTTTAGAATTTTAAATAAACCAAAACGCAGAGTTTGCACAACAGTATATGAATTGTTTGAAGCTGCTATATTTAATGCTCTAAAATGAAATGAATTTTAGATGGTCTTAAATTATTATGAAAATTGTATTTGTTCATATTTATTAATTATTTAATATTTATGGCATATATTTTGCACATTCATATGATACGGCTTGTCGAAACAATAATTATCAATTGTCAATGCCATCAACAACATTGGAAAGTTGTAAGGCATACTACTAGAAAAAGAAAGATGTATTGTCCGCAATAGTATTTTTTCACTTTTCATTATCACATGGTACAAATGGTTGTAAAAAATAAGTATTTAATGTGGAGGTTACTGCATAGTCGCTATGTGATCAAGGTTACTTGATAACCGAAACGCGTCATGCTAGAGAAAGAACGTGAGAGGAGAGAATAAAACTTCCTGAAATATTTACTTGCTGCGTGGTGGTCCGTTATTCTGTGGTAAAAGCACGCTGGATGCAGAATCTACAAGAATATATATATATATATATATATATATATATATATATATATATATATATATATATATATATATTATATTTATTTATTTTCACTGAAAAAACCATAGGTTTCAGCCACGTTATAGTTAGGAATTTGCATTTAAAAAACCTTAGAAATTCACTGAAAAAACCATAGGTTTCACCCATGTTATAGTTAGCTGGACATTATTCTCATACAAAACCATTGAAAATTCCCCCGATATAGTTAGGGAGCCACTGCATAGTGATTAACAAGGGGTTATGGTCTGATACTGTTCTCGACAGATATTCAGTCTGTGTGATCGCCGACATTAGCAGTGGGGAGCACAGCACCGCATCTAGTCTCACATGAAGCTCGTGCATCCCTGAAAAATAAGAGTAATCTCGATCTTGCGGATGTTGTGTGCGCCAGGCATCTATTAGGCCCCATCTCGTTTGCCATTCCAATAGGCCTTTGGCCGTGCGGTGCGTCGGAGATTCCGCTAAAGGGGGGTGCGACCTATCAAGAGAGACGTCTAGTACAGAGTTAAAGTCGCCCACCATTATTAGAGGCCCCACGAGGAAATGTGCCAGGGATCCAGATAATGCCGCTAGAAAGGATAACTGGTCAGTGTTGGGCACGTATACACTACAGAAGGCTATGTCCTTACCCCGTAATCCTCCAGCTATCGCTACAAATCGTCCCTCTGGGTCAATGATCTGCTTGGTTAGATGGAATGGGAGCCCAGCTCTAATCCAAATTAAAGTGCCCCTGGCAAACGCTGAGTATGTGGTGTTATATACTTGACCCCTCCACCTACGCTGCAATGCTAGCCCTTCAACCTTCGTCAAGTGTGTCTCTTGGAGCAATGCAACATGTATTCCCCTGCGTACCAAGTAAGCGTGGATCTTGTGGCGTCTCGTCATGGTATGAAGTCCCCTCACATTCCAAGTTATACATTTCAGATTAGCTGTATCACCCAGTGTCCCATTGTGTCCTGTGCTTTCCAACCCAACCACCCCTTAGGAGCTCTAAGTGTGGTAGCACTTCGACATCGATGATGAGCCCTCCAGATAACACCACAATGCTGTTCCAACCCCCCCCCCCCCCCATAACAGGACCTAGTAACCTCCATCTAGTTCCCATCCAAACTTTCCCAAATATCAACTTTCAACTAACCCAACAGTAGTCACTGTGGGTACGCCTTAAGGGCAGTAAGGGAGGGTTGGTCGCCAACGGGTAGCCGCCCAATCTCCAAGCTCCTCTCTGATCGATCGAGCCCCAACTAAGCACCATCTCAATGACCGCCCATATCCCACCTGTATTCAGCAGCTCCCTCCCGTAGCCACAGCCAGCAGTTCACCCCAGTGTTTATGGCGAACTCTTACAGCTCACCGGATGCTTCTATCCTTCGTCCAGCATTCCCTCCGAATGTTGTTCCGCCGATTGCGCCCTTCGGCCTCATCCGTTCTCCTCTCCAGCGCATCTATGCGGTCCAGCACGTTGGTCATAGTGATTGTAAGGTCCTTATGTGCCGGCTCGAGGTTATGAACTGTGTCCTCTATTAATTTGACCCTATCCGACAATTTTCCATGGTCAGCTCTCAGTAGGCCCAGTACCGTGGCCACCTGCGCTATATCCTGCTGCAGCGCCGCGCGGGAGTCTGCTATTGCGGTCAGGATTTGTCCAGTTGAAGTTGCAGTTGTGGATCCCGTAGTTGACTGGGATCAGACGGTTCCCCTTTATCCGGTGCCTCAGTGTCCGACGCTGGTTCGGCCCCACTTTTGTTCCCTTTAAGCTTCCCCATAATGGGGGTGTGGTATTCGTTTAGTCGCTGGCGATAAGGGAGATGTAGTGCAGTACCGACTAGATCTGCGCAGACCAATATTTAAAGGTCTTCACCCCTTCCACTGTCCAAGTTGCTGGCTCGGCGTGCCGAGAACAGGAGTCACCAGCAACAGCACGGGGGAGCTGCCTCAGGTGACAGTCGTCAGGGCCACGGTCGGGCGGGTCGCAGCCGCGGCTGTGTAATGTGGGGCCACCCAAATATCAACGATGTCCCGGCCCTCTAGCTTCAGGAGGAATTTGGCTTCACGTTACAATTGACCTGTGTACTGCTGTGGGCTCAATGGTAGGGCAGGTAGCCGCACTACGACCACCTCAGGTCAATCGTTTTTCAGGGTGTGTGCCGCACACTCCCCAGCTCAACAGTTCACAAGCCCTCGTTGGATTCGCCAACGGGGCCACTCCCCCCAACCATGTCCCGTTCGTTCTCCTCTCGGTGTCTCAGGAGTAGCTTAAAACGGGGGTGGCCAAGAACAGAGGAGAAGGGAACACTTGTGTGTATCATGTAGAGTCAAGAGATCCTTCCCGTTTACTCAAAGCTACACCCTTAGTGAGTTGTGGTCACTGTGCAGCCCCTCTCCGCTCCCCCAAGGATGGGCTATCTCTCTGAAACAGTCGGTAATCTCTGCTACGGCCTACAAGCCACCACCACCAAGGCTCGCAAAGGCAGTCCTCCTTCACCTCCAGTTACTGCCAGGCCCAGCCCCCGGTCACCATCTTGGATTCTCACTGCTCTCCCATCTGTCATCGCCGCCGCGGTGTTCCGCCGTTTCGTCGCTCCGTAGCTCAACTGTGTCTCTCCTCGTGGCACTTTATTCCGCTCCGGCGGGTGTAATTCGCTTCCACCACGGCGGTAATGGGCTTCACCACGGTCGGAGTGCCGGGGGGGTAGGCAACAGGATCAGCGCTCTATATCTGGGCCCCTGCACCTCGGACCTCGGCACAGCCACCTCCCGCTGATGTTCACGTGGTAGGCCGTCCCGCCCCAGGCTCCCCTTGCGCTCCTGGGCCCAACCGGGCACGTCCCCGCAGAAAGTCGATGGCAATGAGCTGAGGCCCAGAGGGCCCGGGGCGGTCGCACACAGCGGCCCGCAGCACTGTCTCACCAGGGCAAAGGCCCCGCCCGCAGCCGCAACAAGGAGCAGGCCCCTATTCCTCCCGGGGGAGCTCCAGGTGTCCTTCGCTCTCCGGGTCGGCCGGGGGGGGGGTCCAAGATCTCCGCCTCCCACCAGGGCAGCAGGGCTCTATATCTATAGGCTCCTACCCTGGGTGTTCTCCGTTGGTGTGGTCCACTTCTAGAGGCCCGGCAGGCGGTGTCACTGTTTGCGGTGAGTTCCTGGGAGGGATCCGACTGCTCAGTCCTCCAAACAGCAGCCTGGTGTGCAACGGCGCGGCCCTCCGTAGCGGGTCGATCGATCTCCTCTTGTGCCCCTCTTACGAGGGTCCGCTGAACACGAGCCGCCCCATAGATATTGCCCCTCAGCTCCGTCGGTGTTGGTAGAGCTCAAAGAGATCCGCAGGGTCGTCAGCGGTCGCGGCTGCTCGGGGTCCAAGAGCCTCCCCGTAGTCGCCATCTTGTCCGCTCCGACCAAGGCGCCCTGGAGAAGACTCCAGCTATCATTCTCGGGCTTGCAGGGTCGTATGAGCAGACTCCGCAGCTCCGACATGGGGGGATCCCTTCCCCCAACTTTCAAGGGGAGACATGGGTCTTCAGGGACAGTATTTCAGGATTAATGGGGGTTCGATCTCGGAGCTCAGCGATCAGGCGACCTCCTCCATCGGCGCCAAGCCACGCCTCCTCGTGTATGAGTACATATGATGAATGAGTACATGTATGAGTGACTATATAGAACTGTTGGGGAATTAGTGCATATGTGTATGTAGATGGTGGAATTACTGAATAGGTTGTTGTAACTAGTATTGGTATCTCCATTTTTTTGAAAATTTTAGATTCTATTTTTGAATGTGTGTATCAAAGGTTATATTACGCTGAGAGGAGGTCTGCCACTCTTTCACAAGGATGATGTCATCAGTGATGTCATTTGAGATGTCATCAGTGATGTCATGAGTGATGTCACTGACCATGTCATGAGTGATGTAATATGTAACGTCATCAGCAGTGCATTGCAGGCGCGCGAGTTATAGTTAGCTGGACTAACTATAACGGGGGAATTTTCAATGGTTTTGTATGAGAGAAATGTCCAGCTAACTATAACATGGGTAAAACCTATGATTTTTTCAGTGACTTTCTAAGGTTTTTTAAATGCTAATTCCTAACTATAACGTGCCTGAAACCTATGTTTTTTTCAGTGAATATATATATGCACTGGAAAACTAAACACCCACTTCCTTCACAAAGAAATGGAAAGTTTGCATCTCTGCAACCTCTCTAATTTTTCTCCTTAGTCATCTTCCACTCAATCAACACAACAACCACAAATACACACACCTACTTGCTACCATTCTTGCCTAAGCTTATCCATTATTCTTCTTTAATTCAAATTCAAAGTGCAGGCCCTTTATTCAGCCTTCTTACTACTACCCGTGAATAGCAGTGGGTAATTTGCACACTTCTGTCCTTTCTTGCGTCTTTTCTACCACACACTGCAGCAGGTTTACAAGCCCCTTGGGCCACTTTTGCATAATTTTTCCCACGACCTTGTAAATCTGCCCAACTGTGTGTACTTTATGCACTAGCTTTCTTCCTTAGTTGTTGTACTAGTTTCTCTTGCTCCCACTGCGGAATCCAACACCCTATCTGTGTAATGTCCTGGAAATCCAAAGATCCACTTCACTGACAATGCAGTGGGTAGTTTGCATCTCTCCAACCTTTCTTATTTTTCACGTTTTTCATCTTCCACTCAATCTACACATCATCCACACATACACACATCTAATTGCTGCATTCCTTAGCTGTGATTATCAACTATTCTTCTATTTTATATTCTTATTCAAAGTGCAAGCCCTTTATCGAGCCTTTTTGTTGTAACTACTGTTCCAGGAATTCTGCTCATACACAGAACTGTGCATAAAGACTTAGGACCTCAGTGAATTACGGTGTACTAAAACCCACCTTACTACACAAACCCCCTACCAAACTAGCAATCAGTGACTCATTGGTTCTTCGCCCTAGAGCAAAAACACCAATGACCAGTCAACCCAGAACATGCGACTTAGATTACATGAAGTAAAGTGGATAACAAAAACACTCTTGCAATATACTCTTACACCAGTCAAAAGCAGATGTAAATAAAGACACGTGCAACTTTTAAATGTTTACTTCTAACGCCATAATCTCATCC
Organism: Lissotriton helveticus; assembly: GCF_964261635.1. NCBI lineage: Eukaryota > Metazoa > Chordata > Amphibia > Caudata > Salamandridae > Lissotriton > Lissotriton helveticus. The sequence goes on from NC_136070.1 coordinate 1,252,434,080, forward strand.
ACAGTACCTTAGAAAATACAACCAAACATATTATCAGAAACAAGGTTGTCAGCATTGTTACTATTCTATGAAATACAAACGGGAAAAGCATCCTATAATGCTAAAGGTAAACAAAATTAAAATATACCTACATTTCACCCTCCCTACCTAGCAGATAAGTTTATAACTACAGAAAGTCTCATAGGATTACATGGGCAGACCCATACCTCTGGTACTCAGCAGTAGTGATTCACATTCAGTGCTCCAAAAACTGTCAAGATACGAATGTTCTCTAACTGTGTGTAACTTTGCCTCCACAATGGATTACGAAATGCGCAAGTATCAGAGGTGGCCACAGCTCCATATGTATTATGGCTCGAACGTGTGAGGATCATTCTGAATAACAGACACAGTATTCAAGATAACCTTGATGTTCCGTGCTCTCACTATACACACAAAACTAGCGAGGCAGTTTACAAATCTAGCATACCAAATTATTCTCATATAAAGAAAAATACTCAGCCTTCTCTAAACAATATCACAAGTACGTGTCGTGTGCAAAGCAGAGCAGGAAAGCAAAAATAGCGTGTAAACTTCTAATAAACCCATACTAACTTAACAGGGTGTGAGTGCAACGCTCAGCCCCACGGCACCCTTTTTTGATCAAAGCATGTGATATAAACGTGGGCGAATTAGGAACGCAGAGTCCAGGCCTAAAAAGCAGAGTCAAGTTCACATTTCCCCAAAAAAGTTATTCGCTCTTTGATAGAAAGCAGTAACTAAATAATAAAGAATACGTAGAAAAATCAGAGTCTTAATCCAACAGCGTGTAAGCACAGTATGTAGCAACAGCCTCCAACAGGAAGTCATTGTTCTCATCTGAAAACATTTCAGCCATCCAATTCAATAGTGGGAATGAACATACATGTTCCTCAACAACCGGAGCCTCTATCACCATCGGAGGAAAACTTGGGTCATCTTCAATGTAACTGAGTGCCAGGAACTTAAGCGCCGCTGCAAAAACATTCCAACGTCCCATTATTGCATGTGTCGCTGCTAAAGCCATAATCCCGCCGCCAGAACAGAGCAAGTCATGAACCACTAAGGGGCTCATCAACTGATCATAATCCGCGTTGGGAGACACCGTACTACAGAGACACAAATCCAGAGCCCAGTCGAAATCGCAGCTCAGGCAATGGAACACAGGTTGAACGCATGTGAAAAAGGAGAATCGAAACGATAATCCATAAGCTGCACTCAACGTAGCGCTCCATAGTAACTAAGCATTCGGTTGCGGAGCAGCAACAGGCGAGACATATTATCGTCTGCTGCAGGCTGTGCATCCATATTTATGTAAACAAATTAATAAAAGCACACCGGCAATGCGAGTATTAAGCGCAATCCACCAAAGATGCTGGAAAAAATCGAATGAAAAAATCCCAAAAAGACACCAAATATACTTTCTACAGAAGTCACAAGGCCACTGCTTCTAACTTTAAAAAAGTAAGGTAACCCCGTAGTCAAGGACACATTAAAAATACTCTAAATGAACTCCCCAAAATTCAAGAGCACGTCTGTATTTAATAAATCATGCACTTCTGTGCAGGTGTTTGCTACATAAAGGACAAATGTTTCTGTACCAGATATAAGAGCGATCTCTTTTTGAGACAATAGGGCTATTATACGACTCATTTGGTTGACTCTGCTTTCAAGGTCGAAATCGACCGCCAGATGGAAACATCCAGCTTCCCATGCAGAGGAGTTAACACAACTTTTTTTTAATCAAACCACATGCTCAGTTCCCGTAATCATGTAAGCGATGCCTGCTAACATTGAACAACAATCTCCATTATTTCAAAGTAAATAACTCTTGTTTCCAGTAAACGGAACGTTGTTATGATAGCAGGTGTCGGACTAGCTTTCAAAACTCAGTCCAAATCAGGCGTATCTTGTATACAAGAGCCATGCAATTGTATGTGTCTACAAATTAAGGAGTGATGTGGTACTATTGTGCAATCCTCGCCATTCACATAGACTTCTTTTCCCTCCCTCAAACACCTATATATGTAAATGGTAATAACCAAGCTTCATGGACATAAGCGCTGCCAAAACATCCATATCTGCCTATAGCATAGTATTTCATGCAAACCTCAAACTTAACCAGGTTAAAAAGTAACGTTATTATACTGTGGATAAGCCACACACCTGAATTGGATCTCCAATGAGTGACCACTTCTAACCATTCTCATAGCGCGCACTGTGCTCTGATTTGACAGTGAGAGAGTGATCACACCATAGTTTGTACTGCTAATCATTCTCAGCATACGCTACGAATACGCTTCGAGGTTACGCGTCGCATCAAAACCTCCGTGTGACGTCATGTACGGCGCCCCGTACAAAAAAGACGCAAATGTTTTTAATTGTTTTAAAACATATATTCATGTATTTAATGAACATACTATCAGAAGACTTAATCTAGGAAAATTATTGAATAATTTTTTTGTAAGTTTTAAAAATCCTATATTACCTTTATATTGTATGAGTCCAGCTGCGTGCCCCTCCGCCTGGTACCCTAGACTCCACCACGCCCAAACCCGGTTCATAAGCACGCGTGATCGTCACCACAAAACCATTAGCACGCATATCGCTTTTCCACACATGCTTTTACAACTAGTATGCATTTACCACACATGATAAATGCATGATCTTAATAAAGTTTTTTTGTTGACCAACACGTGTTGCAATGCCTGTGCCTTATGTCCTTCAAATTAGTTTCTAGGTATACGTGTGACCAACTCTGATAAGATCAGAGGCCAAGGACAAACACTGTGGTATCTGTGGCACCAAATCTCATCGATCACAGATAAAACAGGTATAATAAAAATAACGAAGGAAAACTACTAAAATGGCGGTTGGACGGAGTATGTAATCAACGTTTGGCGCCTCAACACTACATTTCAAATAAATATACATACAATATGTTTATTAATATATTACAAAAGTATAGCACCGGATAACACACATGACCCGGGAAAACAAAGCGGAAAATGTAATACCTAAAATCAGGAAAGGTTTGCTTGGCGAACTTGAAAAAAAAGAAAAAAAGTACACTTGCAAACAAGGCTGCGCACGCGTAGACAGTACAACTGATGCAGCAAAGTTTTACATACTGTCATAGAAATATAGCTCTAAAAATTACCCCTGTAATTTCCCCCCCCCGATACGTAATAAGCAAAATGGACTTCTAGTTTTTTTTCACCTTTTCCACCGCGTACCACCCCCCTGACCAAGACTATAGGGACAGAATGTTTCTACCCTGCCCCCTTTCCTTATATCTCAACTTTGCTTTACTGTTTTCTTTTGACTCGGCTCTCGCGACAAACAAGATGGCTGCCAACATTTCCTATTTTGTAGTATTGACAACCAATCAGCATGCAGCTCTTGCTCGTAATTGTACGTCTTTCTAAACACGTACGCCTCGATTTCCTTTAAAAAAATTAAAAATAGAGCCTAAACATCCATGTACGACCCCCTGAGCAAGCTTAGAGCGTCAGAATGTTTCTAGCCTACCCCTTCCCTTATTTCTCAACTTTGCTTTACTGTTTTCTTGTGACTCGGTTCTAGCGAGGCACAAGATGGCTGCCAACACTTCCTGGTTTGGAGTGTTGACAGACAGTTCACAGCCAATCAGCATTCAGCTCGCGCTCGTAATTGAACAGATTTCCGTACGCGTGCTGATCTCCGTCTCTAGATATCGCTATGATTTTACTTGCAATTTTCTCAGAAACTACTGAACCATTTAACAAAAAGCACAATCTGCGAACAGAACTCTACCTTTCTGCCAAATTTCGTGTAATTCCGTTCAGCTGTTCGGGCTGCAGCCCTGGCTAAAGGTCCCTATGGAAAATTGCATGGGGAAAACACGTTTTGGGACCCCCTTTTTTCTCGGCCCCCGCTTGACGAATCACCCTCAAACTTTCAGGGAAGAAGCGGAACCGGGCAGGCCATTTTCTTGGAGAAATTCACGAAGATTCGTCCACCGGCGCCAAAGTTATTCCAAATAGAATGTTGTGGATTTCCTATGGAAAGTAGGTCCTAACTATAACTACCTACTGGCGACCGCCAGTAGGTAATGTATATATATTATATAGTTGTCCCAGTGGTGGCGAATGCATTTCGGCAAGACCTGCCTTCCTCAGCGCCGTGCACTGTAGCGAGTCCTTCACCTATTTCCTCAATCCTGGTTAAAATACGTGCATGCATCCTAGTCTCCTCCCCCTAATGCTGCCACCACACCTGTAGAAGTTCATTGTCAATCTGCTGAACTTCAATTCCCAGAAGGCACTGTGTCGGCAGAACTGAGATGGTGGTATGGGGGAGTGAGTATATATATATATATATATATATATATATATATATATATATATATATAACCAAAAATTCCAGCTCCCACAGAAACTCCATGGAAGAATGGCAAGGACCCGAGATGTTTAAAATTAAGCATTATTTTATTCTGCCAGGCGTCCTCAATCCCAGAGGTAAGGAGAGACGTGTTTCAGCTTTCGGGAAGCCTTTGTCAATCTGATATATATATATATATATGTATGTGTGTATATATATATATATATATGTGTATATATATATATATATGTATGTGTGTATATATTACAACATTTTCTCCCCCTTCAAGGAAACGATGAGCCGCACACGCAACACAGTGCTTTCAAAGCATTTATTCGAGCAATTCTGGGCAATCCTGACGCGTTTCATTACATCTTGGAACTTCTTCTGAGGTGAGCCCTGGCAAAAAAGAAACTGATTGTGAGTCCCCACAAGTGCAGATCTTTAACCATTCTCGGCCCTCTAGTGGGCATCAACATGATAATATTTAACAGTGCATGATGTTATGTGTGGTTTTCACAATTCAGTCCAAACATTACGAACCCTCCAGTGGGCTGCCTTTTTCAATTTTAATGTCTCGATGGAGATAGTCTCCAATTCCGTGTTGCTCTGCACTGCAGACCCACCTTCAAGACTGCTGCGGAACCATGCCAAATTCCAGTATCTGGCAGCGTCCGTTACCCAAGGTTCGATATTCACTAGTCACAAAGGTTGTCCAAGGCTGGGTAATGGCGGCGCACTTACTTGCGGTGCGTAGCTCTGCGGCAGGACCAAGCTGCTAAACATTACAACACCTTCTCCCCCTTCAAGGAAACGATGAGCCGCACACGCAACACGGTGCTTTCAAAGCATTTATTTGAGCAATCCTGACGCGTTTCATTCCATCTTGGAACTTCTTCTGAGGTGAGCCCTGGCAAAAAAGAAACTGATTGTGAGTCCCCACAAGTGCAGATCTTTAACCATTCTCGGCCCTCTAGTGGCCATCAACATGATAATATTTAACAGTGCATGGTGGTATGTGTGGTTTTCACAATTCAGTCCAAACATTACAAACCCTCCAGTGGGCTGCCTTTTTCAATTTTAATGTCTCGATGAAGATAGTCTCCAATTCCGTGTTGCTCCGCACTGCAGACCCACTTTCAAGACTGCTGCGGAACCATGCCAAATTCCAGTATCTGGCAGCGTCCGTTACCCAAGGTTCAATATTCATGAGTCACAAAGGTTGTCCAAGGCTGGGTAATGGCGGCGCACTTACTGGCGGTGCGTAGCTCTGCGGCAGGACCAATCCGCTAAACATTACAACACTTTCTCCCCCTTCAAGGAAACGATGAGCCGCACACGCAACACGGTGCTTTCAAAGCATTTATTCGAGCAATCCTGACGCGTTTCATTCCATCTTGGAACTGCTTCTGAGGTGAGCCCTGGCAAAAAAGAAACTGATTGTGAGTCCCCACAAGTGCAGATCTTTAACCATTCTCGGCCCTCTAGTGGCCATCAACATGATAATATTTAACAGTGCATGGTGGTATGTGTGGTTTTCACAATTCAGTCCAAACATTACGAACCCTCCAGTGGGCTGCCTTTTTCAATTTTAATGTCTCGATGAAGATAGTCTCCAATTCCGTGTTGCTCCGCACTGCAGACCCACTTTCAAGACTGCTGCGGAACTATGCCAAATTCCAGTATCTGGCAGCGTCCGTTACCCAAGGTTCGATATTCACTAGTCACAAAGGTTGTCCAAGGCTGGGTAATGGCGGCGCACTTACTTGCGTTGCGTAGCTCTGCGGCAGGACCAAGCTGCTAAACATTACAACACCTTCTCCCCCTTCAAGGAAACGATGAGCCGCACACGCAACACGGTGCTTTCAAAGCATTTATTCGAGCAATCCTGACGCGTTTCATTCCATCTTGGAACTTCTTCTGAGGTGAGGCCTGGCAAAAAAGAAACTGATTGTGAGTCCCCACAAGTGCAGATCTTTAACCATTCTCGGCCCTCTAGTGGCCATCAACATGATAATATTTAACAGTGCATGGTGGTATGTGTGGTTTTCACAATTCAGTCCAAACATTACGAACCCTCCAGTGGGCTGCCTTTTTCAATTTTAATGTCTCGATGAAGATAGTCTCCAATTCCGTGTTGCTCCGCACTGCAGACCCACTTTCAAGACTGCTGCGGAACTATGCCAAATTCCAGTATCTGGCAGCGTCCGTTACCCAAGGTTCGATATTCACTAGTCACAAAGGTTGTCCAAGGCTGGGTAATGGCGGCGCACTTACTTGCGTTGCGTAGCTCTGCGGCAGGACCAAGCTGCTAAACATTACAACACCTTCTCCCCCTTCAAGGAAACGATGAGCCGCACACGCAACACGGTGCTTTCAAAGCATTTATTCGAGCAATCCTGACGCGTTTCATTCCATCTTGGAACTTCTTCTGAGGTGAGGCCTGGCAAAAAAGAAACTGATTGTGAGTCCCCACAAGTGCAGATCTTTAACCATTCTCGGCCCTCTAGTGGCCATCAACATGATAATATTTAACAGTGCATGGTGGTATGTGTGGTTTTCACAATTCAGTCCAAACATTACGAACCCTCCAGTGGGCTGCCTTTTTCAATTTTAATGTCTCGATAAAGATAGTCTCCAATTGTATATATACGTATATATATGTGTATATATATATATGTGTGTGTATATATATATATATATAATATATATTATATAATATATAATACTGTCCTTACGACCGAGAGTGGAAAATCCTCAATCCGCACGAGCAGAAACAACAGGAGACGCCAAAGGCGCAAATGTGCACAACAACAGAGGCAGAGGGCAATTCTCCAAGAAAAAAACCTGGCATCATTAGACAACAGTGCAGAAAAAACCATCATCAACTTGACCAATATTCAACTAAATGCAGCGGAAAAGCAACTGTTAACACTGGGACTCAGTTTTTGCCCCGAGAGCCATTTTAACTATGTGGAGACAAGGGTCGATGTATATAAGTTTATTTGCAAACTTAAATTGACAAAAGTCTTTAGAATCAAAAATCATAACAAACAAATATCAGAACAAGCGATCAAATCTCCACACTCTGGACTCAAAGTACATCAAATCCCTCTTTTGTCCACCCTTCATGCTTTACGTCCCGAAGGAGCTGGAACATAGGACTGCACTTTCAATACGCAAGAGATGGCAGATTCTAAGGGTATCACTATTTCAGCCCCTGGGAACAGTCCTTTCAAAGCACCTTCCACCTTTGTCCCAGTAATGCCAGGTGATGCACTGGATATTTTCCACGACCGGATCACAGAGGAGTTAAAATCATTACATCATAAAACCATTAAAAATAAACACAATTCCAAAGATACTAAAACTCATCAGTATTTCCAACTCATGGACAAACTCAAAAATAATGATTCTGTGGTGGTCAACAACTCCGACAAGGCAGGAAATATTGTATTATGGGATAAATCACAATACAAGCTGGAAGCATGCAGATATCTTAACAACGCAGAATGTTATGAACTTTCCAATTGGGCAGCAGCAAAGAAAACCAGAAAGGAGTATAAAGAACAACTCAATGTTTGGAAGAGAGAGGGATTAATCACTAAAGATGAATTTTGCTTTCTCCACAAAGAATATCCCACACTGCCCACATTCTATTTGATTCCAAAAGTTCACAAACTTGTCAATCCGGTTCCAGGAAGTCCGATTATATCAGCGAGAGATAGTGTCTTTTAAAACACATCTATATATGTGGATCATTATCTGCAAGAACACGTACTTGCTTTGCCCACTTATCTTACAGACACTAAGGACTTCCTAAGGAATCTAAGCGGAATACAATGGGCGAGTATCTGTTAATGACATTAGACATTACCTCCCTATATACGAGTATTCGACATGATGATGGACTAAAGGCTGTGAGTTATTTCTTGAAAAACAGCTGTATTTCCATGTATCGGCATAATACAGTGTTACTCAGCATGATACATTGGTGTTTGTTCAATAATCTGTTTATGTTTGATGGTAAGATCTTAAAGCAACAACAGGGCGTGGCGATGGGAGCATGCTTTTCCCCCAGCTACGCGTGCTTGCACGTAGGCTGGTGGGAGAAGCATGTGCTTATGGTGGAACACAAAGCACTGGGAGACAGGCATTTAGTTCATTTGTGAAGGTACATCGACAATATTTTCGTCGTTTGGAAGGGCACCAAAAACCAGGCTTTAAACTTTGTTGATGCCATCAATGCAAACCATTTGAACTTGCAGTTCACAGCGCACATAGACCAGTATGCAGTTAACTTTCTTGACATCATAGTACATGTTGAAGATGGAGCTTTAGAGACGCGGCTGTTTCGAAAACCGACGGCAGGGAACAAACTTCTGCACGCCACGAGCTTCCATCCCCACCATACCATCTCTAGTTTACCGTACGGGGAGTTTCTAAGAATTCACAGAGCTTGCAGCACCAGTGAATCCTTGTCAGTGGCACAAGAGGCGGCTAGAAATAGATTTTTGCAAAGGGGCTATAAAGCCAATATGCTTGATATTACCCTTAAAAAAGCCAATGCACAAGACGGCCAATCTGTTTTGCAATCTAAATCTACATCAGCCACGACAGCTACACCATCTTTTACCAACAAGGGCCACATAGAAAGCCACATCCGCAGTGACAATGTCACGTGCAGGTTAATTTCAATGTACAGTAGGCAAACCAATACGATCAAGGGCATCATCAATGCCCAGTGGCCTATCGTTCTCACTGATACAACTCTTTCACAGATTCTACCTCCCAAACCTAATTTCACACACAGGAAAGCACTTTCTATGCGTAGTGAGCTAGTTAAAACGAGTCCAGAACTAGAGAATAGAATGGGTTGGCTATCTCCCAAAAAAGGTTTTGACAAATGCAGCACATGCCGTGCGTGTAAATTCGGTATTAATGTAAAAACATATACCACTGCCTTCTCGGATGTCCCTGTCAACCTGAAGGGCCACTACACATGTCGCTCTGATCACGTGGTATATATTCTCCAGTGTGTCTGTGGAGTACGTTACGTAGGCAGCACAAAGCTTTAGGCGTATCAGCGCATTTTGCAGCATTTACCTGCCACTGTGAATTCAAATCCTACGTACCCAGTAGCCTGACAAGTCAAAACGGAGCATGACAATAATCTTAATGTGCTCAAATACTATGTTATTGACAGTGTTCCAGTTAACAAAAGAGGAGGGAACCGAGAAAAACAACTTAGACAACTGGAGACTAAGTATATAATAGAGCTTGACACCAAGGCACCGAAAGGGTTAAATATTTGTGAAGACCTACACCATTACCTGTAATTATCCTTTAGTTCGGCATTACTGCATGAACATATCAGGCTCTATATATTGCTTAGTTACACGCACAGTTTCTACAGATGACACTCCATCAGTATTTCTAATCTCTGTATCCCTATTCTATCTTCTCATGATTTGGGTATCAGATTTTTTCCCCTTTTAGTTAATTGTCTTACCCACAAGGGATTACAATAGATAGTATACTGTATATCTGTGATGTCTCTTTAACTGGTTCAGTCTTCTGCTTTGTCGTTGTTACTGGGACTTTTTCCATCAGATTCCTGCATTTTTGAAACTTCTGGGATTGTAAGCAGCAGCAGGATATCGTCCCCCCCCCCATATACTGTAACTACAACATGGAGGGTAACTTCCAATAATTCGTCTTCCTTTTCCCTTTGGTTGTTCTTTTTATTATTGTTTTTTTTAATTTCAATTCAACTTATTTATACACTTTCACATGCACATGTATTATACATTTGGATGAAGAGTTTAGGGTGAAGCCAACATTATAAATTTTGTGAGGTTCTTTATTCAAGTTTTCCTCATTTAGATTTCATTGTTCACAACAGCAATCCGGGAGAGGTATATTTGTATTGGACTTATAGTCACCTGAGGGAATGTTAATAAATGTTTCTATTTACAATATTCTGTCATAGCCTTTGAAGTACATTTATGAAAGAGGTTTATGCATTTGAGCAAGGTACATCTATCGACGTGGCTTATATGTCATCACTAGATGCACATTTATATTCTACAAGCTTATACTATCTCTGTGCATTTGTGCAGTTATCATTGGATCTAGAATAGGTGTATTCACACCACTCTACAGTACAGCATTTTCCTCTATTTTCGGAATGCTGGAATTGGGATGTATGCCACAAGTGCGAGTATTCAGTTAATTTCAATAAGCCACATATACTTTACACAGTTCAGAGTTGGAAGAGACATTCCCCATTATTTGTATGTATATACTTTGATCATATATCCCCATTAGTGATGTTTTTTGCAATGCAGATCAATCATACAATTCACTACGGATTATCCTATTTGTATACGTATGCAATATGTAAAGTCTTTTGCCATCCTCATATTTGTACCGTGTATTTGAACAGTGATTGACTAGTTTTTGCAACTGTTTTCTAATTGGGACTCTGTTTTTGTAGGTATTTTGCATTCAGAGTTATATGTGCACTCGACAATTGTGAGTCTTTCACCAGTAGTTTTTACTCTTGCAGTATTTTTTCACTTTTTATCCTCATTGTAGTTTTAATGTCACATGATCATTGCACATTTTTATTTAAACTTTACAACCATGCGACGCTGTTATGTGAGCAAGGCCACCTCGTTGGCCGAAACGCGTCATTCGTTTGATTCATTGCACTTTCTATGGATTACTAAATAGGTTACTGCAGCCGGCAGTGGCTCAAATCAATAAAAGAGTCTGTCTCTCTGTTTGGGGATCGAACGCACCAGAGTGGTAGTTGGATATATATAAATATATATATATATATTTTTTTTTTTTCGCTCCTCCGTTGCACCAGCGTGCCACACACCCGAATCGGTGCCTGCCCCAGTGGGGGGCCACCCGCTAATTCAATGTCCGCTCCACACTGCTATCGGGTAATCATACCCTTCCACACAGAATACAGCACTCACGGGGGCTAGAAACAATGAAGAAGGCAATCGCCGAAACGCGTCTGTTGTGCGTCCTGAGTTCCTAAGAAATAAAAACTTTATTGGAACTCCCCCCGTGAGTGCTGTCATCTGTGTGGAAGGGTACGATTACCCGATAGCAGTGTGGAGCGGACATATATATATATATATATAGTGCCCTGGGGTCAGCGGCTGTGGTCGGGTATGTTCAGTGCTATGACTTTGATGAGGATCCCCCTCGAAGAGAACTAGGATTATAGGTAAGTAACTCATCCTTCTCTAACTTGTTTGCGGTATTTAACATTATATGGAATGTATGTAAGAAATCATGTAATGCTTGTTTTTTTGTGGGTAGGCAATGACATTTTTTTACATGGGCGTGGCCTTAAGAAGTTTGATAAACATACTATGTACCTATATTTACATTGTTGTGCAATATTAGAAGCCATTGCTGAAGGTGGAGGCTTCCGTTCTATTGAATCATGATCCCTTCTCCCCACTCTCGGCATCTGCTTATAATGACTGCACACAAAAAAACATTGTAGTATAAGATATAAACGCAGGCGGCAAATTATGGGAGATTCGAAAAATGTTCTTGTTGCCAACAGAATTCTCACGCAATGTTTTTATTACTATTTCCACACTATGTGATACATATTATGTGTAATTAAATGGGTTTGTTTTTGTTTCTAGGGAATCTAATAATGGTACACTAATGAGCGGAAAAACCATACTATCTAGTTCATTTCTACAGAAACAAGAGCTTTGCTATAAATACGGGGTCCTTGATTTCCAAAACAATACAATCAGACCAGAATTCATTTACAAAACTGTCGAGAAACATGAACGAAATACGTTCTACAGGGTTCTAAATCTGAGAAATCTGTCTACCATTCCAGGAGGTAAGTATTGGTCATTAACGTCATGTTGTAGGTGGTGGTAACAAGCATTTGAGTTGTGACAATGTATTCCTTATTCATTATTAAAAAGAATCCAGCAAGTTTGGCAATGCCCATGTCCCTATTACAAGGAGCGAGCTGTTATAAAAAATTATGTAATCTTCTATTAAATTCCTATAAGGAATTGCAACATTCAATGCCAGACCGGCCAGTTCAGCATTTCTGCAAAACTTTATGGTAACAGGCCATTCACCTGTAATAGGAAGCGGGTTACATCCAGCTCAACTGCCTTATAAGTGTACCTGTCAAGTCCAGGATGCTAGAGTACTGACTGGTAATGAAAAGTCACTGTGGGAAACACAAACACTAATGTAAGGTTCTGACCACTCTGGCTAGAAAAACTGGGTTGTTTTTTGGGAGTTAAATGGCACTAGGCCTGGGCAATGAACTCTGCTCCGTATGTAGAGTTCTGGAGTTTTTCGCACTCTGCTGAGTTGTAAAAAACTCTATTCCACGTAGCCGAGCTGAGTTTTTCCTCACTCTAATTAGCGTGATTCAGGAAAATACATTGCAAGACGGCGTCCCAGTGAAATTTCTCAACCCAGACTGTTGCGGATGTTTGCTACTGCTCACGTTGAGAAACCTTCGGTTCACATTGAGGAAACTGGAGCTTGAGTAGAACTTCTACTCAAGCAACAGAAAGAAGCAGCGCCCTCTTGCACTGCACGTGAAGGTGTTCGCAATGATGTCACAGCATGGGTCAAACACCTGGCGCTAAAAATCAGCATGAAGGGCATGTGGGAACGCACTCCACCACTCGCGGAACTCCACATAGGATGGCAGAGTTTTTTTGCCACTTCGTGGAGTTCCGCATAGCAAACTCTGCCCAGGCCTAGCTTCACCACAAAGTGGAAAATGTGTTACAAGATTTACCATAATGGGCCTTCCTTGAACCTAAGGTTTGGAGTGAAGAAGCAACATTTTTGCACTGAGATCCAGATTTACTGAGGACTTGCTTTGCCCTTGCATCTCGCATGGCAACGCAAGCCCTTAAGTCAGATTTGTGTAGCTCTGCATGGCTTAGTAAATCTAGAGTAACTCAAGGCAGTGCAAGTCCGCGTTGGGAAGGCGTTTCATGCATCCACCCTTGGATTTTGCGGTATTCCCAGATTTACTAAGAATAGCAAACCTGAGAATGTGTCAAAATGCTAAGCCATCCCAATAAAGGTATAACAAGGAGAAATATGTTTTTCTCTTCATTATTTTCTCTTTATACATGTGCTGCATTCTACAGCACATCCAGATAAAGGGAAATCCCTTTGAGGATTATTTTTGTGCAGGAAGGTTTTCCGTAAGACACAAAACCAATCCTGGCTGTAACGCAAGGGTGTCTGCATTTGGGCTTGGCTGCACTGAGTGCTCCAGCGCAGAGGGAAAGCAAAAATGCACCATATCTTGGTAAATATGGCGCATTCCTGCCCTCTCCTTTTGATACAGCACAGCACGTTGACTTGCTGCGTTGCATTGCGTGAAGTTCTTAGTAAACCTGGCTCTCAGTGTTGTCACTGCTTGCTGATGTCAAAAGACAGCATTGGGACACCATAAGGAATGCAATTCAGTGCTCTGACAGCATGTTGTAAGTTTCTGTTTTAAAGATAAACAAATGGCAGCAGAAGGGGATATAGTGTCCTTAAGAACCAAAAGTATCGTACTTTCACTATTTCCATCCAGAAAATGCTAATAAAATAGCAAGACATTATACATGTTTAACTGGAAAATGTGTATCTATGTCTACTGCAACTGGTGTAGACTGGTGTAATAAAGAAATGTAGGTTCTTTCTATTCTAAATAAGACAAATGTGATGAGGCCAAGGAGCTCAGCCTTAACTCAAGGTAGACGTACATACATTAGGCCAGTTTAAAAGTCATTTGTACATGCGCACTCAGGGCCCGATTCACAGAACTTAAGACAAAATCCTAAACGTACTACTATTGGTATTCACAGAAGTTAGGATTTTGTCTTAAGTTTGTCTTAAAACAGACTTAAGACAGACTTAAGTTAGGATTTTGTCTTAAGTCTGTCTTAAGACAAACTTAAGACAAAATACTAACTTCTGTGAATACCAAAAGTAGTAAGTTTTGGATTTTGTCTTAAGTTAGTTCTGTGAATCGGGCCCACAGCCCTTTTATTAGTAAAAAAAAAAATCACACACACACAAAGATTATTATGTGCCTATATTTGACACACTGTGAACTTCTATGTGTGTTCTAGAGTAATACTCGACAATTGCTTCTGTTTTTTGAGCCTTTACATTCATGTTTCCCCAATCCTTTATGATTTATGACCAATAATGTGGCACCACGCTCCTTCTTACTCATGCTTTTCACCGTCTTCAAACTCTCCTTGGCACCTAATCAAAAAATTTGATCTAAATATGCTAATAAGAACCATTGTTACAAGTTATACCTTTTTTAAAAGAAGCACTCTGGAGGTCATGCTAGCCTCACCCCCTTTTAATTCATTGTGGTCTTAAAGTCATCACCTTCTGTTATCAAAGATATATTTGTAGGCTCTGGGGAGTCTGACGATTCTATTAAGGCCATTGAACGCACTGCCTCCATTAATACTATGAAGTGAAAAATAAACTTAACAAATTCAAACAGTCAAACAACGTCTTATGGCTAGGGTTACTCAAGCAATATTGCGTATTGTGAGTTGTAGCTAATCAAGTGAATGATACCTTACTCATGAAAGATCTCATGTATGGAATATTACTGGTATTGGCTCATGTACCCTTATAACATGGGATTTCTATGGATATTAGCTCCTACTAATTATTTACTTCAGCCTTATTCTGAATGGTGCGACTGGATCCAGAAAATGTTTATTACATTGAGTTTCCTTTTTAAAAAAAATATTTTTATTAAGCAACTCCAAAATTGTACAAAAGATAAAAAAGTGTTTGCATATATCATATATATCAGCAGTAATAGAAATAGATATGGGTAATTCATAGTAATGGTTTAAAAAGCTAAAACATCCTAATATCAGAAAAAATGTCATACATCAGAAGATTTTAAAATCAATGTATAATAATAACGCTAGAGACAGAGGGAAAAACAATTCATCATTACACATTTCTTATACAATTATTCCAGGCAGTAATTGGCAGCCAAATTTGGCTCCCATGTATTCTGGTCTTTTTCCCTCTAGCTGCATAAATTGCTTTTTCCTGATTATAGATCCCCAAGAAGCGGGTTAACCAAATTTGAAAATTTGGGGGATCAACCTCCTTCCAGCGAGCTGCCAAAATTATTCCATAGACTGCCGTGCCCAAGAACAGACAAGTTTCCTCTTCCTTACTATGCCTAAGAGTGTTATCATATCCTAATAGATAAAGGGTGGGTGATTCCGCTACTTTGTGACCAAACACTTCCTCCCAAAATTCAGATATCATTTGTCTGAAGGATGTTAGCTTGGTACACTCGTAAAACATATGAACCAAGTGCGCGGGGCCTGTTTCACATCTAGGACATTCGTCTTTGACTCTTTTTCCCCAAGTATATAACTTGGCAGGTGTATAAAGTAAGTTAGATATGGTTTTATATAATTGAGCCTTTAGATTAGATGATACAAATAAACTAGATGTAAGCAGCAGAGCCATGTCAATGTCAAAATTAGGATTATTAAGTTTACTCGCCCAAGCAGTCTCTGTACGTTCTAGATCGTCCTTCTGTTTTTCCATTAATATATCATATAACGTACCTATCCTGGTTGATCGTTTACCTATATGATCTAGTAAGGGAATATTTGTCAGTGGGATACTTGGGGTTTTTAGACTAAGGATGTTATTAACTTGGATGAACTTAAACAGATCGGTATTTGGAATAGAAAAATTATTTTGAAGGTTTAAAAACCTGGTATCTGGATCTCCATTAGGAAAGCCCCCCACAGTTACAACCCCCAGGTTTTCCCATCTCTCGGCGATGTCATCGTTAACTTGTCTGGATAACACAAAAGAGTGCCATAGTGGTGTATATTTGTTAGTCTTTGGAATTGCAAGATGTCTGGAGGCTTTCTTTCATACTTTCCAAGCACTATTTATGATCTTGAACTTGACCTTCTTATAATAAGACGGTTCTACCTGTCTTACCAGAAGACCATTTGCTTTATCCCCAATTCTAGTTCATAGATCGAAGGGATCTTGTTGTTCTCAGTATTTGCACTTGATGGATTTACGTTAAATATGGGTGACATTTGCTGGAGGCGAGCGGCCCACAGGTAAAGCATTATATTGGGAATCGCCAGCCCACCTCTGTGCTGCGGTAGAGAAAGATAATTCATGGCACTCCTTACTTTCCCATAACTCCAGATGAATTTAGACATTTGCGATTCTATGGCCTTAATAACGTTGTCCTCCACTATTAGGGGAATTGCACGGAATAGATATAAGAGCCTCGGAAGGATATTCATTTTTTTTAAATTCCCTCTACCAATGATTGAGAGGTGAAGACTATTAACCCTTGTTAAATCTTTCTTTATAACCTTTATTAGGGGTTCATAATTCAATGTATTAATATTTTCTACCCTAGGGGATATACATATTCCAAGATGTACGGCATTATCTGCCTTCTTAGGATCATCAAACTGAATATTATCGGTGCAGATAACCACTGTTTTATCTTGGTTAAGAGAATAACCAGAAAATTGACCAAAGGCCTGAGTAATGCATTCTATATTTGCGATTGCCTCGGAGGGGTTAGGTGTTACTACCGCCACGTCATCGGCATATGCGAGTATCTTAGTTTCATGAATGCCAACAGTGATGGGTTTAATTACGTCACTTGATATTAATATCAGGATCTGCGGATTTATATACATGGCAAACAATATCGGGGAGCATGGACATCCCTGCCTTGTACCTCTTAAAATATTAAATGATCTAGATTCAAGGCCCATCACTTGAACCTTGGCCTTTGGCTCCTGATACATTGCCTGAATAGATTTAGCAAAGCAGGGCCCAAAATTATTTTGATCAAGCACCGCCCATAAACATTTCCAAGAAACTCGATCAAAAGTCACGAGCCTTGGCATCGAGGAGGATCATAGACATCTGGTCCCCGTCACACTCATGATATCAAAGAGCGATATAACCCTACGGGTGTGATCCGTGGTGCCCTTGCCAGGAATAAAACCATGATGCCAAGGGGAAACCCCAAACCCTTGGATCCCTACAAATAGATCTAGCAAATAGGGTGTTATATGCTCTCCAAGGACTTTATACAGTTCTAATTGGAGTTTATCAGGGCCCGCAGCTTTCCCTGAGGCCAGGTCAGAGAGAGACAGTTGTAGTTCAATGAGCGTAATATCTTTTTCTAGATCTTCTCTGGTAACGTCATCAATTTCATCCTGATCAGTCATATCTTCATTTTGATATAGTTTTTGGTAGTATTGTCTAAAAACTTCCAAAATGTCTCCCGGTGTTGTGTGTGCCCGACCCTCCACTTTAATAGTGACAATCGTATTAAGAGACTGTTTCTGGCGAGTGCGTAAGGCTAGCTGTTTCCCCACTCTTTCCCCGTCTTCATAGATTTTATTTCGATTTGATTGAAAAATCTCTTCTGCCTTCTGAGTAAGCCTATTATTAAGTTCAGTTTTAAGAATTACCATTTTACGTAGAGTGATTCCCCCCTCTTCACCCCGCATTATTAGAGTGGTTTGCTCTTTTTCAGCTTTAGCCTCTTCTTGCATCTGTTGATGTTTGATTTTATCTAATTCCTTCTTACGTTTGGCCACAAAACTGATAGTCTTCCCCCTAAGGGCAGCTTTAAAGCAGTCCCATACTATACCCCTGAATGAGCTATAACGATTACAATAAAAAAAAATCCTTGTGTCCAGGTCTTTATATATTTTATATAGTCTTTATTTGCCAAAAGTTTCCTATCAAATGACCAAGTAGAACGAGGTCTGTTGAGGTTGGCTACATTGATTATAAGGACTAACAAGTTATGATCTGAGATTGTCTTTGGACATTTATGAATTTCTGCATCAGCAGAGTTATCTCTTGTTGTCCATATATAATCAATCCGTACATATTTATTGTGAGGATATGAAAAATAAGTGTAGCCGGGATCCGATTGGTGTTTGGAGTCGCAGATATTTATTAGATCCAAGCTCTCTCTAAGTTGAGAAATAGCTCTGAACACTTTCGGTTTTCGTCCAGTATATATATATGTGTCTTGTTTTTGTCTCATCCCCATTAGCCCCAGGGAGATATTAAAATCCCCCCAGGATATTAATGTTTTGGGCAAGGACGCTAATTCTAATTCTAATTCTTCAAATGTTTGTGGGTCATCCTGATTAGAAGCATACACTGTGCAGATTGTAATGCCAGATTCTAGTTCTATAATAACCTACCTTCCGAGGGTATCGACTGTCTTACGTATGGCCTGTCCCAGAAAGGCTCTGGCAAAAATAGCTACCACACGGGTTCTAGATGTCTGCGTTGGAGCCGCAAGTAGATTATACCCGGGAACCCTTAGTAGCTCTCTTTCATCCCAGGGTATATGGGTCTCTTGGAAACAAAGTATATCATAAGAGCCTTGTCTAATTATTTCGTGTAAACAAGCCCTCTTACCCCTATCATTGAGTCCTGCCACATTCCGAGAGCATAGTTTCAACCTCCCATGGTATTTTTTGATTAGATGACTGATGTATGATATATGTTCTTCTCTTCTTAGCCATTAGCAAAAACATTCCTATCATTTGCATATTCACTGTACATACATATGGAGTTGCTTTTTTTACTGCTTTTCCCCCGTTCCCCCAACCCCAAACCCCCGCCTTTCCACCCTCCCCCTCCTCTCCCCACCACAAAACCCAAAGAGAGGCGTGTAGACTCCATAAGAGTCCATTTGATGAATGTGCGTCCCCTGGCCAGTGCTAAATTAAATATACCTAATCATGATAATCTTACAGATTAAGCAACCTGAATAAAAAATGTTTTGTTTTTTAACCCTATTACCTGTTCAGCCTTTTTTTTCTTTTCCAAATTATACGTACAAACAGATTGGACAAATTAAACCTAGTTTACCAAATTAATTACTTTGAGCAGTACTATCTATGTTCCACATGATAAATTCATACTGCATGGTGTAACTATAATTATTAGCCCCATTTAAAAATGTAACATCCTGCTCCTGCTCGTGGCTTAGTTAAGGCCATCTAGATACTCTTTTGCTTTGATTTCCAACGTAAAGAATTTCGTTAGACCCCCACTTATTACTATTAGACGAGCCGGATTGTTTAGGTATGCCTGTGCCTTCTTTTCTTGGAAAGGTTTGATCAGCTGGCGGAGCCGCCACCTCCTTTCCACAGTTGCGTGGCAAAAATCAGGGCGCACGAAATAAGAGATCGCGCCCCTAACAGGCTTTGCTTCTGGTCTAGCTTTCTCAGAAATTGCTTGTCCAAGAAGGAAATTTCCAAAATAGACAAGAATAGCACGTGGATACCCCCCAGGTTTCACAGGATGCCTTAGAGTGAGAGGAACGCGATGGGCACGTTGGATTTCTAAATCCCAGTTCCAGGTGGATAGTTCGAGCAAAGAGTCACGAAATAGTTGTACCACAAAGGAGCGAGAATCCTCTCCCTCCGTTGCCTCTAGTACGCCCAGTACGCGTAGGTTATTTCTTCGTAGGCGATTTTCTAAGTCCTCCAACTTCCACCTAACATCCGACAATTCAGCCTCGTGTGATTCAACCTGCTCGTGATTTGCAGCAATCTCTGTCTCGTTGGAGGCAATTCGAGACTCCAATTCCACCATTCTATCACCAAAAGTGCCAACTGTTCTCGTCAACTTGCGAACCACCCCTTGCACCTTGCGAAGAGCTGCTTGGGCCTTACGCCCATCTTGAGATGTCTCTTCCCGATTTGCCGCTATGGCCTGAAGCACAGTATCAAGTGTAGGAGTAGTTGGATTTGAATATACTGGGCACTCTGACTGTTGTGAAGCGCTCATCAGGCCGGGTGGAGCAGTGAGCTGAGTTGAAGGAGTATGGTCCCATGCTAAATCAGCTGCGCCATGATGGCCTTTTTTTCTCTTTAAGACTGTTTTTTGGCCCCCCAGTTTGACGCCATCTTTGCTTCCGTCGGTTGAAATGGAGCCTGTCTCATCAGACCACTCGAGCTCATCCGAAAATGAATAGAAATCACTCGGGTCTTTATCTTTATCTTGATCTGCATCGGCAATTCCTGCGTTAACAAACTCTGTTGTCTTAGATTTTGCAGCACCCATTACTATCTGGTGTTCATTAGGCGCATTTGTTCCACCATCAGCTCCTGCCTGATTGCACATACTCGGTATGTTATTCAGATTTGCACTCCCCCCATCAAGCATCACATTAACCTCCATATCCCCCAGGGGCGCTGGGACAGTACTATTGTTGGTGACTACCAGCCGAGGAGAGAGTGGGGGGGGGGGGTATATTCTCCACCATGTCGTTCTGAGCCATTATACTAGTATTGGGTTCCCCACCAATTTCCACGCTGGCGGGATCGGGACTTACTGTATCAAGGTTGGCGAGTTCTGGAGCATCATGGTGGCTGGCTTTGGCAGCAGCAGACCGTTCCCCGGCAGCCCTCGCAGCTGGAGCTTGTCCGAGTGATTCTGCCGGCTTACTCTTCCCACTTTGACCCGGAAGGAGTTTTGCCGGTGTTCTACGGAGGAGGTCAGCCACCGATGGGCCGGTCGTGCTCCCCTTCCTTGCCGCAGCCATTCCCTGCTTCGGGGTCTTAGATCCAGAGACGGCATTTGCCGCGGTTCCACTGTCCTGTTTGTCCGGTTCCCCTCCTTCACGTTGGGCCAATCTAGCCGCCCTTGCTTTGGCAGCGGCCACCGCCGCTGCATTCTTTGGGGCCATGACTGTTCCGTCAATGCCTGCTTCAGCGTCCCTGTCGGATCCCCGCTCAGGACCCCCAAGGAGGTATGTTTTCTTTATGATTTTGGCTTGTATGGCCCCTTTAGGATCTTTAGTACAGTCGCGGCATAAATAGCGGATCACTGCCAAGCCAATCAAAGACCCCAATGTCACGAGTTGATTTCTGATCGGCACCTTCACATCGAAGTCGGTCTTTTGCTCCACCATCGCCGCTTCTCTGTTTGTTTTATACTGCCACAGCGCAGACTGTAAAATATATAGAAGCAATCTTAGAGCCTAATAGGATGCTTTTTCTGTGCAAATTGCGGTAGCTTCCGCATCTGTGCTATCCGTGTAGGCTGCATAATCTGTATTTCTGCATCTTAAACACTGGTCCGTGCACACTGCGGTCTCACTTGACCGCCATCTTGCCTCCAGTGGTCTACATTGAGTTTCCTGTACAGCATCAGCAGCAATGTCTTGCAGCCTCGCCGACTTTATATAACCCTTTATATTGAGCCATGATTGTATGCCACAAATATGTATTACAAAAATATTGTGTCTCTAAAAATATAATTATAAAAATTCCAATGACAAAAAATGTAAAATTATATACCTATAATGTAACTGACAATAATATTGAATACCAAATATAGATGCCAAAAAATATGTTTTATGATATCAAACACAAAAATATGGTTCACAAAATATTGGCAAAATGTTTTAAATAAACAAAATATATAGTGCAATGTAAATTTAAATACACTTTTTGTATCAAATATAGAGTAGTTTATAAAAAAAAATCAAATGCGAAGCAAAACAAAAATAGATCTTCAAATTCATACTTATAAAAACAATATATAAATACAAATTGGGTTTTTGATTGAGGGGGTGAAAACCCTTCTCAAGCTATAACCACAATTCTTGTCTAGGTGAATCACAAAATTCACTTAGCTAACTTGTGCTTAACCCTCTGGTAACTTGGCACAAAAGCAGTCAGGCTTAACTTAGAGGCACAGTGTTAAGTATTTATGCAGCACACAAACAGTAATAAAGCGAAAACACAGCACATGAACAATCCCCGATACGCCGATGACACGCAGATCGTCTTTTCCCTCTCCAGTGTAGAAGATGGCAATGTGTCGGGTCTAAAAACTGGTTTGTCACTTATGGCTGAGTAGATGCAGAGGCATCTCCTCAAACCTAACGGTGACAAAACCGAGATCATCATCTTGGGGAAGCAGAAGGATCTTTGGGGCCCTCAACATTGGCCTAGCACCATGGGTCCTACTCCTCTTCCAGTCCAGGTAGTACGTAACCTGGGTTTCCTTATTGATGACAAATTGTCTATGAGACAACAAGCCTCTAAGGTGGCGGCCACCTGTTTTACCATCTTAAGATGGCTCCAAAAAATTCTTTGGATGCTGCCCCTTGCCACGAGAAGAACAGTAGTCCAGGCTTTAGTAACATCTCGCCTGGACTACGGAAATGTTCTTTATCTTGGTGCAGATGTTGCAACTGTAAGGAAACTACAGGTCATACAAAATTCATCAGCCCGCCTCCTCTGTAATATCCCGAGGAGGTCTTCAGCTGCGCAGGCTCTTCGAGATCTGCACTGGCTCAAGATCTCGAGTCGAATTCAATTTAAAGCTTTATGCTACATGTTCAAAATTAAGCAGGGTTCTGCCCCACTATACCGTCAAAGCTTGGTTCAACCCTACAGGCCCTGTCGTACTCTGAGATCTTCGGCTAACTGCGACTATGTCATCCCTAGATTTAAGCTAGCGAAGATGGGTGGAAGATCTTTCTCCCATCTTGGCCCCAAACTATGGAATACACTGCCCATTGCCATGAAGACTGAGACTAACATGCTCAGTTTTCGAAAAAAACTGAAAACTCTACTTTTTTAAAATAAATTACCTTTTGTAGCGGTGATTGATGTCAGTTTTCTTCTTCAGTCTGTCCCTTGCGCCGGGAAACCCACTGCGGGTAGCTGTTGCGCACTATAAATTTTAAATAAATAAATAAAATAAATAAAATAAATCCCAAATCAATTTAGAGAAGTAAAATGCATTAAATAAAGTGAGTTCAAAACAGCAAAAATCCAGTCAGTAGAAATGGAGGTACGTAGTTTTAAAGGTTTAAGTAAAATTAACCCCAAGAAGCAGAAAGCGCTAACAGTGGGTTTTTGGTTGTACTAGACCAGGATGAAGTCACTAGTTTAGACCTGCCACAATGGAGTGCAGTCCGGGCACAGGGACCAAGTTAGTCCCTCTAAAAATGTACCCTCTCAAAGTTTGACGCACAGAGTTCAAAACGTCAGGATTTCAACAGATGCCAGCCATGGGTCAAGGACCTGGGGAGGCACCTCTTGGCAATCATGAACTCCAGCAGGGCTCAGTTAGGTCCAGTTGCATGTTTATTTAGGGCCTGTTGCAGAAGGTCAGCTGGGCAGCTGCAGGGTGCCTGTGGAGCTTGTTGTGTCCTTCTAGCTCATAACAGGAGGACAGCCAACTACTCTTGGAGTCACTCTTGTAGTCCTGTGTTCAAGGAGATGGTCCTCTTTCAAGCAGCAAGACATGTCTCAAGTGGTAGGACAGTCCTCTGTAGCCTTCTGCAGGTCCAGGAGTGAACTGAAGAGTTGGTCTTAGGGTCCACTATGTATAACTGGTGCCAGCTTTGAAGTAGAAGAAACTTCTGGAGTTTTCCCCCACACAGATATTCTGGACTTTACTTACTCCCTGCCCAGGTTCCAATGTGTGGGGTGACAAAAACCTTGTGTCAAGTTCTTTGTGAGTATGCTGTGGCAGCTCATTTGAAATGTAAGTGAGGCAAGGAACAACTGCACCCCTTCCATCCTGGTAGGATGGCCCTCTCCCAGTTGCACTAAGGTCTTATTGTTCACAGTCTGGGCCCAATACACATTCCTTGGGGAGGAGCAATTAACAGGCACAGGCAGGTGGAAACTCCTAGAAGCCCTCAGAAAGTTTAGGGCAGGAAAATGCCACCTTCCTAAAAAGTGGTATTTTCAAAATTATAATCTAAAATCAGACTTTAAAATTAAAGAGGATTTTAAATTACAATTCACTTGAGTCAGAACATGATATTTCTACCTGTTCCCAATCACAAGTTAGCACTTTCTGAAAAAAAGGTTACCTAATGTAATCCTACGGGAGAGCCAGACCTCACAGTAGTTAAAAACTAATTTAGGAGTTTTTCACTGCCAGGACATGTAAAACTTAATAGTACATGTCCAACATTTTAAATACAATGCACCCTGACCTATAGACTGTTTGGAATATACCCTAGGGGTGACTTAAATGTATTAAAAAGAGATCTTTAGGCCTGGCAAAAGGTTTCTTTTGCCAGGTTCATTTGGCAGTTTAAAACTGCACACTGGCTTCAATGGAAGGCCTTGTACATCCTTTTAAAGGCATTTTAAGCCGGTAACACAGTAAGTGCTGCAAGTCGACGACTAGCATTTAGTTTACCGGCCCGGGGTACAGGTTGTACCATTTTGCTAGGGATGTACAAGTACATTAACTGTGCCAATCAGGTGTAAGCCAATTGTACCATATGGGGAGAGCACAAGCACTAAAGCACTAGTTAGCACTAGTAAAATGAACAGTCCTAAAAGTCAACAAAAGCTAGTTCAGAAAATAGGAGGGGTGAAAGCAAAACGTTTGGGGTGACCATTTAGAGAGGGCCAAGTCCCCAAACTATCTACAAATTAAAATAGATGCATCACTTAAAAAATATGTATTCAAAAATATTTAAATATCTGATAGAGACTTCTAGCCACAGATTCTTTACCTTAAAATAATCCACAGGCATCAGACTGGATCCAAAAAGTTAAGATGAGCCGTACCCCTACATGCTTGTAATTGGCGTCATTCTGCTCTGCATAGAGTAGTTGGCGTTTTCCAAGCTGGAAGTGAGGTGAGCTGTGCCTGTATAAGTGCTACCCCAGCACACTGACGTCTGTTGTTTTCTTTCCAAGCAAGTCAGCGTATATTTGGCAAGAGCTAACCACAGTCACTTCTTGACTGAGCTTTTTTCAACCCTTTTGTCGAATTCTTTTTCAGGCTTTGTCTCCTGATGTGTAGATGCCTATCAGAAAGGCTGGTTTTAAACCATGTGGCACCGTCACCAACAGATTTCAGAGACGTATCCATACTTGGTTTGTCTTTGATGTCTTTGGTGAGATCACAACCCCAAGACAAATAAGATGATTGCTGCGGCATACACCCTAAGGTACTGAGGGAGTTGTCCCTCAAGCTCCTCGCTGCCTGATGGTGATTGATTCCGCGACGCTCCAGATCTTGGTTGTGAGGGGTATTTGAATTCACTGTGGAAGTCTTCAGACTCAACACTTGAGGCTTGACTCAGTGGTGGAGCCTGGCCCATCTCAACACCTCCCTGACTTTCTGAGAGCCGGAGCGACCCTCAGCCAATGTAAATAATTGTATGAGGCCATCTACCTATTCTTTGGGCAACCTGACCCCTCTGGAGAGTCTTTGGGCTCAATGGGACGGGGAGGGGCCCCTACTGGTCTTCTGCCGGTGAATACACTTTTGGTGACTGTTGGGCCCCAAGGATCCATTGACACATCTGGAGTGGTGCCGGTCGAGCAACCTTGACCTACCTCGGTGCTCCCTCCAGTGGTGCTGATGCACCTTGCACCACCGCTGCCCAATGGTGGGACCACCCTCATCATCATACCCAACTCTGACCTTCTTATTTCGGAGCCAATGCCTTATTTTTTCAACAGTCCTGAAGTGTGTGATTAATGGGAGGGGTCTGTAGTCCCTTATCATTACCAACCCTTAGAAGACCAACATGAGGACACCTGGTATGAGGATCTGGCAGATGCCAGTGGACTGGACACCTCCCCAGACACTGGCCTGGTCTCTTCTCCTACCGTGGCTATGGAGGAGGGTGTCTCATTGCTGTAGTGGTGAGGAGGGCAGCTGAGGTCTTAGACCTTCAATTTATCTGAGGTGCAATCGGGGCGAATATCTTGACAGAGGTGCTTCAATCGAGAGTCACCCCATCTGTAGGAAGCTGGCTCTGTATAGTCTGTACCAAAGTCAGGTATAGTGTGCACAGAGTTCAGTGGATCCCAAGAGGCTTACAGCGGCTTAAGTAGACGATACAAAAAGCTTTAATTGTGGTAGTGTGGTTGAGCAGTTAGCCTTATCAGAGGGCTGTGTTAGGGATTTATTGTATACACTTAGGCAAGAAATGATTGCACACACTCAAAGACTGAATCCAGACCAAATATTTTGTATTAAAAATTGATACTTGGGGGCGTGGCTTGAACGGCGATGTGAGCGGACGTGCTCTTGTGGAGCTCCCGCCGCCAAGGGCCTAATCATACGCTATTACTGCGGTTCCTGGGGTGCCTGGCCTCTCCCCTCTGTGCCCCTGAGTGGTGGACGACTGTACCTGTGCATCCGCGGGCTGTGTTGAGGCGGTGGCGACCTGAGAGACGCTCAAAGCGGACGGCCGATTCGGCGCGGACAGAGCCCGCCATTCCGCCATTTTGGTGCCCTGCAGCGGAGACCAGATAACGGCTGAAAGAGAGACGCGGTGAGCGCCGACGAACGTCTGCCTGCTCCCCTGACCCCCGCAGTGTGGTGGGAGTGCCTGGCTTGGTTGCCCGCGGAGCAGCGTGAGGCGGAGGACTGTTCGCCGTGCCTTCCTGGCCGGCCGGGTGCCCCGCGGGAACAGAGCCTGCCAGAGCCTGCCATCCTACAGCCCCGAGACGGAGGTTGGCTGCTTGCTGCTTGAGCGGGGGACTGATCACCGGGCAATTCCCATCCCGGCTCTACTGTGCACCGGTGAGAGGGGGAAACGCTGTGGCTGGGGATCCGTAAGAAGCTCGCGGCGTGCGGTGCCCTGGGGGCACTGGTTGGAGCGGACGGTGCCCGCCATCTTGGCGACCGGAGTGTTTGGAGGGCAGTGTAGCGGCGACGGAGAGCAGCGGAGTGCGGATCGTCCTGACCGCGACCTGGTGCTGTCCCCCATCTGTAGCCCTCTGCCGACCTGGTGCTGCCCCCCACCTGTGGCCCCCTGCCCGCATCGGAGCGGACCTGGTCTAGTCGGGAGTCCCCCGGCAACGCACACGGCAAGAAGAAGGAGGCGGAGCGCGGGGGCCCGGTGGTGCGAGGCGTCCACTGCGCTGGTGACTCGGTGCAGCTACGGTACGTGGGGATCATACGGAGGTGGACCCTGGAGTGAGAGTTGACTGCGAGACCGGAGTGGAGGGGGTGCCATACAACTGTCCGGGTTGTCTCCAGGTACCTTTGCTCAGTGGGTTCAGACCTGCCTGGACTGCTGTGGGGGGGTGTGGGGGCCCACTGTCGTCCTGCTGCTGCGGGAGCTGAATGATCTGGTCCTTGGGCCCTCGGGTGGCCGGGGTGTAGACCTGCTCCCTGTCCTACACGCTAGCGTGCTGTCCCTGTGGGCCTACCCCCCCCCCCTTGCTACTGCTTTTGCTTGCTGTCTGGTGCTGTGTGTTCACAGAAGAGCGGCGGACAGTGGCCTGCAGAGGATCCCTCCGGTCGCAAGAGACAATGACGCACACTAATAAAGGCGCCAGGGCCGACCTGGCGGCGGCCCCTAAGGATAACACTGTAGTGGCCATGTGGGGCAAGTCGGGGACACCGGCAGCCGGGGAGGGCCCATCTCGAGGGGCTGCAGACTCCCCGCCGGTTACCCAGGCATTTATGGCCGCCTTTATGACTGACCTTAAGGCTGAGATAGGCTCCCTGAGATCTGAGGTGCACTCTTGCGTTACTGAGCTTAAGAGGGAGGTCACGGACCTGGGAGACCGAGTTGATGGCCTGGAGAGGACCATGGACACGCGCACGGAAGACCAGGAACATCTGTGGCAGCGCCTGACAGCCCTTGAGGAACAAAACATTGAGCTCCAGATCAAGCAGGAAGATTTGGAAAACAGAGGTCGACGCAACAACCTCCGTGCCACTCGGAGAAGAGGGGAAGGACGTAATGGACTATGTAGCGCAGCTTCTCCACGAGGTCCGAGGTGATGAGGACGTATCGCCCCCCACTCTGGATCGGGCGCATCGAGTGGCGGCCCCTGCGGGGAGGTCGGGCCTCTTACCGGACATCTTCACCAGGGTGCACTTTTTTGTAGAGAAAGAGGAGATTTGGAAGTATGCGCGAGACAAGCCTGATCTCCAATACAAGGGCCACAAGATTCAAATCTTTCAGGACTTAGCGCCTAATACGTTGAAGCGCAGACGTGCCTTCCGCCCGGTGACGAAGAAGCTGCGGAGCTTGAACATTCCCTATCAGTGGGGCCACCCCTTCGCTCTTATTTTCCAGTGGGAGGGTAAGCGCAGAGCTCTGAGATCCTACAATGAGGCGGCGCGGCTTCTCCGCATTTCATCCTCTCCCCCGGAGAGCCCTTCTCGACCTTCGTCCCGCAAGAGGACGCCGACTGGACCTGACTGGACCACGGTGCCGAGGCGGCGGCGCACTCCGCTTGCCGCGGAGCCTACACACAGCCAAGCTAAACAGGACGTTATTGCCCACATTCGTGCTCTTGAAGAGACCGTAGCTGCTTCCGAGGGGCATTCTCCCACGCCGCGCTCTCCAACGCCTTGAAGATGGAGCACAGCAAGCTGCCTTCCTCCCGATGTACTGTTCTCATGTCTCCTTCTGCTGACCTGAGGTCGGGTGGCGGGGGGGGGGGTCTAACGTGCCCCTGGTTCCTGCACACTGGGCCTGGGGCGGTGGGAACTCCGTACCTCCTGGTGCGTTATGTTAGCCAGGCCCCCTTTGAACTGCCCCCTGGGGAGTGACATCCCGAAGAGCGTTTGAACCTGCGGGTGTAGGATGCTCTATCCTGGGGACAGAGAACTCTGGCCCTGTTGGCCGCATTTATCTGGTTTATACATCCAGCCTATCCGGCTGTCTGGTTCTTATTTTCTGTTCCTCGCTCCGTTTCTCTTCCTTTCTCTCTTCCTTCTTGACTCTCTTTTCTTCTATGCGGGACCTGGGAGGGTGCAGGGGGTGGCGGGGGGGGGGGGGAGGGAGGATTCGTGTCTGGGGTGTGTGGATGGTGTGTAGACTGGTGAGGATGGCTTTGAGAGCGACTTCTGATGGTTCCTACCATGGCTGGTAGAGTGAATGGCCCCCTAAAGATCCTGTCCCTTAATGTTAAGGGCCTTAACTCGCCTAAGGCAGATCTGGCACTACCTTCTGCGGCATGACCCAGACATAGTTTTCATACAGGAGACCCATCTTCTGGAGGCTGACGCTGGGCGCATGGCCCATCCTAGATACCCTCTCCAGTACTGGGCGGCGGCGGATACGAAAACTGCAGGGGTGGCGATTTTGTGCAAGGCTGGCATCAGGCGGGGGGAGGGCAGGCCCTTTCGGGGTGGTGATGGCCGTTTTCTCAAGGTGATTGTTGAGGTGGGACTTCGCCGTCTGACATTGTGTAATGTGTATGCCCCCAATCAGGCGCATGATCGTTACCTCCGGAACCTCTTACGAGATCAGATACCTCAGGGTAGCCCCTCGCTAGTTCTTGGAGGCGATTTTAATATGGTATGGTGTCCAAAGATCGACCGGAGCGAGGGCTCCTTCAACGGGGCTGGGGCGATGTCCCTGGCGCTTCGCAAACAGATTGGCGATCTAGGGTTGTTCGATGCGTGGCGGTATTTTTCCCCGGACAAACGAGAGTACTCCTTTTATTCGAGCGCCCATCGCTCTTATTCTCGCATCGATTGTATGTTCCTATCCCATGACCTTCTTAGGGATGTAATGGAAGTGGAGATGTCTGATATATCAATCTTGGACCATGCACATGTGGGACTGATCTTTCGGGATTCACGGGACTGCCCCCCTCGAGAGCGGAAATGGTATCTACCACCACACATCCTTCGCGATGCGGCGAATGTTGAAAACATTCGTACCGCCATTACCTCCTACTTTGAGACCAACGACCTGCCCGAGACGCCTTTCCCGGTGGTCTTGGATGCCTTTAAGGCCACGATACGGGGCCATATTACTTCCCTTGTGATCGCGAGGGCACGGGAAGGGAGGGCTGTGGAGGATGGCTTGGTGAGGGACCTGAAGGTGGCGGAGGCACAAGATCAGGATGACTCTACCTTAAAGACGAGACGCCACCTGGCGAATCTTCGAGGCCAATTACGATTGCTACGTACAAACAGAGCCGAGGGCTCCCTTTTGACTTTGAAAAAACTACATTTCAATGGAGGGGATAAGGTTGGGAAGCTCTTAGCAAGGAGACTGAGGGTCAAGGCAGCCAAGTCCCATATAGCGAATGTGGTGCTTCCCAATGGGTCTAAGGCAACGGCGGCCAGGCCCGGACTGGCCATAGCGGGCACCGGGCAATCCCCCGTTGCGCCGCAAGGGTGAGGGCCGTTTTTGAGCTCCTGTGGGCCGTTTTTGTTAGAGGGCTGTTTTTGCAGCATAGCTGCAAAATCGGCCCTGCAACAAAATCGGCCGAAAACCGGCCCTAGCAAAGCGCTCAGCGGCACCTCCAACCCCCCGAGTGGGGAGGGGGGGCCGGCCAAGCACTTTGCCCGGGCCGGTTTTGGTTCCCAGTCCGGCCCTGACGGCGGCTAGGGATAAACTGCAGGCGTTCCGGGAGTATTATGCTTCGCTTTACACTGCGGACCCACCACCTCCTGCCCTGGCTGAGGAGGTCCTGGAGCAGTACAGTGGGACAACGTTGAACCCCCATTCGGCTGGGCTTCTGGAGGAGTCGATAACGCAAGAAGAGGTAGTCTCGGCTCTTATTGAGCTCAATATGGGGAAGACGCCGGGTCCCGATGGACTGCCGCTGTCCTTCTATCGCCTGTTCCAGACTCAGCTGGGTCCCCACCTTCTTCGGCTCTTCAATTCTTTCGCTGATGGACAGGGCCCCGCCCCGGATATGGGAATGGCGGAAATAGCTTTAATTCCGAAGCCTGGGAAAGACCCCACCCTTTGCTCGTCATACCGCCCGATAGCGCTCCTGAATACCGATTTTAAAATTTACACCAAGGTGCTGGCTTTATCCGGGGCCGCCAAGGGGCTGACAACGTGCGAAAGATTGCACATTTGGTGGGGAAGGTACGTCACTGGCAGATCCCGGCCTGCCTCCTATCGTTGGACGCTGAGAAAGCGTTTGACCGGGTTGACTGGTCATTCCTCCGGGCGGTCCTTTGCAAGATGGGACTTGGTCCGAAGATGGTCACCAGAATCATGGCGCCTTACACTGCACCGAAGGCTAGGATCCGTGTGAATGGACAGTTAACGGACCCCATCAGCATCGGGAGAGGGACTAGGCAGGGCTGCCCTCTCTCGCCCTTACTGTTTGCCCTAGCGATAGAGCCTCTGGCGGACATGATTCGCCGCGATCCGGCCATCCACGGCATCCCGATGGGTGGGCGAGCCCATAAAGTGGCGCTCTACGCAGACGATCTCATCCTCACTCTCACGGAGCCCCAACAGTCTTTGCCGGCGCTCCACGCCACGCTCTGCACCTTTGAACGCGCATCTGGTTTGAAAATTAACCACAGTAAGTCCTCGGTGCTTAACCTTACCATCCCTCCGTCTGCTGTTCCCCCGCTAGAGCAGTTATGTCCCTACCAGTGGACCGATCGCCATATTCGGTACCTAGGCTTACACCTGACCCCCTCACTGGATGACTGGTCGTCCCTTAATTGGAAAGATTGTCGCAGATCGGTCCTTGACGACCTGCGGAGATGGAAGTCACTTATCCCTTCTTGGTTGGGAAGACTCAACGCAATCAAAATGTCTATTCTGCCCAAACTCCTTTACCTATTCCAGTGTCTTCCCACTTCTATCCCCGTACAAAATATTCAAGCCTTGCAGAAAGACTGCACCAACTTCATATGGGGAGGTAAGCGGCCCGCTTTTCCCAAGCACTTCTTATGGCTCCGAGAGATCGCGGAGGGCTGGCGTGCCCTAATTTCGTGGATTATTATTGGGCTGCTCACCTGCGATTTGTGGTTGAGTGGGGCACCAGGGAGAGTGAAAAAGGGTGGCTCCACATGGACAGGGCTGTAACCGGTCGCACCGTCTGGGACCTAGCGTGGATTCATAAAGCAGGGCGGTCTCCGAGCGCATATCTGGCGGTGCCCACAAAGACAGTGTTGGAAATATGGGACAGGATAGCAGTACGTAAAGGTCTCACATCTTTCCCCTCCCCGCATACCCCTATTGAAGGCAATCCATGGTTTCCACCGGCATATCGTACTAGAGCGTTTCAAAGTTGGCCGCAGGGAGACTGCAGAGGCCCTACGGATCTCTTCGATGGGGGCACCTTTAAATCTTTTGCTCACTGTAGGGAGGAATTTCGGCTTCCGCCTGAGGCTAAGCTGCAATATCTACAACTACGCCACTGGGCCTTGACGGATGCGGTATACCCTGGGGCTACTCGAGACTTTACTCCATTCGAGCGCCTGGCCCGTTCTTGCGCCGACACGAAGGGCTTGATCTCCAAGATATACCAGATACTGCAACACCCTCGGTCTCCGCCTTCGCAGGCATATCAGTCAAGATGGCATGCGACGCTGGGGGCCGATATCGCACCGACGCAGTGGCTTCGCTTGTGGAGGGATATCCCTAAAGTGTATCGCAGCATAACCAAACAAGAAAACGCGTATAAAGTAATGACGCAGTGGTACTATACGCCTCAGCGCTTACATAAAATGTTTCCATCCTCCTCTCCCGATTGCTGGAGGTGCCAACATGTGCCTGGGGATTTCCTACACATTTGGTGGACCTGCCCCTCGATCGCTACCTTCTGGAAGGAGGTCTTGAGCCACATAAAGGGGGTTTTGGGGTTCCCTTTGCCTGATGCCGCCAGTACATTGTTGCTGGGAATCAAACCTGCGAATCTGCTTGCTCTGACCCGAAGTGATTGGACCATGTCGTTACAAATGCTAGGTGCTGCCAGACAACTTATTGCCCTGTACTGGAAGAAGCCGGAGGCGCCTCCTATCGCTGCATGGTTTGGGAGACTCTGGCATGTCATCACTATGGAGTTGCTCTCCGCGAGACTGCAATCTCGCAAAACACGCTTTAAGGAGGTGTGGCAGCCCTTGGTGACCTATCTGTGCAAAACCGTACATGCGCGAAACATGCCTCCTAGGTTGCGGGCGCTGCGTTTAGTAGACGATGCTGTGCTCCCCTTTACTCCGCGCTGACTCAAGGAGTGATGGTTCTGGAGCCCGTGATGTGCCTAGTGACGTTTACCCTTGCTGTTGCTCCTCTATGGGTCCTCTCTCTCCCCTCTTTCCGAATCTCTCTTCTCTGACCTTTCCTCTACTCTCTCTATCCACTATCCCTGTAGTTATGTTGCCTCCCTCTAGGCTCCTGGTTGTACGTTGGACCGCTATGGTCCGGTAGGTTTATTGGTTCTGATCTCTGGTCTGTGCCGGGCCCGGTAACATGCATGGTGATCTTTAGACAGGGTGAAAGCTAGCGCTAGTCTTTGACGCGGCCGGCCCGACTGGGTTGTAGGCAGAACGCTGTGTATAGGATTGATGAGACCACAGGCCATGCATGCACAGTATGTTATTGCATTTTTTCCTGACGCGGCCGGCCCCTTGGGGGTTGTAGGCTTATCGCTGTGTACAAGTCACCTTTTCTTTCTGCGTACTCCCTCTTGGGGGGTGAAATAAAAACAGACGTTGAATAAAAAAAAAAAAATTGATACTTTGTTATTTTGTTTTTAGAACCCAGAGGAACACAGTTGCACGTAACAGTTTTTAAAAGCAGCAATATGCAATAGATTTTATTTTGTAAAGGCAGTCAAATGCTTTACAGTAGTATAAAAATACTTTTAATGAAGCCCTCACTGATGTCCTGCTTGCGGCCTGGTCCTAGTCTTGCACAGGGGCTCCTATGCACTGAACTGTTGCCTGCCACCAATACCGGTCCTGCCCCAGGAAACCCCAGTTTCCCCAGCCAACAAGGCCTCCACTTCCAAAATCTACCCCAACGTGTTCCCTACCACCATACTGGATAGGGAATCTAAAAGGCTGGATACCTTTGAGAAAAAGATGTTCTCTTATGCCAGCCTGGCACTGCGTGTCTCTAATGCAATTACTACCATACAATCTAGAATGCATTGCCCAAGTGCTGCCCATGGTTTTATGGGAGGGATGCAGCAAGTTTACCATGAAATGTGGGCTGGACACGACAGACTCGCTGGGCAGAGTGATTTCAATGTCGGTGGACCTTGGGTGCCACGCCTGGTTGAGAACCACTGACGTTTCGGGTAATGTCCAGGCGTTGCTCATGGACATGCCCTTTGATGGCTCCTGTCTGTTCAGAGAAAAGGCAGACTCAGCGCTGGAGCATTTCAAGGACAGCAGATCTACTGCCAGCTCCATGGGCCTTACCATGTACCCTCACCAACACCAATCCGCCTTTCGACCCTTTTTGTGGCCAAGTAAGGGTTTTTCTACTGCGACTTAATATTCCCAGCCACCATGGCCAGCAAGGTTCACAATCTTTTCATTGTTGAGGACATAGTTCGCGAAGACCATGTGGAAAGAGGTAGCCAGATGTCAGACCAGTCCACCACCCCCTGGCAGCTGTAGCCTCCAAATCCCTTTAGTTTGCCCTCCATTCTTCATGGGAATCCAAGGCGTGCAGGATACACAATCACCTGCACCACTGGAGGTCACTAACTGTTGAATTTTGCAGCTCGTCCAAAGGGGCTACTCCCTCCCATTTGTGAAGAGCTCTCCACTCATGCCACCCACTAACAACTGGCTGATAGAAAACAACCTCAACTTTCTCCGTCAGGAAGTGTCGGCTCTCTTGGCGAAGGGAGCCATAAGGAGGGTGCCGGCAGCAGAGGTACAGAAGTTGGTCATGGTTGCTATTTCCACTACTTTCTGGTGTCCAAGAAGTATGGAGGCTTTTGTCCTATTCTAGACTGGTGACTTCTCAATCTCTTATTGAAAAAGGAGAAATTCAAGATGTTCAGGTTCGCACATGTCCTGTCTGCCCTGGACCCAGGAGACTAGAATGCTTTGCTGGACTTGCAGGACGCATATTTTCACATCCCCGTCCTGCCTTCCCACAAATATTGCCAGTGGTTCATGGTGGGCCAAAAGCACTTTGTTTGCCATGCTTCCTTTTGGCCTTACCATCACCCCTCAGGTGTTAAATGTGATGGTGGTGGTCACTGTTCACCTGCAGAGTTAGGGGTTCCAGTCTCTTCCTTTCTGACACTCCCCTTGATATGAACCATTTTGGACACCTTGAAGTTTCTGTCCTGTCCTCGTGCACCGTGTTTCAAAGATAATCAGGCTGTAATACTGATGTTTCAGCCTCGACCCTGGATTTCTTTGAGACTGACTCTGAAGCAGCTGGGCCTCAAGGCCTTCTGCATCCTGCTAGTAATACATGCGTGTTTGCATATGTGTGCTCTGCCCTGGGAGCTGAAGTCCCAGTTCTCACATTGGTGTGCAGCGGTTAGGATAAGAGCTTGCTGATTGTTTTACCACAATATCTTGAGTTATCATTTGAAAGATCACATTAAGGGAACTAGAGGTACATATAAATCAAGTCTTAAAAACTTAAGTTCTACTGAAATGAGTTGTTGTTGAGCAAAGGGCCTAGCACACCCTGACTACAACTACTAGAGAGGTTTTAGTAGATAACACTTAGTGTAGGTAGGTGCACACACCACACCTCACTAGATCATGTCTCTGAGAACAGAACCAGTGGAAGTAGATCCTTTAAGGATACCTTCCAGATATGATACCCTAACTTTCCAGGATTTAAGGCACTTGTGCACATCCAGGAAGTTAAAACAGGGTTCAAACCCTACCCTCAAGTACCTGATAGAGCTCATGGAAGAATATGATGCTAAGAAGGCCTCTAACACAGGTCCTTCAGGGAAAGTAGATGAGGGTCATCCCTCAACAGAGGATTCCCCTGATCACAATCTAATCAATGAGAGTGAAGTAGAGGAGGACTCTGGGGAGGATGACAATGGCCAGGTCCAAGTGGGAGTACTTAGCCAGGCCAACCTAAGCCTACATGGGAATGGAGAGGAAATAGCACCTTACAGACCCCCAAGCAGGCTTAACCCTGAGCACAGGAGGAGGAGATCCCACTCCAGGGAATCTCAGCATTCTGGTGTCTCAATATGGTCAGATGCTCTTAGGAGAATGACTTCCGCTGAGAGAAGAGAGCATCAGGCCAGAATGAGAGAAGTCAATCTAAGGATTGAGAGGCAAGAACTTGCCATAGCCAAAGAGAGACTTGCTCTTGCAAAAGAGCAAATGTTAAGTGGGTTAGTACCCACTGGTGGCAGCAATATCCCTAAGGATAAAGATAGGTCCTATGATAATAGAAACCTAAGCAAGATGGTCGCACCCTACAAGATAGATGACATCCACAAGTGGATAACTGCTTTGGAGAGGGCTTGCAAAGTACAGCAGGTACCCCAAAGTCAGTGAGCAGCAATCCTATGGCTCTCCTTTTCAGAAAAATGTAGAGATAAGCTCCTCACAGTTAGTGATGAGGAGGCTAACAATTACTCTGTCCTGAAGAGTGCTCTGATTGATGGGGTTGGCCTAACCACTGAACAGTATAGGTTGCTGTTCAGAGATACACAGAAGACACAGACTCAGAAATGGACTGACTTTGTAGATTGTGCCACTAAGGCTCTGGAAGGCTGGTTACTGGGCAGTAAAGTTAAGGACTATACAGGATTGTATAATTTGATCATGAGAGAACAAATACTTAATAATTGTCAGGACCAGTTGTTGCACCAACACCTGATTGACTCTGATCTGACCTCTCCCCAAGAATTGGGAAAGAAGGCAGAAAAATGGGTCAGAACCAGGGTAAAGCAGAAATCCCAGAACCAAGGTGGTGACCAGAAAAAGCCAGACCAAAAGGGTGGGGATCAGAAAGTAAAAGACCAGAAGTCTTCAACGGGTCCCCAAAAAGCCTCTACAGAGGGGGTCCCAAGAAACCCAAGAAGAAGGAAGGCCAAAGAAAACCATGGTGCAATATTTGTAAATGTAATACTCACTGGACCAGTGATTGCACCAAAAAGGAGACAGCTCCAGCCACCATTGCCCCTAAGGCAACTGTTCCCCCTAGTACAGCTAATAGTGGTGGTTCTCAACAGAAGGGTGTAGTAGGGTTAACCCTGGGAACTGAGATGGACTCTGGCCTAGTCAGAGTACCAACTCAAGCTGTTTTAGTCTGTGATGTGGACATGGCTATGTCCTCTACCGTGAGCCCCAGTAACCTGGGCAAGTACAGACAGACACCTTTAATCAGTAATAAAGTGGCTCAGGCCTACAGGGACACATGTGCCAGTGTCACCATGGTGACACCTAACTTTGTGGACCCTGGACAGATCATACTAGGTGAGAATTACCTAGTGACCAATGCTAGCAATGCCACTACCACCCATAGTATGGCAATTGTTAATTTCTCCTGGGGACGGGTAACTGGCCTCAAAAGAGTTGTTGTAAGTTCAGATCTCCCTGTAGAGTGTTTGTTGGGCAATGATTTAGAATCTTCAGTCTGGTCTGAAGTGGAGTATAGGACTCATGCAGAGATGCTGGGCATCTCAGCACATGTCCTTGCTGTGACCAGGTCACAGGCCAAAAAGTGCCAAACTGAACAGGCACTGGATCCTGAAACTATGGACTAGTTGCCTTCCAAGAGAAAGAGCAAAAGGGTTAAGGCAGTGTCTTCCCCCTTGCCTCAGGTTGAGGATTAGTCCTCACAGGTAGCTGAGTGTGAGACCCAAGAAGGAACTGCCCTAGAAGAACTTGAACCTTATCAGGTTGAGTTTCTTGGGACCGGGGGACCTTCAAGGGCAGACCTGAGGTAGGCACAATTAGATTGCTCCTCTCTTGAACCTATCAGACAGCAAGCTGCTGCTGAGGCTGCTGGGAATGCTACAGGTACCCATAAAGTGTATTGGGATGAAGGGCTTCTTTATTCAGAGGCTAGAGACCCCAAGCCTGGTGCTTCCAGGAGGTTGGTCATACCTTTGACATTCAGAGGCTTCCCTCTTACCTTATTCCCTTAGCAGGACACATTGGCCAGAGCAAGACTTGGGACAGGCTTGTCCCTCACTTTCACTGGCCCCATATGTCAGAAGGTACCAAGGAGTTTTGTTGCTCCTGTGTCGCCTGCCAAGCCAGTGGCAAATCAGGTGGCACCACAAAGGCCCCCCTGATACCATTACCTGTGGTGGGGGTCCCCTTTGAGAGAGTTGGGATAGACATTGTTGGACCAATGGATCCCCAAACAGCATCTGGGCACAGGTTTATTCTGGTGGTAGTGGATCATGCCACCAGATACCCAGAAGCTATTCCCATAAGGACCACAACAGCACCTGTTGTGGCAAGAGCCCTCCTGGGAGTTTTCTCAAGAGTGGGTTTTCCAAAGGAGGTTGTCTCAGACAGAGGTGCAAACTTCATGTCTGTGTACCTAACTGCTATGTGGAAGGAATGTGGTGTGAACTACAAGTTCACCACACCCTATCACCCACAGTGCAATGGTCTTGTGGAGAGATTCAACAAGACCTTAAAGGGCATGATCAAGGGTTTACCTGAAAAGCTTAGGCGAAGATGGGACATCCTTCTGCCCTGCCTTTTGTTCGCCTGCAGAGCGGTCCCACAAAAGGGGGTTGGCTACAGCCCTTTTGAACTTTTGTTTGGGCATCCTGTAAGAGGACCCCTGTATCTTGTGAAGGAAGGATCGGAGTTACCTCTCAAAAAGCCTAAACTGGACATAGTGGACTATGTACTTGGTCTCCGCTCCAGGATGGCAGAATACACGAAAAAGGCTTCTAAAAACCTTGAGGCTAGCCAGGAACTTCAAAAAGCCTGGCATGACCAAAAGGCTGTGCTGGCTGTGTACCAGCCAGGACAGAAAGTGTGGGTGTTGGAGCCAGTGGCCCCAGCAGCACTCCAAGACAAATGGTCTGGACCCGACACTATTGTTGAACAAAAGGGAGAGGTAACATATTTGGTTGATCTTGGGACTCCCAGAAGCCCCCACAGGGTGTTTCATGTCAACAGACTGAAGGCAGCAGCAACAGGACTGCAGACAAAGACAAGTTCTACAGGCCTATAGCCATATGTTTTCCCTGACTTCAAGTCAGACAAACTGGTGCACCCATGAGGTGGACACCGGCGACAGTCTGCCTGTCAAGAGTAAAATCTACAGGCAACCTGACCATCTCAGGGACTGTATCAGGACAGAGGTCCAAAAGATGTTGACACTGTGAGTTATTGAGCCCTCAGAGAGCCCCTGGGCTAGTCCAGTAGTCCTAGTACCAAAGCCTCACACCCAAGATGGTAAGAGAGAGATGAGGTTTTGTGTGGACTACAGAGGTCTCAATGCTGTCACTAGGACAGATGCCCATCCAATACTCAGGGCAGATGAACTCATAGACAGATTGGCTTCTGCCAAGTTTTTGAGCACATTTGACCTGACAGCACGCTACTGGCAAATCAGACTAGCTGATGATGCAAAAGCCAAAACTGCATTTTCGACCCCAGGAGGACATTACCAATTTGTGGTGATGCCCTTTGGTTTGAAGAATGCACCTGCCACTTTCCAATGGTTGGTGAACCAAGTCCTTTAAGGCCTGGATGACTTTTGTGCAGCTTATCTAGATGATATTACTGTCTTCAGCTCCACCTGGGAGGATCACCTGATCCACCTGAAGAACGTTTTGGAGGGCCTGCAAAAGGCAGGCCTAACTATCAAGGCTACTAAGTGCCAGATAGGGCAGAGTAAGGTTGTTTACCTGGGCTACCTTGTAGGTGGGGTGGTACAAAAGGGGGTGGTAATGGACGGAGCATCCGAACCAATAAAACACTCACACCCAGTCAACAGATCTGGGTCTGATCCATCACCATTCTTTAGCCCACTCTGCCACCCCAGTTCAGACATAGCCATATGCAAATCAGTCTGACCCTGTGCCTCATGGGAACAGTCCAGCCCGAACTGCCAAGCCATGCCTTCCCTGGACCGGAAAGAAGCTTCCTAGGACCGGTTTCTGGCATTTCAGCCGTCTTCAGCCCGGCTTGCTTCAATCCAGTGGCAAAGTGAGCAAGGGACTCATGTCTGAGCATACCCTGCCAACTTATGGCGAACAAAGCGGTACAAAAGGGGGTGGTGATGGACGGAGAATCCGGACCAATCAAACACTCACACCCAGTCAACAGTTCTGGGTCTAATCCATCACCATTCTTTAGCCCACTCTGCCACCCCAGTTCAGACATGGCCATATGCAAATCAGTCTGACCCTGTGACTCATGGGAACAGTCCAGCCCGAACTGCCAAGCCATGCCTTCCCTGGACCGGAAACAAGCTTCCTAGGACCGTTTTCTGGCATTTCAGCCGTCTTCAGCCAGGCTTGCTTGGATCCAGTGGCAGAGTGAGCAAGGGACTCACATCTGAGCATACCCTGCCAAATATGGCGAACAAAGCACTACAAAAGGGGTTGGTGATGGACGGAGCATCCGAATCAATCAAACACTCACACCCAGTCAACAGATCTGGCTCGAATCCATCACCATTCTTTAGCCCACTCTGCCATCCCAGTTCAGATATGGCCATATGCAAATCAGTCTGACCCTGTGCCTCATGGGAACAGTCTACCCCGAACTGCCAAGCCATGCCTTCCCTGGACCGGAAACAAGCTTCCTAGGACCGGTTACTGGCATTTCAGCCGTCTTCAGCAAGGCTTGCTTGGTTCCAGTGGCAAAGGGAGCAAGGGACTCACGTCTGAGCATACCCTGCCAACTTATGGCGAACAAAGCGGTACAAACGGGAGTGGTGATGGACGGAGCATCCGAACCAATCAAACACTCACACCCAGTCAACAGATCTAGGTCTAATCCATCACCATTCTTTAGCCCACTCTGCCACCCCAGTTCAGACATGGCCATATGCAAATCAGTCTGACCCTGTGCCTCATGGGAACAATCCAGGCCGAACTGCCAGGCCATGCCTTCCCTGGACCGGAAACAAGCTTCCTAGGACCGGATTCTGGCATTTCAGCCGTCTTCAGCCCGGCTTGCTTGAATCCATTGGCAAAGTGAACAAGGGACTCACGTCTGAGCATACCCTGCCAACTTATGGCGAACAAAGTGGTACAAAAGGGGGTGGTGATGGACGGAGCATCTGAACCAATAAAAACAATCACCCCCTTTTGTACCGCTTTGTTCGCCATAAGTTGGCAGGGTATGCTCAGACGTGAGTCCCTTGCTCACTGTGCCACTGGATTTAAGCAAACCGGGCTGAAAACGGCTGAAATGCCAGAAACCGGTCCTCGGAAGCTTGTTTCCGGTCCAGGGAAGGCATGGCCTGGCAGTTCGGACTGGACTGTTCCCATGAGGCACAGGGTCAGACTGATTTGCATATGGCCATGTCTGAACTGGGGTGGCAGAGTGGGCTAAAGAACGGTGATGGATTAAACCCAGATCTGTTGACTGGGTGTGAGTGTTTGAATGGTTCAGATGCTCTGTCCATCACCACCCCCTTTTGTACCACTTTGTTCGCCATAAGTTGGCAGGGTATGCTCAGACGTGAGTCCCTTGCTCACTTTGCCACTGGATTCAAGCAAGCCGGGCTGAAGACGGCTGAAATACCAGATATTGGTCCTTGGAAGCTTGTTTCCGGTCCAGGGAAGGCATGGCCTGGCAGTTCGGGCTGGACTGTTCCCACGAGGCACAGGGTCAGACTGATTTGCAAATGGCCATGTCTGAACTGGGGTGGCAGAGTGGGCTAAAGAACGGTGATGGATTAAACCCAGATGTTTTGCCTGGGTGTGAGTATTTGATTGGTTCAGATGTTCCGTCCATCACCACCCCCTTTTGTACCACTTTGTTCGCCATAAGTTGGCAAGGTATGCTCAGACGTCAGTCCCTTGCTCACTTTGCCACTGGATTCAAGCAAGCCGGGCTGAAGACGGCTGAAATGCCAGAAAATGGTCCTCTGAAGCTTGTTTCTGGTCCAGGGAAGGCATGGCCTGGCAGTTCGGGCTGGACTGTTCCCATGAGGCGCAGGGTCAGACTGATTTGCAAATGGCCATGTCTGAACTGGGGTGGCAGAGTGGGCTAAAAAACGGTGATGGATTAAACCCAGATCTATTGAATGGGTGTGAGTGTTTGCTTGGTTCAGATGCTCCGTCCATCACCACCCCCTTTTGTACAACTTTGTTCGCCATAAGTTGGCAGGGTATGCTCAGACGTGAGTCCCTTGCGCACTTTGCCACTGGATTCAAGCAAGCCGGGCTGAAGACGGCTGAAATGCCAGAAACCGGTCCTCTGAAGCTTGTTTCCGGTCCAGGGAAGGCATGGCCTGGCAGTTCGGGCTGGACTGTTCCCATGAGGCGCAGGGTCAGACTGATTTGCAAATGGCCATGTCTGAACTGGGGTGGCAGAGTGGGCTAAAAACGGTGATGGATTAAACCCAGATCTATTGAATGGGTGTGAGTGTTTGATTGGTTCAGATGCTCCGTCCATCACCACCCCCTTTTGTACAACTTTGTTCGCCATAAGTTGGCAGGGTGTGCTCAGACGTGAGTCCCTTGTTCACTTAGCCACTGGATTCAAGCAAGCCGGGCTGAAGATGGCTGAAATGCCAGAAATCGGTCTTGGAAGCTTCTTTCCGGTCTAGGGAAGGCATGGCCTGGCAGTTCGGGCTGGACTGTTCCCATGAGGCACAGGGTCAGACTGATTTTCATATGGCCATGTCTGAACTGGGTGGCAGAGTGGGCTAAAGAACGGTGATTGATTAAACCCAGATCTGTTGACTGGGTGTGAGTGTTTTATTGGTTCAGATGCTCCGTCC
The DNA here is from genome assembly GCF_964261635.1 of Lissotriton helveticus. NCBI lineage: Eukaryota > Metazoa > Chordata > Amphibia > Caudata > Salamandridae > Lissotriton > Lissotriton helveticus. The sequence goes on from NC_136070.1 coordinate 1,252,477,140, forward strand.
ATCACCACCCCCTTTTGTATCACTTTGTTCGCCATAAGTTGGCAGGGTATGCTCAGACGTGAGTCCCTTGTTCACTTTGCCACTGGATTTAAGCAAGCCGGGCTGAAAACGGCTGAAATGCCAGAAACCGGTCCTCGGAAGCTTGTTTCCGGTCCAGGGAAGGCATGGCCTGGCAGTTCGGACTGGACTGTTCCCATGAGGCACAGGGTCAGACTGATTTGCATATGGCCATGTCTGAACTGGGGTGGCAGAGTGGGCTAAAGAACGGTGATGGATTAAACCCAGATCTGTTGACTGGGTGTGAGTGTTTGATTGGTTCAGATGCTCTGTCCATCACCACCCCCTTTTGTACCACTTTGTTCGCCATAAGTTGGCAGGGTATGCTCAGACGTGAGTCCCTTGCTCACTTTGCCACTGGATTCAAGCAAGCCGGGCTGAAGACGGCTGAAATACCAGATACCGGTCCTTGGAAGCTTGTTTCCGGTCCAGGGAAGGCATGGCCTGGCAGTTCGGGCTGGACTGTTCCCACGAGGCACAGGGTCAGACTGATTTGCAAATGGCCATGTCTGAACTGGGGTGGCAGAGTGGGCTAAAGAACGGTGATGGATTAAACCCAGATGTTTTGCCTGGGTGTGAGTATTTGATTGGTTCAGATGCTCCGTCCATCACCACCCCCTTTTGTACCACCTTGTAGGTGGGGATCAGGTTCAACCACTGGAGAGCAAGATCCAGACAATAAAGGACTGGACTCCACCAACCACCCGGACACAGGTCAGAGCTTTCTTGGGCCTGTCTGGTTACTACAGAAAGTTTGTTAAGAACTATGGGTCCATTGTGACACCACTTAATGACTTAACCTCAAAGAAAATGCCAAAAAAGGTTGATGACCTGAAGCAGGCCATGTGCTCTGCACCTATTCTAAAAAAGTCCAGATTACTCCAAGGAACTCATTGTCCAAACAGATGCTTCTGAGTTGGGAGTTGGAGCTGTTCTTTCACAATTGAATACAGATGGTCAAGACCAGCCCATTGCTTTTATTAGCAGAAGGCTGACCCCTAGAGAGAAACGTTGGTCAGCCATTGAGAGGGAGGCCTTTGCTGTGGTTTGGGCCCTGAAGAAGCTGAGGCCATACTTGTTTGGTGCTCAATTCAAGATTCAGACCGACCATAAGCCCCTCTTGTGGCTAAATCAGATGAAGGGTGAAAATCCCAAAATGCTTAGGTGGTCCATTTCCCTACAGGGTATGGACTTTACAGTGGAACATAGACCTGGAACTGGCCATGGCAATGCAGATGGACTCTCCAGATATTTCCACTTAGAACACAAAGACTCAACTGGTCAAGGTTAGTTTAGTGTCCCTGCGTTTGGGGGGGGGGGTTGTGTAGGAGAGTAGGGTCTGTTTCCTATGGTCATCCCCACTTTTTGCTGTGCTTCACTGGTTTTTCGACTCTAATGTGGCTGTGGGCCTGCTAATCAGACCCACAGCCCAGCTGTTCTCTCTCTAAATTCATACCATGTACTTTAGGTACATATCCAATTGGGTATTGGGTCACCTTTGTTAGCCCCTGTATAGGGTACCATAGGTACCCAGGGCATAGGTGCATCCAAGGCCTACCAGGGGCTGCAGCATGTATTTTGCGACCCCTGGCTGGTCATCCAAACTGACACAACTGGCTGATCACTCAGCTGGGGCAAGGTCGTGTACTCACCCCTTGCTTAGGTATAGTATCCCCATACCTACCATTACATATAGACACATATACACCTATAAGTCACTCCTATGGCAGGCCTTGACAATCCTGAAGGCAGAGTGCTTGGTTTTATGTGAGATGGTGCTCTTGCATAAGCTGAGCCTGTCTGTAGCTTTCGGGACCATGTCCTTATAGCTGTTCTATGATGTAGCCATACCATATACTCTTAAGTGCATTATAATCCTCGCGGTTAATGCTAACTTTGGTTTGGCTTTATCGAAACATGTCGTGTAAGGTGTCATACACTTTGGAATACTACCCCCTCGCCAATTCTGGCGACGGGGGTAGCATTCCACCCTTCTAGAGGAAGAAGACATGTAGTTGTAGCTTTACCCGGTTAAAGTTAAACAGAGCCTCAGCATCACAAAATGGATGCTGCTGCCACAGACACAAGTCTGACCTCCTGCTGCTGGACGAAACTCCAGCAGGGGAGGCCTGGACAATAGGTGTCTTGCCTTGGGAGGTGCTAGCTCCTCCCCAGACAGGCTTTAGTGTATTGGGGCAGGGTGGGTTGAATAAAATGAGACACTACCTGGGGCACACAAGGTTCTCCACGCATAGCCCAGTTCAAACCGGTTGCTGGGGCTCTCCAGCCCCAGCTCTGGCGTGAAACTGGACTAAGGGAAAGGGGTGTAACCACCCCCTTCCCAGGTCCCACCCATAGGAGGGACCTAGCAGGTAATCCAGCCCCTTTAATCAGTATAAAGATAGGAGCTGAGTCTAGAGACTTTAGATTATCCTACTGAAACTCTGAAACGAAACTCTGGACCTTCGACATTCTACAGCGACTAGAAGACTGAAGAAATCTCCCTTGTGGCCAAGGAGTGACCACCCTGTGCAAACAGGCACCACCAGTGATTTGCCGGTTTGCTTTGTCGACGCTTCCTCCGGAACCCGAAGACTTAGCGACGCAGCCTCTGGACTTCCAGACATCTCTGACTAAGACCCTCATCCACAGTTGAGCTGAGACCCGTGGCGGGCACGAGAGATGTGGGACCGGACACCCTGCAAGACCTGCTTGTTACTAACTTGTGCAGCTTCTGAGGCGTCCTCGAAGTTGTGCATTGGTCTTTGAGAAGCCCCAACCCCGAGCAGTAAGTGCACCGAAGCTCAGCCCTCCACACTCCACGAGTGCTGCGTGGGGCCTGTGCCTGCATTTCTACTCGACACGTCTTTGTGGTTACTAGCCCGTTGGACACCATATTTGACACCATTTTGAATCAACACTGCTTGCCTGGTTGCTCTGGGCTTGCTCTTGCTTTCCTGTAACGGGGAATCTCCACAAACCTTGCTGGTCTAACTAAGAAGCCGATCTTCCCTTCCTGCGTGGGTTGCCTTTGCCAAGGCTTGTTGACTCCAATCCGGAAGTCGACTCCGCCAACAGCGAGATCCTTCGTGGGACAGTCCGTCTCCAGCTCCTGGTCGTCGTCGACGCCTCCTGGTCCTCGTGGCTGCGGAGACAAGCTTCACCTCTTCACCTGATTGCTTCCTGACATCGCCTGGTTCCTTCCTGGTACCTACCTGGTCACTAGCTAGTGACCCAGACTCTGTCCCCTCTGCTTTCAGGTTCATCTGTTCCTCTATCCACCCATGGATCCACCCGGACATCTTCCTCCTGCTCGCCTGCAGCATCTTCTTGCAGATCTCCATAGGATTCAACTACGAAACCCGACACCAAAGAAGACCTATGCACCCGGCTTCCTTGGGTGAGGTAATCCGAGTACTCTGGTGCTCCTGTGGGTAATAACTATCCAAGTGTCCTACTTTAACTGGGTTTCCCTGTAGTCCAACCGGAAGTGTCCTAAAACAAGTACTTTGTAACTTTTACGTTCCCATTGAAAGTCTATGAGAACCCGCGTGTGTGTTTAAACACTGCACACGCATCCTGTGGGACTCCTGTATCATAACCTTCGGTTACTCAGTGTAGCCCCACCGATTTCCTAGGCCCTAGGCCTACTCACCTTTTGTGAAGTGGTTCTTATACCACTTATTTAGTATATGGTTTGTGAGGCCCCTAGGGCATAGTTGTATTTGTGCAACTTATAGTATGCTTATTAAGTAACTTGTGCTGTATCTCAAACTCTGACCTCATAAAGAGTGCAGAGGGGTTGTGTTAGAAATAAATACATATATATTTTATATATACCTTATGTGGTGTCCTTTCATCTGGTAATCAAGGGATTATTGTTGGTGAAACAATTGGCTTCACATGCTCTCCGAAGTTTTAGCCTAATACTGCTTTGTCCATGCTATCACTAGGATAGCTGGTCTATAAGGCTGACTTTACAACCATCACCATAAGGGTTGTTTGGACTGATACAGGGTGCCCACTAGAATAGTGGACATCACATATCAGGCCAACTTCTCACACCAAGGTTTCAGATTCTAATGAGTGACATTTTCATAATTTCAGTGTAATTATGAGGGACATTTCTACAGCAATGAGTGACACTTTCTGGCGAGCAATATCAAGGAACGAAGCTAAGGGAAACATATAAATATCAGACATTGCACCCATTTGTGCAACAAGACTGTCTGAATCATACTGTGTGTGCCACCCGCCACCGAAGACCTTTCATTAAAGACCCATCTGGCGAACGAAGTCACAATAGGTATCAATATCCAAGCAGACGTCACAGTCATCAAATAAACAGCATTCTGGAAAGCTTACTGGTGGTGCCAGTTAGTGGTGCAGGAGAGCCTTTTTCTTTTTCTTCAGATGATGCCCCTTTAAGAGAGAAGAATCTCAGCTAGGCAGCAGCTCGAATAAAGCGATTTATGATAAAATTATTCAAAGATAATTTCACTGTAGGAACAAGGCAGTTCCATCTCCAGCTCATTTATCACTGGTAGTTGGGACAGGGCTGGCATCACAGGTTGAAAACTTGAATGAAACACTGGTTTCTATCAAGCCTCTCTCCATTCTCTCTCTCTTATCTTTTTTGTCTTCTTCCCCTCTTCTCCCTAATCATTTTTACATTTGGTCTTTTTAGGGTCACACATCGGTTTTCTCTCTAATTTCTTTTTCTTGCCTCAGCCTGTTTCCTTTCACCACTTCCTTCTCTTTCCTTTCTCCCTCTTCTCTTCCCCCTCCTTCCTCTTGCCTTTCTCTTCTTTCCATGCCTTTCTTTCTGCCCACTCTCTTTACTGTGCCAGTGTCTCCCTTCCTCAATCTCTCTGCAAATTATATAGCAGAATTATAAATTCAACTGACAAAAATCGAGTGTCTGAATTGCTTTTGACTCATGTTTTTGTTTTTTAAATGAAATAAAAAAATGTCCACAAACCTCGCATCCCAGTGCATTCCAGAGGCAAGGTCACCCGGGCTCCCAAGTTAATGGCTGAGGATGCTTGTCACGAACATAACCCCTAAAGTACTGGAAACAAGAAGCGTGCTACATTCCAGCTTTAATGTGACCGTAAAAAAAAACGTTTTTCATTTGCAAAAATGCAAAGAGGCGTCGCATCAGTAGGCACTTCCAAACCACTTGCCAGGCAGCTGACTCCGTTCTAGTGGTCTTAAGGAGCACAAGACCGAAGAGTTACCTGGGGGCCTTAATGTTGATAAATCAGGTCATGATATTGCAGAGTAAAGCCGCGGCTCTTCGAAAACAAAGTCCTGAGTTTCCCAGCCAGCTGCCAGTTCCTCTCAGCAATTAAATTTGTGGTGGCGGCTGGGGGTCAAATTTACAGCAGAGTTGTTCAGCTCCTCACACAGACAGCTGAGCCACTCGTGACAAAGGCAGTCCTGACAAGTATCACACTGGCATCAGGGGGGTGGGAGCTATTTATTTTATTTATTTATTTAATGCGATTTTCTATAGCGCTAACTTTACCCGAAGGTGTCAGAACACTTTACATAAGAACCAGTTGCAAAACATAAGGACTTAGGATTACATGCGTTACATAAAAGATACACACAGAAAAAAATTGCAAATGTACAAGATGTAAAGTCACACAAAGAAGAGACCGGTGATTATAATTATCTCTATATACATAGGGAAGGGATAAGAATGGATATACTCTAAGAGTCACATAGAAATGGTAGAGAGTACACAGGTCTACTGCATATACTAGTGAATCGAGTTATCTCTATATACAGAAGAAAAGCAGAGTTCCATTAAGTGGGGTTGGAGGGGGGATGCAGTCACAGCACCAAGGGAGGGACCGAGAAGGGCAGGAAAGTGAGACAAACGAGAGAGGGAAGCAGATAGTAATGAGTAAGACAGTGAGGAGTGTGTCAGAGGCAACAGGAGAGACAAAAGAAAGGTCGCTGGGACAGAGGGGGAGGTCAGAGATCGCTAAAATGGCGGAGGAGAAAGGTAGAAGAAGAAGCGAGTCATAAAAAGAAAATGGCGGGGAGCATAAAAGTCCAAGTCCAAAAGTCCAGGAAGAGGGCTGCCATAGCCAGCACGTCCGGGGGAGAAAGGCAGTCCGCAGCAAAGTCACAGCCTCATCGTCCATGAGGAGCTGGGGCAGAGGAGTTCAATCTGGAGACCAGGGGTCAGGGAAGAAAGACCATAAGCGCCAAGGCAGCTGTTCGCAGAGCCGGAGGCAGCAAAGTCTAAAACAAAGTTTAAAGGGAAGCTTTTGGAGTTCTCCCTGCGATTACGAATTCAAGGCGAAACTCACTCACCGATCGCTCTGGCTGCAGCTTCTAGGCCTTTATTCAGGCAGTAATTCCACCCTACAAGGGCCCCCTGTTTGCACATCCCCTGCCCTGCATTTTGTCGGAGCGGCGGCTGGCGGTGCGAGCGAGGTATTATCCTTTGTGGCTGTTCCTATACCCCGTGCAATTAGCTGTACTTACACAGCATTTGTGATTAATGTGGTGATTCATTCAAAGGTGAGACTCTTCTTTTCAAACGGAAATCCTTTTCTGTATTTACTCTCTACGCTGATTCACAAAGCTTTCTGGTGTGATTCTCTACGCTGATTCACACAGCTATTTAAGTGACTTTCTCTAATTTTGATTTATTAATTCTGGCATTCTGCAACTTTCTTCACATGTATAACATTCTCATGTCTTCACTTTAGCTGTTTTTTATTTACAATGTCTGCTCCACTTACAAACATCATTGTTAATCCACCAAAAGAATTTCTATGTACTCCGGGCGATCCACCTGTACCCTGGATACAATGGAAAGAATATTTCATCAATTACTTTTTTAATATTGACCTTGCTAATAAGCTTTCTAACGAAAGATTTTTTTTTTACTAATGCACAGCCTAGGTCCAGAAGGATTAAGAATGTATAATACATTAAATAAGGATTATGCTGGAGGTGATGAGAATGTTTTCAACCAAGCTATTAAGCATTTGGATAATTATTTGTATCACAAAGTGTGCATTCTTTCACAGAAAACAACTTAAAAATGAGTCTATTGATGGCCCTTCAAAAACTGTAATCGAAGAGGAATTAATAAGGGACCAAATTGTTATGCATTCTTATGATTCATCTATTCAGAATAGACTCTGGGTTAATGGAGATAATCCCCTAAATGATGTTCTTGCTGTAGCTCGTAAGGGTGAACTTTCGGGAAGGTGTGCGAAAGCACTCAAAGGTTCTTAAGTTTCTCAACAAGAAACGACGTCTAAAGAGACTGTGGTTAGAGTTTTATCTAACAGAACCAAAAGCAATTTTTCTAACAAAATCAGTAGTAAAAAGGAAAATTCATTTAATAAAAAAGATCTTCGATGTTACAGGTGTGACAGTAAAAACCACCTAGCAAATTACAAGGAATGTCCTGCAATTAAGAGTTGTTCAATTTGTGGACAGGTGGGTCACTTCAGCAAAGTTTGCCATGATAAAAAGCCCAATAAAGTTAAATGCATTGAAGAAAGGGAGGTTAATTCTAATGATGATGACAGTGATGATGATGAATTTGATACATCTACATCCGGTGGTAGAGTTGTACTAAATATTTCAAGTTGTATCTATGCTTATGGGTGGAGTAAGTATTCATATCGTGAACAAAATTGGTTCTAATTTGTTAACTCCTGATATATCTTCGGAGAGTTTTAATGGTGATCCCATTGAATTGTTAGGTTTTAGAAAACTTTTGTTTAGGTTTAAACACAGAAGTGCTCTTTGCAAAATGTATGTATCTAAGAAAAGACCATCCGTCCTTGGGTGGAAAGATAAAAAAAAAAACGTAACATTATTTTAGATCCCAATAGTATTGAACAAGTTTTAATTTTAGATGAAGGTGATTCCTTAGGAAAAAGTATATGCAAGGATTTTTCAAAGGTATTTTCAGGGACTCTAGGGAAAATTGATGGATTTAAACATTGCATCCGGTTGAAACCAGATGCTGTTCCCAAAATACACAAATTGGGAAGTATTTCCTTTGCAGTCAGGGAGGAAATAGCTAATGAGCTGAGTAAGTTGGCCAAGGATGGTGTTATTGAGCCAATTGAGAGTTCTCAATGGATTTCTCCATTGGTCGCAGCTAGGTAGGCCAATGGAAAAATTAGGCTCTGCATTGATTTACGCCTATTAAATGATAATATTCAAGTTTATCAATTTCCCCTTCCTAAAATCAACAAGATGATTTCTAAAACTAGGGATATCCAAGTTTTTTCAACCATAGATTTATCACAGGCGTATCACCAGATTCCCCTGTCAGACTCTAGCAAAGATCTCACCGCATTTGTGTCTCATATTGGATATTCCAGATACACTATGATGCCTTTTGGCCTGGCCTCAGCGGCCGCTGTGTTCCAGCGTCTTATGCACAACAATTTTGGTAATTTGGAGTATGTCCTTATATTTCAAGACGATATTCTAGTTATGGGGAAAAATTATGCTGACCATAAAACTAAACTAGTACATGTATTTTCCTTGCTAAACAACTTTGGTTTAACTGTTGAGTATTCTAAGTGTAAATTTGCTGCTTCTAGTGTAAACTATTTGGGACGTGAAATTAGTGCTGTTGGAATTCGTCCCAAAGCAAAACTGGTTTCTTCTATAACTGATGCTCCTAACCCAAAGAGTAAAGATGATGTCAAATCTTTTCTTGGCATGGTGGAATTTTTCTCTAAATTTGTGAAAAATTTCTCAAGTAGAACCTTTCACACAAGACAACTCCTTAAAAGTAAAGCAGAATTTTTGTGGAACAATTCTTGCCAAGAAGAATTTGACGACATAAAAAATGCTATTGCTCAAGCCCCTGCTCTTCAGGGTTTTGATCCTTATGGGAAAAATAATATTACTACTGATGCAAGTGCCAAAGGTATTGGTGCTGTGTTGTCTCAACTTGATGAGAATGGAAAAGAGCATATTGTAGCTTATGCTTCAAGATCCTTGTCTCCTGCTGAATGTAAATATTCAGTTATTGAACTTGAGGCGCTTGCCTGTGCTTGGTCTGTGGAGCATTTTAGAACTTTCGTTTGGGGTAAGAATGTAATCATCAAATGTGATCATTGAAGTATCAAAATTATTTATCATAGACCTATACTTACCAATAGCCCATAAACCTTATTACTAAAAAGAAGTCAATCAGCAATGGAGAAGGTTCAATAGTTTATTTTGCAAAAGCGCCCTATATAGGGGAGTCACCTTCTCGCCCTCTCCCTCAAAGGTGCGCAGAGGAGACTGCTGGATTACATTTAAGACAGTGCATATATACTTTCAGCATACGTTACAAAAACCCCTTACATGGAAAAGTACTACTTCTCGTGAAGCCAACAGGAAAACCCATATATGGCACAATTGATTGCTTTGAAACTCAGCTCTAACTATTCCGGGGGGTAGGTCAGTGAAGGTGCCTCCCTTTCGATCTGGGACACAGGAGTACATGCACGGCGCCTGCAAGAATGCGCTCATCCTAACAGAAAGGCAGATGTGACCTTGAGTTTGCTAAGTTAAAATCAATGGTCTGTTCATAGCTCAAGGCAGCCTCTCTTGCTCTCTTTGTACAGTATCAGGTCACGTGTTTTCCTAACCAATGAAAGAGTCACGGGAGGGGAAACCAAAATGGCGTTTGTTCAGTCTAAACCCGATTCCGAATGTATACATGGTTCGAGCGTATTTACCATGGGTTTTCCTAATAGAATATTTTGATATATATTGGATGCATTAGGCCAACATTGTACTATATTGATTTATATTCCTTCAGACCGTCCTTTTGGCGTGTTGTAGCCAATATATATATGCAGGAAAATAACTAGCTTTTAATCCAAAAATACACCTTCATCTATTTGCATTAGACCTGCAACTTCTTTTTGCACTAATTGTTTCTTAACTTTCTCCTGGCGGGAAACTGTCAACGAGGAAGTGAGCCTAGAGGAACAATAGGAGCAACAGGCTGGCCCACAATGCAGGCACAGGCAACAAATAAATATCACCCCAATTACTCCTGCAAGGATCATAAATATCTTCCAACCCCAGGTAGACAAGAGGTCCCAGAACCACCCTGTTAAGGACCAGATACCAGTATCAGCATGAACTTCCGCTGCCAAGCGATGCAATTTCTGAATGGCCAAATGTATAGTTGGAGCGGAATCAGGTATATACACGCAGCAGGAGCTGCCGATCACACGGCATGCTCCTCCTCGATCAGCTAGGATGACGTCAAGCACCATCCGATTCTGAAGCGCTACAAGCCTCGTGGCTTGAAGCTCTACCATCAGATTAGTCAGAATTCCAGCAGTGGTTTGAACTACATTTTCTACTTCTCTCGACAAGCGTCTAACATCTCTACTGGTAAAAATAGGACCCCACATGGGAAAAAAACTTTCGCCACATCCACAAACTGCTGTAAAGCGGTGTCAGTCTGATCTGTACTGTCAGTATCAATACTTCTACTAATTTGTGTGGAATCTAAATTTCATTTAGTCAGCTGGTTATTCTTATGATAGTTGGATGGGGCTATATATACTGGAGGGTAAAGGAAAGACAGGTAACACTGTCCGGACCATCCTCGGGGAAGCCAAGTGTAGGCGTTTTCACCACATACAAAATACACATTAGGTGGAGTTATTAAAGGCAGGGAGCTATCCGTATGTAAAGAATAAGTGTAATTACATCTACTATTTCCAACCCTAACGTGACCTTTACCTCTAATACAGAATGAAGCAGTACTATTCAAAATGGGAACTGGCATTGCCGTATCGTCAGTAACATTTCGATCTTGAAAATATTGAATATAATGTGTAGAATTAAAATGTTCAAAGTCTAACATTTCTTCCTTCAACCAGGTGGCATTCTCATATGTGGTATACATATTCATACAAGCATCTGGATCTAAAGACCCTTCTCCCTGGTTTCCCATAGCGTCAAATCCTTGATGTCGTTCTATATATTTTAAGATAGCTTCATAATCCTTTTCACTATACCTTTTGGGGTCAGCTACATAATGTAAATACATGAGAGATAGTAACTGAAACCAGCCCTCACAACTTGCTAAATGCGATAATGGCAGAGAAATTAATATATCGTGACGATGCATTACAGATGGCAAGAGGCCACATACCCAACAGTTTGTCTTATTAGTAGTACTATGAGCTTGATGTAACATTTCAATAAATACATTTTTAGCATACGTTTCTTGATGTCTTTCCTTATGAAGAGGCAAAGTATAGAAGTGATGCTCAGGCGGAACTGTTGTAGTACCCAACACCTTATGCATAGGATATTGAAATTCCAAATACATAAACACACTCATTAATGTTATCATGATTACTGCAATAAGTATCACAAAGGCTATCTTCACTCTAATAGCCCAACCAGAAAACATAGGGACATTTTCAAGGAAAGGTCGGGGTGCAAGAGGTCGTTCATCTTCAAGGGCGAACCGGGCAAAGGGGTACATTCTAACTAAAAGTCCAAACTAAACTCGGGAAAAAAAGGTGCAAGCCAACTGCCAGAGGGTTTCTTCTTCCTGTGTCCGTTTAGAGCCTCACAGGCAGGCTCCTATTGTTCATCAAAAAGAACACAACTTCACGTTCTAATTCCTTTTTGTTGCAATTTAGGCCCTTAATGTATCACAATCTTTCTTGCTGAACAGAGCAATACAAAAGTTCCAAGCTCTCCACGGGTTCAGTTCAGTGTCTCGCTCAGTACCCCAGTAAAAAGCTTATCTTTTAACCCTTCAACTCAAGTCTTTCTCTATCTTCTAAAATCCGAAACTGGGGTACTGTGTTGCTTTCGGGGCCGTAAATTGTATCGAAGATGGCCAGGCTGCTCCTGGTCACGAAACAACACAGCAGCAGGGACATTCGGTGCAACAAGGTTCTCAGAATCCTCTGAGAAATCAGCTCTATCAAGGGATTCAAGAACTGGGTCTGATTTGTTTCCTTGCGGTATCAACAATCCTTCCTCTTGCCCGATTTCAAGGGCATCCGAGAAAGGCACAAAACTCAACCTCCGCTCTCCTTCTTGTGTTAGAACTCCATCTTGGTTCTGCTGGTCAAAAGGAAGCGGAAGAGGCTATTTCTTTAGATGAGAAACATGTATCCAATGCTTTTTCCCGTCCACTTTTACTGCTGTTCGGGAAGCCAAGAGGATTTGATAGGGACGGCTCCACCTCGGTTCCAAACTCGATTTCCCCTGGTAATTTCGGACTAGGACCCACTGTCCTGGCTCCAAACGGTGTCCGGGACCCTTCGGCAGTGGCTGCAGTACAGCTGACACCTGTTGATGAATGGAACGTAAATCTTTAGTCAAAGCGTACAGGTAATCTGTCATCATTGGGTAATCAATATCACGAAAGATCTAGGTCTTGGGACACTCCATACATTAGCTGGTCGACCAAAGAAGACCTCATAAGGTGACAGTCCGGCTCGTGAATGAGGGGTTACTCTTAATAACATTAAAGCTAGGGGTAAAGCATCAGGCCAGCTCAAGCCTGTGCTTTCTTGAATCTTTGCCATTTTTAACTTTAGTGTACCATTATATTTCTCAGCCAGTCCGGCAGATTGCGGATGTCGTGCTGCATGAAATTTTTGTTTTATCTGTAAGCCTTTGCAAATATATTTGACAAGGTCTGCATTAAAATGTACCCCATTGTCTGTCCAAATGAGTCGAGGCAACCCAAATCGGGGAAGGAATTCTTTTATTAGGGCTTTTGCAGTGGCCATAGCGGTATTGTCTTTGGTAGGATATGCGTCAACCCATTTACTAAAAGCACATACCACCACTAGCACACACTTAAGGTTGTTTACTCTTTCTAGCTGAATATAATCCATTTGTATCACTTCAAACAGTAAAGTAGGAAGCGCAAAATTCCCGCTAAGGACTGTTTCCCTCCCACCAGGATTATACTGTAAACAAACCATGCAATATTAAACCACAAGAGCAGCAGTTTTCAAAATATTCGGATTATTACACACAGGGTCTAATAGTGCACAAATGCCTTTTGCCCCAATGTGAGCGGGACCATGTGCCATCACGACTACAGCATATATCAGTGCATTGGGCAAAAGCCATCTCTGTTTCTCAGTCAAATCAATCCAACAATTGTATTTATCCAACTTCCCTGTTTCCTGCTCCCATTTCATTATTTCATCAGGGTTCGCTTCTTTCTGCAGTTCTTTAACGCTCTCAATAGTATTATCAAACACTGTTGTCTCCACCACCCACCTTGCTGATACACTGGGGAACATAGCGGACATTTTAGTTTGTGCTGTATCTTTTACTACTTGATCGGCAAAGGCATTTCCCTTTCCTGTGGTATCAATAATTTTCTTGTGGGCGCTACACTTGATAATGGCCACCTTTTCTGGCAAGGTTAATGTATTCAACAATCTTTCGATCAAGGGGCCATGTTGTACTCTCTGACCATGAGAGGTAAGAAATCCTCGTTCCCGCCACAGCCGCCCAAAACTATGGGCCACGCCAAAGGCGTACTGGATGTCTGGGAAAATATTTACTTTTAGGCCTTTGCTTAGTTCACATGCTCTTAACAATGCTATTAGTTCAGCTGCCTGCGCTGAGTGATGGGAAACCCGAGCGGTCTCCACTACAGTTCTGAGGGTAGTTATAGCATATGCATCTGTTGTCGTGCCATCTGGTAATTTAAAACGTGAGCCATCCACATACAACTCCCCTTGGGGTTCAGATAAGGGGGTGTCGGTGAGGTCTACTCGTCCCTTTGTTTCTTCTTCAGTTCAAAATATACAATCATGGACATCGTCCTTTTGGTCATTTCGAAGGGAGGGGTAGTAACATGGCTGGATTCAGAGTGGCACATCGTTTAATAGTAATTGGAGGGGCAAATAGAGTCAATTCATAACCAGTCAACCGAGCACTCGTAAGGTGCTGAGTTTTTGTTCGATTCAGTAATATATCCACAGCGTGCGGTACCATCACTGTGAGATCAGTATTCAGAACAATCCCCTCCGACTGTCGAATGGCCACCACCACAGCAGCGGTAGCCCTTAGACAGCTAGGAGGAGCTCTGGCAACATTATCCAATACTGCCGAAAAATATGCACAAGGTCGCTGTTTGTCGCCAAAGCCTTGTGTTAACACTGAAAGTGAGCAACCGTCCACCTCATGCACGTAAAGTACAAAAGGCTTTCGGTAATCCGGAGTACCCAAGACGGGTGCAGAGCAAAGAGCAGATTTTAAACATTCAAAAGCATCCTGAAATTCATCCGTCCAGGGCAAGGGTTCATGCACATCTTTGGTTGTCAAATGCAACAAGGGTTTAGCATAAAGAGAAAAGTTAGGAATCCATTGGCGTCAGTAAGAGGTTATGCCAAGAAAAGCGTGAACATCACGTTGAGTACGAGGTACAGACATGTTGGTAATAACAGTTATTCGTTCTGGAGTTGTCTCCTCTCCGCTTTCGACAGTAAATGACCAAGATAGGTCACTTCCTGTCGACAATACTGAAATTTGGACAGGGATACTTTATTTCCGTTAGCTGCTAGATGAGTCAATAGTTTGACGGTGGCCTCCTTACAACCTTCTGCTGTGTCCAATGCCACCAATATATCATCCGCATACTGGATGAGAACATTACCAGGTGGTAGGACTAGTTCATCTAATACTGCTTTTAAAGCTTGGCTGTAAATACTAGGACTTTCTGTATAGCCTTGAGAAGCGCAACAAAATCTAAAGCTACGGCCAGATAACGAGAATCCAAAAATATGTCGGCTATCAGAGTGGATTGGAATGCTAAAGAAAGCATTCTTTAGATCTATCATGGAAAAATATTTAGCAGTAGGGGGAATCATAGTGAGAATTGCAGTGATATCCGGAACCACAGGATATCGGGGAACCACTATTTTGTTAACCTCTCTTAGGTCAATCACAAAACGATATGTATTTTTGTAATCTGGGTCACCATCCAATGGAGCTTTCTTCAAAATTGGTAAAATAGGGCTGTTACAAACATTAGCAGCTGTTTCTTCCACTACTCCTCTCTTAATTAAGTCACAAATAATCTGTAATAAGGCCTGTTCGCCCTCCGGCGAAATTCGATATTGTGGAATACGTGGCATTGTCCATTTGGTTTCAAGGTAATTGATACAGGGGGTATTTTGAACAATCCCACATCCGTGTCTTCTGTTGCCCAAAGGGTTCAGGGAATTTTAGAAAATTCAGGTGGAAGATGTTCATCTTTAACAAAACATTGAGACGTGCATTTAGTTGGAGGTTGCATTGTTAAATAAACACCATCAGGAGAACAGTAAATGCGTGCATGCAATTTTTTCAATATATCCAATCCTAAAAGATTCTCGCCACAACTGGAAGTGAGCAAAAATGGAGAGTCCACAGTAATCGGGCCAATGGTAAATGGAAGTGGCTTAGAAATGGGGCTTACTACTGGGATTCCTGAGAATCCCACTGATACGTTATTTTGCCCAGACTGAGCAGCCCCCGGGACCAGTGAATGGGCAACAGAACTATTCATTGCTCCAGTATCCACCAAAAACTTCTCAGATGTCCCCATCAATAGCCCCTTTACATAAGGCCCCTGTTGGTCGACTGGTACTGATATGTGGCCCCTGCTCTGTCCGTGGCTGTTTCATGCGTAGCCATGTCCATCATAATCATCCTCCTGATAATCCTCATGGCAGTATTGCCTTCCTTGAGGATCATCAAAATAATTTCTTCCTGATTCACCATCGTACGTATCCCCTTGCCTCATATCATTTCGATCAGTACCACCTCGTCCTCTTCCTCTGTAGAAAGTGCCTCGTCCATATAATAATGGACACTTAGCTCGCCAGTGTCCTACTTGTCTACAATTGGAACACTGATTTATCCCTATATTAGGAGCTGGACCCGTTCCTCCTCCACGTCCCGTCATTGCCCTTCTTATAAATGAACCTCTTCCTCTCCTTCCAGCATTTTGTCCTCTACTAGCCTCTTGTAGCAGTACTCGAGTTTTTAATTCTTTAACCCTTTTATCAGACTTGTCCTTACTCTCATTTTCCCTGTGTTCATAATACTGGGCCATGCTAAGAATAACTGAAGGGGCCGAAGTGGACCACGTACTTTCAGCAGCTTGTAATCGTGTCATTATTTCAGGCAATAAATTAGTAATAAAGCTATTCACAAATAATCGTACGCCCCCTTCGGTGGACAAATCTTGTCCACTATAATCAATGAAACTTTATCAAAACGTGTAAAGAAATCTGACACACTCTCATCCTTTTTCTGTTTACAAGCCGTTAATTTATCCCAATCCACTTTGCGTGGGGGAATAAGGGTTTGCATGTAAGTTATAATACGGGCTGGTATGGCTAAAATCTCATCCTTTGGTTTATCACCTGGCTTTCGATCCTTATCGCAAACTTTAAACTTGTCCTAGGTCCCTCCAAGTTCTGGAGCATGATCTATGTCATGTATCTGTCTCCATATGTCAACTGGAATTAAAAGGCCGAAAAATAGCTCAATGTCAGCTAAGGCCATAACGGCCGAATTTGCAGCTTCAGTTAATTCTTTATAATAGGCTGTGGGATTTTTACGAGGGTCAGGAAGTTGGGCTTTCAATGTAAGGATCTCACTTCGCTTCCAAGGGGTATAAACCCATTCTTCTTGAAATCGCGACTCAACACGATTCCTAATTACTGCTCCACCAGCATCTTTTAACTCAGGAATTTCAGGATGAAAAAGGGGGTGCACTTCCCTCATAGGATGTTGTGTCCCCCAATCTGGACGTTTATTGTACATTCGTTCCCGGTAATGTATCAACGTTTCAACATTCCGAAATACTTCTTCAATTTGTAATTCAAACTTAAAAGCTCGATCCTTTATATCAAATAGTACCTGGGGAGCCAGTCCTTCATCAAAACATTGTTCCCATAGAGAAATTAATCTAATCGCCATATGTTCTAGTGCCCATTGTTGGGCTACTGGTTCAAATTGTCTCATGATACTCCAAATGTCTTCTATAGTATAGATCGAATTCCGCATCCATTGGGATGCTTGAATTGCAATCCTCTGCCTTTCCTCAGTTCCCAAGGCTGATCGAGTAAAAATGTGTCTACCTTCTAAACCCCCCATGGGACGTTGTGGCGTATCAACATTCACTCCCGTAAGGGAGACCGTCGGTCCCACAGCAGGGGGTGTCAAAAAGACTTGGGACGAGGGGAAGGAGAAACAGCAACTGACCCAGGTAATAAAGTAAGTAATTCTGAGGTAGCTGGATGAAGGGTAGGAGGGGGAAATAACGGAGCTGGAGGGTGCAGGGCTACCGGTGCTGTAGCAACCGAAGGCATCGCTGCGGGAGGCGGAGTTCCGGTTACTCCCGTTCTAGCTATTGTAACGGCCGGATATAAACCTTGGGGGCATACGGTGGTGGTGGACGGGCTTCTAATAATTCCACAATATCATCTTTTGTCTCAATTTGTGTCACATAACTCTTGTCTGTCTGTAGCTGAAATTGTCTGTCTTTCTGTTCGATACTTTTTTCTACTTTTTCTTTTTCATATGCCACTGCCTTTTGAGTAATAGTCTGGCCTACTTTAAGTTTTTCCAATTTTTCTTCTCTTATTCGTCGTCGTTTCGCCTCCTTTAACCATAAGTTCAAAAAGTCGAACATGCTTTGATGGCATTTTTTCATAAACAATTTGTTTTGCAAATAATTAATTTTCTCTTCATCGAAAGACCCTGTTAAAGGCCACTGTAGTACTGAATTATCTTTGGTATACTTATTCCACAATGTATTAAACAAAATGGGAGAGATACCATGCTTTATATACATATCAAAACTGGGACTGCCTTCCGGAGGAGCAGGCTGTCTTTCTTCCAAACGTCTACTCCGGCGACAGCAACATCCAAAACATAATTTACTAAAACACATGTTTATGAACCTTAATAACTTATATCGTTGCAATAAACTCACATAGATACTCTACTCATTTCATACCCTTTCGTTCTTCAATCATACAGTCTCACACATTTCTCATACATATATTTCATAAGTTTTCGATCGATAAGCGCTATTCAGTTCCTATTCTTAATACAAGGCCACCATTTCCAAAATTCCAAATGACATGTCTTCTAAATCGATCAGAGCCCGTCGACTCCTGTTCAGGGAACCGATCACCCTGGATACCAGACCAACTAAATTCACAAAAGAGACAGTCCAGAGACTGCCCTGAGATCATCAGACAGGCGAACCACGGACCCTCTTACAGACCATCCTGTAGTCCTGTGCTGGATGGGCCGGGCGTCTCGGCACGGGCTCCAGAACCCAAGCTTACCCAGTTGCTCCTAGGGCTTTTCCGAAGAGAATCCGGCCGAGTGAGCACCCCTGTGCAACTCTAAGGCATCCAATGTTGTCTCAAATAATCACCAAACAAGTCTGTGGGGCATCCGCTCGTGCAGTCACTCCACTGCCACGTTAGACCCCCAGATTCCCTGTGGTTCATTAACCACCACATTCCATATACAGTTAACTGTTTCCATAAGCCACTTCTTCAAAAGTGCTTGTTCCAAAGACGTCTGAATACATACAATACAATTCACTCACCTGGTGCACTCAGGTCTGATTGCGCGTTCTCCACTGCTGGCTCCTTTATAGACCAACACGGTCAGCTTGTTCCAGGTTAAGCCCGAAGGACTCTGGCGAAGGGTTATTTTAGCAGCTGGGAAGGTCACTGGGCTCGCGAGTGGAATTTTCTTTTTCTACCATAAACTGGTATTCTGAATTAGAATCCTTTTACAGTCCACCCCCTTGACCAGAATCCGACCCTGTCCCTCTTCTCCTGTTTACAGGAGGGGACAACCCTATCGCGGAGTCCCGGCGGAGTCGCCAACTGAAGTATCAAAATTATTTATCATAGAGCTATACTTACCAATAGCCCATATACCTCATTACCTAAAAGAAGTCAATCGGCAATGGAGAAGGTTCAATCGTTTATTGTGCAAAAGCGCCCTATATAGGGGAGTCTCCCTCTCGCCCTCTCCCTCAAAGGTGCGCAGAGGAGACTGCTGGATTACATTTAAGACAGTGCATATATACTTTCAGCATACGTTACAAAAAACCCTTACATGGAAAAGTACTACTTCTCGTGAAGCCAACAGGAAAACCCATATATGGCACAATTGATTGCTTTGAAACTCAGCTCTAACTATTCCGGGGGGGTAGGTCAGTGAAGGATAACACTGTCCTAATATAGTAGTACAGGCAGTACTGGGTACTTGACAGCAGGCAAGAGGCAGGACAAGAGGAAGGCAGCAGGCATGCAGGCAGGTATGCAAGCAGTTGATGAAAGCAGGTAGGCAAGTACTTCAGGGAAACTGCATTATGGGTAGGAACTGTCCCAAAATCACAGGAATTGGACGCTACTCCATGGTGCTGGGAAGGGAAGAAAGTAATGTAGAAAACTGGCACTTACTTGTAGGGCGACGGGTGGATAAGTCACTGTTGGGGTTCTTAGTGCCAGTTGAACAGGTACCTTGATTTGTTCCTTTGAGTTCGTTTTTCTTCTTGTTTCTTTCCATTTTAAAGTGGCACGCGTAGATTTTAGTTTCTTAAATTGTCGTCAGAATGTTGTAAATGAAAGTAGATCCATTCCAAGTTGTAAGATAGACAGTATTTAGGTATAGAAGACATGTAGAGGAGAACCCCACCAGGAGCAGCCTCCCTGCTGCTCAGCCCTACTCCAACTGACTCTCTGTCACACACCCAACATTCTATCATGCACTCTCTCACCAACATTCGACACAGGCTGAACAGTAGGTATTACACCTTTCATAGCAGTTACCACTGCCACCCTGGTTACAAGAAGCAAGTCTGGCTGTAACTGCACCTCTTTTACTGCCAGCCTTGCTTCTCCTAAGCAAGAACTATATGTACATATGCACCACTTACAGGTTTTCAAAACACATAAATAAAAGGCTTTGCCATTTACAATGCCAATAGCTCAAACTTTATCAAATGCGAGACCTATTGCATTGCAAATGCTTGTTTCCATTGTGCTTTTTTTCCATTATTTCTGTACATTTTGCCTTTCATCCTCCTTTCAGTCTTTTCCATCTACCCTTCCTTCTCTTCATCTTTCTTTTTATCCACCTTCCTTCCGGTGCATCCTTCTTCTCCCTTCTTTCCTTCCATTTTCATCCCTCTTTCATCCACCCATCCATCATTCTTTCCATCCACACATCTCTGCATTCAACCACTCATCCTTCTCTCCATTCACCCTCATCGCCATCATCCATAAGCCATCCTTCTCCTCAACCATCCTTTTCTCCATCCATCCCTTCATCCTTCTCTCCAGCCACCCATTTCTCCATCCTCCCTTCTCTCCTTCCTACCGTCTCTCCCGCCTTCCTCCCTTACACTGCAAGAGATTGTTTCTATGAACTTCCCGGAGACCAGAGTCTCCGATCAAAGTCAAAGACGTCATAAAAGAGTGAATTTTTCATGTTACACAAAATGACCTTGTGACGGCCACCTACAGAGACGCCTCTCCACACGCAAGCATGCTCTGCTCAAAGAGCAGTTCTGGGAAAACTCTCTATTGAAGAGTTCAGCTGCTATGAGGCTTCCGTTTAAGGATCTTACGGCACACTTTCACTTTAAGTATAGTAGCTGCCCCCATCATAAACAGGCTGCAAAAATATCTTCTCTGAGGCCTGTTTTTTTTTGACCGGGTGTTTTGAGCTGAAGTGTTTCTATAGTGACAACTTTACGTGAAAAGGGCATCCTCTGGCTAAACACTCATAAAAGTCCCAAAGGCGAGACCTATTGGCTATGCCAATGGTTCTTGTTTTCTGGTAGCCTTGATAAGCATACATTCTGGTGGCCTGTAGATGAATGTTAGGAGTCAGGTAGCCAAAGTGCAACTGGAGATAGCAGAATGGTTGGGCTCTTCCTTGTAGTGTCCTTGTGTCTGGGTAACTAAACCTTGATGACAGTGTAGATAGAGTAGATGTTGAAGTAGGTGTTATCCGCCAGCGGACCGGGGCGCCAAGGATAGGAGCGAGGGAGGGGCTGAGTATTAAGGATCGAGACTGTAAGGTGGAGGGGTTTGGGTCAGAGACGGCTGCCACCCAGAGGCTGCCAAAGACCTGGTTGTTACTCCTTCCCCACACGCTGAACAGGAAACTCGGACCTCTGCTGTCAATATCTCCTCCTCGTTCATGCCCTGGCCACTATGGTGCACGTCACCCCTCAGGGGAGAGGCAGGAGGACTCAGGAGGGTACCCTCCACCACACGGTTACACTGAGCCTACAACTGCTGCTTACGATGGGGGGAAATCCTGCACGGTGAAGCTTGAGGAAAACAGAAGCGCCAAAGTCTACACAGGCCCCTGGCGCAATTATCTGAAAGGTATCTGAAGGGGGGTGAGGGCGTGCTCACTGAGATACCTGTGGCACCCCTGACCACAGCGGGCCCTCAGCAGTCACCCTCAGGCAGAGGCCCACAAGCCGCACCCGGCGCTGGCCGAACCACATCTGTGGGACCCCTGGGGCTCCTCTCTCTACTGCAGGCTAGGCTGCTTGGCCAGGTGTGTCCTCTCCACAAAGCTGCTGCACGCCCCGCTGCTCCTTCTGTCCGCTTACCGCTGTAGAGTCTCGATTCTCGGTGTGGGGCGGGACGGCAGACCAGCAGGTGAAGGCTTTCAGGAGCAGGCGCAGAATAGACACTGGCGATGCGATTCCCCAGTGCTGCTCGCTCCTGATCAGCTGCTATGTTGCTCCTGGCCACAGTCTTCCTGGGTGGGGGAAGTACGTTGCGGTGCTCCTGCTTTTCACTCACTGCAGCTTGCTGTTGTTGGCTTGTCTCTGTTCACAACTGCAGGGCTTGCTTGATGAGCTGGCAGACCGGCATGCTGGATTGCTGGATTAGAAGTCGCGGCTTGTGGCTCGCAGCTACAGGAGTTGCAGAGTACGGTTTAGGTCTCGCCTGACCCAGCGCGCATGCGCTTCTCTGTGAGGCTTTTAGTAAGGTCTTTGAACTCGGAGCACACTCTTCTGCGTGTGCTTTTTTTTGTTGCTCACGCTATTGTCCTTTGTGTGCGTCTTTCTAAGAAACACAGCACGCAATTGGATAAAGGCAGGTGCATGTCCCGCCTTCTCTCTCCCCTGACCTAGGGAGCTTGGGAGCGAGCAGCAGCATGGCCGGGTGCCAGCTGCATACCTCGCATTTCTTGTTTAAGTAGCAGCGGCGCGCAGTGTGCCATCTGTTTCAGGTCACGCTGCGCTTGTTACTTCGGCAGTTACATGGTAGGTTCATTTTGATCTTTAAGCACTATTTTCTTTAATTAGTTTCTGGTCCTGCGGGCACTACGTGCAGCGCGCCATGCGCACTTTCACTTGCAAAGCAGCCTGGTCTTTGATCAGACATAGACTCGAAGTGCCTCGTGACATGCACGCCTGCTTTACTGACTGCAATATTTGTTTATTTTATTTTGTGTTTCTGTTCTGTAGCGTACACCAACTTGTCAAAAGGAGACCGGAAACACATTTTTCACAGTTAAAATTCCTCATTTATGTGTTTTTTAAGAAGGAAACCTTTGAGGGAACACGCTACACATTTAAAAATGTGTGTGTGGGAACGATTCATGATAAATTGTCCTGTTTGAAGCTGTGCGCACCGCTCTATTTTTGCTGTGTACATCTTCACCTCCCTGATCATTGCTGAGCCCACATTTGTCTTTAATGCTCCTGCCAGTGAGCAAATGTGGAAGGAAAATAGTCATGAGCGCCGAGATGCGGGCCAGTCTCCCAGACAATTCCCACCAGAGGCACTGGAGACAGGGGTCCAATTACGCCGACCGGGTTCCCAGTCTGTTCTTATCGGTGTCTGGAGTAAAATGACCATTCCATCACGATAGACAAATGTGCAAAGAGGCCTGTCTGGCTCTTAGACCGTCACCACCAGAGGCTAGGGAGTTCGATGACGCTGATCAGGCTCGTCTGACTAGTGTGACTCTGCAGTTGTCAGAGTGGTACAGTTGCAGAAAATGGTGCCTGATGTCAACAAGCAACTTCCTCCAGCAAGACACGCACATGTACTTATGAATGGTCCATCAGGTAGGCAAAACAGATAACAGAAGACCAAGCCAATATATGTTTTGTTTTGAATAACGACCCCTCAAGCAGTGAATTTATTGCGTCGGAAGGCCTTTCATCATTATCTGCGTCACCATAATTTGTCAATCTGGGATCAGCACCCAGACACTAAGCAATACGAGCCTTTCACCACATACCTTTACACTTTACACTCCCTTGAGAAATCCCAGCCAGTTGTCTACTATTTTTCTCTGGTTCTTTTCCTTTAAGGTTGGAAATCCAAAAACGTTATAATTTAAAGAATACAAAGCAAAATAAGTTCCATCGGGAAACGTTGGTTATTTCCAATTTGCAGTTGTAAACACTAAAACAGTTTCCTACTACAAAAAGAAATCCTAGTTGTTTGGTGTATTTAAGCAGAACATTGGTATAGGGTACTTTTCTTTGGCGCACTTTATAGGTGCAGTTTTACCTGCAAAGCGACTCTTAAATTCAACAAAGTGTAAAATATGTTGCCAATGTACCCACAATATTTTTAGCTGATTGGAGCACGCATTTTCAATGTATTTACCGTGCTTTGTACTGTTTAACAGTGCGGTGCTAGTAAATATGTGAATCACACATGGGGCACATCCCTTGTGCAAACCACTCCCTTTATATTTTTTTGTGGTTTTGCAGCCATTACAGAAACACACATCTCTGAACCATCTTTAACTGACCCACTTTCCTGCTTCCCCAACAGTAAAGGAATGTGTTTTATATTTACTATAAACTTTACAGCAATCTATGTCCATGAACATAATGGATAAGATTGTTTTGGGGTGTGTAATGCATTTAATTTTGTGTTGTTCTTGACTTTTGCTCTGACCATGGTTCTTCGAGCACCATGACACCCTCTCTCAACTTTAATGGATTTTTTTTCCCGATGAGTTTTAGAGCAACCTATTTTTATTTTTTGTTTTCCCTGTAAGTTTTCACACGCACTTCCGGTGCCATTCATAAATGTATCCTAATTCCCCCACCGTTATGCATTTTATTTGGTCTTTGTGTTATGTTTTCATCAACAACAGAGTCTAAGTGCACTGTGTCATGCTCTGCCGCTTTTCAGACTCTTGGGCATTTTATTTTGTGTTTCTGTAAAGTTGTGATTGCAGCCTTGGTCTTAGTGCAACATAACACGCTCTCATACTTCCCCAACTGTAATAAATTATATTTTCCGTTTGCGCGGGATCTCCATGTGTAATTGCTATAAGACACTCTTCTGCTTCACCAACCATAATGGATTTGGATTAATATTTGCGGTAAGTTTGACAGAAACCTATTTCCGCAAACATAATGGATTCATTTATTTTCCGTGTGTGTGTGCGATAAATTATCACCCGCTCCAGGATGTTAGTGCACCATAACACACTACACCTATCACATTTACAATGATAAAAGTTATAATGGTAATGCAGGTAAAATACACTTGCCCTATTGATGTGCTCCCTTTATATTCATTTGTGGTCTTGCAGCCAAATCAGCGACACAGTTCTCTAAATAATGTCTAACTGCACCAAGACCCGCTCTCCTGCTTACTCCACCATCATGGATTTTGTTTAATGTTTGCAATAGCTTTAACAGCAATATATTCCCCCGAACATAATGGAATATTTTAATTTATGGGTGTGTTTGCGATACATTTTCAATTGCTCCATGATTTAAGTGAATCATAACATTTTACATATATCCAAATTTAAATGCTATAAAATATATGTTGGAAAATCAGGCACATTACATTTGCCCTGGTGGAGTGCTCCCTTTTTTGGTTGAGTCTAGGCAGCGCATGTGCTGCTCTGCGAGGCATGCTGTATTAAGGTAGTAGGTACTTGAAGCTCTGCCCACATTTTTCATTGGCTTGTGTCATTGTCTACTGTAAACTGTGGCTTTTCAATGGGCAATAGGCTTAGAAGTCTCTCCTTAGTACCGCTTTGTCTCATATTGCAACCTCCCACGGCGACACTCCCTGTTATGTGTTGTTGCTCTGTAGGCTTTAATTAGAGCGGCCAAAACTATTTTCTCAGATAGTGATGTCCTGTCTGCTGCTGCAGGCAGGACATGCTCTCTCCTAACGCTTTTTTACATTTTTTGCAATGCAATAGGTCTCGCATTTGCGAGAGTTCGCTGTAAATGACAATGCCTTTTATTTATCAGTTTTAAAAACAACACATAAATAAAATGCATTGACATTTGCAATACCAATAGCTCAAACTCTCATAAATGCGAGACCTATTGCATTGCAAGTGCTTGTTTTTGCGATGTTCGAGACCCAATTCTCACACCGCCGCACAGCACCACCGCTGCTGCTGCTGCCCCTGCCGCCTCGCTCTCTGCTCGTGCTCTGCTCTCTGCTCCAACACTCTGCTCTCTGCTCCAACACTCTGCTCTCTGCTCCAACACCCTGCTCTCTGCTCCAACACTCTGCTCTCTCGCATCACTGATTTGATATGTTAGAACATTTTCCAGACCCGGTCTCGTGCTTGAGGATTAGATTCAAAATAAGCAACCTGCGGGGCTGTCACATGCATTAAAAAAGGTTATCGTAGAATAATTAAATTAGAATGTTTGAAAAAGCCCGAAATACAGTAATGTGTCAAAAGGGTTAACTAACAGACCTGCTGTTATGTTATGCTACATGGAAACTGATACATTATATCTTTGTTTTTCTTAGGAGTGTGGTATCAGTTTGACGACATCATGAATTCACATCCAGTATCTTGGCCTTGGTCCTGGTTAACAGAAACGAGCAGGAAATGTCGTGATAAAGATACTGCCAGTAAATATCTAATGAAATATATTAAGCAGGAACTTGACGAGGCAGTTTTGAAAAAGAGGGGTCTCACCCCAGTTAGGCACATGCTACAGTGTTATAAGGAGTGCTTTAAAGAGAATTACGTGGCAGACACAGCCAATAAAACACGCATTGATTGGCATATTGACTTTACAGTGGAAAAGGTGAGTCTAGTTACGTTATCAGTGTTTTTTGCACATTGGTCAGTAGTAAAAAATAAAAAGAAACTGCGACAAGCCAGGCTATATGTGGGAATCATGTTATATAAACTAATGGTCTTGGATAAGATAACTCCAAAAAGCATACTCTCCATAAATTCGCCAGAGCATATATACAGTCCTCGCATGTGTAAGTTGGGCTTTAACAGTTATGTTGCCTCAAAATAAACATTTAAAAAAAAAAGCAATTCCGTAATGTCAAAACAGATGATTAGATAATCCAAACGAATACTATACATGCATGTTAGCAATTTGAAACTTAGAAACCTTTTCAAACACACAAAGAACACATGCTAAATACACCATGAAAGTTAGAACAAAGCTCAAAGTGAACGCATAACAGGACATCATTCTCAAAGTACACGTGCACTCGGGGAATACTCTGCAAATACATTTACCATCTCTCTGTTGCTCAAACTCTTCCATCCAGGCATGGTGGGCCCGATTCACAGAACTAACTTAAGACAAAATCCTAAACTTACTACTTTTGGTATTCATAGAAGTTAGGATTTTGTCTTAAGTTAGTTCTGTGAATCGGCCCCGGAGGGTCTGCCAGGCAGCTCTCACGACCCTCCTTTACAGAGCCGAATACGTAGCTGAGAGGACAGGGCCATAATGTCCTGGGCATTTATCAGAGCCCAGCAGCTAAGGTACCCTCAGTGATTTCGGCAGAACTTCCTCTGTCTGTGTGCATACCCACTGCACTGCAGCATGTGACAATGTCCCACCAAATCTGTGTCTTTGCTGCCCAAACTATGCCTGTGCACACCTGGATAGAGAGGGACGGAGTGGCGGGGGTGGGTTGTTACCCTAGCATTTAGGAATGCTCTTAAATGCACTATGTTTCAGGTTCAACAACATACAGAGCATCGAAGCTCTGGAATGAACTACCATCCACCATAACATTTCAGAACTCAAGACCTCCGTTCAGGAAAATGCTTAAAACCTGGCTCTTCCCTGCAAAGGAATTAAGCCATCTGTTTCTGACCGCTAATTTCTGCTCGCCGGCTGCACATGGCGCAGGATTGATCCCCTCAACTATAGACACCAATACTTTCGCAGGACAAGGGTCCGAGGGGGAGCCAGATTTCAACACTTCCATTATCTTAAGTGATTTGGGCAGTGAAATTGGGGGGAACTGCAAAAGGGCCCCACTTGAGTTGACAATAACAGGGGGGGGGGACGACAAACCTGTGTTGCCATCCTTTGCTTGAGATGGCGCTCCAAAAGAATCTTGGATGGTTTTAATATTATTGTAAAAGTTTTGTGCAATATGATTTGTCCATATTTTGTGGGGGTGAATGGTCTACTGATTGCGTTAGGGGAGAAGAAATCTTTTACAATTTTAAAGAGTTTCTTACTGCTATTCTCAGCTTGTTCAATTTTCATAGACAGGAAACTCTTTTTTATCTCTCAAACTTTAACGTGGTGGGCTTTCAGGGCCAATTTGTAAGCAATTGTATTAATGGGGTTAAATTCCTTCCTCCATATTCTCTCAAGGCATTTGCATGCGCTTTTGCTCTTCCTTAGAGAATCCATAACCACGGGGCTGAGGCTCTACAGGATTTTACTACTCGAGATTTAGGGGGGACTAGTTCCATAGTACGATCCTGGGGCCCGCTTTTTGGAGAGAGTGCTTCACTCTCTAAGTTTCCGCTGAAAGGAATAGGATGTAACCTAAGTGAACTAGCTAAGGCCTCCGAAGTAAGTTGATCAAAAGGCCTAAAGCTGCAGGCCCGCGGTTTGCAGTATGATTGAGGCCTTCCAGATTCCTTACGACTCTAAAGGTAAGTAGGAAATGATCTGACCAGATAATGGGGAGTGGTGCATCTATTTCAATCCTGATCGTAGAGAAAATGTGGTTCAGAATGTGGCCCTTTTGGTGAGTAGGGAGCAGGACATAGGGGGTCAAGTTGAGGATACTTAGGGATACTCTAACAGACCAGCTGGAGGAGCCGGACTGGAGAGAGGAACCAGGTGATGCCAGTGGTCTAGATTCCTCCCCAGACCTTGGCATGCTTTCTCCCCCCTACCGTGGCTATGGTGGCGGCTAGGATTAACCTCCTGACTGAGGTGCTTCAGCCAGCGGCATCCTCTTCGGAGCCCTTGCTGCCATCTAACGAATCCCTCAGTGATGTCCTTTTGGGCTCCTGGTCCAAGCCCAACACAGGGGCTCCCGTGGACAGGAACATCGCCCAACGCCACCGCCCGGCTCTGGGCGACCCACTTTTCCTCTCCCAACACCCTACACCCGAGAGCTTGGTGGTTCAAGCCTCGTCTTCCAAAGGTAGCGCGTTCCCACTGCTCCACAAGCTAGGGAATCCAAGAAGCTGGACCATCTTGGAAAGAAAATGTTTTCTTCCGCTAGCTTAGGACTGCGGTCAGTGAACACCGCATGTCTCTTGGGCCGGTACCAGCACTCTGCGTGGGACGTGGTTGCGCACGTGCTGCCACAATGCCTGGAGGAAGCCCGGGCAGTCCTCGTCCGTGCCATTGCAGAGGATCGAGATGCAACAGAGTTCACCATCAGGTGTGGACTGGACCCCGCTGAATCACCAGGCAGGACAGTTTCAACATCAGTAGCACTCAGACGCTACGCCTGGCTGAGGACATCTGGCTTTTCAGGAGATGTCCAATTGACTCTTTTGGACATGCCCTTCGATGGCTGTCACCAGTTTGGGGACAAGGCGGACAACGCACTCAAGCGTTTTAAGGACTCTAAGTCTACGGCCAGGTCCTTAGGCCTCGCAGTGTCCTCTTGTCCTTTACAGTCTGCTTTTCGCCCCTTTCGTGGTTACGGAAGGGGAGTCCCACCACATTCCAACCAGAGCCACAGGCCGGCGCAAACCAACCAGCCTCTGCAAGGCCAGCGACGTGGGTCGGGGACCAGAGGGTGGGCCGGTCCAATTCCGCCCCCTCCACCGCAGCCTCCAAACCTTCCTAGTCCGACCCTTCAGGGCCACCAAATACTAGTGGGTGACAGGATTCGCCATCACCTCCCACAATGGCATAACATTACGTCGGACAGGTGGGATTTGCAAATAGTCCAAAGTGGCTACTCCCGCCCCTTCGAGACTTCCCCTCCATCCATGCCACCAACATTGAGACACATGTCAGAGGATCACTTGGCCCTTCTCCGTCAGGAAGTTACAGCTCTCTTGGCCAAGGGAGCCATCAAACAAGTCCCTCTGTCAGAAGTAGTTTGTGGCTGTTACTCCCACTACTTTCTGGTGCCCAAGAAGGACAAAGGCCTTCATCCTATCTTGGATGTCAACTGCTTCCTTCAGAATGAGGAGTTCAAGATGTTGATACTCGCTCAGGTCCTGTCTGCCCTTGACCCTGTAGACTGGATGGTAGCGTTGGACTTGCAGGACGCCTATTTCCACATCCCCCTCCTGCCTGCCCACCGTAGCTACCTATGGTTCACGGTAGGCCACGAGCATTTTCAGTTCACCGTGCTCTCCTTTGGCCTTACATGTGCCCCTCGGGTGTTCACGAAAGCAATGGTGGTGGTCGCAGCGCATCTGCGCAGATCAGGGGTTCCAGTCTTCCCCTATCTGGACGACTGGCTGTTGAAGGCAAGTTCGCCCCAGGCTGTTGTCTCCCACCTTCAGTCTATAGCGGACCTCCTGCATTCGCTGGTGTTCACTATCAACGTGCCAAAGTCATACCTGATTCCCTCTCATAAGCTCCTTGTCATCGTAGCGGTTCTCGACACAGGGTGGGGTTGGTCTTATCCTCCGGAGCAGCGAATCTGGGATATTTGGGCTATGATACCGATGTTTCAGCCGCTCCCTTCGAGCTGCTACATAATTGCCCTCTCAGGCTCTTAACTCTTAAAACTGCCTTTCTGGTTGCCCTCACCTCTGCTCGCAGGGTGAGTGAGCTCCAAGCTCTTTCATCTAAGCCTCCTTTCCTTGCTGTCCATCCGGACAAGGTTGTGCTCTGCACAAGGCCTTCATTTCTTCCCAATGTGGTTACTTCTTTCCACATAGGTCAGACCATCACTTTGCCCACCTCCTTTCCGCCCCCGCATCCGTCCAAAGAAGAGAAGAGACTCCACCGTCTGGATCCAAAACGTGCGTTATCGTTTTATCTTGATCGCACACGACAATTCCGGGTGGAGATCAACTATTCGTGGGTTATGCGGGTGCGAATAAAGGCCAGGCCATGCAAAAACTAACCATCTCCAGCTGGGTTGTTATTTGCATCAAAATTTGCTATTCCTTGGTGAAAAAGGAACCTCCAGTAGGCCTGCACGCC
Organism: Lissotriton helveticus; assembly: GCF_964261635.1. Classification (NCBI taxonomy): domain Eukaryota; kingdom Metazoa; phylum Chordata; class Amphibia; order Caudata; family Salamandridae; genus Lissotriton; species Lissotriton helveticus. The sequence goes on from NC_136070.1 coordinate 1,252,507,627, forward strand.
CACTCCACCAGGGCGATGGCAGCCACTACCGCTTTGGGACTTGGAGTCCCCATCAGTGACATCTGCCAGGCAGCCATGTGGCATCACTGCACACGTTCACCAAGCATTACTGCTTGGATAGTGAAGTCAGGAGTGACGGCTTCTTTGGCCGTTAGGTCCTCCAGGACTTTCTGGTGTGAACTTGGTTCGCAGACCCACTTCCGGGGTTGGTATTGCTGGGGTATCTATGCTAAGGTAAGGAATCTATAAATAATTGTCTCTTTCAGATGAACAAGTTACTTACCTTCGGTAACAATACATCTGTAAGATACATATATCAGTTATGGATTCCTTACCGCCCTACCCATCCTCCCCATTCTGCGAACTGACTTCTAGAGTAAGGGACTGCCCTTCAGGGCCCTAGGTTTGTGCACCCATTGTCAGTGTCTTGCATGGCTCTGCACTTCTGGCGTGGAAAGCCGTGTACAAGGAACTGTCATCAGCGCGCAGGGGTGGGGTCAAAGTAGATACTACGACGTCATCCCGGCAACTACGACGCTGATGACGGGCGCGGAGGCGACCGACGCCACCTACCGACGCGCAGGGGTACTGCTAAGAAAATATTTCTCTAGATCCAGTCTGACGCCTGGGGTAATTCTAAGGTAAGGAATCTATAACTAATATATGTCTCTTACAGGTATATTGTCAACAAAGGTAAGTAACTTGTTCAACAAGCACTGTAAAAACAAACAAGCATTGTTCATTGAACGGTATAGTCCGGAAGCAACATGGAAGCTTTGGAGGGCGGTACCGGGTGGTATAGAGACGGCTGCCAATAGTCAAAAGTGAAAGCGTGCTGCAAATAAAAACAAGCACTTTAAAACAAACTAGCACTGTTTATTTGAAGCTTTAGTCGGGAAGCAACCTACAAGGTTTGAAGGGCAGGACCGGGCGGTTTGGAGAAGGCCGCTATTGTTCAAAGTGAAAGCGTGCTGCAATGCACTGCAAATAAAAACAAGCATTGTTCATCAGGTCTAATGCCATATTCTGGAACAAAGTGACATGCTAAAAACATGCAGAAACACATAAGTGCAGGAAAGCATTAAAAAAAAAACAAGTACTGTTCATTTACTGTTATAGTCCGTAAGCATCATCCTGGAAGGAGGAAGTAATGTGATATTTTTAAAACATGCATGTAGGAAAGTAGGATTTGCTTTTCATGGTTATCCTCACTTTTTGCTGGTGTCATTATGTTTTACTGACTTGTCTGACTGGGAACCTGCTATTCAGGACCCCAGCCTCTGTGGTTTCTCCATACATTGGACATGGTGAGTACTTAGGTACACTCCAGATTGGCTTCTGGTGTACCCTTGTAAGTCCCTAGTATATGGTACTAAGTTACCCAGTGCATAGGTATACCAGGGGTCTCCCATGGGCTGAATCATGTATTATGCTACTCATGAGAGACCACTCAAATTGTGTCTACAGGCCTGCCATTGCAGCCTGCGTAAACTGGTGCTAGCACCACTTCCGACAGTTATAAGTTGTGTTATGTCTGTGGTCACTACACTTAAGACCTAAAAGCCACCCCTAAGGTAGGCCTTTCAATCCTGAAGGCAGGGTGCTCAGTTCTAAGTGTGAGGATGCCCCTGAATGAGCAAGCACCCCTACAACCTTCGGAGTCCATTCTCCCGGGTTTTAAGTGCACCAGCCATTAAGATACATAGACTGGCCAGGCATCACTAAGTGATAGCTATCTCTAAACTGGCTGTAACAAACCCTGTTGTGTTTAGTATTAGATATGTTGGAATCGTAAAGATCCTCATGGAGTCCCTCAGTGTTCCCAGTACCAGTCTTCTAGACCCGGACGGCAAACTATGGCTGCTGCCAACCACAGACACGATTCTGCCCTCTTGCTGCTGAGCCTTGAGTACCTGTGCTCGTGCACAGCGCCTCTTCGATACGAGTTTTATCGAATGTAACGCAGGTTGTCCTGAAATGCTTCTGACAACTTCTGGATATGTCTGCTGATTCTTCTTACTTAATTGGATGGCATACCTTTTTACAATGGAATGTTCTGACGGCCTATTGAAGCTTATGGTAATCCAGTTTTCGATGATATTTTTGACTTTGAAGAAACTCTGTAGATGCGAACTGAGACACACCTTGATGGTCTTTTGTTCTCTTTGCTCATCTTACATATATTATTTTCCCCTTCTCTTTCTTTGTCCGCCATGCATCTAAATTGACCACGGTTTGGCCTTTCACTGATCAGCTTTGATTCCACTTACCTCTGAGGTCTGTTTTGCCCCAGGACTCAGGACTACCCACCTGACCAAGGGGAGGGTGTCACATGGCCCATGGGGACATTGTCGTCTTCTCTAAGTTAGCATGAGCTCTGCAGAAAGTTTGCGGCTCAGTGTCCATTACTACTTGGCTTTATTTTTTACAGGGTCTTAATTTACATTTTTCACAATAGAATTGATTGCTGTGTTGCTTTTCTGCCAGTTCCTGAGATTTAGTCTGAATGTTGCGAGCAAGGTCAATGAACAATGGCCCTTGTTATTCTGCTCTTGTCAAGCCCTAGCACCTAGACAAAACATACCAATGCAGCTTTGTAGGAAGGTAGATCCCTGACTATGGTTGCCCCCAACTTTTTGCCTGGTGTTTTGCTGGTTTTCTGACTTAGTTGACCTGGGACCCTGCTATTCAGGGCCCCAGGCCTACTGCTCTCTCTGTAAAATGGATTCCATGTACCTTAGGTACATATCTAAATTGGATACTGAGTCACCTTATCAGTCCCTGTACAGTGTACCTTAGGTACCCAGGGCATAGGTGTACCCAGGGCCTACCAGGGGCTGCAGCATGTATTATGCCACCCCTGGCTGGCCATCCAAAACTGACACAACTGGCTGCACGACAGCTGGGGCAAGGTGGTGTACTCACCCTTTGCTTTAGATATAGTATACCTATATCTAACCCTAAAATGGACACACAGATCTCCTATCAGTCACTCCTATGGCAGGCCTTAACAATCCTGAAGGCAGAGTGCTTGGAATCGTGTGAGATGGTGCTCTGGCATGAGCTGAGCCTGTCTGCGGCTTTCGGGATCTATCCCTTAGCCGTTTCCATGATATCGCATACCATATATTCTTAAGTGCATTATAATCCTCGCGGTTATATGCCAACTCTGGTATCGCTTTATCAAAACATGTCGAGTAAGGTGTCATACGAATTGGAATACTAACCCCTCGCCAATTCTGGCGACGGGGTTAGCATTCCACCCTTCTAGAGGGACACGACATGTATGTAACCCCTAACCCCGGTTAAAGTCAAACAGAGCCTCAGCTCCACAAAATGGATGCTGCCACCGAGACACAAGTCTGCCCTCCTGCTGCTGGGAGTCCTCCCAGAGCAGGAGATAAGGACAAAGGGTTTCCTGCCAGGGGCGGTGCCAGCAGCGTCCCAGACAGGATTTTGTGTATCCTAGGTAGGCAGGGCTTCAGAGGAAGGTGACTGCAAGTGGCACCCCGGTGCTCACTATGCATAGGCCGGCTTGAACCTGTTCCAGGGACACTCCAGACCCTGAGCTGGGGAAAAGCCCGCCAAGGAAGTGGGTGTAACCACCCCCCTCCTGGTCCCACCCATAGGGCAGGACCTAGTCGCGTGCCAGCCCCCTTTTCCCAGATAAAGGTAGGAGCAGGCCCCCTTCCAAATTAGATCATCTTTGGAATCAAGACACGACTTTCTGCGAAAGGACTTCAAGATTTCCTTCTTCAAGATTCTCCCTTGTGACTAAGGAGTAGTCACCCTGCATCCGCAGGCACCATCGCAAGAACACTGCGGTCTGCTGTAAGTCCTTCCTCCGGAATCCGACTGCCCAGCTCGACAAGACCCGGCTTCCCTGGCACCTCCGACCTCTACTCACCTCTACAGCCAAGCTGAGAACCGTGAGTGCGACGAGACCTCAAGGGACCGACTATTGCCAAGACTGCACGACTTCTGCACAGCAAGCCCGCCGAGTAATTTCCTGGCGAGTGCTTTGGGGTCCGAGAAGCCCCGACCCTGAGCAGCTCCAGCACCGAAGAGTAGCCCCCCAGCATCTCCACGATCGGCGTGGGGCCCTTCTGCTTTTTGCTGCTCACCGCGTTGTTTGGCTACTAGCCCGCTGGCTTGTGGCCTTCTGAACGACGCCCGACGACATCACTGCTGCTAGTCTGGTTGCTCCAGACTGGCTCTTGCTCCCTTCCAGAAGAGGAGCACCCCGGACCCTCCTGGTCCACTCCAGACGCCATTTTGAGTCCACCGCGTGGGCTTGAATTAGCCAAGGCTTTGTTGCCCAATCCTGGGTTCTTCGACGCCGACAGCTTCATCCATCGTGGGACAGCTCGCCTCTCCATCCTGGTCGCCGACAACGCCTCCTGGTCCGTGAGATCTGCAGAGCCAGCGTCGCCCACTCACCTAGTCGAGGTGACTACCATCCGGTGCCCTCCTGGTGCCCACTGACTACTGGCTAGTAGTCACGAACTTGGTCCCCTCTGCTTTCAGGTGTCATCCATCTTCCAGATCCAGGCTTGGATCAACTCGAACTATCTTCACTGGTCGCCTGCCAGCATCTTTCTTCCAGGCTCCTGGTCCGGCAACGAGGATTCCCGACGTCTTTTGAGACATATGCAGCTGCAGCCCCTGGGCTAGGTAACTTCGGCATTTCGGTGCCCCAGCATAGCCTCACTATCCAAGGGTCAGGATCCACTGTCGTTATCTCCCTACCAGGTCGGGTTCGCCCGTGAACACTAACTTTAGCGTTACTAGCTACCATAGACTTTGTCCCGCATCCCGCGTGAGAGTGCACACTCTGCACCCGAGTCCCCTAGGCCTCCTAGAAGTAATCTAACGATTCCCTAGTCAAGTCCTAGCAATTCAAAAGCCTATTAGTACTGTACTTACCTGCTAGTAATTTCGCATTCCACTTTGAGAGTATATGGTTTTTCGTGCCCCTCGGGCATTTGTATATACTGTGCTAACTTAAGTATTTTCGTAAGAGTTTTGTTGTGTGCCTAGCACCCTGTCCTCATAAAGAGTACAGGGTTGTTGTGATTCTAATAAATACACTGTTTATTTTCATAACACTTGTGTGGTGTCCTTTCACTGGGTGTTCAAGGGGTAATGTGATGGTAAAACATCTGGCTTAACACGCCCTCTAGAGTCTTAGCCTTAGACTGCTCGTATCCATGCTACTAGGATAGCTGGTCTATAAGGTTGACTTACAACCAATCATCAATAAGGGTTGTTTGGACTGATATATAGTGATCACTAGAATAGTGAGCACTGCACATCAGGCCAACTTCTCACATTGGTGAGCAGCGGTTGGGATTTGAGCTTGCTGTTGTTTTACCACACATATCCTAAGAATATCTTGTGAAAGATCACATAAGTACTAAAGGTACATATAACTTAGCTTAGAATACTCTGAGTTCTACTGAACCAGCTGTTGTAGCTCCTAGGGCCTAGCACACCCTAAACTACAACTCTAGCAAGGGATCAGTAGGCAAACATATAGTGTAGGTAAGTGCACCACTTACACCTCACTAGAAAAGCATGTCTAACCATGGAGAGTCCACTGAGACTCCCCTGGTAAGTGTTGACCCTCCACAGGTCACTTCAAGATATGCAGCTCTCAGTTTCCAGGAGATGAGACAAGTCTGTACCTCCAGGAAACTGAAGCAGGGGTCTAACCCCACCATTCCCTTTCTGATAGGTCTCTTAGAGACATATGATGCCAGAAAGATTTCTCAGTTACATGAGAATATGCCAGCCTTAGAGGGAACCTCTGGGGATCCAGACCTCCCCAACACTGCTACTGCAGTTGAGGAGGAGGATCAAGAGGAACTCTCTGGGGATGAGGTAGACAAAGGTCTTGAGGTAGTCAGAAGGCTAACTAGGGCCAACTTAGACTTACTTGGGCTAGGATCTGGGGGACCCCCAGTACTAACCCGAAGTGGGCCTAACCTTGGAGTTAGGAGAGATAGATCTCTTTCTAGGGACTCCAATAGATCTCTGCACTCTACATCCTCTTCCCAGAGGAGGAGAAACTCTCCACAGAGGAGAGTGACTTCCCCTCAGAGAAGAGAGCATGAAGCAAGGATGAGACAAGCTAGACTGAGGATTGAAAGGGAAGAACTTGCCCTGGCCAAAGAAAAGCTTGCATTTGCTAGAGAGCAGCAGATGAGTGGGTTAGCTCCCACTGGTGGCAGCAATCTCCCAAGAGAAAAAGAGAAGGGTTTAGATACTAAACACCTGACTAAGATAGTGCCCCCCTTTAAACAAGGGGATGACATCCAGAAATGGATGGCTGCTTTGGAGAGGGCCTGCACTGTGCAGTGCATTCCCCAGAGTCAGTGGGCAGCTATACTGTGGCTCTCCTTTGATGGTAAAGGTAGAGATAAGCTCCTCACTACAAGAGTGGAGGATGCTAATGATTACCAGGTCCTGAAAAATGCACTGGTTGATGGGTTTGGCTTAACCACTGAGCAGTACAGGTTGCTGTTCAGAGACACCCAGAAAACTCAGTCTCAGGACTGGTCTGACTTTGTTGATTGTGCCACTAAGGCTTTGGAAGGCTGGCTACTGGGTAGCAAGGTTACTGACTTCACAGGATTATATAATCTTATTATGAGAGAGCAAGTCTTAAATAATTGTCAGAACCAGTTATGACACCAGCACCTGGTAGACTCTGATCTGACCTCTCCAGAAGAATTGGGTAAGAGGGCAGACAAATGGGTCAGAACCAGGATTAGGCCCAAGAACCAAGGTGGTGACCAGAAAAAGGAATCAACCAAGCCTCAAGAGAAGGGTGGGAATAAATTGTGGAAAAGTAAATTTTGCCATGTTTCCCAGTGTGCACGTTATTCCATTATAAAGTCCCCGTTTCCAGGCCTCAAAAGGGCCCGGACCACAGATTCAGCTCCTGTCTCCTGAAAGCCTCGCAGAGGAGCGATACAGCCCCCACCTGTATCCTCGACCTTTCACTTACTTCCTGCCTCGCAGTGCCCGGTGCAGCTTGGCTCTGCCTCTGAGTCTGCCAAAAGTATGTTATAGTTCCAGCTATCAGTTCAGTCCTCCTCCTCTGCATTCCTAAGCTACTGAACTGCATCAATAGTTTCCGTCATTGTCTAGCCTTCTCGTCTCCACGTTAGAGAAATACTGTATTTAATGGTCATTTAGTATTCTTCATCACGCACTACATGTAGAATAATGCATGGTCCAGTCTTAGAATCAAGTTAGCTTTTCCCCTCATGACTTCTAGTTTATATCAACATGTTCCCTAAACACCAGATACCAGATAGGGTTTAGGTACATGTCGCTCCGACCCTCCAGACTTTAGTCTCTGCTCCTAACACAGAGTTCATAGCCCCCAGCTTCTCCTAGTAACACGTCATTGCTAGTTTTCGCGCACCATTAGGTTAGAGGTCCCGGCTCCTTAGGTAGCCCCCTCCTATGTTTCCGCCCATTCATGACATATTCTGTTACGTTTGCACCACATGTCTGTGTATACGCCCAGTTACACCTCTTTTTACTGTTATCTTTCGCGACTGCTACGCGTCACGCCTTCTGCTCCACCCATTGCTACGTCTACTGCAATGTAATGCTATGTGTTCGCGCTATGTATATATGCCTGTGTTTTGTTATTGAATGTTAGCGCGCTCATCCCAGACCTAGCCCCAGCAGCTGCTGGGCCTCTTTTCCCCTGCTGGGCCTCTTTTCCCCTGCTGGGCCCCAGTTGTCCTGCTGGGCCCTGTCATTCTGTTCCTATGCAGGTTGTCCTGATCCTGTCCTTATGCTGTAATAAACCTGCACAAACTCCTACTACCTCGAATCTTGACTCTTATTTATTGAGCTATCTGTTATGCTATAAGTCTAGTCAAAAATAGGGTATTATTTATTTATTTACCACATAATGGCGCCCGAACAGGGACTTGCCCTTTCCCCACGCGTCGGTGAAGCCACGCCGACCCCCTGACCCTCTGCAGTCGTGACGGAACTCTTCTGCGCAGTGGCAGATATTTCTGCTCAAGTATCCCTCAGGCCCACGGAGGAGACGGAGGAGGCGGTCCAGCATCCAAACGAGACGGTGGAGGAACGCGGCGAGTCCCGACCAGAGCCCAAGCCGAGAGTCCAAGGTCCGAGGTATCCGGAGGCCCACCTGTAACTGAAGTCCGAAGTCCGAAGTTCGTCGTCCGTCGTCCAGTCCAGTCCGAGGCTTTCCGTTCCGTGCTGCCCGGTGAGTACCATTGCTGGGGTAGTATCTAGACAGGACCAATCTAAATTGACTCCTGGTCCGTGGGTTGGTGGTGCCCAGACTCACAAACGAAGTGTTCACCTAGGTGGATACGGGTCCTGATGCGTCCCTTTTTGGGACCGGTATGTTCCGTACTGTTACAGCAGTGCATCCAGTAACTCTAGTCTGTTCCGTTCTCGAGAAAATCTGTTCTGTTTCTGTTTTCAGTATTTTCAGGTAATATTCTGTTCGAACTGTTATGTTATGATATTGTTTAATGTAATTCCAATGTCGTGGTATGCCTGAATTGTTTTCCCCACTTGTTATTGTTCTTCGTGTATTGTATTGTGTTCCGATTTAAGTTTACAATGCCGCTCTTTTCAAGATTACGACAGTTAAAAACTAGAAAGGGTCTGTTAGAGGAAGCAGTTCCTGTCCCGCCTAGGGACAGTCCAGGTCATTTTATGTATCAGAAACATGGCATAAGCGCCATAATGTATCTAGATTTATGGGTAGAGTATACCAAACAGTTAGAAGAAAAGTATAGATGGCCCGTATCGGGTACATGGGATGCTGAATGTATCATGCGAGTAGAAGAAGCATTATGGAAAAAGAAAGCCAGACAGTCACAGAAAGATGCCATCGAGTTATGGCGTAAAGAAGCGCATAAAAGAACGGAAAAGGAAGTCAGAAAGTCAGAGTTATGTAGAGAATCCCAGGAACGAGCCCAAGAGAGAGAATTAATCGAGATAGGTGAACAAGTCAAAACCGAACAGTCAGACAGACAGAGGCATGCCCTTATTAAGGGTATGTATCCTCTCCTTGCCGAAGGCTTGCCAAAAGCGACCCCAGAGGCATCCAGTAATTTCCCGCCACCATTAGTTCCGACTAAGCTACGTCACAAACCGACCGCAGCTGATATTTTTCTTTCGTCCTATCTGGACGACACAGTCCCCGAATATGCAAATCCTGTTCGCGCTCCGCCAGTCCCTGTAAATCAGGCACTTCCCGCTCCTCCAGACACCGGAGTACCTGTTACGGTACCCCCGGTCCAGCCTACAGTTCCATTTCCCACTCTGCCAGGACGTAGAGCCTCAGTAGACGACTCCAGTTTAGGGGCCGCAGGAGGAGCTACTCCTCAAACCCCGCCGCCACACAAGCGTTTATCGGCACTCGAATTACATGCTCAAGCATCACAGCGTACTCCTAAAAGTAATAAGTCTGTTACAGAAATCAGGCAAGCCCTTAACGAATGTGTCTATGATCCAGTTCCAGGCGAATATACTATGGTTTTATATTCCTTACGTGTAAGGAGAGTGACCGAGTATCTAGTCACCTTACCGAATATGAAAGAAGATCTAGACAGAATATATCGTTTCATCCGTACAGGGGAGGATCCAGAAAGTATTGGAGAGATTATGTCTCAAAGGAAAGCCGAGATTCAGCTCATGATATTAAAGTTCCTGATCAATTGTCTAATAAGAGAACAAGATTACCCGTCTAAAGATCCCGCCGAAATGAGAATCCTGACAAGGTGGAGTGATAATATAGCCGAGGGTAAGCACAAGACCGTCAGTGCCATGGAGAGTATGTACAAGAAAATTCGTAAAGAAATAATAAGGTTACACGACCAGCGTAAAGCAGCACAAGTAAGCGAGAAAGAAAGTATCTCTGATCCTGAAGAGGAAGAGAACGAGAATCCCGCCAGAATAGCGTATGTAGGAAAATCCAGATTTCCAGATCGCCATTTACGTCTAGAACCCAAGTCTATTTTTCATCTAGCACCAGAACAAGGTTCTCTAGAACAAGTATTTCAAGCTACCGATCACATTCTGAAATCACGAGTCGGTTACAGTGAATTAAGTACCATGCATGAACAAGAACTAGCCCGATCAGCAGTCCGATGGATTACTGATTCTACCACTTTTCCAGACGAAATAGTGGCACAAATGTTTCTAAAACTGCCCCCAGCCGAGCAACGACTGGTGGGAATGTATATGATCCAGCACCTCATCACTCTGTATGAGGGTCAACATTCTGATCCAGGTCCGTTACACGATATCCTGAACGAGTTACTCCAGTATAGATGGAGAGGTCTAGGTACCGATTTAATTAGTGTCATTCTAGAACAGCGCCACAAATATAGAACGTTTCTGAACCCACATTTTGTTCATGTCTCACCCCCAGAAAGTAAATCATTCTACATAGACAGACAGAATCCGTTACGAGAAGTCCACCCAGTCCAAGGGGCGGGTGGCGTAATGCAACGAGTGTTTGTATACACTCCGATTTCAAAGATGGAACTTCTTGAAATGAAGAAATTAATCCCCTGTCATGACAAAGATCCAGCAGGGTTCCATAGAGAATTAAAAGACATGCTCCGTATGGGAGAATACACTTACCCAGATATCATTAAAATGTTAAAGGTCCTGTTACCCGCAGGGGTGTATGAAAAGTTAAAGGAAAAGGAATGGGAGGTGGGAGAGAAAAAGATCGATTGGGCAGCTCTAGAAGCTGAAGACAAGGCACGAGTACCAGGTACCGGTCTTGGAGATAAATGTAAAGAATTACCAGAATTATTGATTCAAGTTTTACCCAGATTATTGACAACTAGGAAGGAAGACTGGGATGCAATCTCAGCCTGTAAACAGAAACAAGATGAAGATATTAGTGATTTTTATTCTAGGTTTGAAAAATGTTTTAGTATTAATAGTGGTCTCAAGACAAGTAGTGAGTCATACCCTCATCTTTTCGTCACCAAATTAGTCGAGAATTCAAGTCCACAAATTAAAAACCGAGTTTTAAAAGTCGAAAGCACCTGGCAAGCAAATACTCCGTCCCAGATGCTCCAGATGCTCCAGTACCACCAGAATAGAATCAGAGAAGAGCAAGAACACGAGAGAAAACGTATGAAAGACACGAAAATGAAAGTGCTAGTTGCACAATCTGTTCCTCAAGACAGTCAGAAGAGGGGTCCAAATCAAGCCAATCAAGCCAGTCATCCTGCAGCTCCCGTTAGAGGGAACTGCAATTATTGTAAACAGCCAGGTCATTTTATAAACGAGTGTGCAGTTCTGAAACACAACATAGCTACTGGTAAGACTAAAGAAAGACCACGTCCGCCAAGACAAGAACAAGTTTCACAGATTCCTCAGTCACAGAATGCACAACAGACAGTTTCCGCACCGCAGCCTATAGCTGCAACACAGCATGTTACGTCACAGATGTACCAGTATGCACAGTCCGAGTATCCAGAGTACCAGTCATATTCATGAAACAGCCTAGAGAGGGAGGTAGGCTTGCCTCTCATCGAGATACCTGTAGATCAAGAAGGTCCCTATGTTCACAGTCAAGTATTAGGGAAAGACAGAAAGTTTTTGATCGATACAGGGGCAAGTAGGACCACAATTAGTCATGCCGAAGTTCCAGGGGCTCCGCTCTCAGGCTCAAGAAATGTTTCCCTTGGATTTTCAGGAAAACCCATCGTTAACGAGATATCAAAGCCAGTCACTCTAGAAGTAGGTCCATTGTCCCGTACTACTGATCTGTTACTTACTAAGTCATGTCCAGAAAATCTGTTAGGCATTAAGACACTGAAAGAGTTAGGTGCAGTTATTTGCTGTTCCCCAGAGGGAATACGTCTGTTCCTACGTGACTTTAAGGGTCACTATGTATTACGAGATTTTGATTCAAGATTGTCTAATGTTCCGCAGCACTTATGGGCGCAAGGTCCAACTGATGTAGGTTACATGCAAATCACACCCCATCGTGTGACTCTCAAGTCAGGTGTAGTGTTACCCCGAATCAGACAGTACAGATTGCCACCCGAGGCTGTAGCAGCCTTATCCAAAATTATTGACGAGCTCATGGCTCAAGGAGTAGTTGTAGAAACTGACTCCAATGTATGTAATTCTCCGATCATTCCAGTCATGAAACGTACTGATCCGAATGCACCCCCAGTATATCGATTAGTGATTGATTTACGAGAGCTCAATAAATGTATTATTCCTCAGTACCCAGTTGTCCCAGATATTTCTTCCCTGTTAACAGCCATTGATTCCGAAGCCATGTTCTTCACTGTCATAGACCTCAAGAATGCATTTTTCAGTGTTCCAATTCATCCAGACAGCCAGTTTCTTTTCGGATTTTGTTTAAATGGAAGGAGCTATATGTTTACACGCGCTCCTCAAGGTTTCACAGAAAGTCCTAGTATTTACAGTCAAGCACTCAAGAGACAACTAGACAATATTCACATGCCAACTGACACTGCCCTGCTCCAGTATGTCGATGATCTACTGATCACAGCCCGTTCTGAATGTGCCTGTGAGCGAGCATCACTTACAGTTCTGTATTTTCTAGCCGAGATGGGGCACAAGGTGTCACCTTCGAAGCTTCAATTCTGTGTCCAGCAAGTGGTATACTTAGGACACTTGCTGTCCAAGAGGGGTAGGCAGTTGACACCAGACCGTATCCAGTTAATAGCGAGTCTCCCCCAGCCCAGAACCCAGAAGGAGGTACGTGCTTTTATCGGCCTTACTTCTTATTGTAGACAATGGATTCCCCAGTATGCATTTCTAGCCAAGCCACTGATACAGTTAACGACACAGGAGGCAGCCGTATCGACTGTCCTCCATTGGACATCTGACCATACACTTAGTTTCAACGAGTTAAAGAAAGCCTTATGTCAAGCTCCAGTTCTAGCTACACCGAACTACAGTAAGCCTTTTACACTTTTCGTTACTGAACGCGAAGGTACAGCATTGTCTGTTCTCACACAAGATCAAGCAGGTCAATACAAGCCCTGTGCTTATTTTTCGAGCACATTAGATCCAGTAGCCCAGGCGTTGCCTGCGTGCCTCAAGTCAGTTGCAGCCACAGCTCTAGCTATCAGACAAAGTGATTCCATAGTTTTAGGACACTCCCTGACAGTACAAGTTCCACATTCAGTAGAAGTTCTTTTAAACAGAACACAGACACAGCACTTGACAATTGCACGTTTAACAGGTTATGAATTGACACTGTTCCAGCCACACATAGAAATTAGACGCTGCAACGTCCTGAATCCTGCTACACTGTTACCATCAGTTAGTTCAAACCCAGACCCACATGATTGTGTGGAAGTAGTTAACATTACGACTAAGCCAAGACAAGACCTGACAGACATTCCGTTACCAGATTCCGACCTGACACTTTATGTGGATGGTTCATGTATGAGAACTAGTACAGGAGAACTAGTCGCCGCATATGCAGTGACTACTGACACTGAAGTTATTGAAACACACCGTATTGATACCCTGTCCGCTCAAGCAGCAGAGCTAGTCGCTCTGACACAAGCCTGTATACATGCCAAGAACCTGAAGGTTAATGTTTACACAGATTCACGTTACGCATTCGGAGTTGTACACGACTTCGGAGTACTCTGGCAGGAGAGAGGTTTCATGACTTCTCATGGAACCAAGATTCAGCATGGTCTCCTTATTCAAGCCCTGTTAGATGCCATACATTTACCGACATCCATTGCTATCATGAAATGCAAAGCACATACGAAAGTTACAGACATTATTTCCCAAGGTAATGATTTAGCAGACCGCACAGCCAAGCTTACAGCACAGACTCCAGACATTCCAGTTAACATGACACATACTTCAGATCCGATTATATGCATGACAGTTAAGGACCCTACACAAGATGTCATAGATATCCAGTTACATGCTACTCCCGATGAAATCAAGAAATGGTCTGAACAAGGAGGGGTCCAGACAGATCAAGGATGGTTAACGAAGGGTAGAGCCACATGGTTTCTCCCCGATTCTATGGTTCAAGTCATTATCAATACCGCACATAGTCCAGCACATTTAGGAGAAAAAGCTATGTTAGACAGTATCCAGAACATTTGGTTCAACAAGCATTTACGAGCTGCAGCCAAGCAGAAAGTCCGTACCTGTATGATATGTTGTCAGTTTAATCCAGGTAAAAGTGTCCCGGTGGAACAAGGTGGTTTCCAGCCCCCTGACCACCCTTTTGAGGTCCTCCAGATGGATTATATTCAAATGGAGCGATGTCGAGGTTTCAAGTATGTCCTTGTAGTTGTATGCGCTTTGTCCAGGTGGACAGAAGCATATCCAGTCCCAGATTACACAGCCGCGACCACTGCCAAGCAGTTGGTTCGTGAATTTTTCCCTAGATATGGACTCCCTAGAGTCGTATATTCTGATAACGGTCAGCCATTCTCATCTGAACTCATGAAACACGTTTCCCTTTTGTTAGGGTACCAGTGGAAGTTCCATTGTGTACGCCATCCTGAAGCAGCCGGTCTCGTAGAGAGACATAATCAGACTCTGAAAATCCGCATTGCAAAAGTCTGTAAGGACAAAGGTGTGGACTGGTTAGTAGCTCTGCCAGTCGCTTTGTTTTATATGCGCATGGTCGCACATTCCAGATCAGGTTTGTCCCCGTATGAGGTCGTATTCGGCCGCCCCCCTAACATGTGGGGTACTCCTAGACCCCGAAGTATTACCGATGTTTCATGTAATATGCTGACAGATTACCTAGCTTCCTTGATGTCTGCCCTCAACTCATGTCGTTCACAGGTTGCCGCCGCATTTCCAGACAATACCGAGGTGGCACCGCACGAGATCGTTCCAGGCTCCCTTGTGATGGTCCGGAATTTTGACAGATCAAGTCCGCTGGAACCACGTTGGAAGGAGCCACGTCAGGTCCTCTTGACCACCCGTACTGCCGTCAAGTTGGAAGGCAGAAAAGGATGGATCCACCTGTCCCATGTTAAACTTTTCAAAGGATTGAAACCAATTTCTAAAAACATTTCCAAGGATTTCCAGGATTCGAAAGATTGCCAAGACATTATTTTAAAGGACTGTCCCGCACAAGACATTATTACAACCCCTCCCTTGTTAGAGAAAACTCCGCAACAGGAGTATAAGCTCAAATTAAGGTCTAGTAAAGTAAGTCAGTCAGTTTGATTGTATAAGTCCTCCCCTAGGTGAAACGGTTAGATTGTTTCTGACATGTATAAAATAGACCCCCATAGTGAGAGAGTCAGTCGAAGTTCACTTCAATGTATCGTTTTTCTGAGTTTCATATTATTTCTCAGCATAATGATTTCCTGCACTAGTTACGCACTTTTCCTGTGTTTTCCAGTTCCTCATGTAAATATGTCTACTAATGCTACAGTAGAGCACACGTTTAGTGATCTGCCTCCTCACGAATATTCTTACCGCCTTGCTATGCGTAACAACACATTTATCCGTATGTTACATTATTCACACCAGACCAGCAATGCCACTAATTGTTGGGTGTGTGGTCGACTCCCCCCTTTCCAGACATCAAAGGGAGTTCTGCCACTCTTTCCTTATCCATTCTCACACAATGGTTCATGTGGAGCATGGTCCACGTTAACGTCATCCTCAACAGATATGTCTTTTCTTAACAGTACATGTTATCCAGACAAGCAAGGTTTCCCCCACAGAACAGGTTTAGATCTAGAAAACGAAGTATATAATTTAGGTAATTATTCGTCGAATTTCATGGTCCTGAATGTTCAGTCTGATACTACTCCAGACTTACCTGCTATTTCAGTACTACCTGTCAAAGGCGAATTATGTGTCCGTAGTTATGGTTCTGTACACATAGGTCATAGTGAATGTACTACTGTTATCAAGTATAGTGACAGTGGGAAATCTGTTTTCAAAGCTTCACGTCATTCTTATTTTATTTGTGGTCAAACTGCATATGTCCGTCTGCCCCTCGATTGGGAGGGAACCTGTTACATTGCTTTCCTACTGCCACCTGTTTTCCTAGCCCCATCTGATTATCACAGAAACACACATCTAGTACACATTAGACATAGAAGGGAGTCCCCAATTGTCGATTATACTGAAACTACTCTAGAACAGTATACAGATTTCAATAAAGGTTTCTTCTTCTTTGTAGGACCTGTCCAGAATAGTAAACTGATCCGTAGGTTAACAAGAACCCTTGAAGCTGTAGTAAATGAGACTGCCTCTGCTCTAGGTAACCTAACCGAAGAACAATCTGCTATGAGATTTGTCGTTTTGCAAAATCGTCTCGTCCTTGACGTCATACTGGCCGATAGGGGCGGGGCCTGTAGAGTCATCGGATCTAGTTGCTGCATTTTCATTCCAAATAACGCGCCGTCTGTCTATTCAGCTATAACCAGACTCCATGAAATTGCCCATCTGTTACACCAAGATCCAGGCACCTGGACATGGTCAGGTTGGTTCTGGAATATAATTTCCGCATGGGGATGGAGAGTCCTGTCCTTTCTAGGTGTTGCAGTAGCGATCATATTTAGCTGCTGCCTCTGTATACAATGTGGCCCTGCGATTTGCAGCATGTGTGCTACCTCTTGTATTCCTAGTCCCAAGCCCCGTTCTAAATCCCGTTCCAAGACAATTCGAGACGAGCAAATGGTACTGTATGAAATGATAGATGGTATCATGAATATTGATGTTTCCTGATGGAAACGTAGTGACAAGGAGGGAATGTGGAAAAGTAAATTTTGCCATGTTCTGTGTCCCTACGCCTCATCCATCATATGTTATGTGTGCATGACCAATATGCATATGTTATTCCCCATGTCCGATTAATGACGCAATTCCAGTTGTGTCCACCTCTAGTATGTTAGTTTCCAGTCCTCGTGAATACTACGAATATCAGGCCTATGTAAAGTAATGTTGCCACGTTTCCCAGTGTGCACGTTATTCCATTATAAAGTCCCCGTTTCCAGGCCTCAAAAGGGCCCGGACCACAGATTCAGCTCCTGTCTCCTGAAAGCCTCGCAGAGGAGCGATACAGCCCCCACCTGTATCCTCGACCTTTCACTTACTTCCTGCCTCGCAGTGCCCGGTGCAGCTTGGCTCTGCCTCTGAGTCTGCCAAAAGTATGTTATAGTTCCAGCTATCAGTTCAGTCCTCCTCCTCTGCATTCCTAAGCTACTGAACTGCATCAATAGTTTCCGTCATTGTCTAGCCTTCTCGTCTCCACGTTAGAGAAATACTGTATTTAATGGTCATTTAGTATTCTTCATCACGCACTACATGTAGAATAATGCATGGTCCAGTCTTAGAATCAAGTTAGCTTTTCCCCTCATGACTTCTAGTTTATATCAACATGTTCCCTAAACACCAGATACCAGATAGGGTTTAGGTACATGTCGCTCCGACCCTCCAGACTTTAGTCTCTGCTCCTAACACAGAGTTCATAGCCCCCAGCTTCTCCTAGTAACACGTCATTGCTAGTTTTCGCGCACCATTAGGTTAGAGGTCCCGGCTCCTTAGGTAGCCCCCTCCTATGTTTCCGCCCATTCATGACATATTCTGTTACGTTTGCACCACATGTCTGTGTATACGCCCAGTTACACCTCTTTTTACTGTTATCTTTCGCGACTGCTACGCGTCACGCCTTCTGCTCCACCCACTGCTACGTCTACTGCAATGTAATGCTATGTGTTCGCGCTATGTATATATGCCTGTGTTTTGTTATTGAATGTTAGCGCGCTCATCCCAGACCTAGCCCCAGCAGCTGCTGGGCCTCTTTTCCCCTGCTGGGCCTCTTTTCCCCTGCTGGGCCCCAGTTGTCCTGCTGGGCCCTGTCATTCTGTTCCTATGCAGGTTGTCCTGATCCTGTCCTTATGCTGTAATAAACCTGCACAAACTCCTACTACCTCGAATCTTGACTCTTATTTATTGAGCTATCTGTTATGCTATAAGTCTAGTCAAAAATAGGGTATTATTTATTTATTTACCACAAAATCTACAGATCAAACCACATCAGGGCCCCAAAAATCCTCTGAGGGGGGTGGGTCCCAGAATCCTTCCAATAACCAGAAGAAACCTTATTGTTATCCCTGTAAACTGGTGGGTCATTTAAAAACTGACAGCAGTTGCCCAAAGAATAACAATAAGGAAAACATACCCCCAAGTAACATTCCCAAACCTCCTGTTACTACTAGTAGTAATCCCCCAGGTGGTGGGAGTGCCCCCAAGAATTTGGGCGCATTTACTTTGGGAGTTCCTGGGGACTCTGGCCTAACCAGGTCCCCTGACTTAGATACTCTTGTCTGTGAGACTGGCATGGGGTTTGCCAACTTCACAACTTGTCCCAACACTTTGGGCAAGTACAGACAGGAGCCCCTCATCAATGGTATAAAAGTTGAGGCCTATAGAGATACAGGGGCTAGCATCACTATGGTGACTGAGAGTCTAGTCCCCTCAAGGCAACTTTTACCTGGTGCCACATACCAGGTGACCAATATTGATGGAGTACAGAGAGATCATCCCATGGCAGTGGTCATTCTCAGCTGGGGAGGTGTCACTGGCCACAAGAGAGTGGCAGTGTCACCAAACTTGCCTGTAGATTGCCTACTGGGGAATGATTTAGAGCTCTCAGCCTGGGCTGAAGTTGAGCAAGAAACCCATTCTAAAATGGTAAACACCCATGGTAAGGTTAGTGGGGCAGTGATAGCCACAGCCCCAGTCCAAGATGTCCTCCCTGAACAGGTCAGGAGGGTTGTGCCAGTCACAACCCAATCTCAGACAACTTCCTTCCCAGAACAGGTTGTCAAGGCTGTCATGGTAACAGCCCACACCCAAACTGAGCCTCCTCCTGAAAAGGCTGGGAGAGTTGTGATGGCCACAGCTCAAACTCAGACAGATGATAGTGTTGTGAAGCCTGAAACTATGGATCACTCCACTCAGACAGAGAGCATTGAGGAGGAAGAGAAATCTCCCTCCCACCAGACTTTAGGAAAAGATCAGCCTCCTCAGGGAACTGATCTGACCCCTTGTGAAGAAACTGCCACAGAGGTAGTCAGGCCTAGCCTGGCAGAACCCCTGATGTCAGTGGACCCTTCCAAGGTGGGACCCAGTCTGGAGCAGGTAACCTGCCCCTCTCTACCCTGCCTCAGTCAGCCCAGGGCTGTAGAGGTCAGGGAGGCCAGTGGTGGACCCCAAAGGGCCCCCTGTCCAAAAGAATTCCCCAATCAGCAGATTAAGGGCACTGAAGCTAGTAGTCCTAGCCAAGTGAAAATAAAACATACTCCTGAGGGATCCCCCTTAAAATTAGTTAGGGACCTCCCACAGATGGACACTGTTGGGCACAGCCAAACTTGGGACCTGAGGGCCCCAGACCTGACCTGTCCCTCCAGTAAGCCAAACAGAGGGACCCAACCTCCAGCTGTAGGTAGCCAGAGGTTGACCCTGAGAGCCCAAAACAACTCAGTCCTGGAAAGAAAGGCCTCTATGGTGGAAAATGATTGGAGGAAGCTGAGCCCAAAATTAGTGGAGCCTCCCTTCAGTACTCCATTTCAGCACCAGCCTTTTACTTTGCCAAAACACACCACAGGTAGAGATTCCCTATGGTGGAGACCCTCAGACACCCTTAGGGTGAGGGATTGCTTAGTGGACCATGAGATAGGGGGTAACCATGCCAGTGCTGGTACTTCCTTATATGGCCACTCAGGCAATATAGGCTTACCTGGCAAGGCTAGCCTTATCTCCTTTCGTTTGGGGGGGGGGGGGTTATGTAGGAAGGTAGATCCCTGATTATGGTTGCCCCCAACTTTTTGCCTGGTGTTTTGCTGGTTTTCTGACTTAGTTGACCTGGGACCCTGCTATTCAGGGCCCCGGGCCTACTGCTCTCTCTGTAAAATGGATTCCATGTACCTTAGGTACATATCTAAATTGGATACTGAGTCACCTTATCAGTCCCTGTACAGTGTACCTTAGGTACCCAGGGCATAGGTGTACCCAGGGCCTACCAGGGGCTGCAGCATGTATTATGCCACCCCTGGCTGGCCATCCAAAACTGACACAACTGGCTGCACGACAGCTGGGGCAAGGTGGTGTACTCACCCTTTGCTTTAGATATAGTATACCTATATCTAACCCTAAAATGGACACACAGATCTCCTATCAGTCACTCCTATGGCAGGCCTTAACAATCCTGAAGGCAGAGTGCTTGGAATCGTGTGAGATGGTGCTCTGGCATGAGCTGAGCCTGTCTGCGGCTTTCGGGATCTATCCCTTAGCCGTTTCCATGATATCGCATACCATATACTCTTAAGTGCATTATAATCCTCGCGGTTATATGCCAACTCTGGTATCGCTTTATCAAAACATGTCGAGTAAGGTGTCATACGAATTGGAATACTAACCCCTCGCCAATTCTGGCGACGGGGTTAGCATTCCACCCTTCTAGAGGGACACGACATGTATGTAACCCCTAACCCCGGTTAAAGTCAAACAGAGCCTCAGCTCCACAAAATGGATGCTGCCACCGAGACACAAGTCTGCCCTCCTGCTGCTGGGAGTCCTCCCAGAGCAGGAGATAAGGACAAAGGGTTTCCTGCCAGGGGCGGTGCCAGCAGCGTCCCAGACAGGATTTTGTGTATCCTAGGTAGGCAGGGCTTCAGAGGAAGGTGACTGCAAGTGGCACCCCGGTGCTCACTATGCATAGGCCGGCTTGAACCCGTTCCAGGGACACTCCAGACCCTGAGCTGGGGAAAAGCCCGCCAAGGAAGTGGGTGTAACCACCCCCCTCCTGGTCCCACCCATAGGGCAGGACCTAGTCGCGTGCCAGCCCCCTTTTCCCAGATAAAGGTAGGAGCAGGCCCCCTTCCAAATTAGATCATCTTTGGAATCAAGACACGACTTTCTGCGAAAGGACTTCAAGATTTCCTTCTTCAAGATTCTCCCTTGTGACTAAGGAGTAGTCACCCTGCATCCGCAGGCACCATCGCAAGAACACTGCGGTCTGCTGTAAGTCCTTCCTCCGGAATCCGACTGCCCAGCTCGACAAGACCCGGCTTCCCTGGCACCTCCGACCTCTACTCACCTCTACAGCCAAGCTGAGAACCGTGAGTGCGACGAGACCTCAAGGGACCGACTATTGCCAAGACTGCACGACTTCTGCACAGCAAGCCCGCCGAGTAATTTCCTGGCGAGTGCTTTGGGGTCCGAGAAGCCCCGACCCTGAGCAGCTCCAGCACCGAAGAGTAGCCCCCCAGCATCTCCACGATCGGCGTGGGGCCCTTCTGCTTTTTGCTGCTCACCGCGTTGTTTGGCTACTAGCCCGCTGGCTTGTGGCCTTCTGAACGACGCCCGACGACATCACTGCTGCTAGTCTGGTTGCTCCAGACTGGCTCTTGCTCCCTTCCAGAAGAGGAGCACCCCGGACCCTCCTGGTCCACTCCAGACGCCATTTTGAGTCCACCGCGTGGGCTTGAATTAGCCAAGGCTTTGTTGCCCAATCCTGGGTTCTTCGACGCCGACAGCTTCATCCATCGTGGGACAGCTCGCCTCTCCATCCTGGTCGCCGACAACGCCTCCTGGTCCGTGAGATCTGCAGAGCCAGCGTCGCCCACTCACCTAGTCGAGGTGACTACCATCCGGTGCCCTCCTGGTGCCCACTGACTACTGGCTAGTAGTCACAAACTTGGTCCCCTCTGCTTTCAGGTGTCATTCATCTTCCAGATCCAGGCTTGGATCAACTCGAACTATCTTCACTGGTCGCCTGCCAGCATCTTTCTTCCAGGCTCCTGGTCCGGCAACGAGGATTCCCGACGTCTTTTGAGACATATGCAGCTGCAGCCCCTGGGCTAGGTAACTTCGGCATTTCGGTGCCCCAGCATAGCCTCACTATCCAAGGGTCAGGATCCACTGTCGTTTTCTCCCTACCAGGTCGGGTTCGCCCGTGAACACTAACTTTAGCGTTACTAGCTACCATAGACTTTGTCCCGCATCCCGCGTGAGAGTGCACACTCTGCACCCGAGTCCCCTAGGCCTCCTAGAAGTAATCTAACGATTCCCTAGTCAAGTCCTAGCGATTCCAAAGCCTATTAGTACTGTACTTACCTGCTAGTAATTTCGCATTCCACTTTGAGAGTATATGGTTTTTCGTGCCCCTCGGGCATTTGTATATACTGTGCTAACTTAAGTATTTTCGAAAGAGTTTTGTTGTGTGCCTAGCACCCT
Source organism: Lissotriton helveticus (assembly GCF_964261635.1). Lineage (NCBI taxonomy): Eukaryota > Metazoa > Chordata > Amphibia > Caudata > Salamandridae > Lissotriton > Lissotriton helveticus. The sequence continues at coordinate 1,252,529,896 of NC_136070.1, forward strand.
GTCCTCATAAAGAGTACAGGGTTGTTGTGATTCTAATAAATACACTGTTTATTTTCATAACACGTGTGTGGTGTCCTTTCACTGGGTGTTCAAGGGGTAATGTGATGGTAAAACAGCTGGCTTAACACGCCCTCTAGAGTCTTAGCCTTAGACTGCTCGTATCCATGCTACTAGGATAGCTGGTCTATAAGGTTGACTTACAACCAATCATCAATAAGGGTTGTTTGGACTGATATATAGTGATCACTAGAATAGTGAGCACTGCACATCAGGCCAACTTCTCACATGCTTTTGTTTAGAAATCGTACTTTGAACTTATTGGGATGCGTGCATGGGGAGCATACACTTGGAGAGGAACCTTTCCGGGGAGAAGAGCGTGACAGCACCTATGATGTAGAACTGCCATCTATAGTCTGAGGTGTAGGGTCTGCAGACAAAACCCAGAGATCTTCTAGTATATAATAATATAGCTTCTAAGCAAGGGGAGGGAGATTAGACTAAATTGTCTTTATTATAATGACATCTCCTTTCATGATTTATGGCCTAGCTGCTATGCTGACAGTATTTGTATTATGCATGTTTCTGCTTGTTGTGGCACATATACTGCGTTGGAGCACATTAGTTAAATACAAATTTTAAACTGGTACATGTCTCTGTCAGATCTTATTGTGGACAAGAACCATAGAGTGAGCGAAAGCATATGTCTTACAACCGCAAGTCCTGAGAGATTTGGGAGTGGTGTTCTGGGTGTCTCATCACTTCTTCCTCTCTGAGTGAGTAGAAGGGCAAGTGAGACACTATAGCTAGTAGGTCCTGGGCTCACGGGTCCTAAGGTGGTAGGATGACTCAGTCCCTGCGCACTAATGTCCCATAATCCTAAGCATAGTTCTGTTCTTGGGCAGAATCCCTGCAACATTTGAAACAAAAATCCTGGGACACTTCGCGGCACATGGCTTCTGCAGATAGAGATTTCTTGTTTGCGTACCTGTGTGTAATAAAGAGGAACAGTTTCTGCAACAATATTACCCGGGACATTTTCCAACTTGTCAGGACTGTCCCTGCAAAAACAGAACAATTGGCAAGCATCTAATGATTAAACTGGTAAAACAAGCTACTTAACACTCTTTCATGATTAGCCTCAAGGCTGCTCTCCATAACTACCACTTTGAAAGCTTTCTATGGTTTTAAAGACCACTAAAATCACCATAAGTGTTGCCTACTATATTAAACCAGCCTCCTACAAAGGCTGTTCATTGGGTCAGAACCAGTGTCCAAAACTAGATATTGTGGACATGACCAAAAGAAAGAGGCCAAGATACACCCCCATCCCCAAAGAGAAAGTAGAGAAACACTCTGGAAAAGATAAAATCAAGGAGTCTCCCGCGGAAACCCAAAAACCTTTCCAGTAGGGAGGGCCAGAGACACTTCACAAACTTGAAATGGGTACCAGAATAAGAACTGGGACCACAAGAAAGCTTGGTGCCTTAACTACAACAGGACAGGACACCTGGCCAGGGACCCCTGTTGTCCTAATTCATACCCCCTAGTACCTCCCCAGGGGTTGCTAGTGTAGTTTTAGAGGTACCCTTCAGATGAGGTGATCACCCCAACCTTCAACTAAGAAGTGGGCCCAATAGGTGAGCTGAAAATTCCAGAGGGGAGTAAACATTTCTACCACCTACTGGTGAATAGAATCCCAGCTTTTACCCTGTGAGATACCTGCGCCAGTCACAGTGTTGTGAATGAGAGGCTAATTCTCTCAACCCAGTATATCCCAGGTAAGACTAGAAGAGTAAGGGTGATCCCAGGAAAGGTTCCTGTTAGGCCTGTGGATGTAGTACCCTGGAAATAGATGGGTCCCTTAGTTGGAGAAGAGTGGTAGTCAGTAAAGACCTCCCTCTTGTTTGTCTCCAGAGGTTGGTCTGAGCCAAAGTGAGGTACTGGTCCAGTGCGAGGCTTCACCCAAGGATTCTGGTGGGGGCTGAACCTACAGCTACTGAAAGTTAGTCCCAAAAGAGAAATAAAAGTGTAGGAAAGGTGGGCAACTGTTAACCACAGTTCCAGTCAGCCAATGTGATTCTTCACCAGTAGGGGAGAACTTCAAAGTGGGCACTGGTGAAACCCTACCTGCCCCACAAAAAGTCCTGACTAGTCAAGCATTTGTTCAGCGTGAGTTGGTGGCTGCTCAGCTGATAGAAAAGAGAGTGGAAGAAGGGTGTTTGCAACAAGAGGTAATATAGTAACCCCTCACTCTAAAGCAGCAGACATGCAACCAGAACCACAAGAAACCTGTAAGTTGTCTCCTTCAGCTGTTAGTGAAGAGCTAAAGGTGTGGTTCTGGGCCCGGACAGCTGTCAGTGGTCTCTGCTGGGTGCTAGCTTTTATTGCTGCACTTTTTTTGGCATGGTGGCCTGGCCCCATGTCAAATAGCAAGTTAAGCCCCCTGACCCAGTTGGTCATGGTTGGGTTACTCAAGCTTGGGTAACCTCTTTAAGTAAGCTAGGTTTTGCCCTGGCTAAAATAGAGTTAGTAGAGGTGGACCCATCTGATCCCAAACCAAAAAGATGTGGAAAAGACACTAAAGAAATAGGGGAAGGGTGTACCAAATTAGGCCCTGAAACTGTTGAGGTAGTCCAGCTCCCTAGAGGGACTGACCTGGATAGGAGGGTATAAGACAGAGTAGCCCCCGTAACACTGTCATCAGTACCCCTACTCTTCCTCATCTGACAACCAAGGAAGACTATCTCAGGTTTGTCCGAGTCTCTTGCCCTGTGGACTGGGGAGGCTCATGTAGGGAACTGGCTATCTGTTGCAGTACCCCCACCCTTCCTCTCACACACTTTTTGCCTGGTTTTGGATGTAACCTCAACTGGAAATGCACAGGGTCCCTGCCAACCATGTCCCCTGTGCCTGAGCTCCTTCCCTAAATTGTACATTTTGTTCAAAATTGACACACCTTCAGTGGCCGTTGCAATTACTTAGTAGATGGTACCCCTGGTACCTAGGGCATTAACATTGAAGAGTGACTTCAAGGGCAGCAGCACAAATTGTGCCACCCTAGGGTCCGCTTACCAAGGCCCTGCACTCTGCCATTGCAAACTGCCTGCCTTGGTGCAGACAAAACTGAAACGTCGACATGGCAAACATCCCTGTGTGCTGTGCCCACAGACACTGCATGGGATATAGGTAGGACAGCCCTCTAGCAGGTCTTAGCCCACAGGCAGGGTGCACTATATAGCAAACACAAGAATATGATGGACGGAGCGCTGAAACTTTTCAGACACTCACCCCCAGTCACAGATCTGGGTTGAATCCATCATCATTCTTTAGCTCACTTCGCTACCTCAGTTCAGACACAGCTATATGCAAATCAGTCTTGACCCTGTGCCTCATGGAAACAGTCCAGCCTGAACTGCCAAGCCATGTCTTCCCTGGACCGTAAACAAGCATCCTGGGACCGGTTTCGGGGTAACACCCCTCTTCAGCCAGGCTAGCTTGAATCCAGTGGCAAAGTGAGTAAAGGGCCCACATCTGAGCATACTCTCACAACTTAGGGTGAACAAAGCAAACACATGGAGATGAGGGACAGAGCGCTAAAACTTTTCAGACACTCACCCCTAGTCACAGATCTCGGTTGAATCCATCATCGTTCTTTAGCTCACTTCGCCACCCCAGTTCAGACACAGCTATATGCATCAGTCTTTACCCTGTGCCTCATGGGAACAGTCCAGCCCGAACTGCCAAGCCATGTCCTCCCTGGACCGGAAGCAAGTATCCTGGGACCGGTTTCAGGGTTAAACTCCTCTTAAGCCAGGCTAGCTTGAATCCAGTAGCAAAGTGAGCAAGGGACCCACGTCTAGGCATACCCTGCCAACTTAACGCGAACAAAGCAAACACAAGGAGAGGATGGATGGAGCGCTGAAACTATATCCCATGTGTGGACATATCTGCATGAACACATATGACCCTGCAATATCAAGTCCATTCTTTGATATTGTAAGTGCACAGAGAAGCCATAAAGACTACATGGGCTGGATACTTGTCATTACGAGTTTCCTAGCTCCATGATGGCTTCACCATACCCAAAGATATTTGATACCAAACATCTCATCTTAATAAATCATCACTGATGCCAGTGTAGGATTTATTCATAAATACACACAGGGGGCACCTTAGAAGGTACCCTGGAAGCACTGGTGTGGTGTCTGACTAGTCTTAGCCAGCCTGCCATCATCAGACATGTTTCTGATCGCATGGGGTGAGAGCCAGTGCTCTGAGGGGCCGGGAACAAAGCTTGCTCTGGGCGGAAGTGCATCACACCTCTTCTAGGCCAGGATGGCCTTCTGAAGCGGGAAGCTTCAAAGGCAATGCCACCTTTGAAATGCAACCCAGGCATCTTCAGATATCCATATAGTGGAGGACGCCAACCTCCCTTTTCTGCTCCACTTTTGGCAGAAGAAAAGGCGGGAAAATTAGTTAGATGCAAAGGAATGCCCACACTGAGCCTATTTAAACAAGACCAAAATAACTGGGTATCTGTATTGAACCGACCTTCGAAACAATCTTGCGCTCACCGATGACACCATCTTCATGGAGGGGTTCAATCATCTCCCCCATCTACAAAAAAGGCAACAAGGACAACCCAAAAAACTACCGGTTGGTAGCTCTAATTGACGATGAAGCCAAATACTACGCCGGATTGCTCTTACAAGAACTAACATCGTGGGCGAAGGAAATCTCTGCAATCCCGATAAACCAAACAGGTTTCTGTAAGAACATGGGGACTACCACCAATATCATGGCCCTCTCACTAATAATAGACGCCACACTTATCACAAAACAGCCCTTGTATCTATGTTTCATTGACTACAGCTCATCATTCAACCATATAAATAGGAACCTATTGTGACAAAAACTAAAAAAACTGAACATTCCACCACTACTACTAAAACAACTAGTGCTCTTGCACAGCAACACCTGGGTGCAAGTAAAACTGGGCACAGGAGACCATCTGACAAAAAAGATCCCAACCACCAACGGACTAAAACAAGGCTGCTTGCTCGCTCCGCTACTATGTAATATTTTCATGGCAGATCTTTCAAACTCCCTCAATGACAACAACTCGCACGCTCCCAAAATAGGTAGCCTCCAGCTGTCTAACCTTTTCTGCGCAGACGACTTGGTCCTCATAAGCCAGATACCAGTGAGCCTACAGTGATTGCTTGATACTACATCTTGGTACTCGGGGGAGAACAAACTCAACATTACCAGAGAATAAACTAAAACTCTCTGTGTGAACTGGCACAAGAAAAAGACACAGCCTCACTGGCATCGGGCTTCACGTAAGCTGGAAGCTGTACAAAATTACAAGTACCTGGGAATCATCATCGATGATAAAGGAAAGTACACAGCTCGACTGGAGGCTATAAAAAAAAGAGGACTAATGATTGTGGTGGCACTAAGAAATCTTAAGAATAACATCTCTGGATCAAATGTACTTCCTTTGATCAGAGTGATGCAGGCAAAGCTCATACCATCAATCAGCTACGGAAGCGAAGCCATGAGAGGGAAAGATGCTGAAACTTTGGATTGTACAATAACAAGAGCAATTCGAATGATTTTTGGGCTACCAGCATACACATCTCCCACACAACTATGGCTGGAGCTTGGGACTCAAAGGCAAGGGATCGACCACAAAGGAGCATTCATTGAAAGCTGGTTCAAAATCAAAAGGGGTCCACCTGACTCATTAAACATGCATCTGTGGAAAGAAATGAACACGAAGAGGGCACACCCAGCCCAACGCCACCTGGACGACTCACTCAACCAGTTGGGTTTGCAGGAACTTTGGGGGGTTCCAGCAACCGTTGGCCGCTTCAAAAAAATCACTTATACAGGACAAAGCCACCTTGAGTGAACGCGCTCACGGCTGGTTTACCCTGCAGACCTACAGCAAGGCATCACCACAACCTACCTCCTCACCAGCTTCTCTAGAGCAACTAAAGAGAAATTTCTGAAACACAGCCTGGGCATACTACCATCTGCATATCATATGCCACCTTGGCTACGTCCCCCGAAGCCAGCAATTTGCTGACTGCGGGGAGGGCAAGGAGGATATAGTGCACCTACTAACTATATGTGAGGCCCTAAACCAGAAACAACGGACCCTGTTAAGACCTTTCTTCAATAAGAAATCCATTCGAACCTGCAGACAAGCAGTGCTAGCATCCTTTTCTGGTGAGGACTTCCAACTAAGTTATCGCCTGGTAAAATACTTTTCTGCTGCAGAATGAATTATAAAAAAGCAAGCAACCCAGCTCGTAGACTGCATTATAACGTAACGGACTACGGGGTCTGTGCCGCCATCCTAAATGAGAGCTTCAGTAGCGTTAAGACTGGTACACCATACACTTTAAGGACTGTGCCACCGCTTCAAATGGGGACCTTTGTAATGTCAAATATGTATACAATGCACTTTAAAAACTTTGCACTAGGTTTTACCCTTTTCAAACCTTCTTTCTCTAAGTTAACCATACTCCTTTTTTTTCTTTCACACATTATTGAATTTTATTGTGTTTTAACAACTATCTATTTTAAGTCACAAAAAATGTTAGAGAGAAATTTTAACGCATGATTGTAAAGGTTTGAATTAACTGTACTATGATCTCAACTTTCAACTTTCACATCGGCCTGCACAACCCCTAAGGCAGAACAGGCGATGAGGACACCACTTTTGCAATCCCACCATCTTGAGGAATTAGACCTATCAGGGCTAGGATAGTGCAAATACCATAAATGTAGGTAGCCCATTTATTTTTCTAATTTCTTCCATTGAATTCGATAGTGTGTAATTGCTTACCAAAGTGATTGATTTTATGTACTTTGAAAATTCATAACTTAAAAATGATGCTCTTTTTGCAAATTGGTCTCACATTTTTTCTTGTGTGGGTCTCATTTATTACCTCTGTGAGTACAACAAATGCTTAGCACTACCCTCTGATAAGCCTAACTGCTCACCCACACTACCACAAATAGAGCATTAGTATTATATTCTTTTGCCTCTTTATACCAATCTGGGCCTCCGTTGACTCTCTATACAGTGTACTTCATTTTAATGCACTATATAGATAGCCACCTTCCTACAATTTGGTACTGGGTGTTGGCAGAGGAGCACTTCTGCTGTAATTATCAGGGTCTCTTCACGCTGATGCTTCGACCCAGCAGCCTGCTGATATCTCAACGAAGGTTGTCCAGGACGGGGTTCTACATTCTTTCCCATCAGGTAATGGGGTTAGATCATCCAGTTTGGGGATTCGTGGCAGAACACACACACACACGCTAGACATTTAGGTTAGGGTACGCCTGGTAGTAGTACGCCAGATTGTTATGTTGTTTTATATGCTTGCATATGTATATTGTTTTCAGCACAATGGTGGAACTTTTCATTTTGTTCACTGTCCTGATACTACTAATACATTTCATCTGCTTTTGTCTATTGATTATTATAGCACATATATTTTATACAAGAATCCTGTTGGTCGTGGCGTGGCCTACCATCTGAGAAGATGGCCACCAGCTGAAGTGGCTCCAATAACCACCACCCTTTCCCCTTAAAATTTGAACATTAATCCGAGCGCTGTCAGCTTACTTTTCTAGCCGGGGCTTTGTTAGGGGGCCAGAGTGGATTCCTGGTGCTGGGATTGGTGATCCAGCGCCTGGGAGAGGAGACCGCGGAGTGCAGGCCAGGTGCACTGTCAGGATCTGAGACGGGGCTACCTTTGTAGGCTAGCAATCCTACGAACTGAGGGGCTAACGAAGCAGCAGCCGCTCAATAGATACTGGAAAGAAAGCCCAACATGAAAAAACAGGCCATACTCTCCCTGCACTGAGGGGGTCCGAGAGGGAAGAGAGAAAGCGGATGTCTCCCAGCCTGGCTCCCCAGCCGCCTATGCAGAGTGTGCTTGTTTGTTTCATGGGGCTGGCCTGACGGATGATGTGCTGCTGCAGCCTCAAGGCGAAAACTACAAATAATAGCCAATAGAATCTCTGTGCGGGGCCAGCAGGAGCAGGCACAGTTCTTGCGGCAGTGAGAGACTGATGCACCACATGCAGACTTGATGTTCCCGGCCTTCTCAATTGGCCGAGGCGGGATGTGTTGCAGGCACAAAGCGACAGCAGCGAGGTGAGCGGGTGCCGACCTTCGGGCTGTAGGGGGGCTTGGACGTGGGGGTCACACCTCAAACCCCTCCCTTTTTTTTCTTTTTCTGGAACTAATAACAGACTCTGCGTTTTGAGCCCATTGCTCTGGTCTTATGCCCCACAAGGCCAAAGGCTACTATTGACTGCCAGCAGAGTGTGGTCATGAAAGACTGTGGTTCAACCTATACCCTTGTGCGCTGTAGGTCTCTTTTCTTGTCTTTTCTCCTGCGACAGTGAAGTTCACTATCACTAAGTTTCCGGTACTTAGGCATCTCCATTTCAACTGACTGACATTTTTGCAGCAAAAAACTTAATACGCATACTGATACGCCTTAAATGCGACACCCGCCATTGGAGACCACTTCAGCTGACTCTATTTGGAAGAGCTGCACTTTTAAAAATTATGGCATTGCCCCGCTTTTTATATGTTTTACAAAACACCCCCTTTCCTGTGCCTGATGCATATTTAAAGGCAATAGACATCAAGGTGAGAACTCTGCTATGGAATGAAGGCGCTACCCGGTGAAACTGACGAGGGGATGGTACGAGGGGTGGATAGCGATACAGGATCTGCAATCATACTATAGTGCAGCACATATGACGACCATCAGTCAGTGGGTCCACCAGCTGTAGTAGAACCCGGCCTACCGTATGGACCGCCTAGAGGATATCATTGTGCACTTTACAACAACCCCCAGCATCTCCGGGGACCGACCGCATTGATGATCAATCTCTGGCAGGCAATCCTATGAAAGTTAGGATGGGAGGGTAGGCTTACCCGCGTCACCTCCTGTGGAACTTCAAACGTCTTGGCACTAAGGCCCAGAGGCAAGGGTTCTAGAAATGAGACTTAATAGGAATATCAACAGTAGGAGATTTTTGTACTACTGAAGAAATAATACCATTTGTGAACCTGCAAAAAACCTATGACCTCTCTCCCTCAAAGACCTTCAGATACATGGCGCTCCCCACAGGAGAAAACTTGCCAGAGTCCTCCCTGCCTCAAAAATAGATTACTGGAAGAACACCTCACTAACAAAGCAATCTCTCTAGTGTTCCGAAAGCTCATGAATAACTACTCCGACACTTTAACCCACCTCAGAGAATGTTGGGAGGCAGACCTGGGTGACCTGCAGAAAGAGGACTGGCCGGAGGCCTTAGCATCGCCACGAGAGGTTGCTATCCGGTTACGCTTCTGCTTAGTGCAACTAAAAATCCTTCACAGGGTCTATATCTCCCACACCACACTGGTAAAAATGGGTAGGCAACCAGATGTAGAGTGTCTCAGGAAGTGTGGGCAAGTAGGTACATTCTTCCACACCCCCTGGGGTTGCCCTGTGGCCCAGGCTTTCTGGAGGGTGGTGATGTCTTGCATAAGAGAGGTATTAGGATTGTTCATGTCCTCTTCGGCTAAATGGTGTCTTCTTAATGTTTGGGAGGCTACAGACTTGACGAGAGCTGAGCAAGCTTGGGCTACTCTGGGCATGATGGTAGCCAAGCCAAGCAACATAGCGCAACTTTGGGGCGCAACCCCTGCCCCTACCCTAGAATGTTGGAAAAGAGATGTGGATCAATGCATGGTAGCCGAAAACAGCGTATGAAAGTAGAGGATGCCCTCGAAAGTGGGATAAGGTCTGGGGAAAATGGAAGAAGTATAGCGGAAGCCCATGCACCCCCCCGCCCCACCAGAAATACTACTTAGGCCTTAATTCTAACTTTGTGATCCAAGTTGTTAGCCATATCGTTAGTGCTACATCCAACTGTCTATAAGGGGAGAAAGAGGTACTTGCTAAAATCCAGACTAATTCCCAATAACTATAATGCATTGAAATACTTGTACTGTGATGACTGTGTTGTAATAAATAGAAATAAAAAAAAAAGAATCCCTTTGGTTCAATAAATATTAGAAGCTTCCCTCTTTGTATTCCTTGTATATTTCTCTGAGAGAGAGAGGATGAGTGACTGAGTAAAAGGGTTCTAAATATGGCACAATGATTCCTGAGGGTTCAGGGTTGTCATTGTAGGGAGGTGGAATCTGACTGCATGGTTACCCCCACTTTTTTCCTGGTGTTTTGCTGGTTTTCAACTTAGTTTGACTGGGATCCTGCTAATCAGGACCCCAGTCTATCTGCTTTCTCCCTAAATTGATTGTTCAAGTACTTTAGGTACACTCTAGATTGGATTCGGGGTACCCTTATCAGTCCCTAGTATATGGTACACTATGTACCCAAGGCATAGGTACCCCAGAGGCCTCTCATGGGCTGCAGCATGTATTATGCCACCACTGGGAGACCATTAAAAATGACACAACAGGTCTACAGCAACCTGTGTAAGGAGGTGCATGCACCCCTTACTTAGATATACGTTCAATATATCTTTCGTTATCACTGCACATATAAACCTATCAGTCACCCCATGACAGGCCTTATCAGTCCTGAAGGCAGGGTGCTTGGTTTTATGTGAGAGGGTGCCCATGCATGAGCAGATTCCCTCTGCAGCCTTTGGAACCTCTATTCTGGGGTTGTTTGTGATGCAGCCAACCATATACTCTTAAGTGCATTATAACCTCGTGGTAAATGCTAACTTTACAACGGCTGCATGGAAACATGTTGTGCTTGGTGTCAAACACCTTGGAATCATACCTCCACACCAGTAACTGGTGTGGGAGGTATGATTCCGCCCTACTAGAGGGAGAAATATGACAACACCGGTACACCCGGTACCAGTTTCACAGAATCCTGGAATCACAAAATGGATGCTGCCAGCCACAGACACGAGTCTGCCCTCCTGCTGCTGGATTAAACTCCGGCAGGGGAGGCTGGACAATAGAGTTCCTGTCACAAGGAGTTGTGACCAACTCCCAGACAGGCTTTAGTGTATTGGGGCTGGGTGGGTGTACTCTGAAAGTGCTTTTGTGTCTGCACTAGGGGCACATTTGTTGACCCTGTGCATAGTCCAGCTCAAACCGGTTGCAGGAACCATATGCTCCTGCTCTGACGCGAAACTGATCAAAGGACATGGGTGTAGCCACCCCTCTGTCCTGATCCTCCCATAGGTGGATCCCCAGAGTTTGTCCCACCCCTTCCTTGGGTATAAAGTAGGAACCCCTGGCTACAGGACTTTAGATTTACCTGGACAAAGCTCTGCTACAGAAACCAAGTACTTCGATTATCTACACGATGTTGGATGACTGAAGAATCTCCCTTGGAGTAAAGGAGTTCCTCTCCTGCAAGGCAGGCACCTGAAATGCATCTGACCAGTTTGCATCTACCTCGCTCCTGGAGGACTCTGAAGATTTTTGCAACACAGGAGATGGGTTCCTGTGGTCTCTGAGGTTGATCCGTGCTCTCAGCAATTCTGAGATCCGCAACCTTTGTGGGGACCGTGCAACCCGAACCCCTGGGCACCGTGTACATTTGCAGCAGCATATGCTTTTTAGCAATCCCTGAGGCTGTGCTTTTGGCTACTTGTAGTCCAGACCCCGAGCAGTGTTTCCACCAAAGATTACTGGCCTACACTCCACGAGTGTTCCGTGGGCTGGTATTTTGTGATTCCTCTCAAGGTCCCTTCACAATCCGTGGTCCGTCGACCTGCGGGTCGCTGAAAAGGGAACTTTAACTTTAAGTGGGATTTCCTGGTTGCTCCAGACATGCCCTGACTCTCCATCGCTTGGGGAGTCACCAGGACCTTGCTGGTTCACACCAAAGCATCTTTTCTCTGACCGCATGGGTTGCAGTTGCCAAGGTTTGTTGGTCTCCAATCTGGACACTGACCCCCCCCCCCCCCCCCCCCTGCACTCGACATCCTTCTTGGTACAGCTCCCCTGAGGACTTTGGTCATCGTTGACGGCTCCTGGTCCCCGTGGCTGCAGAGTCAAGCTTCACCTCATCTCACCTGGAACACCCGACATTGGTGGGGATTCGTCTATTGTACCCCTGGTCACTGTGAAGTGACCCTGACTCTGTCCCCTCTGCTTTCAGGTTCTCCTCAGCTCTGATCCAGGCTTGGTTCACACCGAACACTTCTCATCTTCCTGGCAGCAGCACTTCCTCGTATCACGCCATTGAAATCAGTAAGCGTTTCCGACACCACTTGACCTCTATGCCCCGTCTCTTCTGGGATAGGTAACACAAGTACCTTGGTACTCTCAAGGGTGCTGACCTTAGAACCTTCTATGTTCCAAAGGGTTTGCTTGAAGTCCTCTCTTAAGTGTCCTTAATCTGTAAAATTCCAACTGCGACTTTCCCATAGGATTGTACAGAGCTCGCGCCTGTGTTCTCGCACTGCACGTGTCCCCCGTGGGTCCCCTGTGTCACTACCTTGGGTGGTTCCTTGGGGTCCCAGCGATTCTACATGCTCTAGGCACTGTGTCTAGTTAAATAGTGGTTGTTATACCAATTTCTTAGTATATGGTTTGGTCTCCCCCTGGAGCCCACTGTGTATTGTGCTATTTACTGTCGTTCTAGTGCTTTAATATTGTGTATCTTGTTCTCTAATCTCATAAAGAGGTTAGTAGAGAGTGTTTAGTAATAAGAACATATATTTTATATATACCTGGTGCGGTTCTCCTTTCATTTGGTCATTCAGGAGGTTATAATCTGGTAAACCAAGCTGGTTTACATTCCTTCGAGACTTAGCCTGAAGGCTGCTCTCCATAGCTACCACTAGGATAGCTTTCAATAAAGGTTGTCTTAAACCTAATCATCAATAAGGGTTGTTTGGACTGGTACAAGTTTCCCACTATAACTAGTGGACAGCATATAGCAGGTAAACTTATCACAGTCATGTTCGGGTGTTGCCAGAAACATTTGCTACCTGCCTAGGTCTGGAGGTGCTTATGGTGTCCTACAGGACAACATATACTGAGTGGGTTCATGTAATCAGTCTGGCAACATCCCAACAGGTATGCTGGCAACATACGCGCAGTTCCTACTGTAGAGTGGAAACTACACAACACTGCTGCCTCTACACCGGACATCGCCAAGTTGTTGTACCTGTAAGCATGTCTCAAATCCTGTGTAGAATTGCCACACGCTCGCTCTGAGGCATCCGACATCTCCAGTAAAAACCATTGCTGAACTGAACACTGACTATTAACTTCACTACAGATTTAGATGTGATGAATGCTATCAATAATCTCACTTACAATACATCTGTTCAGTAAAGTGCATATGGACTGACCTAAATTACGGAACCAGAGAATCTGTTTTAATGGTGAGGCCGTTTCTGTGCTTTAATCTAGGCTACTGATTTCCGTTCAGATAACACCCAAAAGCACCGGTAGGTATGCAATATTGTGGTGGCTAGCATTTTTGTCTGTAATGTCTCCATTTGGTGTGATTCAAGCACTTATTATTTAACTCAAAGAAAATAACTGCACTGGACAATTAGTTTTGTGTTTGTTTGCAGAGCCACGGTGAGGGGAACATCATAGGCAAATGACCCCCCCACAAGCACAACAGTTGTGGTCTAGTAGCCCTTGGTTGCCCTATGGCCCCTGAATAGGGTCTGACATAGCGTCGTTTTTTCCCATCCTTTTTATTGGATAATTTGTATCCTTCCTCTGTTTACAATCTGGGAGCTATAGTACAGATGTTAGGCAATGCCACCTGGTGCTGGTGTCTCCACATTGAGGAAGAAAAGTCAGGGACTAGTCTGGGGCCTCCTATGGGGTACACGTAAGGAAGCTGTAGGAGATAGTATGCACTAGACATGGTTGTTTATTTGAGAAGTGTGAACATCCATTCATGGAAGCCTCAATTGGTATCCAGGACGGCACCTTGTTTGCACCAGTAGGCAAAGGAGCATGATCCATTCATTTTATGTAAGTGCAAAATGTGATGCATTCTGTGCCCAAAATTCACTTGGTCCTTTGTCACTGAAAAAACATTGGACCTAAATCAAAAGATAAAACAGAGCAGATCTGTTGAATTTGATAGAGTTTGTTTTAATGAAAATTGTGTCTCTTGGGTATGAATCTGTCAGTCTTTTTACACTTACTGCAGAATAACATGGTATCGGCTACCGCAGGGACGTATAGTTTCAGGAGGATTTGTTTTTAATATTAAGCGCTCTTAATGTCTAGCCTTGTACTTTCTTCAGAATATTTCTTATTGTAGCTTTAGAGTACAAACCTGGTGTAGCTAGCTCCTGGAACTCTGAATCCAGAAGGAGCAAGTAGATTCAAAAGCTTGAGGATAATGTTATATGTTATGTGTATTTGTAGAGTTTGTTACCACCCAGAGGGTATCCTGGCGATGAGCCGGTCTGTAGTTAGCCACGCCTAGGGCAGGCAGGAGTGGGTGTTTCTCAAAGAGCCAGGTCTTTAGCTTCTTGTGGAACTCGAGAAGTAAGGAGGAGGCTCTGATGTGAGCAGGTAGGTCGTCCCACACATTATCAGTGATGTAATAAAAAGTCTGATCTCCAGATCTGGTTCTGTTTGTGTGTGATGTGAGCGAGTAGGAGTCCAGCTGAGCGAAGGTGTCAGGATAGTTTGTGTAAGGAGATGCAACTATTGAAGGGGGGGCCGAGTTGTGTAGTGCTTTGTAGGTGAGGGTAAGGAGTTTCCCAGTTTATGAAAGTATATTGGAATATTCATTTTGAATCTATCTTATCTTATTAATAACATCCAACAATAAAAACCACGTCATCTATATGGGATCACCTTAATGAAACTGAGTCTAGTTCCTTAAGATAATATGGCATTCGATTTTTTAAATTGGTCTAGTGGGTAGTCAGAGAACGTTGGCGTTCGTTTTGCAATCGTTTGGACCTGCAACAGCAGAATCGTTTGAATCAGGGTAACTTTTCCTATTTTCAAGCATGGTAAGAGAAACATTAAAATGAAAGTCTCTGTCAATAACAATACTGTGTCTCAACCCTGAGGACTGATGCACTCAGTAGGGTCTCAGTAACAGAGTAAAAACGTCAATGCTAAAATAGCAGCTGGTGTGTTAGGAAGTTCAGCAGCAGGGTGATAAGCTCTTTTGGCACATCTACTTGGATGAAACACTGGAAGCAGGGTCTGGGAATAAGAGTCAGAACACTTTAAGAGGGCGTTCTGCAGGATCCTCTCTCTAACTCCCTTCCAAGTATTGGTAGTCCTTCTTGGCACAACCAAGGCGCCAATGCAGACTGCTTGTTTATCCTTTTTGAATTACTTCCATGGCATCCAGGAGACGGTACAAGAAACTATAGAGAAAGGCAAGAAAATAATGTATAATCTCACCAAAGTACCACAGGTGTATTTGTCCTGTTAGAGCTCTTTTATTTTATATATTGAAGGAAGCAGCTGTGGCACTTACTTGCCCATGTTTGCCCGATAAGCCTGCTCCACTGAAGAAAGTATTGGCAAAGAGACTCTTGTTGGCATGACTGTAGCACTTTCCAAGGGATACCTGAGTTGTCTACACCGCCTAAGAAGAGTACTGCCAACCTGTGCCGCCGGGTTCTCTGAACAGACTGAAAGTTTGAGAAGCCCTGGAACTCATTAAATGATTCAGCGTGGACTTCACTGCCCAAAGAAGAAGCTGCTGCCCATAAATAAGCATTTTGCCGCTGCTTTTTTTTCATAGATATAGATTTACCGCATTTGCCATTTAATGCACCATCTGCTGCAAAATCTGCAGATTTTATATAAAAAATTTCTAGCTCAAGCAGATCAACAGTTTCACAAAAAATGGCGACTTGGATTCTTGCGCACCAGAAGGCTTCCCGCAAAGGTTGGCTGCTCATATTTCAGTTGCTTATTGATGTATTTAGGTGTTAAATTGGTACTAATAAGGTGATATCTTTTTTTCAGACACTGTTACCAGGTGTAAAATGGACAAAATAATGAAGTAATACTATCACAAAATGTGCAGCATAATGCCACATAATTTGCCTTTTCTTGCCATATAATTTAGTCAACCCTGCCACATACTTTTGTCTTTCTCTGCCGCATAATTCCAGTGGCCTAGCTAATAACTGTAGAGTGGAGGCTCCGCACCTGCATTATTTGCTACATCTGGCAGACCCTAGTGTACGAGAGAGGAGAATAGTGAAGGGGAGGCAGCCTTTCTAGCTGTATTAGACCCACACCCACATTTCAGATATTTGATATGTTTTGTCTTAATGTGCAGTATTGCAAGTGTAATAATAATTAGGTGGTTTTCTTTTTGCTCAGAGAAGCCCTGGGCTGGACAATCACGTTATTGCACTCCTGGGTGTCTCTTGAGCTCTGAAACCCCACACTAACCTCCATCACCATCACTACTGTTGAGACTGAAGTGCTGCAAGGACTTATACTTGGCCCAGCTTGCACATCCAAGGAGAGTAGAGGAAAATGGCCTCAGCTGTGGCCTAATAGTCCCTGCCTGCCGGATGTCTTGTGCTGCGTCTTAAAGGGCATGGTCGTGTTGATTTTCCTTTTTTTTAAAATAGAGACCTAAATATATATATTTTTTTGTCGCTATATTTCCTGTTTTCCTTTTATTTTTGTTTAGTATCTTCCTTTCTGTAATAATAAACACCACATAGATTCTCTTATTGCGCTTTATCTTTAAAAATGGAGCAGTGTAAAAGCAAATCAATTTTATTCGCCGTGTATTCGGATTTCCAAAGACATAGAAAGCGAAACAGCCAAAATGAATAAACATAATAAGTATTTCATGCTGGACAACTTCTACTTTTGTCCGTGGATCAAACATCCCATTTACACATTATTGTTTCACTGAGGAAAATATCTCTTTATCTGCCTCCAACTCTCCCCTTAAAGAAATCTTCTGAGACTGCCTAGGCTTAAACAAGCCCTGCCCTGCAGTGTTTTTATGTTAATTTACATGTTATTTTCTTGTAGGTACACAAGCACTTGAAATACTTCATAGTAAAGATTGTGAAAGACAAACATATGCATCTCGATGACCTTCAAGTTTTATTGTTTATGGTTTCCACACTGGCGGATTACAGAATACTTCCAGACAAGGACACTTTGAACAAGATAGGACTGGCATTCAAACATGTCAAAAAGCTTGATGAACAATTCCGTCACCTAAGCGCAGAAGAAAGAAAGTATGTACTTCTTTTAATTGTCTGTTAAAATATAAGAATAGTTATGTTTGTTTTTGTTTGAGTTTGAAAAGCTTTATTAAAGAAATTGATAATGCATGAAGACATCAGCATAAACAGGAACATATTCAAATATAATATGGAACATTGACAAGGCTGATATCAGATATAGAAGAATAAAAGCATTTTGTGGGATTTTGTATGGGAAGGGAATGGGGGAAGAAGGGAGAAAATACAGAAGAAGGAATAAGGGGGGAGGGGGAAAATTAGCACTGCGATATAGGAATTCAGAATATGGCGTAAAAATAAATGCTGTAATTAAACAATACATAATGTTTAGCATAAAAGATAGTATAAACATAAGAATCTTGTAAAAAGTGACGAGAAGGAGAGTCAAAATCCTTCAAGGAGGTTTACAATTTTCTGAATTGATATGCAGAAGTTTTTCCAAGGCCAACCGGTCCAAGTATGAAGTAAGAGGTAACCAGAAGAGGTCTGTGTTACGAATTGGGTTGCAGGAGGAGGTAAAAGCATCAAGTCTGTGAAATTGGCATAGAGTGTTCCTCCAACATGTATGGAGATGTTTGAAAGAGATTTCCAATTAGAAGAGATGTGTTGTAGTGCAAGAGAAATCATGAGATCAAAAAGGCCATGATAGTGTGGGGGAAGGTCTGGAGAGTCAGAAAGGCTGCCTACAAAGAGAAGAGGTATAGAATAAGGAACAGAAAGTGTAAATATACGAGAGATATAGAACCAAATTTTTTCCCAGAATTTAGAGACTATAGGACAGAGGAAAAAGAGATGTAGAAGATCAGCATTAGGAAAGCCGGAGGTCCAACAGTTAGAATCAGAAGAGGTAGAGAAGCATGACAAAGAGAGTGGAGAAAGATAAAATCTGTGATAAAAGTAGAATAAAGATTGAGTAAGAGAAGCAGAACGAGAAATTTTTAAGGATCTGGACCAGAGTTTATCCCAAAGGGCAACAGACCAAGTACATCCCAAATCCGCTTCCCAGGAGAGTTCTCATTTGGATTTAACACGATCTGGAGTAGGAGATGAGAAACATTTATAAATGAGAGTGGCTTTAGGAAGGGTAAAAAGGATTTGGAGAAGAGGAGATAGGGTGACAAGTGAAGATGAGGAGGGGAGAGAATAATAGAGGAGTCTACATTAGGACCATAAACACCAACCAACAAAACCTTGTGTCCCATCAGTGAGCCAGTGAGGATCAGGGTTCGACCCCCCGCATCAATCAAGGTTTTGTGTAGTGAAAAAGGGACACGTTTGTGTATAAAAATTGCGACACCCCTAGCATACCAATTGTAATTGGAAACAAATCTGTGGGAACCCCAACTCGTGGCAACAGAAATGTGGTCAGAGTTAGACAGATGTGTCTCCTGCATGAATACAATATCAATGTGATGCCTGACAATATAGTTGAGGACCTGCCTGCGCTTTCTGGTATTATTTAACCCTCTGACGTTCCATGACATCAAGGAAAGCCCGGAAGGACTGGGCTGTTGTCCTAGCTTGACCATAGGAGAACCGTCACTTCAAGCGCACCGAATGTATGCCTATCTTATGTCTTGAACTAGCAATTTGATCAATAATACTGCAAAAACCTTTAACGCTGAACAAATAAACCCCCCCCCACCCACCACCCAGCCTCCTGCTGACCACAAAGAGGCATACCCCAAGTTTAGTGGCCAAATTCTTTTGCAATGAAATCAGCAACACAACTGTAGGAGACAAACGCACATATCTAAAAAAAAACACAATATTCGAAGGTACCGTGGTATTCACCATAGGGTGCGGCAACGCCACACCAGCCGGGCAATAAAGAATACAGGATATGCACAAACTAAACAATGCAGAACACATGGATAAATGTAAAAATCGCACAACCAGTCCCGGGCTCGGAGAAGAGTTCTACGCTGTTCTGTGAGCACCCCTTGTAATGGTGAGGTGGGATGCGGTCCATCAATCGTCCCAGAGCGGTTCTTCCTCTATTCCTGGCAGAATTCCTGTGCCTCCATCTCGCCGGGTACAGCATTCCGTACCGGAGCCCCAAGTCCTTCAAGGCAGCTTTGACTCCCTGGTACTTCCGCCTCGCCCCTGGACCATGATGGTAAAGCCAGGGGAAAAAGTCAGTTTTCTTTTGTAGTTTTTTTTTAGTCCTCATACCACCGTAAGCGTCTGCCATCGTAACATATCAGACCCTGTTGATCCTGGGCGCCCTGGGTCAATGTTCCTGCATTCACGTTCGGCCCCACCAGGCCAGCTTCTTTGTACGAGGCTTGGTGTAATCATCAGACCAAATTTAGATCAGCCTTAGTTCCTTACCCCAGCAAACCAAGGGCGACCAGATGTTTCCCTCACTACGATCTAGTCTTGCCATATTCAAAGCCACCCGGACCCACTTCTCATATGGGGGGGGGATCTTTCCATAATAGGCAAATTTCCCTTCGGGCCAACAGGATCAAGCATGAAAAAATGCCCGTACGTTGTCTCAATACAAAGTTCATAGTGCCTGGGCCTAAACCAAATATAACTAGCTGTGGGTCTAAGATGATTTCCAATCCAAAAATACCTGTCAATGCCCTCCCTACATTACACCAATAGCCCTTCAGCTGAGTGCACTCATAAAACATGTGCAGATTGTCTGCTTCTATCAAGCCACATTTAGGACATCGGGGAGGTGGATTCGGAGCAAACTTAGCAATTTTTTGGATTGTATAGTACAGCCTGTTAATAGTGTAGAAGTGGTTTTTCTTGAGGGAAGCAGACTTAATAAATTTATACATGTGTTTGAGAGACAAAAAGTAGAACTCGGAAGCGCTATTCTCCAATATAGATAACCCCCAAACTGTATGTGATGACGGTAGTTCAGTGTCTTCCCTATCTAATAGGCTACCATACCATAGCCCTATTTCTTTCTTCTTGGGGGCTATATTTTGGAACTTTAACTCCACCTCATAGTTTCCACCTGTATTCTACTTTTCTGCCGCATACCATGAAGATAGTTGTAAAAATTTAAAGCGGGAACAGTTGTCTCCGATCTTTGCTCTCAGGACTTCCCACGGTAAGACCCCATCTGAGGATATTAGATCGGACCACACCAGGATACCTGCACGCTCAATTGGAGCGGCCAGGCTGTCTTTTAGGCAATCAGGAAGCCCCGGGGAATCCCAAATTGGGGCAAAGTCTAAAAAGTATTTTATCCCCCACCTTACCTTAAGACTTTGCCAGATGTTAAGTGCAGATCTAATCGCCTTTAAACAGACTTTTTTGAAGAACCTGTGGGCCCCGAATTTGTACAAGAACCCAGTCCCCCCCCTGCCCCCCCTCTTGATTGGCCATGGCTCTCAGGATCCTCCCCCACTTATTTTCAGTTGGGCTAGACAGTAGACAGCGAATAATTTTAAACTGAAAAGATATACAGTAGCAGAGGACATCGGGAAAGCCAGACCCCCCTTGATTAACCTTCTCTTTAGTTTCTTCCAGGACAATCTGGAGCTCTTATTAGCCCAAATAAAACTCCCAATCTTACTCTGGATTTTACTTAGAAGTTTACCGGGAAAATCTAGAGGGATGGCACTGAAAAGAAAGGTCAGCTTGGGTAAAATTACCATTTTAACTATATTCACACAGCCATAAATTGTCAGGGGTAAATTTTTCCACCTAAGGAAAAGGTGGTCAATTTCCTTTGAGACTCTCCTTAAGTTTGTCAAGGGAATATTCAACACGTCCTGCTCTATATTTATCCCCAGGTATTTAAATTCTGTGATGACTCTCCCGTTCCAGCCTTCTATCCCCCAACACATTATCTCTGTTTTAGAAGGGTTTACTGCATATCCAAAATACCTTCCGAAGTCATATTTAAAGTCGTCCTCTTCCGCGCAGCGGAAACGCGCAGAGGGACGCCGTCGCTTAGCCGGAGTCGTGCCAGAGTCCTGCCCGTCTGCGCTCGTCCGCGTCGAGGTAGCGGGTGCGGGCTATGGACTCTGGCCTCCTGCCACGGAAGCACTATGTGTAACATCGCTTCGCTCAGGTATGATCGTGCTGATATCTTTGCTGTACGAGATATTCTTCCAGTGTGCAATCATGTCCCATTATCTCCTCTCTCGGGACCTTATGACTGTGCCTGTGGTTGTTTCTCTCTGGCCTCACCCATGGGGGTGCGACCTGTTATAGGGAATGATCGCGGCACCCACACAGGTCGCACTGAGCAAACACTAAATATATGGAGCCTAAATGTTACATCCTTGGTCAGGCATTATCAATTCCTTCGGGATATGATAGACACGGACTCTCCCGATATCATTCTTTTGACCGAAACTTGGCTACAAGACCATGATACCGCCATTATAAACTTGGCCTTCCCCTCCACCTATACGGTGTTTACATTGAACCGTACAACTAGGGGAGGTGGTATAGCCATGGCGATTAAATCTTGCTTCTCGGCTGAGTGGAAGGCTCAGAATCTCCCTATGTGTGAAAGCGCCTCTTTTAAGGTAAAGATAAACCACCACTTTACCTTTAGTGGCATGCTTATCTACCGTCCACCTGGGAACGACACCATCTTCAAATCCGCACTTGTAGATGTGGTTAGCTCGCTAGTTTCTAGTTGTGCTAATTTTAACATTGTAGGGGACTTAAATATACACTTCGATCTGATGTCATCTCTCCCTATCAGCTCTCTGTTAGCGGATCTTGAAGCGATGCAATTTAACCAACTAGTCACCTCCCCCACCCACATAGGAGGACATATACTAGACCCCTTCTTTACAACCTTAGCCCGGGCTAGAACATCTGTCCCGTTGGCGGTGGGCTGGACGGACCATATGTTGGTTAAAGTGGCATGCCCCTTAGATAATCCACAATTGAAACCCGTGGATAAACAGATCCTCAAGCGTAACTGGCGTAAACTCAAGCTGGAGGAGTTTGTTAGGATATTGGAGGCACAGCCCTTAGGCAAACTGCAGAATGTGGAACAGGGATATGAACAGTTTTGCAACTGGGTTCTTAAGGCCCTCGACTCTCTTATACCCCTGCGCTGGTCTAAATGTCACGCTAAGACCCGCAGCCCTTGGTACAATGAGAGTCTTGCCGAGCTTAAAAGAACTTGCCGGCAAGCTGAGAGGGCCTGGAGGAAGTCCTTTGATCCCGTGTTAAAATCGCTGTACTTTGCCCAGCTCAAGAACTACCATAGAGCCATCTGTCAAACTCGGGCTGCCTATTATGCAACTGAGTTCTCCAATAGTCCTAATCCTTCCAAACTTATCTTCAAGGTACTTAAAGATCTGATGGGGAAACGGACTACCTCGATAGAAATCTGCACGGACTCACACTGTGAGAGTCTGGCATCCTTCTTCGTGGAGAAGGTGCAGGTAATCTACCGAGGTTTTACATCTTCCGTTCCCGAGGAGGCTCCTAGTGCTGTGAAGACTTTGGTTGTGGAAACTCTGTCCTCCTTGCCGGCTATGTCTATTGAGGTATTTGATACTCTGAGCCTTAAAGTTAAATCGGGCTCTCCCTTAGACCCGCTGAAGCCGGAGCTTTTTACGCTGCTCCCGCCTATGTGTCGTGAGCCCATCCTGGATCTTATCAATCTTTCCCTCACTGAGGGCGTGGTTCCTCCCTCCTGGAAGCAAGCTGTGGTCAGCCCTATTTTGAAGAAACCCAATCTTGACCCCTTGCTCCCGGAAAATTACCGGCCCATCTCCCTCCTGCCTTGGACCGCTAAGGTCACTGAGGCACACGTGAACACCATCCTGTCTACCCATCTCTCTCGTAATAACATTCTTGACGAGAGTCAAAATGGGTTCCGCTCTCAACACAGCACTGAAACAGCTCTGCTCTTTATGACCGAGCATTTGCGGTCAGTGCTGGATGCGGGGCAGACTGCGGCGCTCCTATTGTTAGATCTGAGCGCCGCATTCGACACGGTGTCTCATGACATTTTGTTGCGGCGTCTGGAGGAAGTGGGTATTGGTGGGAAAGCTCTTGAGTGGTTCCGCTCCTTCCTTTCGGACCGGTTTTTTAAAGTAGCCATTCCACCAGGCCAGTCCTCGTTCCACTCTCTGGTTCTGGGAGTCCCTCAGGGCTCCGCTTTAAGCCCTACATTGTTCAACCTGTATGTGAAACCGCTGGCTGCTGTCGTCAGGGAATGTGGCCTTACCATGACATCGTACGCCGACGACACGCAGCTGGCGGTGACACTCAGCGGGGACCCTGAGGTGAATGCCCCCAGATTCCGGGCAGGACTTATAGCTGTGGCTAAGTGGATGCGTAGCAACTGCTTACAGCTTAACGCTAAAAAAACCGAGGTCCTGATCTTAGGGAAGCAGACGGAACTTTGGGGAGACCAGTGGTGGCCTCCCGAATTGGGGGCTTCTCCTACTCCAGCGGCCGAAGTTAAAAATCTGGGGGTCTGGCTGGATTCCCATCTTTCTTTTGCCAGTCACACAAAGAAGACAGCAGCTACCTGTTTCGGTATCCTGCGAGGACTGCGACCTGTCCTTAAGTTCTTCGACCCCCCCACGCGGCAACTGGTGGTTCAGGCCTCCATTTTGTCGCGAATGGACTACGGGAGTGCTTTGCTACTTGGAGTGAACCAGGCTGAGGCTTCTAGGCTTCAGATTGTGCAGAACGCTGCTGCACGCGCCATCGTGGGCCTCCCGAGACGATGTTCTGTCTCCTCTGTCCTGACCTCCCTTCACTGGCTTCCGGTTAGACAGAGAATCAAATTTAAGGCTCTCTGTCTGACATTTAAGATTCTGAAGCTTTCCTCCCCTCCTGCTCTTGCGGGCCTCATTTCTCCGTATTTCCCCACACGGTCCCTCAGGTCTGAATCTCACCATCTGGCGATTAAGCCTAGGTTCAGACTGAGTAGGATGGGAGGGCGCTCTTTTCGTGTTCTGGCGGCTGATTTATGGAACTCCCTCCCTGTACACATCCGTGCCCTGGATAGCCTTACTCTTTTCAGACGCGCCATTAAAACTCACCTGTTCGCTTCTGTTAATTGATCTTTCTTCTTTTCAGCTCTGACCTGTTGTGTTGTGGTATCTGATCAGGCGCCAGGACGCCCCTTCGCTGGGGCAGCTGTGCGCCGAATAAAAGTTATTAACATAACATAACATAACATAACATATAGGGTATTCTCTACTTTAGGAAAAACCTCTGTAGGGTTACTGGTGTAAATTAGCAGGTAATCTGCGTAAAGGGCGAGTTTAAAATTAAGGTCTTGCACACAGAACGGCGTGATTTGAGGGTCTAATCTAAGTGCTTGAGCTAGAGGTTCAATATATATATATATTGAACAACAGAGGGGAGATAGGACACCCCTGACGGGTGCCTCTCTGAATTCAAATCTTGGTGTCAATATCCCTTTAAGGAGAATAGTGGCCGAAGCCCCCTCGTAACATTTTATTAGAGATTTTATAAACATTGGTCCGAAACCCATTACTCTAAGGGTTTCCCAAAGAAAGACCCAGCTGACGCGGTCAAACGCTTTTGCTGCGTCATATGCGGCCACTGCGAGAGGCTCTGCCTGTGCTACTGCCCAGTCTATGCATCCTATTAATTGCAAAGTTTGTTCTTGAATGTGCCGACCCGGAATAAAACCTTTCTGATCTATTCCTATTAGTTGTGGTACAACTTTGACCAATCTCCCTGCTAAAACGCTAGTAAAGATCTTATAATCAGCGTTCAGCAGGGAGATTGGCCTGTAGGAATAAGCCTTTAGTGGACTCTTTCCAGGTTTCAGTATAAGCACAATAGTTGCTTCTTTCCAGGATGGGGGAATCCCCCCTCTAATATATATACAAGATTGAATAGCTCATGTAGTCTGGGTATAATAACCTCTTCTAGAACTTTATACACCTCTCTGGGTAAAGCATCGGTCCCTGTCGCCTTATTATTCTTAATCTTTTTGATGTGGAGCCTAATTTCTTCCACAGTGATTGGCCTTTCTAACATCTCCTGGCTTTCTTTAGTTACTAATGGTAAAGCTTTATTATTTAACCATGTATGGATGCTATCTATATCTGATGTACCATCTTCTTTATATAATTGGGAAAACAGAGACAAAAGACATTGCTGCATATCTTCATGTTTACTTGACGTGGCGCCAGCCTCATCAATTATTAACTTTTTGATGTTGTTCTTTGCCCTATCAGCTTTTATCTTCCATGCCAGGGTAGCACTTGCCCTTTCACCGTATTCATAGTGCTCCATTCTATGCACCTCCCACTGGGTTCTCACTTTTTCATCCAGCTTGGTTCTGTACTCCGAGCAAACTCGGTCTAGTTCCTTGAGGATTTGAGCTGTTTCCGCTGGTTGAGAGTTCAATCTTGCTTCCTCAAGTCTAGCTACCTCTGTTTCCAATAATTTAAATCCTTGCCTATCTTCTCTGAGTCTGTTCCTAAAAAAAGTCAGTTTGTTACCTTGCCACTGGATATCCCCCTTGTCGCCGGCCGATCGGAGGAAGGCATCTCTGTCTCTGAAGTTCCTGAGCCTAGCAATGATGGGCCGCGGGGGAAGACCCGGACGAGGTTGGGGGCCCAGCGACCGGTGAGCGCGCTCAACAACAAAGCCCTGCGTGAATGTTTCCCTGCCGAACAGCTCCGCAAGTAGTTGTTCCACAAAGGTGTCCGTACGTACAGTGGCGGGCGTCTCCGGAAGCCCTTGGGCTTCCTGGCTTCCTTCTTTCTTTCAGTATCAGGGACAGAGGTGACAGTCGCCCAGCGGGGAGGTGGAGCCAGCATTGTGGTCAGGCAGGCACAGCCCTTCACTATCAGGTGCTATCTCCTCCCACTTCCCTGGCAGCAGATGCTGCCTTTCATCCACGGTCTGGCTCAGACAACCTCCTGGGACTCCCCAGCCCCTGTCATCCTCAAACCAGACAGTCAATCCACAAGCAGGCCCAGGCACTCCTGGGCCAGGCTCACCAGCCAATCACACGCCAGCCACAGACTACACAAATATGCCAACTTCTAAAAGTGGCACTTCTAGACTAGACACAATCATGCCGCATACACCATTACGCAGCATTCAATCTCACGAGTTCGCACATATCAAACTCGACCCTGCACTCCCCACACATCAGGAACTACCATGGGCATACATATTCCCCATTCATTCCTATGGGAGGGCAGGTCACTCACCACACATACACAGAGAGCACACGCACTGTACCACAGTGAAAAAGTGCGCAGAGGCCTAAAATCACCAACCCAGGTTTCAGAAACAGGCTAGGAAAAAGCAAAAAGTTTCGGGGTGAACCGGTCAAAACGGCCAGGTCCAACACCTTCCACTTAAGGAGTGGGAAGATTGCGATATAATAGCCCTACAGGAAACTTGGTTGCAAGAAGAAATTCCGATAGTGGGTTATACCCACTATACAGTAGCTGCGGAAAAAGGGAAGCATTATGGTCGCGCAGTAGGAGGATTGATAGTATATGTATCGACAGCTATAAAAATAACAACGGAACAGTTGAAATCTCCGGTTCCCAATAAACAAAATTGTAAAATTCTCAGATCACCACTCAAGTACAGGTAAAATGATGCTATTAATTAATTACTATACACAACCAAAAGCTCAAATAAAAAAGGAGAAAAATGCTCTTTTAGTTTAAACAATATCAAGACTATGCTGTACCGAGCCAACCTGGAATTTAACAGTGACAGGAGATTTTAATTCCAATTTGATATTTACGCCAGACGAAGATGACATTTCAACAGCAGATAACTCGTTTTGGTCTGTTCCACAGCAACATCATGCAGGGATTTACCTTGTGGACCGCAACTAGTAACAGACCTTGAATATCAAGGCATGCGGGTCCTTAATGGAGGAACGGACGAAGATCGCCCGCCGGAAAAAAACTTTTTATGGTCCAAGGGCGCATTCAATGTTAGATTTTACACTTATAACCCTTCTCACCAGTCCTTTTGGGGCACAGGCCCAGCAATTGGCCGCCAACTTATAACCCAATACCACCCCACCACAAATCTTAGATCTAGCCAGTCTTTTCTGGCCATGGTTCCCAGAATCAAGAGAGCAAGAGCTGGTGGTAGGATGTTCTCTCTCAATGCTGCCAAACATTGGAATTCCCTTCCATTGAAGCTCAGATCCAACCCCAATCTCCTTTTGTTCCGGAAACAGCTAAAAACTCTTCTGTTCAATGTCCACCATTAATCTTTTTTCCTAGCTACCCCTCTTTTGTTCAGTAAACATACCTTCTATCAGCACTTGGAAGCCCTTGGGCAACAACCGCGCTTTATAAATACCCATTTCATTTCATTTCCTTTATTGCCAACATTAACTCGGTTCTACATAGAGTACACTACCTTGAGTAATTACTCCATGCAGCATATCATCTTTAATCTCAGCACACCAAGATATCATCTCACAAATGCGAAATTACCTCAATTAATCTTAAACGACTGAAATGGACCAACACAAATAAAACAGATTTGTTTCTAACAATAAAGGGTCTCCTGGCAGAGCAAACAACAGAACCATGAACAGAATACAAGCTTGGTCGCAATTTTTAAAGACAATAGCAGAAATAATGAAAGACCCAGAAATTTGGGTTAAAAGATATGATCAGACAAAAAATCTATCAAGTGATCTGCAAATGCTAAAGAGAGAACTAAGAAAAGCACAAAAGAAACTGCAATAGGACAAATCGAAAGGGTTATGTTGGAAAACATTTCAACAACTGAGAAAACAGTTCAAAAAGAGAATATGGGAATTTAAAAAAGCAAAAGCTGAGCGTTTCTGGTCTAAACTAATCTATAATGAAAGACACTCAAATCTGAATAAATGTTGGCAGACAATAAACAACCTGTTGAGACCTTGAAATGTCTTAACATCATACATACAAGAGCTAGAATGGGTTAAATTCCTCAGGATAAATTTAAAGAAAAACAACTCCAAGGCATGGACACTTGCCAATTGCCGACTGTGACGTGGACTATCGAGAATGAATTGATGTCACAGACAATGCAATTGATTTACACAACAGAAGAAATAACAAACATAATAAAGAAAGGCAAAAGTGACGGAGCTCCTGGCCCAAATGGCATTCCGCAAGCTACTTTTAAACATGACTCGGAGTATTGGAGCTTGGTTTTATAGAAACTTTATACTGACGTAGAAATTAATAATCAAGTCTCAGAAAGTTGGCAGGTTTCAATTATCACCCCTATCTATAAAGGAGGCAACAGATCTAGTCCAAAAAATTATTGGCTAATTGTCTTACAGAACGTTTAAGCCAAATATTTTGCCTCATTGCTCTTTAAAGATCTAACTGACTGGTCAAGAGAATGTAAATTGATACCAAAAAATCAAACAGGATTTAGAAAAGGCATCGGAACTATTGCAAATAGCCTGTCCATTTCACTGATTGCTGAAAGATGCAAAAAACAGGATCTTCATCTGTGTTATATTGCCTTAAAGCTGCCTTTGACAGCGTAGACCGAAAACTCACGTGGTCTACATTAAAATCCTGAAATATACCGGAGAGAACATTGAAGGGTCTATTGCTGTTTTATACAGATACCTGGGTATGCGTGAAGCTCAGAAATGGGGCTAGAATATCCAGAAAAGTATACACCAACACAGTATTGAAAAAGGGGTGAGTACTGGCTTGGCACCTATTTAATTTATTCATCTCAGACCTTTCGAGAAAGCTTGATGGAATTAACTCACATTCATCAAAGTTGGGAAAACTACAATTGTTGCATCTAGCCTATTCAGATGATATTGTTCTGTTAATCTTGACTAAGGTAGGCTTAACAAGACTACTAAATGACCTTTCTGATTTTCTTTAAAATCTTTCAAAAATAAAAACTATGTTCATTACAAATCGAACAGCCTCGAATCACAAGATTAGACTAAAAGGTAATTTGCTGGAGAATGTATCATGCTACAAATATTTGGGATTTTATGTTGACGACAAATTATTATTTCGAGACCAGAAAAAATACATAATGCAGCGAGCAGAGGCCCTAAAATTTGCCCTAAAAGCGCTTCCAAAGAAACAGGAGGGTCCTTCCTTAAAACCATTGTTGATGACGAACTCTGCTAAAGCACTGCCAACGCTATCATACACCAGCGCTGCAATGCATGGGAAGGACAGAGAAATCCTAAACAAACTAATAAGGAGTATTTACAAAAAGGTTCTTCAGCTTCCAAAGTATGGTATCAGATAAAACAGAATGTAGAGGAAAATAGTCTTAACGAATCATTATGGCAAGAAATGGAACAGGATAAACACTCGCCAGCCTATACATTTTTGGAACACACGCTAAAGATTACCTGCACTGAAGATCTTTGGATCAAACATATGCCCTACCAAACCTTCAAATTAACATTAAACAAGGCTGCAAAGTTCCATTCGTTGCTGGTTGATAAAGGTATTTTTTTTAAAAGAACTCATTCTTGGACAGTGATCAATACTTATAAAACACTGAAGCAAGCTTCCTATTTGGACTCCACTTTATCAACGTTAAAAGAAAATTAATAACACTGCGATTTGGACAGTTCCCTACTCTTGCAGACCCCCCGCATTGGATGCATAAGGAAAACGAAAATTGAAAGCTAAAGCAGAGCAATGATAAAACATGAAGAATACTTTTACAATTATATATATTTTATGATGTTTTTTAGAATAATGTAACTTTTATGCAATTTTCCCTTTTTCTAAATAGTGTATGCAATCTTGTTATGGTTTTAACTAACTGAACAATAAATACATTATTATTATTACTTATATTTTGTGGGCCCGATTCAAAGAACCAACTTAAGACAAAATGCTAAACTTACTACTTTTGGTATTCACAGAATGCACTTACTACTTTTGGTATTCACAGAACGGATTTACAACTACTAACTTTGCATCTGCACTCGGGGCAGAGCTTCTGGCCCTGAGGGGGAGCTTCCGACCCAGAGGTGGGACTTCTGGCTGGTGGCGGAGATTTAGCCATGGCTGAAATCTCCACCTCCGGGCCCGAAGTCCCACCTCGGGCCGAAGTACCTGTTTTGTTATGTACTGTTCTTTTTGTAGAATATATATGGCTTGAAGAGCATCTACACAATTTGTTTCAGTGCAGTCTCAGTATTTTTCTATGTGTTTTATTACAACATTGTCTTCTATTTGTGTCTCTTTTATAAACACAATGTTATTGATTTTTCTAAATAAGCATGCTGAGAGTTACATAGCACAGATATAGGACATGACAGACTAAACACTGGAACCCCAGGTGAATCTTTGTAAGGAGGGACCAGAGGTTTCAGGAATAGCAGAAGTTGGTGACCCTATCGGTGAGCGGCATCTCATCATGATTGCCGGGTGGCCTTCCGTCAGTCTCTGCTCTGGTTCACTCGACTCGGTGGACCACCCAACATATCTAGCCACATGGTACAGGCTGTTTCAACATTGTGTTCAGTCCTGTTCCTGAATGGAACAGCATGGTCCCCAAATGTTTTCGACTTTTTGTGGGCATCAACTGCCTCTTTGGCCAGCATACACCAGTCCAGGTTTTGAACACACTGTCCCACCCGGAGTATGTCCTTACTCCCCCATAGGTTCACATCTCTTTTGGCCAATATGAGAGCAGAATTGCAAAACAGCAGGCTGTGTCTCAACAGAGTCTGATCTCCCAAAATCCCTACGCATACAACATACACACTAATCTCCCATTCTATTTTAATGTCTCTCTCAATTCTTTTTTAAATGTTGTCATTGCAAGCTTTATGTATGCTGCAGTGATTTTTCGTCTAGCACTGTTTGTGTGATTCCTCCTAGAACTTAGTTTCAACCTTTCAGTTGACCTTCAGCAATCCTTCCTGTAACCCTACTGTAGTACCTTGGATCTCCCCCTAGACTCCTGGAGGTCCTTATGCTTGAGGTGGATTTCTCCTGTATGGGATTTTTTCCAGCAGACCCCAGCTCTTAACATGTATATTTCAAGTGTGGGGCACAGTGGCTCCTTAGGGTTGACACCCCTACCTTGGTTACCCCAGGTCAAGGTCAAAAGATCGTGTTCACTTCAGTTCTTGACATTTTATATCATCACAACTTTCGGAGGGGGAGGGGTAATTAGGTGGTGCAAGCCTCATCTGCCAAGGTAAATGAGAATGCCTACCTGAATGTTGCTATGAATCATGAATCTAAGAGACTTGGCTCCATTGGCCATAAAGTCTTTGCATAAGGAAGTCTTTCCCTACACACTACTACTTAGTGAAGCAGGTCCAATAGTAGTGCACTTGCTTTCTAGGCCTCTCGAGGGGCAGCCTCCACTGCAACAACAATATTCACAGTTCATTCAGCTCACCCATCAATTTTCTCAGTCAGGAGTGTACCGGCCTGGAGATGCACAAAAACAGCAGCAGTAGCTTCATTGTCTCCCATCATCTTTGTCTCTGTTGCAACAAAAACTCTTTGACTCGCTCCCCTTCCACCAGCTTTGGGTGGAGGAGTCTTTTTTTCCCACCATTTGGGAGTCAATTGCTGGATTTGGAGAGTTTGTGCTAGTGACACTGAGTGTGTTTGTTTTTATGGTGCTGACAAAGCTTGGCAACGGGAAAGGTGTATGTAGAGACAAGATGCATGGCTGCATGAAGGTGAGGAGCTCCCATTGTGTTATGATGTATTATGATTTATGTGCAGCTTATTGTCCAATTCAATTAGATGAGTCATAGCAACTGACTCCACTTTTCAGTGTTCTGTGTCAATGACTGTAGTTTAAGACCTTTAATTTTGTGCTTCTCCGCCTCGCTTACACTTTTCTTTCGACTTTATTGTAGGAAGTGTATTAAGGATTTGTCCTGGGTTTGCAACAAAGCCTTACAGGATGCAGAAGACTTGCTCTGGCTAATTCCTGCAATGTATGCAGCCATCTTCCATGCTGAAATGTATGAGGGGGTGACTTCAACCTTAACTACAGAGTTCAATTTTATCCAACACAGGAAAAACGAATTTGACCAGACGTAAGTTTGCAATGAAAATATTTTTTGTTATTAAGTGACTTAAGAACATAGGATACATTTGCAACAAAATATGTGTGCGAATACCCAAGTGACAGCCAACTTGCATTGTTATTTCATTGTTAAGTACATATTCATTATCTCATCAATGCAGTTTAATGTTACAGGTAATCGGGCTGATTTAGAGTGGGGCGATGCAGAGCATTCACCAAAAAGCAGAAGATGCCCTGTCTGACAAACTTGCATTTTTCCGTTCTACTTTGGCAGTGAAAAGATATGACTGGTGACCCATCCTCTGTAGGGCCATTGGCCAGTATACTTCAGAATGTGAGAACTATTTAAAGGTGATCATTTTGACCTACATATTTTCTTTTATGGATACTTCTACGTCTAGTTTCCTCACCTGTTGAAAAATCCCAGTCATCATACTGGATCCAGGAACTTAAAAGCGCTCACGTCGCCTGAAGGAGGTGCGGTCTTCGCATTGACACCAAAAGTGGCGTCATATCACGTAACTGAAACAATACAGTTTCCATCTCTGTGTAATAACGTCAGTTCCCTTTTTTTTTACACCTCTGCCTCTGATCTGGAGCTTGCTCTTTCTGTGGGAGTCAAGTGTTTTCTTGACTCAAAATGTTTTCTGGTGCATTACTATGTCCCATCATAAACGTTTGGGCTTCAAATCCTGTAGAAATTGCGAGGTACAGATGCCCATAATGGACCTCCATTCTATATCCATATATGTATCAATCAATCAAGGGCTTGTTAAGCGCAGCTACTCACCGGGACGGGTCTCAAGGCGCTGGGAGGGGGAGGCAGCTCCTAGGCACTCCCGGAGTATTGTCGAAGGCCAAGTGGGTCAGAGGACTTCCCTAGCCTATCAGGTTACGTGCGGTGCCGGACGCTCATAGTAATTCGTCGAAGAGCCAGGTCTTGAGGTCCTTCAGGAACTTGAAGTGAGTTGGTGTCTGGCATAGATGGAGAGCGAGGGTGTTCCATGCCTTTGCCGCAAGGAAGGAGAAGGAACGACCTCCTGTTCTGGTCTTCTTGATGCGTGGTACCGTGGCGAAGGAAAGCTGGCGCTGAGGAGGGAAATTTGAGGTGCGTGGAAAGAGAGGCGGTGGTTCATGTAGGCTGAGCCGGTGTTGCGGAGGGCTTTGTGGGAGTGGGTGGGAAGCTTGAAGGTGTTACTCTTCTCGACGGGGAGCCAGTGTAGTGTCCCCAGGTGTTGGGTGATGTGGCAATGGCGCGGTAGGTTAAGGACTAGTCTGGCTGCAGCATTCTGGATGTTCTGGAGTTTGCGGGTGAGGTTCTTGTTGATCCCGGCATAAAGTTAATTGCCGTAGTGTATTCTGCTGCTGATGAGGGCGTGGGTGACGGTTTTCCCGTGTTCGAGGGCGATCCAGTGGAAAGTTTTACGTAGGAGACGGAGGGTGTGAAAACAGGAAGAGGTGACGGCATTGATCTGGGGGATCATTTTGAGTTCAGATTCTAAAATAATTCCAAGGTTGCCTGTGTGGTCCGCTGGTGGGGGTGGGTTCCCGAGGGCTGGGGGCCACCAGGTGTCGTTCCAGGCATCGGGATGTGGGCCTATGATGAATACTTCGGTTTTTGTCTGTGTTCAGTTGTAGGCAGCTGTTCTCCATCCACATGGCAACTGCTTTCATTCCTTCTTGAAAGTTGTATTTCGAGATGTTGGGTTTGTTGGATAGTGAGAGGATGAATGTGTGTGTAGGATACGATGTTGAGTCCGTGTGATCTGATGATGGAAGCGAGAGGGGCCATGTAGACGTTGAACAGAGTATGGAGCATCCTTGGGGGACTCCGCAGGTGGTTGGCGTGGGCTCCAAGATGTAGGGAGGAAGTCTGACTCGCTGTGTTCTGCTGCAGAGGAATGAGCGAATCCAGTGGTGGGCTTTGTTCCGGATTCCTGCATTGCGGAGTCTGTGGGCTAGGGTGCGGTGTGAGACTGTGTCGAAGGCCTTAGAGAGGTCCAGGAGGATGAGGTCTACAGTCTCTCCTCTGTCGAGTAGGGAGCGGATGTCGTCTGTTGTGGCGATGAGGACGGTTTATGTGCCGTGGTTCTTCCTGAAGCCTGATTGGGAGGAGTCGAGGATATAGTGTTTGGGATCGGACCATAATTTCCGTTCCTATGCTTCTTGTCAAGTATGCATCCTAAAACCATCAGGGAGCTAGAGGCCAAGCTCTTTATCGCCCAACCTGTGGTGACATGCTTAGTAGCCTTCCTCTCATTCCTCAGGGAAAGAGAAGAATTGCAAGAGGCACAGATACACGAATGAAAGCCCTGTAGACAGCCCCTTTTCCCACAGGATGTTCATGCTTGGAGCAGAAGTTGGTTGTAATACCGCTGGATGAGCCTCCTCTTAGCGGCTCCATGCCTGTACCTCAGCTAGACCTGATGATGGAGCCAACCAGACATCCACCACTGCTAACACTCCGGATTCCGCTGCCGCCAACTCCTGCTTTTCTGGAATTTCCAGTGCTGCCTCTATCTAATTCAGAATTCCCAGTGCCAGGGACGGACCCAGCAGCACCATCTCAAAGCAATGTGGCTCTCTCTGGCACACCACTAGATAATGGCTCACCTTTTGGTTTCCCCAAGCCTATGGCGCCGTACGGCAGTGGGCCTTCAACTCCAGCACTCATTCCTGCCTTCACTCGGGCACACATCTACATGTTCCCGCCGTCAGCATCACTGCCTGTGCCACCACAGAAGCCTCCTATGATTCCACGTCCATCAGAGGCATTTCAACTTGATTAGAACTGCCTCCTCTGCCTATGTAGCCTCCTCCTCAGAACAAATCTAGATTGAAGTGAGAGACTCTTGGAACAAGAGGAGTATTTATAGAGAATTCATGATCTCGTTGTGTTGGACTTTGACACCCTCAACTTATATGCATGTGGGAATATGGGGTTAGAACATCAATAGGAGTTGCAAGACTTATCCTCAGCCTCTGTGCTTGATACCTCACCAGAGATGGAGATGGAGTTCCCCACTGCACCCACCCCAGAACTCATGTTGTTCCTTTCTGTGGTCAGGAAAGTAGTGGAAGTGAAGGACCTGCAGCTGCCATCAGTAGATGTCAAGACGACTGTCCTTAAAGAGGTCCTACTTTCACCAATCTGACATCTGCATCACTTCTTCCATCCATCAAAACCCTCCTAGTTCCATGTCAAGGAAGCCAGGGGAAAGCGGACTACAGCACCAGCAGTTAATAGATTGCTGCCAGGTGACACCGACCCACTGTAGGAGATCCTCCCCTTCCTCTTAGTGCATCCATCACTGGAGAGTTTGGTAATACAGGCTTCCTACTCCACAGTTCAGATTTCAGACACATTTCAGAGGGAGTCTGATTTGAAGCAGGGGGAAAGAAAATATTTTTAGCTGGCAGAAAGGCCTTAAAATCTCTAAATGCCAAATGACTGTTGAC
Organism: Lissotriton helveticus; assembly: GCF_964261635.1. NCBI lineage: Eukaryota > Metazoa > Chordata > Amphibia > Caudata > Salamandridae > Lissotriton > Lissotriton helveticus. The sequence continues at coordinate 1,252,565,587 of NC_136070.1, forward strand.
TCGTTACATGCACACCTTATGGAACTTGGCTCCAATAGTTACCCTACATCTACTGTAAGTAAAATTTTATTTGCACAATTAATTAAAATCATTGCAATAAACACATACAAAAGTGGCTGTTGTAGAAAAGGAGTGTTCGAGTCTATTATAAAGGTCAGTACGATTGTTAGTTAAAAGAGTAATGAGAAGGTCGTTTGGAGAGGATAGGGCTCAAACTTGGTCAGATGGTAAGATTAAGGAGTTAATGTCTGTAATAAACTTTACAAAACGTGTCGCCATCTGAGGTGAGTCCCCCCTCATGCAGGCATCTAGTGCTTCTTGACATGTCCTGATACTAAGAAGAAGCCAAGTTGGTCTCAGCCAGAAAATTCTTTGGGCTCATAGCCGAGGACAGATACACAAGATGTGAATGAGGTTTTCCTCTTCTTTGTTACAAAAGCGGCATTTGGAAGAAGCTTCTTTCCTATATCCTTGGCCAAACTTATATGCCTTCAGCGGAATTAAGCCGAAGCGAAGTCTCATTAGCTGGAGTTTAATGTGTGGTTTCATAGAAGATGCAAGATAAGACGGTAAGGTTTTCGAGGCATATATTTTGGAGGCCCAGGAGCCATGTAAAAGACAGAGTACCTGTTGCGCATCAAGGTCATTTGATAAGATTTTTGCTTGTTTACTAAGAAGTTTCGATTTCGCCTCGATGGGCAAAGATGATGACCATATTTCTTTTGCTTTGAGGGAGTCGAGGCAAAATGTTAGATATTTGTTCCACGATGTTTTGGGGTTAATAAGCACTGACCATATGCAACTCTTTAAGGTGTGAGGGCTAGCTTGTTTCGCTTTTAGACAATAAGAGATATATCTCGCGCTCATAGTCCATCGCATGGATGATAGAGAGAATTCTTTCCGAATTTGGGCGTGGGAGGTCGAGTTTGGCAACCGAAAGACCCTACGGTAGCATGAGGATTGTGCTCTGTCCAGCCAGTTATTCATTTTATCTTTAAAAATGTTTGCCCCAAAAGAGATAGTGGGAAGGAATTTTGCGGTAATCAGTTTTATCAGTGGAACTAAGTCTTGGGAGTGCAGAGCGTTCTTCGTTCTTATGAAAGCCCCCTCCAGACTACGGGCAACTGCCTGCATCTCAGTTGTATGCACGGAGGATCTCCCTTTATGATCAATCCAAACGCCCAGGTACTTATATGCAGTGACATTCTCTAATGGTTTCCCTTCAATGAACCACAGGGGCTTTTTTATCTTTGTAGAAGATATTACCATTGCTTTGATTTTATTAACATTTATCTCTAGCATATTGGTGTTACAGTACTGGGCGAGGGAGTCGAACAGTCTTTGCCGGCCCACCTGGGTTTGGTCCAAGAGAATGGTGTCGTCTGCGTATTGCAGAGTTTGTATTTTTCTTTGTTCGATTCCAGGTGGAAAAGCTCTGGAACGGGACAGCCATTCAGGGAGGTCTGCAAGGTACAGGTTGAAAAGTAATGGTGCAAGGGTGCACCCTTTTTTTTTGGCCTCTGCCAGTATGGATTTTGTTAGAAGTAGACCATCTCGATGTTACTCTTATTTTAACCCAGGTGTCTGTGTGTAGGGCTATTAGTGCATTCAATAGTGACCGTGGGATGCCCCATCTTGCCAGTTTTTCCCACAGTTTAGGCCTGCTCACGCTGTCAAAGGCTTTACGAAAGTCAATAAATCCTAGGTACAATGATTTGCCTTTTGATGCTAGTGAGGTTTCCATCAGGTGAGCCATACAAATCAGATTGTCCTCAATATGGCTGCCTCTTTGGAAACCAGTTTGGTTGAAAGGAATTAAGTTATTATTTTCCGCCCATTTTGTGAGTTCCTTTAAAAGGACGCTAGCATATGCCTTCCCGTCCACATCGAGTAAGGCTATCATCCTGTAATTGTCGGGATTGGAGCGCGAGCCCTTTTTATGGAAGAGGACGAGGAGTGATCCTTGCCAAGATGCCGGAATAGGGCTTCCCAGTATTGCAGCCTCAAAGAGAGGGATCAGTATCGTGGCCCATTTCTGGGCGAAAGCTTTGAATACTAGAGTAGGGATTCCATTGGGTCCAGGGGCGCCTCCTGGGCGCATTTTCTTTATTATCCCTGCTATGTCATAAGTTGTTAATTTGACGAAGGAGATTATATCATCCTGAGGGGAGATTGATTGATCCGACAAAGACAGGCTACTGCTGTTACTGTTTAGAGCACGCGGTGCTGTATAAAGTATTTTCACATAAGTCTCCCAGTCAGCAGGAGAAATATTGGTCGCGGTGGGTGGTTTAATGGCTTTAGTGGCCTTATTTACCCAGTTCCAAAATTTTCTTTGGTCTTTAGTTTTTATAATCTATGTAAGACATGGGAACGCATTTCCACAAGGTAGTAAAAGAGGGACAAAAGCATAACAGCACATTATTAAATGGTGCCTAGGGGGGGCACGGCTGACTCAGTGGCGAGAGCCATACATAGCTATTCATAGCTCAGTCCCCATTAGTCAATATGCTTAGGACTTTGGACTTCTCAAATGACTTACAGGCCAGCCTAATGGATCTCCCCTGTGGAGGAACTTAGTTGTTTCGGAGATAAAGCTGACACTGCCCTAGAATAGCTCTCTGGGTCTCAAACCCCAAAGAGGCTACTGACAATATTGATGCTTTTGAGGTTTTTCAAGGTTTCTTTTTTTAGTTTGTCAGTAACAACCCGATCAGCCTCGGACTTAGCAGTCCCAAATTCTATTGGTCCACAAATATAGGGGTTGAGTCAGATAAAAGGCCGTGGATACCTACAACAAACCTCCTCTTCTTCCTTTACAACACCACCTGAAAAGCAAGCATAGTTTGCTTCCCCAAACCCACGCAGAGCCTGTGAGAGGGTGAGTGTTCTTCTTTTGAAGGTCTGGAAGGGCATCACTTCAGATCATTGGGTTCTACAGATAAAAAAAAGTAGTTATTCTCTTCCTTTCCTTCAGGCCCCACCCCATCACACTCCTGTCTTTCCCCCTCGCCAGACCACCTTTCTATCTAGCAGCAAGATGTGGAAACCCGCCTAAGGAAGGAACTGTGGAGGTAGTACTCCCACTATTTCCTTGTTCTCAAGAAGGACAGTGGTTTGAAAAGGAAAAGGTCTAAATACTAACTCTAGTTTAATTGGTACTACAGTTGGAAGCTGGAGACTGTATGGTGTCACTCAGCCTATAGGAAGCATACTTCCACATACTAATCCTACAGTTCCATCGGAAATTCTTGCATTTTATAGTGGGTTCTACACACTATCAGTTTGCAGTACTCCTGTTTGGATTAACATCGACACCCTGAGTCTTCATGAAGGTGATGAGAACTGTTGCTGCCCATCTAAGGAGTATGAGAATCCCAATTTTTCAGTACAAGGGCTACAGAATGATCAAAGGCAGATCGCCAGAGGTAGTGTGGCACAATCTGCAGTCGGCACTCTTGCTACTAGTTGACCTCAGATTTTCAATAAACGAGGCTGAATCTCACCTGAGGCCCTCCCAACCACTTCAGTTATATGGTTATTAGAGGACACCACTCATCTCTGTGCATTCCCTCCACCTCAGAGGACAGCCGACATACACAAAATGGTCCCTACTGACTACAGATTCCTCACCTTTTGAATATCTCCAGGTGTCAGTACCTTTTGCATAGTAATATCCTCCAGCTTCCGCAAGTGTCTCCGTGCGACTTCATGGTACCTCATGCCTCACCGTCTAGTGTGGTCGTGACATCAGCCTCGTGTATATGTACATGTCACCTGCTTGTGCTGGTAGCAGTTTATTTCTTTCCGCCTCAACTAACGGGAATCTTGAGCTCCAACTTTCATTCATCCGTTTGGCTAAATTTCTAATTTTATAAGACGTTTTGGTGTGCAGAATGTCAAGTAAACCTTTAGGTTTTAAATAGTGTATGAATTGTAACTGACAAATGTTGGTTACAGATCCACACGGTGTCTGTTTATTATGTTGTGCTCCGGAAAAGGCTTAAACTTGTGTTCATCACATGCCATGATGAATAAAAAGGATATTAGAGACTGTGAGATTAAACTAGCAGTCGCAGAGATGAGGAGGTCAAAGACACATTCTCAGTCATAGTCCATAGTAAGAACATCTAGGTGAAGGCTGAGGTCTTGTTCTTCTTCTTGAGTCCTTCCAAGAGATAAGACTTTGTCAAAATCAAGTGAGTCAAAAAAGAGCCATAAAAATCAAAGCATGGCTCTCCTGTGTGATGATACTCACATCATTCGGGGTCACACAAAGCACTTGACAATTCTAGACGAAGCCATTCGCCCACTCCAGGACCATCTCCGGATCCATTCATGTTACGACTTCCAATGGATCAGATTACAACACGAGAACAGCTCCAACAGCTGAAAAAAGCAATGGACCCAATCTTTGGTACCAATCTGGATTCAGCTGGTACGCCTTTGAACTCCATGAAATCGAGGAGGCCTCCAACTGCCCAGAAATTGGTGGATTAATCCTCAACGCCACCTGCACCTCTTGAGCTAAGCCTGACATCATCAACTTTGGGCCATGTGAACACGGACCGTTTAATGTCCATGACGCTGGCGGCATCATGTCTGACACATGCAGATCATTCAAGCGAGGCCACAAACTCATTTACTGACACTGGTACCGGCGTTACTGAAGCCGTTTATGGATCTGGTTGTTCTTTCTGATTGTGAGGCTAATATACCATCTAACATGGTTTATACTTAGTCTGAACCGGACTTAACTTAAATTTTACAGGATTTACAAGATGGAAGTGGTCTTGATAAACCTCTAGCTGTAGGATTATCATCTACTACTCCATTTATAGTGACTGAACAAACTGCATCATTTGCCACTGTTATACATAAGGAAGCTGAAACTCTTGACCACCTTCTACCCACACAGGAAGTTAAAACTACTTTGTTGACTGAAATTTGAGACACAACTCGTGCATCAAAAGAGCCTTGATTACTCTTTAATGAGGCATTGACAGGTGTTTTAATGGTTTCATTGGCATAACCAGGATCTTGCCCACCAATTAGTACACAAATTACTATACGATACCGCCTTGAATCAAGAGATCCAGATTTTCTTCTGCAGCCCTCAAATCTAGAAAGTCTGATAGTACAGGCTTCAACTAGTCACATTAATCTCAATGCCTTTCCTACTACACCCCCTGACAGAGAATCAAAAAGGATGGAAAACTATGCTAAAAAGTGGTTCTCTTCAGCTAGTTTGGCTTTGAGGTCAGTCAATACTTCCTGTTTTCTGGGAAGCTATTTTTTATGGTTTATGGGACAGGGTGTCGGATCGGTTACCCTTGGTTCTAGAGGACACTTGCAACAACTTGCCAAGTTTGGTAGCTGATGGACAGGATACAGCAACTTTTTCCACTAAATAAACACAACAGATTGTTTGGGGGACGGTATTGGCAATAAGTGTGGTTATTCTGTGGCATTCATGGATCCACCCCACTAGATTTCTATGGTTGTTTTGCATTGGATATGCCTTATGAGGATTCCAGGTTATTTGATGAAAAGGCAGTTACGGAAAGGTTTAAAGAAAGTAAGGCCATGGGACGCTCTTTAGGATTAGCTCGTCAGCCTCCAGAGCAAACAAGTTACTTACCTCAGTTGCAACAAACTACCCAACCCTTTAGAGGATGTGGTTGTGGAATATGCAAACAACATTCATGGAATCAAGGACAAGTGTCTCACAATCACATAGTGAGTGGTCAAATTACCTGCTGCCTTCTTGGTTGGATGGGTGCAGCAGATTAGGACACAAGGTTGTTCTATGCCCTTTCAATCCTTTTTTCCAAATATTCCTCCACCAACACAACATTTGTTGATGAACCACTCGTCAATTCTTCAATAAAAAGATCATGCTCTATTGCCAAATGTAGCAATAGAGGGGACCCAATTTCAGAAATAGGAACTTGCTGTTATTCCTATTATTTTCTAATACTACAAAAAGACCAAAGCCTTAGTCCCATTTTTTAACTTCAACCTCTTAATTTCTTTTTGAGGAAGGACAAGTTCAAGATTCTCATCCTAGTTCAAGTTCTATCTGCACTGGAACAAGGAGACTGGGTGGTAGAGTTAGATCTAATAGATGCGCATTTTCATATTCCCACCATGCAATCTCACAAGTGTTATCTAATTTTTCAAATGGGACAAGAATATTTTCAATTGTTCCTCCTCCCCTTTGGTCTGACCAGTGCACCTCAGGTGTTCACAAAGGTGATGACGGTAGTTGCAGCACATATATGCAGGTTGGGAGTACCAGTCGTCCAATACCTGGACTACTGGGTTTTGAAGGCGAGCCCACCTCAAACAGTCGCCAACCCTCACAAGATGGCGACCGTCCATTTGACATTGTAGGGTTTTACCACCAATAAGACACAGTCACACCTGACACCTAAGCAGAGACTCCCTTTTCTTTGGAGCTATCCTCCATCTGGTGCAGTTTCATCTATTCTTGCACCTCAACGAATTCAGGACATTCAGGATATGATCCTGATGTGTTAGCCTGCAGCCTGGGTCTTGGTGATAGCGACTCTGAGGCTTCTGGGTCTCCTGGCCTCTTGCATCCTACTTGTGAACCATGCTAGATGGCACATGCGGGCCCTGCAGTGGAATTTGAAGTCTCAGTGAGCTCAACAGCAGGTACAATTCTATTCAGGTGTTGGAGGATACTGTGAAAGACCTTCAGTGCTGGCTACTAAACTGCAGTTGAGCTAGTGGCAGAATTCTCTCTCTACCTCATCCAGAATTGACAGCTGTGACAGATGCATCATTACTGTGTTGCAGAGGTCAACTGGGAGAGACTGAGATCAGAGGACTCTGAGCTCCTGCGGAAACTCGACTTCCTATAAATTTGTTGGATCTTTGAGCAATATGTTTTGCTTTAAAAGCTTTTCTTCCAAAGGTCAAAGAGGAAAGAGTACAGGTACTCACAAACAACAAAACCGGCATGTGTTTTTGCAACAAACCAGGTGGAATGGGTTGTGGGTTTTGTGCTTAGGAGCCCTACGCCTTTGAAAGTGGTGACCGATCAGGGCATATCGGTGATTGTCCAACAGATAGCAGGATGGTTAAACGTCAGGATGGACAAACTCAGCCAGCACTGCCTAGGGGATCACGTATGTCATTTACACAGACGTGGCACATGACATCTTCCAGCAATGTGGGGAATCCTGGCTCGATCTGCTCGCTTCCACAGAGAACGTGCAATGTCCATAAGTCTGTGCGTTGCAGTGTCTAAGGCATGCCTCCCTAAAAGGCACCTTTCTACTACATTGAGGCTTTGCACTCAGCTGTGCTTATCTGCCCCCCCCTCTCCTGCCCAGAATTTACAGAAAAATCAAGAGACTGAGCTCAAATATTCTAGTGTCTTCGGACTGGGCGAGGTAAGTGTGGTTCTCAGAAGTTGTTGCTATGAGCATCAGCCCTCCAATCCAGTCGTCTTTTCGAGAGGCTCTCCTCTCACAGCAGCAGGGTTGGATCTTTTATGAGAATCTGTACAACCTACACCTCCATGGATGGAGAGTAAGTGGCAGCATCTGAAGTAATTGGTGTAATCAGGGCTGTCAAGCATCTTTCAACCAAAAATATATGGTGGGTGCTGGGAGACGTTTGTGGTGTGGTGTTCCTACTGTCATATTCAACCCTTACAAACTTCTCTTTCCTACATTCTCTTGCTCTGTTTGTCATTGGTTCAGCAAGACCTTGCTGTAGCCACAATTAAAGGTTATTGGGTGGCCCTTTCGGATATTTTATGTTTGCAGGAAAGGCCATCTCTATTTAAATCACCATTTGTGATGCGTTTCCTAAAAGGGTTGATCCACATGTTTCTCCTGTCTCATTTGTAATGCCACAGTCACATTTGAATTTAGTTTTAAGTTACTTAATGTACTTATCTTTTGAACCTATGCACAGTTGTCCTTTGCGATTGTCAACTCATTACATCGATGAAAAAAGTAAGTGAACTTCAGACTTTGCCATCAGTGCCTCTGTATGTTTTCTCCTTTCCTGATAAGTTGGGGCCCAATTTAATTCTTGCTGCAAGGATACTCCGTCACAACGATGACAGAGTATATTAACCGCCAAGAATACAGTCTGCCCGCTACATTTAGATGTAGACATATCTTCGGATTAATCACTGCATAGACACTGCAGATGGCCCATTCAGGCTATACAGCGTTATGTGAATACACAGTGGGCTTAGTATCAAGAAAACCTGTGGATTCATCTAAGTTTAGTGGGAGACTGCAAAAGATCTGCCGTTGTGGCTGCTCATTCACAATTGGACCAGAGGCAGACCCCTTTCCCTTCCTCACCCTGATCTGATGGTCTTGATGGATACATTGTTGCTGGGTTGGGGAGATAAGATAGAAGAGGTGGAGATCAGCGGACTGGTCACTGGGAGAGATCCCCCTCTACATCAGTCTGTTGGTGTTGCGGGTGATTTGTATGGCACTAAATGTGTTCCTCTCAAGGGGAGGCTGGTTTAGGTTCTCACAGGCAACACCACAGCCATGTGGTATTGTAACAAACAGTCAAAATGGTGTCCTGTACTAAGAGGCTTTGCACCTCTGGACCTGCCTGAGCTGGTTCTGCATCTCCCAGATAGACAACCACCTGGCAGGCTCTTTGAACGCCAGGGCAGATACACTCAGCCGGTGTTGCCTGGCAGATCAAAAATGGCAATAACGCTCCAAGGTGGCACAGGGCATCTCCAGACAATGGGGAGAACCATGGGTCTATCTGTTTGCCACCATCGAGAACGCATACTGTCCAAGCTTTTACACGTTGGAATTCCCAAGGGTATTGTCCTTGGAGATGCCTTCCGCATAGAGGGGAGTTTGGGACTTCTAAATGCCTTCCTGCCTCTACCTCTCCTTCCCAAAGTTCTGGAGAAGATCAGGAATGACCATGCCCAATTCATATTAGTGATTACGGATTACGGATTGGGCAAGGGGAGTGTGGTACCCAGAACGTCTAGGCATGAGTATCTGTTCCCCGATCGGGCTGCTGCTTTGGGAGCATCTGATCTCACAGCAACAGGGCAGAGTTCTCTACCCAGGTGTGCAAAATCTACACCTACCTGCATGAAGATTGAGCGGTGACAACTGAATGTATTCACACTCCCTCTAGAGGAAGTGGATGTAATAATGGTAGCCATTCAGTCAGCCACAGAAAACAACTATGCTGGACGCTGGGAGAAGTGTGTGGTTTGGTGTAACTCTAGTCAGGTAGAATTGCTGCATGCCAAATAATCAAACGTGTAAAAGTTACTTGTTGGCCTTTGTACGTTTACTAGACCAATGTTTCTTGTTCGAATATTCTTTTGTGAGGCCTTTTCTGAAAGGATAAATCTACAAGTCTCTGCCCACATCTTTTTTGATGCCACAGTGAGACTACAAATGGGCTCTCACATATTTGGTGTGTATTCCCTTTGAACCCATGGACAGCTGCCAATTGCATCTTCTGACACTGAAAACAGTCACTCATAGTGATAAAATTGGCTCATCACACGAGTGAGTTGCAAGCTTTATCTTTCCATGAGCTATATAACACCTTTTTTCTGGACAAAATGGTACTGTGGGCTAAAGTGGCATTGCTGCTCACATTTCTGATGTCCTTCCATGTTGGTCAATCTATCACCCTTCTTGCATTTTTGTTTCACCGCCTCCCTCAAAAGAGGAAGAAAGACTCCACTGTGTGGAGTTTTGAGCTTTCACATTGTTGAATCCAAGGACCATCCGGTGGACAATCAGCTCTTTCACAGGAGCAAAGAAGGAAAAGGCGGTGCAGAAACAAACAACTTCAAGATGGCTAGTACTCTGCATCAAAATCTATTACACACTGGCTGAAACATAGCCCCCAGTGGGCTGGTCTCAAAACAAACCGCCAAACCTGCTACCACTGCATTGGCTCGCAGAGTACCTGACCTGGACATCTGTTGATCTGCAGCATGGGCATCATTTCATACTTATCACTCAGAAAAATAGCGGCATGGGCTGTTCAATGATTGCACCAGTATGAATCCACACATTAATTCAAAGGTCTAAATTCTCAGCTGTTTGTGATCCTATTGCTAAGGATTCGCCATATAAACTGACTATTTTAACAACTTGACAAGGAGCGTTTTTTATCTGGTACTATTTGTTCTTATAAGTTAAAGATTTAACATCAAATCGTCTACCTTGTAATATATCTCTCCTATTTTCAGGATTATGACAATCAAAACATCCCTTAAGCAATGTCCTTTTAATATAATTCCACTTCAAAGGAGAATATTTATAACACAAGGAGTCACGTTGTCTTGTTGCAATTTCTTCATTTATTTATATTCTTTGTAGACATAAATATAACCAGCCCAGGCAGCACGTTTCGCCCATTTAGACTTCATCAGGACTGAAAAATTTAAAAATACAAAATCGATGTAATCCATATACATGTTTCCTTTGCATGAATCACATTGCAAACTCCTTCTTTTGCAAGAAGCATTTCTAAAGCAAGATGATTTTTAATGATGATGGCTCTCATTGCATGCAGCTATTTGTTAATAATGGTTAAGGCACTTGCGATATTATGCGATGAAGCTCAGTCTAATGGCCGGAGATATTTTAGTAGAAGTTTCTCTGGCCATCAGACTGAGCTTCATCACGCAGTTCAGCACGAGCATTTGTAGAGAAGGGCTGACACCCTGGAGGTACGCCGGGTTGTCCTCGGTGGGGGACCTATTCAGGGACCGAAAGTTAATAACCACTGGCTAGTTGCAGGAAGTTCATGACCTACCAGTGGGCACTTCTTGGCACATAGGACACTGATAGCTGAGCTGAGATTCTTGTGGAGTGTCATGGACACTGAACCGGAGCATCACCCACTGGCCCATGTCCTGCACGTCATGTGGGCTGGTCGGAAACTTGTACCCTGGTTTGTTAAAGCCTTGGCTTATATGGCGACTGACTCTTTATCGCCAATTCTCCGGTTCTGGGAAACAGATCTAGGTCGAGTCCTAATGCCCAAGGAGTGGGAACGCAATATACACTTTTCATGCAGTGTATCTCATAATGCCAAATTTCTGTACATTCAGTTTAACATACTGCACAGGGCATATTTCACGCCGACTGTCCTACATAGAATGTTTGGGTTCCCCTCTTATTGTCCAAGATGGCATTCAACTAACTCTGATCTAATACACATGTTCTGGTCGGGCCTAGATGCTGTGACCCTCTGGTCTGGACTCACAGATATACTTACCACAATGTCGGGTCGTGAGGACCCCCTTACCTTTGAGGAGGCACAGTTAGGGATATTTAGGCGGAAGAAAGCGCAAATGGTATCCAACAGTTTCATAGATTTGGCGACGCTCATGGCCTGCCAGACTATTGCGATGCACTGGAAGGCCACCACACTCCCAACTTCACAACACTGGTGGGCAGCTACACTGAAATGGGATGGGTCGAAGCAGCTGTGCTGCATAGGGAGGAAGTCAGGGGGCCTCCGCAGAGTTCCGATTGCTGATATGTGGGACAACATGTTACGAGAATTACAGGATACACAGGATGCCCCCCTGGACCGTTGATAGAGGTAGACGTTTTGGGCCTGCTGACACATGGTCAGGGACCTATTTGAGGTGGTGCTGATATGGCTTGGCAAATCTGATGCCCTGTTGTGTAGGGTGGATTGGATACCTGTTGTTTCCTTCGTCCATCAAGGGGGAGGGGGGAGGACTTGGAATCCACATATGGAAGTATAAGAACTGTTAATAATGATTGTTGTGCAAGATGCCACAACAATTACCCCCATGTCTGGACTGTAAGACATCTAAGATGCTGTCTTTCTTAACGCCCAGGATGTCTTTGTGAACAGCTATCTTGTTATGTTTGTAGAGATTTTGAGTTCATTAATATCTTACCATGTACTCCTAACGCGGTAAACTTTGCATTGTAATGAGCGTTTGGTATGAACGGCCGACTGAATCGGCACTGTCTGCTGTATGTCTTAAGATCAAAATTTAATACAAATAGGTAGAAAAAAGTCTGTCTACCAAAGTTGACCGCTTTTTATCTTAATGGCATTCACGGCTATGCCCACTGAAGGAATTAGGGCTCCAAAATTGCCTCTCATTCTTTGCTTAAACCTGTGTTTCCTTCGTCATTGTTATGAGTCAAGCTTGTGGTCTATGTTGTCAGTGGGATAGATTTTTGGAACATCTAAAGCTGTATAGCAACTTCCTACCCTATTGTGCAGCAGCTGAAAGTAAGCTGACTTACCATAAACATAAAATATGCCTTTAATACTTACTTGAAGTTTTGTAATAACTCTATCTTTAGCTAAATAGCTGTGTTCACATTTGCTCCATTCTTCTACTGGTTCATTCCCTTCTGTCTGCATGCCATACATAGGGTTTCCTTCTTTTCAAGGTCTACACCCAACTTTGGAGGTGGATCCTTCATTTTTCCTTTCCCTTCAGGTTCCCTCAGTTTTGTCCCTTTACTCACCTTAACGTCATCTTGTCTTATCCTTTAGTTCAACTCATGTACAAAGGTTCTGTCATCTTCATTGATTTTGTAGGTTAAATCATGCTCATTAGATTTAGTTAGGTTCGCCTTAGTTACGGGGGTAAAGAATTTCATCATAGACTCAGGCCTGTCCATTCGTTCATAGGTACATTCTCTAATGGACATTCACAATCAGTATAAAACAGTTTAATTGAGCGCTGGTGATAAATCACATTAAGAAATATACTACAGGAGAATGTGTAAGACGGGCAGGTGAAAGAATGGCGATTCTTCCGCTGCCGAGGCTGGAAGATAGAAACAAATAAAACAGTCTTCAACATTCATAATTCTAGCATATTCAGCTATCATCTGATAAACATTGTAACTGTAAACACACTTAGAATGATGGACCTGGGAAAGTCGACTTACAGGATTTTCTTGATTAATCAAAATTAACCCCGTTTCGTTAAATTGTTTAGGTGAAACATTTATCCCCATCAGATAGGCGTCTATTATTCACCCAACTACGGACACAGCTATTGGAACTACTAATACTATTAAGGTAATTTTGTTGTGTTAGTGCGCTGTGTTAGCTTGGATCAGATCAAGTAAAGAGAACACTGTTCTGGTTGATGTAGATCGTCCTCTATCACCTGCCTTATAGTCTCTACCCTATCTTGAAATATAAAGTATTTTTTTTCTATGCCAACTGGATATCAAAGAGCCACGTAGCCCTCTGACAATTGCCCTAACATTCGGGCTGCCTCTTTCGGCTTTTGTCAACAAGTGTCTGCGTAAGGTGAACGTTTCAGTTTGTTGCTTTGATTCACAGAGGTTTGTCAATGTCCATCAGATAATCATCCAATTTAGTGTCATTCCTTGCAAAGTATGTCCAGTCAGGACCTGAATACTTGGAATTGAGCTTTCTCTCTTTTAGTTCTTTAGTTGGCATTCAGGTCTAAGTTGTCGTTCCTGATGTCTTATTGTTCTTGATGTTCTTGTTCCTCTGACTCTTTCTTCTCTAATCGCCTCTTTTGTTTTTTAGCTTTTGTCAATAGTCTCTTTCTTCTGCTTCCAGTCAATGGCCTCCCTTTCTCCTGTAGCATTTGTTTGCCGAAAGTACTGATGTTTTCTGACTCTTGAGCGGCTGTTTCGTTTTTAGAGGCACAATTTTCTCTGCCGACTCCACTCTCTGATCCTGAGGTACTCGTCCTGGGCTTGCCAGCTTCCACTTTCCACAAGTCTCTGCTTTCCCTGCGGATGCACAGCCTCAATCTGGAGTCTGGAGTATCAGTTGTGACTGAGGACTCTGTGCTGTTGTTTTGTTGTTGTGGTTGTTGATGCTCTGATGTGGTTGTAGGATGAGAGGTCTCTGACTGACCCTCTTCTTCCTCTTCAGATGCTTCGTAAACCTCAAACCTGGGTAGACTCAAGGAGTTAGTCTTGCTTTTTCCCATTTTCCTTCTCAGTCTTGGGGGCTTCATGTTGCTGTTCCCTTAGCTCGATAAATGTCTGCTCTGTGTTCAGTACCATGTTTGAAACTGTATCTTCCTCAGCACGGCATGGCTCATTTAAGTGGAATGTGCTGGACTCAAGAACGCAGTAGCAGGCAATTTTGGCAACGTACATCCTCGCCCCTCCTGTATGCAGCACAGTTCACCACTGCTATTTCCCTTGGCAAATGGAGTGCATTTATAAGGTTCAGGATGTTCAAGCTATACTGGCTAGGCAAGCCATATGTGTAAGAAAGTGCCCTCTTTTTGCATGGTTGCCCCCACTTTTTGCCAACTGTTGATGTACTTTGACTGAGTGTGTCCTGGGTTCCTGCCAACCAGATACTCAGGGCTTATGTAATTTCCCTAAACTGCATTGAGACACAGCCCATTTGGCACTCTTGGGCCACATGTCAGTCCCTTGTAAATGGTACCACAGGCACCAAAGGCACTGTGGCGAGGGAAGGCCTCTAAGGGTTGCAGAACTTATTGTGCCACCCTTGGAGGCCCTATACCTTTACACACACACATGCTGCCAATGCTGGCTGCGTGTTTTGGTGCAGAACAAAGTGAAGAGTTGACATGGTACACATCCCTGTGTGCCATGCCTACAAGCCACTACCCTGGCATAGGTCAGCCACCCCTCTAACTGGGTGCACTATACCAGTGGTGAGGGTACAGGTGCATGAGCCCTGTACTCCTAGAGTGTCTAAGTCAATTCTTAGACATTGTAAGTGCAGTAATGCCATTAAGAGTATATGGTGCTGGGAGTATGTCATTACGAACTCCACAGCACCATAATGGCTTTACTGAAAGCTGGGAAGTTTGGTATCAAACTTCTCAGCACATTAAATCCACACTGATGCCAGTGTTGGATTTATTGAAAAATGCACTCAGAGGGCATTTTAGAGATGCCCCCTAAAAAACGACCTAACTCCAGTGCCCTGGCTGAGTGGTTGCACGCCATCTGCCACCACTAGACGTGTTTCTGGACCCCTGGGTTGAGAGCCTGCTGCTCTCGTGGGTCGGGAACAATGCACATCCTGGGACGAGAAGCCAAGCCTCCTCCCCCAAGATGTGCAGGGTCCACAAAGGGAAAGCTTCACCTCGCCGCTCCCACTCCTCAGGTGGGAGAGCCGAGGTGAAACACTGCTCTCAGTCTCCGCCATCTCGCAGATGGGGGGACACAGCCAACCAGAGAGAGGCACATGCCCCCTCCCACTGGAGGGTGGTATAATAGGGGGTGTACCCACCTCAAGGAAGAGACCCATTGGTCCCAACCTTTACTTACCTGTAACGCCCCTAAATCTAGTATTTAGGGGCAACCCTGAACCTTGCCTCCTCAGGCAAGAACCAACCAGGAGAAGAGAAGAAGGACTGAAGAAGCTGTGCTGAACAACGAAGAGGAGGACGCACACTGCCTTGGCCCCAGCCCTACCGACCTGTCCCACCTCAAACCTGCTCCAGGGAAATCCCGGTGTGTCCTGCAGCCAGCAGCCTCAAGACCCCGAAGGACCTGCCCTGATTTCCAAAACCAAGACTTTGTCTCCTGTGAGCACCGGATTTGCTCACCCACAGATTATGGCTCCGGCCAAATCCAGGGAGTCTGCACCACTCTGCACCCGACACTCACGGTCCGAGTTTGAGTGGCCCAACACCACGAAGAGGTCTTCCCGGTGATACTGACCTGAGATCTGGTGATCTCTGACCTGCCTCAAATCGCCAAACGACGCCTGTAGCCACTTTCTGGAGGAATCCCCCCGACCGCGATCGGAGCTGGTAAAAAAAACTCAATGCCTAAAGACACAACTGCACCTGATGTCCCACGGCCTTCAGTGGCCCAACTGACGGTGTCCCAGCATCTCCAGGCATCCCAAATTACCTCTCCAACTGGTAGTCACCTCCAGGAGATCTTCGTCCCAGAGCCTACAGTCTTTGTTGCAAGCAGAGAATCCCCATTGAAATCAACAGAGCACCCAACGCCAAAACAGCACTGTGCACCCAGCCGGCCCTGCGCTGCTGCGGGTGTACTTTGGGTGATAACTCAGATTCTCCTTTGCCCTTAGTCTAACACCAGGAGCTTTGCTCCCACAACCTTGTGGCCTGCTCGTGAGCAGCCACCAACCGGATGCCTCCCATCCTCAATTGGGCCTCATCAATCTGCACTGCAAGTGCCACTGAGGGTGTTTCAAGAGTGCATTCTTGACTCTGGGGGAACCCTGGTTCTAACCCCAAAATACCAGCTCCCACAAATAAGAACTTACCTGCAAACCGTTAACTTAATTTCCTCCAATTGGATTGCATTGACTGCTTTTACCACGGACCACTGCCTGCTCTTATATAAATGAAAAGAAAACTTTTCATTTAACTTTTTGTAAAGCATCTCGTTTTCCTTGAAGGAAAACGGGCTGCTTTACAAAAAATAATATTGCTTTATTTAAAAGCAATCATAGACATGGTGGTCTGCTGACTTCAGCAGGCCACCATCCCTGTGATTTTAGTGATTCCCAGTGGGTCGCAAACCGAGACCAACATCATTAATATTCATGAGGTAGGCCTACTTGCGACTCACTGGGAATCTCAAATGAAACTCAAAAGAGTTTCATGCATTTGAAATAGCGATTTCCTACTTGCAATTCGCAGTAAATCGCAATTAGGAACTTGGTATTTCAAACTTTTATGCATGTGGCCCTTAATCTCCCCGTGCCTAACAAAAAATGAATGTGTCCTTCTGTAACAAAACTGGTGCTTATGTAAAGCGCTCTGATACCCGATTTCTACGATCTAGTTTGAGCTATATAAAGCGCTATAAAAAAAATATATATATATTGGTACATGCTTTTGGACATGCACATTCTTTCATGTTTTCCCCTTGGGAAGTACACGCCTGTGGAGAGTCTTCTAGCAGGCAATATTGCCTATTCTGTTCTTGGAGGGTCCCCCTCCCCCCATTTCCCCAACTGGTACTCTTCTATGGTTGGTACTTAAGGCGTTGTCGAAATGCCTTGAGCATTGCTGTATATTTCAGACTGTGGCATGCACTACCTGAATAAGTGTACTGCTAAGCCAGTGTCTAGTTTTTTCCGTATGCTCTTTCATGCCTTTGGGTATGTTTTGCTACCCGGTCTTTCGACCACGTGGTGTCAACCCTTTCGGTTTCGACCCAAAAAAAAACCACAAAAGAAAACAAGCATTTGTAATGCAATAGGTCTCGCATTTACGAGACTTTGAGCTATTGGCATTGTAAATGATAATGCCTTTTATTTATGTGTTGTTTTTTAAACAGATAAAAAAAGCATTGTCATTTACAATGCCAATAGCTTAAACTCTTGTGAATGCAAGACCTATTGCAGTGCAAATGCTTTCGGCTCCTGTGCTATAAATATTTTTATAAAGCATTAGGAGAGAGCCTGTCCTGCCTGCAACAGCAGGCAGGGCAAAGCTATTTAAGAAAATAGTGCTCGGAGGCTGTAATTAAAGCCTACCAAGTAACAACACACGTAACATGGGGTGTCATCATGAGAGGTTAGAAAATGAGACGAGGCAGTACTTAGTAGGGTCTACGAAGCCTATTGACCAATGAACAGCAACGGTTTATAGTGGACAAGAACACAAGCCACAAAATATATGAATGGAGGGTGGGCGGAGCTTCAAATTCTTACCTGAATACAGCATACCTCACAGAGCAGCGCATGCGTTGCCCAGGCTTGACCTAAAAAATTATCCATATCCATACTAATATTATAAAGAGAGAGCCCAAACCTTTGAGGGGGTAATCTCAGTAACCACAGCACCAATCACAACACCCAATACAGCGTTGGAAAGGGCATTTGCAGCAGAAGTACACAGGCTCTGCAGACGGCCACCATATATTATTTTGTTTTTGCAGAGTTTTATATAGCGCAAACTTGACCCAAACTGAATCAGGTATCAGAGCGCTTTACATAGCATCAGTTACGTTACATGAGGACACACATTCATTTTTGTTAGGCATGGGGAGATTAAGTGATTTGCCCAGAATCACAGGATGTTTGGCGTCGTTACCAAGACTCGAACCCAGATCCCCAGGTCTGAGGTCGAGCGCCTTAGCCGTTAGGCCATCTCCTCTATACATTTAAAAGGTAAAAGAACCGTGCCAGCAAAGTAGTCCCTTGTGGGCGTGTCTGCGTTGTGCTGTGGGCGTGGGCTGGGGGCGTGACTAACGCTGGGGGCGTGTGGTACGACCATCACATCGTGGGCTGTAGTCGTGTGCTGGGGGTGTGACAAAAGCTGGGGGGCGTGACAAACGCTGGGGGCGTGTGTCCGCCCTTCATGGCATGTGAGTCGTACATACAAGCGCCAATTACGTTGCTGCGCAGCATCAAGGGGCACGCTGGGGGTGTGACACGCTTGGGGCGTGAGAAACGCTGGGGGCGTGTGTCCATGCTTCATGCCATGTGAATGCAATTGCACCGCATCAAGGGGCACGCTGGGGACGTGAGAAACGCTGGGGGTGTGTGCTACGTTCCGCCCTTCATGCCATGTGGGGCGTACATTAATCAGAAGATCGTCTGCTGTGGCCTTGTGCTGGGGGCGTGACAAGCGGGTTCACCTGGAGGCCTGGTAAGTAACGATACTGCAGCCTCTCCTTCGCGCTGTTACTGAACTCTCTCATTCAACGAAATTACATGCGCCTGCAACCATCAACCAGGGCTCTAGCCGGGCTCAGGCGGCGGATCAGTACACTAATTACACGCGCCTGATAACATCAACCAGGGCTGCAGCTGGGCCTCAAGCGGGGGAACACGTGCCTGCTAACATCAAACAGGCCTGCATCTGGGCCTCAAGCGGGGGAACACGCAAATGAGCGTGTCTACGGGGACAATTACTGCAGCCTCTCCTACTCGCTGTCACTCAACTCTCTCATGAAACTGATTTACCCGCGGCTGATAACTCTCTCATTCAACGACATTACACGCGCCTGCTAACATCAACCAGGGCTGCAGCTGGGCCTTCTCCGTCCCTATTGTAATGAAACAAAAATTTTTGTCTACTGCGAGATTTTAAAATAAGTTGCCCTTGCCAAATACACACATTACACACATTCTATTTCATACCCGGACAACGTCGGGATGGGCTGCTAGTAATAAATAAATGAGGGTAACGGGGAGAGATGGACAGAGAATGGAATGTTCTCCATGTTAGGACTCCTTCATCGTTTGATTTCTGTCTCGTTTTAGGGCCTTACCCTGCTTGAGTTAAGGGATTTGTGTCTGGTGGCCCTTCTTCTATTACTCTATTAAGGCAGGAGCCTCATATGTTCTTCTGTCCCCATTGTTAGTGTACTTGGGGTTCTCCTTCTGCACCCTGACTGTTGTCATGTGATTTTGTGTGGGATTGCCTTTCCTTATTTTCCCAGACTCTGTTTTCACTTGACAGGATTTTCTGATCCTTTCTTGAGGTGAGGCGCTGTAGCTCAGAAGCAGTGTCCGGTGTTATTGATGTCCCCTTTTTTCCGACCTGGTGGTGGAGACTTAGGGCCCGATTACGATGTCAGTCGGAAAACCTCTGACTGACAATCAGAGTCTCCGAAACCGTTTCGGAACCTATGTTTCTGACCAAATAAGCAAATTTTCCGATTGACTGCTTATGATGCAAGTAAACCTTTTGGGCTGTACGAATTGGTTCCAATCGACATTAGGAGACCCCGAGTTCATCAGAGCTGAATCCTACAGCTCTATGGACACCATTTCTGACCGAGCGATTACGATGTCAGATTCTGACAGCCGTTCCAAATCGGTCTGTCTGACACAAAACGGCTGTCAAAAACTGACTTTCGGTGCCTGTAGCAGGCCCACCTTCACCAGGAGGCCTCCGGTTGGGGCCCCTGGGGTACCCATGGTAACCCTCTTTCCAACCATGCAGAATGTAGCAGGCACCATGGGGTGCCCGCCACAGGTGAGGTTCTTTGGTTTTCGACTTTGTCCCGTATTCGGCCGCCATTTTGTGTCTCGTCGCCATTTTGTGTTGCCCTCACTCAGGCGGCACGGCGAACGGAGTGTTTTTGCCTTCCCCAGCTGCTACGTGTCTCTTCTGTTAAAAAGTAACCCCCAGGCCTTGTTTACGAAACCGATGTCAGGGTCTGGCCGAGTCCACTAATCCATGTCTAGGCTGATTGGTCCCTGTCTCGACTGATTGTTTGGCTCTCCCAATACTTTCCTTACTTTAATTTATCCGACTGGCCTTCGCTATTCTCTCCTTGTATTCTCTTGTTACACAACTATCCTTTGAGGCACACGAATACGTCCTGCCACCTGCAAATTGGATTGTAGGCACTAGCACTGATTAACTTGTGGGGAGGGGTAACACACAGGGTCTGAGAGAAGGGCGTATTTGGGACACTTGATAGCTTGTTTTTTTTCCTATTGGCTCGCCTTGTGTGTATTGGGAGTATCTGTTGTAAATATGTGTACTATAAAAGATTGTGACCCACAAAGTAAAGTGGCAGTCTCCTGAGAACCTACTCTGTACTTCTGAGACAACTGTGCTTAGCTGCAGCTAATAAACATGGTTTTCTACGCCTAACAGAGTGTCGAGTGTCTCTGTCCGACAAGGCAGGTGAACCCGGAGATTTAAGGCGTGCCCTGCGCCGCCGGGCCCATATAGCCTGGTGCTTCAAATGGTGCACAGTTTTCCACAACAATCCTTTTTTAAATGGGAGCTGGTGTTGTCGGTCAGAACACAGGCTCCCATTGAAGCCAATGCGAGTCCTACCGAACGGTGTTCGGAGACATCATAATTGGTTGGTCGGCCTTGCCGAACCCGAATCAATTGGGCCCGGATCCGAAACGAGTCGGTCGGAAGAGTTTCCGACCAACATCGTAATCGGGCCCTCAGTTCTTTTTCTTGTGCTTGGACGGATTACATTCACACTTTTTCTACATATCTTGATTTCTTCTTTTAACTTTACGGTCTGTTTTGGTTCCTCTAGTGGCCACTTTCTTTCACCAAGATGGATGCCATCCTCCGGTTAGTCGGCCTGGTAGCTCAATCCCTTATTATACACATTGCAGACTTCTCTGCCCTTTTAGTGGTCATCTCCCACGCTCCGGTGGGACCAATCCACTTTTCCTTTAATTGAAGTCATGTCTATCTTCCTTGGAGTTGGATTAGAATGGGCATCTGTACTTCGGTACCTCTATGCCTGAGGTAACATGCTCATTGCTCTTGGTGCATATTCCTAGTCTATGTTGTTGTGGTCATTGCCACCTTTGGAAGAGATCTCTCCCTTTATCTCTTCCTACTGAGTTATCACTGATTTTATCTCAGTCAGCCGGTCCTCCTGGGCCTATTTTGGGATTGGTTTGCAGACCCTCCTCCTAGACTTATGGCTATGGTATCTAATTCATAAGTTAAGGAATTTGCGGGTATATGTCTCTAGATGAACAAGTTATTTACCTTCGGTAACAATGTATCTGGTACAAACATACTCAAGCCTCAGAATTCTTAACACCCCCGCCCATCCTCCCTGCTCTGCGAATGACCTTTAGGTCTGCTTTAGTGCTTTTTTTTTAGTTCACTTGCTTCCTGATTCTAGAACCTTTGGCGTGGGAGTGTGTTTCCCCCTTTTTTCAACGGGGTCCTCCAGTTCCTCTGGTCTGGTCTCCTGTCACTAACTGGGTCTCCCTCCCCCTCTCTTTTTCTGGGTATATGGTAGAGGGGGTTTCCCCCGTTTTTCTCCTGGTGTATGGTTTAGGGTGTGGGAGGTGTTTCTCTTGTGTACTGTGTACTGTGGAGAAGTGTGGCTCAATGGTTAGAGCGGCAGACCCTGATGCAGAGTTCTGGCCCGGGACCAGTGTTCAATTCCCGCCTCGGCGGGTCTTGGGCTCAATTTCCTCGGACCTGATAATTCTCGCCTCGGTGCCTATTCTAATCATGGGTCCCACTCTGCAACTCCGGGCAATAGCTTGCTTAATCTCCACAACGGCCCCAACAGCGCTGGGATGCCTGGCTTCACCTTGGGGGTGCCCAGGAGTGGACATTTCACAGGGAAAAAAAGCCAGGAAGGGTTCCTAAGCGGTATACGGACAGCGCCGGGACACTTCCGTTGGAGGTAGCTGTGCGCTTTACAAATGCTGGCATTTACACTTTAATGCTCCTCTGCGCAGTGTTCCACTTGACTTGGGCTTCATTGACTTTTTGTCCTTTTCCTTAAGGGTCTTGTTGGGCAATTTTAGACCCTTCTTTGCCCCTTTTTTCATTGAGAGGGAAATATTTTTCCTTCTTTTTAGCACACTGTTTCTACAGCCAGTTTCTATGTGTCTCCACATTCTGCGTAGAAAGTTCACAGAAGAAGCTGAAGTGCACCGGAGGGGACTTAAAAGGCTCCGTTGACATCATATTCAGAGTTGACGTCATACGGAGCCATGCAGCGCTGCACCCCGGCGTGCAGAGGCACAGCTAAGAAAGATTTCTGGATCCCGTCTGACGCCTGGGTAGAATTCACAAGTTAAGGAATCTGCGGCTAGACTATGTCTCTACCAGATACATCGTTACCGTAACTTGTTCTTGTGCACAACTTAGTGACATCAACACAATTGTGGTCAAATTCGCATTAATCACCTTTGTCAGAGTTGAGTAACAGAGTGGCTTTAGGATCATGGGTCGCTGAGAGGTAGGCAACAGGGCACTTTGATTCACCATGGGACTGTGTCAACCCAGATAATGTGTAACCATCGCACTCATGGCTGAAGAGAATAGACTCTTTGGTGTAGTCTGGCATTCCAAGAACGGGTGCACTGCATAGTACATTTGTGAGCTCCTGGAAGGCTTTTATGCTCTTGTCATCCTTACGTACTTGGTCATTGACATCTGTATGCATCAGCCTCTGTAAAAGCTTTGCCACAAGGGAACATTTTGGGATCCATTATCTGTGATAGCCATCAATGCCCAAGAGCATACTCATTACTATGAGTGTGGTCGCAAATTTTATTTTGAGTACAGTCTCAATGTACTCATGGGACACTCTCCTAGCTCCCTTCGCAGTCTCATATCCAAGGTACTTGACCTCTCTCTGAGAGTACCACTCAGCACCTTCGGGTGCATGGCACAGCGGTCCTTGCAGGTCTTGGAGTTGTGGTCACTCTCCAAGCTCCACAGAAAACCAAGTGTGGGTCTGTCATGCATTTCTACCTGTGACAAGGCACCACATGGTTTGAAACCAGTAGGTTTCTTTGGTGACATCCTGTCACACTAGGATCGAAAATCCCTCAAAAAAGTTCAACACAATGTAGAGAAAAAATCTGTAAAAAAGCGACTAAGGATAGCCCTTTGCAGATCAGCGCTATCTGTCGTGGAAAGGAAAGAACTGACATCAGCGTGCCAGGGTGACACCTATATAGGCACCATGCATGTTATTTCTGGTGGGGACGGCAATGCAAAGCTGAGCAACACCACCTACTGGTGCACAGGGCAACTGCTCAAAATCTTCCGGACCCAGTCTGACGCCTGTGGAATATTCTATAGTAAGGAATCTGCAACTAGATGGAGTCTCTGCCAGATAAGGCGTTACCAAAGGAAAGTAACTTGTTCACCTTGTCCATAAAGGACCCTCTTGATGGTTTGGGGCTTAGTCCTCCAGACTGAACCCTGGCTCGCAGAGTCCCCATTTTGGGCATCATCATTTTGGGCATCAATCAAGCAGCCACGTACAGTATTCATACCAGACTTAATGAAATGAAATGAAAAGAGCATTTGTATAGCGCAGTAGCTGCCCTCAAAATCCTAGCGCTGCAGACATCATGCTGAGTACACTACAGTTCGGGTTATTCTGGTTTGTTAAAAAGCAGGGTTGTTAAGAGTTTGCGGAACGTGAGTATTTAGGCTCTGATCTGAGTTGGATAGGGAGGGAGTTCCAGAGTCTGGCCGAGTTGAGGGAGAACGAGCGGCCTCCACATGTTGCTCTCTTGAACCTTGGTGTTACGGCCAAAAAAGAGGATCCAGATCTGAGCTGTCTGTTTGGATGATATGCTGTTATCAGAGTTTGGTTAATGGTGGCGCCTGTATTCCAGAAAGCTCGGTGGGCAATGCACATTGTTTTGAATTCGACCCTTTCCCTCACTGGAAGCCAGTGGAGGTCCTTAAGTCTGGGTTTGACCTGGACTTGGCGGGGGATCTGGAGAAGGGTTCTGGCTGTGCAGTTTTGAATGATCTGAACTTGTTAAAAGCCTTCTGGGGTGCGCCTAGATAAAGGGTGTTCCCGAAGTCCAGAGGGGATAGGATCAAACCCTGGACCATTATCTGTCTAGCATTAAAAGGCAACAGAGGAAGGATTTTTCATAGAAGCCTTAGCAGCCCAAAACAGATGGCTGAGAGTTTGGCTGCTTGATAGTTGAAATTAAGGGATTTGTCGAGCCAAATACCCAGGCTTTTGATTGTGTCTTTGTGCACAGGGGCAGGTCCGAGGCAGGGGGGGCCAGAAAGGATTGATATTGCTATAGATGGGACTCCCAAGGAGCATAAGCTCTGTTTTGTCCCCATTCATTTTGAGGCAGGAAGATGTCATCCATTCAGTGACTGCTTCCAGGCAGTTTTTCAGACAGCTGGTGTGGTTTGCGGGGGGGGTTTAGAGCCACCACTAGCTGAGTATCATCCGCGTAAGTGACAATTTTCACTCCAAAAGGGCGGACGATCTCAGCTAGGGGGCTCATATAAAGATTGAATATTGTAGGGCTCAGGGAGGAGCCCTGCGGCACCCCGCAGTCAAGGGGCATGCTAGGGGAAACAAAGTCACCCTCAAAAACCTGGAAGGAGCGATTGGAGAGGAAGGACCTAAGCCAGGTGATTGCCATCCCTGATATTCCCTTACTGCTGAGTCAGTGTAGTAGGATGTTATAGCTCACAGTGTCGAAGGCGGCACTTAGGTCGAGGAGGATAATGGCTGCAGAGCCTCCCTGATCTAAAATTCTCCTGGTCTCCTCCGTCATTGCGATCAAGGCGGTTTCAGCCCCATGTAGTGGACGGAACCCCGTCTGGGTGGAGTGTAAGAGATTGTTGGTTTCAAGGAACTCGGTTAACACGGTGTTGGCATGTTTTTCCAGGATTTTACTGAGCCATGGCAGCAGGGAAATGGGTCGATAGTTAGTGCGGTTGTTTGGCTCCAGATTAGGTTTTTTGAGGAGGGCTTTGACCATGGCTCGTTTCCAAGGGGATGGAATGATGCCAGAGGATAAAGAGGCATTAAGTAGTTCTAGGATGGTAGGTAGAATATGGCTAGTGACTTGTAGTAAGGTGCATGGTGGTGCTGGGTCATTAGGGGAGCCAGATTTTACCTGGTGCATGATGGATTCAAGTTTAGAAGCGTCTAGGGGGGGGAATGGTTGAGTGTGACTAAATGCCGGGGCTCTGGGTTGAAAAGTGTCTGGGGTGGAGTCACAAGATGGGAGAAGGAATTGTAGATTGTTTTGATTTTATGAAAAAACAAAATCTGCCAGATTGTTGCAGCGGGTTTGGGCTTTCGAGGGGTCTCGAGGTTTTTCTGGGAGTTGTAGGAGGGTTTTTGCTATGCAGTAAATTTCCTTGGGCTTTGAGGCTGCCTCAGTGATTTTTTCCTCAAAAAAGGACGACTGTGCACATTTAATTCTGTCCTTATAGGTTTTAATAGCTGCTCTGTATTCTGACTTCCTGAAGGGAGAATAGTCAAGATGCCATTTCGGTTCCATCTTTTTACAGGTACGTTTCAATTCCCGTAGTTCCCTTGAGTACCAGGGGACGGTCGCCTTGCTGCGTTTGGTGTTAGTACACCTGAAAGGGAGCACAGAGTCAAGTTACTCAGGGATCCACCTGTTATAGTTCTCATTGGCCAGAGTGGGGTCGGGATTACTAGGTGGGTTGAGGGTTTCAAGACTTGCCACCCATTTGGTTGTGGAGAGGTTTGTCCAGTTACGGTCTCTGCGCATTCCTAGAGGCTGGGAAGACTGTGACAATTTTTGGATGAGCCAGGACAGAGGTGTAAGGAAATGTCCATAGAAGGGGAAGGGGGTTCCCGACTAGAAGATCTGGGCTATTACTGAAGATGGGTTCTAGGAGATGACCTTTGGTGTGGGTAGGTTTAGGTACTAACTGTTTGAGCTGAAGAGCTGAGAGACTGGAGGTTAGTTCCGAGGCTGTAAGGTCTGTGGAGTCATCAAAATGAATGTTGAGATCCCCTAGAAGGGTAAAGTCGGATGGGCTAAATGCTAGGCTAGCTATGATAGGTGGGAGGGTGTTCGTGAAGTGCCCTGGGTAGCCAGGTGGGCGGTATAGGAGTACTCCCGAGAAGGTGCTAGTGGGGGAGAAATCTATAGTAAAGGGGAGACTTTCACAGTCTGGTATAGAGGTAGGGGTGCTACGACATCTGTAGCAGTCTTATAGATGACTGCCAGGCCTCCCCCCTCCCGCTGTTGCGGTCGCAGCGTAGGATTTGATAGCCTTGGGGCAGGGCACGGACGATATCAGGCTCTGAGTCTGTATGCATTCAGGTTTCTGTCAAGAACAGAACGTCGGGTTCAGCTCCTCTAGCAGCATGGAGATTTCCACAGATTGTTAGGGAGAGACCTGCAATTTAAAAGGTACATGCTGTGTTGTGTCTTCTTAGGTGGGGGGCTAAGGTGGAATTGACACCCGCAATGTGGGCAAGAGCTGTGTTGGACCGCCGGGTCCTATGAAGCGTGACATAAGACTGGAGTTTCCCCTCTTAGCTTGCGTAGCGAGTTCGAACTGTATGTCCTAAGGTGGGGAGGTGAATGGGCAGGGGTTGTGGCCCGGGGGCAGACGGACTTGCCTTTGGCGCGCCACCGGCGCGCCAGCTGCGCGCGTCCGCTGCGCGTGGTGAAGAGCATCTGGTTATATGGGTGTGGCCAGAGCAGTCATCCAGTGGCGTTGCGCCCTCCTCCCCTCTAACCCGGTAGTGTAGTGCAATACCGCTCCTCCCTCCACAACAATCGGGAGAATCCCGTGGTGGACCGGGGAGGCGCGGGGAGCCGGGTGTCAGCGGGTGCAGGAGTGCGGGTAAGTGGGGTGTTTTCCTTTTTTTAAAAGCAAAGCAGTTCTCAGGCAGCAGTGCTCGGCGATTCAATTTGTAATTTTAAAAATACCAGGAGGTGCGGCGAAGAGTTGTCTCTCAGCGTGTGTCCCCGTAAGGAATCTGCGACTAGATGGAGTCTCTGCCAGAGAAGGCGTTACCAAATGTAAGTAACTTGTTCACCTTGTCCAAAAATGACACTCTTGGTGGTTTGGGGCGTAGTCCCCCACAGTGAACCCTGGCTCGCAGAGTCCCCATTGTCGGCATCAATCAAGCAGCCTCGTATAGTATTCCTAAAGGACTTCATGATAAGTCAATTCCTCAGATCCATCACCTTGAAAGGGACATTGTTTTTTTATTGATTAATAAGGTGAGAAAATTGTGGTTAGCAGTATCTATCAGAAGAAACAGTTAATTTACTTTCATAATGCTGTTTCTAGTAGATACTCAATCCAACCACAGATTCCTCACAATTTCCGTTTTACCCATTCTGTGGATTGGACTTCTCAGAATTATTAAAGTTCCAAGTCAGGTTGCGCACACTGTTAATGTTTTAAATATGTCAGTTGTGCTCCCCACCTGAGGGCAGGGAAAAGACCAATGAATTAAGTGATGTCAGCACACAAGGATGGTGCCCATATGCAACTCCAGTTCATCATAACCTCAGGCTCTAACATTGAAGGTAAATACATGTTTTTGTCTGTAAAGTGTTTCATGCTTGTTCCTTTCTGTATTTTAACATATGCTCTTTCATTTTTTGTAGGAAAGTTCTAGAACTGATAGAAATACACCAGAATCTCATCAGTTCTTGTGTACCTTTTGCTGAGAAAGTTCTGGAACTTCTAAAACTCAAGAACATGTGTAGAAAGGAAGTTATGCAACTGGGTTTGCATCCAAAGTTGTTTCTGTACAACATAGAGCAACGGATCAGTGTTCTCAAACCTGGAGCCCAGATACCGGTATGTGTTAGAGAATAACTGTGACTAATCGAAATGGCTTTCAGGGGCATCTTTTAAAGTCAGAAATGAGGAAATTGTGTTATATATCACGAAATAAATGTTTACTTAGCCAATCTAAACTTCAGCGGTTAGCTTACGGCACTCCACTAAGGACAGTGGTCGAAGAACTGAGAGCAACAGATTGTCCCCACTGTTACAGGATTGTTTAAGTTCAGTTTAAATGTTGTGTTCAGAAACTCGAGTGTTGCCGAAACTGTCAACCGATTTCTGATGAACATTTGAGAAATGTATAATTTGCATACATTACTCAAGATTTTATTTTGATTCCAGCCCATCAAAGTGTAAATTAAGATATAGTTTCAATTCCTAACTATAATGTTACTTTAACCATTGTTTTTTGAGTGAATTTCTAGTTTTATTTTCAAAGTAAAGTAATATTCTATTACCATTGGTAAGTAAATGCCTTTTTGTATGGTCACCCCCAAGTTTTTCGAGTGATGCTGCTGGTCTTCCGACTGTGAGTGCACTGATGCCTGCTGATCAAACTTTCATGCCAGTGCCCTGACCCTAAAGTGTATGTTGATTGGCTGTACCCAATTGGAAATGGCTAATTTACCTGTAAGTCCTTAGTATATGGAACTCTGGTAACCAGGGCATGTAAGGTACAGCAGTAACCCATGCCTTGCAGCACTGGTTGTGCCACTCTGGAGGTCCCCCATGTAAAACGAGTACCCAAGTCTGCCACTTCAGACTGGCAGAGCAGTCCAGCACTGCTAGCTGACTTTGCCATTAAAAGCAATGGCAAAGTCACTACTCCCCCTATAGCTCTGTGTAAGTCACTTCTCTGGCTGACCCACAGAGCCTTAAGGCAGGGTGCAACATATGACGTGGGCAGAAAATGTAGTTTTATATGTCCTGACAGTAAACACACGAAAACACAGTTTTTACTCTGGATAGATTTGGTAGCCCAATTGCGAGTTCAGTATTAGACACTGACCCTCAGCTGTGCTAATTCCTGAATGGGGCGACCAAAGTGGGTGCTCCTAGGTATCAAACAACTTGTTAAATTAAGCCGACATGTATCTCAAGTCAAAATGAATGTAACTTGTTGCAGTGTGCAGCTTTTACCAAGCTGCCACTTTGTTTCCTTTAAAACTCTTGGGCCTTCCTGGCACCTCTTGAAGCCTGTGCCAGGAGGCAGCTTTCTCCTCTCCTAGAGAAACGTGCCAACTGCACGCAGGAAGGAGAACAATGAGGGATTTAAAGCCAGGGAGGCGTTACCTCTGTCCTGCAGAAAGCCACTTAGGTTTTAGCCCAAAATGCAGGATTAAAAATGGGATCCACCTTTGAAGGGTGTATGTGTCAAACTAGGGAGGAGGGCTGTCCCATTGTTGAGGCAGACATGCTGGCACAGGGAGCAGAGAGGGGAAACCAGTTGCCAAACTGGTTTCCCTAGGCACGTGTAGCCCTGTGGTCGCCACAACCTAAGG
The DNA here is from genome assembly GCF_964261635.1 of Lissotriton helveticus. Taxonomy (NCBI): domain Eukaryota; kingdom Metazoa; phylum Chordata; class Amphibia; order Caudata; family Salamandridae; genus Lissotriton; species Lissotriton helveticus. The sequence goes on from NC_136070.1 coordinate 1,252,595,095, forward strand.
TTAGCCTAAGAAGGCCTGAACCCTGAGAGAGGGATCTCACCATCTTGAGAAGGGGCAGAAAGGTGCATCCTACCATAGCCAGATGCCATACTCCATAAGAAGGGATCACCTCAACGAAAGAGTCTTCTTTCACGTACCCAAGAGAAACCTCCACTCCGCCGATCTCGTTGAAACCCCACACATCCGCAGAGCCATAGCAGGTGAAAGAGCCTACTCCTACATTGCGGCAAAGACCTGGCAGGAGCTCCCGCTCAACATCAGATATTCCCCCACTCTGCACAACTTCAGACCAGGTGGAAGGAAACCTGGTAGCCCAATAGCTACGAACCACATCCTGCCCTGGGGGCATTTTCAAAGCATAAAAGGGGCACCCCTGGCACCCATACCTCAGATCTCAACTGACATGGAAGGACTGAAGAAGTACTTACTTGCTGCACCAGAGGACCAGCAAAGAGAGGCTGCACCGTCAAAGACTGCACCTGCTGAACATGGTGGCTAGTGAAAAGAGGGACTGTGCCTGCCATGCCCTGTTCAAGGGGGAAGCTGTCTTCAGAGCCCAGTTAATCCAGTAGCTAACTAGCCTCCAATTTGCTTCCCAAGGACACAACAGCTGAAGAAGCCTGTTGGGGCAGGTTGGTAGTCCAAAGTCTTCAAGCTGCTACTACTGCCGCCATGCAGCACTAAGGACCAAGACCCGAAGCACCTGAGTAAGCTGAGCCCAGGAGTGCTGTTGGAGAGTTGCTGGGACCTTCAGATTGTTTGTTATTGACCCAGGAAGGATTAGCCTGTGACCGTGACACCCGACGACAGGTAGTCCAATGGGGCCTGGATTTCGGCCAGACAAGGGAGGACCCCATGGGACATCTACCCTGCAACCAGGGCCCCCTCACTTTATCTGTGGACTGAGGAATCCCTGCGGGTGAACCCCTGTTTACTGTCGCGTCCACATCAACCTTGGAGATTCTTCAGCTTCCTTCATCCCGTGCATCAGGACCACTCTTTAAGAACCCATTGCAACGTGAATAAAGTGCCTTGAACTGGTAGAGAACTGCTTCTTCTGTGAATGTAAGTGTTCTTGAGTACCATGCCACTCCCCCTGACTAGGTCCATGCTGGAGTTGGTCACCCCAAGTACTTCTAATAGACGCATTGATCCTTTAAAAAAGTGTTGAGTCTGTTGACTTTGCCAAGGCTTGTTCGTGGCCAACTGAAGTTTCTTTTATTTATTATTGGTTGTTAACTAAATTTCCCTGAAATTCTTTGGTAGATCTTTTTCATTCTAGTGTCTAAGTTCTTTTTTTTTTTTTTTTGAGATCCTTTATTGTTACTTCAAATAAATACAAACCTACAACCAGTCCGGCCGGCCGCTAGTCAAGTCGGAAATACAGCAAATCAGTATAGAAAGATACAGCAGCCCGAAAATCGGGGTCTGATAAGTGTCCAGGATATAACTTGTATTCAAGCGTACTGTGTGAGATTTAGGGTTCAAGAAGGTTCATTTTACAATAAAGAAAAAATAATATCGGAATCAATGCCATACCGTCATACATGGTCCTACAATAGCAAGCATGAAGCAGGAAATCCGCAAATAGTGCAAATACATTTGAAGTAATGGGGGTAAGGCATACGAGTCAGGATAAATGTAAAAAACACATACAGTTCGTGTCGAGCTGTACCCCACCCCTCAAAACGAAACATACTGTAGGAAACATGAAAAACGACGACACCAAAAAAGAGGAAAGACAAAGGGCCATAGAGACAAAGAAAGGACAAATTAACAAACCCCATCCCCCTACCCCCCCACCCTGCACCCCTGCAGAAGGCTACGGCCTACCCCCCCCCCCCCCCCCCCCCCCAGCAGCGTGCCTATCGCCCTAAATAAGAGACCCGAAATATAGAAAAAGAGAAAAAAGAAAAAGAAGAAAAATATGGAGAAGGGCCATCAATCCGCCCCACCCACCGCACACAGTAATTATCCTAACAACAAGTTCAGAATAGCCACGGAGAACAGTAATCATCAATAGCACAATCAATTACATCCCCGCTGAATGTCCCCTAGATCACCGTCAGCCAACAATGAGTTCCACTATGTCCTAGACGGTCTCACCCCTGGCCTCTTCTATCAATAATACCAACATACGTCCACTTATCAATCGGCATACAGAGCAGCGTGGAGGGTCCAATTGATCCGGGCGGACCAAGCAGTGTTGTTACTCCATGGGACTTAAGCCACCAAAACCCAGCCGAATATGTATGGCGGAAATCCGTCTGTGTCAGTATCAACACCGAAAACATCCTCCAGTCCGAACACAGTCTCACCAGCCAGGGAAAGAGAATCACACAATTCGGTAAGCGCTGAAGCGCCGCCGGGGCAGCCCAAACCATAGATCGCTGTTGTTTCTTCAGCCGCCGAACAGATAAGGGCCCCAACGAGTCACTCACATGTACAACAGAGCTATCCAAAGCGATCTCATGGACCGGGTCTATCAGCGTCTCCACGAGCGTAGACGTAGCTGAAGCAAGCAGCACTGACGCAGCGGCGGGCACATCAGCGCTTCCTTGAGATCGGCCCATGCCCATGTAGAACGGTGGGACAACAATGGCGGCCATCCTTCTTTCCAGTTCCCGGGCGTCCCGGATCAGGGTCATTTGCAGGGTTGTTAGCGCAGCCAGTATATCTCTGGACGTGGGCTCTCTCGTGTTGCCAGATTCTCCTGCACAGCGGCTTCTCTGCCTGGATGAGGTTTGCGTAAGGGGGTGCTGGCCGCCATCTTAGCTGCTCCGGCCTCTTCCTTCTCCACCTCACCTCCGGACCGGGCCCCACACCAGGGAGCAACAGGATGCACCACGAGGACCCCGAAAGTCAAGGCAGGCTTCCCAGCGGAGGGTCACCAAAAGGCTAAACAAAATCTCCGCTGCTCCCTGGGAGCCGCCCGCCGATTCCGGAAAAAGTCGTTAATATGCCCGGACACCACACCGGAAAGGGGGGCCAAGTATCGTGAATCCCCCTCGACCCTGCTGTACCGCACTTCCCACAGGGCACTCCGCTAGTTGGACTGGGTCGGCACTGTCGCCATCGGCCAGTAGATCTCCGGTTCCCTCCGGCCGACTCCTCACCGCCACCAGAGGCCGCTGTTGTCGCAGTCGCGGTGGGATACTCTCCTCATTCGAGACCCCGGTCCCAGCACCGTGAAGGCCGCAAAACTATCGGGGACATTTCCACGGGTCTGCCGCACGTAGAAACCTCAGGAGCAAACGGTAAGTGAAAGTTGTCCTTCGCCTACTTAAATATGCCGTTACAGCTCAGGATAGTTGCCAGGATATATGCGCGGGGTGAGAAGGCTCACGGAGCCGGGCGTTTATGCAGCCATCTTGGTCGCCATCTTGGCTCCTAGTAGTGTCTAAGTTCTTATTAAAAATACAATATATTTTTGAAAATAGTTTTGGGATTTCTTGAGCGTCGTGTCAATATCTTCTTAATTTGTTTTGGTGCCGTTTGATTTCTTTACTCTTGTTCCTCTCTGTAAGCCTTGCTGCTCAGTGCCACAGCTACTCAGGGTTGAGCTAAGAGTTTGACAGATGAAATCTAAGGGTCCTAAAGGGGTTAGTAAGGGTATTATATGGTGAGGTTATGAACCATACCATATAATACACCGCATTTCCTCCCACCATACGTAAAGCCAACCTCCCTCTGTGCACAGACTCCAGCATTCAGCTGTGCGCAGCAAGAGGTTGTCCACAGGCCTTGCAGCCAAGCCATTGCAGGAAAATAAGTCCATGTCGTGCACATCCTTCAGCCGTGCACAGTTTGCGGTTGGCCACTGGGCCTCTCCTATGGTCAGGCCTTGCAAACATCCCAGCTGCAAGCATCCAGTCCCAGCCATGCATGCCCGTGGCCTTGCCACAGTTAGCCAGCTCCCTGCCAGGGTAGGATGTTGCACAGTCCTCTTTTCAAGCCACCACTGGCCCAAGGAATACCACCCCTAGCGCCAAAAACATATATATTGAGGGAGGGGGGGGGGGTGCACTGTTCCTCCCCCATGCCAAGTTCAAATTGTCCTCAGGGACCGTATCCCTCAGGACCGTCCACAAATTATAGGGGAGGGGTGACTGTGGCCACCTGTGTCCACAAAGACCTAGTAGCTTAGGTCATATTGACTGGAAACCCTTGTCGCACACCCTCAATCTGCCAACCTCTATTACGCTGGACCCTTCGTCGTGAATTCACCGCCCGTTGGGGACCCAGAATGGCGGGTCGACCTGTTTTTATTCCCAGTGTCGGTGATTGTTTTACGGTTCCGCTTGACAACTGTACACCAGCCATTGAGCCAGTCCCATGCGTCCTCAGGCCTTGTGAAGAACCATGCTTTCCCTTCAGATTCAACGTGCGGTTTTGCCGGGAACAGCATGGCGTATTTGATTTCTTGGTCGCGCAGTGCGTGTTTCACCTCCAGAAAGCTACAACGTTGTTTTTGCACTCGCAATGTAAAAACAGGGAAGAAGGTAATCTTGCTGTTGTCTATGGCGATCAGTGGGGCTGCTTTCACTATTTGGAGTATGACGTTACCGTGCGAGGATCGGCCTTGGCGGTGCACCAGGTTTGGATATTCCGCCCGGCACCCTGTGTGTCTTTTCGATGGAGAAGTAGTTGTACAGACCCTTTGGCTGGAGATGTTGTAGTATTAGGTTTTCAACTAATAGGTCCACCATTGCCCCTCCGGACGTTCCGGCACTCCCTGTATTCAAGTGTTATTGCACACATTCGACCTTTGTAGTCGTTGAGTTGTCGTTTGAGCACATCTTAATTGGTTTGGAGCTCAGCTACTTGACGTTTGAGGAGGCCGGGGTCAGTCACTAATTCCTTGTTTGTTGTTTCAACCTCTGTGATGCGCTTCACCATGTTCCGCAAGGGTTAGTAGGGTTTTTGAGACGCCATACATCTTTTATCGCCCAGTACTCTGCCCAGGACCGCAAAAACTCTGCTTGCTTAATTGAGGCTGCTCCCCGGATGGGGGAGTGGGAACGATCCAGATGGACATCTAGAATGGAATTTGAGTCACCACCAAGTACCCATGGAATCTCTACCCAGTCCGCCAATACTGAGTTCAAATTAGTGAGAAATGTGTCTTGTTCGTAATTTGGGGAGTATATGCTGCAGATAACTATGTGTATGCCATCTAGTGTACCATGTATCAGCACATATCTCCCTTGAGTGTCAATCATCACAAACAAACCCCAGGTCTACTCCATATAAGTGCCACTCTCACGAATGTGGAAAAAAGACGTGGAAAATATTTGGCCTCTCCATTTTATGCGGAGTTTAATTGCTTTGGAGTGAGTAAAATGAGTTTCTTGGATTAGGGCAATCTGTGCTTTTTGTCTATTTAATTGTGCATGTATCCTATGGCATTTGTGCACAGATCCCATCCCTCTAACATTCCAGGTTATATTTACCCAATGTAGCCATGTATAAATGTGTTTAGTTGTAGAGTGGTCTGAAGTCTTGTAACGGGCGATATGTATATTATAGTTAGGCTTTCCTGGGTTTACTTTCTATTTTTGGTGAATTCCGTTTTTTTTGTGTTTTCAAGTTATTTGAATACCTTAAAAAACAGTGGTTATCAGTGGTTACACATTTTCGCATGATCAAAAACAACAGAAACAGTGTTTTTCTGGTGTTTATAGAAATTTTTGCTTCTATTATTACTTTCTTTCTGCAATTATAGTACAAGGTATATAGACAGTGTACGTACAGTGTATATGAGGTCCAAATACATTTTTACAAATCAAACTTATCATAGTACAACATACAATACTTCTTCAGTGAGTCCTTGGTCATGCACGCTCGCTCCTTCCTTCCCATTTAAACTTTTATCTGTGAGAAGGCACTCTTCAACATTGGCACTTGAGACAGGCAATGCCAAAATAGCCAATACACAATTTGCTAACTCTGGCCTCTGAAATAGCTTTCTATGCCAATACTGGTACACCTGAAGACTGTGATTCTCTGTGACAAGTTCTGCAACATATGCGTTGAACTGGGCGCATATGCCCTCAGAGTTGTTGAAGCGGTCAAAAGTGAGGCAGCACTTTTGAAACGCAGAGAAAATTTTCCTTTACGGAAGGCATCTATAACTTGTCCAGAATACCACAGTGAGGCTTCATTGACTTCAAATGCCATGGTTGGTGAAGGGATATTTCTATGCATCATTGCAAGCCATTTCTCTTACATTGTCAAATAAAAGTTCCTGAATTGTTCCTCAACATTTCTTTGCTTACCAAGTGGCAAGCACTCTAACATGGAACATGTTGCAGTGCCAAAGTCACTAAAAGTGTTGCCCAGCCTACTCTCAAGGAGATGTTTCACATCTACACCAATTACGCTGAACACTTGGTAGACAAGGGTGTTTTCAGACTCTAGTTTTTTTTTATTATGTCCACTACAGCAGTCATGCTTTCTTGTGAAAATCTAAAAATGCAGTAGAGTATACTTTTTTCAAATCACTATCAATATGCAACTGAAGATCACATTTCTTGCCTTTGCCATCATCACTCAGCAAAAGTTCTGTTAACGATAGGCACATGGCTAATATGGCATTCACTACCTCTAGGACTGAGAACCGCAGGCTAAATGACACAGTTGGACTGACTCTTTCTTTGATGCTATACAATGCACAAAATGAAAAATATTTGAGTTTTAGTTTCCGTGCATAACAAAACAGTGCACCAGAATGGACTAAAAAGTCAATAGCATTCTTCATTGACTCTGAAGAGGCTTTCAGCATACCATCTAACAAGTGGCAAGGATCTCTTACAGGGAAGCACTTCAGCTCAGGTATCGATTTTGACAGGTCATCACACATCTTTTTCATATACGTAGCTGAATCACTCTAAATATAAACAATATCACTCCAATCTTTGTTGAACTTGGTAAGAACTTTTTGCATCAGCATTCCAAGTGACACTGCTTTCAATGTTTTCCAAATGTCTGGTGTCATGTTTTCACCAGTATCCCAGATGCTTTGTGACTGCACTCTTTTCAGATATACCGGTCACTATACTTGCATTGATTGTTTAAAGCCTGGGAAATTTTACATTTCACCTACAATCAATACTGACACGCTAGAAAAGGGGGCGGATGTATCAAGGTTTCTTACCCATTCTCTGTGGGTAAATGTGATGGTACATATTGGTAAAGATTCTTATGAAACCTACATTATTCCTATCTGTGAAAGGCTCAAACGTAGCCAAAAAATCAAATATTTTGATATTTCCTGATTCTCTGCAGTTTATAAAATAAATAAACAACACCTAAAACAGGCTTCTAACCCCTGATCTTTAGACCAAAGACTACAAAACTGAAAAAAGGAAGAAGAGAAGAAACAATATTTTAGTGACATCCCTAAACAAAAAAACTCAAGCAGAATAATGTTTGCTCAGTCTTTTTTACTGCTATCTTATCTAACAAAGTTACATTGTATTGACCCCTTAGGACACTCGCTCACTCTCCTTTCCCATTTTTGAATGGCATTTAGTTTGTGGTTGTACAGGTTTTTTTCCCAGTGTTTATATGTTCACACTGTTGAGGGCTATTTCCCTTCTGGTAGAGTTTTATCAGTTATTATAGGTTAAAACCTAAAACCGGACAGCCTAATTATAGTGTAGGGTGAGCAAGGAACTCAACAAAACAGCAATAACTAAAACTCCCAATAATAGGACTAGCGCATGAACTATGCTTGTCCAAACATTATATAAAACAGTCTCAACTTCCATTCGGTTACTGTATGCATTTGCTGCAGGTGGTTGGTTTCTATATGTTGCATATTACCTTAACCAAGGCAGAGCTACACACATGCCAGGACCCTTCATGTAAATAAAGGTTAAGGGAAACTGGGGAGAGAGAAAAAATATGGAGTTACATTAGCAATGTCTTACTTTCCTTCAGGCTCTGCGTGTCATTAACCGAATAGGTTATGCACTGTTTGTGGAGTAATCAAGGGGAACAGTGAGTCATTGCTTTCAGAGTCAGAGTGCATATGGTTGTAGTCCAACTGTTCCTGCGATGACGGGTGTTGGCATCCCGCATGGCACAGCTGCTGCCAGTGCCGATTCCTTCCCCTGCAGGGCCAGCTCCGGTGAGGGTTTTTTGGCAGTGGGTCTGCGAGCCAATCGGTCCCGGCGGGTTGTCTGTCTTTTGGGTCTTGACGTGTCCTCTGGTCGATTCTTTACAGTGCTTGAGAGGGGAGTGTGATTTCCAGCCAGTCATTTGCTGCTTCTGGGCTGTCGAAGAAATGTGACTTTTGATCATAGATAATTTTCAAGCGGGCTGGAAACAATAAAGAACATTTAAGATTTAACGTTTGGAGTTTCTTTTTCAAAGGCTGATAGGAGGATTGTTGTCTTTGAACCATAACTGTGTAATCTGATGCACCTGCTGTTGGTCTACCCGTTGGGATCCAGTGTGCTCTCTCCAAACAAAATAAATTCGACAGGCCCTCCGTGGCTATCTGGTTTTGCAGCCACTGCTCCATGAATCAGGTAGCGTTAGGGCCTTCTGCACGTTCCTGCAGGCCTATTATACGGACTTTGTCACGTCGTGCCCTGCCTTCTGTGTCTTCCACCCCATCAAGGAGACTTGCCAATTGTCGTTGTAATTGGGAGATGTGTCCTGCGTGTTCTTTATGTTGTGGCAGTAACTCCTTTAGAGTCTGCTTATTGTTTTTAACTGTGGCTGATTATTGTTCATGGTCAGTCTTAAGGAGGGTGAAACCAGGGGTAAGAGTTCCTATTTGTTGTTCTATAGACTTCCGAGTCTCGTATTTCCTGCAGGATTAAATCTAATTTGTCTGGGATGGGCTCCATATTAGTCGGCGGGATGCAGCTTAGCGAGGGTACCTGGGAGGCTGTATCCGATTCCTCCTGGGTTGGCGACTTCCCAGGGGGCATGTCCGATTTTTTACCTTTCGTGCTCCCCATGGTGCTGTGTTCAGCAAGTGTCCACCTGATCTATTACTGCCAACAAGGTGGTGCCACTGAGCTGCTCTTATGTTGGCAAACTGCAAGGGGACAAGAGGAGGGAGAAAGGCCTGAAAAACCACCAGCGGCATAAAGGAACAATTCCTATGTTGATCTCAGCCTGCTTCCCGGGTCTCTTGTGCTTTACACATGTAATGCAGTTCAATGTGTGGAGCTGTAGTATGAGTGTGTGCTGGGGACTCAAGTCAGCAAGACACTCATGCGGCAGAGTAGTTCAGTAAATAAGGCATAAGCAGGAGGAGCCACGGGTTTTAGGAGCCAGGCTCCGATATTGTAGCGTTTGATCTTGTGGCTGTTTAAGTCTTTTCCGCATGGACTTTGCTCACCAGTGGTCCCCCCACTCTTACGTATGAATCTGGCCAGAGCAACGAACAGTCTGCTGGTCCAGCTGAAATCTAGTAAAGTTGGGGGAGAGCAGGCCCAAGGTCAGAAACAGCCAGGTACCAGGGTCTTGCTCCGCAGCACAGGAAAGGGGGGATTTATGTCTCACCGGGCCTACCGCTGATGTGTTTCTGTGTGTGCCTTCCCCCATCTTCACACAGGCCTCATCAAGTATACCAGCAGGCCTCAGATCGCACACTGCCTAGCCCAGGAATCCATACGCTGCAACACTGTTCAGTGAGTAAACCTGGCAGGAGGGGCCACGGGCTGTAGGTGCCGGGCTCTGGTAATATTGTGTGCAATCCTGCAGCTATTTAGGCCGTTTCCACATGATCGTGTCAAATCAGGAATTCCCCCGCTTACAGGCTCGATTCAAAGCAGTACAGTGTTCAGGGTGACCAAAGCGGTACAGAGGCAGGGAGGGCCCAGGGGCTGAGGCCTCGCTCCACGGCGCCTGAAGTGGGGGCTTTTGACTCACAAAGTCTTTCAATAATGTGTTGTTTGCGTAGTTTCCCCCAGCTTCGCTCAGGTCACATCAGGTATCCTGGCGGGCTTCAGGCTGCCATCAGCCCCTCGCACAGTTGAGTTCCGGGACCGCTATGCTCCAGTATGCCTCAGACAGGGCTCCCACAGCTCTTCAGTGTTCCTCCGGCAGCAGAATCCAGCCAGCCTCGGCTCTGCTGAGTCTGTGCAACCGAACAGACAGGGTGGGCACGCCCGTCTCCTGCAGGCCTAGCCACTGTCACAGCTGCCAACAGTGACCACCACACAGTACCGCCAAGGGTATCCACGCCACTCTCAGGGGCTCATCTGTAAAACAGCTCGGCGTGCACCAAAACAGATTAACTCAGGAGTCAAGGGTGAAGTCAGGCCCGCTGCTCGTACCAGCTTCAGGGTGAATGTGCAGCGCCTCGTCGGGCCGCCCCTCTCTAATTGTATTATTGTTATGGCTGTCTGAGAGTAGCGGGAAAGATTAAGACTGGATGGCCCCCAGCTCCAGTGGTATTGTTAGGATTAGTGGGTCCTGCATCAGAGCTCCGTCAAGTTGCGGCCAACATGTTTGGCAATTAGCCATGCCCCTCCCTCTCTGAGCCGTAAGATGCCCCAGCGACCCCATCTCCTAAGGCTGAAAATACTGGTTTTAGGGAAGAGAGAGCGTTGCCCTCCTCCCTGAGCCTAAATTAACCTGATGGACCCCATCCTGAGGTGTCAATGTCTAATCATAGGTGAGGAGGTGCGTGCGGAACCCCTCCACAAGCCTTAAGAGGCCCAGGGGATCCCATCCCCCAGAGACAAACATATTTATATAAGAGGGAGGGGGCATTTGGCTCCTCTTCCTGAGCTTAACGGGCCCCAGGGACCTTTAATTAATGGGGATGGGGAATACGTGCCCTCGCCTCCCCAAGCATTAGGAGGCCTCAGGACCCCATCCTGTCTGTCTTGTTGTCGTCTGTCAGATTCCTTCTGACAGTGATGAGTTTTTGGATACCGAGGCAGTAGCCTCATTACTCCACATTAATTTAGATTTTTTTTAGTCGCTGTTTAGGTTGTCTTATTGATGTGTGACACTTTATCACAGTTGGGGTTGTATCACATGGTCATCTCAGTGATGGGCCGCGGGTAGCGGTCAATATAGGTTGCAGAATTGTCAGCATGTTTCCTCAGAGAGCCTCGTCTTTGTCTATCTAGTGCCTTCTGATAGTGTCGAGTTTTGGGTGCCTGCCGCGGCGATTATGCCATCTGGCAGCGGTGAGTTTTTGGTTGCTTGCCGAGGCGATTATGCCATCTGGCAGCGGTGAGTTTTTGGTTGCTTGCCGAGGCGATTATGCCATCTGGCAGCGGTGAGTTTTTGGTTGCTTGCCGAGGCGATTATGCCATCTGGCAGCGGTGAGTTTTTGGTTGCTTGCCGAGGCAATTATGCCATCTGGCAGCAGTGAGTATTGCGTACCTGCCGGCGTTTGCCTTCAAGCAGTGATAGGACCCCATCCTTCAGAGCCAAATGTATTTATATTAGGGAAGGGGGGTGTGGCATGCCTCCCCAGGCCCAAATCTGCCCTGGGTATCCAATTCTCAGGGGCCATAAATTAACAACAGGGAATGGGTACGTGGCTCCCTCCTCAAGCCTTAAAAGGGCCAGGGGACCCTATCCTGTGGGGTCAAAAAACATTGTTTCAGGGGAGTGGACACATGACCCCTCTCTCCAAGCCCTTGTGGGCCCCGGGGACCCCATCCTCCGGGGCCAAAGAAGAAGAATAGGGGAAGGGGCATACAGCCCTCCTCCATGAAAACCCAGTCCCCAAGGGCCCACTTCCCCAGGGCCCAATATCTGGAAAAGGTGGAGGGGATTGTGTGGCTTGCCTCTCAAAGCCTCCTTGGTCCCCACAGACACCATCCACCAAGGCGAGAAGTGGGTGTTGCAGTGCCTACCTTAGGCATCCACAAACCACTGCTTGGGGGCCGCAAAGGGGTATCAGTTTACCTGCCAGAAGGAGTGTGTATAGGGAAGCAGAAGTCTGCGCCCAACGGTGAGGGGATTTTTAAATCTCCCGCCAGGTGGGAGCAGATATGCCTAACCCCGTCCGCACTCAGGCAGCCAAGGAAGGCATGTTTTCTCTAGCCTGACAGGAGATTTGAAAGTGCTCCTGCTAGGCTGGAGCAAACAAATGTTTCCATGCACACTGAAGTCCTAGGGGAGAGGCCTTGGGCCATCTATCTATGTATTAGATGTATTGATGGTTATATTGGACTGTGAATATGTGCGTCAGAGATTCTGTGGATGATATCATCGGTGATGTAATTTGAGATGTCATCAGTGATGTCACTGACTTTTAGACCTGGCACCATTGGCGTGGGTCTCCCTTCCATTTTTGCTGTTGCCTCATGTGTTTTTGCTGGTGTTAGATGCTGTGGGCACTGTGCCACTGCTGTACAGTGCCACAGTGCAAGTGCTCCCTACTGTAAATGTATGTGTTAATTGGTGATTCCATGATTGACTATTTGGTTTACTTGCAAAAACTACTTTTGATGGACAGAATGCAGAACAATGTCATACATTCACCCCAGTACAGAGATCTGGGCCTAAATCCATCGTTTTTTTTGCTCACCATGCCATTCCAGTTTGAACCCAGCCATATGCAAATCAGTCTTGACCCTGTGCCCCATGGGAGCAGTCCAGCCCACCGACGAAGCAACTGCTGGCTGACCGACCCTCCACCCGGCGGCGGCGTGCTCCCGGGGGCACTGCTGGCGAGCCACACAAGTGAGATAACAGTTAGCCGGGCGATCCTGCACATGTCCGGAGGGGTGCGGACCCGCACTGGGACTGGAGGTGCCCCGCCGAAGAGAAACACTGACAAACTACTGAACAAGATGGCCGCCGACCAAGTGACTGCGAGGCTGGACAGGTGCTGGCAGCAATGGAGCGCATGGAACAGTCGCTTCAACTGACCAGAACCTCCTTGGAGTCAAAATAGACAGTGTTGCCATAGATCTAACCCCCCTGAGAGACGACCACAGGAAACTGACTGATCGGACCAAGACTCTGGAGGGTACTTTGAAGGAACTCGAGCCCAAGGTCGTCCAGACGGACAAGCAAGTACAAGATCTCCTGAACAGAGTGGAGTTCCTGGAGGACCGTGCTGAGGATGCGGAAGGGAGGGCGAGACGCAACAACATCAGGCTCGTGGGAGTCCCGGAAAAATGGGAGAGGAATCAACCTGTCCAACGCGTGGAAGACTGGCTCAGATCCCTGTTACCCGAAGGCTCGCTCTCGCCCTACTTCGTAGTGGAACGGGCGCACCGAGTCCCTACGAGGCCCCACACCACAGGCGCTAATCTGAGGCCGCTCCTCTTCAAGATCCTGAATATTAGGGACCGAGACACAGTGCTGAGGGAAACCAGACGAATCGGCGAAATTCGAATAGACAATGCTACGATAATGTTTTTCCCGGAGTACACTGTCCAAGTGCAACGTCAAAGGCACAACTTCTTGGAGGTGAAACGGCGACTCCGCACCGCAGGCCTTAAATATTCCCTGCTCTTTCCTGCAAAACTGAGAGTGGTGGCACGGGACAAGACCTATTTCTTTAACACCCCGGAGGAGGTCGGTGAGTGGCTAGATGGCGGTACGGACACAGCACCCAGACAGACACAGGGTTATGAGGCGAGGCCGCGATCATGCGGGCCGCGGCGCCGCCGCAGAAACAGAGTACAGCAAACCCAACACCTGGAGGAAGTGTCACGGCACTCTCCGCCGACGGACCAAATGCTTCAGGAACAGCAGGATGCGCTCCGGAGAGTCTCCCAATTGAGCAATTCGCCATCATCGGAAGCTATCCCGGACGACGGCCCACAGACACTTCCTAGCGACGATGATGAAGCCGTGTATGGGATTCCGAGCTCTCAGATCTCGGTGGACCTGCCCGACATCACACCGCAGACAGCTGATTTGCTTCATTGAACAGCATGCGAGTCATCTGTGAGGGGCCAGCCACAGTGGGAGGGATAGCGGCGGGGGCCGGCTGGACGCTGAGGCGCGGCCGATGCCCGAGGCTGCCGGGGGCCTCTTCTCCCCCCCACCTGCCTGCTGGCTGGACGGTGGAATGCTGCCGCAGTGAGTATTGCCCCAATCGCGCAGACACAAGCGGAACATGATGGTGGTGGGGTGGTCTTGTGGCCCGCGCTCCTCCTCCGCCCCTTCTGATCACAGGCCCCGGCGAATGGGGAACTAACAATACCAGGGCGCGGGACTTGTGCCCCATCTCATTTCAACCCCCTACTGTGGCTGGCTGGAATGGGCCCCCCGTGGGGCTAGTGGTGCCACACTCCGGCGCACTGACTTTGGCTGCCAGTTGACTATCCCATATGGCCTGGGGAAGGGCTTTGATCTCCTTCTTCGACTACCTATCTGAACCGTCAGGACTGTGATTAGCACACGATCCCCCCAGACTTGAAAAGTTGTCCCTCTTTCTTGAGAGTATGGACGGTGGCCCGTTTCGCTACTGCCCCTTTGGTATTCTAGTGGGGTTCCCCCACGGTTGGTTTTTGTTGTTACTTGTTTTTCCCCTCTTTAATGTCTTCCTGAACTTTGCTGAGTGTATTGGGGAGGGTGGTCGTGGGAGAGTCGGGAGAAGAGATGCGATGGACTTGTGCTGGGCTGATGTTTATGGACATGGGGGGGCGCCTACACTGATAAGATGACCACGATAAAAATATGTACCTGGAATATTAGAGGCATGCACACACCAGCGCACCGTTATCAAATATACTCCTACTTGAAAAGACACCAGATACACATTGCACTCCTGCAAGAAACGCACTTGAACAGGGCGGAAGTAGTCGCACTGCGCCGCAGGTGAAGGGGGCAGCTGTATGCCACTGAGCACTCCTCGTTTGCCCGTGGGGCGCTACTGTGGGTGAAGCTGGGAACTCCCTTCACAATGACAGATGTTCAAACAGACCCAGAGGGAAGGTATGTGTTAGTGAAAGGCCGCATTGATGGGCAACCTATAGTACTGGCGTCCGTTTACTCTCCAAACACGGAACAGGGGGGCTTCCTAGCACGCATTTCAGAGAAATTGGCGCCCTGGCATGGAGTCCCCTGGGTTCTAGGGGGGGATTACAATACAGTGCTGGATCCCACACTAGACCGCTCGGCCCCACCCAGGCCTGATGCAACATCTCTAGGAGCCATAAAGGCACTCACCCAGTGGGCGGCACAATGGGATTTAAAAGATGCATGGCGCGCCCATAACCCTAACACCAAAATATACTCTTACTACTCAGGGGCGCAAGCGCTCCATGTCCGCCTAGACAGATACATGGTGTCACCAGAGCTGTTGCCACACATCACAGACTCTCAATACCTTGGCCAAACACACTCGGATCACAATCCACACACGCTGCAAATAGCTTGGGAACGCTCACACCCACCCATCCCCACATGGCGTTTACAACCAGCCCTACTGCTGGATGCCCCCTTCCGAGACTCCCGGCAGGCATGCGTGGCACAATACTTCACAGATAACTCGGGCACCGCGTCCTCCCCGCAGATCGAGTGGGACGCCTTCAAGGTTGTGATACGGGGACACTGCTTGGGCACACAGGGGGGCATACAGAAAAAGCTAGAGGCCGACCTGCGCCTGGTGGAGGCTGACTTGCTCCGCTGGGAGCAGGAAGCAGTGGAGGGGACAGGCGACCAACTAAGTGAGGCCCGTGTGGAACATATGACGTTACTGGAACGATTGCGTCACATCAATTATGCGGCCCACTCGGCGCGCGTACACCAATACAGCGACAAACCCGGGAGACTGCTGGCCTGGCTAGTCAAACAGGAGAGCCGTACTGAGCCGGTGTCCGCCATCCGAACGACCGAAGGTGAGGTAGTGTACACTCAGAGTAAAATACATCAAGCCTTTGTACATCACTACCAGGCCCTATAAGGTCGCAGCTGAGGGTCTCATCGGCGACTATAGTAGACTACCTTGCGAATGTCCAACTGCCTTCCCTTACGGACATGCAGCAGGGGGACCTAGGGGCGCCTTTCACACAGGAGGAGATGCGCGAGGCTATTTTCACCCTCTCCAATGGCAAATCACCTGGTCCAGATGGCCTACCTGCCGAATTTTTTAAAACTTGTTCGGACACGCTGATCCCGGAGCTGCTTAAAGTGTATAATGCCGCGATAGAAGACTCGGCACTCCCAGCTACGCTTAATGAGGCCAACCTGGTTTCACCTTTGAAACCCGGCAGGGACGAATCATGCATGGGCTCCTACAGGCCTTTGGCCATGTTGAACACCGACTACAAAATTTTCACCTCTCTACTAGCCCGACGCTTAGCCATGGAGGTCCCAACCTTGGTCCATGCTGACCAAAATGGTTTTGTACCGGCGAGAAGCACCCCACGCAATATTCGCCGTCTCTTCCGAATACAGGAAGCCGCCATGTTACACTGGCCGAGATCGGATTGTCTGGTCCTGGACCTTGAGAAGGCCTTTGACTCTGTGGAGTGGCCCTATCTGGGGGCGGTGCTGGGCAGATTCGGCCTGGGTGATGCGTACGCGGACATGGTCGGACTGCTCTATCAACGGCCTAGTGTCAGAGTGCGAACGGGCAGGTTACTCTCGGAGGCAGTGCGGGTGCGCAGAGGCACCCGACAGGGCTGCCCCCTGTCACCTCTTCTCTTCTCTCTGGCTATTGAGCCCCTGGCGGCGCTGTTGCGGGCGAGGGGAGCGGGATGGGGAATCCCGCTGGCTGATGGTGTACATATAGTTTTGCTCTACGCGGACGACTTGCTTCTGTATGTGCGAGACCTTACTGTTGTGCCGGGCGTACTGTCGGAAATTTTCCAGACATTCGAAGAGGTATCGGGGCTTAAGGTCAACTGGGCGAAGTCCGGAGTGTATTCGTTCGGCGCGGACATGCAGGAATGCGACGTGAGCCTCGGAGGTGTCAGGCTTACTTGGTATCCTTCCTCCTTTAAATACCTTGGAGTGCACATATACAGAGACGCGGAGAACATACTGGAGGGTAACCTGGTGCGTGCTATATCCTCTTTACGAGCCCAGATGGCATTCTGGAAGACACTGCCTCTAAATGTACCCAGTAGGATTGCACTATCCAAAATGATAGCATTGCCCAGGCTGCTCTATCACTTCGCCAACATCCCACTATATGTCCCCACAAAACTATTCCGTGACCTGGAATCAATGATCCGCAACCTGATCTGGAACACTGGGCACCCCGAGTGGCTCTGACGAAACTCTACTCCCCAACTGCTGAAGGTGGGCTGGCGGTCCCTAACATGGAGCTGTATTATCTGGCAGCACAGCTACAATGGGTGACACACTGGCTGAGCGGCACACACCTAGATGACACGGCCACCGCTACCTACACATGGACGCACACGCAAATATGCACATTGTTCCATCCCTTGACTAAGGGACCCCACCCACTACCTCTACATGTAGCTGTGGCCCGCAAATGCTTCCTCCGTAGCCTAAAACTGACCCGGGAAGTTAGGCCCTATGCCCCTGCGCTTCCCCTGTTGGGCACCCCCAGGAGGGGCGGAACAGTGACGCCGCGCATTCTAGAGAGCTGGACTGCGGCTGGGGTGGAGACTATGGGCGACCTCTATGCCGATGGGGCCATGCTCCCATTCGAGGACCTGGCGGAGGGCACGGGTCTGCCGGCGGGCAGTTCCTCCTCCATGCGTCTATACTGCGGGCATACACGGAATCCTGGGGAGATGTTCGGGAAGAACCGCCGATACACCACCTAATGCAGTACCTGCATGTCATGGGCAACGGTTCCCACATCATCCGCTGGCTGGCGCAGGCCCTCCTCATGCACACACAGCGGTCCACACAACCGATACGGGACAAATGGGCGGCCCACCGAGGGAGGGATTGGACGGACAAGGAGTGGACCATGATCCTAGCCTGCCCCATGAATATCCCACGCAACTCCCGCTTCCGGACTATTCAATTTTACATACTGCACCAGGCATACTTATCGCCAGACAGAATCAACAGATACTTCATGATCAACACCACTACCTGTCCCAGATGCGACCTGCTAGGCGCGGACATTTTGCACATGCTCTGGCATTGCCCCTCTCTAGCCACATATTGGGGGGAGGTGACGTCTCTCATGACACGCAGTACTGGCCCAGGGCTGCCATACACATGGGAGGCTTGCATTCTAGGATTATATAAAAGAAATAAGCTAAATAAGACACATGCCAGTTTCTGGGATCTAGGCCTCATCACAGCCAAGCGGCTACTCACCAAACACTGGAAAAAGAGGGAGCCACCGATCCCTAAATACTGGTATGCTACCTTCACTAACTGGGCTAGGGCAGAAAGCGTGGCACTACATCGAGAGGAGATAGCGGGCTTAAGGCAATTCCCAATCGCACAACTCTGGGATGATATCATGAGATCCCTCCAGAAGGAGGGCGCGACCAGAGGATTCATATAGGGATCGCCACAAGCGAGGTGACGCAGATGGGACAGATGTGGAGACGCCAAGGACATAGATAGTGCTTTCCCCTCACGACACTCACACACTCGGAGCGCTGGGGATGTGGTGCTTACAGACTGGTGGGGACTTGCCTCCTCCCCAGCCGCCCTGACAACTGACAAATGACCATACCACACGTCCGACACGCTGGCCGGAGGTCCGGACAGCCACCCACACGAAGACACACCAGTGCATGTCATGTTACAATATCTTCCTGGCCCCCTTTCACGGCGTCGCTCCCTTAGGTACACTCTCCCTCCCCACCCCCCTCCCACATAACACCCCCCGTTTATCTGTTTTGGATTCTTGTCTCCCATATATAGCCCCCTTTTTCCCCATACATCTCACCCAGGAGGCACACTCGGACACCCGACCGGCCACGAGGTCTGGCGCGGGTCGTGTCTCCCCAACTTACAGTCAGGCTATAACAGTTATCCGTATGACGCATCACACAATGCATTGATTGTCCGTGGGGCTCTGCCGTCCTTAATGGATGGAGTGACTCGCGGCAAAGATAGACCGCACACGTGTATCAGATACCTTTATTCCATTGACACGCGGCCGAGGTCTATCCGTGACCTTTATGGGTTTCAGTACGGTAGACACTGGAATGTTACTTGACGACACAGCCAACAATGTGGGACACACCGATGAGAACTGTTCAGCTTACAGAGTTAAATTGTTTCCTTATAAACTAATAAAATAAGACGTCCTTTAAATGTACAATTGAACTATGAGCACCCGTGCTACGAAGGATACCATTAATGACTTATATTCTGTGGTCATAGCTGTGGGAATGTATACCTATCTTTTGCACCTCTCTATTCTTACAATACATCGTAATGTTGCGGCCGGCCCCAAGGGTTGTAGGCTACGCTATGTGTACTGCTGTGTTGATTACTAATAAACGTCTTACAAAAAAAAAAAGCCCGAACTGCCAAGCCAAGTCCTCCCTGGACTGGAAACAAGCATCCAAGGACCGGTTTCGGGCTTTCAGCCCTCATCAGCCTGGATAGCTTGATTCCAGTGGCATGGAGAGCACGGGACTCACGTCTGAGCATACCCGTCCCACTCGGGGGTGACAAATGCAAAAACAACTTTTGATGGACAGAATGCAGAACAATGTCATACATTCACCCCAGTACAGGGATCTGGGCCTAAATCCATCGTTTTTCTGCTCACCATGCCATTCCAGTTTGAACCCAGCCATATGCAAATCAGTCTTGACCCTGTGCCCCATGGGAACAGTCCAGCCTGAACTGCCAAGCCAAGTCCTCCCTGGACTGGAAACAAGCATCTAAGGACCGGTTTCAGGGAAGGCATGGCTTGGCAGTTCGGGCTGGACTGTTCCCATGAGGCACAGGGTCAGACTGATTTGCATATGGCCATGTCTGAACTGGGGTGGCAGAGTGGGCTAAAGAACGGTGATGGATTAAACCCAGATCAGTTGACTGGGGGTGAGTCCTTGTATTGTCAACACTCCGTCCATCATTTCCTTTGGGTTTTCTTTGTTCGCCATAAGTTGGCAGGGTATGCTCAGATGTGAGTCCCTTGCTCACCTTGCCACTGGATTCAAGCAAGCCGGGCTGAAGACGGCTGAAATGCCAGAAACCGGTCCTCTGTAGCTTGTTTCCGGTCCAGGGAAGGCATGGCTTAGCAGTTCGGGCTGGACTGTTCCCATGAGGCACTGGGTCAGACTGATTTGCATATGGCCGTGTCTGAACTGGGGTGGCAGAGTGGGCTAGAGAACGGTGATGGATTAAACCCAGATCAGTTGACTGGGGGTGAGTGCTTGTATTGTCAACGCTCCGTCCATCATTTCCTTTGGTTTTTATTTGGTTAACTTGTCAGACCCTAGTACAGTGCACCAGGAGTGCCCAGGGCTTGTAAATCCAAATGCTGCTAGTGAGCTTGCAGCACTGGTTGTGCCACCCACAGAAGCAGCCTTGTAAAATGTGTCTAAGGTCTGCCATTGCAGAGCCTGCATGCAGTCTGGTACTGTCATGCTGACTGGGCAAGTGCACCCACTTGCCAGTCCCTAAGCCTTCCCTTTTCTTCATGTCAGACACCCCTATGGTAGGCCAAAGGGCAGGGTGCATTGTAAGTATAAGGTAGGACAAGCCGTGGTGTGTGTGCCATGTCCTAATAGTGAATTACTGCCATTTTCGTTTTTCACTATTTCAAGGCTACCTGTTCTCCATAGGCCAGAATGGGCTGTTAGAATTATTACATTTTATAATCCTAACTGACTCAGAGAACATGGTAGAAATTCGAGTTTAGTTTTAAGCAAGACAAGGGTACTTAGCTGAGGGGACAGATTGCGCACCACTGGATATTTGGTTAGGTTCTTAGCAATTGTTTTGAGGAAGTGGTGCTACTAGGAAAGGGGTGACCCTAACAACCCCTTGACAATGTATTACTTAAGCATACATTTACAAATTGAGGGACAAAAACCTATGCACACACAAACTAAATACAGATATTTGATAATTTTTTGGGTCTTTTTTGAAACAACGACGAGGGCCAGTTGGTATATGTAGCAATTGAATTTATTGCGCCAGCCGACACGTGTTTCATTGAAGTGGGGTGCACTCCAAATCTTCTGGGCTAGATCCTAATGGGAAAGATGGGTAATCCCCCACGACTGGTGATAATTCCAACCTAGTCAGGGTATCGGTAGATATTTCTGTGAGACAAGCCAAAGGAGTCTCGCCGCACTGTGGCAAAAATTGAAAAGAAATGGTCTTGCGTCGATAAGGGGCCAGGACAAGTGAGGGCGGTACAGGTGAGAACTGATAGTTAATCGTTAGCGAAATTTTCGGAAACTGTCCAATATTTTCACAAATTGTGCCGTAACTGTGTCCCAAGAAAATGTTTCAAAATTGATAGTCCAGACGGAAAGATGCTGCCACAGTGGGCGCTCAATTCCAGCAAACACCCTCTTGCGCTGTCCCGCAACTCCTCTCGGCGTCCTCCGCGTGCTGATCGGCACAAAACCAGTTCTTTTCTATTTTCGCCACAGTGCGCCGAGACTCCTTTGGCTTGTCCCACCGTCCTGTAGGCACCGCCTCGACCAACGGAAGCTCTGAGCTACCGACTCCGTCACCGAGCCGTTGCCTGCACTGCGACTGGTGGACACCGCAACGTGCAACACCTTGCTACACCGACTCATACTGGTCTGACCGACGGGGTCACTGCTGCTGACTTCGAGTCCTGTGAACGCATCGGAGTTGGGCACCGCCTCGCAAGCTTTGCGACGCACCGCCCGATTCGCACCGCTATCTGGACTGATCGACGCCAGCTCCCGAACTCCGGCTCTGTCGCCGCACCGCAAGCTGGAAGCACCGCAACGAAGCACCATCTCGCCCTGCAACGCACGCCTTGGACCCACCTACTCTGTCAACGGGCCACTGCCCGCACCGCATCAAAGGACAACGCGTCCTGCAATGCTTTCTTTTGTGCTCCGTGACAAACACCGGAACCGTCTCGCACGTCCGTGCCGGCCACATCAAGTAAAGGTACTGTGACTGAGTCTGTCGACATTTGAGTGGGCCCAGACCGACGTGGTCCACTGGATTTGTTAGACTCTGTGTTATTTCAGCAACACTGTAGCCGGACAGGGCTACCGACTCACACAGAACTGTGATTTCAGCCTTTTTAACAAGAACTCCTGATCCTTAATAGTATTGGGTATTATTTCTGTTGTTTATGGTCTTGTGGTAACTCTATATAAAAGAATACTTATTTTTGATATAAAACCATGTGTGGTGTCTATTTGTAGTGTTGTCACTGGGTTACTGTATGTGTTCACAAATGCTTTACACACTGCCTCCGAGATAAGCCTGTCGGCTCGTGCCAAGCTACCTAGGGGGTGAGCATTATTTAAAACATGATGTTGTTGTTTTTGTACCTTGAATAAACAGCTTCCTTCAAGAACGATTGTTGGGGATATGAAACCCCAGCAAATCCCTTCCAATGCTGACTGCGATTTCGCTAAGTAGCCTCTCCTTGCTAGGTTTCGCTGCAGCAAGTGGGTCATGCTCCCTTAATCAATCAAGCAGAAAACACCTCCGAGCAGGGAGCCTCCAACCCTTCAGGGCGGCCTCTGGACGGGCACGGAGAAGCCCATTGAATTCGAGCAACAAAGCAACAGGTAAAGAGGCCCATTTTAAGCTGGAAGCTTGCTATTTCAAAGTATTGCCACATACATGCTTCCTTGGTCCAACATGTTTGGGCGTCCCATCGGCCTTGTTCACGGACAGGAAGCGACGGCAAAGTGCTTCCATGCAGGCATTTTAAGTAATCTAGAAACACGTGACTGTAAGGTGCCTCCAAATCCCACAGTGCACCACAAAAAGTAAATAAGTTCTTTATTCAAAAGACAGTGCTTCTTTGTTTGAAAAGTTCTTCAATTCATTCAGAATTGTGGTGCATTAAATAGTTTGTCCAAAGGGGAACAGTCACGGACACACATTATTAAAAACATGATGTTGTTGTTTTTGTACTTTTAAACAAACAGCTTCCTTCAAGAACGATTGTTGGGGAAGTGAAACCCCAGCAAATCCCTTCCAATGCTGACTGCGATTTCGCTAAGTAGCCTCTCCTTGCTAGGTTTCGCTGCAACAAGTGGGTCATGCTCCCTTAATCAATCAAGCAGAAAACACCTCCAAACAGGGAGCCTCCAACCCTTCAGGGCGGCCTCTGGACGGGAACGGAGAAGCCCGTTGAATTCGAGCAACGAAGCAACAGGTAAAGAGGCCCATTTCAAGATGGAAGCTTTTTATTTCAAAGTAATGCCACATACATGCTTACTTGGTCCAACATATTCGGCGTCCCATCGGCCTTGATCACGGACAGGAAGCGACAGCAAAGTGCTTCCATGCAGGCATTTTAAGTAATCTAGAAATACGTGACTGTAAGGTGCCTCCAAATCCCACAATGTAGTGGGAAGGTCCCACAGGTTCGGGTGTAGATATGTAGACACCGTAGACCACATTAGGTACTTGTAGAAGATGTTTATTATGCAGAAGTCATAGTCAAGATAACAGCCCCATCAGGAGCAGCCTATTGGCCACTCAGCCCATCCTTAACTGTAGCTCTGATGCTTCCAACATTCCACCCACACTAGGATTCTAATAAGAATACACACACTGGGCTGAGCAGCTGGATACAAGTACATACATATCATATGAGAATACTACACACAGTGCACCACAAAAAGTAAATAAGTTCTTTATTCAAAAGACAGTGCTTCTTTATTTGAAAAGTTCTTCAATTCATTCAGAATTGTGGTGCATTAAATAGTTTGTCCAAAGGGGAACAGGCACGGACACACATTATTTAAAACATGATGTTGTTGTTTTTGTACCTTGAACAAACAGCTTCCTTCAAGAACGATTGTTGGGGATGTGAGACACCAGCAAATCCCTCCAATGCGGACTGCGATTTCGCTAAGTAGCCTCTCCTTGCTAGGTTTCGCTGCAGCAAGTGGGTCATGCTCCCTTAATCAATCAAGCAGAAAACACCTCCAAGCACGGAGCCTCCAACCCTTCAGGGCGGCCTCTGGACGGGAACGGAGAAGCCCGTTGAATTCGAGCAACAAAGCAACAGGTAAAGAGGCCCATTTCAAGACGGAAGCTTTTTACTTCAAAGTAATGCCACATACATGCTTCCTTGGTCCAACATGTTTCGGCGTCCCATCGGCCTTGTTCACGGACAGGAAGCGACAGCAAAGTGCTTCCATGCAGGCATTTTAAGTAATCTAGAAACACGTGACTGTAAGGTGCCTCCAAATCCCACAATGTAGTGGGAAGGTCCCACAGGTTCGGGTGTAGATATGTAGACACCGTAGACCACATTAGGTACTTGTAGAAGATGTTTATTATGCAGAAGTCATAGTCAAGATAACAGCCCCATCAGGAGCAGCCTACTGGCCGCTCAGCCCATCCTTAACTGTAGCTCTGATGCTTCCAACATTCCACCCACACTAGGATTCTAATAAGAATACACACACTGGGCTGAGCAGCTGAATACAAGTACATACATATCATATAAGAATACTACACACAGTGCACCACAAAAAGTAAATAAGTTCTTTATTCAAAAGACAGTGCTTCTTTATTTGAAAAGTTCTTCAATTCATTCAGAATTGTGGTGCATTAAATAGATTGTCCAAAGGGGAACAGGCACGGACACACATTATTTAAAACATGATGTTGTTGTTTTTGTACCTTGAACAAACAGCTTCCTTCAAGAACGATTGTTGGGGATGTGAGACACCAGCAAATCCCTTCCAATGCGGAGTGCGATTTCGCTAAGTAGCCTCTCCTTGCTAGGTTTCGCTGCAGCAAGTGGGTCATGCTCCCTTAGCCCTTTAAGTGCTGCCGTCGGCCAACGGTCGTCACGGGCACTACCTCCCCAGTGCTGCGTGCGACCGTTGGACGTCCAGTTCAGCACTGGATAATGGACAGCGCAGTACTGGGGAGGTATATTTACGAAGCTCCTAAGGTGTTAATCAATCAAGCAGAAAACACCTCCAAGCAGGAAGCCTCCAACCCTTCAGGGCGGCCTCTGGACGGGCACGGAGAAGCCCGTTGAATTCGAGCAACAAAGCAACAGGTAAAGAGGCCCATTTCAAGACGGAAGCTTTTTACTTCAAAGTAATGCCACATACATGCTTCCTTGGTCCAACATGTTTCGGCGTCCCATCGGCCTTGTTCACGGACAGGAAGCGACAGCAAAGTGCTTCCATGCAGGCATTTTATGTAATCTAGAAACACGTGACTGTAAGGTGCCTCCAAATCCCACAGTGCACCACAAAAAGTAAATAAGTTCTTTATTCAACAGACAGTGCTTCTTTTGTTGAAAAGTTCTTCAATTCATTCAGAATTGTGGTGCATTAAATAGTTTGTCTAAAGGGAAACAGTCACGGACACACATTATTTAAAACATGATGTTGTTGTTTTTGTACCTTGAACAAACAGCTTCCTTCAAGAACGATTGTTGGGGATGTGAAACCCCAGCAAATCCCTTCCAATGCTGACTGCAATTTCGCTAAGTAGCCTCTCCTTGGTAGGTTTCGCTGCAGCAAGTGGGTCATGCTCCCTTATGCAATCAAGCAGAAAACACCTCCGAGCAGGGAGCCTCCAACCCTTCAGGGCGGCCTCTGGACGGGCACGGAGAAGCCCGTTGAATTTGAGCAACAAAGCAACAGGTAAAGAGGCCCATTTCAAGACGGAAGCTTTTTACTTCAAAGTAATGCCACATACATGCTTCCTTGGTCCAACATGTTTCGGCGTCCCATCGGCCTTGTTCACGGACAGGAAGCGACAGCAAAGTGCTTCCATGCAGGCATTTTAAGTAATCTAGAAACACGTGACTGTAAGGTGCCTCCAAATCCCACAATGTAGTGGGAAGGTCCCACAGGTTCGGGTGTAGATATGTAGACACCGTAGACCACATTAGGTACTTGTAGAAGATGTTTATTATGCAGAAGTCATAGTCAAGATAACAGCCCCATCAGGAGCAGCCTACTGGCCGCTCAGCCCATCCTTAACTGTAGCTCTGATGCTTCCAACATTCCACCCACACTAGGATTCTAATAAGAATACACACACTGGGCTGAGCAGCTGGATACAAGTACATACATATCATATGAGAATACTACACACAGTGCACCACAAAAAGTAAATAAGTTCTTTATTCAAAAGACAGTGCTTCTTTATTTGAAAAGTTCTTCAATTCATTTAGAATTGTGGTGCATTAAATAGTTTGTCCAAAGGGGAACAGGCACGGACACACATTATTTAAAACATGATGTTGTTGTTTTTGTACCTTGAACAAACACCTTCCTTCAAGAACGATTGTTGGGGATGTGAGACACCAGCAAATCCCTTCCAATGCGGACTGCGATTTCGCTAAGTAGCCTCTCCTTGCTAGGTTTCGCTGCAGCAAGTGGGTCATGCTCCCTTAATCAATCAAGCAGAAAACACCTCCAAGCACGGAGCCTCCAACCCTTCAGGGCGGCCTCTGGACGGGAACGGAGAAGCCCGTTGAATTCGAGCAACAAAGCAACAGGTAAAGAGGCCCATTTCAAGACGGAAGCTTTTTACTTCAAAGTAATGCCACATACATGCTTCCTTGGTCCAACATGTTTGGGCGTTCTATCGGCCTTGTTCACGGACAGGAAGCGACAGCAAAGTGCTTCCATGCAGGCATTTTAAGTAATCTAGAAACACGTGACTGTAAGGTGCCTCCAAATCCCACAGTGCACCACAAAAAGTAAATAAGTTCTTTATTCAAAAGACAGTGCTTCTTTTGTTGAAAAGTTCTTCAATTCATTCAGAATTGTGGTGCATTAAATAGTTTGTCCAAAGGGGAACAGTCACGGACACACATTATTTAAAACATGATGTTGTTGTTTTTGTACCTTGAACAAACAGCTTCCTTCAAGAACGATTGTTGGGGATGTGAGACACCAGCAAATCCCTTCCAATGCGGACTGCGATTTCGCTAAGTAGCCTCTCCTTGCTAGGTTTCGCTGCAGCAAGTGGGTGATGCTCCCTTAATCAATCAAGCAGAAAACACCTCCGAGCAGGGAGCCTCCAACCCTTCAGGGCGGCCTCTGGACGGGCACGGAGAAGCCCGTTGAATTCGAGCAACGAAGCAACAGGTAAAGAGGCCCATTTCAAGATGGAAGCTTTTTATTTCAAAGTAATGCCACATACATGCTTACTTGGTCCAACATATTCTGCGTCCCATCGGCCTTGTTCACGGACAGGAAGCGACAGCAAAGTGCTTCCATGCAGGCATTTTATGTAATCTAGAAACACGTGACTGTAAGGTGCCTCCAAATCCCACAGTGCACCACAAAAAGTAAATAAGTTCTTTATTCAAAAGACAGTGCTTCTTTTGTTGAAAAGTTCTTCAATTCATTCAGAATTGTGGTGCATTAAATAGTTTGTCCAAAGGGAAACAGTCACGGACACACATTATTTAAAACACGATGTTTTTGTTTTTGTACCTTGAACAAACAGCTTCCTTCAAGAACGATTGTTGGGGATGTGAAACCCCAGCAAATCCCTTCCAATGCTGACTGCAATTTCGCTAAGTAGCCTCTCCTTGGTAGGTTTCGCTGCAGCAAGTGGGCCATGCTCCCTTATGCAATCAAGCAGAAAACACCTCCAAGCAGGGAGCCTCCAACCCTTCAGGGCGGCCTCTGGACGGGCACGGAGAAGCCCGTTAAATTCGAGCAACAAAGCAACAGGTAAAGAGGCCCATTTTAAGCTGGAAGCTTGCTATTTCAAAGTATTGCCACATACATGCTTCCTTGGTCCAACATGTTTGGGTGTCCCATCGGCCTTGTTCACGGACAGGAAGCGACGGCAAAGTGCTTCCATGCAGGCATTTTCAGTAATCTAGAAACACTTGATGTAAGGTGCCTCCAAATCCCACAGTGCACCACAAAAAGTAAATAAGTTCTTTATTCAAAAGACAGTGCTTCTTTTGTTGAAAAGTTCTTAAATTCATTCAGAATTGTGGTGCATTAAATAGTTTGTCCAAAGGAGAACAGTCACGGACACACATTATTTAAAACATGATGTTGTTGGTGTGCGGGTGAGAGAACTGAACCTTGGGGAACACCTCTGATTATAGGGTGTAGGTCAGACGTGATGTTTCCGATTTTTATTCTTTGAGAGTGGTTTTCCAAGAAGGAGGTGAACCATTGTGAGCCCACCCCTTCTGCTCCTACCCTTTCTTAGAGTACGTTGATGAGTAGTTTGTGGTCGACCGTGTCAAAGGCGGCCGAAACGTCCAGGAGTATGAGTAGACAGCAGCGGTCCTTGTCCAGTGATTTGTGAACGTCGTCAATGACATTTAAGATGGCAGCCGCTGCTGTATCCTTTTCTAAAGCCCGATTGGTGAGGGTCGAGGTAGTCGTTGTTGTCCATGTGATGGGTGAGTTGACGGAGTATACATTTTTCTAGTAGTTTTGCTAGGAATGGGAAATTGGAAACAGGCCTGAAGTTGTTGAGATCATTAGGGTCAGCACCTGCTTTTTCTAGTAATGGTGTTACCTGACCGATTTTGAGGCAGTCAGGCATGATTCCTGTTTCCAGGGAGCTATTTATAATCTCTGTCCAGAGAGGGGCTAGGGAGTGTTTACGTTTTTTTGCCAGTTAGGCAGAGAGGGGGTCCTCAAAGTGTGATGAGGGCTTGGATCTGGTAGTTAGTTCAATTGTTTCAGTTTCAGTGATAAGTTCGAAGGTTAGCCAGTTGTTGGTGGATTGCCTGGGTGTGTTCATGTCTTCTTTGTTAAGTAGCGGGTCTTCATTTGGGAGACGGGAGTGGTCCTTAAGTGAGATCTCAATCTTTAACATTTTTTCATTGAATAAATTGGCAAATTTGTTACATAGGTCTTAGGAGGCCTGAATTGCAGAAGGTGATGGTTTGGATGTTTGCTGTCTGATGATATTGAAGAGTTCTTTGGGGCGGTTTTTAGCAGTATTATGTGTATCGCAGAAGAAGGTGGATTTTTCATGTACGATATGCTTATTATATTTCCTATGTTCCTTTTTGAGTAGCTCAAGGTGGGTTGTCGAAAGGTTGTTGCGCCAAAGTCTTTCTGCCGCTCTTAGTTGCCTTCTT
Organism: Lissotriton helveticus; assembly: GCF_964261635.1. NCBI lineage: Eukaryota > Metazoa > Chordata > Amphibia > Caudata > Salamandridae > Lissotriton > Lissotriton helveticus. The sequence goes on from NC_136070.1 coordinate 1,252,624,181, forward strand.
TCCAGGTTTAGGTCAGTGTTGAACCACGATCTCGATGGGAGGGTCTTGTTTTTTTTCTGTTTCAGGGGGGCTATTTTGTCCAGCATGTCGATCAGAGCCGCATTGTATTGTGAGGTAAGTTCTGTTGTGGACCTGTCTCCTGTGTTGGAGGGGAAGAGTGTACTTAGTCTTTCTTTTAGTTCTTCGATGGCGATCTGTCCCAGGTTTCTCGTCCAGTGAAAGTGAGCAAGGCGGTCCAAGTGTCTTTTGATTGATATGGAAGAGGATGCGATGGTGGTCTGACCAGTCCACAGGGAGGGTACGGTCGATGGTGATTGCATCTTCGTGAGCTATGATAGCATCCAGGAATGAGCCTTTGTTGTGTGTTTGTTTGGTGCAGTGTTGGGTCAAATTGTTATTGTGAAGGAGCTCATTTAAAGTTTGTATCAGAGGGTTGTTAGTCTCATTCCAGTGATGGTTTAGGTCTCCTAGGATTAGGCTGTTAGCTTTTGAGAGTGAGCAGTGTGAGATCAGGTCAGCCAGCTGTTCACCAAATACGGAGGTGTTGCCTGGTGGGCGGTAGATGAAGTTACAGTGAAGCATTTTGTCGTCTGACATTTTAATGGTGGCAGTTAGGTATTCCATTGTGTGGTATTTGAAGGAATCAGTTTCTGTTACAGAGATGTTCCTTTTATGTGTGATTGCGGGTCCCCCCCCCCCCGCTCGCTGTTTTTTTCTGTCCTTGTTGATGATAGAGAACCCCGGGGGTACGAGCATATCAAAGATGGGGGGTGAGGATTTGTTCAACTATGTTTCTGTGATGAACGTAATGTCTTTGTCGTGTGTTAGGATGGTTTCTGCCGGTTCAGTTGTGTGTTTGTTCACAGATCTGCAGTTTATGAGCATGCAGTTAGCCATCCTCTTGTTGTTGAGTTCCTTATTTGGGGGAGCCATAGGAATATTAGTGAGGTGCACTGGAGGTCTCGCTGTTTTCGGAGAGGTAAGTTCTCTACCAAATCCAGTGATTACTTGGATCGCAGAGCTGGGGGCGACCATTGGAGCTGCTTTATAGGATTCAGCGAGATCCCGCGCCTCTTGCATGGACATTACAGCGCTCTTCCTTTTGGGTCTATGTGGCTGGTTTCTAAGGGGGGTTGTCTTCCATCTGAGTCGTTGAGTTTTGTGGTGGTATCTGTGTTTATTAGGACTGCTAGTGAGTGTGGGGGGTGGGCGTTGGGTTGTGGAGGTGTTGCGTTGGATAAGATTTTGTTAATACCCTGTATAACTATTTCTAGTTGGTATTCTAGTTGTTCCAATCTTTGGGTTGTATTCATGGGGGGAGGGGTGGGGGAGTTTGGTCTCTGTGTGATCAGAGCCAGGCCATTTATGGCTGGGGGGAGCTTGGTTGTGTTCGAGAATGATAGTATATCTGTGTGGGTGCAGCTCCCTGTGCTTCTAGTATCTGTGGTTTATGGGGGAAATCACTGGGGTAGGTTGTGATAGAGTGTTTCGGAGATTGTGCGGCGAGTTCACTGGGTTTAGTGCAGGAGGGGAGTTTGGGGCTGTTATCTGCGGGTCAGTTTCATTGGTTGCTAGTTGGGGTATTGGGAGAGGGGGACACTGGAGAAGGGCTGTAGTGTATCATCTTGGATGAGCCTTGTGTTGGGTGTGTCTAAAAGGGATCATTTGCACGGGTTGGGGGGGAGTTGAAGGGGATGGTGGGGCTGGGGGAGATAGTTTGGAGGTTTGGGACTGAGTGGATAGATTGATTTGATGGTTTTCTCTGGATTCATGGCTCGAGGATAGGGTTCCACAGCAAAGGCTGTGGATCCCCTTTCTGCCCCTCTTTCAGAGGCCCTTTTGTTTCTTCCCTCTTTGGCGCAGCTGGGCGCTGCTCTGGGCACTATCAGGGGCTATCTCTCTGCCATTTCCGCCTTCTTAAGGCTTCCAGATCAACCTTCACTTTTCAAGTCCACTGTTATAAATAGATTCTTGAAAGGCATCACACACATGCTACCTCCTGTCCCCTTTGTGATGCCTCAGTGGGACTTGAATTTTGTTCTAACTTATCTGATGTGCGTTCCCTTTGAGCCACTTCATAATTGCCCTCTTCTTCTTCTTACAGTAAAGACTGCTTTCTTGGTTGCCATCACCTCTGCCAGAAGAGTGAGTGAGTTCCAGGCTCTTTCTTCTAAGCCTTCTTTTCTCTCTGTCCATCTGGACAAAGTTGTTCTAAGGACTCGTCCTTCTTTTCTGCCAAAAGTTGTGACTGCCTTTCACATCGGGCAGACCATCACCATGTCCACTTTCTTTCCCCCTCCGCATCCCTCGAAAGAGGAGGAGAGGCTCCATCGTCTGGACCCAAAACGTGCGCTCTGATTCTACCTGAGTCGCACACAACGGTTCCGGGTGGATGAACAGCTCTTTGTTGGCTATGTGGGCACCAAGAAGGGTCAGGTTGTGCACAAGCGGACCATCTCTCGGTGGGTTTTGTTGTGCATAAAGGTTTGCTATTCCTTGGCTAAAAAGGAGCCTCCAGTGGGGCTCCACGCCCACTCTACCATGGTGACGGCAGCCACTACTTCTCTGGGACGAAGAGTTCCCTTGCAGAACATCTGTCAGGCAGCTACGTGGGCCACGTTGCACACGTGTAGAAAGCACTACTGCCTGGACAGCCAAGTCAAGACAGACAGCTTCTTTGGCCATTCTGTTATCAAGGACTTCCTGGTGTGATCTTAGTTCGCAGACCCACATCCGGGGTTGGTATTGCTGGGGTACCTATTCTAAGGTAAGGAAGTGGCCCCCTCCTGGGCCACTTCTGGCCCTGGAGACCCCAGCCCCCTGGGCCGGCCCTTTGTGTTTGGGACTGTGGAGGGAGCCCTGATGACCCCATGGTCCTGCCGGCCCTCCGCCTCCTGCGGGAGCCAGCAATGCTTTTGAGCAAGGGGAGCTGCTGACATGCAGCTCCCCTTGCTCAAAAACAATTCTGCTTTGCTTCCTTGCGCTTCAAGGAAGCAAAGCAGCATTCACCATGGCAGGGCGGGAGCCGCACTCCCGCCCTGCCATAGCAAACAGCGGTATCTCAGGATTGGGGACCCCGGGACACTGCAGGAGCCAGTCCTGGGGCTGGTGGTCCCCAGGGCCATCAAGGGCTCCAGGAGGGGGGCCGCGCAACCCCCCCTCCCAACTTTTAAAGCCCTGGGGAGATGGTGGTGCCCGGGGCTTGGGGGTCCATAACGGACCCCGGCATTTAAATAAAGATTGCACGGGGGACGTGGTGGTCCCTGGGGCTTGTGGGTGGCTCTACCCCCCCCCCCACACTTTTTCTTTTTTTAAAGAAACACAGCACCGGGGACCCCGTGCCCCCCGCATACAATTGATAAAGCCCCCGGGGAGGTGGCGGTCCCCGGGGCTGCAGGAGCCCCCACAGGCTCCTGCTATTATATTTTTGACCATGCCCCTGGGAACTGGCCCACCCAAGGGAGGGAGCCCGTGCTTCACTTTTAAAAAAAATTCTGTGGGATTCGCGACTCCAACGCAAACTCCCCCGAAATTATTTTTAAAAAACGCTTTTTTTTAACTTGGGGGTCCTTGTGGGACCCCCTGAACAGGCCTAGGGGGTCAGAGTGTTTCTACCCTTGCTCCTTTACTTTTTTTTTAACCTCTTTTTCTCAGTTTTCTTGTGACTCGCTTCTATCGAGTCACAAGATGGCTGCCAACACTTCCTGGTTTGAAGTGTTAGCAGCCAATCAGAGTGAAGCTTGTGCCCGGGATGGTTAGCAAAACCTCCTCGGTGCTCAGATATATAAGTTTTTTCTTTCTTTAATTTCTCAGCAACTACTGAATGGATTTACACCATTTAACAAAAAGGACTCTTTCTGAACCAAGGGCTACCTTTTTGCCGAATTTGGTGTAATTCCGTTCAGCAGTTCGGGCTGTAGCTTTGTCTAAAGTTTCCTATGAAAATTAACATGGGGAAAACGCATTTTGGGACCCCCCTTTTCTCTCGGGCCCCTGCTTGATGAATCACCCTGAAACTGTCCAGACAGGAGCTGACCGGAGCGGGCCACTAGTTTTAAAAATGTTGCTGCCGTGAGGCGCTTGGACGCCTCAGGGCAGCAATTCGCGCTCTATAAAACACATTTTAATTTCATTTCATTTCAAAGATTCTTCAAACGATGCCAAAGGTATTGGCAAACAAAAAACACTTTTTGAATAGAAACGAAGTCCTAACTAGAACTACCTACTGGCAACTGTCAGTAGGATATATATATATATATATATATATATATATATATATATATATATATATATATTTGTTCATAATCTTTTATTCGGTTACCACTTGTTTTGCAACCATAAAAAGTACATGGAAATGACAATAAATTAAAAAGAAAATTCCAACAAAAAATACAGCAGAAAAATAAAACTACCCATTACATAACAAATCTAAAGTAAAATATGTGGACATAAAAAGGATTAACCAAGAACATGACGAATCTTGATACAAGCTTTTAAAAAGGTAGCTATGCACTTTGCAGAATATTCTGAGTCCAGGAGCTGTAGAGACAAAAATGCTGGATAGCACGACCTTAGGCCAATTAAACGAAGAAGTGGTAAAATCCAAGTCTTTCGAGGTAACTTATAGAATTTACAAAAAAAGATAATGTGGATTGTTGACTGGGAGGATAGACCAACACACGGACAATTCATGATGGCATTCGACCAGCACTGTGTTTGGGGAAAGGAAACTAAGCGGAAAAAAAGAATAAAAACGAAATCTTGTCAGGAGATATTTCTCATGGTTGGACAAATAAAACGATAAGTACGGTTGCATGCCTTTGACAGACTGAACTGTACAGATTTGAGAATTGGAGGGTTTTAAAATCTCTGTTGAGCCACGAAGTTCTCTTAGGTGACCCATACACATCCTCTTTAGCTCTTTTCTCGAGATATCCTCCATGCTAGGTGGGTCCTCAAAGAAGGAGCTGCGACCAAGGTCTTTAAAGAAATTTCCCACATAGGCTAGCCATGGAATCCTTTTCCAGTTTATTAAATCCATACAGTCCATGATCAGGGAGCGTGTTAGATGGCACTCATCTTTTGTCCATATACGGTGCCATAAAAGAATTGGTTGGGTACGAATGGTATCAATGACATAATCCATGCCTAACTCATTATGGGATGCATATGTCGGGGCGCTTTGTGGAAGCGCCAGCAAATACTTGACAAACCCGTTCTCGATCGTCTGGATTGGATCGATTGGACCATATCCCCAAACTCCCGCGCCATATGCAGCTACGCTGTGGCACTTTGCGTAGTAGATCTTAAGCAGTTCCGTAGGAGCTGGTTTACCAAGTTTCCTGGAAAAGGAGACCAGGGCCGTTGTTGCTCGCTGGAAGAGAAGTTTTCTGCTAGCCGTGGCCTGTCGCCAGCTTAAGGTGTCATCCACCAGTATGCCTAGGTACGGGTAAACAAATGTTTTTTCCAGCCTTGTTTTTTCAACAAAAATTGGTTTAGGGTTCTTGACCCTAGGGCCAATATGCATAATAAAAGTCTTTTTTATGTTGACTTTTAGGCCGAGAGAGCCCATAAAAGAAAAGTATTTATTAAGTTGTTTTTGAAGTTGATTCAGCGTTTTAGCAAGGATGACCGAGTCATCTGCATATAGCAGTGTTGGTATTGGGCGGTGGCTCCTGGCTCCCTTCTAGCATGGCCGCTTCAAGGCCGTTGGTATAAAGGTTGAACAAGAAGGGAGCCAGTACGCATCCCTGTCTGACCCCTTTTCTGATGGAAAAAGATGGGGAAAGATCGCCATTAACCCCAAATCTGACACACGCCGTTGCATCGGAGTACAGTTCTCGAAGGAAAACAATGAGGGCTGGTTCCACCCCCAGATCCCTAAGGATTGCCCAGAGTTTGGAGTGCAGGACGCAGTCAAAAGCTGCGCTGAGGTCTACGTACACGAGGAAGATGTTACCCCCTTTGGCTCCCGCATACTTCCCAATCAAAAGGGCAAGATTCAAGGCCTGCTCCACAGTCCCAAGACCCTTCCGGAAACCGTATTGCAGGTCGGTCATGATGTTATTGGTTTGGGCCCAGGCTTGAAGTCGGTCCAATACCACCCGACCCGCAACTTTACCCATGGAATCCAGGAGGGAGATGGGCCTGTAGCAGGCGGGATCGTTACGATTGCCCTTTTTGAAGATAGGCAGCAGAATGGATGTCGACCATGATTCTATCAGCCCAATTGTTGTTGCTGCCGCCAAAACCTGGGTAAGGAGTGGAGACCACAGTTCAAAGTGATGCAGAAAAAAGTCCAGCGGGACGCCATCGGGCCCAGGTGCCTTGCCGGATTTTGATGCTTTAAGGGCTTTGGTGACCTCCGCGTGATTAAAGTAGATGTTAATCGGATAACTACTACTCCCCAGCTTGCTTCCCTCACACCGGTCTTCACCAGAAGGGTCAAGTTGACAGTTCCCAAAGATATATAACTATAACACCCCTAAAACTTATAGTTTTTTGAGTGAATTTTAAAGGTTTTTTAAATGCTAATTCCTAACTATATAAGGCCTGAAACCTATGTTTTTTTCAGTGAATTTCAAAGTTTTTTTAAATGCTATACTTTTGTCATAAGTAAGACTGTTAGCGCTCTAGTTGTTCTTTAGAACACTCTGGGACATTCTGTCATTGGGCTATACTTGGGCTACATCTGGGTGATATTTGGGCTACATTTGGGCTCTTTTGTCTCTGGTGGCCATCTTGGGAGACTGCATGTCAGAATTTTTTAATGAAATAGAAGAGGATTTGAGAAGTCACTCAAAATGTGCCCTAATTTGTCTTTCTGCAGCACTAATCATACTTTCTATGGCAAAATATACCCCTCATTGTGTTCCTTTTTGAATTAAATGTTTTAAGAGTTACCACTTTATTCCAATCAAGATGGCTTCAGGTGTGCCATACCTTTGTAATAAGTAGGACTGTTAGCGCTCTAGTTGTTCTTCAGAACACTCTGGGACATTCTGTCATTGGGCTATACTTGGGCTACATCTGGGTGATATTTGGGCTACATTTCGGCTCTTTTGTCTCTGGTGGCCATCTTGCGAGACTGCATGTCTGAATTTGAACACTCCAGGAGGCTGCAGTAGAACACAAAGGAATCAACTGACAGTCTCTGTCCTTGTTGTATGTACATGTTTTACTGAGAATGTCAGACTTCATTCTCACATGACTGAGAAAGATAATGTGAATTTACAGAAAATATGCTTTCAGTTTAGCTTATAGATCCCCTTCCAAACCACTGTGGGAAAAGCATGAGATAATAGTTTTCTTTCAAACATGATTCATTATATCCCAGCAGAAGGCTTTTTTACATGGTAAAATCACCTTAGAACTCACCACAGTTCCTAAAATGAGTATGGTGCCATCAACAAATGATTTATAATGTAACTATTAACTACAATGCTTTTTAATGAGGTGCTATCATGTATATTGGTCCCTATTAACTACAATGCTTTTTAATGAGGTGCTATCATGTATATTGGTCCCAAGATGGCTGCCAACACTTCTTGGATGTAGTGCTGACAAGCCAATCAAATCTCACGATGAGATGTGTGGATAGGCTCCACCCAGATATATATGTGCTTTTGAAGTTAATTTTCATAAAAACCACTGGAGCAATTTTCACCAAATATAGAAAAGGCACTTCTGCGTACCAGTCCCTACAATTTTGCAAAGTTTGGTGTAATTCCATTCAGCAGTTCGGGCTGTAGCCTTGTCTATTCGTCCTATGGAAATTAACATGGGGAAAACACGTTTTGGGACCCCCCTTTTTTCTCGGCCCCCGCATGACGAATCCCCCTGAAACTTCCAGGAAAGAAGCGGAGCAGAGCTGGCCTAAATTTTGGAAAATTACACGCAAATTCCTCAACCGGCGCCAAAGTTATTCCCAATAGAATGTTGCGGATTTCCTATGGTAGCTAGGTCCTAACTATATATACCTACTGGCTACCGCCAGTAAGTAATATATATATGTATATATATATATATACATATATATATATATATATATATATATATATATATATATATATATATATATATATATATATATATATATATATATATATATATATATATATATATATATATATATATATATATAATATATATGTATATGTATATGTAACTCAAAACAGGTGGACTCACAAAAGAACAAAAATATATTACCACTACAATTTTTTGACTTCCGCCTTTCTCAGGCAGTGCAAAATTGATCTACCTGAGGAAAGGGGAAACTGGTATGTTGTACCGAATATATATTTTTGTTCTTTGGTGAGTCTATCTGTTTTGAGTTACTACTTCTTTGGATATTACATTTCTTAGTGACTCATTGTATCCTTTTAGATTCGTCCTTTTAGATTCGTATGTGTGCCCTGGCTAGCTGTTGTTTTAATTTGATCATTCAAGTGTGTGTGTGCGTGCATGTGGGTGGGTGTGTTCGTGTACATACACACACACAAATTCACCAACAAATATTTATTTACACTTATCATGGCTTTACATACCTTGTGTGTTAAATGTTATGTTGTAAAGGCAGTATGGTAAAGGTTGCTTCTCGATTTTGTTTATGTGCACAAAATTTAAGCTTTCTTCTGTAACAAATACTGTTATCTCACATTGCAGAAACACCTGAATGAGATCTTGACAAACATTCAAGTGAGGCTTGTGAAGTGGTTAGAGCCAGGGTAAGCATGTCTTTTAAACATGATTTTCTTAATAATGTGAAACTAATCTAACTGGACAGTTTTATTTACGTATGAAAAAACGATGTACAGTGTTAAAAACTCCAAGCCACCATGTTTGTGTGAGCGAATAGTTCTAAACATTGTATTTCTTGATTTGCAATAAAATGTTTCAGAATTGATTTGCTATTTTGTGTGATGCAACCTTTATTTACTCATTTTTTTTATGTTTTCTATGCTTTACACGACACAACAACAAAGTAACTAAAGTAAAAACAAGCGTTGGCAACACAAATATATTTTGCATTTGGAACCTATTGGCTCTGGTAATGGTTTTAAGCCAGGCTGCACAGCATTCTGGATGCTGTGTGGGGCATGGCAAAAGAAGTTTTTTTTAAAGTGTTTGATTTAACCGTTTGCCCCATTTTGTAGGCGTGCGCAGCATGCATGCTTGTGCCTACAAATTACTGACCCAAGTTGATTTGGGCACTGTTAGATTTGGGGGTCGCTAGTTGGCACAGGTAAGTACTTGTGACAAATAGGGACCCTTGCCTATAGTCAGGGTAAGGGGGTACACTCCTAAAATAACCCCTGCTCACCCCCTTGGTAGCTTGGCATGAGCAGACAGGCTTATCTCAGAGGCAGTGTGTAAAGCATTTGTGACCACATACGGTAATCAAGTGACAACACTACAGATGGACACCACGCAGGTTTTATATCAAAAATAAGTATTCTTTATATAGATTTAACACAAGACCATAAACAACACAAATCCACAATACTGTACTTAAAATGGTAGTTTTAGCTTAGTTGTGTTCAGTTCTTAAAATGCGACACTTTACGTCAAGGTACCTTATGATGCTTTACGCTTCCACAACAAAAGTGTTGCAGCGATGGAAATGCGGCAAAGTTCCGTGCAAAGAAATAAAGACATGAAGATCTTCCAGATGCGGCACGCTTCTCCGATGTTGCGAGAAGTCTCGGCTCGATGCGTCACGCTCCCACAGCAAAAGTGTTGCAGCGATGGAAATGCGGCAAAGTTCCGGTGCAAAGAAATAAAGACGTGAAGATCTTCCAGATGCGGCACACTTCTCCGATGTTGCGAGAAGTCTCGGCTCGATGCGTCAGCTGCAGCGACGACACCCTTGTTCAGAGATGCGACGACGGCGGCTTTGGTGGCGACACTCTTCTCCCTCGATGCGAGACGCTTCCACTCGATGCGACAACTGCCGCGGCGACACCCTTGTTCAGAGATGCGACGACAGCCGCTCCGAAGGCGGCACGCTTCTCTGTGGATGCAAGGTGCTTTTCTCGATGCGGTGCAATGCATCAACTACAGCGGCGACATCCTTGTTCAGAAATGCGACGGCAGCGGCTGCGACGGTGACACACTTCTTCTTCGGTGTGAGATGCTTCTCTCGATGCGGTGCAATCTGTCAGCTACAGTGGCGACACCCTTGTTCAGAGATGCGACGGCACTGGCTGTGATGATGACACACTTCTTCCTCTTGAGTCGCGCTTCCAGCTCCTTGCGACACGCAGTCCCTCAGAAGGCCCACAGCAGCAGGCACTTCCCAAGGAACTCTGGGGAGCTGGGGGTTGAAGTCTGTTGTCCCTGAGACTTCAGCAGAAGGCAGCTCTGTTCCAAGCCCTTGGAGATACTTACAAGTTGATGAAAGTACACAAAGTCCCTTTCTCCTCCCTTTGGCAGTTAGGCAACCACTTGCAGGCCAATCCCCCAAGCAGCACTTCAGCTTAGGGATAGTCTATCCTCACTTTCTTCTGGTTCCTCTCCTCAGCAAAGGTTTCTTCTTGTTGTCCAAAAGTGATCTAATTTCTTGGGATCAGTGTCCCAATATTTATACCCCAAAATCCTTTGTCCTCTGAAGGCAGAGGGACCTTTGCCCACTCCAAACCAGTTCTGGAGCACTCTGTATACATGGCTCCTTCTTTCCTTTTACAGTGCAGGGCAGAAATATCAGACGCCCCACAGGAGGTGTAGCCAGCATTGTTGAGGGAAAGCAGAGCCCTGGAGCTCTTTGTTCATATGATTCCTTCGCTTCTTTCACAGTGTAGGGTAGAGACATCAGACGCACCACAGGGGGCGGAGCCAGCACTGTGGAGGCAGGCACAGTCATATTCAGGTCCCAGGTGCAACTCCTCCCTCCCATCGAAATGGAGATCTCTCTATTCACCACTGACCTGTCTCATTCAGTCTCCTGGAAACCCCCAGCCCTGTCACTCAAAAACACCAGACAAGGAATACACAACTTAGCAAAGGTTGGCTTGGATAATTAGACAAGAAAACACCTACTTTCTAAAAGTGGTATTTTCAAACACAAACCAACTGCACTAAAAGATGCATTTTATCATTCTGAGTCCAGGGATACAAAACTCGAATTTCTACCATGTTCTCTGAGGCAGTTAGGATCATAGGATGTAGTAGCCTTAGACATACTTTTACAGGCCGCTTCTGTGGGTAGCTCTGCCCATCTTTTTCTTTTTTAGGTGTTGTAGGTAAGTCGATAGCCTCTTGAAAAGACAATTGTCTCTTTGATGGTGGAGCCGGAAGCTTTATGAGGATGTGTCCAGTTTGAGGTTGAATCTGAATCTGCCTCTGTTTAACATCTAATTTCTCCTGTAATTTATGGAGAATTGGTTCGACCAGAATTGAGACCGTTTTTTTGGGGGGGATGTCAGCTTTGAAGACTTTAATTCGGCACTATTGTTTGAGTTTCAGCGCCGAAATTTTGGTTTGTGCCAAAGCAGAGGATGAAGTTCGTCTCGGTAGCAATAGGTGAGTAGGTACTGGGGCAGTCGATGCCAAAGGCTTAGACTTCAGCTGGTGCTTCAGAGCCAAGCGGCAAGGCTTCTGAACCAGTCATTCAGTGCCGGCCATGGGGCAGTGGTGGTGTGAAGGACTCTTGTTGTAAAGGTTTTGTGTGCCTTTTAAGGTGTTCAACACGGTGGTAAGGGGCAGCCGATACATTACTCACTGCTTTGACCTTCGGTATAGTCTCCGTCACATCAAAGTCTTAATCGTGTTTGGATCCCGAACTGTCTTTGACAGAGAAAACCTCTTCCTCAGCTACTGAAGCCTGTGGGTGGTGTTCTTCACCAATGTTTTTGTGGCTATAGAGGTCGCGATGGCCTAAGTGCTCCTCCGCTCCTCTGTGGTGTCAGGCAGGAAAGGAAGATGCCGGTCAGCCAACACACTAAAAGACTAGTAGAGCTACAGGGGGCGCCTCTTAAGTGCAATCTGGGTGCCGATCTAAATAAATCTGATACTGGCATCAGTGCATAGTTAATAAGACAAGGTGTTTGATACCAAACACCATTACTTTCAGTGAAGCCATTATGTAGCTGGGTAACTCATAATGACCAGTGCCCAGTAAATGTCCTCAAAATGGCTTCCTGAGCACTTGCAATGATTAGCCATGGCACTAAGTATCCCAGGAGCACACCTTTTCATGAAAATGGGCCCTTACATGTAATATAATGCACCCTTTCTTAGTGCTCTAAAGGCCTGTTATAGGGGTGGCTTAAAAAGAGTACATGCAGAGTACATTAGCATTGCACACAGGGAATGGGCAATTTCATGTTTTTAAAATTACTTGTACCATTTAACGAAATCTGCAATGGTTGTCTGCATGTAGTTTGCGCGTGTATCCCTTTGGGTGGCCAAATACATGCTGCAGCCCTTAGGCACCCTCTTGAGTACCTATGCATGGGTTCCAGGGGTACAATTTACCATGGTGCTAAAGTCCTTGCCAATTTTGCCACAATCAACGTGGGTGTAGTTTTAGGGAATGAGTACTGGCACTGGGCCCTGTTTAGCAGGGACCAACTACACTTCCAATCAAAAGGATCAGTGCCAGTGGGCAAAAAGTGGGGGGTGACAATGCCTAAAACAGGCACTTTTCTACACCTGTATTACACAAAGTTTTCATGGGGACGTTTGTTGAACAAAGTTTGTTTGGGGGATATCAGGGTGCAGTAGGAGTCATAAGCGCTACAGGTTTGTAGAAGTTTGATTATTTTGATATGTAAAGTATGGATGCACGGCTTGGTTACAGATGTATTATTGGCAAAAAAGTGGAGTCTAAACATGAATTAACAGAGGCTTATTACTTTAATTTGACAGCTTCCCCTGAGGAAGGGCACAAAGGAGGGCCGAAATGCATTGGGACACAATTCCATTCTGAGTTGCCAATCGTGAATTTTATGTATCTCACGTGATGCAGTAAAAGGCCCGGATGGGCATAATTGTATCATTTGAAAAAATTGGGATTTCCAGTTTTATCGTGAAACAAACAGAGAAAAAATGTTTAAATAATGATTACACAGAATAAACAAAGATTAAAGAAAGAAGAATCTTGGAACCAATGATTTTGGCAGTGCGAATGGAAATGGAGCGTCTTTACACAACATATGTTTGATGACTTTTCTATACCTGCCAGCCATGGCAGAGAAGAGCTACCACAGTCATTTTTTGACTGAGCTTTATCAAGTCTTTTGTTGATGATTTTTGAGACTTTGTTCTCTGATGTTATGGATGTCCGCCAGAAAGGCCGGTTTTAAGCCATGCAGCGTCTATCATCGACAGATGTCAGTGGCTAATCAACTTTTGGACTGTTTTTGGTGTCTTTGGTGAAAACACAATGCCAAGACATGCGAGAACTGCCGCTGCATGCACCCTAAGACTCTTAGGGAGTGGTCCATCAAGCTCCTCGTCTCCTGAAGTCATCACTGCAATGCTTCAGGTCTGGCTCACAAGGAAGGTTCCAAGATCGCGTGCAAATTCAGACCCGAAGATCATTGTCCTACTCCAAGTTGTCGGGGAAGTCTGGTAAATCCTACAAGAAGTCTAAGAGGTTTTTAACTTCGAAGCGCAAGCCTTCCGGCGAGTCTCAGGCTGTCAGCACTTGAGGCCTAGCTCTGCGGCGGAGCCTGGGCCCTGTCGTCTCTGTGCCTTCCTGCATTTCCGGGAGCAGGAGCAACCCCGCCCAACTTAATGAATGCCATAAGACCATGCACCTCATTGTTGTGTGGCCCGATCCCTCTGGAGCGCCCTCAGGCCCATTGGGTCTGGGATGGATCCCTTCTGGTCTTCCTCCGGTGGGTTCATGAAGGAGACTAGGAGTTAGGTCAGAGTAATTAGGATTACATGTAAGTAATTGGACCAGTATTCCCAATGATGGGTGCATGAATTATACACGTAAACATGACATTGATTCAGGTATGCTTTTCTTCGCAACTGGACCACTTTTGTGTAGTGAGTATAAATCTAAGTTGCCATTTGGCTTTGTTTCTTATTTTTACAAAGACTTTAAAGTGCATGTAACAGATATGAAGTGGGGGGTCAAACTAAATTATACGAGAACGTGGTTGTGCTAGATTAGAAACGGTTAACAAGCTACTGTGCATCTGGATATAAAAACTAACATTCAGGAAATTAACTGTGAAAGAGATCTGTGTGTCTTATGCTGTATAGTATATTCAAGACTCTTAAGTCTTACTTCACCTATCTTGTATTTGCAGGTACCCAGAAGGATATGCTGCCAATCAAGTATCACAACAGCACGAGGATGATATTCTTGGCTGTCTGAATGTAGCCTTTGGCTTACTGACTAAATTAATGGGACACTCACCTAATACGTTTATGTATGTGATCCACGCCTTGAACATATTAAAGTGTTTTTCCTACACTGAGAAGCTTCTGAAAGACAAACAGGTACATTTCTATATAAATACTGCACAGCAATTCGTTTTCTGACATTTGTTTGATAAAGGAGACTATGATATGAAGATAAAACTGCTCTTGCCATAATTATATATATCTGGGGATTGCAATTCCATATGATCTAGGTTACCCATGCCCACCCATTTCTTACATCAAACTATTTTCCCAGATGCCAAAGTGGATACAGAAAATTCAATAGCAGTGTGGAGTCTCTGGCATTAGGTGGGATTGTTCTATGACAGTAATTGTGTTGCAAGACACACCTTGGATCAGATATAAACCACTAAATTCCCTATAAGGAATGTGTGTGTAGCCCCATGTGGCTGGTACGATCATCAGGTGATGTCCGTTGTAGTGTCTCTGCCTAAGTGGAATAATCCCCCTACCGGACCTATTTGTTTTCAAGAAACTGGGCTCGGGCTAACCATACAGCTGTCTGAGAGAATTTACACTCCTCACCCGTTCTGATGGAAGATATAGAAGCCTATGACATGACATCACGAGCTGACTGAAGGTGGCCAGTAATGATCATGCTCCCCTCCATAGAATTAGAGCACATAGGTGCCATGAGGCCAATAAATGGTTCATGGACGACCTGAAAAGTGCCTAACTTAACCTCCAGCAAGCAGAAAGGAAATTGCGGCCTAGGTACTCACCTGTCCTGAAAAGTAAGCTTTTTCAACGGCAGAATCATGAATGCCTCTAATAAATCTAAAGAGATATTCAAGATTGTCTGTGATCTCTCTAACTCAGACCAAGGTACTCTGCCGGTTTTTACCTTATCAAGATTTGTGCGATTCTCTCAATGCCTTCTTTGTGAACAAGATTAAGGCTATTAAGAATATTATTTCCCCCTTCCCACCTTTTAATAATCCATCAGTAGAAGTGGTGAATAGTCAAACGCTTACCTGCTTCCCAAACTTAATGCAAGAGGACCTAGTCCACCTATTGACAAAAGTAAAGGTGGGTACACCAATTGTTATCTGCCCCCCAAAGGTCCTAAAAGCAGTATGTACTCGGTTTCCTGACCTTATATTGTCATTTCTTAATCAATCTATTAACTTGGGGGTGGTCCCTAGGTCCTTTAAAAATGCGATAATCGCACCAATCATAAAGAAAGTTGGAGCCGATCCGACTGATTTGAACATTTATTTTGCAAATTCACTTGAGGCCTTCATAGCCCACCATCTGTGTCTATTTATTGAAGAGTCAGGATTCTTGGTACCACCACAAGCAAGATTTCGACCGGCACACTCCAGAGAATCAGTGATCATGTCTGTAGTCGATGACATGCATAAGGATGTTGACAATGGCAACACTCAAGTCTTGGTATTATTGGACTTGTCAGCGGCCTATGACACGGTCGACCATATCATTTTGGCTGACCGGGTTAGGGCCGCAGGTTTCCGGTACTCAGCACTGAACTGGCTTATCTCTTTTCTGAGGGATAGATCCCAATCAGTCAGGCTTCTCTTCTACAGAGGTGCAACTGAATTTTGGGGTTCCTCAAGGCTCTTCGTTGTCCCCCCACCCTATCAACATCTATATTCGCCCCCTGATTAGTGCCCTCAAAAATAAAGAAATCAACATTTTTAACTATGTGGATGACATGCAACTGCTATTCACGTTTAATTACAGCCCCACATCTCAACAGCTATTTCAGGATACTTTGTTGTTCATCCAAGATTGGATGAACAGCAGTCACCTGAAGTTGAATCCTGATAAAACAGAGATAATTATTACAAAAAGTTAGATGAATTATTGGTACCCATCGTTCTGGCATTACGATTTGGGCTGTCCTCCAGCACCCAAAAAGGGGGTAAAAAGCTTGGTTGTTATAATCGATAAGGAACTCTCCTTCAAATAGCAGGTAGGAGCAGTGACTTCAGCAAGCTTCTACCATCTACGATGCATAAAAAATATTTTAAAAATCCTTACTAGGTGCGCCCTGATCCAAGTAATCATAGCTCTAGTTATGTCTAGAATTGATTACGCCAATTCGATTTACCTGGGTCTTCCCAAAATCCTCCTGCGCAGAATCCAGCTAATTCAAAACCAGGCTGCTCGACTGATATACACTCTGCCGAAACAAAGCCACCGCTCCCAGGCAACTATGGACCTTTATTGGCTGTCAGTCATACAGAGATTGATGTTTAAAGCTTGTATGGTTTTTAAGTCCCTTTACCTGAATTACCACACATTTGTGAAGTCCCGAAACATAAAATAATGCCCTACTAGGGCACTAAGATCTAGCCACCTTCACTTTGTTGCGATTTTCCCTTGGAAAAAACAAAGGATCGGAGGGTGTAGATTTTCCATTATCAACCCTCGAGTATGGAATAGCCTGCCTTTTGGACCTTAGGTCCAATTCTAATCTTGTTACATTTAGGAAATGTCTGAAAATGTGGCTTTTTAGACAGGCTTACCATTAAGTGGGGGTGAAGTTTGATAAGTTACCTAGCACCAAGACCATCTGGTGTACGTGCGCTCTATAAATGGACAGTAACATAACATAACAGCAAGAATCCATTGGAAGAGATGAAGTGGATACAAAATGGGACACAACCACCACTCTAGTCATCTATTCAAAATAAGTGAATAGAGGGGGCGTAGCTAGCAGGCGAGCATGGCGGCAGCGTGAAGAGGGAGCTCCCCACGGCATACCGGCCTTAGATAAAATCCAATAAAAAAATCCGACACACCACCCACCCGAAGTAGCGGAACCGACTCGGGGACCCAGGCGGCATCACTAGATCCGATTCCGGCGAACATCGTGAGCCGGATACTGATACATCCCGCGCTGGCATCATTGGGCCTGTGGCTGCGCAGAAGCACCGGCCTTGCGTACCTGCTGCACCCCGGCGGAAGTGTACTCTGGCCGGCCTGACCTTGGTGGCGACAGCCGCTCCCCCGGCAGGAGCGAGGCGGAAGACAAACCGCCGCGAAAAGTGAAGGTGGGAATCCCTGAGGACCCGGCGGCACGAGAGTGGAAGCGACCGCCGGAGGATGCGAGACAGAGCTGCAGACCCACGGAGATAACTAATTGGTGCGAGTCTCCGGGAGACAGGCAGCACCTTAGGTTACCGTGGGACGCCATATTGAAGGGGCAAAAGAATCAGCGCGAGTGACTTGAGAAAGGAACCGGCGATCCGGGAGTGAAAAGGCACCCCCTCGCTGAGGCAGCAGAAACCGAGACCACACACGAGGCTGTCGGCGTAACCAGTAAGTGCTCTGGAACATTGTATATCGACCTGACGCATAGGGAGAGGCGCATGGGGAACCATTCAGGGTGCTTACCACACCCGGAGGCGGAGTGACAGGAGAGACCCCGGTGAACAACGCTCTGGTCGAGCCCCGGGCTGAATCCCACCATCTTCCCCGAGAACGGCGGTGGCGCAGAACCGGCACTGGGTTACTTCATCCGGCGCAGTGGGTGGAACGGGGGGTTAGTCACCACGGGAACCACCAGCAGGTGAACTACGCGGCAAGCCAACTACTCCCCGTGCACAATCGACCAGCCTACTGACCTGGACTGCGCCATAACGCTTATTTACACTGGTAGCCGGTGCAGAAAAGCTGCCAGCGGACATCAGCCTCGCCAGTGTGGAATCCACCCAGGGTCGGAAAAACGACAGAACATAGGCAGATTCACGATCCCCCCTGACCCACACGTCAGGTGCCCAGCCTATCGCCGCACGGGAACCGCGGTGCTGCCCGGAGTGGGGTACGAGATCAGCACGCCTCCAATCATGGCAGGCAAAGGGACCAGGAGTGCTTCGACGCAGGCCAAACTGGATAAGTTTGCCTATAGCCAACATGGACACTCCCAAGTTACTGGAAGAAGTTCCACAGGCGCTACTCCAGATTCAGAAGGCACCAAGAGGGTGACATTGGAGGACCTCCGAGGTTACGCTGCTGCGAGCGGACTTCCAGAAAATGACCGAAAGGGTATCTCAGGTTGAAGTGGTAACAAAGTCATTGGTAGAGGACACTTCGGAACCGCAAGTAGCAATGGAGCGAATGGAGAAAGTCACCAAGATGCTACAAGACAAGCTGGACGACCAAGAAGGACGTTCCCGAAGAAACAACATACGCATCCTTGGCCTACCGGAAACAGAAGGGAAAAGAGCGATGGACCTGTACGTCGAGGACCTCATAAAGAATAAACTGCAACCTAAAGGATTATCTCACTTCTTCTCAGTCGAAAGGGCACACAGGGTGCCTGGTGGAACGCCCAAACCAGGAGCGGCGCCGCGGCCTGTGCTGGCCAGACTTTTTTATTTTAGAGACAGAGATGCAATCCTGCAAGCGGCGAGGGTTTCACCACCTGTCAAGCTTCAAAACGCAACGTTAGCCTTCTTTCTGGATTACACAGCGGAAGTGGCCAGACGCCGGAAATCATTTACTGAAGTTAAAAAGGCGCTCCGAGACAAGGGCCTACCATACTCGATGTCGATGTTGTTCCCCGCCAAGGATTGTGGCCGATGGAAAGGCATGGTTTTTTTTTTTCGTTTTTTTTTTTTTTTTTTAAAACCTTTATTGTGCATAGAAAGAACAAATACGGGCCCACAACCGTCAGGCCGGGCACGATACATTAACGCACAAATGCAAGCAAATCAGACCCCCAGCGGCATCAGATAGATTAGCAACAATCAATAGACATTGCAGCGAAAAGACGCACGGCGCCGGGGAGAAGGAGCAATGAAGGTTACCTTTTAAAATTTTCTGAACGAGATAAATGCAATAAAGAATAAGAACAAAGAAATAATGAGCCCGTACAATCGCTGCATCACATGAGCAGGCGGCATCGATACTAAAAACAACAATTGAGGAGAATACATCGGACAAAATGGCGGTACAAAGAAAACCACAAGAGCAGCAACCAGGATTCACGTACCCCCAACCGTGCCGCCCCCCCACTAACCCCTATCGCGGACCCAGAAAAGAAACAGGTAGAGAAAGCGCAGAGAAATAGAAAATAAGGCCCATAGAAACTAAATGACAAAAACTAAAACCCTCCCCCCACCCTACAGCAATGCGGAGGCTACGGCCTACCCCCCCCCCCAGCAGAGTGTCTGTCGCCCACTAAGGAACCCGAAATATAGACAAGAAAGGAAGAGAGAAAAAAGGAAAAATGAAAGAAAAAGGAAGAAAAAGCCCTAACAGCAGAGAGAAAGGGAGCGAGAAAAGAATAAACTAATCCACTACTCCCCGAAAAAGGAAAGGTGAGGAGGAGCCCACCCAATATCAGGATCTCCCGGACATCCCGGCCAAATACACCATCTACGCCACATGCAACAGTAAATTCGGAAGACATGAAACAAAAAGAGAAGCAGAATCTGTTACACCCGGAACCTTGGGCCAAAACACAACCCCCCGCCAATACATCAGGAAGAAGAAGGACCGGAAATTTCAAATAAATCGTAGGCAGGGAAAGTAAAGCAATCAACGTGCGCAACCACAATCGCCCATCCCCGAACCCCAAGACCAATACAGAACCAACACCCCACTACCCGGCATGTGGATTATAGTCCCAGCACTAAGAACTTCAGCAGGCGAAGAAGAAAAAAACACCCTCAACCCAGCCCCTTACGGTCCAATGTGCCAACAGAGTCCAACTGCGCGATATTCATCACTGGTGGGGCAAGCAGACGAGACGACCTCAGCAGAGTAGGAAGCTGGCCGCCATGAACTGTCCAACACAAAGCCCAGCACGGCACGAGCACAGCAGGAGAAAGACCACGCAGCAGTAGATCACAAAGAAAAGTCAGCCCAAGCAGTAGAATCAGTTCCGGGGGAAGATGACGAGTTCCAACAGTAGTCCCCAAGGAGGCCGCCAGACATGGCTCTTGGAGAGAGTTCCCACTCCGCCGCATAAGGCCATGAGCAGCAGATGTCTTCCAGGCTAGTACATGTAGCGACACGGTGGGAGCAGGATCTTGCGCCGGCAGCGCAACCGTGGACATCGGAGTAGACATTCCGCAGTAGTAGGGCATAGGATGTGGCGCAGCGCCCTGCACTCGCAGGCAAGCTTGGTCGGTCGGTATCACACTGGATGAAATAGCGTCCAGGCGGTCCCCCAGTTCTCGAGCAACAGTACGGTGGGCGACACGTAGCTCACCCAGGGCTTCCAAAACGTCGACAATCCGCAGGGGCGTCTCAGGGAATAAAGGTGCAACAATTCCCTGTGCGTCGGGCATACCAGCAGAAATCGGTGCTCGAGAATGAGCGTCGTCGTCCCAAGGGACCAGGCGATCTCCGAGTTGCCACTGCACACACCGCTCACAGGCGTATATCGAGTCCTGATGTCGGACGCCATCTCCTTGCACCGTTAGCCAGGTTCCCCGCCGGCGACCACCACAACACAGCCAAACTGGGGGTACAGGGGCAATCCAATCCATTCCTGCACCTCGCACGATGTCAGGGCAAAGCAACATCAAACGGGCTCCAGCAGCACCCTGGGCAGTCTCTCCCCAATAGCGAGTGTGAGCTATCTAAAATGGCGGTCACCGCGCTGGGGGAAACAAATGTAGCGAGAGTAGCCGTCCGAGGCCGGGGCGAAGATAGAATGTAGCGGTTTCAGCCTGGAAGCAGCGTGAGGGGCAACAGAGCAGGATGAGCTGCCGAGAGGAATCAAAGGCAGCAGTCGTTCTCAACAGTCAGCGCCGCCCAGCTCGAGATGGCCGCTGTCGTTGTTCACAGGGTCGGCCACACAAGCAGAACAAAGATCCGGGCTCAGCCGCGAGGCATCAGGGAAGGGCGAGGGCGCTCCGTCACTGTTACAGCCCAGAACGCGAAGTTAAGCACATCCCTAGAACCGGGTTCTTCTCCCGACTCCGGTAGCGCCGGTCAGATTGTGGAAAAGTAAATTTTGCCATGTTCTGTGTCCCTACGCTTCATCCATCATATGTTATGTGTGCATGACCAATATGCATATGTTATCCCCCATGCCTGATTAATGACGCAATTCCAGTTGTGTCCACCTCTAGTATGTTAGTTTCCAGTCCTCGTGAATACTACGAATATTAGGCCTATGTAAAGTAATGTTGCCACGTTTCTCAGTGTGCACGTTATTCCATTATAAAGTCCCCGTTTCCAGGCCTCAAAAGGGCCCGGACCCTGGATTCAGCTCCTGTCTCCTGAAAGCCTCGCTGAGGAGCGATACAGCCCCCACCTGTATCCTCGACCCTTCACTTACTTCCTGCCTCGCAGTGCCCAGTGCAGCTTGGTTCTGCCTCTGAGTCTGCCAAAAGTATGTTATAGTTCCAGTTATCAGTTCAGTCCTCCTCCTCTGCATTCCTAAGCTACTGAACTGCATCAATAGTTTCCGTCATTGTCTAGCCTTCTCGTCTCCATGTTAGAGAAATACTGTATTTAATGGTCATTTAATATTCTTCATCACGCACTTCATGTAGAATAATGCATGGTCCAGTCTTAGAATCAAGTTAGCTTTTCCCCTCATGACTTCTAGTTTATATCAACATGTTCCCTAAACATCAGATACCAGATAGGGTTTAGGTACATGTCGCTCCGACCCTTCAGACTCTAGTCTCTGCTCCTAGCACAGAGTTCATAGCCCCCAGCTTCTCCTAGTAACACGTCATTGCCAGTTTTCGCGCACCATTAGGTTAGAGGTCCCGGCTCCTTAGGTAGCCCCCTCCAAAGTTTCCGCCCATTCATGACATATTCTGTTACGTTTGCATCACATGTCTATGTATACTCCCAGTTACACCTCTTTTTACTGTTATCTCTCGCGACTGCTACGCGTCACGCCTTCTGCTCCACCCACTGCTACGTCTACTGCAATGTAATGCTATGTGTTTGCGCTATGTATATAAGTCAATGTTTTGTTATTGAATGTTAGCGCGCTCATCCCAGACCCAGCCCCGGCAGCTGCCGGGCCTTATTGTCCTATTCCCATGCAGGTTGTCCTGATCCTGTCCTTATGCTGTAATAAACCTGCAGAAACTCCTACTACCTCGAATCTTGACTCTTATTTTATTGAGCTATCTGTTATGCTATAAGTCTAGTCAAAAATAGGGTATTATTTATTTATTTACCACATAATGGCGCCCGAATAGGGACTTGCCCTTTCCCCACGCGTCGGTGAAGCCACGCCGACCCCCTGACCCTCTGCAGTCGTGACGGAACCATACCGTGCACTGGCAGATATTTCTGCTCCAAGTATCCCTCAGGCCCACGGAGGAGACGGAGGAGGCGGTCCAGCATCCAAACGAGACGGTGGAGGAACGCGGCGAGTCCCGACCAGAGCCCAAGCCGAGAGTCCAAGGTCCGAGGTATCCGGAGGCCCACCCGTAACTGAAGTCCGAAGTCCGAAGTCCGTCGTAGTCCAGTCCCGTCCGAGGCCTTCCGTTCCGTGCTGCCCGGTGAGTACCATTGCTGGGGTAGTATCTAGACAGGACCAATCTAAATTGACTCCTGGTCCGTGGGTTGGTGGTACCCAGACTCACAAACGAAGTGTTCACCTAGGTGGATACGGGTCTTGATGCGTTCCTTTATGGGACCGGTATGTTCCGTACTGTTACAGCAGTGCATCCAGTAACTCTAGTCTGTTCCGTTCTCGAGAAAACCTGTTCTATTTCTGTTCTCAGTATTCCAGGTAATATTCTGTTCGAACTGTTATTTATAAATGTTCTTCATGTATTTTAATGTTGTGGTATGAGTGTGATGTGATTTCGTGTTTTTATTGTGTATTGTATTTTGTCCAGATTACAGTTCAGTCATGCCTATATTTTCCAAGTTACGTCAGTTAAAAACTAGAAAGGGTCTGTTAGAGGAAGCAGTTCCTGTCCCGCCTAGGGACAGTCCAGGTCATTTTATGTATCAGAAACATGGCATAAGCGCCATAATGTATCTAGATTTATGGGTAGAGTATACCAAACAGTTAGAAGAAAAGTATAGATGGCCCGTATCGGGTACATGGGATGCCGAATGTATCATGCGAGTAGAAGAAGCATTATGGAAAAAGAAAGCCAGACAGTCACAGAAAGATGCCATCGAGTTATGGCGCAAGGAAGCTCATAAAAGAACGGAAAAGGAAGTCAGAAAGTCAGAGTTAAGTAGAGAATCCCAAGAACGAGCCCAAGAAAGAGAATTAATCGAGATAGGTGAACAAGTCAAAGCCGAACAGTCAGACAGACAGAGGCATGCCCTTATTAAGGGTATGTATCCTCTTCTTGCCGAAGGAGTGCCAAAAGCGACCCCAGAGGCATCCAGTAATTTCCCGCCACCATTAATTCCGACCAAGCTACGTCACAAACCGACCGCAGCTGATATTTTTATTTCGTCCTATCTGGACGACACAGTCCCCGATTATGCAAATCCTGTCCGCGCTCCGCCAGTCCCTGTAAACCAGGTAATTCATGCTCCTCCAGACACCGGAGTACCTGTTACGGTACCCCCGGTCCAGCCTACAGTTCCATTTCCCACTCTGCCAGGACGTAGAGCCTCAGTCGACGATTCTAGTCTAGGGGCCGCAGGGGGAGGTCCTCCTCAAACCCCGCCGCCACACAAGCGTTTATCAGCATTCGAATTACATGCTCAAGCATCACAGCGTACTCCTAAAAGTAATAAGTCTGTCACAGAAATCAGACAAGCCCTTAACGAATGTGTCTATGACGCAGTCCCAGGCGAGTATAATATGGTTTTATATTCCGTACGTGTAAGGAGGGTGACCGAGTATCTAGTCACCTTACCGAATATGAAAGAAGATCTAGACAGAATATATCGTTTCATCCGTACAGGGGATGATCCAGAAAGTATTGGCGAAATTATGTCTCAAAGGAAAGCCGAGATTCAGCTCATGATATTAAAGTTCCTGATCAATTGTTTAATAAGAGAACAAGATTACCCGTCTAAAGATCCCGCCGAAATGAGAATCCTGACAAGGTGGAGTGATAATATAGCCGAGGGTAAGCACAAGACCGTCAGTGCCATGGAGAGTATGTACAAGAAAATTCGTAAAGAAATAATAAGGTTACACGAACAGCGTAAAGCAGCACAAGTAAGCGAGAAAGAAAGTATCTCTGATCCTGAAGAGGAAGAGAACGAGAATCCCGCCAGAATAGCGTATGTAGGAAAATCCAGGTTTCCAGATCGCCATTTACGTCTAGAACCCAAGTCTGTTTTTCATCATCCAGCACCAGAACAAGGTTCCCTAGAACAAGTATTTCAAGCTACCGATCACATTCTGAAATCACGAGTCGGTTACAGTGAACTAAGTACTATGCATGAACAAGAACTAGCCCGATCAGCAGTCCGATGGATTACTGATTCTACCACTTTTCCAGACGAAATAGTGGCACAAATGTTTCTGAAATTGCCCCCAGCCGAGCAACGACTGGTGGGAATGTATATGATCCAGTACCTCATTACTCTGTACGAGGGTCAACATTCTGATCCAGGTCCGTTACATGATATCCTGAACGAGTTACTCCAGTATAGATGGAGAGGTCTAGGTACCGATTTAATTAGTGTCATTCTAGAACAGCGTCACAAATATAGAACGTTCCTGAACCCGCATTTTGTTCATGTCTCACCCCCAGAAAGTAAATCATTCTACATAGACAGACAGAATCCGTTACGAGAAGTCCACCCAGTCCAAGGGGCGGGTGGCGTAATGCAACGAGTGTTTGTATACACTCCGATTTCAAAGATGGAACTTCTTGAAATGAAGAAATTAATTCCCTGTCATGACAAAGATCCAGCAGGGTTCCATAGAGAATTAAAAGACATGCTCCGTATGGGAGAATACACTTACCCAGATATCATTAAAATGTTAAAGGTCCTGTTACCCGCAGGGGTGTATGAAAAGTTAAAGGAAAAAGAATGGGAGGTGGGAGAGAAAAAGATCGATTGGGCAGCTCTAGAAGCTGAAGACAAGGCACGAGTACCAGGTACCGGTCTTGGAGATAAATGTAAAGAATTACCAGAATTATTGATTCAAGTTTTACCCAGATTATTGACAACTAGGAAAGAAGACTGGGATGCAATCTCAGCCTGTAAACAGAAACAAGACGAGGATATTAGTGATTTTTATTCTAGATTTGAAAAATGTTTCAGTATCAACAGTGGTCTCAAGACAAGTAGTGAGTCATACCCTCATCTTTTCGTCACCAAATTAGTCGAGAATTCAAGTCCACAAATTAAAAATCGAGTTTTGAAAGTCGAAAGCACCTGGCAAGCTAATACTCCGTCCCAGATGCTCCAGATGCTCCAGTACCACCAGAATAGAATCAGGGAAGAGCAAGAACACGAGAGAAAACGTATGAAAGACACGAAAATGAAAGTGCTAGTTGCACAATCTGTTCCTCAAGACAGTCAGAAGAGGGGTCCAAATCAAGCCAATCAAGCCAGTCATCCTGCAGCTCCCGTTAAAGGGAACTGCAATTATTGTAAACAGCCAGGTCATTTTATAAACGAGTGTGCAGTTCTGAAACACAACATAGCTACTGGTAAGACTAAAGAAAGACCACGTCCGCCGAGACAAGAACAAGTTTCACAGACTCCTCAGTCACAGAATGCACCACAGACAGTTACAGTACCGCAGCCCATTGCTGCAACACAGCATGTTACATCACAGATGTACCAGTATGCACAGTCCGAGTATCCAGAGTATCAGTCATATTCATGAAACAGCCTAGAGAGGGAGGTAGGCTTGCCTCTCATCGAGATACCTGTAGACCAAGAAGGTCCCTATGTTCACAGTCAAGTATTAGGGAAAGACAGAAAGTTTTTGATCGATACAGGGGCAAGTAGGACCACAATAAGTCACGCCGAAGTTCCAGGGGCTCCGCTCTCAGGCTCAAGAAATGTTTCCCTTGGATTTTCAGGAAAGCCAATAGTTAATGAAATATCTAAGCCAGTTACTCTAGAAGTAGGTCCATTGTCCCGTACTACTGATCTGTTACTTACTAAGTCATGTCCAGAAAATCTATTAGGTATTAAGACACTGAAAGAGTTAGGTGCAGTTATTTGCTGTTCCCCAGAGGGAATACGTCTGTTCCTACGTGACTTTAAGGGTCACTATGTGTTACGAGATTTTGATTCAAGATTGTCTAATGTTCCACAGCATTTATGGGCGCAAGGTCCAACTGATGTAGGTTACATGCAAATCACACCCCATCGTGTGACTCTCAAACCAGGTGTAGTGTTACCACGAATCAGGCAGTACAGATTGCCACCTGAGGCTGTAGCAGCCTTATCCAAAATTATTGACGAGCTCATGGCTCAAGGAGTAGTTGTAGAAACTGACTCCAATGTATGTAATTCTCCGATCATTCCAGTCATGAAACGTACTGATCCGAATGCACCCCCAGTATATCGATTAGTGATTGATTTACGAGAGCTTAATAAATGTATTATTCCTCAGTACCCAGTTGTCCCAGATATTTCTTCCCTGTTAACAGCCATTGATTCCGAAGCCATGTTCTTCACTGTCATAGACCTTAAGAATGCATTTTTCAGTGTTCCAATTCATCCAGACAGCCAGTTTCTTTTCGGATTCTGTTTAAATGGAAGGAGCTATATGTTCACACGCGCTCCTCAAGGTTTCACAGAAAGTCCTAGTATTTACAGTCAAGCACTTAAGAGACAACTAGACAACATTCACATGCCAACTGACACTGCCCTGCTCCAGTATGTCGATGATCTACTGATCACAGCCCGTTCTGAACGTGCTTGCGAGCGAGCGTCGCTTACAGTTCTGTATTTTCTAGCCGAGATGGGGCACAAGGTGTCACCTTCGAAGCTTCAATTCTGTGTCCAGCAAGTGGTATACTTAGGACACTTGCTGTCCAAGAGGGGTAGGCAGTTGACACCAGACCGTATCCAGTTAATAGCAAGTCTTCCCCAGCCCAGAACCCAGAAGGAGGTACGTGCCTTTATCGGCCTTACTTCTTATTGTAGACAATGGATTCCCCAGTATGCATTTCTAGCCAAGCCACTGATACAGTTAACGACACAGGAGGCAGCCGTATCGACTGTCCTCCCTTGGACATCTGACCATACACTTAGTTTTAACGAGTTAAAGAAAGCCCTATGTCAAGCTCCAGTTCTAGCTACACCGAACTACAGTAAGCCTTTTACACTTTTCGTTACTGAACGGGAAGGTACAGCATTATCTGTTCTCACACAAGATCAAGCAGGACAATACAAGCCCTGTGCTTATTTTTCGAGCACATTAGATCCAGTCGCCCAGGCGTTGCCTGCGTGCCTCAAGTCAGTTGCAGCCACAGCACTAGCTATCAGACAAAGTGATTCCATAGTTTTAGGACACTCCCTGACAGTACAAGTTCCACATTCAGTAGAAGTTCTTTTAAACCGAACACAAACTCAGCACTTGACAATTGCACGTTTAACAGGTTATGAATTGACACTGTTCCAGCCACACATAGAAATCAGACGCTGCAACGTTCTGAATCCCGCTACACTGTTACCATCAGTTAATTCAAATCCAGACCCACATGACTGTGTGGAAGTAGTTAACATTACGACAAAGCCAAGACAAGACCTGACAGATATTCCGTTATCAGATCCCGACCTGACACTTTATGTAGATGGTTCATGTATGAGAACTAGTACAGGAGAACTAGTCGCCGCGTATGCAGTGACTACTGACACTGAAGTTATCAAGACACACCGTATTGACACCCTGTCCGCTCAAGCAGCAGAGCTAGTCGCTCTGACACAAGCCTGTATACATGCCAAGAACCTGAAAGTTAATGTTTACACAGATTCACGTTACGCATTCGGAGTTGTACACGACTTCGGAGTGCTCTGGCAGGAGAGAGGTTTCATGACTTCTCATGGAACCAAGATTCAGCATGGTCTCCTTATTCAAGCCCTGTTAGATGCCATACATTTACCGACATCTATTGCTATCATGAAATGCAAAGCACATACGAAAGTCACTGACATTATTTCCCAAGGTAATGATCTAGCAGACCGCACAGCCAAGCTTACAGCACAGACTCCAGACATTCCAGTTAATCTGACACATACTCCAGATCCGATTACATGCATGACAGTTAAGGACCCTACACAAGATGTCATAGATATACAGTTACATGCTACCCCCGATGAAATCAAGAAATGGTCTGAACAAGGAGGGGTCCAGACAGATCAAGGATGGTTAACGAAGGGTAGAGCCACATGGTTTCTCCCCGATTCTATGGTTCAAGTCATTATCAATACCGCACATAGTCCAGCACATTTAGGAGAAAAAGCTATGTTAGACAGTATCCAGAACATTTGGTTCAACAAGCATTTACGAGCTGCAGCCAAGCAGAAAGTCCGTACCTGTATGATATGTTGTCAGTTTAATCCAGGTAAAAGTGTCCCGGTGGAACAAGGTGGTTTCCAGCCCCCTGACCACCCTTTTGAGGTCCTCCAGATGGATTATATTCAGATGGAGCGATGTCGAGGTTTCAAGTATGTCCTTGTAGTAGTATGCGCTTTGTCCAGGTGGACAGAAGCATATCCAGTCCCAGATTACACAGCCGCGACCACTGCCAAGCAGTTGGTTCGTGAATTTTTCCCTAGATACGGACTCCCTAGAGTCGTATATTCTGATAACGGTCAGCCATTCTCCTCAGAGTTAATGAAGCACGTTTCCCTGTTGTTAGGGTACCAGTGGAAGTTTCATTGTGTACGCCATCCTGAAGCAGCTGGACTAGTCGAAAGGCATAATCAGACTCTGAAAATCCGCATTGCAAAAGTCTGTAAGGACAAAGGTGTGGACTGGCTAGTAGCTCTGCCAGTCGCTTTGTTTTATATGCGCATGGTCGCACATTCCAGATCAGGTCTGTCCCCGTACGAGGTCGTATTCGGCCGCCCCCCTAACATGTGGGGTACTCCTAGACCCCGAAGTATTACCGATGTTTCATGTAATATGCTGACAGATTACCTAGCTTCCTTGATGTCTGCCCTCAACTCATGTCGTTCACAGGTTGCCGCCGCATTTCCAGACAATACCGAGGTGGCACCGCACGAGATCGTTCCAGGCTCCCTTGTGATGATCAGAAATTTTGGCAGATCAAGTCCGCTGGAACCACGTTGGAAGGAGCCACGCCAGGTCCTCTTGACCACCCGAACTGCCGTCAAGTTGGAAGGCAGGAAGGGGTGGGTCCACCTTTCTCATGTAAAACTTTTCAAAGGATTGAAACCAGCGTCTAAAAACATTTTCCAGGATTCGAAAGACTGCCAAAATATTGCTCTTAAGGACTGTCCCGCACAAGACATTATTACAACCCCTCCCTTGTTAGAGAAAACTCCGCAACAGGAGTATAAGCTCAAATTAAGGTCTAGTAAAATAAGTCAGTCAGTTTGATTGTATAAGTCCTCCCCTAGGTGAAACGGTTAAATTGTTTCTGACATGTATAAAATAGACCCCCATAGTGAGAGAGTCAGTCGAAGTTCACTTCAATGTATCGTTTTTCTGAGTTTCATATTATTTCTCAGCATAATGATTTCCTGCACCAGCTACGCACTTTTCCTGTGTTTTCCAGTTCCTCATGCAAATATGTCTGCTAATGCTACAGTAGAGCACACGTTTAGTGATCTGCCTCCTCACGAATATTCATACCGCCTCGCTATGCGCAACAACACATTTATCCGTATGTTACATTATTCACACCAGACCAGCAATGCCACTAATTGTTGGGTGTGTGGTCGACTCCCCCCTTTCCAGACACCGAAAGGAGTTCTGCCACTTTTTCCTTATCCATTCTCACACAATGGTTCGTGTGGAGCATGGTCCACGTTAACGTCATCCTCAACAGATATGTCTTTTCTTAACAGTACATGTTTTCCAGACAAGCAAGGTCTCCCCCACAGAACAGGTTTAGATCTAGAAAATGAAGTATATAATTTAGGTAATTATTCGTCGAATTTCATGGTCCTGAATGTTCAGTCTGATACTACTCCAGACTTACCTGCTATTTCAGTACTACCAGTCAAAGGCGAATTATGTGTCCGTAGTTATGGTTCTGTACACATAGGTCATAGTGAATGTACTACTGTTATCAAGTATAGTGACAGTGGGAAATCTATTTTCAAAGCTTCACGTCATTCTTATTTTATTTGTGGTCAAACTGCATATGTCCGTCTGCCCCTCGATTGGGAGGGAACCTGTTACATTGCCTTCCTACTGCCACCTGTTTTCCTAGCCCCACCTGACTATCATAGGAATTCCTTCCTAGTACATACCAGACACAAGAGAAATCTCCCGATTGTCGATTATACTGAAACTGCTGCAGAACAATTCATTGATATTGATAAAGGTGTGTTCCCTTATTTAGGCACAGTTGTAAACAGTAAGCTAATCCGTAGGTTAACAAGAACCCTTGAAGCAGTAGTAGATGAGACTGCCTCCGCTCTAGGTAACTTAACCGAAGAGCAATCCTTTATGAGAATTGTTGTGCTCCAGAATCGTCTCGTCCTTGACGTCATACTGGCCGATAGGGGCGGGGCCTGTAGAGTCCTCGGATCCAGTTGTTGCATTTTCATTCCAAATAACGCGCCGTCTGTTTATTCAGCTATAACCAGACTCCATAAGATTGCCCATCTGTTACACCAAGATCCAGGCACCTGGACATGGTCCGGTTGGTTCTGGAATGTAATTTCCGCATGGGGATGGAAAGTCCTGTCCTTTCTAGGTATTGCAGTAGCGATCATATTTAGCTGCTGCCTCTGTATACAATGTGGCCCTGCGATTTGCAGCATGTGTGCTACCTCTTGTATTCCTAGTCCCAAGCCCCGTTCTAAATCCCGTTCCAAGACAATTCGAGACGAGCAAATGGTACTGTATGAAATGATAGATGGTATCATGAAAATTGATGTTTCCTGATGGAAACGTAGTGACAAGGAGGGAATGTGGAAAAGTAAATTTTGCCATGTTCTGTGTCCCTACGCTTCATCCATCATATGTTATGTGTGCATGACCAATATGCATATGTTATCCCCCATGCCTGATTAATGACGCAATTCCAGTTGTGTCCACCTCTAGTATGTTAGTTTCCAGTCCTCGTGAATACTACGAATATTAGGCCTATGTAAAGTAATGTTGCCACGTTTCTCAGTGTGCACGTTATTCCATTATAAAGTCCCCGTTTCCAGGCCTCAAAAGGGCCCGGACCCTGGATTCAGCTCCTGTCTCCTGAAAGCCTCGCTGAGGAGCGATACAGCCCCCACCTGTATCCTCGACCCTTCACTTACTTCCTGCCTCGCAGTGCCCAGTGCAGCTTGGTTCTGCCTCTGAGTCTGCCAAAAGTATGTTGCTACTGAACTGCATCAATAGTTTCCGTCATTGTCTAGCCTTCTCGTCTCCATGTTAGAGAAATACTGTATTTAATGGTCATTTAATATTCTTCATCACGCACTTCATGTAGAATAATGCATGGTCCAGTCTTAGAATCAAGTTAGCTTTTCCCCTCATGACTTCTAGTTTATATCAACATGTTCCCTAAACATCAGATACCAGATAGGGTTTAGGTACATGTCGCTCCGACCCTTCAGACTCTAGTCTCTGCTCCTAGCACAGAGTTCATAGCCCCCAGCTTCTCCTAGTAACACGTCATTGCCAGTTTTCGCGCACCATTAGGTTAGAGGTCCCGGCTCCTTAGGTAGCCCCCTCCAAAGTTTCCGCCCATTCATGACATATTCTGTTACGTTTGCATCACATGTCTATGTATACTCCCAGTTACACCTCTTTTTACTGTTATCTCTCGCGACTGCTACGCGTCACGCCTTCTGCTCCACCCACTGCTACGTCTACTGCAATGTAATGCTATGTGTTTGCGCTATGTATATAAGTCAATGTTTTGTTATTGAATGTTAGCGCGCTCATCCCAGACCCAGCCCCGGCAGCTGCCGGGCCTTATTGTCCTATTCCCATGCAGGTTGTCCTGATCCTGTCCTTATGCTGTAATAAACCTGCAGAAACTCCTACTACCTCGAATCTTGACTCTTATTTTATTGAGCTATCTGTTATGCTATAAGTCTAGTCAAAAATAGGGTATTATTTATTTATTTACCACAAGATTCAGGATCACGAGCAGGATAGGGCAGGAGACGGGAGGAAAGCGAGAAGGTCGGCGGAGCCGAGGAATCAGGCGGCCATCGCTGCTGCTGCTAGGCTCCTCCAAAAGGCATGGTTTTTTGACAAGCCAGAAGTGGCACAGGACTGGCTTGACGGCTGGAGACAGGTGGGACAACGTCGGCGTCCACACAGAGACCGGACGAACCATCATAACGACGGACACACAGATGTGCCGACTAGTCCTCCTGCGAACCGGGACGACACTGCGGAGATGGAATCTGATTTGGAACGGGATCCGCTTGCCTCGGGACAGCCGGCCCTGCCGTAGGGGCGGACTGCCTATGAGGCGGAGCGGGTCCGACATGAGGGAACCTGGAGCTGGTGAAGCTGAGTAGGGTGGGCAGTAGCCGGTGCCTGTAGGGGACTCACCAACCCCACAAGCAAGTAAGATGGTTGGGAATGGGATAAAGCACTCTGCCAAGTTGGGGAAGCGGGCGGGGAGACGGACCGTGGGGCAGGGAAGCAGGGTGGAGGGTTGGAGGGGGAGTTGTAATGTTAATGTTAATGACAATAGTCATCACTCATGTTCTGTGACACACACACGCGCCACATACCGACCAATTCAGAAACACCAACTCACAGCGCCGTACCTGCAAGGAAATAGGCGACCGATCACCTGTGACACTACTAATACGAACCAATGGCCCAACGGCTGAACGCTTCAGCAGATGAGGGCACTCCTACCACAACTATGGTGCCCCCCCGCGCATGCTTACTTGGAACGTTAGAGGCCTGGGGGATAAAATTAAGCGGGGGCTGGTTTTACAGGCCATTAAACGCCAGGGACCTGATCTAGTGCTGCTCCAAGAGACGCACCTCGCTGGGACAACATGCAAGGCGCTTAATAGGCAAGGATATGTGATGGCGACACATGCTGAATTCACAACAGGCTCCAGAGGGACTGGAATACTCGTGAAAAAGACATCACCCTTTCTGGTGGAAAGCCGCAGGGCAGATGATCAGGGTCGTTTCGCCGCAATACATGGCCAATGGGAAGGAAGGCCTCTTAATGTTGTCTCCGTGTACATTCCCCCGGCACTCCACTCTACGGCACTGCCGGCACTTGGTAAATTCCTCCTAGACCTCCCGGAGGGTGACACGGTCATAGGGGGGGATTTCAACGCAATAGTGGACCCCACGCTAGACACCTTTCCCATGAGAGAACGCCCCAGGGGGAATACCACGCTTCCTGGTTTTCTGGAAGCAATGGGCCTTCTGGACGTGTGGCGGCAGCTGAACCCAGAGGCGACCCAGTACACATACTACTCCGCTGCGCATAATAGCCTTTCCCGAATAGACTATTTTTTGTTTCTGGGGATGGGACTGGGCTCAGTAGATAAGATGGATATCCTGCCTAGAGGCGTATCTGACCATTCGCCAGTCTCTCT
Organism: Lissotriton helveticus; assembly: GCF_964261635.1. NCBI lineage: Eukaryota > Metazoa > Chordata > Amphibia > Caudata > Salamandridae > Lissotriton > Lissotriton helveticus. Next base: position 1,252,658,153 of record NC_136070.1, read on the forward strand.
ATCACTCACTACCAAAGAGAAGAAATGCGCTAGAATATACCCTATTTACCCAAGCTATCTAAAAATCCCGCAGATCAGAAAAAAACTCAAATTGGTAACCGCACAATACTTTCAAGAAAACGTTGGGTCGGTGTCCTCACCCTCGGTCCTGTGGGAAGCGTACAAAGCGGTCCTCCGAGGTGCTGCAGTAGCAACAATAACGGGGCACAAGCGGGAATCCCGGCGTGAACTCACTGAATTGGAGCTGGCACTCCATAGCGCAAACACTACTCACATGTCTGATCCCACCCCGGACACTTTACACTTGCTACAACTACATCAACAGCAATACCAGACACACCTTAAAACAACAGTTCAAGGCTACATCGCAGGTACAACACAGAGAATATATGATGTGGGTGACAAGGCAGGAAAAATGCTGGCATGGCTGGATAGAAGAGGAGGCACTACTAGAGGCATACAGAGACTTTGCACACGTGACGGACAGCTGCAGACACACCCTGAACACATAGTGCGCACCCTGGCACGCCACTTTCAAGAGATATACACCCCGGAACAGGTCGTCACTGCACAGGCGGCGGCGAATTCACTAGAAAATATTGCCATTCCCAGACTCACGCAAGAGGCGCAGCTAGAGCTCGAACTTGACCTGACGGATGATGAGATTCACTTGGCCATACAAGCATTGCAGTCCGGCAAGGCGCTGGGTCCCAACGGGCTACCCGTAGAATGGTACAAAGCGATGGCTTCGGAACTAAGTAAGCCACTGCTGGACATGTACACGGACAGCCTGCATAGGGGGGAGCTACCACTAGACCAGCGCACAGCCACAATAGTGGCCATACCGAAACCGAATAAACCGCCAACCACATGCACCTCATACCGCCCGATATCCTTGCTTAACGTAGAAGCCAAGATTCTGGCGAAACTACTGGCCAGCCGTCTGACACAACAACTACACACACTGATACACCCTGACCAGTCAGGCCTTATGCCCCATAGGAGCACGGCACTGAATCTCAGCAGGGTCCATGGTGTGCTGGCACGTGCACACCTCCTTTCCGAACAGGCGGTGATCCTCTCACTTGATGCCAGAATGGCATTCGATTTAGTAGAATGGGAATATCTGTTTGCAGTACTTGCACGTATGGGCTACGGACCGAAATATATAGCATGGGTGCGACTACTATACACGTCACCGGTGGCACAAGTAGCAGCGAATGGCCACATTTCACCAACGTTCCTGTTGGGCCGGGGGACGAGACAGGGGTGCCCATTGTCACCTCTGCTCTTTGCCCTGGTGCTGGAACCACTGGCGATCCTGATTAGGACGACGCCACTGATTCGTGGCATCACGTGGGAGGCTGGCTGGGAGGATAAGATATCCCTATATGCAGACGATATGCTCATATACATGGTTGACCCTGGCAATGGGATCCCTGCCCTACTACATCTCTGCAACGCACATGGGAAATTGTCTGGTTATACCATAAACTGGTCCAAGTCGGTGGTATACGTGCTTAAGGGCCCGGGACCGCTGTTGCAAGAGGATTGCCCCCTGACACTGACAACAACCTCCTTTAAGTACTTAGGTATTATCATCACAAATAAAGCCACTGACTTCTTTGACAAAAATTTACAGCCACCAATGGATCGCCTGCATGCAGACGTTAGACACTGGGCAGCCCTGCCCTTGACCCTTCTTGGGCGGGCTGCTTTATATAAAATGATGGCCCTTCCCAGATTCCTTTATGTATTGGAAAATACCCCGTATATGGTAGCACCGCGCTATTTTAAACGAATTGCAGCATTGGTTACCAGCCTGCTCTGGAACAACGGCCTGGCACGAATAGCGCATGATAAATTGGTAAAAAGTTGGTATGAGGGTGGGATTGCACTACCTAACGTTCAACTCTATTATTGGGCGGCCCAACTTAAAATAATTAATCAATGGATCCACACCCCGCGAGAGGATCCAGCTTACAAGGCGTACTGGTCTCAACTGGGAGCGGACGGCATGCTTTCCGTTCTGTACAACAAGTCACAGGTTAAAAAACTGATAGGCCCGACACAACACACGGCGGCCCTGTGGCACGTAGCGCAAACAAGACTGGGCTGGAAAGGGAGAATCACCAAAATGACGCCACTGTGGGACACGAATTCATTGGGAAACCTCAGAGCGTGCAAAGGGTTCGCTCAATGGGACCACATAGGGATCTCCACGGTGGGGGACTTGTGGGACAAGGGCACAGTGATTGCATTCTCACAACTCCAACAACAGTATAACCTTAACCCCAATGAGACATTCAGATACATGCAGATACGTCACGCACTGCTCCGAGCAATCACTGCTGACACTGAAATACCAGAGTCCTCAGCGTTAGAGGATAGACTGTTGACAGACTTTATGCCACAAAGTGACACTTCTCTCACATATAAAAAGCTGGTTAATAATCTGGAAGACCCCACACTGAAACTTAAAGAGAAATGGATGGAGGAGATAGGACAGGTAGATGAGTCGGAATGGAACGAAGCGCTTGCATCACCGAGAGAAGTAGGCATTTCGGCTAAATTCAGATTAGTGCAACTCAAAATTCTGCACCGCATCTACTACACTAGGACACTTCTTCACAGGATACAAAGGGCACCACATCCCTTCTGTCTTAGAGGATGCGGGGAGGAGGGGACACTATTTCACACACTGTGGGACTTCCCAAAGATACAAGACTTCTGGAGGCAAATTATGCGCACTGTCTCCCAAACCCTTAAGATATCTATTCTGCCTGAACCCCGTAAATGCCTGTTGAACATCTGGGACCCCACTGATATGGACAGATATGGACTGATATGGGCCACACTAGCCATGACAGTGGCCAAGCGAGACATTGCACAGAAATGGGGTGCTCCGGAACTGCCTACAGCGGCTAGATGGACTAAAAATATGGACATGCTTATGGTGACAGAAAGGGCAGTGTATGTGCTTCGGGCCTGCCCCCGTAAGTGGAACAAAATCTGGATGCCATGGAATATCTATAGAGGGGACATCTGCGAGCCATTGCCAGAAGACGAGAACCTAGACTCTGAAGGGGAGGAGGAGTAAAGAGATGGGTGATTGGTTGCTAGGTTACTTATACTACGAAATGCTGCGTTAATGTAATACTATTGTAAACAACATTGATAACAAGCAAGGTGACTGATGGTTGGCTGTGGGCGTGTGTACAATAATAGGAAAGTGATGACAATAGTTGGGTTTTCTTTTCTTTTTTCTTCAATATCTGCCACGCCAATTAATACATATATGTTGAAGGTTAGAATGATGTACCATATACAAAGTGAGACATCGACATTAGTCTCAGAGAATTGTGTTAAGGACAACTGATAGCAATCATCCGTGTTACTTTTGAGAATGCGCTTAACGTACATCTATATGCACATTACTTATATTGCTCTGCCGCTACGTAACTGCGCAAACGACAAAATTGAACTTTGAATACAGTATTGTGTATGTAACTTATGCCTTCATGTTAATAAAGATTTATAAAAAAATAAAAAAAATAAGTGAATAGAGATTACGGTTACTGAAGACAGTGATGGAATGACGTATTACCATAACATTCCAATCTTGAAATTGGACAAAATTGACCTAATCTACACTGCCCCTCTCCAATAAATGGCTAAGTGCTGTATTGTTTAATATGGAGGTGTACTGTGAATTTTGGGGTCATGACTCAATAGGACAATTATTTAGTATTAAAAGTGGCGAATATCAGCCTACACCACCTCCCTTAAGTAGGCCTTGGACTGCTCTATTTCCGTATCCTGAGAGCTGCTATTCGTGCTACCTGTGGACGTCTTGCTAGCTGGAGACTTGCTTTATTTATTTAGTGCTCATGTAATCCCACTAAGGTGTAACTTTGGACCACGTCAGTTTACCTTGCAGTGATTATCCTGTGCGATGATAGTTTGCTCTTTAATAGCTTATTAGGACCTCAATCAGTGTGCATTTTGCAGAAATATTTGCTCCGCTCCTTACCTCATCTTGGACGTTTCTCTGATGAGTGTTGGCCTGTCCCTTACAAGGATCAGGTTTTCAGGATCAGGGTACCTTATACGCACATTCTGCGTGGAGGAAGGTTACCGCCCGGTTATATGTTTGGACTCTAGCGAAATATATGATGACATTATCATATTTGAAGTAATTTCAAGATTAAGCCCACGTGTTATTCTATCTTGTGGATTCATTTAATAATACTGAAGGAAAAAGTTACGTCTATCAAGAATTGTGTCTACCAAGAACTGTATCAGCTGCACCCTGACGAAGGAACTGTGGACACAGGTCCTTTTCCGAAACGCGCGTTGGCGCTCTTTCTTTGTTGTCTTGTTGTGTGTATATACTTAAGTATTTCTTTATTGTAATGCTTTTGTCTCATTTTATTGTGGCTGAGTTGTGGTTGGTAGTTTTTGGATGAATGTTTGGATGCTTGGTATGATTAGATGTATGAATGACATGTTTTGTCTTTTGCTTTGTGGGGCTGCTGTATATAGTATTTTTGTATATTTGGATGATGTCTTTTTGTTATGATTATATTCTTTCATGTCAGAAAATAATAAAAAACAATAATGTTTTCTAAATAACCTTTGTTGTGGGACAATGTTGATATAGATATTCTATGAAGGATATACTACCAAGATATTGATGTGATACCTAAGAGAGGGTTGTTCTTGTTCTATATTGTTCCCTGCCTCCCTCTCCAGATATTTAGAGTATTCAGGGACCCTCTACTGTTTTTGAACGTTTCCTGGGAGAGGCAAGCCCTACAATGGGGTGTTTGGTTCCCAGTTGAGGTTGAATGTGAACAAATTACTTGTGCAGGCTACACAACTAATGTCCTGTTTCCTCACAGTAGTATATATTATAATACCATTTATTTAGTGCCTCCTAACCCTGACTTGGCTCTGAAGTTCTTTTGAAGATGGGTAGCTTCCTACCCCATGAGTGTGCTTTAGATGGAAGAGTGTCTGTGTCTTATGGCCTGTATGGGTAGTTTAGTTGTTTCATAATGCAAATGGTCAATAAATGTAAACCTATCTTTTGGTATCCCAATTTAGAAACAGGGGAATTCTCTGTTGATCTGTGAAGAGGGCTGTTTCTGACAAGACTAAAGCAGTTAATGTTACTTCAATTCCATTGGGGCTTACCCTATCCAGGAGCAGTGCACTATCCCAGCTGTAATCACAAAACTCATAGAGGTAGGCTTGTGGATAGACCAAAAGTGGATTGGAAAACATCTAGGGGTCATTTCAAAACCTACTGTAGTAGATCAACTGGGCTCGCACAGAAGCAGATTGTTGTCACTCTACGGATAGCCAAAAACCGGCTTTGGTGGGTCTATGCAGCACAGATATCAGAAACATCACAGACCAGACTAGATGTCACCTTGTCGTATTGAGTCAACCATGCATGGATACCTACCAGGGAGTACTATGCAAAATGTACCCAGGAGGGATGAGAAACCAACCCTTGGACTCACTATAAAACAACCAAGATATCATGAACCCAACAGGGTTAAGTTAGCCACCCTGGTCCTCTACTGGTGCAGGTCGAGCAAAATGGAGGGATTTGTTGTGTTAACCCTAAATTATTGAGGTCACTCCGAGTAGACTCCATAAGCCCCAAATGCTTTTTTTTTTTAGCGAAGAAGAGAACTGGCAGGTGTATCTCACTTTCTCCCAGCAAAGTTATGTTCAGTTGGTTAGGAGTAAAACAAAACCAGTCAGAGAACCTTTCATTTGCAGGTGATTTGTTGAACCCTACCCAGAACCCCAAAATTGGAAAAGACACACTGTAAATGATAATTCACACCATATGGTAATTTGTTGTATTCTATTTGGCTATGGCTTGTTAATTGGAATAATTGTAAACATTATTAACAACTCTTTATTTATTAGTCAGATTGAATCGAAGGTGAGAAAAGTCCCAATCTTATTTCATCGAACATCCCATCTGTTAGGTTGTAAACCCGACCTAAATGATAACTTGCTATGTGGAACATTGTGTGCACAATAATATGTCAAGTTATACAAAGCTTCTTCTTGTACTTCATAGGGCCATCAGGCACTGAATCAGAAGGAACTCAGTGGATGAGCATCCCTCCAGAAACCGAAATCTTATTTACCTTTCTAATGCTAAGTGTTTAGTGGAGCAAGGAGATATCTGCACTTGCTTGTATCTATTTTTTTTACCCAAGACACTGACCAATTCTTTTTGTTCAAAATTGTAGCAAGTGCCCAACAGTTAACTGCTACTTTTCTAACCTTTCTTGATTAGTCGTAACTTGCAAGGTCATATCCTAACTGGGGCCACATTTCAGTCACTCTGTTTTGGTGCAGCAGAGTAATGAAGACATCATTTTCTCTTGTCTTTTATCATGAGCTTTTAAGTGACATGAAACTCGAGCACAGATTTATTAAGGGCACTGTTCTGTACTGACATATTAGAAAAAATGGTATGCAGACAAAATATCGAAATTAAAATATCGATATACAATAATATCGATGTTTTAATTTCGATAGTATAGAATATCGATGTCCAAAATATCGACAGACAGCATATCGTTTTTTTAAGGTATGTATGTTACTAATATCGAATTTTACTAATATCGAAATTTTGTTTAGTGTTATGTATTTTATTATGTTGTTTATATGTTTGTTAAACATGTTTTGTAATGTATGTTTGAAAATTTGTAAATTTGTTTACATTTTGCGTTTTAGTATCAGAGCGGGTTGTGGGTTTATAGGGGAATAGGGTGGGAAGTAATTTAATAATAATTAATTAATTAATATATGTTTGTAAATATTTTTAATTAATAATTAATTGGTAATTAATTAATATTAATTAGTTAATTAATTAATATAATGTTGTACATATTTTTAATTAATAATTAATTGGTAATTAATTAATATTAATTAGTTAATTCGATTAATTAGAGTCATTTTTTTATATATATAATTTTTTGTTATTGTTAATTAATTAATTGGGAAAAAATAATATTAATTAGTCAATTAAATGAATTACAGCTAATGTGCTAATATATTTACTTTATTGTTATTGTTAATTAATAATTAATTGGTAATTAAATAATATTAATTAATTTTGGGTAAAGGAGTATTTTTAGGGTTCAGGGTCAGTTTTGGGTTTTTGGGTAAAGGGGTATTTTTAGGGTTCAGGGTCAGTTTTTGGTTTTTGGGTAAAGGGGTATTTTTAGGGTTCAGGGTCAGTTTTCAGTTCTTGGCTAAAGGGGTATTTTTAGGGTTCAGGGTCAGTTTTCAGTTTTTGGGTAAAGGGGTATTTTTAGGGTTCAGGGTCAGTTTTCAGTTCTTGGGTAAAGGGGTATTTTTTGGGTTCAGGGTCAGTTTTCAGTTTTTGGGTAAAGGGGTATTTTTAGGGTTCAGGGTCAGTTTTGGGTTTTTGGGTAAAGGGGTATTTTTAGGGTTCAGGGTCAGTTTTGGGTTTTTGGGTAAAGGGGTATTTTTTTTTTGGTTCAGGGTCAGTTTTCAGTTCTTGGGTAAAGGGGTATTTTTTGGGTTCAGGGTCAGTTTTCAGTTTTTGGGTAAAGGGGTATTTTTAGGGTTCACGGTCAGTTTTGGGTTTTTGGGTAAAGGGGTATTTTTAGGGTTCAGGGTCAGTTTTGGGTTTTTGGGTAAAGGGGTATTTTTAGGGTTCAGGGTCAGTTTTGGGTTTTTGGGGTACAGGCGTACAGGGTAAAAATAAAATAAATTTAAATTAAATCAATTAAATGAAATTAAAAAAAATAAAATGACATTAAATTATTAAGTTTTTAATTTATTTTAAATGTATATGTATTAGTTTTAATTTTTTAATTATGTTTTAATGTTTTTATGTAATATTTGTAAAATTATGTGTATTTTAAAATTATTTTTACATTATTATTAATACATTTAAAAAAACGATATTTTTAATTTCGATATTTTTGTACTACGATATTAATTTTTCGATATTTTTGTACTTAACTTTATGAAGATATGACTCCGATATTTTTGATTTCGATATTTTTGTGTCGATATTTTTGTATGTAGATATTCTGTCTGTCGATATTATGTCATACATTCAGAAAAAATAGGCAGGCCTACTTGTTTTGTACTGTGCGTCAAACATCTGATACATTGACAGGAACATCCGTGATGTGAATCTGTCAATATTTGGCCTATGAAGCAACTCTGTTGATGGAAAAAAATAATAATGAGAACATTCAGTCCTTTCGCTCACAATACTTAGAAAGCTTATTCCTTCACATACAAAATCACATTTCGCAAATCTGAATGAATAAAAACCATTTTCATTGTTATAAACTGTTCAGTATCATTTGTTTTGAGGACACCATCAAAATCATTTATACATTGTGATTACTTAAAATTACAATAAGACTACAGGAGGTAGCCCATCTACTCTACAGAGACCAGGGCAAGCATTTATAACATACAACAGTGGTCTGAGGGTATCCGTCAGTAGTACATTTTTAACGATAGCACAATTAATTGCTGGGAGCAAAGGAAGAGACCAAGGAGACAAAACACAATTCAACAAAAAGCAGTTTTTTGGTAGTCGTATATATTTGTTGTAATTAACTTCATATATAGACATGTGTAAGAACAGCATCGCGTTACATTAATTGGCATGTATCCTGTGGGATACTGTGCACAAGTGCTCGTCAAATGGTGATGACGCAACTGACATGTGAGGAAGTATGTACAGCGACACGAGGGGGCGCGACAAGAAAGACAATTGGTGATGAAATTTACATAGTAGAGATACCCAAACAATGAATTTTAATATATACAAGTGGAGTCAAGATGGGTATCCTCGAAGAACTAGCGCTGAAATTTTGCTGTAAGAGTCGACGACGTTTCGGCCTGTAGAACTTGTTAGGCCACCATCAGGACCAGGTTACTCTTGGTTTAATTATAGTGCTGTGGGTAAGAATAAACACACTCAATGGTGGATCAATGAGCAATGTTATTGCCTCTAAACAGGCTGTTTTGATGATAAGCAACAAGGAGGGGCAGTGGCGCAAGGATTTGAACGGAGCGCACATCAGGAAGGTGAGAACCAAAGTATGGTCCAACTGAGGCACGATAAAAGGGGCAGGTGAATTGGCGCCGATTGTATAGGCAACAGGACTTCGGGTTATACGAGCCGATCGGGTGAATCGAGTATCTTCAAAGGCCTCCTTAATTACACTTCCAGTGTTTGGGGTTCCCATTGAAAGGGTAGAGTTTGACGTTATTGGCCCCCTTGAGCCTCCAGCATCATCAGGGAACAGATTTATACTGGTCGTGGATCATGCCACCAGGTACCCTGAAGCTGTACCCTTTTGAACTGTCACTGCTCCTGCAGTTACCACAGCCGTCTTGAGTATCTTTACCAGAGTGGGTTTTTGTAAGGAGGTGGTGTCAGACAGAGATAGTAACTTAATTTCTGGTTACCTAAAGGTAATGTGAACTTCACTAGGTCACTGTAAAGGATACACGATGATTCTGCAGGAGCGTCAGGAATCCGAAGTATAATCCACAGCCTTCCCCTGCAGTCTCCCGACTCTATCAAGCACTAGAGTACAGGAGGCAAGCCAGGGGAAAACAGGGAAACAAAACAAGGAAAGGTTGGGGTAACAATTGGGTGTTGAGGGTCTTCAAACTGGTCGTCTCAACCTTCGTGAGGACTTGGCAATCAAGAGAGACTGTAACGCAAAGAGTTATATTCTTAAACCTGAAGAGGACAATCACATTCCCAAGTATACAACATAACCTTACATACCTAACTGATGGTATGTTGATGTCCCTGCATGGATATGGGAAAACCTCTGGAAAGGAATATAACTGGAGCTGCAGTGAAGAAGACAATACCCTTATAAGTCTAATGACCCAATGTATACTTGTGTAGTGAGTGACTAACAATATATCCTGCTCACTCTGATCTTTTGTCTTAACAGCCACGAAGCACACCCCAAAGGATTCTTTGAATACAAGCATTCGGTTGTCAATATTCTTGATAGTAGGAACAACATCTACAATGATCAAAACAAGGAGTCAACACTTCAATACAGTATTATTGATATCAATATAATGTGCAGCGCAAGAATGCGCTGTTACCGTGTTTCTGGAACATGTAGCTGTATCCCAATCCTCACTGGTCCACGCAAGAATCAAGTCCAAAGAGGTGCAAAAAACACCAGAGCTAAATAACCCCAACGTGTAAGTGGAATAAGCAGGGATAAGGAAAAGCCCTAACTAACTAAGGTCAGCGCACCGGTTACCAACCCGGCCGCCAGCGGAGCACAACCCGGCTGGCAGCGGAGCACCACGGTGATGTAAGAAAAAGGGAGAGTGAATGTGTGCCCGGCCCGTCAGCGGAGCAAAACCCGGCTGACAAGCGGAGCGGGAAACAAATGAGGCTAACAGCAGGGGGGGATGCCCGGCTCGTCAGCGGAGCAAAACCCGGCTGACAAGCGGAGCTGCAATGAGGCAGAGGGTAGGGAGAGGTAATCCCGCCGGATGGCGGAGTCAAACCCGGCCGCCGGGCGGGACACCAGAATACTGCAAGGCAGCCTGAACGGAAAGCGACACAGGACGTGTCGAAATACACAAGTGCGGTAGAGAGGCACTGTGCAAATGAGAGAGACAGCCTGAACCGGCTCAATACCGAACCAACAGAGCCGAAGACTCTCTCTCAACGGAAGAACGCCAGGACGAAGAAAAACCGGAAGTCAGGCACAGGAAGTCAGGCACAGGAACGAACCCAACGGAGCTAGACGCTAGAACGTGAAGCGTCGCTCCCTGGGTTAAGGACACCTATATAGTGCACGATTAAAGGGCTAGCGCACTGGGAGGGGGCTTGAGGCATGACAGTCACTACTCCATGTTACCCACAAACCAATGGTTTACTTGAGAGATTCAACAAAACCATATAAGGAATGATAACAGACTTCATGAAGAACTCAGGAGATGGTATGTCCTTTTGCCATGCCTGCATATCGCCTGTAAAGGGCTACCACAGAAGGTAGTGAATTTTTCCCCCTTTGAGCTTCTGTTGGCATCCTGTAAGGGGACCCCTGTGTCTAGTTAAGGAAGGCTGGGAGAGTCCTCTCAAAGAGCCTAAACAAGAAATAGTGGACTATGTGCTCGGTCTGTGTTCTAGGGTGGCACAATACATCTGGAAAGCATCCATAAACATTGAGGCCAGCCAAGAGCTCTAGAAGCTCTGGTATGACCAAAAGTCTGAACTAGTGGAATTCCAACCCAGGCAGAAAATATGCGTTTTGGAGCCTATGGCACCTAGTGCTCCCGAAGACAAATGGAGTGGTCCCTCCTCTATCCTTGAGAGGAAAGGTGAAGTCACCTATCTGGTGTAGCTAGGCACTAGCAGGAATCCTCTGTAGAGAAAGGTCTATAGCTAAGTCAAAATGGCTGTAAAAACAAATTCGTAGGAAGCCAATTCGATTATATTATGCAGTTATGACCTATACAAAACATATTTAGGAGCACATGATTTGAGTTGAATATTAATTTATTTTTGTAAAAAAGTATATATTTTTTATATTTTTCAGGAATTTGTTTTTATAATCGTATCATACCATTATTATTATTTCATTATTACATATAGAATGATGAAAACACAGTACACACTAAAACATAGACAAATTGATGGAGGCAAGGCGGTAGTAGGGACTACGCGCATTTCGGTGTTTTCGCCTTCATCAGGTCACCGTCTTATTGTACTGTTCACAAAACATGATAAAATGGTCCAATGATATTTGCGCTGTTAACAAAGGCAGCTATTGGTAAAGACAAATACTTTGTGTCTCGGCATAGGAACCAGGATGAATCAGTGTTGAGAGATGGTAGTGCAGAGATTAAGTATCCTGAGTCGCCAGAGTGCTGCAGAGTTCTAACTACGCTCCAATACTATCTGAGTCAGAATGTTATTCTGGGCTACAGTAAGATATCCCCCAGGTATGGGTGGAATAAAAAGCTGTCAATGCAGATGGTTGCTGCAGCAAGAAAGCACAATCGCATATCCTGCAACGCTAAAATTAGCTGGACGAAAATATCTAGATGGAATGGGTCGCCCGCTTCAATCAGGATAGGACGCCATATATGTCTATTTTAAAAGGTTGTCCTCTATTTCTTACGATGCAGTCAGAACCGGGGGGTCTGTATGCGCCAAATGTCCGCAAAAATTCTAGCAGGAATCCTCACAGGGACATCAATGGGAACCACCTACTTCTTTTCCATAACAGGACTGATGTGGCCATGCTCATGGTCACTGATGAAGATCAAAAGACAAAAGACAGAGAGTAAACCTCTCCTTGACCTCCTCTCTTCCAGTCCAACAGATGTGTCAGTAGTCAGTAGAAGGAGTTGCCTTGTTAGACACCCTCACTGCACAACAGCAAGCTGAATGAAGGCAAGTCCTGGAGCAGTGTGCCGAGCTCTTCTCTTTAACCCCTGGTCAGACTAACTGGAGTACCTGTAATGTGGATACTAGTGACAACACACTGGTCAAAACAAAATAAATAACTATGGGCGAAATGCGCGAATTCATGGTACGCAAATTCGTGCAAAAGCAAATTGGCGTTTTGCATAATCAGTGAATTTGTGCAAATGTGCGAATTTTTTTTTGCGTGTTCGCGGGCCTCTTGCAGTGCACCGACCGCTAAGTTACCCATGCGGTCGTACATGGGCGCGGCCATCTTGTTCAAGTTGCGTATTTCCGTTTCCTGGCGCCAGTTGCATGCTCGCGTTGTGCGTGGGGCGCGATTACGTGGTCGCGTGCGTTTTTGTGTGCTCGCGGGGGAAATATCGCTGGAACTTACCCACGTGATCCTCAATGGGCACGGCCATCTTGTTTTTCATTCATTGCTATGGTTCTGGGCATGCTTTTCAATCCTCCCCTAATCTTTGCAATCCTTTGTTTCTTTGAACTTTTTTAAAATCTTTTTTACTCATTATCTATCCCTCTCTTTTTCTACATCTATATTTTGTGTTTTTTTCAACTTTTCGTTACTTTAAAAACTACTTTTTTTTTAACTCTTTTATTTTATTTACTTTTTCCCTATTCTTTCCTATTTTTTATTTAACTTTCCTGTCCAGGACCATGGTAAAGGGAGCCAGGAAGAACCAGAAGGGGAAGGGTCCCGCACCCCATACTCGGCTCCCATCCGGGCGCTTAAGGGGGGAAGCAGTAATAACCCCGGAGATTTTCAGCGCGGTGGAGGTGGCCGCACTGGTTTTCTTCGTTCAGCGCCACCTCCCCAAGACCGTCGCGGCAGGCGACAGGCCCGGTGCCGGGTACGGGCTCCGGGAGCATCAAATGGGGGAAGGTGTGCCGGGCCATGTATCGTGAGTATGGGGTCCGGCGCACCTACAGCCAGGCGACGCACCGGTGGTTCGACGTCCTGGACCGGGAACACGACCTGCTCGACCTGCTAGGCGTCGAGATCCCAGGGCTTGGTGAGTAGTAGTAGCTATTTAATCACTACTCTGTTTTCTCCTGCTCTATGTTATCATATTGCAAATGTTTGTTTTTTCCGAAGAGCAAGAATGCTGCAGATTACATTGCAGGTAAATTATGTTTCAAAATCTTCCATGATTGCAGGTGCTCGCCTGCTCAGTGGCGGTGCTACTATGCTTACTTGTTTTCAATGTTGTGCTCATTTGGCCTGAGTGATTATGTATGAGTGTACTTTACAGAACTGCGTAATGCTACACACTAGAGATTACATTGCAGGTAAATTATGTTTCAAAAGCTTCTGTGATTGCAGGTGCTCGCCTGCTCACTGGCGCTGCTACTATGCTTACTTGTTTTCAATTTTGTATTCATTTGGCCTGGGTGATGAATATGTATCAGTGTACTTAACAGAACTGCGTAATGCTAGACATTAGAGACTCAAGTCCAGTCCTTCCTTTGTTCTCCTGCCACTAAGAAGAGATAGTGGTGGTGATCATGACAGACTGTGTCTGTCACTTCGCATGCTGCGGAGTGCTGCCTGTCAGTCCTAGTAGAACCTTTTTGTAATTGGTTTAGTGATAAACATAACTTTCCAAGTAGACGGTCCGCGAATCCAGCAATATTAATATCCTAGTAGACCACATCAGATAGGTCAATACATTTAGTGCAATTGTTGTCTATTTCCCCGAAATAATTTGTTATTGTCTTTTTCAAATGTTTGATGTGGTTGACAACAATCATCCATGTTTGTGTCTTTCTTTCATGTTGTACATCAGCTCCCCCCAGGGGCAAGGGGACACAGGAGGAGGTAGCGGCGCCGGCGGAGCAGGGACAACAGCAGGAAGGCCAGGATCGGTCCGGCAAGGGCTCCTCTGCTGGCCCCAGTAAGTTTTCCTGTTAATATTAATAATTATACTTCTCTATCTTTTACAGCACCTGTATTTTTTCCAAACGTTCCTCATTCTATTTTTTCCTAAATCGTCTTTAATCTTCTTGTAGACTGTTTCTAAATTCTTATCCTGCCTCTAGTATGACTCCCTGTGGTACTACTAGTGGAGAAGTGTGGCTCACTGGTTAGAGGAGGCAGACCCGGACGGTGAGATCAGACCTGGGACCAGGGTTCAATTCCCGACGTGGCAGGGTCTTGAACCCAAAATGTCCACGGACTCGATAATTCTCGCTTCGGTGCCTACTCGAATCACAGGTTCACACTCTGCAACTCTGGGCAATAGCTTGCTTAATCTCCACTATGGCCCCCCGTGGCGGGATGCCTGGCTTTCACCTTGGGGATACCCAGTAGGGGCTATCTCACAGGGAAAAACCAGGACGGGTTCCCAATGCAAAGCGCTTTGAGACCTGGCGGTGATATTGCGCTATATAAAAACCCATCCATCCATCCATACTAGATTATTATTAGTCTGTCTGTGTAGCTAACTAAGCTTGCACAGTTGGCAAAAGGTGTTAAACAAAACTCCTATTCTATTCAGCAATAGCTCTATGCACTGAGTGCAGCCCTCTGGGTTGTCCACAATGTCTATTGTTTATGCTTTGACAATTCCCAACAATAAAATGTCAATGGCCACCAAGAATAAGATACTAGTTTACTTTTTGATTGGATAGGAGGACAATCCATAATACTACTGTTGCAGAGACTATTCTGCACAAACAGAACTATGGACAAGAAATAGGGCATTGGTTTTAAATTATAATAGGCGCAGTTAGACTTTCCACATACCTCAGTCATAACAGAAGTTGAACCCCCAATCTCCTTACTGATTAGCTAGTGTGTCAGAGTCATTATTTAGCTCCCGAATGCAGCGATGATTGATCCAACCCAGGACATAAGACTACGGAGTCAGAGTCCCGACCTGTCTGAGCCACGGACTCATGCTTGCAAATTGCAAACCCTTTCGCTCACTCACTCATGACCAAAAACCAAAGAGTCTATCTAAGTTTTAAAACTTTATTAAAAATAAAAACATTTATTAAAATCAACTTCATCATATAAGATAAACGGTGAAGGATTCAAAACTGAAAAGTGGCTGAGTTCACACATTAATTGTGGGAGATCCCTCACCTGGTTGGAACTTCAAGTCTTCTTTGTGGGGATGAATCGTTGCTGACTCCGTCCAAGTGATGATGATCTGATCTTGCTCTTGTTCTTAGAAGGGAAGCTTCTGTCTGTTATGAGAAAAATGGTGCGTGTTAAAAAGCAAGCATTCATCAGTTGTGCCAAAAAGTGTAGCAAGGCATGTTACGGCTAAGCATAAATAAAAAAAAACCTTCCCTGAAGTAAGGGAAATTTGTAGTTTAGAGATTAGAGAGATTAGAGAGTCACAAATTATTAAATTTGTTTATGTAGTACTAGTAACATTTTTTCATTCCTAGACAAAATAAGGAGTGGTGTATATGGCATCTAAGAATATGAAATGTATTTTCTAGGCGGAACATCGACACAGCCATCCACAAGTGCCGGGGCCAGCGCGGAGGTGGGCACTCCTGGGGCGGAGGCGGTGCAACAGCAATCGGGAACTGCTGTGGGGGGTGCCACAGGAGTGGCGGGCAGTGGTAAGCTATTATATTCCTTACTTATTGAGATTGAAGACTGCAGAGTGTGCTCTCTGCACTTGTGTATATGTTGTACAGTACAAGTACACTTTACTATTAAGAAGACTTAAAAATTTAGAACTAAGTTTTTGTCATTCACCCTTGACTTCGCATTAGCAATAGCATTAGCAGCGGTAGTTGACGAGTAACCATGGCCTCCTCTAAATTTGACTTCAACTGTGAAAGTTTTATCGAGAAGCCAAGTCAGATCAGAGATGAACTTGATGGATGGGATGAACGAAAAGGGAAAGAAGGGTGTAAGGAAGGACGAGCGAGTTAAAAGTAATGACTGGCAAAGAATGATACGTGTTTTTGAATGCTGCCGGAGGTAGCTAGGAATATGATGCATGGCCGGTTGAAGGCTGAAGCAAGGATGGGTGGAAGGAAAAAGGGAAGAGGACTGCCTGGGTGGGTGAAACAGAAACTATATGTGTGTGCAATATATCCTTTGGTTCAAATTCAAATGAAAGTCAAGCACGGATGCATGGATGGCGGTTTCCAAAATAAAATAAAAAGGTTGTTTTTCCGTGAGAAGAACTAAGGTTTGAGACATTAAGAAGAATGATTGACATTTACTTTGAATGGATGGATGCCTGGATCATGGTACTATCTTACTGGATGAAGTAAGTGTTACTTTGAAGAGCATGTAACACCACACCCGCACGTCCGTTCCAGTGTAGCAAAGGCGAGGAAAAGAAGTTGTAATTTTTCAGAATACTACCATGACTAATAACAGTAGTTGGCAAGCACAGCATATATCCTGCGATTACGGGGGCCACTCACTACCTCTGTTAATAATTTTATTACAACTCTGTCATTCTTGTGTGGCCTATCAGTGTTCACTCAATAAAAAACAAAGCACCTAAAGTCATCCCTTTTGTAAGCAAATATCCTGTGAAGGGATAGATAATCATATTATTTATCTTCTTCATTTTCCTTTTCTAGTAGTCAGTGGCACTGCAGGGTGAAAGTTAAATTAATTAAGCAGTAGCCCTTGTAACAGAGTATGGCCAGTGCCACCCGTAATAGAAAAGTAAGAGCTTCACCACCTGCATGTACTAGAGTGGTACAGTAACGCAAGTCTGTGTCATCATGGCTTGTGTCTGTTTTTCTCGGGTGCAAGTTGACTGCGCTGGCATTATGCCGGCTTCCAGAAGTTTACGTACCAATTTCGCTAAACAAGAGAAAAGAAGAAGAAGAAGAATACTGGTGTGCTGTCTGAGTCTAATGTAGTGAGTCCATATAGTGCTAATAGAATTGATTCCTGAAACTCCCACTAATGTTAGAGCAGAGGCCGACGAAGTGGGAGGTTAGATAGATGCAGGCCACAAATGTTATGTACTGTCATTGCAAGTTGCTAGTGCTACTGTGACACAACTTTCTGCTGAATTATTTTGTGTTAATCTTAAAGAGCATGGGTTACAGTATGTGTTTCTTTCTTCATATAGATGCTCCTTCCAAACTAACACGGAAGGAGCAAGCTAGACGGGCCCGGCAAAGGAAGCTGGAGGCGATTGTCGCCGAATATCGGCGGCTGGTGGCCTAGGAGGAGGAGGATACGCAGTCTCAGTCCACAACATCCACCACGACAGCTGCATTCTCCTCCGCACACCCTGGGTCAGCCAGTCAGCGCAAGCCTCCAGCGGTACGGAGCCGTGGTACCGCAGCCACCCGCCACCGCCAAGCAGCCAAAAAATCAGCTGCCCCCCACAGCAGGTGCAAGGCACGCATCCACCGCCTAACCCTCAGGGTGTCCAACCTTGAGCAGGAGATGGAGAGAGTTAAAACCGTGCTCAAGAACCTCCGCAGGGAGCAACGGGACCACCTGGCCAAAGGACACCACCGGCGGCAGTAGAGGAGGAGAGACTGTCCCTTGCCCCTTTTATAAAGACTTTTAGGGGGGTGGGAGTTGGGAGTTGGGTTTTTTAGACTATGGGGACTTTTTATTTCACGGACATTCTTTGGGGTGGGGGGTGGGTCGGGTCTTGCGGGATAGTTTATTTTTGTTAGGGATAAAAATAATTATTTACTTTCAACTTAAACATAGCATACGCGTTTTTACTCTTTGCGGAGAGGTGGGGGGGTTAACTGTACGTTTGCTTTCCTGAAACTTAACTAGCTGCTTGATTCAAATTGTCTAAGTAATCGCCCAAATGTTTACAAAAGTAAGTGCCACTCACAGAGTTAGTGAATTCAATTGTCCTACTACTTTACTAGTACTACCGCCAGTCTCTCCTCTCTCCTCCTACTCCATTATTCTTCCTCCCCCCAAACGCTTATCTTACCTGTGATTTGTGTTTGAGAATAGGGCTAGGCACAGGGCTGGCTGCATGGCTAATGGCGATTAAGGTTGGCAATCCTGGGCGGATGGAATGGCATTGTTGTGGTGGTAGAAGTGGTGGTACACAGTGGCAGTAGCAGCATATGAAAAAAAAGAAAATGAAACCTTGAGTGGCCTGAGCGGAGCATTAGAACAGTACGATAGATAGCACAGTACACAAGAACAGTGCCATAATTTAGCCTAACAAATGCTAAAGTATTTAAAGTATAACTACTAGTTGCATGGAGTTTGGCTTTGGCTACTACAAGAAAAAGTACTGAAGGTGAAGGACACAGCAGCGTAATCATTCGCCACGGGTAGAAGGAGGATGTTCTTGATGATCAATCCAGTTGATGGCGCCCATGGAAATCAGATTTGATTTGCAAATAGTCATGAGTCTGTGTCAAGCTGAGTACCAATATATCCTCGGATTCCTTCACCAGCCTTGAAATTGATTTTCTGTTGCTTTTACCTTATCCTCCCCAGCAACTGTGTGGAATTATTGTTGTCATTTAGTCACACCTCAATGAAAACCACACAGCCCGGGGGAAGAGGGTTAGGGTTTGAAAATTGGATGGGAATGGGGTTTTTTGGGAAAGTTTTGTGGAGAGAGGGAAAAAAAACAAAGCATGGACAAACAACAAATGAAGATAAACAAATCTTTGGATAGGAAGATATCCAAAAATCTTGTAAGGGACATAAAGGAAGTGCATGCACTACTGCATGCATGAAGTTGATTGCTAAATGGATGGTTAGGTTACTTAAACTAAGTAGTACTTTCTACAACTTACTAACTATGAAGAAACAATGTGACAGTACAGGGCTGCAGTAATTACGCAATTTCAATTGACTATCTGCCCTCAGGGAGAATAAACAACATTCAGTACATGAAATTAGTTTTAAAAATAGCAAACAAAAACGTATACAATGGCTGGAGGGATGAATTTGAAGCAGAGAGCAAACAAATGCACAGAGTCACACTCATAGAAGTTTACAACAATAACATTATTTAAAAGATAAGGAGAAGTGAAGAGGATACTGTAACTGTATGTTGTAGTTGTCCTGTTGAATTTGGGAAGTTGCGTGCATACAGCCATTCCTCTTATTCGCGGTACTCCTCCATTCCATCTGACACTCCGTCGATCAATCTTGGTGACCAGACACACTGTCCACTGCCTGCCTGGCGGATGCGGAATTGGGGATCGCTAATGGTAAGCCGGAGTTAATCGTTTTTCCAATCGCACAGGGTAAAAGCCGGCCTGTAATTGTTGACAGAAAAACAGGAAGTGATATTAAAACACCACGGAGAAAAAATATAAGGTACGCTGTGTAGTGCAAAAATAACATTTTCAGTTTCAGAGGCGACAGTATTACATAAAAGCGTAATTTCGAAAGTGCGTACTCTGAGTCTCCTTCTCAAGGATAGAAATGAGTAAGTATGGGCGTATTGTGCGGATCTGCGGTCCGCGAATTTGCGCAAAATCGCCCAAAAAATGCGAATTTGCGGATTTTCCCGCAAACTCACTGATTTTTTTGCGATTTGCATTACTAGTACTGGAGTACTTTGTACTGGCTAATCCAGTAAGTGCTACCTCCTTGGGTAAATGTATAGTGCTTTTCCTACACTACAGCTGCGTAAAGTGCCAGAAGAGTTGTCTCCAGTGACATCTGCAATAACGCATTACCGGCAATGTTAGCCTATGGGCAGAAATGCACCTTAGAAATAGGGCCAAATCACCTTTCCCCTCAACCTACGACCAAACTGCTGTTTGGACACAAAATTAGGCCTTCCCAGCAGTGCTCCCAGACCCCTTAACCCACTCCCAAAAATCTAGAACACCCCCAAATAGCCCCCCAAAACCATGCAATACAGCTACCTCGCAGGCCGACAATGTTAGCCAATGGCAAAAATGCACCTCAGAAACAGGGCCTAATTCCCCTTTCCCCTCAACCTACGACCAAACTGCTGTTTGGACACAAAATTAGGCCTTCCCAGCAGTGCTCCCAGATCCCTAAACCCACTCCCAAAAATCTAGAACACCCCACATTACCTTCCCAAAAACATGCATTACTGTGACCTCGCACAGGCCTTAAAATCGTGCCCAAACGCACTCTGAAACTAGGCCAAAACACCCATTTTCCAACATGGATTTTCTTCAAACCACTTGCAATCAAAATTAGACCTTCCCAGCAGTGCTCCCAGATCCCTAAACCCACTCCCAAAAATCTAGAACACCCCACGTTACCCTCCCAAATACGTACATTACCGTGACCTCGCACAGGCCTTAAAATCGTGCCAAAACGTACTCTGAAACTAGGCAGAAAAAACCCCTTTTCCACCATGGATGTTCTTCAAACCACTTGCAATCAAAATTAGACCTTCCCAGCAGTGCTCCCAGATCCCTAAACCCACTCCCAAAAATGTAGAACACCCCCAAATAGCCCCCCAAAAACATGCAGTACTGCTACCTTGCAGGCCGCCAATGTAAGTCAATGGCAAAAATGCACCTCAGAAACAGGGCCTAATTCCCCTTTCCCCTCAACCTACGACCAAACTGCTGTTTGGACACAAAATTAGGCCTTCCCAGCAGTGCTCCCAGACCCCTAAACCCACTCCCAAAAATCTAGAACACCCCACATTACCTTCCCAAAAACATGCATTACTGTGACCTCGCACAGGCCTTAAAATCGTGCCCAAACGCACTCTGAAACTAGGCCAAAACACCCATTTTCCAACATGGATTTTCTTCAAACCACTTGCAATCAAAATGAGACCTTCCCAGCAGTGCTCCCAGATCCCTAAACCCACTCCCAAAAATCTAGAACACCCCACGTTACCCTCCCAAATACGTACATTACCGTGACCTCGCACAGGCCTTAAAATCGTGCCAAAACGCACTCTGAAACTAGGCCGAAAAAAACCCTTTTCCACCATGGATGTTCTTCAAACCACTTGCAATCAAAATTAGACCTTCCCAGCAGTGCTCCGAGACCCCTAAACCCACTCCCAAAAATCTAAAACACCCCCAAATACATGCAATACAGCTACCTCGCAGGCCGCCATTGTTAGCCAATGGCAAAAATGCACCTCAGAAACAGGGCCTAATTCCCCTTTCACCTCAACCTATGACCAAACTGCTCTTTTGACACAAATATAGACCTTCCCAGCAGTGCTCCCAGACCCCTAAACCCACTCCCAAATATCTAGAACCCAAACGCACTCTGAAACTAGACCGAAAACACCCCTTTTCCACCATGGATTTTCTTCAAACCACTTGCAATCAAAACTAGACATTCCCAACTCTCATCCCAGCTAAGCAAATCCACAAAGACCCAACCTACAACACACTCCAATCGCACCCTAAAAACACGCAAAAATCGAAAATTAACATGGGCGCCTAAGGCAGCGGTTTCCCTTCCTCGACTTTGCCTAAACACACCCTTCCCATCAATCGATCAGTGGCGGTGCGTCCATTGGGGGCGTTGCCCCCCTCCCGCACACGCAGCTCCACTCCCTCGGCGTACTGAGTTTATTTAAAGTTCAAACAAACATGTCGAGGCCGAGGGCCGGGGACAATGCCTGCAGTGTCAGTCATTTACAACAAGGGGTGGTGATGGACAGAGTCTCTGAATTAAGCAGAGTACTCTCACCCAGTCAAGAGATCAGGGCTAGATCCAACACCGTTTTTTAGCTCATTGCACCATCCCAGTTTCAGAACCTGGCTGTATGCAAATTAGTCTGTCCCTGGCCCAGTGCATCATGGGAACAGGGCAGACCAGACTACAAAAGCCAATTCTTACACTGGGAAGGAAACAAGCTTCCGGGGACCGGTTTCTGGCATTTCAGCCGTCTTCGGCCCGGCTTGCTTGAATCCTGATGGTGCAATGAGCAAGGGACTCACATCTGAGTATACCCTTCCACGCTTAGGGTGGACAAAATTATTTACAACAAGGGGTGGTGATGGACAGAGTCTCTGAATTAAGCAGAGTACTCTCACCCAGTCAAGAGATCAGGGCTAGATCCAACACCGTTTTTTAGCTCATTGCACCATCCCAGTTTCAGAACCTGGCTGTATGCAAATTAGTCTGTCCCTGGCCCAGTGCATCATGGGAACAGGGCAGACCAGACTACAAAAGCCAATTCTTACACTGGGAAGGAAACAAGCTTCCGGGGACCGGTTTCTGGCATTTCAGCCGTCTTCGGCCCGGCTTGCTTGAATCCTGATGGTGCAATGAGCAAGGGACTCACATCTGAGTATACCCTTCCACGCTTAGGGTGGACAAAATTATTTACAACAAGGGGTGGTGATGGACAGAGTCTCTGAATTAAGCAGAGTACTCTCACCCAGTCAAGAGATCAGGGCTAGATCCAACACCGTTTTTTAGCTCATTGCACCATCCCAGTTTCAGAACCTGGCTGTATGCAAATTAGTCTGTCCCTGGCCCAGTGCATCATGGGAACAGGGCAGACCAGACTACAAAAGCCAATTCTTACACTGGGAAGGAAACAAGCTTCCGGGGACCGGTTTCTGGCATTTCAGCCGTCTTCGGCCCGGCTTGCTTGAATCCTGATGGTGCAATGAGCAAGGGACTCACATCTGAGTATACCCTTCCACGCTTAGGGTGGACAAAATTATTTACAACAAGGGGTGGTGATGGACAGAGTCTCTGAATTAAGCAGAGTACTCTCACCCAGTCAAGAGATCAGGGCTAGATCCAACACCGTTTTTTAGCTCATTGCACCATCCCAGTTTCAGAACCTGGCTGTATGCAAATTAGTCTGTCCCTGGCCCAGTGCATCATGGGAACAGGGCAGACCAGACTACAAAAGCCAATTCTTACACTGAGAAGGAAACAAGCTTCTGGGGACCGGTTTCTGGCATTTCAGCCGTCTTCGGCCCGGCTTGCTTGAATCCTGATGGTGCAATGAGCAAGGGACTCACATCTGAGTATACCCTTCCACGCTTAGGGTGGACACAATTATTTACAACAAGGGGTGGTGATGGACAGAGTCTCTGAATTAAGCAGAGTACTCTCACCCAGTCAAGAGATCAGGGCTAGATCCAACACCGTTTTTAGCTCATTGCACCATCCCAGTTTCAGAACCTGGCTGTATGCAAATTAGTCTGTCCCTGGCCCAGTGCATCATGGGAACAGGGCAGACCAGACTACAAAAGCCAATTCTTACACTGGGAAGGAAACAAGCATGATGCAGGACCGCCCACCCCCTTGCTGACTGACACTGCAGGCATTGTCCCCGGCCCTCGGCCTCGACATGTTTGTTTGAACTTTAAATAAACTCAGTTTACATTCTGACTGTGGTTTTTTACTTTGTTTAATTGGCGTTCTAGAATCTGATCCCAAAAAGTGTTGATTGCCTATCTGTATCTTAAAACATGTAGAGACTGCATACATTTTTAAACTGTATATAGAAATATTTTAAGTATTTTATGGTAAAACTATTAACTTGTATATGTTCTTTTTCTAATACATGAAAACCGAATAAAGGACTTTTTGATTTGATTTGAAATGCTGTTCTGTGTTAGAAGAAAATGAGATCTTGCAGCCTTTCAGATCATCAAAATATTCACATAGTTTACAAAATCCTCACTCTTTCCAGTAAGCGAAAGAAAACACCAGTCTCCATGTTAAAAAATAAGCAGCAACTTGTCAGATGACTAGACTGACATTTGATTTTTGTTTCTGAAAACGCAATACATGTGACAAGACAAAAACAATATTTAAAGTCATCTTTAATTGCTCGTTCACCTTGAACTCTAGCATGGTTATTTAGGTGCCCTGTTACGGCTCAATGGCCTCTTGTAGTTGCCCTTCTCCCACCTCTGGGCCCCAGGTATTTGCAATGGCTGCACCACCGATAGCTACCCCCTGCATTAATACTAGATAATGCTGTTTGAGCCCAAGAAACACAGATGGTCAAGTACGTTTGTGCTTAACCTTTTTTTGTAGCTAACGTGCCAACACATGAACACAGTGAAAATGTAAGCTTGCAGTTTGTAACCAAACACTGTGTTTTTTTACATTTTAGGAATTCAAAAATTTGGTACAGTCTGCACAGGGCAAGGATTTTCTGGGGTCATCTAAAAAATGGATACAGTACTATTTACCTTCTTGGAGCAATGATGTAAGTAGTTGGGGTGCAAGTCTGATCATGTATTTAAAAAAAAACATGATTACAATTACATTGTTATACATTTTCCATTTGCAGGAGTGGCATGAGGTCTTGAACACTGGGTTGTTTACAACAGAGTTGACCGAAAATTGGCAAGCGCAGCTACACTGTTATTTTCAACAAAATAAACCGAAGGTGAGTGCAATCTGAATATTTCAATGAATTATTCTAATGTGAAGCAAAACCGTTTCTAATGGGTTCTCATTCCCTGAGATTCTTTATAGGAATCTTCTTCCCAGGCTGTATTCAGAAAGTGTTTTCAGCAATAGCAAATTACCAGTTTACGGGTGGCACTGAAAGATGTGAGTTGCGTATCCTCATGGCGTCACCGGAAATTATGTAGTGGTTCCATGTAAGAAATAAAAGGGTACCAATGACTAGTTACTTTTCTTTTATACCTCTGGAAATGCAGGATACAGAGCTGCCATTTTTACCCTTTTAAAAAAAATTTTTTTTGATTATACGTTGTTTCCACCATACAGAGATTGCTATCTACAGGTACACACACACATTAATTTGGTAACTAGGAAAATTGCATGACCCCACATTGTGTGATTGTTTTTCCCTCTTACATTTACTCCAAATGTGATGTTTTAAAAACATATCGCTAACAGATTGTCCTCGTTTTCCAATAATGAAACAAAAAATTAATTGGTTAAAGACACACTCTGATCCTGTGCCAATGTTACAAGAAATCCCTTTAAAAGAACAGAAGATTCTTCCTACATGCCCTTTCAAGCTCAGATTGATTCTTTTCAAAAAGTATTGTTGACCGTGCATGTAGATGTGTGGTATTTGTATAGTGCTGAGGTCCATTGGACATCTCTAACTCGGGGAGTCCCTGCCCCTATGTTTGAGATTCCACTCCTGCACCTCTGGAGGGCATTTCCAGAATTCTCATCAATTGAAAGTCTGTCAAAAGCCCCATCAATGATACATTTTGAAGATAATGTGGGCTGGGGCAGATCTCGGTCCTGTTCCATTTCTAGGAGACATATGAGTCGATTTTAGGGTTATTCATCTTCGCACTCCAAATCTTCAGGTGAGTCAAAGAAGAAGCAAGAAAAATCCAAACAGGACTCTACCCCTTTCCGCCACTCTCGAACTCTTGAGAGGGAGCACAGAGGGTACAATGCCTCTCGATATCTCGCCCGATGTCAGTTGATGTCGGAACCGATCCCTTAAGCCCCTCCCTCTGGATTCTCAATCCCATCCCTCAAGGTCCTTTACCTGAAGTCTCAATGGACCCAATATCAAGGGGACCTTCGCGACCAAGTCCAGATTTTGGAAGGAACTAAAAAAGATCGTCAGTGGTGTTTATTGGACTCTGGCAGACCTCGCTCCTTACCCCACCCTCAGCTGCCAATGGTGACCGATGAAGAGATGAGGCTGTTGTAAATAGAATGTCCAGGAGCCAGGTATAGAAAACAGGATAGGTTTATTTGAGCTTAGTTCCAGGTTAGATTCAGTAAGATAAGAAAGTTAGATGGAAATGAAACCCCACCAGGAGCAGCGTCCCTGCCGCTCAGCCTGCCACTCCACAAACAAGCCAGGCACCAAACATTCCATGATGTCACCAGGCATTCTAGCACTCACACTAGCTGAGCAACAGGGAAGTCCCAGCCATGGAAATGAAATTCGTCAATTATAAAATGTTCCCCTTCCTTAGGGAAACAATAATAATGAAGTGAAGGAAGAAATATAAACATCAATATACAAAAAGGATTTTGAAAGTAAAACGATTACATTACATTCTCAAATATAAAGACACTAGCTTACCCGTCGAGCGTTGCTGCGATCTCAGAAGAAAGGAAATCCAAGTAAACTTGTTATTATAACATTCAATTTACATTGTGTCATTTTTATTGAAACGTATTCATTTTAATATGGAAAACATTTCAAAGTGTCGTTTTAATTCTATTTATTTATTTGAGTGCTTGTGGATACACGATATTTTTTGTTTTTCCGTCTGGTGTGTACACGAATAAATTAGAATGTTTTCTGACGCGTGAGCTGGCCCCATACAGCTGTCCATGTGAGAAGCACGGATTCTCCAAATCTAGTCCACGCACTTGCAGCGATTGTCCTTGTGCTTTGTTGATGGTCATTGCAAAAGCGACTAGCACCGTAAACTGTAGACGTTTGAATTCAAATGGCATATCTGTTGGGATCATTGGAATACGTGGCAACAGTTCCTCTTCCCCCTTGAATTTCCCATTCAAAATTGTAGCTTCGATGACATTGTTCATCATCTTTTTCACCGAAAGTCTTGTACCGTTGCAAAGTCGTGGTTGCAAATTCAGTATTGGAAAGATTATGAGGGCCCTGGGGGGCCGATCTTTAAAAACCTTTTATGCCAGAAACCTTCACGGGAGTGTACTCAACAACTTCCCAAAGTTTCATGGCGATCAGATGAATGGTGTAGTAATGCATAAAGGACAAACAGGCAGACAGACATACATTCTTCGAAAGATTATGAGGGCCATGGGGGGCCGATCTTTAAAAACAAATTATGCCAGAAACCTTTGCGGGAGTGTACTCAACAACTTCCAAAAGTTTCATGGTGATCGGATGAATGGTGTAGTAATGCATAAAGGACAAACAGACAGACAGACATACATTCGTTTTTATATATATAGATAAGATTAACCCCATCCCCCTCCCTTGGAAAAACCCACAACACAACCGCACAGAGTGGTGAAACAGAACTGGTGCACGCACCGCCCCATAACCAACATGAAACAGGGTACATACCACCCTGTGGAACAGAACACCCAACAGGTAGCAGGGTACACACTACCCTGTGAACAAAATTGGTGCACTCATCACTCCACCACCAACACGCAACAGGGTAAAATCCACCCTGTGGATTACAACTGGGCCACTCAGCTCTCGCAACGTAAACGCAAAAGGGTACCCACCACCCTAAGAACACAACTGGGGCACTTAGCTCCCACAATCTCACCGCAAAAGGGTACTCACCACCCTAGGAACACAACTGGGGCACTTAGCTCCCAGTACCTCAGTGCGCACAGCACCCACAATTTCACACAGCACTCCAAAAAGTAAAATGGAGCACCAGTAGGACACAACACCTTTGAACCAGAACATAGGCACACACCACCCCAAAAGCTAAACTGGCACTCAGATACACCGCCCCACCCCCTCCCCGCAAAAGAGAACACACCTCTCTAAATAAAAAAGCTAAACTGGGGCGCTTAGCTACACCACCCCACAACCTAACACACCGTAACACCATAGGGAATACGTCCTCTAAAAGAAACTGACCTCCCCATGGTAAGATACAACATCCCCAAACCAGGGTACACCATAGGGTGCGCTTCACCCTTGAAACTTGAATAGGGGCACCAAGCGAAAGCCCCACAACCTCACACAATGCCACCAAAAGGTCAACATAAAAGGGTACACACTCACCCCCCCCACCAAAAACAGTGTTTAATAATAAAAACAAAATTAAAGTCTTTCACTCCGATGAGTGATCTCTCACCCGAGATCTCCAGTCCAAAACTTCAGGCGGCTGCTGCATCCAATGCGGAGTAGGAGATAGAAGGCACCCAAGACTCCTCAGTGTGTTCTGGCCGATCCCCAGCAACAATGAAGGGACACAGCAACTCCCACGATTCAAAGATCCAGCCTTCTCATATCACGAAGACACGTAACGCGGTTGGCACAATGGTGTAGGAGACTTGAAACAGTGAAGAATCTCGGAGCACCTGCCAAAACACAAGATGGCGGCACGTACTGGTGACACCACGCCGGATGGCTCCCGGCATCACCGTGCTGTAAGACGTGCACCACAACCTTGAGCCACACGTCTCAGGAGACTCCCCATGGAGGAATGGAGGAATGGCAGGACGCAGGTAATAAAGCCCGTGCTCTGCTTGTGACAAGTTTGAATGTGTATTAGCGGTTCAACTGTCATGGGCCAATAATAACCGCATTAAATTTGGCGGAAAATACTCACAGTTACTGAACAGTACCACCAGCAGTCTCTGCCCCTCATTGAAGTGCGTAGGCTCCTGTGTTGCTGAAACTGCACAACAAATAGCCAAAATTCCTCTGGGGTGCCAAAGGGTCAAAAATTTAAAATAACCGCATCCAATAAGCTGGCTCCAATAACACAAAACAGAGTAGAATGTGGGATACAAGAAAACGTCAAATACGCTGCACCTCTGGAAATCTCCAGCAGCCTCGGATCATTATGCTTTAAAGTGTAATACCTCAAAGGAGCGCCGGTTCTCCCAACATACGACGCTGTTGTCAATTCCAAAGCATCAGTTGCTATAGAAAACAGGGCAGGAGCAACATCTACGGATTTCAGCAAGCAGATTGCACACTTGCACACAAGGGCTGCACACGGGAACTTTGGGTCTTCTCCCCTGGTTGTGTGCGATAGACACATCTATGGCCATTCACCCCTGGGTACTCTCCGCCTCGCTGCACTCACTCATTGAAGGGCAATCATCCCAGTAACTGCTCAAAACCTGCAATAAATGGTCAAACGCCTTGGGCTGCATGCTGTCCAGATGACAAAGGACACTGGTGTGGTTTCCTTTCCTTAAGATTGCAGTATTTCCAATATTTTTAATAAGGTCCTTAGTTTCAGTAGGCTCCTTTAAACACAGTCTCTCCTCAATGTTGTAGGTTCTTTTGAGTAGTTCCCATTTGTTTTCTCTCTTTAGGTTCCTTAGTTTCTTCAGTCTCTTTCCTCCAAACGTAGGTTCTTTAAATCGTCACCAAAAATGTTGCAAATAGTATGTCCAGGAGCCAGGTATAGAAAACATGATAGGTTTATTTGAGCTTAGTTCCAGGTTAGATTCATTAAGAGAAGAAAGGTAGATGGAAATTAAACCCCACCAGGATCAGCCTGCCTGCCACTCAGCCTGCCACTCCACACACAAGCCAGGCACCAAACATCCCATGATGTCACCAGGCATTCTAGCACTCACACTAGCTGAGCAACAGGGAAGTCCCAGCCAGGGAAATGAAAGAGAAAAGTCAATTATAACATAGGCCCAGCCTTTCCCTGATCACTCTCCCAGTTTGGCTGATGCAAAAAGCTTACACCTCTTTGTGTTTTGCTGCTCTACGTGGCCTCTGTGTGAGCGCAGTGGCATATAGTAAAGGAACACAGAGTTTCATCATTTTGAGACACTTTGCGTAACCAAATTTCCAGGGACCACAATAACTAACAGACACCAGAGCAGCTACAGGAACAGATTTGCCTTACTGAACTTAGCAACAGCTTAGGAAAAGGTTGAGGAGATTGTAATTTACCCCTGAGATAGCTTACATGTTTTACACACTCCTACAACTCGTGTGAATTGAGCATAATATGTTTGTCCTCTGTATTTTGTGTGTCTTATTGAGTTGTCATGATAAGGTTCTTTTTCTTCAAGTAAAATCAATGGCTGGACAATGATTTATTAACTGTTATTATGTGCTCGATTGAGTCCTGACTCTTAGCCCCATCATCTCCCGTATTAAGCCTTTGCTTACTCTACCTTGCTGCCTTGAAGGTCAGCGTCTAAAGGGTTTACTTGGAATCTTGCTTTTGGTTCAATAGAAGCGTAAGCAGAAAGAGAACAGAGGTAAACGGCTTATATTGTAATAATGTTCCCTGAGTGCCCTGGAACTCTAGAAAAGGTTCTCACACTAGCCATATGGAAAACAAATCCTCGAAAACAGTGGCCTTGTAGAGGTTCTGGGTTCGGGGAACAGGATTTACCTGGGTTAAAGATTAGGGATTACCCGGCACTGATCCCTGGCAATCAAGACAACCTTAAATGGAAGTGTAGTGGGGCTGAGCTTCGCATTTCACACAGTGTTAAGTTAGCATGGCTTATTAGAAGTTTAAATGCCATCTTTACTTTAACTGGCGTTATTGTTTACAGAAGCATGAGTATTTGACTTCACACGAGAATAACTTGTTTTTTAATGCCCTTCCAAACTGTTTTGTGAGTTTAGTCTGAACGGTTAGTGCCGCGACAGTCAAGGTCGCCTTGAACACCGCATCTGTTGTTCAGAATGATCAGCGCACGTTCTAGCATAACACACATGCAGCTGTGGCCAGCTCCGATACTGGCGTGTTTAATAATGCACTGTGCAGGCATGATCACACACACTTGGAGAACATTCGCATGCTGAGAGCTTGAGCAAAACTCGATGTGATCCACTTCTGCTAATATCAGAGGTATGGGGCCGCCCATGTAAGCCTATGAGGCCTTCTTTAGATATAAAATAATCTACTAGCAAGGGAGGGCGAAATATAGGTATATTTCAAACCCGTTTCCATTTAGCATTATAATATGCTTTCTACCTTTGTATTTTATGGAGTAGTAACTATGCTGACAACATTGTTGCTAATAGTATGTTTACTTGTACTTGCTAAGATGCTGCACCTGAGATCACGGCGTTAGAAATAAATATTTCAATCTTGCACGTGTTTCCATTACTCCCTGTTTTGGACTGGTATGAGAGTGTAACGAAAGAGTGTTCTTGTTTTACACAACTCCTGAGGTACCCTAAGTCGCATGTTCTGGGTTGTCTAATTATTGGTATTTTTGCTTTAGGACAAAGAGCCAATAAGACACTGATGCTAGTCTAGTAAGGGGATGTTGGGCCCTTTAGTGAGTTTTGGCACACCCTAATTCACTAAGGTTCTACGTCTCTTGTGCACAGTTATGTGTAGGATCGGAATCCCTGCAACATGGCGCCCAACGTGGTTGGTCGTATTTACAAGACATTTGAGTAGTGCTTATATCAGTCCTTAACCCCCTCACTATCGTTTCCGGTTAACGGTGGTGACGGATAAACCTACCTATAATTACATAGGTCTATTCAAGCTTGATCCTTTCAAACGGTTTCCTTTTTGAATTACTACCCAGTTGTGCTACATTGTATTGCATTGTACCCTTTCTTTCCGTGTTGTGATGGCATTCATTGACATACCGCAGCATAGTCGCATTGCGGTTCGCAATCATTTGCATTTGTCGGCTTGGAGGGCATGACGGTTATCTTGGTTGTGAGTGCAGAGGTGGCTTACCCGTTTGACATTTTCTACTCATGGGTGACGTTCCCTTCAGTTAATGCAAATTCAGGGGTGTTTGACACTTACACTCACACAGCCTTGCCCGGGGAATATGTTCCCTATAGAACACAGGAAGTTCCTATTTCTGCTTGGCAGCACCGTGTTTGGTTTAATGGCGCTCTCCCTCACAGCTTAACGGCGGCTAGATTAGGTCCTTTGTCCATTCCAGGCGCTACTTGGCCTGTATTGGCTGGATTTACCCCGCATCCTCGTGCGGGGAATGTCCCTGTTGCAAACCTAAGGATCCTGTATAACTCCGCAATTGGGGTTATTAGGGTATTCATTCTTTACGTTACCCGCAATTTCCCGGGCGGGGCCCTGGGTGTTGCGGCGCTTCCAGGCGGACCAAGCGGAATGAAGCTTACTCCAGTGATGGTTAATGCAGTTATGGGCAAGCGTCCCCAAGATAAGGATGATATGCCTTTCTGGCTTGCCGAGAAGTTTGACCAACTGGAGGCAGTATTTCCTAATTCGAGTCCTGTAGAAAAACACAGGCTTCTTACAATTAGCTTACCCAAGGACTTAGTACCGGAAGCTGGTGACTGTGAGTCATGGGGTCAGATTTTTGTCGCAGTGTATACAAGGTGCTTCAGCACTCCGTCAATGTCTGACCTTCCCACGGTCATTAAGCGTGTTCAGGACGAACACGGACCTGAAGCAGCGGTTGAATTGGGGATGAGACTTGTTGGGTCGTTTCACGTAGTTTCCGATCTCGTCCTTTCAATTATCAAGGGAGATGCGGTGAACTTTCAAGTGTCTAATACCTTATGCGAGGTTCCCGACGCTGATAAACCCCGCCAGTTGCCGAGAATTATTACGGCGGCTTATAAGACCATTGGCCGTAATAGTTTAGGTCTAAAGCCTTTTTCTTATAAAGAGAAAAAACAACCCCAGAGCCAGAAATCTGATAGTGATGTTCAGCCCACATCTCAAAGGCAGAATTGGAATAAAAGCAAAAAACAGGGGCAACAACAACAGAAACAGGAGTCACGTCCTGCTTCTCCAGTGCCTGCGTCTACTGAGCGCGCTTAAGATTTGAGCGACCGCGCTACGATTAAGTCACCTGATCGATTTCAGGTTCCTGATCAACGTTCTCCTCGTTCTTTACAGGACACATCGGCGTCATCGTCCGGTGGTGGAGGCAGCGGCAGAGGACGGGGTGGCCTGCTGAGTCGCGACCAGCCCCGCCCAAAAGACGGAAAAGGCAAGCAAGACAATTCTTCACAGAAGAGACGCCAGTTTCAGAAAAAGAAAGTTGCCGCTTTAACAGCAAGATATGCCACAGATAGTGAGAATGCAGCTTCGGAATCAGACATGGGTGCTGACACTGTTGGACAGCGCGGCGGAGATTACCATAGTGCGAGAGGCCCTACGTCCACTACTGAAGGTGACAGCGACTGACAAATACGTTGTTGTTGAGACAGCTGACACTAGAGTAGCTCCCCCTGACAGGCTTTATGAGATTGTCCTTTTCATCGAAGGTGACATACAATGTACTATAAAAGGGATCTTTTGGGATAATCTTACAACTACGTATGACATTTTGTTAGCGGAGGCTGACTGGCCCCCACCTTTTGTTCTCGCAGCTCCGAGAAGGGAGGAGGTAATCCTCCCTAGTTTCACGCACACTGCATCAAAGGAGCATGCGCTGAATTTTGCAGAACAGTGGGCTAAGGCCCTCGCGGAGGCTTTGTAACGTACTCCCTGTGGTTGAGATAAATTTTTCCCCCGACAGGTGAAACCCTTACGGTCTATGCCACAGCCTCAACCCCAATACCCCATGCGGCGTGAAGCCAAGGCTTCCTTGGCAGAAATCCTTTAACAATTAGAATATCAAGGTGTAACTGAAACTTGTGTGTCTCCGATGAATAACACACTTTTTACTGTGACCAAGCCTGACGGTTCTCACCGTCTGGTATTGGATTACCGGCATTTAAACTCGCATAGCCGTACCTGCACAGTACAGAATACCCACGGCTCTGCTTTAGTGGATGGTCTTGTGCGTAAAAGGTTTAAGACCACACTTGACATATCCAATGGTTTCTTTGCCCACAACTTGTCCGATATTAGTTCCCAATGGACCAGTTTTACCAGTGGCGGCGAACAAAGGCAATTTAAAAGACTGCCTATGGGCTATAAGAATAGTCCCGGAGTGTTTGCTGCCTGCATCATCTCTCTTATAGGGAGTTGACCCAGATGCGTGTTCGGATGTGGATGACATCTATCTCACAGACGACGAAATATGGCGCATCTGTGTCGCGTTGACCGCATCATTTGTTGTTTTGCGGACTTCGGTTACAAATTCCACTTTGCAAAGTCTCACATTGCAGAGTAGACAGTTCCTGGGCGATGAGCTCAACAATGAAGGTAGAGGTTTGGCTCCTCACTTCTTGGAGAAATGCGCACAATTGCGCGCTCCTACAAGACTGAAGAAGCTACAATCCTTGCTGGGATTCTTGAATTTCGGGCGTACATACATTCCCGATTATGCCCAGCGTATCAAGCCATTATATGCTTTGATACAACCTACTTTTACCAAATCGTGCTGGCTGCCTGAACATTCAGCCCTTTTGCAATCACTGCAGGCTGATCTTCTTGAATCTAAATTCTTACTGACTCGTGCTAACCGCACCAACCTGGTGATAAGAATCGTCCCTTGGGCGGTGGGTTTCACTTACCTTACTTTTAACGACGGTGACACAGTACCTATCGCTTACAAGTCACACTTGTACACTTCGGCTGAAATACGTTTTTCCACTGTGGAAAAAGTTTTGACAGCAGTGCAAATGGTGACTCAAGGAATGCGCACTGTCGCAGGGAAAACGCATGTTGGTTGTAACCCTGTATCCTGCCCTGGAAGCAGTGACGAAAGCCAGTGTACCAAATTCAAAAGCTTTGCACCCACGGTGGATACAATGGGACACATCTTTGACATCTCCAGATGTCACATTCATTTTGTATGCCTCCTTGCAGTCGCAGGAGTACTTGCAGTATGAATTTGTTCATCCTGCTCCTCTGACAATGCGTCCTTTGGAGGATTTCCATTGTATCATTTACACTGACGGTTCTGCGCAAGTTGCGCATGGGTCTAAGCACGCATACATCTCAGCCTGTGCAATTGTGGTCGGTACCTTCATGAACGGAGAATTCAAGTCCGATGTCGTGCATACACAGACATTAGGGGACTGCACGGCCCAATTGGCAGAGCTCCGTGCTCTACTGCTCGCATTGGAGTACGCAGATCATGGTGTGACTACGCTTATTGTAAGTGATTCTTATTACTGTGTCCAGTCTTACAATGACAATCTGTACTTTTGGACTCAAAATTAATATCGCGATTTCAGAGGTAGCACGATAAATTATAAAATGATCTGGGTTTGAGTGGCTGAAGTTAAAGAACGGTTGCCACTCGTGTATGTGATTCATACTCTCAGTCATCAGAGTGTGGGAGTTCACGCTGTTGGCAACAGTTTGGCCGACGAGGCCGCTAAATCAGCAGTGTCGACTTACTTGGTTGCAGCGGTTACATGTTCCACAAGTAAAATTGATGATGACATGATGACAGCAATTGCCGCTACTGAGAATGGAAGTAAATGTCCTACTGGATTTCCTTCAAAGTATTCTTATCACTTAAGTCCTGATAAAGTTCCAGACGTTGGTGACAGACTGATTCCCAAAGCGGACCGCAGCCCAACACTGGTTACAGCTGCCCATGAAGATGTTGCATCCGCGCATGCGGGCGTTTCGGCTACTGTTTCTCAGTTACAGCTACGTTTCTGGTGGCAGGGACTGTACAAACAGACGTATGATCATGTCCTTCAGTGTGACATTTGCCAGCAGATCAAACCTTCGACTGCTACGCATACGCTTCAGACACAGTTGTACATTTCTAATAAACCACTTGCTTGTGTTTATTTAGATCACTGCAGTCCTTTTTCTTCTGATACTGCATATACGTATATCTTAGTTGCAGTTGGTTCTTGCACACGCTTTGTGTGGTGTGGCCACACCGCAGCGCTGATTCACGAACTGTCATAAGAGACTTGCGTGTCTTCGTGGGAATTTTTGCCTCTAAGGCATACAACACGTATGTGTTCCTTAGGGGTCCAAGTCACATTTTTGTCACCATACCGACCTCAGGTTAATAGTGTTGTGGAGCGAATGAACCGTGATTTAAAGCAGTCTTTGACAGCTAGAGTTATAGGTTCTGGCAGGAATTGGCTAGCCCATCTCAATAGCGTACAGCGTGCATTAAAAATTCTCCCTAGAAGGTCTCTTGGTTGGCGGACCCCATACAAAATGCTCTTTGGTATCAAAATGTTCGTCCCGGACCTTGACGGTCTAGACATGGCGGCGGGTGCTGCACCCTTTGACGTAGATGAACATTGTAATGTTTTACAGAATCTACCGGAGACGAGGGACAGTCTTGCAAAGGAACACTTGCCCTTCACATCTGATGCTGCGTTGCAGATCCCGGTAGTTGGCTGGCTACTCCGAGTCAGAGAACTGGTCCGAGAGAAGATCGAGAACAAGAAGGAATTTGGCCCCTCGTATCAAGCTCCAGTTCCTGTACTTGGCATGCAGGGCACAAGAACAGTCATGTTACCTCCTCTGCCCGGTCGTATAGAGAAAAGGTAAATTTCTATTGACAATGTCAAACTACACAGAGTGGCCGATACTTCTTAGTATGACTCCTGCGGTTTCCTGTCCGGCGATGCTGAGGAATCCAGTTGTGGCTCCGGCTCTGAGGAATAGGCCCGTTGATGTTGCTTTGGAAATGCCAGCAGTGCTGCCTTTGACGCTCAGGATTTATATTTATACTCTGCAAACTATGGTGATTTGTTTTGTTACCAGCACTTTGGCAATCACTACCTGCACAAGGCAAACACAAGAAGGAATATGGTTAATTATACCCAATGGGAAGTGTGGAGACCGCGAACAGTGAAGGCGTGCAGTCTGGGATATGCCGCTAGTGCTAGGGCGCACAAACTGAGAGGCCGACTGTTCGGACCCACGAGCAACTAGCGGATGGTGTGTGCATTGGAAGGCTCAAAGAGACACGCAGTCGGATGCAAAAAAAAAAAAAAAAGGGACGCTGAGGTGCTGCGAGACTGTGGGGATTGCACCTGGAAGCTGCAGACTGGAAGAGGAGTTCTTGATGGGACACTGGCATCATTGTAAGAGCACGGAGGTGGGGTGATGTGCAGGCTGCAAGGCACGCTGTACTGCGTGACTTGCGACCTTCCCCCTATGCAATATTGATGCCCTGGTATTGTGCTGACCACGAGTGGTGTATGAGTGCAGACTGGAGCTCTACTGCTGGACTTGGGGCATACGACTTGAGGGGCCACCTGCATACTTTTGTATGGTGCCCGGTGTAGCTACCTCGCTAGCTATGGGGGAGATTGACTCTGGGCTCCCTCCTTTGACTATCACCTACCCAGCCGGACTTCGGGCTAATGCTCCCGCGTCTTTACTGACCTTACCTTCCCCCTCTCCCTTCCCCCAACCCTCCCCTCTCTCCGCTCCTACTCTTTCCAGCTTCTGTCCTCTGCCCTCACATGCCCTTTGTCCCCACCCTGTTTTTCTGTGAACCTCTTCCCTCGCCACTTGAGACTGAACTATTTTGTCTGATGCCCGATGGAGCTACCTGGTTTAGCTATAGGGGAGATGGGCCGTGGATTCCCTCCTTGGTCGTCACCTACCCAGTCGGTCTTTAGACAGACTTCCTTTTGTCTCTACGGTTTTCTCTTCCCTTATCCTCACTTTCCCTCCTCCCCTACCCCCCACTACTCTCTCTCTCCTTTCTCTCCTCCCCTAATGTATTGCTGATTGTTTGATATATTGTTTACTTGTTGATCTTTTTCTGGTATATTGTTGATCCACATTGTTGCACTTCCTTTCGTCTCTCCTGTCGTCTCCTACCGCATCCTCCCTCTATATATGTCTCTCCTTCCCTCCTCTCTCAATGTATTGAGACTGAACTATTTTGTCTGATGCCCGATGGAGCTACTTGGTTTAGCTATAGGGAGATGGGCCGTGGATTCCCTCCTTGGTCGTCACCTACCCAGTCGGTCTTTAGGCAGACTTCTTTTGGTCTCTCCCTTTTGTCTCTCCCCTAGCTACTATCCTCTCTCCCCTGAATCTCTCCCCCTGCCTGCTACTCAGCCTACCCCCTGTCCTTGGTGCCCTTTGACTAAGCACTCCTCCTCCCCTTGTTGGGGAAAGATCCAATATTTATACTCTGGAGTCTCAGCGAACCCGCTGAGTGAGTCCACTGCGCCAAGGGAGCCACTCACACTTGAGGTATGGTATGGCACCCCTTGCCAAAGCACTCTCTCTCCCCTTTTTGGGGAAGGATCCAGTGTGTAGGCCTTGGAGTCTCAGAGACCCCTCTGAGAGAGTCCACTGCGTAAAGGGAGCCTCTCGCAACAGAGATAGGGAAGGGATACCACTTCCCCTGGGATCACAGCTTACTGGACTTTGGACGTTGCCTTGACTCGTCTACCGGTTTGTGTCCCCGTCCCCCTTCCCCTCCTCTTCCCATGCTGTGTCTCTCACCCTCCCCTCCTCTTTCCCGCCTTCATTACCTATCTACATCTCCTGCTCCAACCCCTCTCCCCTGAATCTCTTACCTTGCCTGCTGTTTCCCCTTATGTATTTGTGCTTATTATTTATCTTTACCTTACAAGTCCAGCAGGCGCACTCACCGGACCACACGCCAGCACGCAGCTCCTGCCCCTGGGTTGGCAACGCTGTTGGTCTCGCCGCGAACGTCCATCCAGGAGCGGCTGAGACTACAGCTCCCAGCGGGCTTTGCGGCAACTTCCTGTGTCCCGCTGTCTTCGCGCCCGGAGGCGCTACAAAGCACAGTCCACCCCTCGGTGGAGCGGGGGTCTCAGTCCAGCAGGCGCACTCACCGGACCACACGCCAGCACGCAGCTCCTGCCCCTGGGTTGGCAACGCTGTTGGTCTCGCCGCGAACGTCCATCCAGGAGCGGCTGAGACTACAGCTCCCAGCGGGCTTTGCGGCAACTTCCTGTGTCCCGCTGTCTTCGCGCCCGGAGGCGCTACAAAGCACAGTCCACCCCTCGGTGGAGCGGGGGTCTCAGTCCAGCAGGCGCACTCACCGGACCACACGCCAGCACGCAGCTCCTGCCCCTGGGTTGGCAACGCTGTTGGTCTCGCCGCGAACGTCCATCCAGGAGCGGCTGAGACTACAGCTCCCAGCGGGCTTTGCGGCAACTTCCTGTGTCCCGCTGTCTTCGCGCCCGGAGGCGCTACAAAGCACAGTCCACCCCTCGGTGGAGCGGGGGTCTCAGTCCAGCAGGCGCACTCACCGGACCACACGCCAGCACGCAGCTCCTGCCCCTGGGTTGGCAACGCTGTTGGTCTCGCCGCGAACGTCCATCCAGGAGCGGCTGAGACTACAGCTCCCAGCGGGCTTTGCGGCAACTTCCTGTGTCCCGCTGTCTTCGCGCCCGGAGGCGCTACAAAGCACAGTCCACCCCTCCGCGTCGCGGGACGCGCGCGGGCGACGCCGGGCGGAGCCCGGGCAGAGGGCGGGCCGTCTAAGGCCGTCCAAGGACGATCAGGGACGGGACGGGCCACGTCCTTAACATCTTCTACAATGGGTAAGCGAAAATTGCCGACACCATCGGCGGATGAAGCTAAGGCGAAGGTACCTAAGTATACTACAAGTATACTTACATATTTAACTACCAAGGTGGGGGAACTATCATCTAAAATTGCTGAGTCTGAGCGTGAACTGGGCATTGCCTCTAGTCCCGGTACCGCTGATACTTCATATGCCTCATCTTTAAATTGTATACCTTTGGAGCCTCGGGTTATAATTGAGGCTTGTAGACCCTCCCTGTCACTTCCTGCTACAGTTCTTCCATGCCCGGCCATATCTGAAACGGTGATACCTAACGCCCCATTGAGCCCTGGGGTTGCTGGAAGGTCGGATTCAATTACGGCTGGCTGTTCTCAGCCAGCCCTACTGACAGAGGAGGTCATTATGGCCTTATTGGAAAAACTGTTTACAGACAGACTTGAGACTGCTTTAATCCAGATTGCTTCGGATATCAATGAAACATTGAAGGACTGTGTTAAGAACCTTATATCAAAATGTGATCGTATAAACGATGTTCTTAACGCTCGGACCCCTGCATTTTCTATGCCCTTGGCGCCATGTCCTCCAGTTGTAAAGGTCACTATCCCTAAAGCTGGTGACCCACCTGTAACTAGACCAACTAATATCCCTCTTTTACCTATGCCACCAAAAGGGAAAGTAGACAATGGAATATACATCCCCTCGACAGAGGTTGCCCCTGGTCCAAATTGTTTCACAAGGCCTAGAGGCCAGCGGGGGGCTCCGGAAAAAAGTATACCACCTATAAATTTACCACCGGATTCAACACCCTTTGTCGCAATATTGGTTAACGTGCCTAAACTCGAAAACGGAGCGATAGAACAACATGAGTCTCTTCTTAGTCACGTTAAAAAATGGTGTAATGCCAACTGCACGGGTGAAAGTAACATCGCGGATAATATTGTAACAAGTAGACGGGTAAACTGGGTGGGCAAAAGCAAGAAAGAAGTTGCAGGAGACTGCGTCATTGTAAATTTTAAAACTAGGAATGTCGCGAGTCGACTTTTCTGGGATGACTCCCCTTTGGATCCCGTGAGCAAAGGGGTGCGGGCGATGCCTCTGGGTTTCTTTTACCCCCGTCCACAGAGGTTAGTTGTAAATGAGAATATTAAGTTACAATCTATTGATAACACTTGGGCAGAGGATAATCTTATTTCACCTATGCCTTTTAATGTCTGGATGACTAAGCCAACTAAAGCTAATGGTGCAGTAAATGTTACAAGGAATACACCCTCTAATAATCTACCATTGTCAAATATGTTTTCAGCGTTAGCTGATAGAGTAGACATTGAATGACTAGCACCCGTACCTGACCAGGATAACTTGATTTGCTCAGTCAATACTGATGTGGCCCTACCTGTTGTTAGTGTCGAATCTGTTATAAATGACCCACCACAGTTAGGGGGAGAGCACATACGGTTATTATCATGGAACATCGCAGGCCTACGGGCAAAACAAAATGACTGTATTTGGTTACAATTAGTGAAGAACCATGATATTGTCGCATTACAAGAAACTTGGTCGAAAGATAAAGGGTTCTGGGTAGAAGGTTTTATTTCTTTCTTTGTTGATGCTCTGAGTTCTACATCGGGTAGGGACAGAGGGGGTTTGTTATTCCTTATTTCGGTTAAAATTGCTGGTAATGTTAGAGAAATCCCTAGTTTTTCTCACTACTTCCAAATGGTGGAAATTAGTTTGGCTGATAAGAATAAGATTGTACTAATAAACTGTTATAACTCCATGCAGGGGGGACCCCCAAATTTTGTTTTAGACGGTCTATCAGACTTCTTAACCAAGTATTTGTCCAAACAAACCACTTTTGTTCAGTGTATAATGATGGGTGATTTTAATGTTCATTTGTGTGAGTCTCATTGCCAGATTATTGATGAAAATGGTCCTGATCATACTTTATCGCCACACTTTGAACATAGTCCAAAGGGTGTGGCAATGGAAAACATGCTCTCATCAAATGATCTATATGAACCAGGGATTGCAGATATATCAAACCGTGTGGTCACATATAACGCTAGGGGCAGTGAATCAATTATAGACTATTTTCTTATGTCTTCAGGGCTCCTTCGTTATGTTCTATTTTATAATGCGTTTGTTAGTGGATTTAGTGACCACAATCCTGTGTTATTGGTTTTAGATACTCTCTCTGGTTTGCATAAAGGAGTAGCTAGGCCTACTTCTATAAGGGATGTGAAGAGCAAAGATCAAGGCAGACGCCTTAAATGGTGCAAAGTCTGCCCAGAGAATTTTCATGATCGTATTGTGCAGGACATGGGAGCTGAATTTGGGATATGTTTGAATAAAGAGATGAGGGGAGGGGAAGTTGTGAGTGCCTTTGAAGATATTTGTGCCAGAGTGGATAAAGATCTCAGAGTCAAACCAGGGAAAGGCTTGGTCCCAGTGTGTAGATGGTTTGACCATTCCTGCTCACAGGCACACGCAGCTCTGTGGAAAAGCCTTAAACAATCACCCAGAGATAGAATTTTGGTGGCAGATCTAAGAAGACAATACGCTTTGGCAGTCAAACTTCGAAAAAAAGCCATCAAAGATGAAGCCTGGGACTCTTTGATGGACCCCACTACCCTTAAACATAGCTCCAAATTTTGGGCTATAATCAATAATCCCTTGTTTTCCCATACATCAAATCAGGACCTTGAAATTAATATATCTGAAGCCGATTGGATTAATCATTTTTCCAACATATATGGTTCAAACGAGATTGCTGAGGTGTTTAAAATACCTTATTCCTCGGCTTCTCATATTAAGTTAGATTTCACCAAATCTGAAGTAGAATTGGCAATTTTAGGCTCAGCTGCAAATAAAGCCCCTGGTCCGGATGGGGTTCCCCCGGACTTATACAAATTTAATTCAGAGCTGTGGGCTGAGGTTTTAGCCAATGTTTTTAATTGTGTGTATGAGGGGGGGTTGCCAAAATCATGGTCATGTGCCATTATAGTCCCTATTTTTAAAAAGGGCCTAAGAAGCGACCCAAAGTGTTTTCGGCCAATTTCACTACTGGATTCCTCAATGAAGATTTTGGGCAAAGTCCTGCTTGCTAGAATTAACACCTGGTCTACAGTTAATAATATTCTAGTTGATGCCCAATATGGGTTTCGTGCTGGGAGGGGGACTGAGGACCAATGCCTAAATCTTCATTTATTAATCTCGAAATACACAACTGTTAAAAAAGGGTCAATTTATGTCGCATTCATGGACCTATCTACAGCTTTCGATTTGGTGAATAGAGCTCGATTATGGACCATGTTGCTAAAGCTGGGTTTGGACCCCCCCCTTGTATATTTTTTGGCAGAATTACATAAAGATCTGAAAGCCTCAATCAGAATGGACCAGGAAGGTAATCGTACCGCCTGGTTCAAATCAAGCAGGGGAGTGCGGCAGGGCTGCATTCTTGCGCCCATGCTATTCACCTTGTATATAAATTCACTCGAGGAAACTCTTTTATCAGCGACCTTGGATACTCCGCGTGCAGGGGAAACTCGTATTCCGGTTCTCCTGTACGCGGATGATGCCGCTTTAATAGCTCGGACTCCTATAGGTCTACAAAAACTTTTAAATGCTTTTAATGATTTTATGCTATCATTAGACCTAGTAATAAACAACTCCAAATCACACGTCATGGCTTTTGGGGCTGGTAAAAACAACTCCAGGCAGTTTTATTGTAATGGCGATGTGATCACCAATGTTAAAGTTTTTACATACTTGGGTGTAATTTTTGATAATAAGGGAAGTTGGGCTCCGCAAATTGTAGCTAAAACTAAGGCGGTTAGAAGCTCAGCTACTGCTATTTTAAGTTTTGCTAGGAGACTGGGCGGGAAGCCAACAGGTGCTTTACTTAACTTGTACAGGGCAAAATCAGTGGCAATAGCCAGGTATGGCTCTGGTCTGTGGGGCTATGTAAATAGTGAATCAATACAAAGGGAAGAAAATAGATTCCTGCGTTCTACCTTAGGGCTCCCCCAATCTACAGCCACGTTTTCAGTCCACCAGGAAGTTGGGTTGGGCTATATATCGGACACCCTTTCTATGGCCCCTATCCTGTTATGGATAAGGCTTTGGACAAATAAAAACTTGGGCCTTAATCATAAAATATTGGCGGACTGTTTAAAACTGGATAATTACAAAAGTATAGATTGGCTTTCACATATAAAGAAGTGCTCCTTGGATCTGGGACGCCCTGATATTTTTCTGATTCCCCAGGATCTTAAGAAATTAGATTTAGCCTGGGTGAAGGCCAATTTTATGACTAGGAAAAACGTGGAGAGGGAAGAATGCCAACTACTCAAGCCCACGGTCAGAGCCCACTATCTGACTATCACGCGGCTTACCATCCAACCGTACCTTACTATTGTCACTATCCCCTTTCATAGGTGGCTTCTGGTTAAACTTAGGTTTAACCAGATTTATACGGTTTTGTGTGACAGTCCCGGTTGGTTTAAGGAGGAAGATGCCCCTGTCTGTAACTGTGATAGTTTTTCTCTTCAAAATAATATGCACTTTATGCTATTTTGTAATTTTTTTATTGAGCCCAGACAGAAATACCTTGTACCAGTATTGAAGGAAAAAGCTTTTCTTCAGGCAAAACCTGCTCTCCTGTACCTCCAATTAATGGATTCTACGTTGGCCATGTTTAGCGTGGCCAACTATCTTGTTGCTGCGGTTAGGATCAGGAGGAAAA
Organism: Lissotriton helveticus; assembly: GCF_964261635.1. Taxonomy (NCBI): domain Eukaryota; kingdom Metazoa; phylum Chordata; class Amphibia; order Caudata; family Salamandridae; genus Lissotriton; species Lissotriton helveticus. Next base: position 1,252,702,271 of record NC_136070.1, read on the forward strand.
GACTTAAAGATGTAAATATTGGTGTTTTGTGAACATAAATGAAATGGAAGTGGTCTTCTTTTTAAAATGTATATTTATTGAGTATTTTCTCTTCTATGATGTATTTTTTATAATGTGTATTAATTCGCTATTATTGTTGTTTCCTCATATCATGTGTTTTTTTATGAAATTGTTACTGATTGCTGCCTCTGTATGTGATTATGAATCTGTCTGCCTTTGTGATGAAATTGTAGAATGCTTTTATGATTTTTAATTTAAATCGAATAAAGTGGTTTTGACTTGACTTGACTTGAAGTAACTATGTTGCCATGCTCTAAGAACTGTGTAACCTTTGTAACGATGTAACCTGTAACTATGATCTGATGCTCATGTAAAGCGCTCTGATACCTCCGGGTCTAGCCAGCGCTATATAAAACTTTAAATAAATTGTCCCGCCCCTACAAAATCAATCAATCAATCAATCAAAGCATTTATATAGCGCACTACTCACCCAGAGGGTCTCAAGGCGCTGGGGGAGGGGGGTCCGCTACTGCTCGAACAGCCAGGTCTTGAGTTGCTTCCTGAAGGCGAGGTGGTCCTGGGTCAGGCGGAGGTGGGTCGGGAGGGAGTTCCATGTCTTGGCGGCGAGGTAGGAGAAGGGCCGTCCCCCTGTGGTGGCTCTTCGGATGTGGGGGACGGCGGCGAGGGCGTGGCCGGTCGATAGAAGCTGGCGTTTGGGAGCGTAGAAGTTGAGGCGGCTGTTGAGGTATCCTGGGCCTTGGTTGTGTAGGGCTTTGTGTGCGTGGGTGAGGAGTCGGAAGGTGATTCTCTTGTTGACCGGGAGCCAGTGCAGGTCTCTCAGGTGTCCGGAGATGTGGCTGCGACGGGGGATGTCCAGGATGAGACGTGCTGAAGCGTTCTGGATCCGCTGGAGTTTCTTCTGGAGCTTGGCGGTGGTTCCGGCGTAGAGGGAGTTGCCGTAGTCCAGACGGCTGGTGACGAGGGCCTGGGTGACCGTCTTCCTGGTCTCGGTGGGGATCCACCGGAAGATCTTACGTAGCATGCGCAGGATGTTGAAGCACGACGAGGAGACGCGTTGACTTGTCTGGTCATGGAGAGGGAGGAGTCCAGGATGAAGCCTAGGTTGCTTGCGTGGTCAGTTGGTTTGGGTGCGCTGCCTAGGGCGGGGGGCCACCAGGAGTCGTCCCAGGCGGAGGGTGAGGATCCCAGGATGAGGACTTCCGTCTTGTCCGAGTTCAGTTTCAGGCGGCTGTTCTTCATCCATTCGGATACCTCTTTCATCCCTTTGTGAAGGTTGGCTCTGGCGGTTGCGGGGTCGTTGGTGAGGGAGAGAATCAGCTGGGTGTCGTCGGCGTAGGAGATGATGTTGAGGTTGTGCTGGCGTGCGATGTCTGTGAGGGGGCTCATGTAGACGTTGAAGAGGGTTGGACTGAGCGAGGAGCCTTGAGGAACGCCGCAGATGACTTCGGTGGCTTCAGATCTGAACGGGGGGAGGCGGACTCTCTGTGTCCTTCCGGCGAGGAAGGAGATGATCCACTCCAGTGCCTTCTCCTGGATTCCGACGTTGCTGAGTCGCTGCACTAGTGTACGGTGGCAGACAGTGTCGAAGGCCGCGGAGAGGTCTAGGAGGATGAGGGCTGCTGTTTCTCCGTTGTCAAGCAGTGCTCGGATGTCATCGGTGGCTGCGATCAGGGCAGTCTCGGTGCTGTGGTTGGCCCGGAAGCCGGACTGCGAGAGGTCGAGGGATCCGTTCGTCTCGAGGAAGGCGGCCAGCTGCTTGTTGACGGGCTTCTCGACGACTTTAGCAGGGAACGGGAGCAGCGAGATGGGGCGGTAGTTCTTGAGGTCGGTGGGGTCAGCTGATGGTTTCTTTAGTAGAGCGCTGAGTTCGGCGTGCTTCCAGCTCTCCGGGAAGGTGGCAGTGTCGAAGGAGGTGTTGATGATGTCCCGCAGGTGGGGTGCGATGACAGCGTCGGCCTTGTTGAAGATGTGGTGAGGGCAGGGGTCGGTAGGAGATCCGGAGTGGATGGAGTTCATCGTGCGGACGGTGTCTTCGGTGCTGATCGGGGTCCAGGTGCGGAGGGTGGTGGTGGGGGGCGGAGGTTCAGTCGTGGCGTGCGTCGGTTGAGTGCTGAAGCTGTTGTGTATGTCCGCGATCTTGTTGTGGAAGTAGGAGGCGAGGGAGTTGCAGAGGTCTTGCGAAGGGGTGATGTCATTGTTTCCGGCGTTGGGGTTGGAGAGCTCTTTAACGATGTTGAAGAGTTCCTTGCTGTTGTGTGCGTTGTTGTCCAGTCGTTCCTTGAATGCGGTTTTCTTGGTGGCGTGGATGAGTTGGTGGTGTTTTCGGGTGGCGAGCTTGAGGGCAGTCATGTTGTCCGGTGTTGGGTCTCTGCGCCATGTTCTCTCGAGGGCTCGGCAGTTCAACTTGGAGCTCTTGAGTTCGTCGGTGAACCATGGGGCTTTCTTGCTACCGGGTCTGCTAGGCGGGGTCTTCAGAGGGGCGAGGTCGTCTGCGCAGTTGCTGATCCACTTCGCGAGGTTTGTGGCCGCCTGGCTTGGGTTTGTTGCGCTGGTGGGTGGGTTCTTGCTCAGGGAAGTCGCGAGCTGGTCGGCTGTGATCTTGTTCCAGCTTCTGCGTGCAGCCTGTTGCTGGTGGTGGTGGATCGTGGTCCTTCTGAAGCTGAAGTGGACGCAGCTGTGGTCCGTCCAGTTGAGTCCGGTGGCGTGGCTGAAGACGATGTCCTTGCAGGATGAGAAGACGGGGTCGAGTGTGTGTCCGGCGTAGTGGGTGGGGGTGTTAACCAGTTGCTTGAGTAAAAGGCAGCTTGAGTTCACTTTTAAAGAAATTCACCTATTGTACCAATTTCAATCAGTCAAATCCTAATGCATTTTATTTTAAGATGACAGAAAAGTCCTCTTCCAAAGTTAGACTTACCCACACTAAATTGTTATATTCCAAGTCCTTTCCCGACCAATTGGCTATTGGGGGCTACGATCTGTGGAAAGATACAATTGATCTTAAATCTGTTTGTGGTTCTAAAAGTTGGCAAGTGCAAGGCACAGAGGCTTTGCATCGTGCATGTCTCATCCCGAACCATATGTTGTTTTTGAATTCAACTATTTCACAAACCACCTGCTTTGGATTGGCTACTACTAAAAAATTAAATGCATCTTCTTTTCCAGAATTAGAAGAGTATCCCGGCTGGGATAATTTTACAAGTATATCCATTAGAGAATTACAGACTCTAATGCTAAATTCTTCTTTTAACATTTCCAGTTTGGATCCTGAGGGTTGGTTATTGTGGCACAAAAGTGCAGATTCATGCCAACATCGTTTTCTGGGTTTTGCCCGTGGCTATACACAGGTTAGGGTGGATCCCCGTTTTGAGAGTGATCATTCTGTCACTACCTATTCTGTAGGCAATTTATGTCAGAGTTGGCTCAAGCACTCCAACTTAGCATCAGTTAAGCTTCATTTATCTAAACTGACTGACGATGTTGATCTGAATGACTTTGTTAAGGGCCCGCCTCAGGTAGGTCCAAACGATGGATATATGCTGTCTACAACGAGGTTTGGAAACTGTCTCAGATTGAGGCTGCTTCACGATTGAGGGCTATAGATCAAGCTAATTTAGAAAAAGTGCTAGCTGTTGTAGATAATAGCATTAACACGCTTTCTTCCCGCATTTACACATTAGATAATATTGTTTCATCTGTTGTTGATATTGTGCAAGAAGATGTCTCTGTATTGTTTCATGGTCAAAATCAGCTGCGTTCCATCATGCAGTTTGCGTGGACTTTGCAGACGCTAAAGGCAGGCCGAGTGCCTTGGGACTACATGAACACGTCGTCCTTATTTGCACCTTTTAATTTAACTGAAAAGCATCAGTTTATATCAATGAAAGATGCAACTTTTTCTATGCTACATATTGAAAAGTTAGAACCTTTGGCATTTTCTGTGGCCGAATTTAATTCTGCTGTGTGGCTTATTCATGGGTTAATAACGCCCCCTTCCCTCTCTTCAAGTTCGAGGCTTGCATGAAGTATTATGCTATAGGCAGGTATGACCCTTTAGGTAGTGCTTATCTCCATGAAGCTTGGTCGTTAACATTTACCTATAGATGTTTGAGGGAGGGTAAAGAGGTTTATTTAAATGGTGAAGACTCCACTACAACACCTGATTACTCACTCGTGTGTAGGAATATCCAATTACATGGCTCTTGTAATCAGAACAAGCCAAATTTGGCTTGTGTTTTAAAAGGCACACCAACACATGCAATTACACCAACATTTACATTATTGGCAAACTGAAGTTATTTACTTTTAAATACTGAAGAGTGTTGTGGGATGCTCAGCGGTATTCCTTACGTGGTTACCGTCTCACAAAGAGTAGTTTGTTGTAAAAACGTTCTGTTTCCTCCTCCGCATGGGAAGCTGGATGTTTCCATCTGGCCGTCGATTCCGACCTTGAAAGCAGAGTTCCACAAGATGAGTCGAATACGAGATCTATTGTCCCAGAAAGAGGTTGCCCTCACATCTGCTTGTGAAACATTTGTCCTTCATGTAGCAAACACCCGCACAGAAGTGCATGTTTTATTGAATACGGATCTTCCCCTGCATTTTGGAGAGTTAAGTCACAATATCTTTAATGCCTCCTCCACAACAGGGTTAGCACACTTTTTTAAAGTTGTCATTGGTGGCCTTGTGTCTTCTTTCCAAACTATATTTGGTGTGTTACCAGCATTTTTTCATTCAATATTTTCGAGCCTCTTTGGCGGCTTTCCCTTAATGCTTGCTTTAGTCGGCGGTGTGCTTCTAATAAATTGTTTGTTTAAAAATGGATGCACATCCTGCACCACACAACAATCTGTCCCAGCTGTTGCTACTCTGCAACCGAATGCTTAGTTACTATGGAGCGCTGCCTCTGGCTACATTGAGCGCAGCTTATGGATTATCATTTCGATTTTCATTCTTCACATGCGTCCAGCCTGTCTTTCATTGCCTGAGCTGCGATTTCGACTGGGCCCTGGATTTGTGTCTCTGCAGTACGGTGTCTCCCGACACGTATTATGATCAATTTATGAGCCCCTTAGTTGCTCATGATTTGTTTTGTTCTGGCAGAGGGTTTATGGCCTTATCAGTGATACATGGAGTACTGGGACGTTGGAATGTTTTTGCAGCGGCGCATGACTTCTTGGCACGCAGTTACATAGAAGAAGACCCAAGTTTTCCTCTGATGGTGCTAGAGGCTCCGGTCGTTGAAGAACATGTATGTTCCTTTCCATTATTGAACTGGATGGCTGAAATGTTTTCAGATGAGAACAATGACTTCCTGCTGGAGGCTGTTGCAACGTATTGTGCTTACACGCTGTTGGAGACAGACTGTGTTTTCTTTCCGTCACCTTGTTCACGACAGCTGTTGTATATTAACTGAGACTTTCTCAATTAGATTTTTTCTCACCTACCGTGAGTTATTAACACCGCAGGTGTATATTGATTTTGTGTTTATTTCCATAATACGGAGTTTGTTGGAAATTTTTCATGTATGGCAAAATCGATCTTGATTCGACTTTTTGAACTTGAACTCTGCATTCCTAAATTCCCCATGTTCTTATCTGTGCTCCGATCAACGAAGGGTGTAGTGGGGCTGAGATTTGCATTTCACACAGTGTTAAGTTAGCATGGCTTATTATAAGTTTAAACGCCATCTTTACTTTCCTGCTTTGCTTTGCACACAGCACAAACCGGCGTTATTGTTTAGAGAAGCATGCGTATTTTACTTCACACGAGAATAACTTGTTTTTATGCACTTCCAAACTGTTTCGTGAGTTTAGTCTGTACGGTTATTGCCGCGACAGTCAAGGTCGCCTTGATCACCGTTCAGAATGATCAGCGCACGTTCTAGACATAACACACATGCAGCTGTGGCCAGCTCTGATCCTGGCGCGTTTAATAATGCACTATGCAGGCATGATCACACACACTTGGAGAACATTCGCATCCTGAGAACTCAATGTGATCCACTTCTGCTAATACCAGAGGTATGGGGTCGCCTATGTAAGCCTATGAGACCTTCTTTAGATATAAAATAATCTACTAGCAAGGGAGGGTGAAATATAGGTATATTTCAAACCTGTTTCCATTTAGCATTATAGTATGCTTTATCCCTTTGTATTTTATGGAGTAGTAACTATGCTGACAACCTTGTTGCTAATAGTATGTTTAGTTGTACTTGCTAAGATGCTGCACCTGAGATCACGGCGTTAGAAATAAATATTTCAAACTTGCACGTGTCTCCATTACTCCCTGTTTTGGATTGGTATGAGAGTGTAATGAAAGAGTGTTCTTGTTTCCACAACTCCTGAGGACTGTGCTTCTTAGAGCAGCATCCTTGAAGCAGAGCGAGAATAGTTTGGGTGTTTTATAGTCATTTAGCAATGGGCGCTCAACATAACATATCACCTAGGCCCTTTGGCTGTAATATAAGTCCAGCCTTTGAGATTCCAACGCGCAATAGGTATCAGGCACTGAGTGCGTTGGATCAGAATGATTGACTTGTATTGACCAAGAGACCGGGGTTGGGACTACCTCTAACCAAACAAGTAGATAAACATAATACTTTTAATTTAGAGTCCAAGGTTGCAGTGATAGTAGCGCCCTTATTGAATTACGATGATAAGCCTGCATTAGGCGGTTCTCCAGTGGCATTAGCAAGGGAAAAGCCTCTTAATTGCGATAGCGATAATATTGGTACCTTAGGAGAGGGCAGTCCATGGCGTATTGACAGGACTGTGTCTGAGAGATCGATTTCCAGAAACACCTCACTGGAAGTATTACATTTCGCACCTGCTCCACTGGATGACAACTCCACCCAAGAGGAACTGCTGAATGTACCCCTATCTGGCTGTAAAGATAATTTACCAGTAAGACTAATATCATGGAACATAGCAGGGCTAGCCAGGAATTTATGTGACCTAGTCTGGTGTACCTACATTGAGGACTTTGATATCATCCTCCTTCAAGAGACTTGGGCTATAGAAACCCCCCACAGACTTGGGTACAAATCCTTCCACTGCGACGCAATCCCCTCAGTAAGAGGGAGGGCGTCAGGGGGTCTGGTGATCTGGGTTAGAATAAATCTAGAAATAGAGATTACCCCACTGATAACCCATTCCCCCGACCTATTGGGGTTAAAAGTGGTGACCAGGGAAAAATAAATTCTATATTTAATAAACATCTACAATAGGCCGCATTCAGCAAATAAGGAATCTAAGGTTATAGATCATTTAGATTCTCTTTTAGATTCTCTAGGCCCAAATGCCCAAGTAGTAGTAGGAGGGGATTTTAATTGCAAATATGAACCTGTGTTGGGTCTTGAGAATTTACTTGAAGAACAAGATATGGCTAATGACATCCTAAATTTGGACTCTACAGGTCTGTTAAATGCACGGTAGCTGTAACCCAAATTCTGCAGTTGACAATAGGCCATGATCTTAGGGCATGTAATGGCCGCTTGCAGTCCGATAGACCAGCAGCCCCAACATTTCATAAAGGCAACTGTAAGTCACATATAGATTTTATATTGGTCTCCTTAAGCCTATGGTATTTACTCATTGATCTCAAAATAGATGATAGGACAGAGAGTGACCATCTTCCACTCAAATTATGGTTACATCCTCAACCGTTTTTAGTTAATCAGGATAAAGAGGTTATGACAAATAGTTTATTTGGACAACTAACAATAGACGTGCATTGAGATGGCCTTATATCCTAGCTAAGGATGAGACAATGTTAAATATTTACAATACCTTTTCCGACACTATTGGGTCGTGCAAGGAGCTCTGTTTAGGCAGCCAGGGTGTTCTAGACCTACATTACAAATTGGTTGATGCTTTAATCCCTTTTTTGAGCAAAAATTGCAAAGGGAACAGGAATCCAAGTGAAGGCCATCTACAGTTGGCTAACCCTGGTATAACAAAGAATGCCGCCTAGCGAAGCACCATCTGATTCAGACTGTTAAATCTAAAAACTCCCACTCTATAAAAGACAGTAGATATGCATATAACAACATCTTGTCCCAGGCGAAAAAAGAATGGGACGATGCTCTATGGGATGATTTACTAATAGTAGCCAAACTGAGAGATCAGGGCACCTCTTGGAGTTTAATAGCCAAAGGCAACAGAAAGGGTAGATCACCCAAGGACATTTATCTAGACGAACAAACTTGGTGCGACCATTTCACTAAACTCTATTCTTACAATGAACAGGGGTTGCCCGTACATAATAAAGAGAGTAATCTAGAATTGAGCATTACACCACTACGTTTTAGTATGGAGGAAACTACCCAGGCACTACAAGCGATCAAAGTGGGTAAAGCCCCAGGACCGGACAAGATTCCTGGAGATTTACTCAAACATGATGTAGAAGTATGGGGGCCATACAATAATTTTCTATGTAATTCTATAGTGGCTGGAACACCAATCCCCGACAGTTGGAAAGGGGCAGAAATTGTAACGATTTTCAAAAAAGGGGATCGTTACGATCCGGGCAATTATCGCCCAATTAGTTTAATTGATCTTTTACAGAAGATTTTTGCCAGGCATATTTTAAATAAACTCATAGAATGGATGGAGGGGATGCAGATATTGTCTAAATTCCAGGCAGGGTTTAGACCAAAAACTAGTACTGTGGATCAGGTGTTCAGGTTCACGTGCATCTGCTGGAAGTACATTAATATAAGAAAGGGCAGTTTGTACGTGGCTTTTATAGACTTGAGAGCTGCCTTCGATCTCGTTCCACGGAATCTTCTGTGGACCACTTTAAGAGATATGGGGGTCCCCAGTGAGCTACTTAAAGAACTGATTAGATTACACACCGGAAATGATGCTAAAGTAAGATGGGGGAAAGGAGGTGAACTTTCAAAGCCCATTCCGGTGAATCGTGGCGTGCGTCAAGGCTGCGTGCTGGCGCCCACGCTCTTCTCACTATATGTTAACGATATACCTGTTTACCTAAGGGATTGTGACCATGACTCTCCGAAGCTAGGAGATGATACAATGAAATGAAAAATTGCATTTGTATAGCGCATAACTACCCTGAGGCCTCGCAGCGCTTATCCTCATCTCACAGTCTCTGAGTGGTCTTCAAATCTTCATCTCACAGTCTACGAGTGGTCTTCAAAACCTGGTGAATTCATTTTATGGTTACTGTGTAAAGAAGGGGTTAGAAATAAACTCATCTAAAACAAAATACATGTCCATAAATCCACAAAAGTCCTTTAGAAAGAATTTGGTTCTAAACGACCAAAAATTGGAATATGTGGGGAGTTTTAATTATTTAGGTATTATGTTGGATAGTAATCTCTCATGGAAGGGACATCTAGCAAAGAGTAAGCTATCTTTTAAGCAGAATTCGATGCCCATCCTAAAAGTGCACGGAACTAGTTATTCTAAAGCCATTACAGCGGCACTTGAAGTATTTAAGGCAAAGGCCCAAGCAGCGGCACTTTACGGTGCCGAGGTTTGGTGACACCGTTGTAAACGCAACTTTGAAATGGAGTAGAACCACTTTTTGCGTAGATTACTTAAACTACCAACCAGAACCCCCTTAGTTCCAATGCTTTTGGATCTGGATCTAAAAACCAAGCAGCTCTTAGACCCTTGCTGTATTGGATAAGATTGTGGACAACCCCGGAGTTGTGTAACTATAAAAGTGGTCTGATAGAAATTATCCAGATTGATGAATATAGGAAAATCACCTGGCTAAAACATATTTCCCTTTGGTGTACCAGGTTAGGGCTGTCCCATTTTTGGGATGAACCCCAGAATATGACACCAGTGTGTAAAAAGCTACTAAAGTCAACTTACTGGTCTAATGTCAATGACTAGCTACTCCATAGTTCATCTATTGGCATATTGACCCAGGAATTTATAATTATAAAAGATAATGCTGTATTCGAACCATTTATGGATGAAATAAGACCACCAATAGCAAAAACCTTATATTTGCAATTTAGATATGGGGTACTACAGACAAATGCTAAAACATGCAATTGGGGAGGTAAAAATGATAATGGCCTCTGTTCTCTTTGCTCGTTAAAGGCAAAGGAAGATGATGTCCATTTACTGTTTTTTTGTCCAGTATATAAATTGCCTAGATACTGCTGGATTAGACCCCTTTGTAAAAATATGGGTGTCAGATCATACAAAGAGGCAGAGCGCATCATTAAGTCTAACACCTCACAACTGGTTGTCTTTTGCATAAGTAGGTTTCTGTTTAATGTGCATCTCATCAGGAAACGGCTTGGATACAAGTTGTAATGTAATATTGGCGTCCATAGCCCTTTTCCTCCCAGTAATAACCATTGTAGAATACACTGAATTCATCCTTGTAAGACATATGGTTTTAGTGGTTTTAAAGGTTTTAAACTTGGTTTTTATTCTGGCTTTTTAATCATGGAGAAAACCTTTTTTACTTAGATTATTTGGATTTTTAACTTAGTATTGTGAATTTACCCCTTTCTGAATTAATTGTCACTTAGCCCACTTTTACCGACTGTCATCTATGTATGCAATACATTGTTGGTGTGGGCATTGCTAATAATTGTCTGTAAATGTCTTTTATGTTTGCAAATGCTTTTTCTTTCTTTGTCTCTGTACTCCTGCTTTTATGGCTATATTAGCCGAAATAAAGTTGAACTGACTTACTGACTGACTGTGAGTCATGGGGTCGGATTTTTGCTGCAGTGTATACGAGGTGCTTCAGCACTCCATCGATGGCTGTCATTCCCACGGTCATTAAGCGTGTTCAGGAGAAACCCGGACCTGAAGCAGCAGTTGAATTGGGGATGAGACTCGTTGGGTCGTTTGACGTAGTTTCCGATCTCATCCTTTCTAATGTCAAGGGAGATGCGGTGAACTTTCAAGTGTCTAATGTGATCCACTTCTGTTAATACCAGAGGTATGTGGCTGCCCATGTAAGCCTATGAGATCTTCTTTAGATATAAAACAATCTACTAGCAAGGGAGGGCGAAATATAGGTATATTTCAAACCTGTTTCCATTTAGCATTATAATATGCTTTCTCCCTTTGTATTTTATGGTGTAGTAACTATGCTGACAACCTTCTTGCTAATAGTATGTTTACTTGTACTTGCTAAGATGCTGCACCTGAGATCACGGCGTTAGAAATAAATATTTCAATCTTGCACGTGTTTCCATTACTCCCTGTTTTGGACTGGTATGAGAGTGTAACGAAAGAGTGTTCTTGTTTTACACAACTCCTGAGGTACCCTAAGTCGCATGTTCTGGGTTGTCTAATTATTGGTATTTTTGCTTTAGGACAAAGAGCCAATAAGACACTGATGCTAGTCTAGTAAGGGGATGTTGGGCCGTAAGGTGAGTTTTGGCACACCCTAATTCACTATGGTTCTACGTCTCTTGTGCACAGTTCTGTGTATTAGCGGAATCCCTGCAACAGAAGGAAGGACAATTCAGCAAAGCAGGGAAGAAGAAAGGGCAAAAACAGGGACAAGGAAAGGAAAGATTGAAAAAGTACTTGTGGTGACAGGAAGGGGGCAGAACAGCAAAAAGAAAAGGCCAGAAGGAAAAAAGAATTGATAAAGAAGAAGGAGGAGAAAGGTCGGAAATTGGCAGTCGAGAAGTGTAAAGGGAAGTGAAGGAATAGCGTGGAAATTCTTAAGAGGAGGCGGCGGACTTTGGAAAAGATGGAGGGAGACAGAGCAAGGCTGTAACCAACAGGAACCCCGAGGCGGGAGCTGGCAAGTATGGGGAAGACGAGGAAGAAGATTCGTGGACCAAAGAGCGGTGGATGCCACTGATGAGCGCCTTGCACCCTCCTACAAGCCCAGAGGGTTGTAGCTACCTGGGTAAGTCCAGTTACCATCAATAAACCTCTAATTGGTGAAATTGGGCTCACTTTACCTCTTCATTTACCAGGATATGGTGTATGGGCCATGTTATCTCACCTCACCCGCTTGGTGAAATGCTATGAGAAGGAAGTGATTTTTGTTTTCTTTTCTTTATTATCCTCCTCACAGCCTGACATTGGTGATGGGAAAATTGTTTTTCTAGCGCCAAGATGAGCCGGTAAATTAGAACTCAAGGGTCAATGATATACTTTAACAGAAAAGGAGGAAATTCATCGAAAGAATGACCTGGGTCAATTAGTTTACTTTTCTCTCTTTTGGTTTGATTTCCTTGTTCCTCATCACTAAATCACAGGTGAGTGTGTCAGTTTCCTTTTTTGAGCAGTGGGGTGACTGTCAAGTAGCAATTTCATCCTAATTGGTTTAGGGATATCTGTTGTCCAAACCTGTATCCTTCCTGGGTTCATGGATAAGAGAAAATAGAATATCCAGAAGGATTTTAGTTATAAAGAAGTCTAGCACAATACAGAGAACACTTACAACCTGGGTGATCTTTCAATTCTCCGAGGAGAGTGGGTGGCATAACTACAAATAACATAAAAAGAAAAGAAGAAAGAGTTTATGTACACATGCATTAGGAACAAGAAGAGGAAGAAAAGAGCTAAACAAGAAACTGCAGTTATACCATTTTTTTTTCTTTCTCTCAAGCCATAGTTTGTTAAACCTTACATGACAAGCCTCCTAAACATTATTTTCGGCCAATGCACCGCAATGTGGTGTCAGAGTGGGATTGGAGGAATTGAGGCTTTTGTCACAAAACTTGCTAATGGACAGGCATTTCATAAAGCTATCTGAGCACAGTCGGAACAGATAGATAATGTCTCTCAGAGCCAAGACAGCAATAGGGAAAGTTGCAGATGTCTTGGGTCAACAAAGAGGACACACAGCTTTACCCTCTAGTTTTACAAAAGTAAACTGGAAAAGAGGACTTGGATTTTCTTTTCTTCTATAACTTTGAAAGGATTGCAAACGCCACTGCTTGTCCTGCTGAAAGATGTAGACAATATTTGTTAACAGGAGAATTACAAATGGCATACCAAGCCGATTTGATTGCGATAGGTAAATAAGGGGCCTGGAGAACCTCCCAGAACTTTTTTTATGGGTTAAAGATTTAACAGATCAGTGGTTAAAAACAGATTCCGCCACCAAAGGGAGATATTGAAAAACTAGTCTTGAAACAATTTCGGAACTCTCTACTTATTCCTATACAAAGATGGGTGAAACAACTTAGTAAATTAACTCTGGAAACTGCAATGGAGATTGGACCCTAAAGAGTAGAGGAAGTAGACAAGAAGAGGTAGTTAAGGGAAAAGGGACAAACACTGAAGCAACGGAAAAATCTGTGGTGCCAAGAAAACTTGAAAGAATAACACTGATCAGTGGTAGAAGTAGTTCAACTGCCTCAGGTCCATAGTGTTATAATTGTGGGGTTTAGGGCCCCATAGCCCGGTTTTGTGCCCGAAACCCTAAACCAATAGACATTGGATTGATTATGCAAGTGATGAATGCAGGACAATTAGATAAGACTCACTATTATTGTTCCCTTAAAGTCAATAGTTACACCGTGACTCCTTTCCCAGACAAAGCTTGTTGACAAACCGCCATGAGACCCTAAACTATTGCAAGGTGACCCCCACAGGTGTGAGGTGTGGTGAAGATTTAATGTGTACATGGAAACCAGAAAGAATATCAGATAGTAAAGGTAGAGATATAAACGACCATTGAAGATCGCACCCCTGTGGCAATAGGATTATTTCCTCTCTTACCAGAATCCTTAATATTGGGAACAGACTACTTCAAGTTAGAATCTTTAGTACAAGAAACATGGAAAGAAGGGAGATTGTGATCGGAAGAAGCACAATATGCTGGGGAGGGAAGAGTGGCCAGTACCTAAAGAGAGGAAGAGTAAAAGCAACAGAAGACAGGATAACTATAGAGGGGTATCCAGTAATGGGAAGTACAACACTACGGGAATCAGATAGGAGTTTCACGGCAGGGCAAAGGCAGAAACCCTTTCTTCAGGAAGCATGGGCTAAAGCAACAGAGAGAAACCTGAATGAGGTAGGTCTACAATTCTTTAAGCAACATGGGCTATTGTATAGGAAGAGAAGGAGAACTCAACTTGTTCATCCCTGAACTTCTTTGTGAAAAAGTTATATATTTAGCCTATACTCACTTGTTGGGAGGGCATTTTGGCAGAGATGAGACTGAAAAAGCCGATTTTTACTAGACAGGATTATTTAGCAACATAAAGAAATATTGTAAAGAATATGACTTTTGTCAGAAGAACAGTGCCCACAACCTCCAAAAGCACCTTTACACCCCTTGCCGATTATTGACAAGTTCCTCCTAAGAGAAGGGATGGCGCTAATTGCAAACCTAATAGCCTCAGAAAGGGGATATTGATTTGCGTTGGTAATAGATGATTATGCCACCCTATATCTGGAGGCTGTGACCTTATGACAACCTAATGCTTCCCAGATAGCAAATGCTGTGGGTGAAAATATTCTTGAGGTGAGGTTCCTAAAATATTTTTTATTAATTTAATTTTTACCAAATTGATGGCTCAAATTTGTAATTAATTGGGTATAAAACAAATTAGAACAGGAGCATATCACCCTCATGTACAAGGCCTTGTGAAAAGATATATTTTCTTCCTGAAAATTACACTAACAAAGTTGTTTGGAATGGAAGTGAGATAGTGGGAGCAGATGTTTTCTTTAGCTCTGTTTGATATTCGATGTAAATAACAGAGAAGTACAGGACACTCTCCATTTGAGATGTTGCTTAAGAGAGAACCCGGAACCTTGCTAGACATGGCAAAGGAGGTCTGAGCGAATGAATCAGATGAGACTAAACCCACACAGGAGTATGTAGGACAGTTGAAAACACAGATAAAAGAAATAAGAGAAATTGTATGACAAAATCTAGAAAAACATCAACAGATGCAAAAAGATCAATAAGATAAGAAGGCAAAGTTGAGAGTATTCCAGTCTGGTAAATATGTATTACTTTTATTTCCCACTTCTGAGAATAAACTGTTAAGCGAATGGCAAGGGCCTTATAAGATAATAGAGAAGTTCACCCCTGTTGCGTATAAACTGGAAGTCAATAAAACAGAAAAAGAAACGTAGATGTTTCATGTTAATTTTTTTTAACAATGGGGGGTTCTGATGCCAGTGTTAATGGCAGAGTGTTTTGAAACAAAAATACAAGAAACATGGTTGTATAAACCAAAGTTTAGATCCTTCCAAACAGGGATTATATATAAGCCTAAAGGCAGACGTACAACCGTTTTTTGCTATTGCAAATGGAAATTTGGCCTATTTGCGATTGCAAAATAGGTCAGTCCCACGTACAATCCATATTTTGCGACTCACTAACCTATTAGCAACTCGCAAAGTATGGTTTGCGACTCGCTATTAGGAAGGGATGTGCCAAGGGCATCCCTTCCTAATAGCTATCCATCACTTATGTATGATTGTTTTGCGACCGCCATTGCAGTCGCAAAACACTCACAGTTTACCACCTTCTCAAAAGGGTGGTAAGCCACTGACCACTGCTTTGGCCCTCCAAACTTGTGTCGGGCTTCTTGCACCAGGGAAGTAAAATCTGGATAGAATGAGATGTTGGAGCCCTGCCATGTTAACTTCCCCCCTTCCCTGGCAAGCTGAAGGATCATGTCTCATCCTTGAAATTTTGCTATCGAGCCATGATCAGTCTTGGCGGTAGACCCAGATTAGGTCGGGGACCGAGTGTCCTGTGGGCTGTTCTACAGTGAATGTGCTTGTGAAATGATCTGCCCCAAACAGTTCTGTTAGTAGTCGTTCCACGAATTGGACCAGTCTTCCTGCATTGGTTGATTCGGGGATACCCATGATGCGCACGTTGTTGCTTCGGCTTCTCGTTTCCAAGTCCTCATTCTTTGCAGCTACCATCTTTAAAATACGTTCCTGATGTTCTTCCCGCTTGGCAGTTTGCGCTGCCCCGTCTTCCAGGTCCGATGTGCGACCCTCCACAGTGTCCAACCGGGCATCATGGCGATCGATCTTCTCTCGCATCCCATTGAGGCGCTGATCTAGTGAGTCGAATCTGGTGTCTAGCGCTTTAAATCCAGGGCGCAATTCTAACACAAGGTAGAGTTGTCTGGGGATACGGCGCCAGCAGTAGTTTTAGCAGCCATCGGCATGGGTTGCCAGTCGTTCATTTTTGTAAAAGCTCCTAACTACAGTAGTTTCTGTTTAGGTTCTTTTCACACCATCCCCACCATCGCCGAGTGTTTCTGTCAGTTCAACTGCGCAGTGTGGAGTTTACTTTGAAGCGTGATACTGTTCCAGTTTCCAGATGTCCCCCACAGAAGGTTGAACAAAAAGTAAGAGGAGAGTGCCTTCCAGCGGTTGGCTATTGTTGCCCAGGGATCAGTGTATAGGTGCTGGTAGCTTGGTTCTCACCAATTGGTCTCTGGTAATTCTACAAACTAGTCTGTTACAGAGTGTGCTCCACCTTCTCTCCAGATATATCAGCGGGCCCTCACGTACTGCACAAGAGCTTAGGGGGTACTTGCCAACTCGTTATGCCAATGCGCCCCAGTTACATGTGTGTACGTTGTGCTCAGGAAGGGCACCTCCACAAATGCTGTGACTCAGGATGGTATGTCCCTCACTGCTGTAGGGGTAATTGCCTGCACCGGCCTGTCCTGAGTATTGCAGGCGGTTCCCAGGTAATCTCTGTTCCCAACACTATGCGACAAGAAGCAGGAGGCTCCAGAGCCCGTCCTTTGCCCTCCCCGCTCTGATGATAGAGCACCTGTGCAGTCAAGAGGGCATGGCGCAGGGCCCTGAATCCCAGAAAGTGCAGTGATCGGCTTCAGGGCAATCACCACATGCGAGGTTCATGCGGGGCCCAGCGGGTTTCCACAAAACACTGTGCAATCGCTCTAGCGGCAGCTGTCCCCCCAGGGCCCTGCACACACTCACTATGCCCTTCTCAACGAGTCCGGTCAGTTTCATGTTTCGCTCGGGACGTCTCCAACGCAGTCAGGGCCCGGGCCACGATGATATCTCAGGCTTCGGCAGCGCAGTCGGGTGAAGATCACCCCCAAAGCTGATCAAGGATTGCACTGTTCAGTCGTTTTGGGGCCACATCCAGTTACAGGGCTAATCCAGCGAAGTTGTATTTGCTCTCGGCCCGGCAGGCATTGAGCTGATTATCTGCCGGCACCATGTTGTACATCAGGTCCCGCAATTTAAAGGGACCAATAGCAAGTTTATTTGTCCAATTTACTCAGTGGTTTTTGGCTCCATCGCTGCCGCCGGTAGCAGAATTTATGTTTTGAAATGGTGTTTATTTTGATTAAATTGCCTTTTTGTGCTGCAGTGGGCAGAGTCTTCATGGAGCTTCAGCTCCAAGCGGCCATTGCGGTCGCTGAGTTGGCAATGCCCCCCCCCAACCAGTGCTACCCTTTTGTGAGGCATTATAAGATGTTTTACTGGGGGCATGGGCTGAACCTGATTATGTGTCGCCTGTCGACAGTACTATTGCCCACAAGCACCGCCTTGCCCCGATGATCCTGCTTGTCTTCTTGGTCCACCGACACACCACAGTTTTGTGGTTCAGGTCGCTACAGCTTCCCACATTGTGGATAGTCTTCCTCATACTCCGATTGACAAAGATTCCTGAAAGCAAGTCTCTTGTGGTAAACATATGCTCTCTTCCACCAGTGCTGTGTTACGTTTCATTAATGCACCTTCATACTTGGACGTTTTTCTCATGTCTTATGGGATTCCTGGAAGCTGTCTTGCCATTGTTTCCAGAGTCTAATAGGGGCGAACAGAGTCAGTTGATTTTAGATGTGCAACAGATGGCAAGGTTATTCATTAGGTGTGGAATGGACACCACTGATTCAATTGGGCGACCCATGGCAACTTCTGTGGCATTACCCCGGCAAACTTGGTTTAGTTCAACTGGGTTTTCAGACGCAGTCCAGTCAGCTTTAATTGACATGCCGTTTGATGGCATTCATCTGTTTGGTGCCCATGCAGATGCCGCTTTGTGTAGGTTTAGGGACAGCCTGGGTGGCTTAGACCCTTAGCCCTTTTCACTCCTTTCAACTTTTACTGTATTGTAAGGGAGATTTTACCTTGGCAGAAGGCTCCTCTTGGTTTGTAATTTGGTTCAAAACTGCATTATGGTATGCTTATTGCAGTGTAACGTCACCAGATGTGGTCTTCCTGCCTTTGGAGGCCTTATTTCTTATGGTATTTTTGCTGTTGATGGCAGATTGTTTTTCTTTGAGGCAATACATGGTTTTTTTTGCTACCCGTCGGCAGATTTCTTGGTTATCTCTGCTGAGGAGATTGTCACTCAAGAGGTTTGGATCTATGGTTACTTTCTCGTTGAAACTGATCACCTGTGTTACCTGCTTATAGAAGCATTTGCTGTAGGATTATTGCATTTTATTTTCACTAAGTGTGGGTCTCTGTTGGTACACGACCTGACCACTTATTTCATTGGAGCTTCTATTTCAGGATCACAGTTGTCTTTCGATAACTTATTGCCTTATTTCAGACAGTTGTATCTCTTTGACGAGATGGTACACAGTTTTTAGTTCCCTCCATTTGGAGTGGTCCTTCCCTTTGCTTGTTTCAGGGGTATATTCTTCAATCATTGGAGATTACAACATATTTATTTTTGTTACCTTCTATTGTATGGCATCAAGGTATTTTAATTCCTGGTGTATCTATCTATGTGGATATTGGGTGTCTCTTACACCTAAGTTGTCTGTGTTTCATTTTGATGGTTTCTTTTACAAGAAACATCTTTTCTAGTGTTCTTCTATTGCGAGCATGTTACACTTACCACTTTTAAGTTTTAAAGGTTAGGTTGGGAAGTGCTGACAATTACCGTTTTTTGAGGTGGCAGGTTTTTTCCCTTCCTTAAGCCATTAGTAGGGTGAAGGATGAATTATTTTCAGTCCCTCCTTCAGTGTTCTGTTATGTCCTGTTGTGGAGCTCCAAATCCTTTCTATATAGGAGTGTGCTTTTCTGTTATATACAGGCAGGTTTTCTGGTTGTACATTTTGCTGTCTCTGGCTAGTAGACAATGACTGTCATCTTCACTGGTCTTTATATATATGGGGGCCCTATATTGATATTTACATCCTTTGGGCAATGAATATGTAGATTTCTATAGATGTTTTATATTTATGTGGATCACATTTATGGTGGTTGTATATCGATATATTCTCTACCTTTCTGTTGGGAGACAGTTGGTATTGGATTTTAGATACGTCTTTTCTAGCTTGCAGCGTGTATATATATATATATATATATCGCTCCAAAGCCGTGATTTTCCAACTTACACGGCAGAAACGGACACAGACCCGACTTGTTGCTGCAGCAGACAAAGATTTATTAGATCATGGTCTTACAAGCAAACATTCACCCGACGCGTTTCAGTGCCAAGGCACCTTAGTCATGAGTGTTGAATTCAATGCTGCATAGGCTTTTTAAATGACACGTGACAGAAAGTGAAAGTGAAAAAAGACTCAGCAACTTGCTGATACAAACTATCTACGTGAAACTGAAATGATAGAACACGCAAAAAATAAAAATAAAAATGTGTGAACATACAAGAACCATATTGTCATTATGCTTACTGTTATTTACAATTATGTCGAACAGATCATAAGTCAAATTAACATATGAATGGAAACCAAAAGACCTTCGTGCTAAATTGTCAAAGGTTAGACTGTGGTTTGAACTTGGAATACCAATACATCAAAAAATGCCCAGTTGCTTCATGTCACTTGTGTGAGAGAATCACGAAAACATAGATCATAGCCCAAGTGGGCAAATAGCACAGTCCAATGCCTCTCTCAATACATAAATTGAACGGCAGTTCATAAATATTGCCCAAGTGGGCTTATGCACGAAAGTTCCTCTAAGGCCACAGTGGGACTAAAGTAGGTGCAGATTATGATACGTTCTGTACATGTCTTCAGCATAGAGCGGTTCACATCTAAAACAAAAATAATAACAACGTGTCATCTCTCAATACAAGATTCATCAAAAATAAATACAGCTAAATACATAAATATAAAAACATTTGCTCTGCGGTTCTAATTGCTGTTCTGGTATAACTACGGAAGGGAAGTAAATTTCGAACGCAGAATATAAGGATGCTACCCCAGATGAACTGCTAGTTCCTCATCATGGTTATGACCAAGCGGGGTAAGCGTCCTATACTGTATAATCAGCTTGGACTCCAGCCTACGTAATTCTCTCAATCTGTTTCCTCCTCTCACATCTGCCTTAACCATGATGAGGAACTAGCAGTTCATCTGGGGTAGCATCCTTATATTCTGCGTTCGAAATTTACTTCCCTTCCGTAGTTATACCAGAACAGCAATTAGAACCGCAGAGCAAATGTTTTTATATTTATGTATTTAGCTGTATTTATTTTTGATGAATCTTGTATTGAGAGATGACACATTGTTATTATTTTTGTTTTAGATGTGAACCGCTCTATGCTGAAGACATGTACAGAACGTATCATAATCTGCACCTACTTTAGTCCCACTGTGGCCTTAGAGGAACTTTCGTGCATAAGCCCACTTGGGCAATATTTATGAACTGCCGTTCAATTTATGTATTGAGAGAGGCATTGGACTGTGCTATTTGCCCACTTGGGCTATGATCTATGTTTTCGTGATTCTCTCACACAAGTGACATGAAGCAACTGGGCATTTTTTGATGTATTGGTATTCCAAGTTCAAACCACAGTCTAACCTTTGACAATTTAGCACGAAGGTCTTTTGGTTTCCATTCATATGTTAATTTGACTTATGATCTGTTCGACATAATTGTAAATAACAGTAAGCATAATGACAATATGGTTCTTGTATGTTCACACATTTTTATTTTTATTTTTTGCGTGTTCTATCGTTTCAGTTTCACGTAGATAGTTTGTATCAGCAAGTTGCTGAGTCTTTTTTCACTTTCACTTTCTGTCACGTGTCATTTAAAAAGCCTATGCAGCATTGAATTCAACACTCATGACTAAGGTGCCTTGGCACTGAAACGCGTCGGGTGAATGTTTGCTTGTAAGACCATGATCTAATAAATCTTTGTCTGCTGCAGCAACAAGTCGGGTCTGTGTCCGTTTCTGCCGTGTAAGTTGGAAAATCACGGCTTTGGAGCGTTATGGAGAGGCTGCCTGCCTCGTAACGGACCGCTTTCGTGAAAGCGGCTGGGAAGGGGCGCTGCGAGCGTTGCTCGCGTTGGTGATTTGGACTATATATATATATATATATATATATATATATACTAGCAGCCCGTCCCGACGTTGTCTGGGTATGAATTGCTGCCGGCCAGTAGTATATCGTTTTGTAGGATTTCGTTTTCATAGCATTTCTTATCTGTGACAGGCCTGTGAAACGCTCCGATTCACAGTGCACTGCTGATGCACTTAAGAGTGCACGTTCAGTAGTGTGTGAACTCGAGTTTCTCTACTTTATTTTTCCTTGCAATATTATATAGCGCGAACTCGACAACATGGCATGAGCACAATTTACATTACAGAAGAACACATTCATTTGTGGTAGGCACGGGGAGACAAAGCGATTTGCTTGGAATCACAGGATGTTGAGCTGTTGGCGAGATTCGAACGTAGCTCCCCAGCTCTAAAGTTCGCAATTCTAGAACTTGTGGCGGGAGGTGTGTCTAAAAGTGTATGTTGGTGCTGGCCATCAATGAGAGAGACCTGTGCATTTTTCAAATGGATGGTGAAAAAATATGAGTATGTTGCTGGAGATGTGGGCCGCCGTGACACTAATGTACTTACCGGGGGAGGGTAAACACCCATTATTCAGCAACTTTCTTTCCGCATACCATCACTCCGCATACTTTCATTACAAAAGTACCATGACTCCGCAATGCCATTATAACGCATGGCATTACATTTTATATGCTTTTACCATGCATACTTTTACAACAAAATTCGTCGTAAATGCATGAATGGTAAAAGCATGTTTTTTTTAATGTTTGGATAAGGTAAGTATGAGTATAGGGGTATATGTTTTGGGGTACTGAGGTATATGTTTTGGGCTGTTTGGGTATTTTAAGGGTTCAGATGTAGTTTTGGGTTATGGGGTACAGGGGTAGTTTTAGGGTTTAGGGATATGTAGGGTTTTGGGTACAGGGGTATTTTTAGGGTTCAGGGCTAGGTTTGGGTTTTGGGGTATAGGGGTATTTTTAGGGTTCAGGGGTAGGTTTGGGTTTTGGGGTATAGGGTTATTTTTAGGGTTCAGGGCTAGGTTTGGGTTTTGGGGTACAGGGGTATTGGGATATTTTAGGGTTCAGGGGTAGGTTTGGGTTTTGGGGTACAGTGGTATTTTTAGGGTCAGGGGTAGGTTTGGGTTTTGAGGTACAGGGGTATTTATAGGGTTCAGGGGTAGGTTTGGGTTTTGGGGTACAGGGGTATTTGTAGGGTTTAGGGATAGGTTTGCGTTTTGGGGTACAGCGTATATTTTTAGGGTTAAGATGGGTTAGTGTTTAAGGGTGTTGGGGTATTTTAAGGAGTAAGGGTGGTTTATGATTATGGGGTGCAGGGGTATTCTAAGGGAGCAGGGTGTACACCCGGAGCTGGAATGTACATAACCTGGGAAGAAAAAACAATGAAATATTGGACACAACGCTCGCTTTTATTTCCGCAATCCCGCACCCCGCACACGCCCACACCCCCTGCACACACCCACAGCACACGATATGAGACATGGCATGAAGGGCGGAACGTACCACACGCCCTCAGCGTTTGTCACGCCCCCAGCACATCCCCACAGCACAACGCAGACATGCCCACAAGGGGCTACTTTTCTGGCGCGGTTCTTTTACCGTTTAAATGTATATGGTGGGCGTCTGCATAGCTTATGTCCTTCTGCTGCAACTGCCCTTTCCAACGCTGTATTGGGTGTTGTGATTGGTGCTGTGGTTCCTGAGATTACCTGCCTCAAAGGTTTGGGCTCTCTCTTTATTATATTAGTATGGATAGATACAATTGATTTTACAAGCACAGCGCAAGCGTTATGCAGGAATAAACTAAAAAGTGCAGACAATCAGGGGCGGCTGGTGACATTTGAAAGTGGTGCGGCTTAAACTAATTTGCATATTGCACCGCAGCGAGCGAGCCCGAACCACCTTGCATCCATCCATACATCATTCATGCATCCACCCATCCATCCACCCACCCACCCATCCTGCATCCATACATCATTCATTCATGCATCCACCCATCCATCCATCATGCATCCACCCATCATGCATGCATCCATACATACATCATTCATGCATCCATCCACCCACCCATCCTGCATCCATACATCATTCATTCATGCATCCACCCATCCACCCACCCACCCATCCTGCATCCATACATCATTCATTCATGCATCCACCCATCCATCCATCATGCATCCACCCAATATGCATGCATTCATGCATCAATCCATACATCATTCATGCATCCACCCATCCATCCACCCATCCTGCATCCATACATCATTCATTCATGCATCCACCCATCCTTCCACCCACCCACCCATCCTGCATCAATACATCATTTATTCATGCATCCACCCATTATGCATCCACCCATCATGCATGCATCTATGCATCCATCCATACATCATTCATGCATCCACCCATCCATCCACCCACCATCCTGCATCCATACATCATTCATTCATGCATCCACCCATCCACCCATCATGCATGCATCCATGCATCCATCCTTACATCATTCATGCATCCACCCATCCATCCACCCACCCATCCTGCATCCATACATCATTCATTCATGCATCCACCCTTCCATCCACCCACCCACCCATCCTGCATCCATACATCATTTATTCATGCATCCACCCATCCATCCATCATGCATCCACCCATCATGCATGCATCCATGCATCCATCCATACATCATTCATGCATCCACCCATCCATCCACCCACCCATCCTGCATCCATACATCATTTATTCATGCATCCACCCACCCATCCATCATGCATCCACCCATCATACATGCATCCATGCATCCATCCATACATCATTCATGCATCCACCCATCCATCCACCCACCCATCCTGCATCCATACATCATTCATTCATGCATCCACCCATCCATCCATCATGCATCCACCCATCATGCATGCATCCATCCATACATCATTCATGCATCCACCCATCCATCTTGCATCCATACATCATTCATTCATGCATCCACCCATCCATCCATCCACCCACCCACCCATCCTGTATCCATACATCATTCATTTATGCATCCACCCATCCATCATGCATCCACCCACCATGCATGCATCCATCCATACATCATTCATGCATCCACCCATCCATCCACCCACCCATCCTGCATCCATACATCATTCATTCATGCATCCATCCACCCATCCATCCACCCACCCATCCATCCTGCATCCATCATTCATCCATCCATCCAACCATCATGCATGCATCCATCCATGCACCCATCCACCCAACAATCATGAATGCACCCACCCTGCATCCATCATTCATGTATTTTTATGACCATATAACTTGCACACAGCTTAGCGCCACAGTCTCATAAACTTGGGCTTCTGGTCGCAGTGGTGTCTGCAACCCTCGCCAGGGGGTGTGTAAAAACGCCTGTTGCAATCTCACTGTAATGCTGACAAACCTTAGCATGTGCAGACAATTTATAATGCCACATTTCCCGTAAACTGGGGCCTCTGGTTGCAGTGATGCCAGTGTCTTCACGCACTGATTAAACGCCTTATTGATCACTGTAAAGCAGCGCTTTGGCAGAGACCTGACAAAACCTCAGCACCTAAATTGTCTGCGATGCAGAATTCCATTTTTTATAAATGTGATTTTATAACAGGAAAGACATTTATTGCGCGTGGTGTTAAAGTGGAAACAGCAACAAATATGAAATGACTTCACCCGATGAATATCACAAACCACTGATTCTCTCTCCCTCCCACCCTCCCTCCCCCGCCTGCTGTGTCCATGTTCCGTTATCAGGTGTTTTTATCAACTATCTCTGCCTCTTGTGAGTCTCCGTAGCTCCGGGGGGAGGAGGGTTAATCCGGGCCTCAGTCCCTGTATTCCTGCGCACTTTTACCGATTCCGAGTAACCACAGGCCTTTTTTATTTACTTTTCCGAGTTGTCGAGGAGCCTTCTTTTTCCCTGTTTATTCATTTATTGGTAGCCCGTCCCGACGTTGTCCGGGAGCAAAAGGCTGCTTCTGGGCCCCCGGCCGCCCCGACGTTAAGGCTGCTTCAGGGCCCCCTGCAATACTGACACCCGTCACAAATTGTCTGCTCCTTTCTGCACTCCAGGAAGTCCCTTACCTCGCGCCGTCTTTACTTTTTCTCCCCACGGCTCCACTCCTCACGCGGCTGATGATGTCAGCACGTTTGTGCACACGGCCGGCGCTACTTCCAAGGGACTATTTTTTTAGTAAGGCATATTTTTTAAAGAACGTATATTTTTGGGGGTTATATAGCCTATGTCACTCTGCAGACCCTGCCAATTCCAATGATGTATTGGGTGTTTGAATTGGCGCTGTGGTTCCCGAGTTTACCCGCCTCAAAGGTTACCAGTTCTTACTTTATAATAGTAGTATAGATATATATATATATATATATATATATATATATATATATGGGCGTTATGGCGTCCTTGGTTGTTTCGATATATATGTATTTATATTTTCCTCTACTCGCTCTCAGCTTCCACTCGATCGGTCAGGAAAAATGAGCATGGACCCAAATAAATTGTGCAATAATTCATTTATTGCCAGTTCTGCCAAGATGCCAAGACGCGTTTCGGGCGATCCCTCCCTTGATTACATGACACCTCTTTGACATTTTCCTTTGCTTTTTAAAGTGCAAGTGCAATTGACAATCCCATGGACATGGAAAGCATACTACTTTCTTACATATCGTTAGGCCCCTTAATAAAAACATAAATGTTGTAAAGTGCACCATAAATACCTAATTCAGACAAAATTCATAGATAAATGTATGAATATATATATCTGTAAAATACATATTAATAACAGCTTCAAATGCCTGAACCTCGTCTTGATAGTAAACCCATGTCGAACTTGTGAAACTATATAAAGTGCATACCTATTTAGTGCAATAACAAAGTTACGTGTGAACCATAAAAAGAATGAAAGAACACTTAAACAGTTTCTGGTTCCCTCAAAGCAGCAACTATGACGTCATTTCAACAGGCCCCTTATGTAAACATATTAACAAGATCCGCTTCAAGAAGGATAGTTTTTTGTTGCATACTTATAGTCCCATATTATAAGTGGATAGTGTAAAAAAACATCAATCTTAAAGTGCATTAGTATTAAGGACAAATTTCATATATCTTCATGAATAATAAATTGTTTATCTCCCAGAAAATCGCATTAAATAAATAGAAGCATAAATTACACTTTCTAAATATGATCTCTAAAATCTAACCATAAATATCACATATACATAAATATCCTAAAATGCCTATTAAAATTACATGTTTTTAAGAGTAAGTTCTAATCGCTACTGGAGAGGTTATAAATTCCTTGTGCCAGAGTATCATAACTTTCATATTTTCCTGCATTTCACAGACACAGTCAACAAATATTTTCATAAAAACGTATTGAGATCTTCACTAGTGTTGAGGCCCCTAGGATATTTAGAATCGAATTGTAAAATGCCAGTTGTTTCCAACGGCCTTAATTTCGATTCCCTGTCCCCTGCTTTTTTTTGCGGAGCTACTGCCTCTATAACAAAATATTTCAAATGTTTTGGATCGCTATTATGGCTTATCTTAAAATGCCTTGCCACAAGATAGCTCTCATCATTGTTATTGATAGCACGTATATGTTGAAGGATTCTCTTGTGTGCTGCTAATTTGGTACTACCAATATATTTAAGATTGCAGCTACACGTTAACACATATAAAGCATATTCTGATGTGCAAGTGAGATATATGTATGCTGCTGTTCTTCCTTTTCCACCTCTGTGGGGTTACATGCTATGTGAGCCCCACAGTTCTCTCTGGCAGTCATCATTTTTAGGTCTCGCCTACGAAGTACGCATGGGCTGCATAGGAGACCTTTAGCTGTTGTTCTGCTCAAACTCGTGCTTGTGGTGGCATACACCTTGCGGAGAGCGCAGGGGCGCGCACAAGCACGAGTATGTGCTTCAAAAATGAGCAAACAGCTGCTGCTTCGCACGTGTGCACTCCCCCTCTGACATCCCTTCATTGCTTTCACCGGGCATTCATCCTGCCTTTCTGTTATGAGTGATTCTCCGGGTCGGCGGATTTTAGCTGAGGACCAGTAATAGCTGCCAGCGGGATCCCCATATTTTCCAGAACTCTCTACCTTTATTTCGCTCCCCACTCTCTTGTCACCACCCCCAGCCCTCTGTTTTGTCACTTCCTTTCTCCATCTCATGAATGAAATCTCATTCTCTCTCTAATTACTGCTTCTATCTATTGAAACCCCTCTCTCCCATTGCCCCACCCCTTTTCTCATCGCTGACTTATCTCACTGTCATCACTTACTTTTCTCATTGGTAACTGTCTTTTCTTCTGCTACCATCAATATTTCTCCCTCCTGTCACTCCTGTGTTTTGTTTCACTGACCCTCTGTTTACTATATCTTCTGCTCTTTCGTTCTCTTATCACTGCCCTGCTGCTCTCTCACATCTCTTTCCTCACTCTTAGCGCTGCCCTTAGTCTTGGTGCTACCCTCTCTTTTGGCACTACCCTCCCCCATCACCATTCCTGTGTCTTTGGTAGGGTTGCTACACTGCTGTATTTTTTACTAGCATGATCAGTATTTTATTGTCACGATCGGTACAAATATTAGGCTAATTACCCCCCCCAAAATTTTTCCCCTTATCAGTATATAATTCAAACAGTATATCTAGGAGGAAACCACTTTTGAAAAGTGTTTCCGAGGTGCCGCAGTGATTTATCACTGGTAATTAAATTGAACAAAAACAAAAAAGCCAAATTAAAATTTAACACCACCACGTCCACCACTGCCACGTCCACCACTGCCACGTCCACCACCACCATGACCACCACCACATCCACCACCACGTCCACCACCACGTCCACCACTACCACCACATCCACCACCACCACGTCCACCACCACATCCACCACCACCACCACGTCCACTACCACCACGTCCCCCACCACCACATCCACCACCACCACGTCCACCACGTCCACCACAACCATGTCCACCACCACCACGTCCACCACCACGTCCACCACCACCACGTCAACCACCACCACGTCAACCACCACCACAATGTTCACCACCACCACCACGTTCGGCACCACCACCACGTCCACCACCACGTCCACCACCACCACGTCCACCACAACCACCACGTCCACCACCACCACCAACTATGACAGGTAAAGTGTCACTGGAGGGCAGGGGTAATAGGAGTGTCAAGCCCGGCTGAACATGGGACATTTAAGGATGCATTGGGTGCAAGAAGACGGGAATAGGGGCTAGAAGTATTACACCATTCCCAAGATACATTTTGAAGAGGCACAATGTCACAGGGGCTCCTGTAAAAGCACTTGCAGCATCTCTACCTCACAGTGGCATACCTGCACGAGCCACTCACCCAAAACAAGCATTGGCATAGCCAATAGGTCTCAACTTTTGGACCTTATAAGTGTTTAGCCATGCACACTTGATGTTGTTGCACCAAGGATATTGTGCTGGATAACTAAACACTTATAAGGTCCCAAAGGCGAGATCTATTGGCTATGCCAATGCTTGTTATTCAAGGATATGTCTTGTTTTTAGAAGTCCTTGTTCTTATTTTTAATCTGTCATACATTTCCATGAATACTTCTTTATCCATGTTCCACTATACCCTGGTTTAGAAATCCCTTTGTTGTGTGGCGTTTTAGGCTCCGAGTGAATTTTCCCGATTCATGCCCTTATATAGGTACAATTCACATTACCCTTACATAGGCATAACAATCAACCCCTTATTTAGACATAGCCCATGCAGACCAAATACAGGCATGGCTGCTTCCACCCGTACCAAACGTCACAACGATTTCTTGGAAAATCGGCTTAAGCAGTTAGAGAACTTCCCCTTGCTCAAATATTGATTTGTCCAAGAACTCATGTACTTTGCAAAGAACAACTATTCCCTTGGGGTTCTTTCCTGACGTTATTATGCCCGACTTTACGTCAAACTATGGCATTCCTAGACACCATCAAGGTATAAATATACCTCCACTTGCTCTAGCAAGACATGGTGGTTCAGAGCAGTTCGACTATCTACTTGCCCGACGCAGCTCGCTACAGCAAGTGCCGAAGGAAGCCGACCCTCCAGCTGACACACTGATCAAGAGGCTGCCTTTCTCCTGCCGAGAATCCAGCTCCAGTGTTTCCAAGCTCCCCTTGCGGATGGTGTTGGGAAATCGAGTCCCGAGACAGAGATACCAGACCTCCTTCATTCTAAACTAAGGTATGGAGCTGATTAGAACCTAGAGAAATCTTGGATAGATTCTTGGCAAAGAAAACTAAAAGCTATGCTACACAATACTTACTTCTTTCCGCGTACTAGACGTAGGTTAGGTACATTGGGGTAGGCGTATTTTAGAAGCACCAGTTGAGTATTTTAGTCTATGTTATTTATGTATGTATTTTGATAAGGCTTAGAAACCATACAATGCTCTTACAGTATTATTTTATAATATTGTTCTCCCTGTACGCATTATACTTTGCAGTTTGCCTAACGATTGCAGCAGTTCACTTCTCTTGTATGAGAAAGAAGACTGTTCATTAAACCTTTTTATTGAAAACTCCTGTCTCTCTATTTCTTTGCAACTCTGTAGAGACGAAGCATGCACGATTGACTGAGTGAAATACTTATCTATTGTTTCCATGACTCTATATTTCTTATTCTTGGGAAACAAAGTTGTCATGTTTATGCGGTTGTCAGAAACTAATCCCTTCTTGTGAATTCAAGAAAGTTTCTAGTGACCTCTGAGCTAGCTGGCACTCACTATTAAGTTTAATATATTTGATAGAGGCCTAGTCGACCTCAGTCCTACGTCTAATCTATAGGATATATTATTCCAATGCGCAGAGCCTATTGGGAATATTGGAACTACACTACATGGTGCCCAACGTTTGGTAAGGCACCAATTTAACGCTAGATACTAAAGTAACTCAGTTGTGCTTTTCTCAGAGACCCCTTTTTCCCGTAAAATACTCCAATAGATGTCTGGAGTGGGTAAAAGGATAATATATCCACCATAACTGAGTAGGACGAAAATCCTATGTATTAGTTTTTGGTTTGTTCAACGTTGAAGGATTTAGTGTTCCAAAATATTGTGCACCTTATCTTTGTTTCCTTGAAACTGGTTCTGCAAACTTTCAATCAACAAAATGAATGACAACACCGAGAACGGTGGAGCTGTCCCCGATCCACACGTTGCAGCTTTTGACGTAACAGGTTTCCAAGAGACCGACGGGGATGCTATAATCATCCCGGAAAATTTAGGGAAAGCCATCACTATAAAAGTTATAAAAAATGACCTATCATCAAGAGGTGGTAGGGTAATTTTTGTGATAGAGGGACACGAATATCATCAAACAGGTATTTTATTCATGGATTATCTTCCCTGAAGTGAATCCAGTAACACATGTGTTTCACTTCTACAAAGAAGAGGAACCTCCGACGGAATACATTCCTTTCGAGGATGTTGAGAACCCACTAAAATACCAAGAGCATGCGTTCTGGTTTAAAAGCGCCCTAAATCACATAAATCACATTACCAGGCTCGGTCCACTAGGTAGACCAGGAGCAACATGGCTGGTATTATCTAGCTATACACCACATCCTGACATTGAGAAAATATCAGGTGCAGTTCAACTAAAACAACTAATCAAAATCCATAGACAATTGGTTCAATATGTACTTTAACAGTCCAACCTCCCATAAGGATTCCAAAACACACCCCTTACCAGGGGAACACAAATAAAATTACACCACAGACTATACAATCGGTCATTGGTAAATTACCCGCAAAACGGGAACAAATTCCATTGTGGATAGCTCAAAAAATTACTCAAATTAAGGCAGTATTTCCTGTTACTACCCCTCATGAGAAACACAGAATTCAGAAAATCTGTTTACCAATGGGGATCGTACCACACATGGAAGACTGTGACAATTGGGGTACAGTCTTTGCTGCAATCTACACCAAAACACATGGTTTTCTGTCTATGGCGGTAATACCAGACGTCCTGAAACAAATTCAAAATGAATACAGGACAGAGCCTGCTTTACATTTAGGTATGAAATTGCTGAAGGATTTCGAACAGGTCTCAACAATACTATTAGCTAATATTAAAGGTGAAGCAGCATCTGTGGCGATCCGCCAAAAGCTAAGAGAATTTGATGTAAATGAGCAACCTCAAGAACACGCCAGAATATTTGAAAAATCCTAGGAAGAACTAGGCAGAGACAGTTTGGGTGGTAAACCAGTGAAACCCCAACTGACTGAAAGTCCTGAAAAGGTCTTTATTAAAAACACTCTTACTCTTTCCAAAAAGAAGTGGGAGAACACTAAACAAACTTCAAAAGAGAAGCGTTCTCAATCCAGAGGTAGGTCTCTTCAAAAGGAGCCCTCTGAAAAGAGGTATAACCTCAGGAATATGGATAATTTGAGAAAATCTGATAGAAATCAAGATACTGATACACGTTCCTCTCGTACCTTTCAGACTTCGTCACAGAAATCCGAAAGAAGAGGACGGTCAGAACAAAAGGAAGAACGCGTGAAGTCCAAAGACGATCAACACGTTCCAAAAAATAAGAAAACTCAATTCACCAAAAAGAAGGTAGCAGGTCTGAAGATCAGACATGCCGAGGATCTTGAAGACACAACTCAAGAACGGGGAATGGGCTCAAATGATGTTGGACAGCGCAGCAGAAGTCACCACAGTTTGCAAGAACTTGAAGGATAATCTGGAGACAGTGGACTTGAATTAGTACATCCAAGTTGAAACTGCAGATACCAGAGTTAGTGTCCCACACAAGTTATATGAAGTAACACTCCGGATGGAGGGGGGCATAACAAGAAAAATAAGAGCACTCTTTTGGGAGAATCTCTCTCAGGGTTATGTCATTCTTCTAGCTGAACACGACTGGCCACCTGAATTTGTCAGGGAGTGCCCAAATGGTGAAGAAATAATTATGCCAGCCTTCTCCAACCATATTCCAATTCATAAAAAATATACCTATGCCAGGAAATGGGCAGTAACCCAGGCTCCTGCGTTATTTAAAAATCATGGAGGATGGGATGAGGATTCGCCTCGCCATAAAATCCAATTGAAAACTCAACCAACTGCGCGAAGGCAGTATCCAGTTAAGCAAGAAGCTAAAAAAACAGGTCAGGGAGATATTAGATCAACTTGAATACCAAGGGGTGATTGAAACATGCACCTCGTCAATGAATGTTTCCTGTCTCCAAACCAAACAATACATATTGTCTAGTCTTGGATTACAGACATTTAAACTCTTGTTGCAAAACATTTTCAGTACAAAATGCACACAGTGCAGCACTAATGAATAACATTGTGGGTAAAAAATATAAAACTACATTAGATATTTCTGACAGTTTCTTCTGTCAAAACATTGCACCAGAAAATAGGTATTTGACGGCTTTCTCAATTATGGGGACACAGCGTCATTTCTGTCATCTCCCCCAGGGATTAAAGAATAGTCCAGGGTTATTTTCCGCCAGAGTAACAGAGTTACTACAAGCCTATTATGATGAGGCATTATCCTATGTAGATGACATCTATCTAACAAACGATGAATTGGATAGGCACTCGAACAGAGTGAACACCATTATACTTGGCTTCGCCCCTGAAGGGTATAAATTAAATTTTAAGAAATCAAGAATTGCCCACCTCAACGTCCTTTTTCTAGGATACGAGTTATCAAGTGAAGGCAAAAGCCTGGCAGCAAACTTTCTAGAGAAATGTGCGCTGCTCCAACCTCCAAAAACGCTGAAAAACTTACAGTCGATTCTAGGTTTCCTAAATTTCGGAAGAACTTACATTCTAAATTACGCAGAAACATATAGAAATTTTGCGTTCAGTCTAAATTGACATGTTGGCAACAACACACTTACAAACACGCGTAAACATAGGCAACTTAGTGATCTGAATCATTCCAGGGAGATGCGGATTCACGTACTTAACCTTTAATGAAGGAGAAAAGGTACCAATAGCTTACAAATCACACTTGTACACACAAGCAGAAATGAAACTCACTTCTACAGAAAAAAATCTGACAGTGGTTCAAACTGCAGTAGCAAAAGAAAGAGCCCTGGCACAGGTAAAGCTCATAATGGTTGTTACACCTGTTCCTGCCTTAGAGGCAGTGACAAAAGCGAGCATTCCAAATGCAAAGGCTTTACATCCGAGATGGATACAATGGGTTAATTCTTTTGCTGCAACAGAAGTTGAATACATTTTTGACCCCTATTTGAAAACGCAAGAATTTTTGCAATACGAACAAGAATGTCCTCTGCCTACTGAAATTCTGCCTCTAGAAAAGTATGAATGTATAATTTATACTGACAGATCAGCACAGCCCGCAATTGGGGGTAAACAAGCTTATAGTGCTGATGCGCGATCGTTAAAGGTCGCTGACGAGATGGCAAATTCTGATGGTCACTAAAACACAATCTCTAGGAGATTGTACAGCTCAGTGAGCTGAACTACAAGCATTCAAGATGGCGCTAGAAAATACTAATCGCGAATTCTCCACACTCATAGTGTGCGATTCCTATTACTGCTTCCAATCTTACAATGAATACTTGCAGAACTGGGTTCAAAACGGGTTCAAAGATGCAAAAGGTGGCACAATAAAGCATAAATTGTTTTGGGAACATGTAGTTCAGTTACGACAAGAACTACAAAAGACTCACGTGATACATACACTGAGTCATCAACGTGACAGCGTTCACGTTGCAGGGAATTCATTGGCTGATGAAGCCACAAAGGCAGCTGTGCAAACGGCTTCCGTAGCTGCAATCACTCGTTCAAAAACGAAAACGAAAATAGACGGCGAAATAATGCAAGCAGTCAATGCTTCAAGCAAAGTCAGCTGTGCAGCGTTACCTCAACACTATCCACTCAAATACTCATACATAATTGATGCAAACTCCGTTCCTTTTGCTCAAATTCCTGGAGTGGGGATAGAGTAATTCCAAACAAGAAATGTAGAGTAGCTTTGATACACGAAGCACATTTGGGAGAGGGTCTGATACATCAGGGGATCTCTAATTCGATACTAGAAATAAAGAAGATGTACTGGTGGCCAGGGATGAATGGTCACATTCACACATTTTTAATTAACTGCCATAACTGCAACAGAGATCGCAGCAAAGAACGCCACCAGATACCTGACTACAGTGTAGCCAGCCCAGTACAGACACCATTGTTAGACAGCATTAGACTATCTACACGCAGACATCCCTATGGACGAGTGCGGTCCCACAACTATTAGGACAGATTCATTTGGATGTGGCCTGAGCGCTCGGCTGACGCCCGAACTGTTATAAAAGATTTGCGAGTCTTTATCGGTACATACGCAGTCGGCACACTACATTCTGACCAGGGTCTTGCGTTTAGCTCCAAAGCTTACAAGGAGGCCATGGCCAATCTGGGCATTGCATTGCGGTATTCTAGTCCATTCCATCCTGAGGGAAATTCGGTAGTGGATTGAAAAAAACGTGACATAAAGCAATTTATAACAGCTAGGGTATTAGGCTCGAGTGATGGGTGGGTCAAACATCTAATAAGTGTCTAACGTAGTCTTAACAATCTGCCAAGAAGTTCTCTAGGGGGAATCACTCCATATGAAATCCTTTTTGGAACTAGAATAACTGTTCAAGACCTCGATCGTCACACTTCAGTGGTAGAACAAAAACCCTTTGATATCAAAGATCGTTTGGCTGTTTTGCAGGACTTAAATGAAATAAGGAAAAGCCAAAGCAACTTGTTACTGAAGCCAACGACCACTAAAGAGAAACCACCCGTCCCAGCAAGACCTGCCTGGATTCCAAAGATTGGGGATCTGGTCAGAGAAAAGATCAAGGACAAGAAGGAATTTGGGCCTTCTTACAGACAACCAGGACCTGTTCGAGCAGACCACGGATCTAGAACACTGTTACTTCCGCCCCTTGCTGGTAAAAAGGAGAATAGGTTCGTGTCCATCGACCTGGTCAAACCACATCATGTGGCTGATCATAAGTAGTAGGCCAGGTGGACTCCGCCGATGTAGCAGACACCTTAATATGGCTACTATCCAAGAGGTTCAAACTGAGAGACCCATCATCTTTGAAAAATCTACAGTGCGAAAAGAAGGACTATGCAACAAAGCCATGGAACTTCTACCCTTTGACGCCCAAATAACAGTTCGTCAAGAAACACCTGTATACAACGAAATAGCAACGGAATATACAAATATAACAAGTAATCAAGTGGTTCCAGCGATTTCAGCAAATCCTGCCTCTGGCTATTTTATAAACTTTGATACGTTTTCCGAGGATTCTAGTGAACCTGAAACAACGCCAGCAAAAATAACTTTCAAGGAACAAACTACAGAATTTTGTATTCGCTTGGAAAAGACTTATCTGGTTTCACCGTGGGTTGAACTTTGGATTGTGTTGGGTGTACTTTTTCTTCTACTTTGGTTGACTCTTGTATTTACCTTGGGAATGCTAATAAATGGAAGATATGTTAAAAAGGACACAGCAAATAAGAACATCAACTTACTCCTCAAGCCACACAAATCATCGCATCGTGAACAAAGAGACTTGTCATCAGTTAATATCACAGCCATTCTGTTGGACTTGGCCCTTTTGGCAGGTTCACCCCTTAACTTTTTGCCTTTTAATATTTCATAATGATAGTGATTTCTGGCTTCTGCGCACTTTAGCACTGTGGCCCAGAGTAAAGTGTGTGCTCTCTCTGAGTGCGTGTGGTGAGATTGGCCAGCCCTCCCATAAGAATGCATAGGTAATATGTGTGGGGAGTGCAGGGGCGAGTTTGGTATGTGCGAACTCGTGAGATTAAATGCTGCGCGATGGCGTGCGCAGATTTATTGTGTCTAGTGTAGAAGTGCCACTTTTAGAAGTTGGCATTTCTGTGTGCAGTGAATGTGAATTGACTGTCTGGCTTTGTGATTGATAAGAGCTGGCTGGTGTGCTTGGCTTCAGGAGACAGGATGGGTCTGCCCGGTGGTGAATGGGGAGATCTGCATGTAGATGGGAGGGAGGAGTGCACCTGGGACCTGAATAGGGCTGGGCCTTCCCTCCACAATGCTGGCTCCACACCCTGTGGCGCGTGTGATGTCCCTGGCCTGTCCTGCGAATAGGGAGAGGGGCTGAGCAAAAAAAAGTGCTCCAGAACCAGTTGCATCTGGTTCTCCCCTTTCCTGTATCTTTGGAGACAAAGGAAATCCATTCTAATATAATAAAGAGAGAGCCCAAACCTTTGAGGCGGGTAATCTCAGGAACCACAGCACCAATCACAACACCCAATACAGCGTTGGAAAGGGCAGTTGCAGCAGAAGGACATAGGCTATGCAGACGCCCACCATATACATTTAAAAGGTAAAAGAACCAGTGCCAGCAAAGTAGTCCCTTGTGGGCATGTCTGCGTTGTGCTGTGGGCGTGTGCTGGGGGCATGACAAACGCTGGGGGCGTGTGGTACGTTCCGCCCTTCATACCATGTCTCATATCTTGTGCTAATCCCACCCTGCTCCCTCTAAATACCCCTGCACCCCATAATTATAACCCACCCGTACTCCTTAAAATACCCCAACACCCTTAAACACTAACCCATCTTATACCCTGTACCTCAAAACCAAAACCTATCCCTAAACCATAAAAATACCCCTGTACTCAAAACCCAAACCTAGCCCTGAACCCTATAAATACCCCTGTACCTCAAAACCCAAACCTACCCCTGAACCCTAACAATACCCCTGTACCCCAAAACCCAAACCTAGCCCTGAACCCTAAAAATACCACTGTACCCCAAAACCCAAACCTACCCCTGAACCCTAAAATACCCCTGTACCCCAAAACCCAAACCTAGCCCTGAACCCTATAAATACCCCTGTACCTCAAAACCCAAACCTACCCCTGAACCCTAAAAATACCCCTGTACCCCAAAACCCAAACCTAGCCCTAAACCCTAAAACTACCCCTGTACCCCATAACCCAAAACTATATCTGAACCCTTAAAATACCCAAACACCCCAAAACATATACCTCAGTACCCCAAAACATATACCCCTATACCCATACTTACCTTATCCAAACATAAAAAAAACTCATGCTTTTACCATTCATGCATTTACAACGAATTTTGTTGTAAATGTATGCGTGGTAAAAGCATATAAAATGTAATGCTATGCGTTATAATGGCTTTGCGGAGTCATGGTACTTTCGTAATGAAAGTATGCGGAGTGTTGGTATGCGGAAAGAAAGTTGTGGACTAATGGGTGTTTACCCTCCCCGGTAAGTACATTGGTGGCACGGCGGCCCAAGGCCCACATCTCCAGCAACATACTCATATTTTTTCACCACCCATTTGAAAAATGCACAGGTCTCTCTCATTGATGGCCAGCACCGACATACACTTTTAGACACACCTCCCGCCACAAGTTCTAGAATTGCGAACTTTAGAGCTGGGGAGCTACGTTCGAATCTTGGCATCAGCTCAACATCCTGTGATTCCAGGCAAATCGCTTTGTCTCCCCGTGCCTACCACAAATGAATGTGTTCTTCTGTTATGTAAATTGTGCTCATGTCATATTGTCGAGTTTGCGTTATATAATATTGAAAGGAAAAATAAAGTAGGGAAACTCGAGTTCACACACTACTGAACGCGCACTCTTAAGTGCATCAGCAGTGCACTGTGAATCGGAGCGTTTCACAGGCCTGTCACAGATAAGAAATGCTATCAAAACGAAATCCTACAAAACAATATACTACTGGCCGGCAGCAATTCATACCCGGACAACATCGGGACGGGCTGCTAGTGTCTGTATAAAAAGGGGCTGTGACCCCATGTAAAATGTTCTGCTGCTGGAGCCCAGGGGAAGGCTTGCCTCCCTGGGCCCTGCCCAGCCCTTGGATGCCCTGGATGCCTGGAGGACTTCTTTTTCGGGGACCCCTTGTTTCCTGGCTTGCTATTCCCAGGATAGACTTTGGCAGCCTCCTTTTTGCACCCTGGAAGCGCTGTGCTGCCTTTCTTCTACTTGTCCCCCAGGAAAGCGTGTGGGCTGCGCAGCGCTGATGCTGCAGCCCTTTTGAGAGGGATTCCCCCTGCCTGGGGTTCCCCCCCTCCTTGTGTTCCTTGCGGGTGCCCACCCCGCTTACTTATGTCTAATGCGCAGGTGCCCAACCTGCGTCTTCGTTTAATCTCCTGATTACGGCGGGTGCCACCCACGCTTATCTAAATTGCTTATCTGTGCGGGTGCCTACCCCGCGACTTTGCCCGACTTCAAGGAAATTCACCGCCGCAGCCACGGGCAAACATGAAGTCAGGCACCGTAGTCCACGACGGCTGGCGGGACTTCTGGTTTGGAAGGGAAGTCCCGCGCCCTCTGCCGCGAGAGAAGAAGGCTGAGTGGTGGCCTCCCATGGTCCGGGGCTCCCGTGAGCTGTGGATAGCCCCGGGGCCGCCAGCAGGAAGCAGCACGAGTGTTGCGGGGCTCCCATGTGCTGGAGGGAGCTTCGGAAGAGGAGTCAGCCCGGAGCTGCGAGGGCTCCGTCTCCCAAGCCCCGGTCCCAAGATGGGGGACCGGGTGAAGCGTGGCGCATGCTCCCACCGCATCCAGAATGAGGAGTCCTCTGCAAACAGCCCGGTAAGTTGATGAGGGCTGGGGGACTCCCTGGGTGTTTTTCGTTCGTGCCGACTGCGGCACTGGAGCAAGACAGTAAGAGTGGTCCCGTGTGTCTAGTGGGCCGCTCCAGAGTGGCACAAGTTCCTTTCTTGT
Source organism: Lissotriton helveticus (assembly GCF_964261635.1). Taxonomy (NCBI): domain Eukaryota; kingdom Metazoa; phylum Chordata; class Amphibia; order Caudata; family Salamandridae; genus Lissotriton; species Lissotriton helveticus. The sequence continues at coordinate 1,252,741,361 of NC_136070.1, forward strand.
TGGATGAGCGGACCCGCCGTTGCGGGCCGCTCCACCGATGCCCCTATTTTGTTTCACGGGCCCCATGGGGGTCCTGCAATTCCGGGGGCCCATGTTCCCCCAGAGCCATTGTGCTCCAACGATGGGGCATTTCTTTTACTTAGGGGGCAGTGTCAGGCCCCCCAGTTATTGTCCGAGTCTAGAGGGCTCCAACATGTGACGCATTTTTCTTCCTAGAGGGCCAGTGAGAGCCCCTGCCTCAATTTTATTCCACAGCTGCCCAGCAAGTAGTGGGCAGCTGCACCGTTTAGGTGTTTCTTTCAGGGGACATGTGCTTTTGAACCCAGGAGTGAGACGCACTCCTCTCTCCCCACCTTTGCCTGCACAGCGGCGCAGCACTTAGTGCCAGCTGCATAGTTTAGGCTGCCAGTTATTATTCTCAGCTACCCAGCAAGTAGTGGGCAGCTGCAACATTTAGGTTTTTGTGCGATGGCGCAACCTTGACTTTCGCTGCCTAGGCAGCAGCCCTGACTCTGTGGACATAGGGCATTTGAGCCCCCTTTTTAGATGGCCAGTTGGCCTGGAGGATGGTTACTTTTATAGGTCATCAGGCTCTAATGTGATTTGTGTGCTAATGCTTTTGGGGCTAGAAATGTATTATGTATAGTATGTTTTGCGCACCCTGTTTGATACCTCTAGATATGGTTTGTGTATAGGAGGTTGTTTTACCTATTTAGGTTGTGTTAGGGAGATTATACTTCCCTGTGTGATTTAAGCCCCTAGGGTAATTTTTACTTAGGTGGTTAGGGTCTAGTGTATTTAGAATTGTGGGATACTGTGCATGATGGAGTTCAAGTCACAGACTGTTGCAAAGTACAGTGATTACCAGTGTTTACTGGTTGTATGTTTTATGGCCTATTTAATTTTACCAAGTTATCTATTTTACTATTTCTTTACTAAGTTCCTATTTTTGACAGTGGTCCATGTGTCCCTGTCAGGTGTACATAATCCCTTGTAAATATTGCCCAGTGCCAGTTGGCACCGTGTACATAATGTGATTATTATTCTAATGTGTTTTGAGTATACAAAGGCTATTTTTGATATAACCTTGTGTGGAGTTCCTTTTGTGGGGGGCCTGGGATGTTGTTGCTGTTGTGTGCGTGTGCAAATGCTTTACACATTGCCTCCAGGATAAGCCTTACTGCTCGTGCCACGCTAGCAAGGGGGTGAGCAGGGGTTATCTTTGGAGTGTAACTCCCTTGCCCTAACTAGAGTGGTGGTTTCTGCCTGGCTTTGGCGCAAGCCTTAGCCAACCAGAAATCCCATTTCTAGCACTGGAACCAGCGGAAGGGATTTGGACTGGTGTTTGCGCATTACCACAGCTGCAACTCGCTCCACTGCAAAACTCAGCATTTTAGAGAGTCACATGGAAAGGGATTATTGTTTCTAAATTTGTTCTAAATGTCATTTCTTTGGATATGTGTTTCTTGTGCACTGTGAGTTGGGTGTCCTGCCAAGGAGAGAAACCAGAGAATCTGGCGGAGAGACTGCCCTTGAGCCATTGCGCTGGTTCTTGGGTTGGCCTACAGTGGGGACTTAATTGGTATGGTGTCACTAGCTCGGAGGGTAGATTATCCCCTAAGTGCAGTGTGTGTTTTCTGGATTCACCAGTAAGGGTGGGATCCAGTGGAAGCAGCATAAGTGTGTCCAGTGCATGTGTTCCCCGTCCTGTTTCCAGAGTGTGGTACCTGGTGCTCAGTAAGAGGGTTGCAGGTTGAGATTCAGGGGCAGTAGATAATGTCTCACCGGTCTGGGGGGGGGGGGTGGATGAATGGTGTGTTGCACCTGACGATTGGGTGTGAGTGCAGCATTTTAGGACCCTAGTGTAATTTTGCCGATTCATGCCCTTATATAGGTATAAAATACCGTATCCTTATATAGGCATAGAAATCATAACCATATTCAGACATAGCTCATGCAGTCCTAATACGGCTTGGCTACTTCCACTAGTTCCGAAAATCTACAAAGATTTCTTGGAAAAACCCACCTTCAGCAGTCAGGGACTTCCCCCTGCATGAATATTAATTTATCCAAGGAACTCATGGAGTTTTCAGAGAATTAAGTCTCTAATAGCGTCATTATGTCCAACCTTACGTCAAAATCGGCACCTTCAAGGTATAAGTATGCCCACACTTGTCGAAACAAACACACGGTGGTTTGGAGCAGTTCGACTAGCTACTTGCCCGACGCGCCCTGCTGCAGCAAGTGCCGAAGGAAGCCGACCCTCCAGCTGTTGCACTGAGAGACGCTGTCCTTTCTCCAGCCGAGGAACCCAGCTCCAGTGTTTCCAGGCTACCCTTGCGGGTTGCTGGGAAATCGAGTCCTGAGAGAGATACCAGACCTCCTTCATTCTAAAACCAAGTTACGGAGCTGATTAGACCCTTAGAGAATTCTTGGATTAGATTCTTGGCAAAGAATACTGAAACTAAGCTACACCTCAATTACTTCTTCCTTTGTACTAGACCTATGTTAGGTACACCGGGGTAGGCGTATTTTAGAAGCACCAGTTGAGTACTTTTAGTCATTGTTTATTAATGTATGTATTTTATATTATTTTATATGGCTTAGAAACCATACCATGCTTTTAAAGTATTATTTTATAATACTCTTCGTACTGTAAACACTGTACTTTGCAACCAGTATTACGATTGTTGCAGTTCATTTCTTATGCATGAGAAAGAAGACTGTTCAGTAAATACTTTTATTGAAAACGCCTGTCTCTCTATTTCTCTGCATCTCTGGTGAAACGAAGCATGCACGATTGACTGAGTGAAAAAACTATCTATTGTTTCCACGACTCTGAAGATACGTTTTATCTTGGGGAAACAAAGTTGTCATGTTTATGCGGTTGTCAGAAACAAATCCCTTCTTGTGAATTCGAGAAAGTTTCTAGTGACCTCTGAGCAAGCTGGCACACACAATTAAGTTTAGTATATTCAGTAGAGACCTAGTCGACCTCAGTCCAACGTCTAAACTATTCCAATGCACAGAGCCTATTCGGAATATAGGAACTACACTACATGGCGCCCAACGTTTGGTAAGGCACTAATTTAACGCTAGATACTAGAGTAACTCAGTTGTGCTTTTCACATAGACCTCTTTTTTCCCGTAAAATACTCCAATAGACTTCTGGAGTGGGTTAAAGGATAAAATATCGGCCATAACAAAGTAGGACGAAAATCCTATGTATTAGTTTTTGGTTTGTTCAACGTTGAAGGATACAGTGTTCCAAAAATATTGGGCAGCTTTTCTTTGTTTCCTGAAACTTGCCCGGCAAAACTTTCAGTCAACAAAATAATGGATACTGGCGATGAAATGGAAAGAGTTGCAGCAGCAGCTCAATCAGTTTTAGACAACACAAATCTCCAACAAAATGACCCAGGTGCTATACTGATCCCGGCAAATGTAAGAAAAAGTATAACTTACAAACTCATAAATAATGGAGTATCATCGAGTGGTGGTACAGTAATCTTTGTCATAGAGGCACATGAATATCTGCAGACAGAGGTATTCTACTAATGGATTGTCTTTCCACAGGTAAATCCAGGAACACGTGAATTCCACTACTACAAAGTGGAGGAAAGTCCAGAGGAATACGTTCCTTTCGAGGATGTTGAAATTCCACTAACTTACCAAGAGCATCAGCTCTGGTTTAAAGGCGTCCTACAACATCAAAATCATATTACTAGGCTCGGTCCATTTGGTAGACCAGGAGCAACTTGGCCGGTACTAGCCAGCTATACACCACATCCTGACATTGAAAAAATGACAGGTCCAGAACTGTTAGCCCAGCTGAAACAGTTAATTAAAATAAATAGACAATTGGTTCAATATGTCATGCGGACTCTAACAGTCCAACCAGCTGTAAGAATTCCACAGCACACCTCTCATCAGGGAAACACAATGGGCCCGATTCACAGAACTAACTTGAGACAAAATCCTAAATTTACTACTTTTGGTATTCACAGAAGTTAGGATTTTGTCTTAAGTTTGTCTTAAAACAAACTTAAGACAGACTTAAGTTAGGATTTTGTCTTAAGTGTGTCTTAAGTCTGTCTTAAGTTTGTCTTAAGACAAGCTTAAGACAAAATCCTAACTTCTGTGAATACCAAAAGTAGTAAGTTTAGGATTTTGTCTTAAGTTAGTTCTGTGAATCGGCCCCAAACAAAATTACACCACAGACTATACAGTCAGTCATTGGTAAATTGCCCGCAAAAAGGGTTAAAATTCCATTCTGGTTAGCCCAGAAAATTACTCAAATAGGGGCAGTATTCCCTGATAGTACACCGCATGAGAAACACAGTACTCCAACAATCTGTTTACCTATGGGGATTGCACCACACGTAGAGGACTGCGACACTTGGGGTACTGTCTTTGCTTCAATCTACACATAGTGTTTCGTCTATGGCTGTGATACCAGACGTTCTAAGACAGATTCAAAATAAATACGGTCTAGAACCTGCCTTAAATCATGGTATGAAGTTACTAAAAGATTTCAAACAGGTCTTGGCTATACAATTAGCCAACATTAAAGGTGAAGCAGCAACCGTGGCAATCCGCCAGAAATTAAAAGAAACATATATAACAGAGCAACCATATGAGCTCGCAAGAATTATTGAAAAATCCTATGAAGAACTAACTGAAAATCGTGAAAAAGTTTTTATTAAAAACAATCTCACTACTCCTAAGAAGAAGTCGGAAAATACCAAACAGACACTTCCTAAAGAGAAGCGTTCCCAGTCCAGAGGAAGGTCTTCTCAACAGGAGCACTCTGAAAAAAGATATACCCTTAGAAATAGGGATAATTTGAGAAAACCTGATGAATATCAAGATATTGATACACGTTCCTCTCGTACCTTTCAGACTTCCTCACAGAAATCGGAAAGAAGAGGATGATCAGAACAAAAAGAATAACGCGTAAAGTCCAAATATGAGCAGCACGTTCCTAAAAATAAGAAAACTCAATTCACCAAAAAGAAGGTAGCACGTGTAAAGATCAAACATGCCGAGGATCTTGAGGACACAACTCAAGAACGGGGAGTGGGCTCAGACAATGCTAGACAGCGCAGCAGAAGTCACCATAGCTTGCAAGATCCTGAAGGATCATCTGGAGACAGTGGACTTGAATGAATGCATCCAAGTTGAAACTGCCAACACACCAACACCAGGGTTAGTGTACCCATAAGTTATATGAAGTAACACTCCAGATGGAGGGGGACATAACTAGGAAAATAAAAGCACTCTTTTGGGAGAAGCTATCTAAGGGTTATGACATTCTTCTAGCTGAAAAAGACTGGCCACCTGAATTTGTCAGGGAGTACCCACATGGCGCAGAGATATTTATGCCAGCCTTCTCAAATCACATTCCAATTCATAAAAAATACACCTATGGCAGGAAATGGGCTGTATCCCAGGCCCCAGCATTATACAAAAATCATGTAGGATGGGATGAGGATTCTCCTCACCATAAAATCCAGTAGAAAACTCAACCAACAATGCAAAGGCAATATCCTGTTAAACAGGAAGCTATTAAACAGGTCAGGGAGATTTTAAATCAACTTGAATACCAAGGGGTGATTGAAACATGCATCTCACCTATGAACAATCCGTTGTTTTCTGTCTCCAAACCAGACAATTCATATTGTCTAGTTTTGGACTACAGACATTTAAACTGTTACTGCAAAACTTTTGCAGTACAAAATGCACACAGTGCAGCACTAATGAATAACATTGTGCGTAAAAAATATAAAACCACATTAGATATTTCTAATGGTTTCTTCTGCCAAAACATTGCACCAGAAAGCAGGTACTTGACAGCTTTCTCAATTATGGGGACACAGCGACAATTTTGCCGTCTCCCCCAGGGATTCAAGAATAGTCCAGGGTTATTTTCAGCCAGAGTAACAGAGTTACTACAAACGTACAATGATGAGGCATTATCTTATGTCGATGACATCTATCTTACAGACGATGACTTGGACAGGCACTTGAAAAGAGTGAACACCATTATAGTTGGGTTCGCTTCTGAAGGGTATAATTTCAATTTTAAGAAATTACGAATTGTCCATCTCAACGTCCTATTCTTGGGATATGAACTTTCAAGTGAAGGCAAAAGCCTGGCAGCAAACTTTTTTGAAAAATGTGCGCTGCTCCAACCTCCAAAAACGCTGAAAGACTTACAGTCAATTCTAGGTTTCCTGAATGTTGGAAGAACATATGTTCTAAATTACGCAGAAAGGGTTAAACCTTTCTACGAACTAATCAAACCTGATTTCAAACTAACTAATTGGACTCAAAAACACACAGAAATTTTGCGTTCAGTGCAAACAGACATGTTAGCAAAAACACAGTTACAGACACGCGACAACGTGCGCAACCTTGTGATCTGAATCATCCCAGGGAGATGCGGATTCACATACCTAACCTTTAATGAAGGTGAAAAGGTACCAATAGCTTACGAATCGAACTTGTACACATAAGCTTAAATGAAATTCACTTCATCAGAAAAGATGCTGACAGCGGTTCAAACTGCAGTAGCAAAAGACAGAGCTCTCGCGCAGGGTAAACGCATAACGATCGTTACACCTGTACCTGCGTTAGAGGCAGTGACGAAAGCAAGCATTCCAAATGCTAAAGCTTTACATCCGAGATGGATACAATGGGTTAATTCTCTTGCTGCAACAGACGTTGAACACGTTTTTGACCCCTATTTGAAAACACAAGAAATACTACAATACGAACAAGAATGTCCTCTGCCTATTGAGATTCTGCCTCTAGAACATTACGGCTGTATAATATGTACAGACGGATCAGCACAACCCGCAATTGGGAGTAAACAAGCCTATAGTGCTGCGTGCGCGATTGTTAAAGGCCGCTGGCGCGAAGGTAAATTCAGACCAATGGCCACTAAAACTCAATCACTAGGAGACTGTACAGCTCAGCGAGCTGAACTACAGGCTTTCAAGATGGCGCTTGAAAATACCGATCGTGAATTCCCCACACTCATAGTGTGCGATTCGTATTACTGCGTTCAATCTTACAATTAATATTTGCAGAACTGGGTTCAAAACGGTTTCAAAGATGCAAAAGGTAGCACAATCAAGCATAAGATGATTTGGGAACAAGTAGTTCTATTACAAAAAGAACTACAAAAGACTCACGTGATTCATACACTGAGTCATCAGCGTGATGGCGTTCACGTTGTAGGGAATTCATTGGCTGATGAAGCCGCGAAGGCAGCTGTGCAAACGGCTTCCGTAGCTGCAATCACTCGTTCAAAAACGGAAATAGACAGCGAAATAATGCTAGCTGTCACCGCTTCAGTAAAAGAAAGTGGTAAAACGCTCCCAAAAGGCTTTCCAGTAAAGTACTCATATATAACTGATGCAAATAATGTTCCTTTTGCTCAAATCCCTGGAGTGGGGGATAGGGCAATTCCAAACATCGAACATAGGTTAGGACTGATCTTAGCAGCGCACGAAGGGCACGCCTCTGCACACGCAGGAGTTTCCGCCACAGTATCATTATTAAAACAGAGATATTGGTGTTTGCGCATGAGGGAACAAACTAGAAACTATGTTCTAGAATGTGAAATCTGCCAAGAAATGAAAGTTTTTACAGTAAAACGACCTGCGCAGACGTCCCTTCTGATTTCAGATAAACCATTAGCGTGCGTTTACCTGGACCACTGTGGTCCCTTACAAAGGGATGGTAACTATAAATATATCATGGTCGCAGTGGATTCCTGCACAAGATTCATTTGAATGTGGCCCCAGCACTCGGCTGACGCCAGAACTGTTATAAAAGATTTGCGAGTCTTTATCGGCACATACGCAATCGCCACGCTACATTCTGACCAGGGTCCTGCGTTTAGCTCTCGAGCTTACAAAGAAGCCATGGCCAGCTTGGGCGTTGCATTGCGGTACTCAAGTCCATTCCATCCTGAGGGAAACGCGGTAGTGGAAAGAAAAAACCGTGATATAAAGCAATCTATAACAGGTAGGGTATTAGGTTTGGGTGACCAGGCGGGTCAAAAATCTAAATAGTGTCCAACGTAGTCTTAATAATCTGCCAAGACGTTCTCTGGGTGGAATCACTACATACGAATTAATATTTGGTACTAGAATGATCATCCAGGATCTTGACTGTCAAACTTCAGTGGTGGAACAAAAACCCTTTGATATCAAAGACAGTTTGGCTGTTTTACAGGACTTAAATGAAACAAGAAGAAGTCTGAGTAACACAACACAAAGCCCAACGACCACTGAAGAAAAACCACCTGTCCAAGCAAGACCTGTCTGGATTCCAAATGTTGAGGATCTAGTCAGGGAAAACATCACGGTAAAGAAGGAATTTGGGCCTTCTTATAGAAAAGCAGTACCTGTCTTGGCAATCCTTGGAACAAGATCAGTGATACTACAGCCGCTTGCTGAATAAAGGGAGAACAAAACCGTGTCAATCGACCTGGTAAAACGACATTGTGTGGCTGATAATAAGTAGTAGGCCCAGTGGACTCCCAAGAAGTAGCAGGCGACCAAATCTGGCTACTATCCATGAGGTTCAAACTGAAAGACTTATCACCTTTGATAACCCTCCAGTGAGAAAAGAATGACTATGCAACCAAACCATGGAACTTGTGCCTCTTGAAACCCAAATAACAGTTCGTCAAGAAACACCTGTCTACAATGATATAGCCTCTGACTACACCAACATGGCAAAGGAAGAAACATCGCCAGCGATTTTGAAAAATCCAGATGCAATCCCAACAATTGACAGAACTGCCTCTGGCTACTTTATCAACTTCGATAACTTTTCTGAGGATCCCAGTGAACCAGAAACAATGCTAGTGAATAAACCTTTAAAAGAAAGAATAACAGAACTCTTTCATCAACTTGAGAAAACATATCTTGTTTCACCATGGGTTGAATTTTGGATTGTATTAGGTGTACTTTTCCTCCTACTGTGGCTCATTCTGGTTTTAAGTTTGGGAAAAATGATAGATGGAAAATACAGAACAATGGACACAGCAAGTAAGAACATCAACTAGCACCTGAAACCTCACAAATCATCTCATCGTGAGCGAAGAGACCTGTCATCAGTGAACATCACAGGCGTTCCTATACCTGGTGGTATAGCATGGGACACAACTGATTATGACATATATGGCCCGGTGAAACTGTTGAAGATTTCACACCAGTTTAATGTTTCTTTAAGTGATTTTGTTTCACCAAGCAGTGTTTCTGATGATTGGGACTTTGAGACTGTTAATATTATGATGTCAGATTTAGAAATGTCAGCAAAATTTCAAAAACATGAACACTTAGAAGGTTCCTGAAGTTATGAAGAACTTTATTCTTATAATCATTATGGTCACCATTATTTGCACAAATCTGCACAACCTAGAAATGTTTTTACTTACAATCAATGGGAACATTGTCTGACGCCGCCAAAAGGCAGCTCTAAAACATTTTATGAGAAGTTTCCTTACTTTTCAGGTTTCAATGTCACAAATCCTGTAACGTTTTATTTTTAAAATATAAATAAGACAGGAATGAAAAACATGTTGACCAATACTAAACAAATTTATTCTGTGAACTTTTATACTCAGCTGTCTACATTAGGGTTTAACTTTTGGAAAGACAACATTGAGACAATGTGCCTGGGGCACAAAAGAATCGCAGGTGCAAGGTTTAGAAGCCTTGTTCAGAGCCTGCATTATTCCAGAACAAATTATATTTCTAAATGACACTGTTCAACAAACATCATGTCTTGGCCTAGCTAAGATAAAAGATTTAAACAAACCGTCCATACCGAAAGCCACACCTGACAGTAACAGCACTACAGATGAGGAGGTAGACGTAAAACAGATTTTACAACACAACAGAACTAGTCCTGATTGGAAAAAATGGTTAATCTGGCCCACAGACACAAATAACTGTCAAGATAGACTCCTGAACAAAACACAAGGGTTCACAGTGAATAGGCCAGATCCAAGATATTCCAAGAGACAACATACAGTGTAGGAAAACTATGCCTTGAATTGCTACAGAAATCCACACTTCCTGAAATTAAACAACACTTGACTTTACTTAAAGAAGGCGTTGATCTACGAGACTTCTTACTTGGGCCTCGTAAACAACGTAAAAAACTTTTCATATACGCCGGTATATACGCAGCTTACAATGAAGCTTGGAAAATAACGCAAATGGAAACTACAGAAAAAATACAAGAAATTGATCTTAATAATTTAGAGAAAGCTCTCTCTGTAGTGGACAATGGGTTAACGACACTGTCCTCCAGAATCTATTCTTTGGACAGCATTGTATCTTCTGCAATTGACATAATATAACAGTATTTGCTAATGTTTCAACATGGCCAGTCCCAATTACGTTCTATAATGCTGCTAGGCTGGACTTTGCAAAATCTCCGTTCAGGCTACGTGCCAGGGCGTCTAATTAATACAACGTCAGTGTTTACTGTCTTTAACCTTACAGATAAACAAATCTCTTTGGCACAAACAGGAGCAGACTATACGGTGCTGAGCATTGAAAAACTGGAAAGATTACCATTAACGGTTTCTGAGAAGCCTGTCGTAGCCTGGATAATACATGGCACCATCACCAATAACAATTTTCCAATTTCACTATTGTCTACAGCATATACAGCAGGCTTGTATGAAATGTTGGGTAAAGGATACATTAAGTCAACCTGGAATGTACCGTATACTCACAAATGTTGGAGTGGGGGAAAAGAGGTATACCTTTATACAAAAAATTGTAAAAAGTCAATAAGCGGTACACTTTTATGTGAAGGTATTAATTTACATGGAGCCTGCTGTCCTTTCTCCAGACGAGAAACCCAGCTCCAGTGTTTCCAGGCCACCCTTGCGGGTTGCTGGGAAATCGAGTCCTGAGAGAGAGATACCAGACCTTCTTCATTCTAAAACCAAGGTACGGAGCTGATTAGACCCTTAGAGAATTCTTGTATTAGATTATTGGCAAAGAATACTGAAACTAAGCTACACCTCACTTACTTCTTCCGTTGTACTAGACCTAGGTTAGGTACACCGGGGTAGGCGTATTTTAGAAGCACCAGTTGAGTACTTTTATTCATTATTTATTAATGTGTGTATTTTATATTATTTTATATGGCTTAGAAACCATACCATGCTTTTACAGTATTATTTTATAATACTCTTCGTACTGTAAACACTGTACTTTGCAACCAGTATTACGATTGTTGCAGTTCATTTCTTATGCATGAGAAAGAAGACTGTTCAGTAAATACTTTTATTGAAAACACCTGTCTCTCTATTTCTCTGCATCTCTGGTGAAACGAAGCATGCACGATTGACTGAGTGAAAAAACTATCTATTGTTTCCACGACTCTGAAGATACGTTTTATCTTGGGGAAACAAAGTTGTCATGTTTATGCGGTTGTCAGAAACTAATCCCTTCTTGTGAATTTGAGAAAGTTTCTAGTGACCTCTGAGCTAGCTGCATACACAATTAAGTTTAGTATATTCAGTAGAGACCTAGTCGACCTCAGTCCTACGTCTAAACTACAGGATATACTATTCCAATGCGCAGAGCCTATTTGGGAATATAGGAACTACCCTACAAAGGAGCTTGCTGAATACTTTGGTGTGAGTTCTCTACAATAAGAAGCTTGCATCGGGGAGTGATTCCAAAAGGAGTGGCTGAGGTGTCTTCCAGCCCAGAGTGGTGAAAGAGGTACAGAGTAGCCCAGCTAGGTCCCGGTGTAGGGACCCACGTCCTGTCTCTGAGTAGAAGGAGTGGGTGGGACTGCGTGTCTCCATGTGCCTGAAACCCTGTCTCAGGACCTGGATGGTTTCTTTAGGGAACACCCGGTTGGGAGCCTAGGCTGTACTTGTAGACCATTTGAGGAGGATCTCCCAGTGTCTAGAGAACGTGGAGCTTCTGTAAGCAGGGCTCCAGTAGTTCCGGTGTCTGGCGGTACTACTACAGTTGGGAGGGTGCAGAAGTCCGGAAGTTGGGGTGAGAGGCGGAAAGGCTCTCCAGTGGAAGAACCAGTGGGTCAGGGGCCAGCCAGAAAGGGCTGTGTCGCCAATGATTGACCATCGTGACGCCATTTCTGTCCTGAAAGACAGGCAGACTTCACACGACGCATTAGTTATGTGTCACCCTCGTGAAGTTCTGGTGCGCCAGGCATCTGACCAAAGGGTACGTCCCTCGGTTGGGGAGCCAGTAGCCAGTGGTTCCGGATCTGGACGTAAGGGCAACTGTAAGCAGTGTCATTGACATTAGTTATGTGTCACACTTGTGAAGTCCTGGTGTGCCAGGCTTCTGACCAAAGGGTGGCGTCCCTGGGTTGGGGAGCCAGGTTCAGGTGTTTGCCTGTCCTGGACTGCAGGACGACTGAAATCAGTGTCCTGGACGGTTTTGCCTTCTAGGGGTACCCCTGTGAAAATGAAGAGACCCTGTGTTTCCCAGCAGGAGTGGTACAGGCCTAGCAGGCATCTTTAGGGTCCTTGGTTGAGTGTTGTAGTACTACTCTGAGAGCAGATGGGGCACACCTTAAGTGGAGGGACCCTGTTCTCCAGAGGGAGGGTACAGAACTCTGGAAGGGGGTTCAGACGGAGAGAGTACCTCGCCTCTGACCCCTGTGCATCCGGTGAATGTGGATCCCAGGTGGTAGAGTAGTTGATGGTGAGAGGTCCTAAACTGCTGGGAGAGTTGTGTTCTGGAGGGTGCTTCTCCTGGGAAAGTGCGCAACCCCAGAACTAGAGGTAGGGTGGGGCACTCTTGCCCGTGACATATGGTCAGCCTGAGGGTGCGGACCTTAGGTTGAAGGATCAGTGGTAGTTGGGAACTACACTGAGAAGGGGAGTGGAGAATGGCTATTGTATGCCAGGGGTTACTACCCCCACTCTGTGGATTGGCAAGGACCAGTGGTATCTGGGTGGCCTAGGGCCTGGTCCAACTAAGGAGTACCGGTGGGCTAGCCTAGTTGGGCCTGAGTTTTTTTAAGTGTTTGTTTTGTGGAACCACGTGGAGTAGAACCGGAGGGTGTCCATGCAGTGAGGGCCCGCGTCCGTGTTCTATCGCCCCAAGCAGAGAAGCCCATCACAGTGGGGATTGGTCTGCCCTGCGTTTTAGCTGGAAGGGGGTTGTGTTGGACTTGGCTCTTTTGGCAGGTTCACCCCTGAACTTTTTGCCTTTCAATATTACATAATGATAGTGATTTCTGGCTTCTGCTCACTTTAGCACTGTGGCCCCGTGTAAAGTGCTTGTGGTGAGATTGGCCCTCCCTCCCATAGGAATGCATGGGGAATATGTGTGTCCATGATAGTTCCTGATGTGTGGGGAGTGCAGGGGCGAGTTTGGTATGTGCGAACTCGTGAGATTAAATGCTGCGCGACGGTGTATGCAGATTTAATGTGTCTAGTGTAGAAGTGCCACTTTTAGAAGTTGGCATTTCTGTGTGCAGTGAATGTGAATTGACTGTCTGGTTTTGTGACTGGCAGGAGCTGGCTGGTGTGCTCTTGGCTTCAGGAGTCAGGATGGGTCTGCCCGGTGGTGAATGGGGAGATCTGCATGTGGATGGGAGGGAGGAGTGCACCTGGGACCTGAATTTGGCTGGGCCTTCCCTCCACAATGCTGGCTCCACCCCCCTGTGGCGCGTCTGATGTCCCTAGCCTGTCCTGTGAATAGGGAGAGGGGCTCAGCAAAACAAAGTGCTCCAGAACCAGTTGCATCTTGTTCTCCCCTTGCCTGTACGTTTGGAGACAAAGGAAATGTCTGTATAAAAAGGGGATGTGACCCCATGTAAAATGTTCTTGTTCCTGACTTGAATCTACCAGAGGCTTGCCTCCCTGGGCCCTGTCCAGCCCCTGGATGCCCTGGATGCCTGGAGGACTTCTTTTTCTGGGAGCCCTTGTTGCCTGGCTTGCTATTCCCAGGAAAGACTTTGGCAGCCCCCTTTTTGCGCCCTGGAAGCGCTGTGCTGCCTTTCTTGTCCCCCAGGAAAGCGTGTGGGCTGCGCAGCGCTGATGCTGCAGACCTTTTGAGAGGGATTCCCCCTGCCCGGGGCCGCCAGCAGGAAGCAGCACGAGTGTTGCGGGGCTCCCATGCGCTGGCGGGAGCCCCGGAAGAGGAGTCAGCCCGGAGCCGTGAGGGGTCCGCCTCCCAAGTCCCGGTCCCGAGATGGGGGACCGGGTGAAGCGTAGCGCATGCTCCCGCCGCATGCAGAATGAGGAGTCCCCTGCAAACAGCCCGGTAAGTTGAGGAGGGCTGGGGGACTCCCTAGGTGGTTTTCGTTTGTGCCGACTGCGGCACTGGAGCGAGACAGTCAGAGCAGCCCCGTGTGCTTAGCGGGCCGCTCCAGAGTGGCACAAGTTCCTTTCTTGTTGGATGAGCGCACCGCTCCACCGATGCCCCTCTTTTGTTTCAAGGGCCCCGTGGGGGTCCTGCGGTCCCGGGGGCCCATGTTCCCCCCAGAGCTATTGCGCTCCAACGATGGGGCATTTCTTTTACTTAGGGGGCAGTGTCAGGCCCCCCCAGTTATTGTCCGAGCCTAGAGGGCTCCAACGTTTGGCACATTTTTCTTCCTAGCACGCCAGTGAGAGCCCCTGCCGCAATTTTTTTCCACAGCTGCCCAGCAAGTACTGGGCAGCTACACCGTTTAGGTATTTCTTTTAGGGGACATGTGCTTTTGAACCCAGGAGTGAGACACACTCCTCTCTCCCCACCTTGGCCTGCACAGCTGCGCAGCACTTAGTGCCAACTGCATCGTTTAGGCCGCCCAGTTATTATTCTCAGCTGCCCAGCAAGTAGTGGCCAGCTGCAACGTTTAAGTTTTTGCGCAGTGGCGCAACCTTGACTTTCGCTGCCTATGCAGCAGTCCTGACTCTGTGGACATAAGGCATTTGAGCCCCCTTTTTAGATGGCCAGTTGGCCAGGTGGATGGTTACTTTTTATAGGACGTCAGGCCCTAATGTGATTTGTGTGCTAATGCTTTTGGATGCTAGAAAATGTATTGTGTATAGTATGTTTTTCGCACCCTGTTTGATACCTCTAGATATGGTTTGTGAATAGGAGGTTGTTTTACCTATTTAGGTTGAGATTATACTTCCCTGTGTGATTTACGCCCCTAGTGTAATTTTTGCTTAGGTGATTAGGGTCTAGTGTATTTAGACTTGTGGCATACTGTGCATGATGGAGTTCATGTTACAGACTGTTGCAAAGTACAGTGATTCCCAGTGTTTACTGGTTGTACGTTTTATGACCTGTTTTACTTTTACCAAGTTATCTATTTTACTATTTCTTTACCAAGTGCTGATTCTGACAGCGGTCCATGTGGCCCTGTCAGGTTTACATAATCCCTTGTAAATATTGCCCAGTGCCAGTAGGCACCGTGTACATAATGTGATTATTATTCTAATGTGTTTTGAGAATAGAAAGGCTATTTTTGATATAACTTTGTGTGGAGTTCCTTTTGTGGGTGGCCTGGGTTGTTGTTGCTGGTGTGTGCGTGCGCAAATACTTTACACATTGCCTCCGGGACGAGCCTTACTGCTCATGCCACGCTACCAAGGGGGTGAGCAGTGGTTATCTTTGGAGTGTAACTCCCTTGCCCTAACTAGAGTGGGCGTTTCTGCCTGGCTTTGGCGCAAGCCTTAGCCAACCAGAAATCCCATTTCTCACACATTCCTATACCTGGTGGTATAGCCTGGGACAGAACTGATTATGATATCGTTGGTCCTGCGGAGCTGTTGAAGATTCTTCACCAATTCAAGGTTTCTTGAGTGACTTTGTTTCATCTAGCGCCTTTTCTTATGATTGGGACTTTGAGACTGTTAATGATGTGATGTCAGACTTAGAAACGTCTGCAAAATGTACAAATCATGAATACTTAGAAGGTTCATCGGATTATGAACAAACGTACTGTTATAATCATTAAGGTCATCATTTCTTGCATAAATCTGCAAATCCTAGAAATGTATTAATTGATAACCAATAGGAACATTGTCCTACGCCACCAAAGGGTAGCTCAAAGACATTTATTAACAAATTTCCATACTTTTCAGGTTTTAATGTTTCAAATCCAGAATCATTTTACTTTAAAAATGTTAATAGGACAGGAATGGAAAAAAAAAGGGTTAATCTGGCCCACAGACACAAACAACTGTCAAGATAGATTCCTGAACAAAATCCAGGGCTTCAAATTCAGTAGGCCGGATCCAAGATATGTCCAAAGACAAAATCCAGGGATAGTAACATCATACAGTGTAGGGAAATTGTGCCTTGAGTGGCTACACAAATCTACACTAAAGGGAGTGAAACAACACTTATCTTTACTTAAAGATGGCATTGATCTAAGGGACTTCTTACAATAACCTACTAAAATGCGTCATAAACGTTTCATATATGCCGGTATCTATGCTGCTTATAATGAAGCATGGAAGTTTACGCAAGCAGAGACTACAGAACGAATACGAGAAATTGATCGTATTAATTTAGAGAAATCTCTCTCTGTAGTTGACAATGGGTTAACGACGCTGTCATCCAGAATATATTCTTTGGACAGCATAGTATCCTCTGCCATAGACATAATGGATCAGGACTTGGTCATGTTGCAACATGGTCAGTCACAATTGCGTTCTATAATGCTATTGGGCTGGACTTTACAAAACCTTCGTTTAGGCCATGTGCCTTGGCGTCTAATCAACACCACGTCATTGTTTTCTGAATTTAAACTTACAGATAAACAAATCTCACTGGCACAGAGGGGAGCAGACTATACGGTGCTGAGCATTGAAAAACTGGAAAGATTGCCATAAACTGTTTCTGAGAATCCAGCGACAGAATGGATAATACATGGTACAATCACTCTGCCTGTTACAATTTTCCATTTTCAGTATTGCTTAAAACATATACCAGCAGGCCTGTGTGAAAGGTTGGGTAAAGAAAACATCAAGATATCCTGGGAATTACCTTATACACACAGATGTTGGAGTCGGGGGAAAGAAGTGTTTCTTAGTGGTACAAATTGCGAAAACGCACTAAGCGGTTCTCTCCTATGGCAGGGTATTAATTTACACGGGCCTGTGATGGTTCCTCTAACAACTTATCCTGCTACCTGCAAGGTTCACAAGCTGCGGTGATTGATCCAATTTTTAGGCAACTTTCGAATGGAAGTTATATTATGTTGAATGATCACAGCTGCTGTGGCATGTTGCCAGGAATAGCCTATCTCGTAACTGTGTCAGCCAGGGTCACTTGCTGTATGCAAGTTTTGTTTCCTAAAACCAAGACAGATGGTGAGTCGCTGTTATGGCCTTCACTGAACATCTCTTCCATACGAATTGATACTTTAAGCAGACTGAAAGCCATTCTTTTGCAAAAAACAGTGCCATTGACCTCTGCCAAAGAGACGTATGATCTGCAAGTTGCAAGGACTTCTGCAGAGATACAGGCCCTTTTAACCACAAATTGTCCTATACGTTTCTCAGAAATGTTAGGTCATATCCTAAACATGTCTGATACGAGTGGTATTGTACATGTATTTAAGACATTTTTTTCGGACTGTTAGCACCTTTTCAAGCAGTCCTAGGCATATTTCCAAACTTTGTGCACTCGGTGTTTGGCGGACTGCCTCTCGTTTTGGGACTCGCAGCAGGGATACTATTTTTGCTCCTTCAGCTCCGATATGGCAAGCCAACTCACCAAGAACGCCCAAATCACCTGGGAGAACACTCTTCTGGCGATGAAGTGTCGTGAGCGCATAATCCAAATTTTGGGATTAACTCGTTTGAGAGAGCTGAATACCACATGGTTTCTATCATTCAGACCAATCTGGCAAGATTGCATCTTACCTGTTCTACGATGCCTGCTATGTGGAGAGGAATGCGTGCTAGGCATCTGTCTGACACTCCCATCAGTCATACCAACGGAAGTTGGTACTTTGCTTGGACCAGTAACGGCTCATGCACTGTGTTGTCTCCAGCGGCTACCGATCCTGATGACGACATTCATTGAGATCTCACAGACGCAACATACTGACGGTGAGATATGTGGAGCAACAGGCGCACAGGTACCATCTAATTCAAACATTGCTAATGCAACCGACGCTGACGGCAATGGTTCACATCTATGTGTGGTTAATCTTCTTAATGAGGTAATCCAACTTTCACCTACAATGGTAGACAAATTCTTTACAGACTTAGAAGATTTGATGTTTTCTCCAAACAATAAAACTGACTTTTGATTTGGCACAGTGTTCTAAGAGTCTCTGAATTCGAACTTCATTTTTCAAAACAAAGTTTCTATTCCCTTGGGGTTCTTTCCTGACGTTATTATGCCCGACTTTACGTCAAACTATGGCATTCCTAGACACCTTAAAGGTATAAATATACCTCCACTTGCTCTAGCAAGATACGGTGGTTCGGAGAAGTTCGGCTATCAACTTGCCCGACGTAGCTCGCTACACCAAGCGCCAAAGGATCCGACCCTCCAGCTGACGCACTGATCAAGAGGCTGCCTTTCTCCTGCTGAGAATCCAGCTCCAGTGTTTCCAAGCTCCCCTTGCGGGGTGTTGGGAAATCAAGTCCCGAGACAGAGATACCAGACCTCCTTCATTCTAAACTAAGGTATGGAGCTGATTAGAACCTAGAGAAATCTTGGATAGATTCTGGGCAAAGAAAACTAAAACCTATGCAACACAATACTTACTTCTTCCCGTGTACTAGACTTAGGTTAGGTACATTGGGGTAGGCGTATTTTAGAAGCACTAGTTGAGTATTTTAGTCTCTGTTATTTATGTATGTATTTTTATATGGCTTAGAAACCATACAATGCTCTTACAGTATTATTTTATAATATTGTTCTCGCTGTACGTATTATACTTTGCAGTTTTCCTAACGATTGTAGCAGTTCACTTCTCTTGTATGAGAAAGAAGACTGTTCAATAAACCTTTTTATTGAAAACGCTCTTCTCTCTATTTCTCTGCAACTCTGTAGAAACGAAGCATGCACGATTGACTGAGTGAAATACTTATCTATTGTTTTCACGACTCTAGAGATATATTTCTTATTCTTGGGAAACAAAGTTTTCATGTTTATGCGGTTGTCGGAAACTAATCCATTCTTGTGAATTCGAGAAAGTTTCTAGTGACCTCTGAACCAGCGGGCACTCACTATTAAGTTTTGTATATTCAAAAGAGACCTAGTCGACCTCAGTCCTACGTCTAATCTGTAGGATATATTATTCCAATGCGCAGAGCCTATTGGGAATATAGGAGCTACACTACACCTTGTCTGGGGCTTTTTCTGACTCATGGCCTTTTTATTCTTTCATTGATAGTTTCATATGATAAACTATGATTATCCTTCTTCAGCAGTATTAAGAGGGTACTTTAATTATGACACATTTTTGTGGCAGACACAATTGTTTTTGGGGAAAAAGGGATGGCTATGACATCGTTCACTTTGTTCATTCTGTTCCTGATGATTTCCCACTGGATTCTGCTGATTTCCCTCTAGATCAGGGGTCCGTCGTGGCTCGTTAGTTCTCAATATCTTGCTATCAGGCACTTTAAGTTGGATTGGCTTTCATTTCACCTCCGGTCTTCGTAATTCATGGTTTTACTTCATCCTTGGGGTCACGTACTTGTTGGTACGGCTGATGTTTGTGTTTGGATGAAGTTTAATCTTCTTCTCTGGAGTCACATACTGCTGTGCCTACAAATGGTTTCACTTTACTTTCCTGTGGTCCTTGCCACAGTTCATATAAATAGTCTTTCCTACATGTGTCTGGTCTATTTTTAGTTTACACCGGCTGGTCCTTTCTGAGAACTTTGTAGGATTTGGTATCTTCAGGCAGGACATTTTCCTGTTTCCCTTGAGGCTTTGTTTTATTCTGTGCCTGCAGGGTTGTTTGTATTTACATTATCAGTGGTCATTGCCACAATTTTTATAAGGAGCCATGCTTTTTTTGATCTAAATATTAGGTATGTCTGGTCTGTTGCTAATTTCGACCAGTTAGTTCTTTTTCTGAACTTTTTAACGAATTGTTTGCAGACCCACCTCCTGTTTAGGTATAGCTAAAGTTAAGGAATCTGCTGCTAGATGTCTCTATCAGATGGAAAGTTACTTACCTTCAGTAACGATGTATCTGGTAGAGATATAGTCTAGCTGCAGATTCCTTAAAGCCCTGCCCATCCTCCCGCTCTTTGAACAACATATGATGTAGGGGTTATTCCCAGTTTCACTATTGGTTTTATACTCCAGTGATCACTGTTTCGTGTAGTGGTATGACTCAACAAACCACGTCTTCTTGCCTCAGGGGCCTTGTAAATGTAAATGTAAATGTCATGGTACTTATAGAGCGCACTGTCACCAGACGGTCACCTTGCGGTGTCACCTATTCGGCTTCCTGGCGCTGATACTCATACCGCTGTGGAACCCCTCCTGGCTTTCCCTGTGAAGTGTCTACTCCTGGGCACCCCCTGGGTGAAGCCAGGCATCCTTAGCACTGTTGGAGCCGCTGTGGAGGCTAAGCAAGCTATTGCCCAGAGTTGCAGCGTGGGGCCTGTGATTAGAATAGGCACCGAGGCGAGAATTAACAGGTCCGAGGGAATTGAGCCCGAGACCCCGCCGAGGCGGGAATCGAACCCTGGTCCCTGGCCAGAACTCTGCATCAGGGTCTGCCGCTCTAACCATTGAGCCACACTCATCCACTTACCATACCATTCATTTCCATTTCTGAGTGACTGGTAGAGTGGGAGATGTGCACAGGGTTTCACGGAGCTTGTGCTTTGTTGATTCATTGGTCTTTCTCCTAAAGTCCTTGGCTGGTATTGACATACCATTTAATGCTACTTTCTAATTATTGTTTCAAAGAGTTTTGATCTTTTGGCACACAGCTTCCATAGCCAGGTTATATAGTAGCACCACTTTCTGGTGCCGAAGGTTTCACAGAAGAAACGGATGTCTGCATCCTGGAAGGGTCTTATATGGCTCCATAGACGTCACAACCAGAGACAACATCCTCACGGAGCCGTATGACGCCATCCCCCGGTGGGCAGAGGTACAGCTGGAAAAGAACCCGATCCAGTCTGACACCTAGGGAGAATTCAAAGTTAAGGAATATTCGGCTAGACTATGGGGCAGATTGACAAGCCCCCTGCGCCACCAGTACTTCACTGTTCGTGATGTACTGGTGTCGCAGGGGGCTCCTTCATATTTACAAGGACAGGAAAAGCCACCCTGCATGACTTTTCCTCTCCTTGTAAATCCGGCCCCTTTACATGCAGCACTTTTTAGGTTGAAGGGGCGTTCCATGGGTGTTGCTGTGGATGTTCCCAGGCAACACCTATGGAACAAGACACATCTCCAGATTTACGAGAAATCATAAATCTGGAGATGCGTCTGAATGCTACGCCATCCTAGCGGTGGCGTCGCGAGGCGCAACGAGGAGAAATGTTTTCATTTCTCCTTGTTTTATCCTCTCTCAATGCGTGCTGCATTCTACAGCACGCATTGAGAGGAAAATGCCTGTAGTGATAGTTTTTGTGCCCCTTCCTGCACAAAAACAATCTCACCACGAAGCAGGCATCCTTGCACCATGGTGCAAAGGTGCCTGCGCCAGCGCATGGCAGCAGGTTGTGCGGGGGAAGCACAGTAATGCGATATATTCTTGTAAATATGTTGCATCCCTGTGCTTCAGAACTGATGCAGCGTGGTGCAGCCAAAGGGCTTGTGATGCCATGCTGCGGCACTTCCTTGTAGATCTGCCCTTATGTCTCTACCAGATACATCGATAACGAAGGTAAGTAACTTTTCAATGTGTATACTTCCAAATTTCTACGTTGAAGTCTAATGGCATTCATTTCCTTTTAGAACTTGATTCCGCTAATAAAGGAGTACGAGGCATTTGCCAAATTGGAGAAATACAGAAATACACCGCAGGAGAATTTATTTTCACAGTTGGTTATAAAGAAAATTGAAGCTGAAGCTAAAAGAAAGGTGATAATTTTTATTTTCCTGCCTTTACAGTTGTCAGTATTTGTCAATATTTGTATTGGAAAACCATTAACGGTATGTTACAAAATGAATTAACATCATTCCTAGGAAAATGTGCATACTCAATCACATTTTTAAATCATCTTTATTGTGTTTTCGGTCAGTGCAATGTGCCATATCAAGCTACAGTTTGCACTTTTTGTGGTACATTATTATTAGATACACATTCATATTCTTAGCAGTATGACTATCATTCATGCAGTAACGTTATGAGCACATGCAATCCATGCCAATAATCCTTTCCTATATGCATTTGTAATCCGGATTAGAGATGATGTATTGTATTTATCAATGAAATGTAACATTGAATCTAATCTCTGGCAGGTTCCATACTTAGACTTGGCTCATATCTTCTCTGGGTTATGGATTAGGTCATTGTATTTGTAATTCAGCAGGCTCGGTAGGTCCTGGTGCTCCGTCGGTATGAGCGGGCATTAAACCAATTGGCAGAGCGTAGTGTAGGTGCAGGTATATCCCCTAGATGATTAGGCAGGTAGGTTCCAACGTGAGTGGTACATCACTGCCATCTGCTACATATCTTCCTCCTACATGATACTCTATAAACATACATACAACCAATGAAACTTTAAGGGTGTCATCTTGTGTCATCACAAGATTCATCCTTTAGCAGATGCAGTAATTTGTTCTGTTGACTTGCTATGCCTTACTTTCTGAGGCCTCTTGCTCCCCCTTTGCGGAGAGTCACACATTCTGCCTCTGACCGCTGTAGACCTCTACAGCTCATTGCTTATGGATGGTGACTTAATATTATAAAAGTGAAGATCCTTGCTTAACAGTGTGAGAGGGGGGATTCTTACCCTTCATAGAAGTAGACTTCCTAGCTAATAATAGTAACAGATCTAGCAATCTAGTTCCAGTCCTACTGTAGTTGGAAAGTTTAGAGAGACCCAGTACACAGAACTCAAGCATATCGAGGTCCGTATGCCCTGCTATATTTGATAGCGTACTCATGGTTTTGCTAAAGTATATTCCCAGCTAAAGATATTCCCAAAACATATGTAACATCCCGGTCTCAGATTCACTTCACCGGGGACAGTTTGAAGTAGTGTTGGGGAATATTTATTAGTATTTTGGGAGCCCGTTAGACCCCATGTGATGATCTGAATTGAATATATATATTAGACTCTATCATTAGGACATCTTATTCCAGTGAGTTGTCCTATTCTTTGTCGTTAAAGGCCCTACTAATGTCAGATTCCCATAAATTAATTTTTCAGGAACTTGGGATTGCTTGGTTGGAAATTCACAGGCTTCTATTACAAAAGTAATGCGCAGTCCGTAGCAGGCAGGTTGTATGCCTAGGGAGGGCAGAATTGGGCGTAAAGGATTCTTGCAATTCATTAACAGTGATAGGAACTTCATTAAGTAAGAGCCTCGCCAACCATGTAGTGGCCCATTGCAGCTGCCACTATGGCCTGTATCCTCTCACCCGCATGCTCTATGGCCTAGGCGAACAGCAAGGCAGGTAACGCTCAGCCATGCCGGGTACCCTTAGGTATATCAAATGCATTAGCGATTATGCAATCTATTTTTGATCCTAGACTTATTGTATTGTAATTGTATTTCTATAGCACTTACTACCCCTGATGACTTGTAGAATCTCTTTTCGGCAAGTAGCACGTTATTCCGAAACCCAAAGGATTAGTGGTGGATTAATATAGGGAAATGTAAGTTGGTAATTTGGCTGTGGATATGTGAGTCTGTTAGATTGATTGAATAGGCTAAAGGAGGGAAGATTGTAGATAGGGTTATTTGGGAGATCATAGTAGTAAAGTTAGGTTTGGGATGAGTCAAAGGAGGACATAGGAGGGAAGAGTCTAGGAAGTGTAATTTGAAGATCATAGTAATAAAATGAGGTTTAGGGTACGTCTAGGAGGGATAGAGGAGAGAAGAGTCAAGAAAGGAGATCATAATAGTAGAATGAGGTTTGGGATGAATCCGAGTGTGGAGGTAGAGGATATTTTGAGAGAGGTATAGGATGAGACAGACCTGTAGGGCAAAAGAAAAGAGCGTTAACTGAGTTTCTGTATCTTTACTTATATTATTTCCTCATGCTCTTTTAAAAGCAAGCCTAGATGTGGCCATTTAATCCGTTAATAATGTCACGTATAAATAGCAGATAATAGGGGGATATGATTTTAACAATAGTTATTTTAACCCCTTCAGTGCTAATGACAAGGGTAACTCGTCATGGAGTTTCCATTGATTTCAATGGAAATTACATTAAAGCACAAGCACAGGCTCAGCATCCAAGTGGTTAAAACCTAATCAGCATCTGTTTGAAGATGTTTAGTCTCTCTAGGTCCATGCTGCTTATATATAGACTGCATTTAAATGAGGTATCCTTTTGATTAAGACACAGTTGAAACAGTAATAATTCATTTTAGTTTTAACGTCATACTACTACAAAGGGGTACGACACTGGCCATTACTAAAAAGCAACTTACTAATCCACTGATAGTGCAATTCTATTTGTAAAGAGTCAAGAACCCTTCATAAGATGGTAGAAACTTCAAAATCTTGCAGAAAAGGGAACAATAAAAGAAGGATGTGCAAAATACCAGGTTCGGCCACTATCAAGTAATACGATAGAGTAAACAGATCAGCGACACGATGTGCTAAGAGCTGCCCAGTGTAAATTAACAATTGTTGATTTGCTGGCTCTCACAGTTTGTAAGTCTTACTACTACTCTTGTAACAAACTTAGTGAACCAGATACTTAGCACTGGAGTATCCAGGTTCATGGATGCAAGGATGGCATGTCGACAGGAATGAACACCAAGTTTGTTCCATTCTCCCTGTAGCATGATCTTTTGATTGTTAAGGAGTATGGGCAAAAACATACCAAGTGCTCAATTGTTTCCTTATTGCTCACACACCCCCTGCACATTATATTATTGTTTGTATGGCACCAGCCTGGCAAGTGATACAGGAATGGTAATTCTTCCAATCTGAGGTCCAGCAATCTTTTTTTCCAAAACCCTGCGTAGGTGCACGACAAGTGTGGCGCCACAACCCCTGGCTTAAACCTTGATATGACTGACCAGGCATGCTTACGTTGTACCAGCTGGGCTCTGCTGAATGGAAGGACCAGGAGCGGATATTCCTTTTGATATACATTTTGAGTGCCTGCTGTGATGGATAAGTACTCCAAATTTCAACTGCATCTAAACGTTTTAAGGAATCTTGTAGATAGCATCTGTACGATCGCCCAAGCTGACTGATTGAAATTTCCTGCCACAATATAGCCTTAAAGCTTCCTTCTCTGAAGGTGCGTAGCTTGTTGCACAACCTGATGAATCCTCCAGCCCCAACCGCTCAATGATCTTGGAGACCAAACTTAAGTCATATTTGAGCAGGGGATTAGGTTTTCGGAAGATTCCGCACTTGTTTGAAGATTCTTGTTCAGACGGCTGTTATCTTTCCCCTCCATAATCTCCTGACCATAAAAGAGAGGATTTTTGCCTACATGGCGCTTATAAGATGGGTCCAGCTTGGGCCGGATAGCTCCCTTGTGAGATTCATGAATGCCACCTGGATTGCCAGAGCTTTAGCTTCTACCTCGTCTCTGTGTTTTAAGAACGAGCCCCCTTATGTTCATGTGGACCCCTAGATATTTGAATGAGGCGGCCCTGTCAAAACGTTTGCCGTTGTACTGCCGTCCCTTAACTTGATATTTCCTTAACCCACAGGTGATTGCCCTTGTCTTTGATAGGTTTAGTTCCAGCTTGTTTCTGGTGGTGTAGGGAGACAGCAGATCGAGTAGTCTCTGCAAGACAAGGTCACCTGCGTACAGTTGCTGACTCTGGTCCCGGCAAGTTTTGGAGGATGGGAGTTGACATCTTCAAGTAACTGTGATAGATCTGAGAAGAAAAGATTGAAAAGGAGGGGCACACAACCTTGTTTTACTCCATGTGATGTTTGTATTTTCTGGAGATATGTGATTTGTCTCCAAGTTTTATATGGATCCATGTGTTTGTGTGTAGCTCGATTATGGCTTGTAAGAGAGCAAGTTTGATATCCCATTTTTGCAGTTTGGCCCATAATTAGCCCCTGGCCATGCGATCGAAAGCGTCCTTGAAGTCAACCAAACAGCAGTGAATTAGGATTCCTGAGGCCACCGCTTTATCCTACAGGACAGATATTGCAAGCAAGTCTGTTATAGTCGTCCTATAATTTTTGGGATCTGATCTCTTGCCACCTTTATAAATTGGATGTATGATTGCTCCATGTCAAGATTCCGGTATGATCTGGTTGGTCCAGCAGTAACTGAATAGGGGTGCCAGATGTTTTGCCCTGAAATCAGTATCTTGTTTGCACAAAGCCTGGGGTAGACCATTTGGCCCAGGAGCTCCATCTGAGTGGCCCTCTGTTATAATTTGTGCTGTTTGCATTGTTAGTGTTTCTAATATTTTGGTATACCTGTTCCGGAAACAATTCTTACTGAGACAGTGATTTGATGCCAAATACCGATGGTATCCTTATGTTCAGTTCTACTGTTTGCTCAAGTGTCACAGTTTGAATTGTACATAAAGGGAGCTGCAATTGATATAGGTTGGTTTAGGGGGCCAAAGTTGGAGGTTTGACCAGTGAACCTTCTTCCTTTTCTGGCTTGTCAAAGTGGGTCGTTAAAAAGGATACCCATTCGACTTCACGAATGTTCAAACTACTTTGTCCTCCTTGGTTGTATGTTTTCCCTTTAACAAGCCACCCAAATAATTTTGAGTTATGATTTTTATTTGCATGCACCAATTTTAACCAGAACTCCTCGGAGCATGTATTGCTTGTCGAAATGCCTTTTGGGCTTGCTTGTATATATCAAATCACTGGTCTTCCCCTGGATGCCTCCGTGCTTGTCTTAGTTCGGAATTACGTAGTGATTTTAATTTCTTAATATCAGCAGTTGTTGTTATTAGAATACCTTTTTTAGTTTTTTGTGAAATACATGGAAACATTTTAAGCAGTTGTCTGGAAAAAATTTCCCATGATGTAGAATGCAGCACACATTGAAAGAGGAAAATAGGGGAAAAAAGAAAACATTTCTCCTCGTTGCGCCTCGCTACGCCACCTCTAGGGTGGCATAGCATTCAGACGCATCTCCAGATTTACGATTTCTCATAAATCTGGAGATGTGTCTTGTTCCATGTTGCGTGGGAACACCTACAGCAACACCCTTGGAACGCCCCTTCAACGCAAAGTATTGCGTATGAAGGGACCGTATTTACATGGAGAGGAAAAGTCACGAAGGGTGGCTTTTCCTGTTCTTATAAATAGGGAGGAGCCCTCTGCACCACCAGTATGTCACGAACAGTGATGTACTGGTGGCGCAGGGGGCCTGTAACTCTGCTCCTGAGTTGTAGCACCATGTATTCGCTGAGTTTGCTATATTTGTTACTAATGGGCTTTGTTTGCTCCAAAATATCTGGCAATGGTACATCTTGCTCTTTAGGAAGTACTTGAAAAAAGGTTTGTATTGTAGTCGCCAGATATTAAACAGGCTGTTCTTCCTTAGTCACTTAGTAGGTTACACTGGATCTGGATCAAATTGTCAAACTTAAAGTTTTTCTCCCTGGCACTTGGTGAAATGTATAATTGTGTTGCATAAAGTTGCATATGTGCAAGTCTAGATAGATATTTAGAAATTCAGACTTTCAGGTGTTGCTGTACGTAAAAGCTAATTTGTTTGTGTATTTTTATATAATCTATATTTATTTATTCATTTTATTTGAAATTTTTCTCAATTTTCCAAAAGTGAAGCACTTAAAGATACAATTATTAAATATTGACATGTTGTGATAGTTAAAATAAACAGAGACTCATAAGCATTGTAGGAAGCTGGCTCTGGACATAGTATACCAAAGTAAAGTATAGTGTGCACAGATCCCCAAAGGGGTACACAGACATAATATCGACTCCAAAATATCGTTTGGACATAATATCGACTCCAAAATATCGTTTGGAGAAAATATCGACTGGACAGAATATCGACAGCCAAAATATCGTTTTTAAGGTAAGTGAAGTAATATCGTTTTTAAGGTAAGTGAAGTAATATCGTTTTTATTTTTAGGGTTCAGGGTCAGTTTTGGGTTTTTGGGTAAAGGGGTATTTTTAGGGTTCAGGGTCAGTTTTGGGTTTTTGGGTAAAGGGGTATTTTTAGGGTTCAGGGTCAGTTTTGGGTTTTTGGGTAAAGGGGTATTTTTAGGGTTCAGGGTCAGTTTTCAGTTTTTGGGTAAAGGGGTATTTTTAGGGTTCAGGGTCAGTTTTCAGTTTTTGGGTAAATCTGCCAAATTGGAGAAATACAGAAATACACCGCAGGAGAATTTATTTTCACAGTTGGTTATAAAGAAAATTGAAGCTGAAGCTAAAAGAAAGGTGATAATTTTTATTTTCCTGCCTTTACAGTTGTCAGTATTTGTCAATATTTGTATTGGAAAACCATTAACGGTATGTTACAAAATGAATTAACATCATTCCTAGGAAAATGTGCATACTCAATCACATTTTTAAATCATCTTTATTGTGTTTTCGGTCAGTGCAATGTGCCATATCAAGCTACAGTTTGCACTTTTTGTGGTACATTATTATTAGATACACATTCATATTCTT
The DNA here is from genome assembly GCF_964261635.1 of Lissotriton helveticus. Classification (NCBI taxonomy): domain Eukaryota; kingdom Metazoa; phylum Chordata; class Amphibia; order Caudata; family Salamandridae; genus Lissotriton; species Lissotriton helveticus. Next base: position 1,252,770,091 of record NC_136070.1, read on the forward strand.
AGCAGTATGACTATCATTCATGCAGTAACGTTATGAGCACATGCAATCCATGCCAATAATCCTTTCCTATATGCATTTGTAATCCGGATTAGAGATGATGTATTGTATTTATCAATGAAATGTAACATTGAATCTAATCTCTGGCAGGTTCCATACTTAGACTTGGCTCATATCTTCTCTGGGTTATGGATTAGGTCATTGTATTTGTAATTCAGCAGGCTCGGTAGGTCCTGGTGCTCCGTCGGTATGAGCGGGCATTAAACCAATTGGCAGAGCGTAGTGTAGGTGCAGGTATATCCCCTAGATGATTAGGCAGGTAGGTTCCAACGTGAGTGGTACATCACTGCCATCTGCTACATATCTTCCTCCTACATGATACTCTATAAACATACATACAACCAATGAAACTTTAAGGGTGTCATCTTGTGTCATCACAAGATTCATCCTTTAGCAGATGCAGTAATTTGTTCTGTTGACTTGCTATGCCTTACTTTCTGAGGCCTCTTGCTCCCCCTTTGCGGAGAGTCACACATTCTGCCTCTGACCGCTGTAGACCTCTACAGCTCATTGCTTATGGATGGTGACTTAATATTATAAAAGTGAAGATCCTTGCTTAACAGTGTGAGAGGGGGGATTCTTACCCTTCATAGAAGTAGACTTCCTAGCTAATAATAGTAACAGATCTAGCAATCTAGTTCCAGTCCTACTGTAGTTGGAAAGTTTAGAGAGACCCAGTACACAGAACTCAAGCATATCGAGGTCCGTATGCCCTGCTATATTTGATAGCGTACTCATGGTTTTGCTAAAGTATATTCCCGGCTAAAGATATTCCCAAAACATATGTAACATCCCGGTCTCAGATTCACTTCACCGGGGACAGTTTGAAGTAGTGTTGGGGAATATTTATTAGTATTTTGGGAGCCCGTTAGACCCCATGTGATGATCTGAATTGAATATATATATTAGACTCTATCATTAGGACATCTTATTCCAGTGAGTTGTCCTATTCTTTGTCGTTAAAGGCCCTACTAATGTCAGATTCCCATAAATTAATTTTTCAGGAACTTGGGATTGCTTGGTTGGAAATTCACAGGCTTCTATTACAAAAGTAATGCGCAGTCCGTAGCAGGCGGGTTGTATGCCTAGGGAGGGCAGAATTGGGCGTAAAGGATTCTTGCAATTCATTAACAGTGATAGGAACTTCATTAAGTAAGAGCCTCGCCAACCATGTAGTGGCCCATTGCAGCTGCCACTATGGCCTGTATCCTCTCACCCGCATGCTCTATGGCCTAGGCGAACAGCAAGGCAGGTAACGCTCAGCCATGCCGGGTACCCTTAGGTATATCAAATGCATTAGCGATTATGCAATCTATTTTTGATCCTAGACTTATTGTATTGTAATTGTATTTCTATAGCACTTACTACCCCTGATGACTTGTAGAATCTCTTTTCGGCAAGTAGCACGTTATTCCGAAACCCAAAGGATTAGTGGTGGATTAATATAGGGAAATGTAAGTTGGTAATTTGGCTGTGGATATGTGAGTCTGTTAGATTGATTGAATAGGCTAAAGGAGGGAAGATTGTAGATAGGGTTATTTGGGAGATCATAGTAGTAAAGTTAGGTTTGGGATGAGTCAAAGGAGGACATAGGAGGGAAGAGTCTAGGAAGTGTAATTTGAAGATCATAGTAATAAAATGAGGTTTAGGGTACGTCTAGGAGGGATAGAGGAGAGAAGAGTCAAGAAAGGAGATCATAATAGTAGAATGAGGTTTGGGATGAATCCGAGTGTGGAGGTAGAGGATATTTTGAGAGAGGTATAGGATGAGAAAGACCTGTAGGGCAAAAGAAAAGAGCGTTAACTGAGTTTCTGTATCTTTACTTATATTATTTCCTCATGCTCTTTTAAAAGCAAGCCTAGATGTGGCCATTTAATCCGTTAATAATGTCACGTATAAATAGCAGATAATAGGGGGATATGATTTTAACAATAGTTATTTTAACCCCTTCAGTGCTAATGACAAGGGTAACTCGTCATGGAGTTTCCATTGATTTCAATGGAAATTACATTAAAGCACAAGCACAGGCTCAGCATCCAAGTGGTTAAAACCTAATCAGCATCTGTTTGAAGATGTTTAGTCTCTCTAGGTCCATGCTGCTTATATATAGACTGCATTTAAATGAGGTATCCTTTTGATTAAGACACAGTTGAAACAGTAATAATTCATTTTAGTTTTAACGTCATACTACTACAAAGGGGTACGACACTGGCCATTACTAAAAAGCAACTTACTAATCCACTGATAGTGCAATTCTATTTGTAAAGAGTCAAGAACCCTTCATAAGATGGTAGAAACTTCAAAATCTTGCAGAAAAGGGAACAATAAAAGAAGGATGTGCAAAATACCAGGTTCGGCCACTATCAAGTAATACGATAGAGTAAACAGATCAGCGACACGATGTGCTAAGAGCTGCCCAGTGTAAATTAACAATTGTTGATTTGCTGGCTCTCACAGTTTGTAAGTCTTACTACTACTCTTGTAACAAACTTAGTGAACCAGATACTTAGCACTGGAGTATCCAGGTTCATGGATGCAAGGATGGCATGTCGACAGGAATGAACACCAAGTTTGTTCCATTCTCCCTGTAGCATGATCTTTTGATTGTTAAGGAGTATGGGCAAAAACATACCAAGTGCTCAATTGTTTCCTTATTGCTCACACACCCCCTGCACATTATATTATTGTTTGTATGGCACCAGCCTGGCAAGTGATACAGGAATGGTAATTCTTCCAATCTGAGGTCCAGCAATCTTTTTTTCCAAAACCCTGCGTAGGTGCACGACAAGTGTGGCGCCACAACCCCTGGCTTAAACCTTGATATGACTGACCAGGCATGCTTACGTTGTACCAGCTGGGCTCTGCTGAATGGAAGGACCAGGAGCGGATATTCCTTTTGATATACATTTTGAGTGCCTGCTGTGATGGATAAGTACTCCAAATTTCAACTGCATCTAAACGTTTTAAGGAATCTTGTAGATAGCATCTGTACGATCGCCCAAGCTGACTGATTGAAATTTCCTGCCACAATATAGCCTTAAAGCTTCCTTCTCTGAAGGTGCGTAGCTTGTTGGACAACCTGATGAATCCTCCAGCCCCAACCGCTCAATGATCTTGGAGACCAAACTTAAGTCATATTTGAGCAGGGGATTAGGTTTTCGGAAGATTCCGCACTTGTTTGAAGATTCTTGTTCAGACGGCTGTTATCTTTCCCCTCCATAATCTCCTGACCATAAAAGAGAGGATTTTTGCCTACATGGCGCTTATAAGATGGGTCCAGCTTGGGCCGGATAGCTCCCTTGTGAGATTCATGAATGCCACCTGGATTGCCAGAGCTTTAGCTTCTACCTCGTCTCTGTGTTTTAAGAACGAGCCCCCTTATGTTCATGTGGACCCCTAGATATTTGAAGGAGGCGGCCCTGTCAAAACGTTTGCCGTTGTACTGCCGTCCCTTAACTTGATATTTCCTTAACCCACAGGTGATTGCCCTTGTCTTTGATAGGTTTAGTTCCAGCTTGTTTCTGGTGGTGTAGGGAGACAGCAGATCGAGTAGTCTCTGCAAGACAAGGTCACCTGCGTACAGTTGCTGACTCTGGTCCCGGCAAGTTTTGGAGGATGGGAGTTGACATCTTCAAGTAACTGTGATAGATCTGAGAAGAAAAGATTGAAAAGGAGGGGCACACAACCTTGTTTTACTCCATGTGATGTTTGTATTTTCTGGAGATATGTGATTTGTCTCCAAGTTTTATATGGATCCATGTGTTTGTGTGTAGCTCGATTATGGCTTGTAAGAGAGCAAGTTTGATATCCCATTTTTGCAGTTTGGCCCATAATTAGCCCCTGGCCATGCGATCGAAAGCGTCCTTGAAGTCAACCAAACAGCAGTGAATTAGGATTCCTGAGGCCACCGCTTTATCCTACAGGACAGATATTGCAAGCAAGTCTGTTATAGTCGTCCTATAATTTTTGGGATCTGATCTCTTGCCACCTTTATAAATTGGATGTATGATTGCTCCATGTCAAGATTCCGGTATGATCTGGTTGGTCCAGCAGTAACTGAATAGGGGTGCCAGATGTTTTGCCCTGAAATCAGTATCTTGTTTGCACAAAGCCTGGGGTAGACCATTTGGCCCAGGAGCTCCATCTGAGTGGCCCTCTGTTATAATTTGTGCTGTTTGCATTGTTAGTGTTTCTAATATTTTGGTATACCTGTTCCGGAAACAATTCTTACTGAGACAGTGATTTGATGCCAAATACCGATGGTATCCTTATGTTCAGTTCTACTGTTTGCTCAAGTGTCACAGTTTGAATTGTACATAAAGGGAGCTGCAATTGATATAGGTTGGTTTAGGGGGCCAAAGTTGGAGGTTTGACCAGTGAACCTTCTTCCTTTTCTGGCTTGTCAAAGTGGGTCGTTAAAAAGGATACCCATTCGACTTCACGAATGTTCAAACTACTTTGTCCTCCTTGGTTGTATGTTTTCCCTTTAACAAGCCACCCAAATAATTTTGAGTTATGATTTTTATTTGCATGCACCAATTTTAACCAGAACTCCTCGGAGCATGTATTGCTTGTCGAAATGCCTTTTGGGCTTGCTTGTATATATCAAATCACTGGTCTTCCCCTGGATGCCTCCGTGCTTGTCTTAGTTCGGAATTACGTAGTGATTTTAATTTCTTAATATCAGCAGTTGTTGTTATTAGAATACCTTTTTTAGTTTTTTGTGAAATACATGGAAACATTTTAAGCAGTTGTCTGGAAAAAATTTCCCATGATGTAGAATGCAGCACACATTGAAAGAGGAAAATAGGGGAAAAAAGAAAACATTTCTCCTCGTTGCGCCTCGCTACGCCACCTCTAGGGTGGCATAGCATTCAGACGCATCTCCAGATTTACGATTTCTCATAAATCTGGAGATGTGTCTTGTTCCATGTTGCGTGGGAACACCTACAGCAACACCCTTGGAACGCCCCTTCAACGCAAAGTATTGCGTATGAAGGGACCGTATTTACATGGAGAGGAAAAGTCACGAAGGGTGGCTTTTCCTGTTCTTATAAATAGGGAGGAGCCCTCTGCACCACCAGTATGTCACAAACAGTGATGTACTGGTGGCGCAGGGGGCCTGTAACTCTGCTCCTGAGTTGTAGCACCATGTATTCGCTGAGTTTGCTATATTTGTTACTAATGGGCTTTGTTTGCTCCAAAATATCTGGCAATGGTACATCTTGCTCTTTAGGAAGTACTTGAAAAAAGGTTTGTATTGTAGTCGCCAGATATTAAACAGGCTGTTCTTCCTTAGTCACTTAGTAGGTTACACTGGATCTGGATCAAATTGTCAAACTTAAAGTTTTTCTCCCTGGCACTTGGTGAAATGTATAATTGTGTTGCATAAAGTTGCATATGTGCAAGTCTAGATAGATATTTAGAAATTCAGACTTTCAGGTGTTGCTGTACGTAAAAGCTAATTTGTTTGTGTATTTTTATATAATCTATATTTATTTATTCATTTTATTTGAAATTTTTCTCAATTTTCCAAAAGTGAAGCACTTAAAGATACAATTATTAAATATTGACATGTTGTGATATTTAAAATAAACAGAGACTCATAAGCATTGTAGGAAGCTGGCTCTGGACATAGTATACCAAAGTAAAGTATAGTGTGCACAGATCCCCAAAGGGGTACACAGACATAATATCGACTCCAAAATATCGTTTGGACATAATATCGACTCCAAAATATCGTTTGGAGAAAATATCGACTGGACAGAATATCGACAGCCAAAATATAGTTTTTAAGGTAAGTGAAGTAATATCGTTTTTAAGGTAAGTGAAGTAATATCGTTTTTATTTTTAGGGTTCAGGGTCAGTTTTGGGTTTTTGGGTAAAGGGGTATTTTTAGGGTTCAGGGTCAGTTTTGGGTTTTTGGGTAAAGGGGTATTTTTAGGGTTCAGGGTCAGTTTTGGGTTTTTGGGTAAAGGGGTATTTTTAGGGTTCAGGGTCAGTTTTCAGTTTTTGGGTAAAGGGGTATTTTTAGGGTTCAGGGTCAGTTTTCAGTTTTTGGGTAAAGGGGTATTTTTAGGGTTCAGGGTCAGTTTTCAGTTTTTGGGTATTATTTTATTATATTTTATTACTATATATATATGTTTAATAAATATGAAATAAAAACATATTTATTTAACTTTCATTAATTATTTAATTATTATAAGTTCATTTAAGTAATTTTAAGTATATTTTAGTAATTAATTATTAATATTAATTTAATTTAACACTGTTTTTAGTAAATACGATATTTATTACAACTATATTTTTGTAAACGATATTTTGTACTCAATATTTTTGTACATACCTGTTTGTACATACAAACTCGATATTTTTGCTGTAGATATTTTTTCCTCGATATTTTGGGTAGTCGATATTTTGGTAGTCGATATTCTTTCATTGATCCCCCAAAGGCTTGCAGAGGCTCAAGTAGATAATACCTAAAGCTGTATTTGTTAGTCTGGTCGAGCAGTTAGGCTTATCAGAGGGTAGTGTTAAGCATTTATTGAACACGCTCTGGCAAGGAATGATGGCCCGCAATCAAAGACTGAATTCAGACCAATTGTTTTATTTAAAAAGTTATTATTTTGAACCAGGAAATACTCAGTTGTAGGTAAGTAACAGTTTTCAAAGCAGTAATACTTTTAAAAATGCATTATGATATGCTTTGCAAGGCAGGAGAAAGGCTTTACAGGGGGGCAATCTGTAGACTCGCCGGACTTGCCTGTTGGGTCCCGCACTTCTCGCCAGCACCTGCCCAGCCTGCAGCTGCATTCTATCCCGCCGCCGCACCTCCAGCCTACAGCGGCCTCCGAGTGGAGGGGAGACAGGCAAAGGCAAACTACAACACCCAGCCTGCACAGCGGCAGGAAACAGGAAGCGGTCACCGCCCGCAAACACAGCGCCAGGAGGCTCTTAAACTCCACACAGTTTCGGTGGAGTGGGGGCAATCTGTAGACTGGCCGGACTTGCCTGTTGGGTCCCGCACTTCTCGCCAGCACCTGCCCAGCCTGCAGCCGCTCTCCCTCCCGCCGCCGCACCTCCAGCCTACAGCGGCCGCCGAGTGGAGGGGAGACAGGCAAAGGCAAACTACAACACCCAGCCTGCACAGCGGCAGGAAACAGGAAACGGTCACCGCCCGCAAACACAGCGCCAGGAGGCACTTAAACACCACACAGTTTCGGTGGAGTGGGGGCAATCTGTAGACTCGCCGGACTTGCCTGTTGGGTCCCGCACTTCTCGCCAGCACCTGCCCAGCCTGCAGCCGCTCTCCCTCCCGCCGCCGCACCTCCAGCCTACAGCGGCCGCCGAGTAGAGGGGAGACAGGCAAAGGCAAACTACAACACCCAGCCTGCACAGCGGCAGGTAACAGGAAGCGGTCACCGCCCGCAAACACAGCGCCAGGAGGCACTTAAACTCCACACAGTTCCCGCGTCGCGGGACCGCGCGCGGACCGGCGCCGGGCTAAGCCCGGGCAAAGGGCGGGCCCTCTGTGGCCCTCAGAGGCACGAGGAGGACGGGACGGGGCAACCTCCCTAACATTATTCCCGTAAGGTACTTTCTTGTTTAAATCCTGTCTACGTGCCTGGGCAATCACAGTCACACTCATTCTGAGGACTATTGTTACTGACATTTCTGTTCTACATCTTAGTTGGGACTACCTGCATGCTGATTCTTAGTCATTTTACTTTGTGTACTGAGTGGTAACCCATTACTCCTCCTAGTTTGTTGTTCTTCGTATCTGCTCTGTCCATTCTTACCGTCTTGTCTAACAAACGTTAGCTCATATTGTGTTTGGACTAGTATATGCCATTTCCATTATGTCCCCAAGGGGCAGTCGCAGTAAAACAGCTGCCGCGGGGGGTGGACCAGTAATTGGCCCTATCGATAATTTAATCACTAAGACCAATGATGCTATAAACCAGGGTATTTCTCTTTTAGAACGCAGGGTCTCACAAGATCTGGCCCATGCTAAACGTTCTTCCCTTGGTCTTATTGCTGCTGCTACCACACCTGCTCAGGTTTTGCCCAACAATATAAGACCCTTATTAAACGTAAATGCCGACATTCATACCATCCCAAGTGAGGTAAACTTATCAGCCTCTATTCCTTTGATAGACTCAGATACAGATATCAGTATGGATCTGGAGAAGACCCCAGATCTGCTTATTAATTCCACTCCTGAAGCAATATCTGTTGATAATACAAGGCAATTACGAGGTAGACGTGAGGGGGCTATCCAAAAACAAAAATCATATGCACCCAAGTCCCGGTCTACAAAGGTTGGGAAACATGGTCTGATAAAAAGAAAAACTGGGAAAGGTACCAATTCTAACCTCAACCAAAATGTGAGTAGGGTTACGGAGACCACTCAGGGGGAGGAAAGAGAGAGGGAACAGCACGGTAGAATATCAGATAACAATAACACAATTGATGTCAACACTGAAAATGCAAACGACCGCATGCTGGAAAGGCTGGGTGAATTATTAAGTATTTACTTATCTCCTATTGAAAGTAGGCTTACTCGGATAGAAAAGCAAATAGCCGAACTGAGTATCCCTATTAAGAACCTATTCAAAGAAGGTGCTGCAAATGGTGCAATCAATCATAGTTCTACTAAAACAGTAGGCACCAAACCTAACACTTATCAAGCACCAATTATAAATACAAAATTGCACCCAAAGTCCCATTAGCTACTTCAGTGACACCGAAGGGCCCATCCATTAGTCAGTCAATAGCTACCCTTAACACTAACAATGTAGCCTCAGACAAAAGGAAGGACCATAATACTAAACAATTAAATGGGACTACTACAGGCCAACCTGTGAACCCCGTAAGCAGCTATACCACGGCCCAACCACCACAAAAAACAATTAGGCAAGTCCCCTCTCGCATTAACCTTCCACCGGAATGTGGAGCATATGTATTGGTGCTAGTAAATGTCTCCAAATTAAGGAAGGACCAGGATGAAACACCTACATCTCTCAAAAACAAAACCTTACATTGGTTAATTGCAAATTGCAATTATCCCATAGATGGTGCAAGGGAGATTATTAACACTCAGCGAGTGGGCTGGATAGGCCCACTCAGGAAAAAGTTTGAGGGTGATTGCGTTACTATAAGCTTTAAAAGCCCTCAATGGGCAGAGAAAACACTTGTCAGCGCCCCATCACCCTCACCCAGGGAATTTAACACCACACTCCTTCCATTAGGTTATTTCTACAGACACCTGATACCCCCCGAACAAGCTATGGCGAACTATTCTACAATTCCCTATCAAGATTTGAATTTTGGAGCAAGGATCAAATCACCGTTTTTTATTCAGAATCAGAATCCCAATGTTAATTACATGAATAGCCGCAATTGGCGGATTCAGGCCCCAATGTCAATTCCCATTCCTCATCCCCCGCACTATCCACAATTCCCAACCATGCATCAATATAATCATAGAGATAGGTCCTACCCAGTTCCTGACCCCTATCAGTTCACACCGATAACTGAAGTTGGGTCAACATTTAACATCCCTACTCATAATCGGTTCGAATATTTTTCCAACTTAGATGAACAGGACTGACTGGGTACATCGGTCAAAAATGAAATGTATGGCCAAGTTGCAGCCTGTAAATTAGAGGGATCTTCAATTCCAGCTGTAGTTTGTCAGGATCAGAATCGCCCTACAGAAATTATGCTATCCGACAGTGTTTTGTCCATTCCTTATAAAATAATTCATCATAAAACAGGGAATAGTGGGAGCAGACCTGACAAACGTTGTACTACCTATGGTTTATCAATATTAAGCTGGAATGTTGCAGGACTGGAATCCAAGCTGTCGGACCCTGCATGGATTGAGATAATTAATGATGTGGACATTCTCATGTTCCAAGAAACATGGGCTGTTGGGAATTTGTACATAGAGGGCTACCAGTGTTTCAGCTTAACATCACCCAAACCTAGTTTCGGTCGAGCAGTGGGTGGCCTTTTCATTGGGATCAGAATTCTGGCAGGTGGTACAATTAGAGACCTGCAGATTGATAACCTTGTTAACCCTTACATCCAAATTCTTGAATACAAGTCAAAGACAAAGACCACGATTTATTTAAATAACTTTTATAATAATGATTTTTATGGTGTACCGAATAAGAATTTTTTGGCATTATCTAAGGTTTTAAGTATGTTTGAATGTTCTTTATCAGTAGACACTAAGACTGGTATTCTAATAGGGGGCGATTTTAATGTGAAATTAACAGAGAATTATGGGTCTGATGATCCTATTTACCCTGACTTAGTAGATCGCAGGGGATCTGAATTGTTTAAAATATTATCCGAATTTGACCTTGCTGATGCTATGAGAGTAGGGTATAATAGGAATTTCCCTTATGCCCCCACATTTATCAGCAGGGATAGTAGCTCAATTATTGATTATGTATTTACGTCACCACTGCTAACAGATTGTATAGCAAAAACTTCTGTGGTACAAACATCTTTTAGCGATCATAATCCATTGCTGGTGATTTTAAATTTTGCATCTAGTCCGATTTTTATGAATTTAAATGGGGCAAGGGATATTACACCCTCAATTGACGGTCTTCGATTAAAATGGAGAGGAATTGACTGTGGGTCCATCTTAGTAAGTGTACAAACAACACACCCACATCTGATAAAATCTTGCTTGTCCCCCAGTGGAAACCATGATAAATTAATTGCAGATTTTGAAGCTTTATGTTCAACCATTAAAACCCTCCTGTCAGTCCCATTACCCAAGGAACGTAAAGAGCCAAGATGGTTCGATTCATCTTGCTCCTTGGCCAACAGAGAACTAAGAAAGGCACTCTCTGCCAAACCAAGGTGCAAAGTTGTCGTTCAAGCTGCCAGGAAAAATTATAAAGATAAAATATCGGAAAGGAAGGCTACTTTGCTTTCCGATCACTGGGACTCCTTGTTAATTAGTGCGAACTTGGGTGGCAGTGGCCCATTTTGGGCCGCTGTCAGGAGAACGAGGGAAATGGGAAAAGAGCTCACACAAATTAGCTGCAATATAGCAAGTGCAGCATGGGAGAGCCACTTTTCCAAAATCTATGCAGCCCCCTCCGATGAGTATTCTCTCCCTAATTCAGGCCAATTGGATGGTTTAAAGATTTTGGACCACGAAGTTAAAATAGCCATAAAAGAGAGTTTAGGAAACAAGGCGCCTGGACCAGATGGCCTTCCCATCGATATTATTAAATACAATGTCGATTTGTGGACATCAATACTCCTTAATATTTTTAATAGTCTTCCAAAAGCAGCCATGCCGGCTACTTGGGCTACCAGTATTATTGTCCCAATTTATAAAAAGGGAGACAGATCTGATCCAGCAAATTATCGTCCTATCTCCCTTTTGGATAATACCCTAAAAGTTCTAGGACGTATAATTTACAATAGGGTATTGGAATGGGCGGTTGATACTGACTTTTTAGATCCTTGTCAGATGGGGTTCAGGAGCGGGGTAGGAACAGTGGAGCAATGTTTAAATTTAAAATTGATAATTGATAAATATTGCATTGCCCGCTCATCTCCCACCTACCTTGCCTTTATGGATCTTTCATCCGCTTTTGATCTTGTGAATAGATCTAAGCTCTGGTCAATTCTCTCATCCAATGGTCTTGATGACACTCTCGTTAGATTTTTAGCCTATCTCCATACAGACCTGAAAGCACGGGTACGTATTGGGATGGGTGGAGAGGTCTCGGGAGCCATTGAGATAGGGAGGGGGGTGAGACAGGGGTGCGTTTTAGCACCCCTGTTGTTTATTATTTATATCAATGGTTTATCCAATCACTTGAAAAAAGCAACCTCTGATGTTCCACTGATTCTAGGTAATTCTTTACCTGTGCTTTTATATGCAGACGATGCGGTGCTTATGGCCCGCACTCCTAATGCTCTCCGTCTGCTTGTACACAGTTTTGTTGATTTTATGGAGGGCTTGGACTTGAAGGTACATTTAAAAAAATCTTTCATTATGTCTTGTGGACCGGGCAAAAGGAAACTCAGCACAATCCGGATAGGCACAGATAAACTAGAATCTGTTCCTAAATTTCCTTATTTAGGGTTGGTTTTCGCTGCGAACAGCTCGTGGAGTGGGCATTTGGCCCACGCCACGAGCAAGTTCTCGAAAGCCAACAATTCTGTTCTGAGTCTCCCCCGCCCAAAGAAAATTGGTGCCACTAAGGCTATTTTAAAGATTTTTAAACTACAGTGTTCACCTGTCGCCACGTATGGAGCAGAGGTATGGGGGTCGGGAAGCAGTATTTGTATCCAAAGAGAGGAAAACCGTTTTTGCAGAAAAGTGCTGGGCGCACCGATTTCCACATCTGATTTTATTTGTCATAACGAACTTAATCTTCCTTACATAAGTGATTTTATTAGAGCAAGACCAGCTGCTGTCCTCACACAAAATATTATCAAGGACTGCCTAAATTGCGAACATGGTATGAAGATTCCTTGGCTCATAGAAGTTTCTAAATCACTTAATGAAGTTGATAGAGGCACTTTGTTCACCGACCCGACGTCAATTGAACAAAAGGACAAAGTTGAGGTTCAAAATGCACTTTATGCACTTTATAGAAATGGTCGCACAGGAAGAGAATCCCAGAAATCAAGCGTTATGGAATATATAGGAAATGGTCTTTGTAGGCAAACTCTGCCGCCCTATCTCTCCCTCCCCATGTCCAGTTGGGAGCCCCCTTTATTGTTTCGTTTAAGGGCAGGAACTGTAAAATTTTTGCTGTCTTTTCCTATGGGGTACCAACATAGTGCTGATCTCACTCCATGTCCCTGTGATGGTGTGAGCACACAGGATGATCTGCACTTTTTATTTTTCTGCAAATTTTATTTGAGATTTATTAAATGGTTTTTAACTCCCTATTTTAAAAAATACAGACCTCTCACACTTAAAGAATCCTATATGATGCTGCTTACTTTGGACACTGATGAACTGACCTTCCGCACTAGCACTTTTTTAAGATCAGCCATACGAGCGCGTAAGACGATGGAAAATCCCCGAAATTAGAAACTAGTCACAATGGTGTTTATTGTGTAAACATTACAATGAAACGAAATTCACTGTATAGTTATTGTATGAATTTTTATGATATTATGAAATGTTTCTCTCTACAAATTCTGTATTATATACAAATGCTTTATTGCTGTAATCGGGACTTTTATGAATTTTATGAAATTCGAATAAAGGTCTTTTGGAACTTGGAACTTGGTCTTTACAGTCGTAGAAATGCTTTTGTATTTGTCATTCAGAAACAGTAGCAATGTAAAGGATAAACAATTGTTTGCAATAGTTAAAACACAATACAAGGGAGGAAAACAGTGTTAAGCATTAGCAGGTAAGTACTCGACCTACAATCCCTGTCTTTGAGGGTCTTGGCCAACACTGGGCAAGGTTCCGTTTCAGGTTGGTACTGCACCACCAGTGGCACTGGGGCAGCCAGATGCTGAGGTCACTGGGCCCAATGTAAAGCAATGTAGACTGGGGACACCTTGAAGAGGCACAGGTTTCAGGTAAGATTTAAGTTCAGCACAGGGGGGGGTCACAAGGCAGAACAAATGCCTCACCACCAGCGGCAACAGGGGCGGCCGGGTTTAGGGTGCACAAACAGCGGTAGGCACCCAATGCATTTCTATGGGGAATCTCGGTCGCACAAAGAGGCTGCAGGCTCGGTCCAGGAGGCTGGCTGGCTGAAAGTGACCACTAGCAGGGAAGTAAGTTGAGGGGCTGGGGGAGTTCTAGGCACTGTCGATTGAGATCCCCAAGGCCGGTGGGCGGAGGATGCAGGGGTACCTTTTGGTGTCGAGTCTTCTGGGTTGGAGCCGGTCAATGTCAGGGGGACCCTTCATGGAGAGGCTGCAGGTGACTTCCTGGGGTCCAAGAGAGGTCAGCCACCGATGGAGATGAGGTCAAGATTGCTGGGGAGACTTCCCAGGACAAGTGAGCCACTTGAACTCGGGCCATGGGCGTCCGGTGCCGAATGGGCAAGGGTTGTGGATCTGCCTTGATCTGGAAATCCTTGAAGAAGGAGTTTTTCTGGACAGGGCTTCTGTTCTCCAGAGATCCTGTCTTTATTGAAGAGTGGCAGTCTTCCTGGGGTTCTTGGAAGTCACTGGCCACAGGAAAGGCATAGTCTTCTTCGCAGGCTTGAGAAGCAGGAGACAGGCCTGTAAGGCTGGGGACAATGTTTTTGGTGTCTTCTTGCTTTGCTGCACGGTATCCTCATCGTCCGTCTTCTTTGGTTGCAGGGATCTGAGGATCAACCCTCAAGGATGCCCATAAATAACAAATTTAAGGGTGTTACAGGTACTGGCAGCTGGTGGCCAATGGGCTACTTGCCTTTAGGGTGACTACACCCTTTGTATGTCCCCTACCTTTGGGGAGGGGTCCTCCCCTAACCTGATTTGGTAGAATAATTCCTTTCAAGATGGAGTATTTCCTAAAGAGGGGTCACCTCGGTACAGGACACCTTAGGGGTGGTCCTGGCGTAAGGGAGACACATCTCTCCTAAGTACCAATTTCCCCTTGACCTTGCAACCAAAAGTGAAGCCTGGTTAGGAGTACAGGCATCTCCACGAGCTGGAGAGATCCTGGCTAGCATATCAAAGGGCGGAAGCCTTTGATGCTCACCACCCTACTTGGGGGTAGGACGGTGTGAAACACCTCCACCCCAACAGCCTTTGCCCCTGATCCACAAGAGCACAAGGGTACCACCTCAGGAGGTCAGAAATATGTCTGTGTGTGGCAAGCTGGTGCAGTCCAGTCATGTGGACATGAGGGAGTTGGTTGTTTTTCAAGGGGCATCTCTAAGATGCCCTCTGAGTGCATTTTACAATAAATCCCACATTGGCATACATGTGGGTTTATAGTACTGAGAAGTTTGATATGAAACTTCCCAGTACTCAGTAAAGCCATCATTGAGCTGTGAAGTTCCTAATGACAATCTCCCAGCCAATGTACTCAAAATGGCTTTACTGCACTTACAATGTCTAAGAATGGACTTAGACACTGTCGTTTTTTTTTCTTTTTGCAAAGTTTTATATAGCGCAACCTTGACCCGAATCAGGTCATCAGAGCGCTTTACATAGCACCAGTTATGTTACATGAGGACACACATTCATTTTTGTTAGGCACAGGGAGATTAAGTGATTTGCCCAGAATCACAGGATGTTACAGTCACAGGGTTATATTCCTCCTGCAGCTATGCCCTTACCTGTGGTATAGTGCACCC
The DNA here is from genome assembly GCF_964261635.1 of Lissotriton helveticus. Classification (NCBI taxonomy): domain Eukaryota; kingdom Metazoa; phylum Chordata; class Amphibia; order Caudata; family Salamandridae; genus Lissotriton; species Lissotriton helveticus. The sequence continues at coordinate 1,252,785,456 of NC_136070.1, forward strand.
TCCCTTAGGGTGTGAGTCTGGCTAGGGGGTGACTTACCTATGCCACAGGCATTAGTGTGGGCATGGCACACAGGGCTGTGTCTCAATATAAAAGAGAGAGGCCCCACTAATCTTACAGAGGCACGGTTCCACAACTGACATTAATATCAGAAAAAATCTCTTGGAGAAATCTCTTCATTCACGTCTTACATGCTGCACTTCTTGCACTCCATACATTCCTTTACACCCGTCTCAAAGGTGACTAACAAGACAATTCTTAACAGTTATTTGTTATTATTAAACAATATGTAATATTTCACACCATATATAAATATACAACTACATCAAATTCATCAATTTAAAAACAGTCTAAAATCAAAAGTTAAAACAGTGCAACACAATATATAACAAATACACTGTGACAAGAAGGACAATCCATAAGACATACACATTAGTCATTAAAATATTTTGTTAATTTGAAGGAATCAATGAAACAAGTAAGTTACCTAAGCCTTTTTCCATGTATAACACATTGTTCCTCAAATTTAACAGAGATAGGCGCTGACCCTTTTTGGTGGAATGTTAAAAAAGAACCACCTACTTCAAGACAAAGAGTAAACAGTTTTTCCCTCCTAACAAATGTGCAGTATTCACCTGCATAAGAAAACAAAACATATATCAGACAAAAGTTCATGGTCTCACAACACTACTAATAATAAAAAGATTTTGCTCATCTTTACCACCCCATTGTAATAAAAAACAACCCATGAGATCATATATCACAAAAAATAAATTTCCAATCGTACTTTTTTCAGAATTTCAAAGAATCTTTACTTGCAAAAGGATAATTGTCCTGAGGGCCCAATCAAAACTCAGTCAAAGTGCATCAGAAATCTGGCAAAAAAATGAGAGTGGTTAAGCAACAAAATCCCACTTTCCTGCAAGCTTCTAATCAAATAACTTGTATAAAAGCTATGCAGCGACCTATATACATGTCAAGCACAAAATAATGTGTGTGTGTGTATAATTGTAATTGTATTTATATAGTGCTTACTACCCCTGATGAGGCTTCAATCGCTTTTTCGGTTAGTAGCATGCTACTCCGGAACCCAAAGAGGATTAGTATAGTGAAATCTGAAATTAGTTTGAGCTGTGGACATATGTAAATGTGTAAATGTTTTTGAGCTTGTAAAGCGCACTGCTACCCGTCCATAGGTCTCCTGGCGCTGTATAACTCTGGGGAACCCGTCCTGGCTTTCCCTGTGGGATGGTCCCTTGCTGGGAGTCCCCAAGGTGGAGCCAGGCATCCCCGGAATTGGTGGGGCCGTTGTGGAGATTAGGCAAGCTAATGCCCAGAGTTGCCGAGTGGAACCCCTGATTAGAGTAAGCACCGAAGCGAGAATTATCGAGTCCGCTGACCTAGGTCCACGACCCTGCCGCGTCGGGAATTGAACCCTGGTCCCGGGCCGACTTCTGCTCTCGGGCCTGCCGCCTCTAACCAGTGAGCCACACTACTCCACATATACTGTCTGGACCTGGCAATGTCACTGGCTCAGAGACAGAGTTAAAGATACTGCTAGAGCGCAGCAGAGTGCAACAAACGAGAGCCAGTGAGCCTGAGACTGAGAGGCACGAGCCGCGAGGAGGAGAGAGGCGGCGGCTCCTGCGGTCCTGTGGCGGTCCTGTGGCGGCTCTGTGGCTGCCAGCCTGCCGCGGTGAGACTGACAGCGGGAGCCGGAGGGAGGAGGTGAGAAGTGGTGAGAAGTTGAGAAGCGTTTCCGCACCAAGCAGAACAGAGCTGAGGAGCGAGCGAAGCGGAGCCTAGAACCGCCGCCCGGTTTTGGTGTGACCAGTGCCCGCTCCTGCAAGTTTCCCCCGGTGTCTTTAGCGTCCTGTCACAAGGGCGTCTCGCCGTTTGACTCCTGTAAAATTATTCATCTGCAGATGCGGGAGAGGCGTGGGAGAGTGCTAAGGTGCTAAGGTGCTGCAGCGCTGCTGGTGCACCGGCTGCCGCGGCTGCTGCGGGGGGTCGGAGGAGCCCCGATCTGCCACCTGGTTTTTATAGTTACATCGAGCATTGAGCATTGAGTTTGAACCGAGGGGCGGAGGAGACTAGATCTGCCGCTGTGCGACCGTCTCCCGATCTCATCCTGCTCCTGAAGGTCTTCCTGGCACCCTATCATGTTGGCACCCCGGTGTTTATGACTCCTGCGACCTACTCAGCTACAAGAGTGCTGGCCGAGGTGCTAAGGTGCTTGCAAATTCATGGATTTGTGCATGACTCGTGGATGACTAAGTGCAGCAGAGACCCCAGCAGTGAACTGAGTGCTAAACCCTGATTAATGCTAATACAGACACGGCTGCTACTGGAGGAGATTCCAGTCCTGGTTTTCGTGAGAGTTTTCAGCGCGAAAGCGGGAGAGCTGCAAGCAGCGGATGCAGCGGGGGACCGAGTACCGCAAACCATTTATGAGAGGCTACAGGTTACAGTGAGACACAGGAAGGCAACAGGGAGCACCAGCGAGGCTCAGTGACCCCCAGTGTTCCACGTGAGAGCTGAACTGGTGGCATTTAAGCGGCATCTGAGTGGGAGCCACAAGCAGCGAGAGTGAGAGCAGCAGCTCTGAGTTTTCGGAGGAGCTGTGAACAGGCAAGCAGGCAGGCAGGCTGTTTTGTAACACTGACCGCTGTGGAAGCCGCCGCTGCCACCTAGAAACTAACAACAGTGTTCGCTGGAGGAACACTAATTTTGAACGCTGATTTAAACTGATGAAACACTGTTTGAAAGGAAAGGTAAAATTATAGACTTATAGACTTCTGTATATATATCAGCAGTGTTCTTTCCAGCGGTTTTCCTCCCACCTTTTACTTGTTTTAAGTACTCCCGTTTGTATAACTTTCAAATATAATGACAGCAAAAAAATTAAGGTCTGGGGTCTATTGGTGGGTAAAACTTGTGCAAAAACAAAATCAAATCCCTTACGAAACAAGGATGTCCCTGGTATGCTATCAAAAGGAAAATGTCAATTATTTAGCATATGGGAAAGGGGAAAGGATACAATCCCCCAAGTTAGATCAAACACCGTAATCACTGGAGACAGAGGGGGAAACGTGAGTGGGATTAGAAAAGAGCTCGAAGTGGTAAATACTGTTGAGGCTGTAGAGTCCCATACTACTGGTAGAAATTTTAGAGGAGGAGAACCTAGAAAATTCCAAGAACCCCAGAGACATCCAGCACGAAGTCCTGAGGATCTAATCAGTTCTCCAACTCCTCAGGTAGCCTTGGGACCTGCTCTAAAAACAATAGATGTGATTATACACAGAACTCCACTTGCTCCCCATGGTTACATAGAAGAGCCCCCTGGTCTCAATCCAGTTGAGGATGTTGTAAGTAAAGATTTCACTCTCCCGGATCTAGATCTAGAACCCTGCAGGAGTTTTGTTTCTTGTGATTCTAGCAAGATTATAGAACTAGAAAATACACCTATTAAAACAGTCCCTATAGGCCTTAAATTATTTAGCAGTACTCCATCAAATAAATCAAACAGCTTGCTTTTGCACTCCTTCACCTCTATGACTCCTGATTTAAATAGTAATGATACCTCACACAGTCAAATACCTAGGAAGGATATATTAGTCTCCGACTCATTATTATCTCTAGAACATCTATTATCCTCGATTTTAACGCTACTTGAAAAATTTGTAGGAGGTTCTGACTGCGTGTTGGAAACTGTTACTCAAATTTTAAAGGTATTGTCAAAAAGTAAACAGGAGAAAGAGGTTAGTTTAAAAAACTGATTTCAAACAAGTAGAAGCAGAAGTAAAAGTAGAAGAGGTGGTGGTGAATATACTTGAGAATGAAAATAGTCATCTAACCTATATAAATTATGACTGTAATTCTCAAACTGATAAGCAAACGAATAATATGGTGATGTTAGAGAAAACATTTGAACCCTCATCAAAATCTGTACAGCATGATTATGTGTTAGCTCAGGAACTAAAAGACTCAGTAGACTCATCAAAAAGGATAGATAGGGAAGTTTTCCCTATTTTTAGAACCCAGTTAAGAGATGAGAAAGAAGATTCCTTAGAAACTTTACACTTGGAAAAAAAAGAGAGAAAAGGGAAAAATGAAAAGAATAGAGGGAATAAGATGAAATTAATACGAAGAATCTCAAAAAAGAAGCAAAGGAGAATTAGTTTTAAAGAAAACATAGAAGCCTCAGTAAGTAAGGAATCTTTCTCTGAAACACCGTTAAATGTATCACAAGATATGATTCAGGAAAATTAAGCTGATCTTGTGAATTCAGAGATTAAAGATCTAGCATTAGGGGCAATATTGGCCTATGAAGCTCCCACCTCGAATATGGCACATCCCATAACAGTCTTTGATATCTCTACAATAGAGGGGTTTCCATCTCTGATAACAGCAGAGCAGCCGAGGTCTGTTAGCCTTTTCTCTTCAGCACTTAATCCTTTGGCTATATCCTTTTCTGACGTAGTAAAAAGTAGAGAAAAGTTCGAGATAACTGATGTTGAACACATCAGGGAAAGCATAGACACACTCCAATTAGATTTTATACCTCTGTTTGATACGGATCTAATATTAAATAGGACCCGACTTCTCAAATGTTTTCTGGAGATTGAAAGTTTGAAACTTATTCAAAGCAGTGATATAAGATTAGTCTCCATTCTAAAAACAGAAGTTGGTTATAAATCGAGAGTAAGGCTGAATTCCAAAATTGTTGCTAACCTTATATTTCAATGGTCTAGCAGATCTAGTAATAAACTTCCACTACAGCCATCCTTCTAGCAATGAATTAAAAATAATATCATGGAATGCTGCAGGAATCAAGAATAGTAGGGAAAAGTTACAATACTTATGTGCACTAGGTGCAAACGTGATTTGTCTACAAGAGACCTGGTGTACAGAGGAAGTTTTCTGTAAGGATTATTTTATTTTAGATTGTAAAGCAGTCCCATCTAGGAGAGGACATGCTAAGGGAGGAGTGGCATGCCTGCTGTCAAACAAGATAAAATGGAATTATGGTTACTATATAGATCCTAGTAACCTTTTTCTGGCAATAACATTGTATAATTCCGGTCACTCACACACCGGGGGAGAACTTGGCGGCTAGCAGGCGTGGCTAGTCGCGAGACTCTGGAGGTCCGGGTGTTTGTCAGTGCAGAATGAAGGCAGAACGGTGAGAGCGGTGAATTACGGCGGGAGTCAGGCCGTTGAGCAGCGGCAGTGAACTTTCAGAAGAAGCGTTTATTTTCTTCGGTGCATTTGGAATGGACTGCGAACACTGAAGAAAAACAGCCACGGATTGACATCGGCAGGCGGGGCTGCTGCCTGAAGCGCAAGCCGGCTTCGGCACTTGTGACAGCGGCGGAGGTGGTTGCGAGTGGGGAAACATAAAAATATACCCGTTACCGCTGCGCTACAAATGAGTAATCAACAAGTCTGAGGCGGCAGAAGCAGGCGGGGCCCTGAAAACGCGAGCCAGGCTACGGAGGGGAGGCAGAGGCAGCGGTAGCGTACATCAATACAGATTACATTAGCTTTTTTTGTGAGGAGGCAGGCTGGTTTTCAAGCGGATAGCAGCTTGACATTCTCCTTGCTGGGAAATCGGCAGTTGAGGCAGTCTGGAGAGGATCATCCACATTGTTACGGCGGGAGCCGTAACTCCTCTTCCTTCACGAACTGCTCATTGTATCCCAAAGGTAGGACCACATAACGTTCTAAAACAGGGGTTGATACGATGGGTTAATGCTGCGCATGAGTTGAAGAAGGGGAGAAGAGCTGGTTACAGATATAGGTCTCTCTGTTTAGGGCGCAGCATTGAAAATATTAAATCAAAACTAGCAGGTCCACAATGCAATGGGCTAAGTAGCACTTTTACCCAAACAACTCTCTCAGACCCTGATTTGTATATGTCAGAAAAAGAGACTTCAGGCTCCCAGGCTTTGGGATATACCCTCAGAAGCAAGGGGGGGAAGCAACCTACGCTAAACGTTCCGACAGATACTCCGTCTTTAGCTAAAACAAAGGCAAAATCCTTAAAGAAAACTGGAAAAAAACATTAAAGCACAGAAGGCAGTTCAAAGGGCAAAGCCACCTCCGTCTCTGAAGGCATATTGCAAAACCGTTCCGTCAGTTTTGGAACTTAAATTGTCCGACGAAGCCTCAGCTAGAGTGCCTATAAAGGGGCTGCTGTCTGCTAACAGGTATCAACCCTTAGAAGGTTTAGGGATGGATCTGGAGCAGATACAAGTGATTGAGTCAGCAGAAACCTCAAAACAAAATACTACGCATAGTTCTGAGGATAAGGAACCTGAACTAGAAGGGGAAGTATCTGTAGGAGAGTATGGTCTGCTATCCTATGGTCACCCCAAATTTTTGCTTTTTGCTTCACTGGTTTATGACTTAATGTGGCTGTGGGCCTGCTAATCAGACCCACAGCCTGCTGTTCTCTCTCTAAATTGATGCCAATGCACTTTAGGTGCATTACGAAATTGGAACTGGTTCACCTTATTGGCACCTGTAACAGTGTACCCAGGTACCCAGGGCATAGGTGCTTCCAAGGCCTACCAGGGGCTGCAGCACGTATTGTGCCACCCCTGGCCTGGCCTCCATATTTGACACAACTGGCTGATCACTCAGCTGGGGTAAGTCGGTGTAACCACCCCTTACTTAGGTGTAGTATGCCTATACCTAACCTAAAATGGACACATATGTTCCTATCAGCCACTCCTATGGAAGGCCTCATAAATCCTGGAGGCAGAGTGCTTGGAAATATGTGAGATGGTGCTCTGGCATGAGCTGAGCCAGTCTGCAGCTTTTGGAACCATGTCCTTTAGCTGTTTCATGATACTGCCATACCATATACTCTTAATTGCATTATAATCCTCGCGGTTAAATGCTATCTTTGGTTTGGCTTTATCAAAACATGTCGAGTAAGGTGTTATACGAATTGGAATACTACCCCCTCGCCAGTTCTGACGATGGGGGTAGCATTCCACCCTTCTAGAGGGACACGACATGTACCTAACCTGAACCCCGGTTAAAGTTAAACAGAGCCTCAGCATCACAAAATGGATGCTGCCACCACAGACACAAGTCTGACCTCCTGCTGCTGGGAGTCCTTCCAGCGAGGGCAGCTTGGACAAAGGGTTTCCTGCCTTGGTAGGTGCTAGCACCACCCCAGACAGGATTTTGTGTATTGGGTAGGACAGGGTTCAATAGAATCAGACATGCCTGGGGCACACAAGGTGTCCCCGTGCATTTGCCAGTTCAAACCGGTGCTGGGGCTTTCCAGCCCCAGTCCTGGCGTGAAGCTGGACAAAGGAAAGGGTGTGTAACCGCCCCCTTCCTGGTCCCACCCAGAGGAGGGACCTAGCAGGTGATCCGGCCCCTAGAATTGGAATAAGAGTAGGAGCTGTGTCCTGAGACTTCAGATCATCCTGAACTCGACTTGAAATAAGAAGAAAACTGGACTTCGACATTCTGCTGCACAGAAGACTGAAGAGAATCTCCCTTGTGGCCAAGGAGTGACCACCCTGTGAATACAGGCACCAACCAGCAACTCGACGTCTGCTTTGCCGCCGCCTCCCGCCGGAGCCCGAGCCCAGAGCCTGACAAGACCCAGACTCCCAGACATCTCACTGCCCGATCCACAGTCCCTGCAAAGAAGGGACCCGTGGAGGCACTGAGAGACGTGGGACCGGACCTCTTGAAAGACCCCCGAGAAGCTGACTGCGCAGCACCCGAGGCACCCTCGACGCTGTGCTTTGGGGTTTGAGAAGCCCCAACATCGAGCAGCCCTTGCACCGAAGATCAGCCCCCCAGCATCTCCATGATCTGAGTGGGGCCCTTTTGCACTGTGCCACTCAACGCGCCATCCCGGCCACTTGCCACGTGGCTAGCGGCCATCTTGGCGACGAAAACGACGAACTACACCGCTGGCCTGGTTGCTCCAGACTGGCCCTTGCTCCCCTGAAAAGGAGCACCCGCTCTGACCTTGCTGGTCCGAGTGAGAAGCTTGAATCACTTCCTGCGTGGCTTGCTTTAGCCAAGGCCTGTTTGCTCCAATCAAGTTGCCGACACCACCATCAGCGAGAGCCTACGTGGGACAGCTCGTGATCGACTCCTGGGCGTCCTTGACCTCTTCGTGTCCACGTGACTGCAGAGACAATCTTCACCTCATCGCCTGTTTGCACCCGACATTGCCTGGTTCCTTCCTGGTTCCACGGTAGTCACTGGCTAGTGACTTTGAACATTGTCCCCTCTGCTTTCAGGTCTTCACCTCTTCAGATCCACCCTTGGATCCACCTGAACTCTTCACGACGACCCGCCTGCAGCATCTTCAGCTCCAAGCACCATCGACCTGCGTGACGAAACCCGACACTACTTCGCACCTGTGCACCCGCTTCCTGTGGGTGAGGTAACTAAGCAACGCCGGTGTTCCCACACTGGTATACACCTCTAGTGCTTGTGTCTAAAGTTTTATCCTTGTAGGTCCAGCGGAAGGTTCCTTAAACACTAACTTTGTAACTTTTACGCACCATTGACATTGCATTGGTGCATGCGTGCGCTTTCTGCACTGCACCCGAGTCCCGAGGGCCTTTCCCGACTTCATCACAGCTCCAGCGATTCCCCAGGCCCTAGGCCTCTTCACTTTCCCCATAGTGGTTCTTATACTACTATTTTAGTATATGGTTTAGGTGGCCCCTAGGGCTCATCCATATTCGTGCAACTTTTGTATATTTAAACTGTGTTTTGTTTTAACGCATTTGCTTCTGTGCTCATAAAGAGTATAGGGTACATTTGTAGAAATAATTCTATATATAGTTTCAATATATATCTGTGTGGTGTCCTTTCATTTGGTATTCAAGGGGATTGTGTATGGTAAAACAGCTTGCTTCACATGCCTTTACAGAGTTTAGCCTAAGACTGCTTAGTCCATGCTACCCCTAGGATAGCTTGTCTATAAGGTTGACTTTACAACCTCCACCATAAGGGTTGCTTGGCATGGTACAAGGTGATCACTAGAACTAGTGAGCATCATATACCAGGCCAACTTCTCACAGTATCAACCCAAACAATGAATATAAATAGTGACGATGATGTATTGCGGCTCCCTCTAACGCAGAAATGATGGATCAGTCGGTCATAGCGATGCTAAGAGCTCTGAGTTATGAGGTAAAAAGTGGTTTTGAAGCGGCACTCGCCAACCAGCAGGAGTTAAAAGAGAAATTCGACGCATTAGCTGCCAGAACTACTGAACTGGAATCTTCAGTAACAGATTTAAAAAAGCTTTCTACCCAGCATAGTAAGAAGCTTGAGGATTTTAGACTAAGGGAGCTAGGACTCCAAGAAAAAATGGAGTCCTTAGAAAACGCACAAAGACGAAATAATCTGCGCCTACTGAAAGTTCCAGAAAGGGCAGAGGCGGGCAATATTAAAGAGTTTGTGGTCAGATTGATCAAACAAACTATTGAGTTGGAGTTATCAGAAGAAGAAATTATAAAAGATATTCAACGAGTTCATAGAGACCCATTCAGGTTGAATCCGAATAAAAGTAGACCAAGAAAGATCCTAGTGCATTTTCTGACCTATACTTTAAAAGAAGAGATCCTTAATAGAGCCTTAAGAACTAGTGAACTTTCTTCAGATGGATTCTCTTATCAGATCAGATCTGATGTCTCCTCTAGTTCGGCGTCTAGGCAATGGGAGCTTGGTAAGCTGTTAGAACCCTTCAAACAACTAGGCGCCACTGCTCAGCTTAAATTTCCTGCCTCACTGAAAGTGATGTACAAAAATAAAATGAACGTCTTAAAAAGGTTGGATGAGGCAGAAGAATATCTACAATTACTTACAGACGATAACCAAAGAGAGCAAGTTAACAAATATTGAACCCACTGAAGATCTCAGATTATGCACTCTTTAATATTAACATGGTTAGCCATATATTTTTCTTCACCACTCTCAACTTATACAGACAATACACCCAGGTGGAGGAGTCTAAATGGCCAAGTCAGGTCAAGGAAAGGAGGGGGGTTCTCCAGGGGAGCACGTGAGGGTCAGGGTAAGGGGGGTGGGGGTGGTGGGTGCACTGGGTGGGGAGCATTGGGAAAAAATGCACAAAAAAAAAAGTCCAAATCGCCATATTCTAATTTTATTTGTTTATACCTCTGCCAGGAAAAATAGCGCAAGATAGGGCAGCTCCTGCATCATATATTAAGATTCTTTCGTGGAATGTGAACGGGTTACGAGTTAAACATAGAAGAGAGAGAATTCTAGGTATGGGCGAAATTGTTCCGCGAATTCGCGCGAAAATGAATTCGCAATCCGCAAAATCCGCGAATTTGTGCGAATTTGCGGATTTTTGGTTTTTGTGCGTTTGCGGGGTTTTTTGCGTGTTCGCGGGCCGCTTGCATGGCGAAGTTACCCATGCAGTCGTGTATGGGCACAGCACCCTCTGGTTCACCACTGCCACCCTCTGGTTCATCACTGCCACCCTCTGGTTCACCACTGCCACCCTCTGGTTCACCCCTGCTACCCTCTGGTTCACCCCTGCCACCCTCTGGTTCACCACTGCCACCCTCTGGTTCAGCAATGCCACTCTCTGGTTCAACCCTGCCACCCCCTGGTTCAACACTGTCACTCTCTGGTTCACCACTGCCACCCTCTGGTTCATGACTGCCACCCTCTGGTTCATCACAGCACCTCTGGTTCACCACTGCCACCCTCTGGTTAACCACTGTCACCCTAAGGTTCAGCACTGCCACCCTCTGGTTCACCACTGCCACCCTCTGGTTCACCCCTGCCACCCTCTGGTTCACCACTTCCACCCTCTGGTTCATCACAGCACCCTCTGGTTCAGCACTGTCACCCTCTGGTTCACCACTGCCACCCTCTGGTTCATGACTACCACCCTCTGGTTCATCACAGCAACTCTGGTTCACCACTGCCACCCTCTGGTTAACCACTGTCGCCCTCTGGTTCAGCACTGCCACCCTCTGGTTCACCACTGCCATTCTCTGGTTCACCACTGCCACACTCTGGTTCACCCATGCCACCCTCTGGTTCCCCACTGCCACCCTCTGGTTCACCCCTGCCACCCTCTGGTTCACCCCTGCCACCCTCTGGTTCACCACTGCCACCCTCTGGTTCAGCACTGCCACCCTCTGGTTCACCACTGCCACCCTCTGGTTCAGCACTGCCACTCTCTGGTTCACCCCTGCCACCCTCTGGTTCAGCACTGTCACCCTCTGGTTCACCACTGCCACCCTCTGGTTCATGACTGCCACCCTCTGGTTCATCACAGCACCTCTGGTTCACCACTGCCACCCTCTGGTTAACCACTGTCACCCTCTGGTTCAGCACTGCCACCCTCTGGTTCACCACTGCCACCCTCTGATTCACCCCTGCCATCCTCTGGTTCACCACAGCCACCCTCTGGTTCATTACAGCACCATCTGGTTCACCCCTGCCACCCTCTGGTTCAGCACTGTCACCCTCTGGTTCACCACTGCCACCATCTGGTTCACCACTGCCACTCTCTGGTTCACCACTGCCACCCTCTGATTCACCCTTGCCACCCTCTGGTTCCCCACTGCCACCCTCTGGTTCACCCCTGCCACCATTTGGTTCATCACTGCCACCCTCTGGTTCACCCCTGCCACCCTCTGGTTCACCCCTGCCACCCTCTGGGTCAGCACTGCCACCCTCTGGTTCAGCACTGCCACCCTCTGGTTCAGCATTGTCACCCTCTGGTTTACTCCTGCCACCCTCTGATTCATCACTGTCACCCTCTGGTTCATCACTGCCACCCTCTGGTTCACCACTGACACCCTCTACCGAGACCTTTTGTGACGCAGCGGCAGCACAAAAGATGCGCCATGGTGCTGGGTATTAACAACGTGACGCATCTCTCTGTGAGATGCGTCACGTTGTAAAGCCCTGCGCCATCAGGAGGCGTTCCGACTCAGCCTCCTAAAAGTGGCTGAGTGAAATCTACAAGATTTCACTCAGTCACTTTTAGGCCAATGTTGCGTCAAAACCCTTCGCCTACTTGAAGCAGGCACAAGGCTTGATGCAGCATTGGGGAGATAGGGCACCCCCAGAGCATTGCTGGAGCTGCGTCGCAAGCGCGACGCAGCTCCAGCAATGCGATGCTTTTACGGCACAGATGCGTGACGCATCTGTGCCGTTTTTGCCACATGGTGCGCCGCATTGTAAATGCGGCGCACCATGGGTGGCGGAGCTGCGGCGCACAATAACTGGTGCATCCCTGGGGATGCGCCAGTTATTGTAAATCTGCCCCTATACATTTAGCCAACGAGGGAGCACTTATTGATTAGACAGTAGAAAGTACTCCAGTTGAGTAGAGGTATTGCACAAAAAGGTGGCATCTTCGTGGACAAACATGCAGGGCGGGATTCATTCTGCCCCCTGTTAGACTCGTTTTTTTGTGCCCTTCTGCCCTCTGGTATTACCTTGTTTTTGTACCCTTCTGCCCTCTGTTAGACTCGTTTTTTGTGCCCTTCTGTCCTCTGTTAGACAGTTTTTTTGTGCCCTTCTACCCTCTGTTAGACTCGTTTTTCCCTTGTTTTTCTGCCCTTCTGCCCTTTGTTAGACTGCTTTTTGTGCCTTTCTGCCCTCTGCATCACCACATCATCACTCAGTGCTACCCCAGCATCACTCAGCTCCCCCACATTATCACTCAGCACCACCACATTAACACTCAGCACCACCAGAGCACCACTCAGCACCACCACAGCATCACTCAGCACCACCACAGCATCACTCAGCACCACCACAGCACCACTCAGCACCACCAAAGCATCACTCAGCACCACCACATCATCACTCAGCACCACCACAGCATCACTCAGCACCACCACGGCATCACTCAGCACCGCCACAGCACCACTCAGCACCACCACAGCATCACTCAGCACCACCACAGCACCACTCAGCGCCACCACAGCATCACTCAGCGCCACCACAGCATCACTCAGCGCCACCACATTATCACTCAGCATCACCACAGCGCCACTCAGCACCACCACAGCATCACTCAGCACTACCACAGCATCACTCAGCACCACCACAGCACCAATCAGCACCACCACAGCACCACTCAGTGCCACCACAGCATCACTCAGCACTACCACAGCATCACGCAGCACCACCACATTATCACTCAGCACCACCACAGCACCGCTCAGCACCACCACAGCATCACTCAGCACCACCACAGCATCACTCAACACCACCACAGCACCACTCAGCACCACCCCTGCATCACTCAGCACCATCCCAGTATCACTCAGCACCACCACAGCACCACTCAGCATCACCACAGCACCACTCAGCACCACCACAGCACCGCTCAGCACCACCCCTGCATCAATCTGCGCAACCATTCAACAACAACTGGTTCAAATATGTTCTCTCAATGTTTCAAACTTTATTACAAATGTCACAAAAATATGTAAATATTTCACTTCTGTTCTTGGATTTTCGTCACAATAAAATACACTGAACATAATCTTCACAAAAGTTATTTACAAAAGTTTAAGCTATTGCCATTATAAATTAAAATCACTTTTATTTAAGTATGAATTGTTTAAAAATTAAAAGCCATTGTAATTTGTAATATCAATACAGCGAAGTCACATAAATACAAAACATGCGAGACCTATTGCATTGCAAATGCTTGTTTGTACTTTGTCATCTACGAGATCTTTGCAATGTTTCAAAAAAGAGAAAGAGAGAGAGAGATAGAGAGAGAGAGGGAGTGAGAGAGAGAGTGAAAGAAAGGAAGAAAGAAAGACAAAAGAAAGAAAAGAGAGAGAGAAAGAAAGAAAGAGAGAGACAGACAGAGAAAGAGCAAGAAAGTGAAAGTGAAAGGGAGAGTGGGAAAGAGAGGGAGAGGGAGAGAAAGAGAAAGTGAGAGTAAGAGAGGGAGGGGAGAGAAAGAAAGAAAGAAAGAAAGAAAGAAAGAAAGAAAGAAAGAAAGAAAGAAAGAAAGAAAGAAAGAAAGAAAGAAAGAAAGAAAGAAAGAAAGAAAAAAAAAAGGAACAGGGAGAGAGAGAATGAGAGAGAACGAAAGAGAGAGACAGCGAAAGAGCAAGAAAGTGAAAGAGAGAGAGAAAGAGAGAGAGAGACATGGAAAGAGAGAGAGAAAGAGAGAAAGACACACAGAGAGGGAGAGAGAGCGAGTGGATGAGAGAGAGAAAGAGAAAGAGAGAGAGAAAGAGGGAGAGTGAGAGAGAAAGCAAGAGAGAGAAAGAGAGAGCAAGAAAGAGAGGATGAGAGAGAAAGAGAGGGAGATAGAGCGAAAGAGAGAGAGAACAACGGAGAAAGAAAGAGATAAGCAGAGAAAGAGGAAGAACTTGAAAGAGAGAGCGAAAGAGATAAATAGAGCAAGAAAGGAGAGGAAGAGAGAGATAGATAGAGAGAAAGAGAGGGAGAGAGAGAACGAGAGAAAGAAAGAGAGGCCGGATCTCTGAAGGGCCAGATTCCTGAGTTGCCCCCACAGAACATACAGCTTTTTATTTTTAGCAAAATGCAGATGAAAATTGTGCTGTAAAGGTCTCTTTTAGTTTAACCCCTCCTGACAACTCAAAATGGGTGTATTTGCCATCCTCTCCCTTCTTCCTGTTTTTTTATATCTGTAAGTGCTTCCTGATGGGGTTTAATTCCTGGGACAGGTGCCTTGTTGCCTACTTGTAACTATTCTCTGACCCTGCTTCAAGGGTCAGAGCAGGGTCAGAGAATAGTTGCAAGTAGGCAACGAGGCGCCAGGAAGCACTTAGCAGCAGGTGCCCAAGTTGAAGTTAATTTCTTTGTAACCCTTTTGTAAAAGGTTACAAAGAAATTAGGTTCAACTTTTGCACCTGCTGCTGTAACCCTTGCTTGGCTGAAAATTCGTCCCCGCTGATTCGCGGATTTTACCGAGAAACGGATTTTACGCCCACCCTTAGAGAATTTTTCAGTATTTAAGGGATGCACCTGAAAATATAAATATTTTACAAGAAACACACTCTACCGAACAAGAATTAGGAGATATCTTTATGGAAAAAAAATGGATCCAGCAGGTGATTACCTCTTCGCAACAGTCTTCCACTAAAGGGGTTGCCATTCTGATCAAATCTAATTCAGAGATAAATTTGCTACAGTCTAATGGCCCGATGTAGGTAAAATAGATTTACCGATTTTTAATTACCGAATCATACCGATTCGGTAATTAAAAATCGGTAAATCTAAGGGGTTGATATGTAGGAACATCCAGATGTTCCTTCTACCGAATCGGTGAATATCTGTATTTACCGATTCGGTAAATACCGACTGGTAATGCCCCATTCATTCCTATGGGCTTTGAAGCCCATAGGAATGAATGGGCTATTACCGGTCGGTATTTACCGAATCGGTAAATACAGATTTTGACAAGGGTGCAGGGGGTGTCACTTTGACACCCTCTAGCACCCCCAAAAAAGATTCGGGGGCCATGTGGCAGGCATACCTGCCCTAAGGGCAGGTCTGCCTGTCATATGGCACAGGTGTGAATGCACACCTGAATCGGTATTTTACCATCAAATATATTTGATGGTAAAATACAGAATCGGTAAGGGTTGTGGGACTCAGAAGAGTCCCACCTACATATCAAAAATACCGAATAGGTATAAATAAATAATCTGTAAAATTCTGGGCCCTACATACCAATTCTGATTTACCGGTCGGTAACGGCCGAAAATACCGATTTTGGGCCGTTACCGACCGACCTACATCTGGCCCTAAGTCTGATAAAAAGGGGAGATGGGCTATAGTAAATATAAAACAACATTCGTATACATTTACGATTGTAGGATACTATGGTCCTAATTTAGATGACACCCTCCCCCTAAAAGACCTTTTGGTTGAACTCTTAGATTTTGAGGATCCGGTCATTCTTGCAGGGGACTTTAATCTAGTACTCGATCCAAAGCTAGATAAATCATCTACTGCCAGGTTTTCACACAATCCCCAAACCAGGGCTGTATTAACTAATGCAATTACTCAGTTTGGCTGTAAAGACATCTGGCGACTAAAAAGTGGCCTAAAAAGAGAATTCACATTCCACAATAAGAAACTACGAAACAAATCCAGATTAGATTTTTTTCTAATTGCAGATCACCTAGTTCAGCAAGTGGAGGAGATAAAACATCTTGGTGCCCATATTTCTGATCACTCAGCAGTTACTCTAACCCTAAAATTGACATGCCCTCAGCTGGTCAAGAGATGGACTATAGACAGAAGTATTCTGTTGGAGGAAGAGGTCATAAATAAATTGATTGAGGAATCAAATTAGTTTTTTTCTCTCAATCTAGGTACAGCTACACTCCCAGTCGTCTGGGACACGTATAAAGCTTTTCTGAGAGGGCGACTATTAGCATTTCAGATTGTAAAACACCGAGCATATAGGGCACAAATTTCACAGATTGAAGCAAGAATAAAGGCCCTGGAACAAGCTGTGTTAGCTCCCAATCTACCAGATGAAGAGAACACCAATAAAAGAGACCTGTTAACTTGTAAAATACAGTTAGAGCAGGTATTAGATGGAAGGCTGAGGAAGCGTTGGCAGGCCAGCTCATTAGCCCACTTTGAATATGGAGAGGCCAGTGGAAAGCTCTTAGCCTGGAAAACAAAAAAGGATATCAAGAAGAACTCTATAAAGGAAGTACAGATCACAAACATGGATGTGATTTCAGATAATAGAACAGATATTGAGCAGGCTTTTTATCATCATTTTGATCTAGTCTATTGAGAAGATTTATACCCACAACAACAATCAATACAGTCATGGCTTGACCAATATCAGGTTCAAGTTTTAGATGAGCAGGCTTCGCATAATCTCAATAGAGAGATTAGTTCCACTGAAGTAGCATCGGCGATAGACTCCGCCAAGAGAAGTAAGGCCCCGGGCCCTGATGGGCTACCTTCAGAGATTTATAAAGTATTAGCACCTGTAGTAATACCAATTCTGAAACTGCTATTTACCTTTAGATTTGAGGAAGGCGGCAAAATTCCTGTTTCTTGGAATGATGCCATAGTGGGCCTTATTTTAAAACCAATGAAGAGAGCATTCCAGTGTGATTCCTACAGGCCAATCTCCCTTCTTAACACTGATTACAAGCTCATGGCAAATATATTAGCGGAGAGATTAAATGGCACAGCAGGTAAACTTTTACACCTAGATCAAAAGGGCTTTATTAGAGGCCGCTCTATACAAAATCTCACAAAAGCTCTAGTGGGCGCAATAGATGTTGCTTCTCAATATAAAGTTTCATTAGCGGTTATTACATTAGCTGCCGCAAAGGCCTTTGACCGCGTCAATTGGGAATTCTTGGCTAAAGTATTAGAAAAGGTTAATTTAGGAAAAAACTTTTGTGGGGTAATAGCAGCATTTTACCAAGCTCCGACGGCTAGATTATAAAAAAATGGCAGTCTATCTTCTCCTATAAAAATCCAAAGAGGGACAAGACAAGGGTGCCCGCTATCTCCCTTACTATTTGATCTATATATGGAATCATTTGCAGAAAAGATCAGACAAGACCAAGATATTCTACCCTTCAAATACAAAAATTGGGTGAAAAAAGTCGCCCTATATGCGGACGATTTGATGCTATACACTATTGACCCTATAAAATCAATTCCTCTCATATATAAAGCTGCAGAGCAATTTGGCAAAGTTTCTGGATATCTGATCAATCAAGCTAAATCAGAATGTATGTGCTGGAATATAGCCCGGCTAATCACATCCCAATCCTGAAAAATCAAATTAGATATCTGGGAATTCAAATCATACAGGACATAAACCAACTTGCAGAAAAAAACCTTGTAAAGATCGATAAAGAAATGGCGCAATCCCTAAAAAACTGGTCATTTTTGCCTTTGACTCTAATTGGTAGGATTAATATAGTGAAAATTATGTTGTTACCTAAAATAATATATATATTTCAAAATATCCCTCTCGCTTTTAAAGAAGCCAGACTAACTAAGATCCAAGCCAAATGAAATTCTTTTATTTGGGCCTCAAAAGGCATAAGAATTTCTTGGAAAAGGCTTCGTAGAAAAAAAGGCAAGGGTGGATTGTGCACACCAGATCTGAGAGTTTATGCCTGGACCCTATTATTGAAAGCTGGAATAAGCTTATTTGATATCTTAGGGGGGACAGAAACAGACCTTATGTTTCAAAATATGTTATCTGAGATTCAGGGAGGGTCTCATGCATTTATGTTTAAGTTTGGAGATATGCGTTTTTTAAAAAAAAGTGCGATTAAAGGTTCTTAGAGATATGGCATATGTGTGGGCCAGAGTAAGGAAAAGGGTGAACATCCCATATTATGCTGCTATAGCGCCAATCTGGGACTCCCCTGGATCTCCCGAATGGACTAAAGACTTAAGGGGCCGATTAGGATGGCGGACGGACTTGCGTCCGTCCGCCACCCTTGAGGAGGAGGGAACGTCCGCAGGGGCTGCGGCGTTCCCTCCGTGCTGATTAGGATGTGACCGCCAGGGTGGCGGTCACATCCTCTATATTTAACATTGCGGCGGGTGCAGCTTCAAGCTGCACCCGCCGCAATGTTAAAAAAGCATGTTTTACATTTACATGCACAAAGCGGCCGGCACCGCACGGTGCCTGCTGCTTTGTGCACGCAAATGCAGGGGGGTACCATAGGTACCCCCCATGTGCACCCCCCACCCCCCATTCACCCAGGGGGCCCGCAACGGGCCCCCAAAGTGAATGTCCGTATGCTTTTCCATGGCGGAGAAGCCGCCGTGGAAAAGCATGTATTTACGAACATCCTAATATGGCGGACGGTGTCTCATAGACACCGCCTGCCATGTTATAGCTTTTCCGCCGCGGTCGGAAGCCGACCGCGGCGGAAAAGCGGCGGACGGAATTCCAGACCCACCAGCCATCCTAATTTGGCGGTGGGTCTTTGGAGGCTCCGCAGCGGTTTTTCCGCATCCTCCAGGCCGGCGGACACTTCCGCCGGCCCGGAGGATGCGGAAAAACCGCCATCCTAATCGGCCCCATACTATCTATAGCTTTGCAGAGCGCGAACATCAGATTATGGGGCCAGCTGCTGCCTGAAGGGAATCTTTTGAGTTGGGAAGACATTTCCGTTCTTACAGATAAAAACTTATCTAAATTCAAGTATTTACAAATTAAAAGCTGGGACCAGGCTGTTACAGAGGATAAAGGTCTCAAATCTATTTTGGATAAACTCCTAATAAAGAAAACAAGAATCCTTAAAACATCGGTGCTCTATTGGACAATACTCGAGGGAGAAGATGGATACTTCAGCCTCCCGGAACAACTTTGGAGGGACCACATTTTGGAAGTCGACTTGCAGAATCTATGGCAAGTATCCTTTGATTTATTACATCTTACGGTCTCACCTGCCAATTTAAAGCGGAATCACTTGTTTCCTCTTCATAGGGTATACTGGTCCCCGGCTAGGCTCGCCAAATTTTCCAAGGGGCCTATTCCTTGTTGTCCAAAGTGCAATCTGGAAAAAGCAGATGATCTCCATATGTTTATGACCTGTCCTGCACTTATACAATTTTGGTTTGAAATACAAGAAGGTATCAAAGCCCTTTTCGGGTATGAAATACAGGTTAGTACACAACAAGTCTTTTTTGGAATTCCCTCCAATTATGAGGAAGTATTTCAAGACAGTAATAAGTTATTTATTTATTTAATTATCCTAGCACGTAGGGAAATATGTAAATTGTGGGTGAGCACTACTGTACCAACATATTCAGATTGGATTAGGGCAATCAGGCATACTCTTAGTTTGGATAAAGTGGTATGGAAGAGAAGGAAGCATTTTTGGACTCCATGTATTAAATGGCTTGATGGACTATGAATCAACTTTGTCCAATGATTATGCCTTTTTGCGGAATGAACCACCCTAAGATCAGTCCAAGGGTCTGGTATAATGGGAGACTGAGCTGACTGTTGACATGGTGGTACCGTGAGACTTATACTGGGTGTCTGCAAAAAGAGCTTCAATAAAGATTCTCTGTATAATCAATACCGAAAATATCTTTACTGGCGTATGAGGACAAAAAAAAAGCAAATAAATAAATAAATAAATAACATTGTATAAGTACGATAAAAATGTAAAATGTAAACCATTGACGCTGATAAACGCTTATATTCCACCTGACGCCTGTCACGATGTACTCTTGAAGAAGGTTTTCTCATATAAAAGTAAATGAAGGAGAACCGTCCCCTCACATAATATTGGTAGGGGATCTGAATTGTAAAATTTCTAACTCTACTTTGGATATATTCCGAAATAAGGAAAAAGAAGAAGCCCTACAGAGCCCACAAGCACTTTTCCCACAAAGTATTAGGACAAATAAGAGAGGGAAAATGCTCCTTGATGAATTAGCGAAAGCTGATGGCATTGTAGTAAATGGAAGACTCCCCTCGCATACACCTGCGAACTTTACTTGTAAGTCTAATAGCAGAGAATCTATTCTAGACTATGTGGCAGTGGGAAGTACCTCCTTCTTTTTATTGAAAGATCTTAAGGTTTCCAGTTCTCTCTATAGTGACCATAAAGTATTAACTCTCATTGTAAACTTAAATTTACTTTTGAGGGACCCATGGTCACTAAATGGTGAGGCTGTTGGTTTTGCTCAGAATTCCGGCAAATGTTATTGGGATACTAAGGCCATTTTGGGTCTGGATAGTATCTTAGAGGCTACTGTAGAGAATTTGTCTAATTGGGATGGATCAGAAATTGCTAGTTTTAATATTTTTATGATTAAGTTGATAGATATTGCTAAGAAATCAAGTAAAAAAAGAAGTATCCTTACTCCCGTTTAATCTTGAAATAAACAAATTGATTAGAGAACAGTACTTGCACTACTCCTCTGATAGATGTTGTAAAATATTACTAGAAAAGAGGAGGAGGACTAGGGCAAAGGTAAAGTTAAGAATAGAGAGGGAGGATAATATTTGGATTTAGTTGAGAGAAGCAGTGTCGAAAGGCCAAGTAAGAAAGTATTGGTCTCTTATTGGGGAGGGATGTGGAGCTAGATCTAGATCCCTCCCAGTTGCTATTGAGGAGCATAAATGGGTTAACTATATACAGGAATTAGAGGCGCTAGAGGGCGCACGAGCAGTATGGCCGCACTTGTGTGAGGCTCCTGCAAGCCTGTGCCGAAATCCTTCGTTTATCCTCACTTAACCACCCCCGACGTCGTTGAAAATTGGTACGTCTGCTGAGAACACATGCTGTGATACTCGGTTGAAATTTGAATGAAATCGGACCTGTACTTGCGGAGATATCGCCGCGGGAATGCCCGACCGACTGCTGTGACGGAGCCTACATTGAGCGTGCCTGGGCACCGAGACTACGCGACACCGGTGAGCCCACGAGGTCTATAGGCCCCGGCCTGGGGGAGTTCGTGCTGCTGCACCTAATTGATGTTCAGGACGCTGATTTGAGGTGCTGTGCACACCGATGCCCATCCTGGCGGGCTAGCACAGGTCAGAGACGACACTCATTGGCCTGTGGGGGGGCCCGAGGTGTGCACGGACAGGGCAGTGGCGCGAAGAGACAACGGGCTGGATGGGACTGCTGGTGGTGGTGCAACTCGACGTCTGCCTTCTCTAACTCTGCCCTCCTACCCACCCTCCATCCCCCCACTGAAAGGGGTGAAGCGGACTACTGCACTGTGCACTTTAAGGGTCGACGCTGTTGCGGATGCATTGGCGCCAAAAGTGAGTCTGACCGTGACGTGGGAGCTAACGACTGCTGGACTCCCCGGCGAGATTGGGGAGCTGTGTCTGGGAGCTAGGTGGCGGCGGGCTGTGCGTGGATGCAGACGGTGAGAGCTATACTACCGGCGGCGTACAGAGCGGGATGTAAGGGACATAATATTTTGGGCTCACTCTGATCAATGGACGGATGGTATTGGGCTAACAATAAGGACCACGACCTGCCAGACCATACGAAATAGGGCCTGGAAAATATATGCAACCCTACTTCACTGGTGCACCCGAAGGGAAGGTTGGTGAATCAGCGCAGAGTGGCGCTAGACCCTTGTGCGTTAACGCCTTATTTGTGAGGACCGACCCTGCCGATGCTCGCTGACTACTTCATGGCAAGGTAAGGGCTACAGCAGTGCACGGAGAACTGGTGTGCATAAGTGTTGGAGGGAGAGAGGCGCCTGTGGACAGTCGCAGGTACTTCTGCAGAACTCTGAACTGAACTAGTGAATAGCACGTAGGCGCACCTGTTGCAACGCTAATTTATGACGGAGGCTTCTGGATCGACCGGCGGAAGCGGAGGCAGAGACAACAATCTCGTAAGGGCGAGATCGAAAAAGGGCGTGGTCATGGGTCGACAGGACACTAGACAGCCGAAGCTGTCCTTTGACTCTACTCTACCGGTGAAGAAAAATGCTAGACTGGAGTCGGACTCAGGAGGCCCACACACCATGACGGCAGCGGATGCCAGCCGCGACGCAGCGACGCCGGATATGCAACTCATACTGCAGGAGATGAAGCAGGGTTTCGCGACGGTGGTGGATAAGGTGGACCGTCTATCCTCCAGGTTGGACGCTATTGCACAAAAGATGGACGTTCACGAAGAACGCCTCACTGCGGCGGAGAGGAGGATATCAGACAACGATGACACTGTAGCGTCTCACGATGCCAGACTGTCAAGAATGGACAACATCCTCAGGGTGATAGCTGCGAAGAATGAAGAATTGGAAGCGCGCAGCCGCCGCAATAATGTACGAGTTGTAGGCGTGCCGGAATCGACGAACACGGGGCGGATGGAGGAATATGTGGAGCGGATTCTGAAGGCGGCGGTGGGAGAAGAAGCCTTTTCGCAGCAGTTCATTGTCGAGAGGGCGCACCGGTCGTTAGGCCCTCAACCTCAACCGGTATTACCACCCAGACCGATCATAGCTCGGTTACTCAATTATAGAGACAGGGATACGGCTTTACGTGCTGCGAGAACCAAGAAACAGCTGACCTGTGATGGAGTTAATTTCACCCTGTACCCTGACTTCACTCCCATGGTACAAGATCAACGTCGGAAGTTCCTGGATGTGAAAAAAAAGCTTTGAAACCTGCAAATTGATTACGCTCTGCTATGTCCTGCAAAGCTCAGAGTAACACACCAGGCGAAACAACATTTTTTTGTGAATCCACAACAAGTTGAGGACTTCCTGAAATCTCTGCGGAGAGAGCAGGGGCATCATCGAGCAGAGGGGAGCCCGGAAGAAGATGCAGACTGAATCCTCACTGACTATTGCTGGCATAGATTGCAATCTGGCCTGGGCCGTGTGGAGCTCATTGCGGATCATTCCTCCTGCTTGGGCGATCTTGAGATTGTTGCATGCTCACTGCAATTGTGTGTACAGGATACGGATGCAGTCGACGTCGGACTTGGAGGTGGTAACGTATGCCAGGCGACACCCCCTTCTCTCGTAAACACCTCCATGGGGAGGCCGGACATGTAGTGCGAGATGGAGGGGGTGATGAAGTGCGTACCCTAGATGACCTCAGTAGGGTGTGCCCCATTGACATTATTTATTACACTGCAGCTCATTGGGGGTTTGCTAGCGGTGTCCAGGGAGGGGGGGGAAGGGTTGCTGGAGAGTTGGGGATGCTTCAGTGGGAGGGGGGAGGAGGGGGGACAACATGTAGTATGGATGAGTATAGCACCACTGAAAAGGGTGACGATATGGTATGTTGATATATTAGCTGGTTGGGAGTGGGGGGGGTTGTTGGGGAGTTTGCGAGTTGTGGGGGGAGGGCTGGGAGGCGGAGGGGAACTGGTATGGTTGGTTACTACAGTCGATGGTTGCACAGGTCTTTGCATGCCCCATGGCACTACTATTGCGAGATGGCTGGAGGGTTGAGGAGGCGAGCGGATATGTGTTACTCTATAATTGATGCATACGCTTATGGCTGATACATGTAAAACTTCATTGTCGATTCTGTCTTGGAATGTGAGGGGCATTAATGATGCTAGGAAGGGCAGAAATGTACTTGCCTATCTGGATAGGCATAATGTGAATATAGCACTGTTACAGGAGACGCACTTTAGGCCACGAGTAGATCCCACTTTTGCTAGACGATGGGCTGTGGTTAGAAAATTCTCTTCCTACTCCTCGTACTCAAGGGGCACTGCTGTGCTGATCAAGAAGTCCGTAGCTTTCCACTTGCTGGGGGAAATACTAGACCCCAATGGTCGTTTTGTGATAGTGTGGGGGAGATTGGGCACGGATACTGTGGCTATTGTGAGTTGTTATGCTCCTAATGTGGACACACCGGATTTCTTCACGAAGTTATGGGGACATGTCTTGGGGATGGGAGCCACTCACGTTATCTGGGGAGGGGATTTTAATGTAACACTATACCCTGGAATGGATAGATCAGTGGGCTGCGTACAATATAACAAACAAGCACGAGATATGTTGGTAGGAATCATAGAAGAGGCTGGGTTAATAGATAGCTGGAGGCACATGCACCCTGCACGTAGGGACGGCACACACTTTACTTCGCACACCAATACCTGGGCTAGGTTGAATTACTGCTTTGTGACGCGGGGACTATCTGAAGGGTTGGGCATGGTAACACATCTGTCGAGGACTTACTCTGACCACTGCCCGGTACTGCTTACCCTTGCTGTGCCAGGTCATAATAGGTTGAGACCGCCTTGGAGGATGCTCCCTTCAATGCTACTGGACACAGTTTTTAGGTCGGAACTGGGAGTTGAAATTGAAGAATTTTTTCCTAGGAATAAGGACTCGGTGGCTAGTGTGGAAATGGTGTGGGAAGCGTTCAAAGTCACGATCAGGGGGATTTGCATATCCAAGGGTGGAGGGGTGCTGGGGGATATACAAAGGACGCTGGGCAGATTAGAACGGGAACTGAGAGCACTAGAACTAGGAATGGCAGCAAGCTCAAACACAGGTATACATAAGGAATTTCGAGAGAAATTGACTGAGTATGAGGCAGAAGCGCTGAGAGAGATCAACTTTAAGGGGAAGTATTGGACAGCGCAACGGTATTGCGAGGGGGAGCGACCGGGCAAAGTGCTGGCAGAGGTGACAAGAAAGCCGCGATTCAGCTCCAATGTGTTAGAAGTTATAACTCAGGAAGGCACACGGTGTATTAACACTGTGGACATTCAGAAGGAGTTTGTGTCACATTATAGCCACCTTTACACTTCACGGCAAACTGAGGCAATTGACATGGGCGGCTTCTTGGATGACATTGCACTATGCTGGATCAGTGATGTCCATAGGGCGTTCCTTAGTGCGCCGCTAGAAATAGATGAGATACGCGACGCAATAATGTCACTGTCTAATAGTAAGGCGACGGGTTCAGACGGACTCCCTGCGGAGTTCTATAAATGTTACATAGATATCATGGCACCAGTCCTCCGTGAAGTGTATGTGGAATCTTTGGCCGTAGGTATGCTGCCGGGGTCGATGCGAGAAGTTGTTATTACATCTCTATTAAAGCCCGGAAAAGACCCGACGGATACGGACTCCTATCGTCCGCTGTCACTCATAAATTGTGACGCTAAAATTCTCGCTAAAGTCCTTGCGACGCGCCTTTCTCTTATAATGACTCAACTGGTTTTACCTGATCAAGCTGGGTTCGTGCCAGGTCGTGCAACGTCGCATAATCTTAGGACATTATTCTCTTTGATTCAGACGATCGCCCCGGATATTCCTGTCGCCGCCGTGTTCCTTGATGCCACGAAAGCATTCGACTCGGTTGAATGGAAATACCTCATTAATATTTTACACAGGATGAGGTTCCCGAAGATGTTTGTTAATTGGGTAGAACTGCTATATACCGCCCCGACGGCTAAGGTGGTTACTAACGGGATACTATCTTCCCCGATACCTATCACTAGAGGCACTAGACAGGGGTGCCCACTCTCCCCTCTGCTTTTCGCCATAGCGATAGAGCCGCTAGCATGTCGCATCCGACAATTGCATAGAGACAGCGCGTTTCGTTGCTACCAACGCCAAATTGGCATATCCTTGTATGCGGACGACATCACGATTTACGTGAAAGACCCGCAAACTACTCTTAATCCTATATTACGAGAGTTCCTGGTATTCGGACGAATATCGGGAATTCAGATCAACTGGAAAAAATCTCAATTTTTCCCCCTTACCGGAGCGGTTCACAAATTTCAGTTGGACTATCCATTGGAGTGGTGTGATACGGATCTTAAATATCTTGGAATACAAATATCGTTGAGCAGGGAGGAGACATTGAGGATGAACTACGGGGTTGCTGTATCGAAATTGGCGGATAACGTCACACGTTGGACGGCACTGCCACTATCTATGGCAGGGAGGGCGTCATTAATAAAGATGGTGATCCTCCCGCAGTTCTTATACCTATTTCAGAACGTTCCTTATTACCCTGGTGTATTTTTTTTCAAACAACTGAGGTCGGAACTTCTTCGTCTTTTCTGGGGGGGTAAACAGCCGCGGGTTCGTTGGGACATTATCACCCAGCCCTATGAGAAGGGAGGTTTTGACGTCCCTGACTTCGAAATCTATTATGTAGCTGCACAGGCACAGTATGCCTATCACTGGATTAACCCCACGCCCTTTATGCCACAAGTCGCTGCAGAAGACTGGATCGCACGTCCTTTGCCGCTAAGTGGCTTAATACACGGTTCGGTGCAGGACATAGACACACCATTCACCACGGTGACGTGTACCATAGATGCGTGGACTCGCATTGCGAGGATTCTCAATACCACGCGGCTGTATTCACCTACTATGCCCCTCACGTATCACCCTAGTATGCCGCTTCTGCAGGAGGCGGGATTTCAGCTGATGTGTAAGCGCTTAAAGATTGCCAAGTGGGGAGACATGTTCATCGGAGGGCAGTTTCGTACAAGGGAACAGTTCTTTCAGGGTGTTGAGCCCACTCCCCTAGAGGTTTTCTATTATGTTAGACTTC
This sequence comes from Lissotriton helveticus, assembly GCF_964261635.1. Lineage (NCBI taxonomy): Eukaryota > Metazoa > Chordata > Amphibia > Caudata > Salamandridae > Lissotriton > Lissotriton helveticus. Next base: position 1,252,812,476 of record NC_136070.1, read on the forward strand.
GGCAGGGGCTCAGAATGCTCCTGTCTGACTTCCCGACGGAACCCGAAGTGGTGCTGCCACTACACGCAATGCTGGTGTCCGACGGCCGCCATCTTGTATCCAGATTGTACAACAATATTAGATTACAACGTCAGGGACCTGAGAGTTCCGCGCGTAGACAGTGGAGTGAGGACTTGGGTAGGCCTATCACGGACGATCAATGGCAATATTGTAGTGCCACCACAGCTAGGATCTCCTCTAGTAGCAGGCTGAAGAATATTCACTTCAAATTTTTACAGCGCTTTTATTATACACCTGTTACAAAGCTGCGGTTTCGATTGGCGGACAACGATAGGTGTGAACGCTGCAAGGCGGGGGGGGCGGGATTTATACATTTGGCGTGGGAATGTCCTTGTGTGTATGAATATTGGATGGAAATACAAGTTGCGTTGCAGACCATGACTGGAGGGATGATCGTTAGTGATCCGTTAATAATGCTATTAGGATACACACGGGATATACCTAAGACAGTGCGACGGTTTGTAGAGATTGCGCTACTCTTAGCCAAAAGACGTGTGGCGTGCAGATGGGGCAGAGGGAGGGCCCCTAAGTTTAAGGAGTGGATGGCAGACATGGTTCATTGCCAGGACCAGAACAATGTGTACGCAGAATTGCTACCAGTGCGCAGTAGGCCATGTGACATCTGGGGTCCATTACAGAGCTACCTGCTGAAAGAGGCGGAGGCATTAGTCGACTCAGACGATGGCAGTCAAGAGTGAAGGCAGCAGCGGGTACCCTGCCCTACTACTGATGGTGCCCCTTGGACTCCCGTCTGGGTTATGGTGTACGGCTGCCCATGTACACAAGTTCACCCCATCCTAATTGCTGACTACTATAAGTGATGATTGTGACACCATACGAAATAGGGTGGGTGGTTTATAATGGCAAATATGCGGATTTGTAGATAGACACTGTCTCCCTGATATTATCTGGTACGAACATATGTCGGCTGATGCCCCTCAATGGAGGACTACACTGTTGTCATGTATCACTATTGTATAACCGATGGACATATGATGATGAACAACTTTCGACTTGTTATGTGCATGTATCTGACCTGCTCTAGCCCTCTGGCCGTTATATTTTTTGCTTTTATGTATGTATAAATCTGGGACTGCGATGTAGCCATGTGTGACCTAATTTGACTGTCGTTCTTATCTTGTTGATTGCCAAAGAAAACTTTATAAATAAAGATTTAAAAAAAAAAACTATATACAGGAATTATATGCGAGTAATACAACAATAGTGGACCGCATTGGAATAAAGGAAGATCTATCATCATACGGTTCGCCATCTGAAAAAGATATTGAAATGGCGATCAAGGGGATGCGGTCCTCCGGGGCGACGGGCCCGGATGAGCTACCAATTACGGTGTTAAAACAAAACTGTAAAATGTGGAGTAAAATCCTATATCCGGTGTTTAATTACTGCTATACAAATAAAAAGGTCCTCCCATCCTGGAAGGGGAGTATATTAGTCCCCCTGTTCAAGAACGGAGACCGAGATGTCCCAAAAAACTATTGTCAAATTGCTCTTTTAGATGCAATAGGTAAAGTGTTTTCTAAATGTCTCTTGATGCAAATAAATGACTGGGTGAACGGAGGAGAAATTTGACCTTTTATTCAGACCGGGTTTAGGCCAAAACATGGAACTATCAATAACTTAACGGCCCTACAGGTAATAAACGAAAAATATGTTAAAGTTAGAGGTGGAAGAGTGTACACAGCGTTTATAGACTTCTCCACAGCATTTGATAAAGTAGATTGCCCATTGCTGTGGAGAAAATTGTCGGACCTGGGTATGCCAGCCATCGTCTTGGAGTTAGTACGTGCTCTCTATACAGACACCTGGTGTAGAGTCTTATTGGGAGGGGAAAGAGGACTCTCCCAAATAATCCCCACTATAAATGGCCTAAAACAAGGATGTTTATTGGCCCCTCTACTTTTCTCCCTTTATATATCTGACCTTCCCCATGCTCTGTCTCAAAGTGAGGGCATTGCCCCACTACTGGGGGGAAAATCAATCGTTTGTTTACTCTATGCGGATGACATACTAATACTGGATTTGTTACCGAGGGGATTAAATAGTCGTCTTCAGGTGCTACATGAATATGCAGAGGCCCATTTTCTAAAGATAAATGTATCTAAAAGCAAAGTAATGTGCATGCATGCTAGAAAAAAGCTGAAGTATGGAAATTTCGGTTGGTCTGTAGGTGGGCAAAAACTGGAACTTGTAAAATCATATGTCTTCTTGGGAAAAACGGTGTGTAGCAATTTAAGTGATAAATCACACATAGAAAATAATATTCATAAAGCAATTACACAGGGGAAAAGTTTGGGTTCTCTCTATAGGTCAACTGGAAGGAGACACTTTGGAATTTTATTAGAGGTATTTTGAGCTAAAATTCCTGCCTCTCTGTTGTATGGTATTGAAATACTTGACTTTGAAAAATGGGGTTTCCTAAATACACAGAAGGCAAAATTTTACGGAGCATAGGCTCAGTTAACTCTGCTTGTCCCGTGGCCGCCTTAGGGTTGAAATTTGGTCTAAGAAGTGCCTGGGTACAGGGACTTGCGGGGATAGTACGTTGGATTATAAGCCTTGTAAAGGGTGAGCTTGGTACAATAAGATCTTTTATTCGGAAAGAACTATTAGGAAGTTTAAATGAGCAATCATTAATTGTTAAAAACTTCAGAGCTCCGGTAGATTTGCTTCAACTGGATGAAACCATACTTCTTACCCTATCGCCATATCAATTAAAGCCACTCTCAAACAGGCTACCTGGAAATTGAGTTTCACCAGGGATAGGGAAGCCCGCATCCTCAAGAGAGGTACCCATCCGTTTATTGACTCCTGTGTGATAAACAAAGTACAGGCTTATGTTACTTGGAACCTGCCCCATGGAGTGCGCCGCTTTTGGTTTTAATGAGGCAAGGTCTACTCCCTTTAAATAACTTATTATCTAAATGGTATGGTTCCTCTCCTGCCTGCAATTTGTGCAATAATCCTATCCAGGATGTTACTCATGTGCTGTTTATTTGTCCTGCCCTATATTTATGTTGACTTAAATGGATAAGGCCTATCTGTTTATCTTTAGCTATTCTCTCCGCCTCTGCTCTGACAGATTCTATTTATGTACCACCGAATGAACTATTTTGTCATCGAATTTTTAACTTTTTTAAGTGTTTTTTAGACATATATTAAAACATTTATATGGTGGATAATATATTTAAAATTGGTTTTATCTGATGTTTTTTATATTTATAGTATTTGTATATCATATTTGAATGTTTTGAAAAGGTAACTTTCAATTTTATGTGGATCTCCTTGGAGTTCCAAGATCATAAATAAAATAAACTTAATACTTGAAAACTGTGGACATGTGAGTTTATTTGGATTGAAAAATGGTAGTGTAGGGACAGAAGAGGGAAGGGTTTGCATTAATGTAGCGCTTGCTACCCCTGATGAGGTGTCAACGTGCTTTTTGGCAGGTGGCTACTATGGAACCCAAACAGGATTAGTGGGGAAATAGTATAGGGAAATATTAAAGGAATTTGAGCGGTGGACATGTTAGTCTGTTATTTGGATTTAAAAGGATAGTGGAGGGATAGACGAGGTAAGGGTCTAGAAAGTGTTTTTTGGAGCTCCTAGCAGTAGGAGGAGGTTTGGGATGAGTAAAGGGGAAGTGAAGGAGGGAAGAGCCAGAGGGAAGGATTGTTAGGGAGATCTGAATAGTAAAAGACGTAAGAGAAGAGGCAGGGAGGTGTAGAGGAGGTAAGAGTCTAGAAATGGTTATTTTGGGGATCATAGTAGTAGAATGGGGTTCAGGAAGAGTCACAGGGTGGAGGTAGAGGATATATTTAGAAAGGTATAAGGCGAGATATAGGGAAGTGCATTGGAAATGCTGAAATAGAAGTTAAGCTATAAAGATATTTAAGTACATGGAAGGTATATATGTGTAAGAAAGGTAATGGATCTAGATTGAAGTTATATTTAATAAACTCAAACTTTCAAGTGTTGCTGTACTTTAAGCTACTTTAGTTTAACAATTGTATATAACTAGTTATGATAAAAATGTACCTATTTATATAGTAACCTATATACAAGGTAAACATAGAATAATATAACCCTAGCTAAGATGGACATTTTTTAACCAGACCTAACCAATATCTATATATTTATAAATATAATAATTATACACATTTAAGCAAATGAATGCAGATATCTAGATATATTCATATAATCCAAATAAATGCTTATATACACACGGATATACGGTACATTTATGTTTGAGTGTGGTGGTTATGAGGGGAAGAGCCCATTCTTGAGTAGTCTTCTGAAGATAAGATAGTTATCTGTGGATTATAGGTTTGGGGGCAAAGAGTTCAATAGTTTGGCTGCTTTAACAGACAAAGATGTGTCACCTATGTGTTTCCTGTATGATAGGATTTTGAGCGGAGGTGCCAATCTAGAGTGGAGGTTCCTTGGTTGAATTTATTTATTTGAGCATTGTATAGCACAAACTTGACCCTTAGGCATAGGAGTGAAAGCTCCCATTCATGCATTCTTCCCAAACAGCCAGGAAGCTCAGGGATGGCTGAAAACTCGTCTGAATAAGTCTGCATTCTGGTGGCTGTCCTGGACAGATTGGAGGAAAGGGGGCTCCCACCAGGACTACAAGTGGTGTAAAGACCTGACCCCACTGAATGACCGGTGTTCCCCATAGATAACCTGGTGGACAGAACTGGCTTGAAAGGGGTCTTCGTGCACTTCAAAACCATTCTCCTAACCCCCCCCCCCACATCAATGGCACCCCTGAGTACAAGTGCCGGGTCTCTGACTCCCCCAAGTCAGGCACCTCTGGACCTACACTAAATCTCTGTCAGAAGAACTGCGGTGCAGCTCAAAGGACTCAACCAGACTGTTTTTCTGGAAGGACTGCTTTCCTACTTGCCCGCCTGCAGCCTGCTACTCTCAAACTCTGCTGGAAGGTGAGCTGAACTCTGCTTCCCCCCCCCCCCCCCCAAAATGATGTACTTGGTCACTAATCTTGCTACTCATGCACCCATTCATCCGTTTGCAGGCTCTTTTCAGCATCCACCAACTTAAACAACCACAATAAGACACACAAACTCAATAACATATGCAGGATAATTTAAAAGAAAAAAGTAAAAAAGAAAAACTACTGCCATCTAAACATGCCATGTGTATGCTAGTAAATAAAATTAAACATAGAAGTGAATGGGTGCCGTACAATGGCATTGTAGGTGCATGGCCGCCGTTTAGAACTAACATGTTGGCCATCTTGAAATGCTAAAAAATGATACACTATGGACAATACGATCTTACAAACTAAATCTTGGGGCTCCTATAGACCTCTGCCTGGTGGACATTTCAATGAGCTAGTAAGTACTTTAGCTGTTACTCTTACAGCCCTCCTTAAAAAGGTCTTAGGTTAGAGCATCTTCCCTGACGTTTGATAGAGAGCTTCAATTCTTCCTTTAAAAAAAATAAATTCTATATTAGACCCAGCGGAAGAGAAGAATTACCGCCCCATCTCAAGACTTCCAGTTCCAGCAGAAATGTTGGAAAGGCACGTGGCTCTTTCAAATTTCCTAGCGTAGGATAGAATGCTGACGAAGCTCAATTTGGCTTCAGGAAACTACACAGCGCGGAATCCTAGCTTGTTGTGGCAACACAAGATATTCATGGAATCTTGGATAGGGGGTCCTTTTGGACCTATAAGCGGCCTTTGACACTGGGAGTCATGGGGGATATATTCATCATTTGGGGATGATTGGGGATGATTGGGATTAGCGGTTCTAACCTTAAACTTTTAGTATCTGTGAGAAAAAGTGATTCTGTTGCAGTACCACTCCTCTTTTTGCCTGGCTTTTGATGCAACTTTGATTGTAGTGTACTGGGTACCTGCTGTCCAGGTTCCCAATACCAGTGTTCTTTCCCTAAAACATGCCACAGTTGGTACTTCTGCCCCTCTAAGTCCCTAGTAAGTGGTACCCTAGGTACCTAGGGTCTGGAGGCTGAAGAGGGTCACTTGGAATCACCCCACTAGGGCCATGCCACTGCCGCTGCAGTTAGCAGGCCCCTTTGAGGTAACAAAATTACTAAGTCATACCAGCTAGCACTGATTAAGATATGGGTAAGTCACCCCTCTAGCAGGCCTTAACAGCCCTAACGCAGGGTGCACTATGTCCCAGGTGTGGGCATACCTGAATGAGCCGATATGCCCCTACAGTATTTGGGTTTATCCCCTAATATTATAAGTGCCAGGGAAGCCATTGAGAGTACATGGGCAGGGAACTTAACAACTCGAGTTCCACTACACCATGGGCGGAGATCTCCGTTCTGCCCAGAGTGTGCGAAGTTGTGCCCACTCCGTGTTCCGCAAAGAACGCGGAGTAGGCACAACTCGGCACACTCCGCGGCGGAGCGTAGTTGCCCAGCCCCATCTACGAAGAATTACATTAAATATACTTTAAAGGGGGGGCGTGGCCAGCAGCCGATGATGGCGGCAGCCTAGAAGGAGAGCTCCGCGGCTGAAGCGGCCTCCTATACTATCCGTACATTGATCCGACCCGTCTATGACCCAGGCGGGCAGGTACTCATGCCCAGGACCGGGCGGCGCAGGTTCGGACAAGCGGGGTGAAAAGCCGACGTCGGGGAGTCAAGTTGTGGCGGACTCCGTGAGGGCCCCTGCGGAGAAGTTGAGCCAGGGAACGGCTTGGACGGGCAGGCTGGCAGGAAGTGAGCCATCCCGGGCGAAGTGCAGCCGGAAGCGCCCGCCCGCAGCGACCACGGAGTGAGTGACCCCCCCCCCCCCGCCTCCCGCGACTACCGTTGGACCCAGACCCCGGGGACCCTATCGCTGACGGGAGGGGTCTGGCCCGGACATCCTCAGGGGCTGAGTGGCGGCGCTTGGCGCTGCCGAATCCGGAGAGGAGCCGCCATCTTGGGGGCCCGGGAGAAGTCCTGTGCAAACAGAGGCGGGTCGGACAAACTGACGGGACTGCGGCGCTGTCCTCCGGCGGTCAACTACCGCCGGCCGCTCCCCCCCCCCCCCCCCTGTGAATAAAGAAGGCGCGAGTGTGCGCAAGGGCCTCTTGTGCGCCACGGACCCTCATTGGCGGTTGTATCCTCCGGGCCGACGTGCCAGGTAACACCATTGCCCTGCAACAGACGCAGGTGGGAGGGGTGGAAGACACCGGCAAATCGGCACAGACCGGCCCGAACAACGCGGTGGGGGCACAACCAGCCCGTCCCCAGCTGTTGAAAGTTGGACTGAGACCGTCAACATTATCGGCGCCCTCTTGCTCTCCTTAACCTTTTTGTGCGCGTAAAACGGCCGCCATTTTTGAACACCATGGCTTCCCTGCTCCCGCCGAGAGCCAGCGCGCCTCTCTCCCACTCCTAGCTTCGCCGGCATCCCCCGCATACTGACAACCCCCCTGCCTGCACCTGCCGCGAATCATAAAACCCCTCTTCAGCGCTGCTCTGCGCCAGGCCCTCGTCCTGTTCCCAGCGCGACACCTCCCTTCTTCCCATTTATGATCCCCGGCCCTTTGATGCAAACCCCTTTTCCCCGTGTGCCCGTTTGTCTTCCTCGTTCCCGGGCCGACACCCAGCTCTGCCGATACTGTTCCTTGCCCCTCCCCGTGCAATAGAAAGTTTCCCCCCAGCAAGGGATCCCCGGGTTGATCAAAGCCCCCCGCCCTACGAGATCCGATCAAACCCCACACACTCCGTGAATCGGCGGAATATCCAGCTGCGCGATGATCATCACCTGTTGTGAACGGGGCGGGGACTCCCACTGTAACCATGCGTGGGAACGGGCTGGGAAGGGGGGATTCGGAGGATGTCTTTCCGTACATCAAAGTATCGACGAGAATGTGTTACATGCAATAAAAAGATAAACTTGTGTATAAGAGGCCAGGCCTCAGGGATGCAGTTAGAGCACCTCAGAACGATACCTTCTGCCCGTTTTGTTGTGTTCTCCTCCGGAGAGAATAAAAACCTTGTTTCCTGCCTTCCAGTCTCCAGCGCCTGCCTCTTCAATAGTTTAACTTCTTTGTGGGTTCAAGAGGCGACACCGCCGGGCAAATACTTAAGGATCTTATATTCTGGTTGGTAGTGCCCCCCAATTATTTTCTACAATTGGCGTCCCAAGCGTGGGGCCCATCAGCGACCCATGGATCCAGTGGGAGAGGTCCTGACGACAAAGTGAACGACTGCAACGATCGGGAACGCGTCTGTCCGATAGACCCTCGTCTGACAGCCGATCATCCGAACTTCACTGGTTCCGAACAGACCTCTCTCGAGTGATCTACGGTCCTGACTGGGAACCATCAGGAGTGCCGCGAGGATAACGGAGAAGAGAGGACGATCGGGCGCTGGATTCGGAAGACAGGAAACTGTCCATGCGGTCCGGGTAAGGTCGTGTAACCACGACAAGTCACGAAATAATTGCTTGATTGCTTGTTTGTTTAAAAATACTAGTATTGCTCTTTTTATTTATTTGGAGATTCACTGTCTGCAAACGGAGAAACAACGGGCTCTCTCTTTGCAAGCAGTGGAGGATAGGTAGGGCAGCAGCCGTGCTTATTTTTTCTCCCCCACTCAATAATCACTTGAAACTGAACTGTTGTTCGCAAAACTATTGTTTCCTGGAGATTCCCTGTCTGCAAACAGGGAAGAGACCACCCTTTTTGCAGACAGTGAAAAGGGTAGGTGACGCAGATCTTTGCGGACCTGCTCATTCTCCCCATTGTTATTTATTGGTCTTTTGTTATTTTGATCCATGAGGTATTCACTGCCTGCAAACAACGTAGAATAGAAATATTCTGTCCAGTCTTTGCACCTAGTGATAAGATAGGCAGTGCTGACTTTTTAGTCCCTCGTTACGAGCCGTCATGTCTGTCTTCTCCCCACTGATTAGTAGCCTGTTTAGCCCGGACCGCCTATTAGAGATGGACCATCCAGCCCCACTGGAAGGCACCCCTAATAAGGACATGTTCATGAAGCATGGATTGACCGCTATAGCCTATAGTAAACTATGGCATAAATATACAAAAAAGGGTCAAGAAAGTCAATGGCCCCTGATAGGATCCTTCGATGATGATAAAATAAAAACGCTAGAAACTGCCCTGGGTAAAAACAAGACAACACCTACTATGCTTGACAGCTTCGGCATGTGGCGAAAAGAAACTGAACAACGTAAAAAGAAAACTGAGAGTAGGTTGGAAAAAGAGCTGCGAAAAGCAGCCCACCTAGCTGCTCAGAAACTAGAAAAAGAGATAAAAGAAAGAGAGAAAGCTAAACAGAAACTAGAAATGGAAACGCCAAGCCAGTGTCCGGTTAGAACCCCCTCCATGCTCTACCCTGATTTACCCTCGAAACGACAAGCCAATGAGGACCTGCTGTTAGGTCCTCCTATCATCTACATGCCCCCTCCATATGCCCCTTCTCAACCCGTGGCGCAGCACGCGCCACCCCCAGGTACAAACGAAGGTACCGCCACAGCGTCGGCCCCAATGGCCTCTGTGCCAGCCGAACCCCTTGTATTAAAACCCGCATCAACAACGACGTTAGACGACCATGAGACTCGAGGGGCTGGCCCTGCAAGAACAAACAGACTAGACAAAGATGAGCGAGCGGGGATCGACAAAATAGCAAGGACACTGGTAGAAAGGAAGGATGATGAAGAGTACATCACAGATATGTTCAGCTCGTATACAGGGAGTCACAGACGACATTTTACCGTACGACTGTGTTATCACGTCTTGAATGCATACGAGGACCGATATCGAGACAAAGGTCCCGAGAGCCTAAGGACTCTGTACCGGAAGGTCGATATCGGGGATGAGGGCGAGTGTGATGTGTCGGACCTCCTTACGCGTACGCTTGAGGTTTTCCGCCACCTCACTGAACAAAAGCCGGGAGCTAAATCCGCAGCCTCCGTAGTGACCGAACCACAAACCGAGCAATCTAACACCATGATGCCGATACGTGTGGCTGCCCCTTACTGGGTTCCTCCTCGGGGTACAGGGACTCACGATGATGCAAACAACCAAGATGCGAAGGGAAGGGTAGTGTACAACTGGGTCTACCAGCCATGGGACCGGCAAGAGATACTGACATTCCGGAAATCTCTGCCCGACCTACGTAAAAACCCCACTGCCTTCTATACTGAATTGGGTACAGCCCTGGGTTCAACGATCATGACCCTGGCTGACATCGACTTGTTCTTCGGGTTATGTCTACCAGCTGATGTGTGGAAGCAAATCCGGAGAGTCGACCACCTTGAGCTGTTTGGACATACCTGGTCACAACTCGATGACCTGGACAAACAACGGGGACCAGGACAAAAGCCGTTGAAATCCATTCTAGACCTCCCAGATAAAATCGTAGAGAAATTAAAAACCCTAATCCCAGAAAAGAAAGTGGACTGGTCGATAGTAACAGCCTGTCGCCAAAAACCCCAGGAGGATGTATCGGAATACTTCTCCCGGTTTGAAACGGTGTTCTCCGATTACAGCGGCCAGGACATGACCACTGCAACCGGACACCATCTGTTTGTCCAGAATTATGTTAAGGGCCTATCATCGGAAATCTCCCAGAAACTACAGGCCAGCGAGAGTAGTTGGGCAGCCTCCAAACCTACAGCGATTCTCCAAATGGCCCAATATTATGAGCATCAGAAAAATGAAAACGATAGGGCGACAGAGAAAAAGAAGAAGGACTTAAAAGAGAGGGTGATGATTGCCAAACTGCAAGGGGTGACTATAGGACGAGACCAATACCGGGGAAACTACCAGACAAACGTCCCTAAGACTACATTTCCCCAGGACCGCACTGTGACTTCCTACAGTGGACGCACAGACCTTAGAGAAGACCAGTGCGCTTTCTGCAAAGGGACTGGCCATTGGAAATCCCAGTGCCCAGTTCTTCTGGAAATGATCAGAAACAAAGACCCCAGGGATGTAGCAAACGGACCGAGACCTAAGGGACAACAACGAGGGCCCCCAAATGACGCGACTAATGACAGATCAAGCAGACCAAATACGTTCGATCGACCCCGACAGAACCAATATCAACAATCTGACTATGACGACGCTCACACCTTCGCATAGGACAGCCAAGGGCGAGGGAGGGATCCAGTCGAGCTCTATGTTGACCAGCAGGGCCCTTATGTCACTGCTAAGGTCCTGGGTACCAAGTCTCCATTTCTGGTGGACACTGGCGCAACACGTAGTGCGTTATCTAAACGACTGATTCCAAGGGCACCCTTGTCTGGCTCACTCATAACATCGACAGGTTTCGATGGAACGCCCTCCACCAACCCTTTGTCTGCCCCGATTCTCTTTGACGTAGAAAACAACACCACCGACACCACGTTCTTGCTTTCCTCCAATAGCCCTGACGCCATTATGGGACTTGACTTACTGAAACACTTCCGAGCGACGATTAGGTGTTCTCAAGATGGAGTTCGAGTGTTTCTTTACGACAACCCCGTTCTGCTTAGACATTGCTCTCCCCGACACATGTTTTCCATCACCGACGTTGACGCGTCCCTGCTTGACACTCTACCTCCGTACCTGTGGGCCAAAGCGGATTCGGACGTAGGGCGTATGTTAATTGACCCAGTGCACATTACTGTCCGACCAGACGCAACACTCCCAAAACTCCCACAATATCGGATATCGCCAGAGGGCGAGAAGGCATTGGTAATGATTATCCAGTCACTGATAGACGCAGGAGTGGTAGAGGAAGTGGTTAGCAACGTTTGCAACAGCCCTATCTTGCCCATTATCAAGAAGCAGGGAGAGGGAGATGAGAAAGCATACCGTTTCATCATCGACCTCCGAGAGATCAATAAAGTGGTGGTACCCCAGTACCCTGTGGTCTCAGACATCACCACCATCCTGACCTTGATTCCATCCACTGCCACCACCTTTTCCGTCATCGACCTCAAGAACGCATTCTTCTCCATCCCCATCCACCCAGACAGCCGATATCTCTTCGGCTTTACCCTAAAAGCCCGCTCATATAGGTTTTGCCGAGCGCCTCAAGGCTACACGGAAAGCCCTAGCATCTACAGCCAGGCCCTCAAAAGACAACTAGACCAAGTCCAGTTACCCGACGGGGTGGTGTTGGTACAATATGTCGATGACATCCTTTTGGCAGCCGACACCACCCCTCTAGCGGTTACCGCCACCATTCAACTCTTGCACTTCCTTGCGGAAAATGGCCACAAGGTCTCCAAGAAGAAGTTGCAATTCTGCCTACCCCAGGTCACCTACCTAGGCCACCTTTTGTCCAAAGATGGAAGAAAACTCACCCCTGATCGAATCCAAACCATTCTAGATACCCCTGTCCCTAAAACCCAGAAGCAGGTTCGCTCCCTATTAGGCCTCACCTCCTTCTGCCGACAATGGTTACCAAACTTCAGCCTCGTTGTAAAACCACTGCTTTCTCTGCTAAACAAAGACGTCCCTTTCCCACTCCCTTGGACTCCCGAGTGTCAAACTTCCTTCACAGAACTGCGAGATGCCCTTTGCTCAGCCCCTGTCCTGGGTACCCCTGATTACAAAAAGCCCTTCTCCCTTTACACTCACGAAAGGGAGGGGTGCGCTTTATCTGTCCTGACCCAGGCCATCGGCCCTAAGCAACGACCGTGCGCTTACTTCTCTGCCACTCTTGACCCTGTCGCCAGGGCCTTGCCTGCCTGCCTTCGAGCTGTAGCTGCTGCTGCAATCTCTATCCGACAGAGTGAGGGGATTGTACTCTCGAATTCCCTCACGGTACTGGTACCCCATGCAGTCGACACCCTCCTGAACCAAACCAAGACGCAACATCTGACGAGTGCACGACTGACTGGATACGAACTGACCTTGCTTGCCCCCCATATCACCCTGAAAAGATGCACCACACTGAACCCAGCAACTCTGTTACCCTTGCCAGAGAACGATCCCAATGTGCACCCCGTACATGACTGCGTGACTCTTACGGACGAACAGACCAGGAGTAGGGTCGATCTCAGAGACACGGCTTTCCCTGACCCCGACGGGGAGCTGTGGGTGGACGGTTCTTGCATCAAACTCCCCGATGGTACCACTTCCGCTGCCTATGCAGTCACCACGGCTCGGACTGTAGTAGAAACAGCCCGCATCGCCCAGCGATCTGCCCAGGCAGCGGAACTGATTGCTTTGACGCGAGCCTGCATCCTGGCAACAGGAACCACAGCGAACATTTACACCGACAGCCAGTATGCCTTCGGGGTGGTTCACCATTTTGGGCTCCTCTGGAGGGAGAGAGGATTCTTGACCTCACACGGCACACCCATTTTGCACGGGGATCTAGTCTCCGCCTTAATTGAAGCTGTCCTCCTCCCCAACAAACTTGCCGTTATCAAATGCCAGGCACACAAGAAAGTGACAGACATTATTGGACAGGGAAATGCACTAGCCGACATCACCGCCCGAACGACAGCTGAAAATAGAACGACAACACATATGTACGTGACCAGGTCACAAGCAGAAAACTGGACTGACGCCAAGGACACAATTAGAGACATACAAACGACTAGCACACAACACGAATTGACTGAATGGACACGGGTGGGATTGAAAGACGATGAAGGCTGCTGGCGGACAAAAGACACGAACAGATGGTTGCTACCTGATTCGTACTTGATTCCCATATTAACCATGGCACACTCCCCTGCCCACATAGGATCAGCCCCCATGATCGAACTTGTCTCCAGGGTTTGGCACAATGACAAGATCCCAGATTCCGCCAAACGCCTGGTCCAACAATGCTTAATATGCCTACAACACAACCCCGGGAAAGGAACTGTAGTACCCCGGGGGGGATTTGGGGTCCCAAACCACCCATTTGAAGTCCTGCAGATGGACTACATCCAGCTAGACAGATGCCAAGGCCTGAAATATGTACTCGTCGTGGTGTGCGCATTTAGCAAGTGGGTGGAAGCATATCCAACCCGTGACAACACCGCTATGGCCACTGCAAAGGTTCTGTTAAAGGAGTTTTTCCCCCGTTATGGCCTCTGTCGTGTTTTATGGAGTGATAATGGCCCCCACTTTATAGCCAAAGTTATCCAGCTCATCCTAAATGGGCTGGGTATTAAACAGAAATTCCACGCAGTCTTCCACCCTCAATCTGCTGGGCTTGTCGAACGACACGATGCCACACTAAAGCTTAAACTGGCCAAAATAGTGGCTACGACGGGCCTGAAATGGCCAGACGCCCTCCCATTGGCATTGCTATCGATGCGCTCTACCCCCACCCGACATCACTTAACCCCTTACGAAGTTGTCTTCGGTCGACCCATGAGCGTCTGGTCTGCCCCGAAACCAACTTCCATTCATGACGTTCCGGATGTCCTAATGTCTGATTATCTGTACAAATTGACTGAAACTTTGTCTGTCCTTCATCAGCAGGTGCAGCAGGCCATCCCCGATGCTTCCAGGGGTCCGGGTCACGCCATCCAGCCGGGGGACTTCGTGCTGATCCGAAATTTTCAGCGATCAAAGAGTTTGGAACCCCGGTGGACGGGCCCCTGGCAAGTGCTGATCACCACTCGGACCGCACTTCGAGTGGAGGGGAAGAAACACTGGCTGCACGCTCATCACTGCAAAAAGGTCTCTCCAGCCCTGGCCACGACAGACACCGTCAACACCCAAGAAGAGCTCCTGAACCAGGACCGACCATCGTTGAACTGCTACCCTGACACTGAGACACTTGAACTTTCAAAACATCCTGACCCCACTGTGCCATCTCGAGAAGGGTATTTCCTGCGTCGAAAGGAGGGAGCTTCGGCTAAGTAGGCCACGGACTAGGTTAAAGGATCTCAGAACGGTGACCCGAACTACCAAGGGTTACCTGGAGAGAAGCTAAAACTAAGTCTGTGGTCCTGCCCACTACCGAGCACCTTGAAGACGAAGATGATGGAAGCGCCAGATAAGAAGATGATGGAAGCGCCAAATAAGAAGCCGACGGAGACAGCAGGAAATACCCACTACAGAAATCCAAGAATAGACAGACTCCATAGCTCAAAGACAATTGCACTCTTCATCGTAATCCTCCTCTGTTTTCTCCTCATGACTACGCTCTGGATTATGGAAGAACACGCACCTGCTCACGAAACATTCCTAACCACTGCTCAGCCTACCACCATGAAGGAACATTATCTAATTTCGCTCTCTCCTCAACTAAGAGAGAGGCGAAAGGAGTTTTGGAACAACTCCTTCGTGCAGCTACTTCACCAGCACAATCTTGCCACCAATACCACCAACTGCTGGATCTGTGGGTTGCTACCCCATGCCACTGGACATTCAATACCATTCATCCCTTCACCCTTTTCTGTCCACGGCTCCTGCCTTGCCTGGCTGATCCTCCTGCAAGAGAGCTATACGGGCAATGCCACCTCCAGCAGAACTGCAGCACATTCTTCTCATGGGGCCGGGCGAAACAAGACAAAGACACACTTCTGCCCGCTGACCCCCAGCGACTCGATCCAAATGGACATCCCGGCTAAAGAACGAATCGAAATGCAGGTGTTCAACAATCCCACCAGACCCACCTTCTCCTATCTGCGGAAACGAACGGCTGCCACTCTGACTGTGGCCCTGACGGTCATCAACGTCACAGGCCACATGTGTGTAGAAGGACTTGGGACACAGCTGGTGGGTCGCAGCGCTTGCCGCTTTACCAGAACTCTGGATTCCACGGATCCACCTTCCTTTGTGTCATCCCCAAACATGTATTTCATCTGCGGCACGAAGGCCTACACCTGGCTCCCCAAAGGCTGGGGGGGCACTTGCTACATCTCCTTCGTCCTTCCTCCAACTTATGTGGCCCCAGCGAATCACCACAGGCAAAAACGAGCCAAAGACGTTGAGCAAGCCGACTCAACAGGGGCGCAGTTCCTCGATGCTATGAAAGGACTCGTCCCCCTCTGGGGCCCGATGGCAAACAGCCGTGCCATCCGACATTTGACTCAGGCAGTCGAGACAACCATGAACATCACAGCGGGCATCTTTGCCAACAACACTGCCGAACTCCAAGCGGTCCGTTTGGTGGCTCTTCAGAACCGCCTCGTTCTAGATGTGGTTCTGGCGGACCGTGGAGGAGCATGCCGCATTATTGGGTCCA
Organism: Lissotriton helveticus; assembly: GCF_964261635.1. NCBI lineage: Eukaryota > Metazoa > Chordata > Amphibia > Caudata > Salamandridae > Lissotriton > Lissotriton helveticus. The sequence goes on from NC_136070.1 coordinate 1,252,828,706, forward strand.
GCTGTTGTACATACATACCGGACAACTCACCCTCAGTGTACAAAGCCATCGAACATCTTCACAGACTCTCTTCAGAAGTACACCAAGAGCAAGAAGAATGGTCGCTTGGTGGTTGGTTCTGGGACACCGTCAAAAGCTGGGGCTGGAGACTGCTCACCATTATCATGATTCCCGTAGTTGTAATATGTGGCCTATGCTTAGGAATTCAATGTCTGCCACCTATGTGTTCTCTATGTGCGAGTTGCATTTTTCCCAAAACTGTGGACATTGGAAGCGAACATATGAGAGCATTGTATGATACCGAAGTTAGAAATTTGATGAAAATTGACATTGAGTAAAGCAAGGTGGCTAGATATGTTGAAAAGGGGGGACTGTTGAAAGTTGGACTGAGACCGTCAACATTATCGGCGCCCTCTTGCTCTCCTTAACCTTTTTGTGCGCGTAAAACGGCCGCCATTTTTGAACACCATGGCTTCCCTGCTCCCGCCGAGAGCCAGCGCGCCTCTCTCCCACTCCTAGCTTCGCCGGCATCCCCCGCATACTGACAACCCCCCTGCCTGCACCTGCCGCGAATCATAAAACCCCTCTTCAGCGCTGCTCTGCGCCAGGCCCTCGTCCTGTTCCCAGCGCGACACCTCCCTTCTTCCCATTTATGATCCCCGGCCCTTTGATGCAAACCCCTTTTCCCCGTGTGCCCGTTTGTCTTCCTCGTTCCCGGGCCGACACCCAGCTCTGCCGATACTGTTCCTTGCCCCTCCCCGTGCAATAGAAAGTTTCCCCCCAGCAAGGGATCCCCGGGTTGATCAAAGCCCCCCGCCCTACGAGATCCGATCAAACCCCACACACTCCGTGAATCGGCGGAATATCCAGCTGCGCGATGATCATCACCTGTTGTGAACGGGGCGGGGACTCCCACTGTAACCATGCGTGGGAACGGGCTGGGAAGGGGGGATTCGGAGGATGTCTTTCCGTACATCAAAGTATCGACGAGAATGTGTTACATACAATAAAAAGATAAACTTGTGTATAAGAGGCCAGGCCTCAGGGATGCAGTTAGAGCACCTCAGAACGATACCTTCTGCCCGTTTTGTTGTGTTCTCCTCCGGAGAGAATAAAAACCTTGTTTCCTGCCTTCCAGTCTCCAGCGCCTGCCTCTTCAATAGTTTAACTTCTTTGTGGGTTCAAGAGGCGACACCGCCGGGCAAATACTTAAGGATCTTATATTCTGGTTGGTAGTGCCCCCCAATTATTTTCTACACAGCGCCAGAGACTCGTCGATACCCAGTGGCTGGGGCTAGCCGTCCGTGAAAGCAATCACACCCACGCGTGGCTGCGGGAGCACCGCCACTTTACTTGACCGGAGGAGGGTCGGAGGGCCCTAGCCAGACCGCGGAGGGCCACAACTGCGGGTGGACTGTGCCCCAACTAAATCGAGGAGCCTTGCGGGGCGGACGACTGCCCCAAGGGAGTGCGGGAGCCCGGGTGGAACCGAGGGGGGGTCTGAGTTCTCGACTCACCGTTCACGATGGCCGGCAAGGGGCCGAAAAACACCGCGGCTCAATCCCGCCTGGACAGATTCGCATATGAAAAACCCGCTACCCCCCCGCCAGACGCGAGATCGCAGACGGGCAAGGCGGTGGAGGCGGCAGGGGGCAAGAAGGCAACCCTGGACGATGTCATGCGGGCCCTCACACAGGTCCAGGCCACTGTGGGGTCGATCTCAGCAGAGATTACTCTGATCCGTGCAGACTTCCACAAGATGACGGAGAAGGTGAACACAATGGAACTTGTGACCAAGGCCCTGGTGGAGGATGTGTCGGAGCTGCAGATTAGTGTGGAACGTATCACGAAAGAAAATAAGGAACTGCGGGACAAGCTCGATGACCAAGAAGGACGCTCGAGACGGAATAACGTCCGTATAATAGGTGTGCCGGAGTCGGAAGACACGAGATCGATGGACCTGTATGTGGAGAATCTAATCAAACAGCACCTGCAGCCTAAGGGACTTTCAAATTTTTTCACTGTGGAGAGGGCACACAGAGTCCCGGGAGGGCGCCGACAAACGGGGGCGAACCCCAGACCGATCATAGCACGGCTCTTTAATTTCAGGGATCGAGATGTCATTCTACAAGCGGCGAGGACTTCGCCCCCCGTTAGGATTCAAAACTCCACGCTAGCCTTTTTTCCGGACTACACGGCGGAGGTCGCGCGGAGAAGGAGAACTTTCTTCGAGGTCAAGAAAGAACTAAGAGCCAGGGAAATCCCCTATGCAATGCGTTTTCCGGCCAAACTCCGGATTGTGGCCGACAATAAGACTTGGTTTTTCGACAACCCGGAGGCAGCACAGGACTGGCTAGAGGGCTGGCGGGCGGCAGGCCGCCCTCGTCGCTCCAACAGACAGCCCAAAAACCGCCATGCCGATTCTCAACAGGAGATGCAATCGACCGGCGAGGACGCGGAGCCACCTTCGACTCTGCCCACTATTCGAGAGGGGGATGATGATGGAGAACAGTGACCCCCAGAGACTGGTACATTGAACTGAATGCAACGCTGTCCGACGGTGCCGCCTTGGACACTGGGCTGAGGGCCTCCTCGGCCAAAGGAGGGGGCCGCCGACTCCGGAGAGTCCTTCACCCCAGCGTGCAAGTACTATGTTTTGGGTTGGGTTTAGGCACTCTGCTGAGTTGGGGGGGCGGGCAGTTCTATGTCCGTTGAGCAGGGGGGCAGGGAGGGGGGGAGTTGGGGGGACTGTAGTTTTTGGGTTTGTAGTTGGTTATCAGGGTCTGGACAGGAACCTTAGGATGCACGCGCGTAGAGTAGCGGAACCATGGCATGGCTTTTATTCACTCTACTTAGGAGGCTTGCTGCCTCACGATCCTGGCCGAACACTCCACTAATTCCAGCGTGGTGGGAGGGGACGATAGTGTAGGGCCGGCAACCCCGTTGCACCTCATGTCCTGGAATGTGCTTGGCCTGGGAGACAAGATAAAAAGGGGGCTAGTGTTGCAAGGCATAAAGAGACTGAATCCTGCCCTGGTCCTACTGCAAGAAACGCATCTAATGGGCGCAGCGACACGGGCCCTAGATCAAAAGGGTTATAGCATGATTGTACACTCTGAATTTACGAAGGGGTCCCGTGGCACGGGGATACTAATGCACCGCTCGTCTAGGTTCATAACCAAGTCCACTAGGATCGACACACAGGGGCGCTTCGCGGCGACACATGGGCAGTGGGAGGGAAAGCCACTTAACATAGTCTCGGTGTATATTCCACCGGCACTACACGCCACAGCCCTCCCTGAGCTGGGAAAATTCCTGCTGGACCTACCGGAAGGGGATCTTATTGTAGGGGGCGACTTCAATGCGGTGGCACATAACTCTATGGATCGCTTCCCTGTGCGAACACTAATACCGGGGCCCTCCCGACTGCACGACTTCATGGAAGCACAGGGGTTGATAGACGTATGGAGGCGGTCCCACCCAGATGACCGACAATACACATATTACTCGGCGGTCCATGACAGCCTCTCGAGAATTGACTACCTCCTCACACTGGGGGGGGGCCTCCTCACTGTTGCCGAAGCCCACATCCGGCCTCGAGGGGTTTCTGATCATTCCCCGTTGACGCTGACTCTTTCCAGCCATGCACAGACACGCAAACGTATCTACCCGATCTACCCAGGCTACCTGAGAGTACCGACTGTAGCCAAGGCATTAAAGAGGGGCACGAGGTCTTATTTCACTGAAAACATAGGGTCAGTGGATTCCCCTACCACCGTGTGGGAAGCCTACAAGACGGTTCTGCGCGGGCAAGCCATCTCAGCTATAGCCCACCATAAGCTCACGCAGCGTCAGGAGCTGTTAGATCTGGAGGGTCTACTTGAAAGGGCCACACGAGATCACGAAAGGGACCCGTCCGAGGACACACTACATGCGCTCCGACTTTGCCAGCAACGTCACACAGCACATGTGCGCCGTAGGGTGATGGACACTATGGCAGCGACAACTCACAGGGTGTACGACGTCGGTGAAAAGGCGGGTAAATTGTTGGCCTGGTTAGAAAAGAAACGGGGAGGGCAAAGGGCCGTAGTACAATTGACGGACCCCGAGGGTGTGGTGCAGACTGGGCCGTCTCAAATAGTGGACATACTAGCGGACCATTTCCACTTAGTGTATTCCCCTGATGTCGAGGTTTCCAGGGAGGTGGCAGTGGGGTCTCTCGATGGCGTGCCTACTCGTACTCTACCGCAGACTAGCCGGGACGAATTGGATTCAGACCTGGCGACTGAGGAGATACAGGCAGCTATCGCGGCGTTGCACCCAGGGAAGGCGCTTGGCCCTAACGGTGTGCCGATAGAATGGTACAAGACCATGGCGGACACGCTGTCGACGCCTTTACTCCACATGTACGGGGATTGTCTGGAACGGGGGCGGTTGCCGCCCGACCAGCATACGGCCACTATAATCGCAATACCGAAGCCCGGGAAACCCCCTGATGAATGCGGATCGTACCGCCCAATCTCCCTCCTTAACGCCGAGAGTAAAATTTTGGCGAAACTGTTGGCCACTAGGCTGCTGCCTCATCTGGCGCACCTAATTCATCCGGACCAGTCGGGCTTCATGCCACACCGTAGCACGGCGCTCAACCTTCGACGGCTGCATGGCGTGCTGGCACGCGCTCCACTACTGAAGGAACAGGCGGCGGTGCTGTCATTGGATGCCAAAATGGCATTCGACATGGTAGAATGGCAATATTTCTTTGCGGTCCTGGAGCATTTGGGTATAGGCGCGAAATTCGTATCATGGGTCAGGCTACTGTACACAGACCCAGTAGCACGGGTGACAGCCAATGGTCACATCTCGAGAGAGTTCCCGCTGGCGAGAGGCACGAGGCAGGGATGCCCGCTCTCGCCGCTGCTATTCGCCTTAGTGTTGGAACCCCTTGCAACGGTCATCAGGACCACTCAGCTGCTGAAGGGCATACGCTGGGAAGGTGACTGGGAGGATAGAGTTTCCCTGTACGCCAACGACATGTTAATCTACCTCACAGACCTCGCAGACGGTATCCCGGTCCTGCTGGCCCTATGCGAGAGACATGGCATGGCGTCGGGTTATAAAATCAACTGGGCAAAGTCGGTACTCTACTTGATCAGTGGCACTCCACCGTCCCTTACTCCGGACTGCCCATTGCAGGTGGAACCCTTCTCCTTTAAATATCTAGGGATTCATATCACACGAGAACATACGACCTTAACCATCAGCCACTGCTAGTTAGGTTGAAGGCAGATGTGCACCACTGGAAGGCCCTCCCCTTAACTCTGTTAGGTAGGGCGGCGCTTTTCAAAATGATGGCGCTGCCGCGCTTCTTGTATGTCCTAGAAAACACACCGGCGTTGGTCCCACCGTCATTCTTCCGCCAGGTGTCTGCACAGTTGTCGTGCCTGCTGTGGGGAGGTAAGCCGGCCAGGGTTGCACAGTCGAAAATGGTTAGAGACTGGTACAGCGGGGGGATAGCGCTCCCAAACCTTGAATTATACTACTGGGCATCGCACCATAAGGTGATCAACCAGTGGATCCATGTTGCACAGGACGATCCAGCGTTCCTGGCTGATAGGAGTCAATTAGGCCTGAACACTCTACTGGCCCCGCTTTATAATAAGAGACTGTTGCCAAAGTTGAGAGGCCCTACAAAACACACGGTATCTATATGGCATAAAGCTCAAAGACGACTAGCTTGGGAGGGGGTGATTACCAAACTCACACCGCTGTGGGACGCTAAGGCCCTAGGTACTCTGCGACACAGTAAAGGGTTTGACCAGTGGGACAACATTGGGATCTCCACTGTAGGAGATATGTGGACAAGAGAGGGAGTGATCTCATTTGCGGCCCTGAGGGAACAGTACGCCATGGGAGTGAACGAAACGTACCGGTATGTTCAAATTAGGCATGCCCTTCTGGCGGTGCTGGAGCCGGGTACGGCGGTCCCGGACTCGGCCCCGTTAGAGGACAGATTGCTTACTGATTACATGGAGGCCAGTGCTACCTCACTCACCTACCGTAAACTGCTGAACAACCTACCGGATCCGCTGGTGAAACTGAAGGAACACTGGGAGGATGAGATTGGGGACCTGGACGAGACACACTGGAACGCAGCATTAGCATCGCCCAAGGAGGCGGGTATATCCTCACGTTTTAGGCTGGTTCAATTTAAGATACTGCACAGGGTCTACTACACCCGTACAACACTGCACAGAATCCACAGGGCTGATCACCCATATTGTCTGAGGAACTGTGGGGAAGAGGGCACACTGTTCCATACCTTGTGGGCCTGCCCCAGTATGCAACACTATTGGGGGCGTGTGGCGCGCACGGTGGGCCAGACTCTACACACATCATTTACACCTAACCCTAGGGTATGCCTGCTGAATGTGTGGGACCAGACAGACCTGACACAGCCTGGGAAGAGGTGGGTGATCATTGGCATGATGTTGGCAAAGCGAGACATTGCAATGAACTGGGGAGCGCACAACACTCCGACCCTGGCCCAATGGTGCAGAAATATGGATATGTTAATGATGACAGAGAGAGCAGTTTACCAACAAAGGCGCAACCCACGCAAATGGAATAAGACATGGTCACCTTGGAATGTGTATAGGGGGGAGATCTGTGAACCACTGCCTGAGGATGATGATGTTGATAGCGCGGAGGAGGATGAGGAGATGGAATGAGCGGGAGGGAGGAGGTGTGTACTTAAGTGTGACGAAAGGTGCAAGCCTTGTGACGGGAAGTGATATTAAATCTATGATTGTGATGAAACATGCATATGGACTTTTACTGCTACTACTCACGCACTTGGTATAATTTGATTCTGACAATGGAACCACGTCTTGACCCTTGGTTTGTAATGTTCAACTCAGTTACATGAAAAATTGGAAATGTTGCTTTGATGGTTGGATGCAGCTGAATGTTGAGGCTGCGCTGACACATGTTTTTCGATATATGCTTATTCTGTGCCAGCAACAATAAAAACAATTTAAAAAAAAATATATATACTTTAAAGGTTAAAAAAACAACACTTACCTTAGGTGTGGAGTCCCCGAGCTGGTGTCCTCCTCTTCCTTGATTGAACTATGATCTGACATGCTTGCGCGTTCGCGCATGCGCATTCCTTGTGAGAAATGGGCAAGAGATCATCATGAAACCAAGGAGGAGGAGGACGGCAGCCTGGGGATGCCGCACTTAAGGTAAGTGTTGATTTTTTTTAACCTTTAAAGTATATTTAATGTAATTCTTCCTGAGGGGGTGGAGTCGGACAGTGGAGCGGGCGGAGTTTCCATGGAGTTGGTCCCCAACTCTTTGGACCTTCGCGTAGTGCCGCTCTGCCAGCTCCGCCCAAGCCTCACCATGATTACTTCACTGAACCCAGGATTGTTTGGTACCAAACAGCTCCTTGTATTAAATCCACACCGATGCCAGTGTGAGATTTATTACAACGTTAAGGTGCCCACTGAAAAGCTACCAACCTTGGTATGGTCTATGACTGGCTGCAGGCTGCCAGCCACCACCAAACATGTTTCTGGACCCCTGGGTCCCTGTGACCAGAAACTATGCCCGTCCTGTTCAGAGGTGTCATGCCTCCTTCCCCAGGATGGGCCAGTGCTCAAAGAAGGGGAGTTTTAAAGCCCTGTCACCTTCGTAATGTGACCACCAGCCTCTGCTGCTAGCAGCAGATGGCAGACCCTGGATTACACCCCTATTTTGGGTGAGAACCGGTCGGAAAACTCAAAAGATTAGGAGGTGAGCCCACCTCTGCCAACCCTAAGGTGGGGAGGCGAGGTGAAGCACAACTTTCAGTCCCGCCATCTTGAAGATGGGGAGACCCATCCAATCAGGACTAGGTCATGCCTCCTTCTACAGGAGGGTGGCATTATAGAGGGTACCAATAGACACCTTACCTGGCCACCCCAGGTAAGGTGCCTATTGGCCCTACCTGCTACTCACCTAAAATGCCTCCAAGGTTTAGTATTTAGGGGGCTTCCCAAGAACTGACCCTCAGATCTGCAATGACCTAAGAAGCAAGAAGACAACTTGTGGACGAAGCCTGGAGACAACAAGTGACTTGGCCCCAGCCCTACCGGCCTGTCTCCCACTTTAACGAAACCTGAAACCTGTCTTACAGTACAACCTCCACAATCCCTGGGAGGACTGCTACCTTCAACAAAGACTATAATCTCCTGAGGACAGCATGCCTGTCCAAGAAGAACCAAACCCTAAGAAGCGCAAATGGAAGGATCAACCCCGGTCGACCCGAATCCCTGCTGCACAAGCACACCAAGAACCACCGCAGCTGAGGACCAACACTGCTTTTGATGCGACTCATCATGACCCAAGATCTCCCAAAGACCGCAGTGGTAAACGACCAGCACTTGTGTCGACGCGACTCAGCACTGCCCACAAAACACCCTGTGACTGGCTGACCTCCATGACCGTGAGGGATCCTCTTGAGCCCACGACCTGAGTTGCCCACAGCTTCTGGCCCGAGAGCCTGTACCCTCCTGCTATTGACCCTGCTGGTCACCCCCTGCACCGTTGACCCGACCGCAATCTCCCTGAGACGATCCGACGGCGGCAGACCTCCATCCGAACTACAGCCATCGACTGCCAGTGACAGCAACGGTAACTGTGCTGGCCACCTGCTGGACCCTATCCTTCTCCTTGCCTCCACTGACCACGAGGGTGTCGAACACTGCCAGTATCGACCGCCTTGGCGAAGGTACCCAAATCTGCACAGTACAGGTGCCCAAGTCCCCCATGACCGACCCTGCACTCTGTGTGGGTCTGAGCACTTAAGGACTGGGAATGTAGGTTACATACTCGCCTGATTCCCTCCTCAGGGAACTTGAACTATCCGAATATTACACTGTCGATTTTAGAACTTGAAAAGACGATTTACTTGAAATGTACTTTTCTTCTTACGAAGTCTTGGTCTTAAAACTAGAAATACAAAGTATAATTTTATAAAATGGGCCTGGAGCAGGTCCCGGACTGGTGCGAAGCTGACATTGGTCGAGGTCTCTGTGAGGAAGGAAACGTCGGGCCTGAGTGGTGAGGAGGTCTCATTTTTCTACGGTGTGTCCGTGCAGGGAGCGTACATTGAGAAAGTTGCAGCTCAGTGGCTTGTGTGTGGTGCCGTCCGGTGTGCTGGCGGTTGCTGTCGGGGTCTGGAGGTGGGTGAAGGTGCAGCAGCAGTGTCGTCAGGAGATTGGGCCTTGGGTGTTGCTCGACTTTGAGAGCTGGCAGTTGTTGTTGCATCCGGGATTGAGTGCGTGGAGAGTGCTGCGGTCGTAGTGGCAGGGGTTCCAAATTACCAGGGTTCCTGGTGCTGGTTGCGGTCGGGTTGTGGATGGGCGCAGACGGACTTGCCTTTGGTGCGCCGGCTGCGCGGCTGCACAGTGGCCGCCATTAAGTAGGGTTCAGGGAGGGCAGTCAGCTGGGAGGCTGGAGCGAAACGCTGGGGGGTGGGAGCGCAGGGCAGCAGCAGCGGGGGTTGCGAGGGGAAGGAGCAAAAAAAGGCAAGGAGCACAGGGCAAAAACAGAGCAAAAAGGCAAAGTACAGCAAATACAGAATACAGAAAAAACTGAAATACAGAAAAAACGAGTCAAACAGACAGGGAAAAGGCAAAAGAGGGCACAACCAGTACAGAGGAGCAGGGTGCTGTCCCACTAGAACATCAGGGATGAGGCACAGGCAGGAGCCTGTGGGCGGAGGAGGGCCTCGAACACCTACCTGGCAAGGAACTCAAGCGGCGCTAAGGGCAGTCACACAGAGGTCGAGCTGCGCAGGGGGAGTGCTGTAACTCCGAAAAGGACTTCAGAGGTTGTGCTCTTCCTGCCGCAGCCATTAAGTTGGGGTCGGGAGAAGGCGATCAGCTGGGAGGAGGGAACAGCACGCTGGAGGGGGAGGGGCCGCGGGGCATCAGCAGCGGGAAGCGAGAGGGAAAGGAGAGAACAAAAGGCAAAGATAAGAGCAAAGAGAAAAAGGCAAATACAGAAAAAAGGCAAAAAGTCAAAGTACATAAAATACAGAATACAGAAAAAAACGAGATAAACACAGGGAAAGGCAAAAAAAACATTGATCCTCTTTTTGCACCCCTTTCTGAAGTTTTACTCTTCATTCTTCCCCTTGTCCAACAGGCTATCTGTCTGCTCTTTCTGCCTTTTTGCGACTGCCTAGCCAACCCTCCTTGTTCAACCCCTATTGTACATAGGTTCCTAAAAGGTATTGTTCATCTCTTCCCTCCTTCTCCATTAATTATGCCTCTGTGAGACCTTAATCTGGTTTTAAGATTCTTGATGTGTGCTTGTTTCAAGCCTCTCCATAATTGTTTCCTCAGGCTTCTGGCAATTAAAACAGCTTTCCTTGTGGCTATTTTATCTGCCCATAGAGTGAGTGAACTGTAGGCATTGTCATCTACACCATCTTACTTCTCAGTCTATCCTGACAGTTTGGTGCTTCGCATTAGGGCCTCCTTTCTACCGAAAGTGGTCACCTCATTTTACATAGGCCAATCCTTCACATGGACTACTTTTTAAACAGAACAAGAGGAGCTACTCTACTGGACCCAAAAGAGGATTGTCGTTCTACCTTGACCGCACGCAAGAGTTACGGGTGGACCACCAACTCTTCGTGGGGTATGGTGGAGCAAAGAAAGGCCAGGCTCTGCAGAAGTGGACCATCTCCAAATGGGTTGTGCTCTGCATTAAAATCTGCTGTGCACTGGCCAAGAAGCAACTTCCAGAAGGTTTGCAAGCTCATTCCACCAGAGCTAAAGCTGTGACCACTGCATTAGCACGCGGAATTCTGGTCCTGGACATCTGGCAGTCAACATAGGGGGCTTCCCTGCAAACGTTCACCAAGCATTACTTTCTGGACCGTCCGGTCCGTAGAGATGGGCACTTCACCTATTCGGTCCTACATTCCTTCACCTATTCGGTCCTTCCCTGTGTGAAATTGATCGCAGACCTACTAATAGGGATGGAACTGCTTGGGTATCTATTTTAAGGTAAGAAATCGGCGGCTAGAGGTCTCCGTCAGATGAACAAGTCATATACCTTTGGTAACGCCTTATCTGGTAAAGACTATATCTAGTCTCAGATTCCTTACCGACTCACCCATCCCTCCTGCTCGGCAAATAGATTTCTAGGGACAGGGCTGACCCCTTTCTGAGCCCTAGTTTTTCTCACCAGTGATCAGTGTTCCAGGGCTGGCTCTAGGCTCATGGGGGCCCTGTGCAGGGAGTGTAGGTAGGGGGCCCCGGAAGAGGGGGTCCGGCCAGGGCGGAGTATGTAAGCAATCTTAAAATTAGTACCTTTATAACATTCTGGGCATAGTTTAACTTTGACGACTTTGTTAGAAGAGACACTGCAAATATACGATAATTGATTTCTCTCCCGCATTTTAAGCTGCTGCTGTATAATATTTGAAAGACACACCACCCTATACTATTGCGCCGGCCGCTATGAACACTGGAAGGCATTGGACATGATCTATTATGCACTAGCTACGTGTAGCAAGATATTGTGCCTTGAACGCATTGGTATCTCCCACAAAGCCATCTAAGTGAAACATCTGTTGTATGTGCTGGCTAAATTCCACAGATAAACAGAGTAGAACACTCCTCTCAAGACTATCATCTTGTGTAATCATGCCATCCAACAAGAAAACATCTTTTGAGATAAAAACATTCTTAGTGTAGGTGGAAAAGCTCTGGAACACCTTGCCAAATGAGATACAAATCATGAATGACCATCTGAAATTATTTCCAAAATAAGGATACAGAACTAGCCTTGCATCTTATCTCTGCAAACCCAAACAAATGTGAAGTCAGTACAAAACACACTGCTTAAAAACGATCCACGTAAAAAACAAGAATGAGGCCAGTTCCAGGAAAAGCTTCAGAAATTACCACCATTATGCACCACATTGGCCAACTCTAAGCGGTCTTGGAATAATACTTCTCTGAGAGGTCCTAGTAGGGGCTCCAGGGCGCCCGGCTGTCAGATGGAGTGGGAGTGCACAGAAGACGGCGAGCACCGAGGCTCTGGGGTGACATGCCGGTAATGTGTTTTCATCTCTTCATAGGGAAAAGTCGCCACAGTCTGCCCGACATTTAACTTCGAGTTCATTGGTCAGCAGCCCTCTGTCCAGCAGTGCCTTTGAGAACTCACTTGGAAGATGTCCTTTATAGATTTTCTGCATATTAGGCACCTGGTGAAATGCTTTATTCGTCCGACCTATCGAAACATAAATATACACTAAACAGGAAGATGCCGATTGGCACTTCCTACATTGATGTTAGCCGCTTGTCCGTGGACATTTTAATGTTAGACAAACGTTCTTCCAGACCTGCACATGGGGCAATGGGGCTGCATTTTCACCTAGACACACTCTCTCTGTCGCACACGCCCTCCTACACAAACGCAAACACATCAAGAAAACATGGACATATCACAGACACCTATAGATATATAGCCACAAACACGCACGGGACAAACAGGGACACGCGCTCAAAGCAAACACTCAAGACGCACAGATATAATCAAAAAACGCACTGAACATACACGAACGCACACACCAAGCAAGCACCCAGTTCAGGCATACACACATACAACAATAAGCATGCAAAGGAAAGGTACACAAATGAGCTATTGCACACACACACCCACATACAACATGCGGCCAGCCCCTGAAGCCCCTATTATTAATGAATCGAGAGCAGGTGCCGGATACTTATACTGAGACAGCCTGTAACCTGTGCAAACCAACAACATCCCCTACCCAGATTGGACCAGCAGAAACAAGAATGCCAGGGCTTTCTGAGATCAGAAAAGCCACTGCAAAAACATCACCCTTCCAACCAAGCACTCTCTCACGGTTTAGCGTGGTGCTCGAGAAGCAATTCGCCCTGGCTCCTCGCGAGAGATATGAAGCGCTATACAAATAAATGTTGTAACTGGACTACGTTACTGGTGTTAGACTATTGCAGAGTGATTGATTCCTATAATGTTACTGGCATGTGATGTTATTTTATTATTTTATTTCAGCTAACTGAGAGTAAGTGTATTTTTAGGAGATTTAATAGCCTTTATAAATGTATACTTTCTAATAGCGTTGTTTTAAGGGTGTGCCATATTGAAATGAACCTGTAATCGAACCACTATCATTAAAAAAAAAATAGCCCCCCCTGGTTATACGTTTCTTATGGAGATAGAGCAGGGCTAAAACACAATCAGTAAAATAAAAATAGCGCGCCATCTTTTCATCCAGATGATGAACCAGCAGTGCATCCTGCTCTCGCTCGACGTCACAGCCCTCCGGCCTTCGGTCTCCTGCTCTCAAACAGCGACGCCTGTTTGAGGCCTTCGACGGTAACCTGCTGCAGTATAATATTTGAAACTAAGGACACACCACCCTATACTATTGCGCCGCTATGAACACTGGAGGGCATAGGCATTGGACATGATCTATTATGCGGGTGGCCTTCCCTCGGCCTTCCATCAGACCCAGGGCAGGCACGCGCCGGAAAGGACAGTACTACTCCCACCCAGGGTCAGAGTGACACATTGTGTGACTACAGCAGAATCTACATTCAGATCTGCCTCTGCAACTGACGCCAGGTGCGTTCAGACTTTACCTTGTTTCTGAAGCAGGACAGCTCAGCTTAGTCCGACCACCACCACCAGAAATGCAGACTGACATACGCCACCACGACGCACGCGGGAAGCAGTATGAGGAGGTTGAGTCTGCAGTGCGCAGATTACTCTATCCTTGGCTTCCGGCGTCTGCCAGCCGCAACCGCCGCCCTGGGTGACATTGATTGATTGAAACACCCCGGCGCCGTGCTGACTGCCAATCAGGAACGAGGAACACAGGTCGGTGCGGAGCCAGAGCCCGGGCAGTGAAAGGAAGGAGGGGAGGGGGGGGGGGTAACTCAGGGCTTTGGAAGTTAGTAATAGTGGAAGCCGGGGAGGCAGCCAAATCCCTGCCAGGGGCCGCCACGAATATGTATGTATCCGATTCCTCGTGGCCCCTGGGGTTTGGCGGCCCTGTGCAGGTGCACACTTTGCACATGCCTAAAGCCGGCCCTGAGTGTTCTTCGTGTCTCTGCACTTCTGGCATGGAAAGTCGTCAAAAGAAACTTGACGTCAGCATTCTTAGGTGCGCCTATATAGGTGTTGTGGACGTCACTTTCAATGTGGAAGATGCGGACCACACACACGAAGCTGAACAATGCGAACTACTGGCGCGCAGGGGTACTTGCGGATCCGATCTGACACCTGGAAACGTCTACGGTAAGGAATCTGTGGCTAGATTTGGGGCCAGATGTAGGAGCCAAATACCGGTCGGTAACGGCCGATTTCGTCCGTTACCAACCGGTATTTGGGTTTTGCTATATAGGGGGCTGAAATTTACAGAATCGGTATATTTACCGAATCGGTAAAATTACCGATTCTGTAATTTACCGAATTGGTAAATATACCGATTATGTATTTCCAGATGTAGCTGTCACTTCAAAGAGTGCCACAGGCCCTTTAGTAGTCGGTATTTACCACCCAATCCTTTTGGGTGGTAAAATACCGAATTCCAGTGTACATGCACATCTGTGCATGTACACCTATGCAATGTGACACACAGACATGCCCTTAGGGCATGTCTGTGTGTCACATTGCACACAAGGCAAAAACTGGGGTGCTGCAGGGTGTCAAAGTGACACCCTGTCCCTCTTGGAAATTCGGTATTTTTACCGATACTGTAATTACAGAATCTGTATTTGCTAGTGATTCCTATGGGCTTCAAGGCCCATAGGAATCAATGGGAAATACCGATTCTGTAATTACAGAATCGGTAAATACCGAATCCTACCGATTCAGTATTTTTTACCGAATGAATACCTACATTAGATTTACCGATTCATGAATACTGAATCGGTAAAATTCGGTATTTATGAAGCGGTAAATCTGATTTACCTACATCTAGCCCTTAGTCTCTAGCAGATAAGGCAATACCGAAGGTAGTAACTTGTCCATTAGTTAAGGAGTAATGCCTTTACAAGGAAAAACACATTTAAAACTGTAACCATGACTGCCTATGTCATGTGCACTCCCTCCTTCCTCACATTTCGTTTATATGCTATTGATAATCCCCGTTCAGTGAAGGAGATAGTTAAAGACCATAAGAACATCTCACATCCCATTCCATACCAATTACATTTTTGTAAGCAGCATTAAAATACAGCAAAGTAAACATATACCAAGAGCATTTGCTCACTGGGATACAAAGATCGGAAAATGCATGAAAGAATTAATGAAAAAGAATGAAGTATGATGTTCATCGCACGCAGCATGTGTTAAAGTGGAGAAGTGTGGCTCACTGGTTAGAGGAGGCAGACCTGGAAGCAGAGGTCAGCCCAGGACCAGGGTTCAATTCCCGGCTCGGCGGGGTCTTGAGTCCTAAAATGTCCATGGACTCGACAATTCTCGCTCCGGTGCCTACTCGATTCACGGGTTCACACTCTGCGACTCTGGGCAATAGCTTGCTTAATCTCCACAACGGCCCCTTGCAGCGGGATGCCTGGCTTTCACCTTGCGGATACCCTGCCGGGGTTATCTCACAGGGGAATACCAGGACGGGTTCCCTAAGCAAGCACTTAGAAACTGCTCGGTGATTTGCGCTATATAAATTCCTGTACATTTACATTTAAATGGCTACATGTTTTCTGGATCACTAGATGCTGGTTTGCCAGTCTGAACGGAAGATATTGTTGTGTGAAGGATGTAATCGTTTGAGTACTGTCACACGAAAATTGTGTTTTTTTTTTTTTTTTTTTAGAGCTCCGAGCTGCGAGAGTTTTCAGAACTCATGCCCGGAATAAAGACACCATTACTTGGAAAAATCGTCTCTACGATCATCGAAAACACCTGGACAGAGCAATTGAGTGAAATTAAAAACTCTCCAAATTTCAACAAAAGTTTACCTCAAGTTCTGAAGTGGATACTGGAATCACCATTGTGCATCAATCTTCTTTTAACAATCCGTGAGTTGCACACAGATCCATTTTATTACACTTGAAAATCGAATATTGCAATGACATGAAAACAAATTTTGTGATGACATACAGTTTATTATTGTATTTTATGGTATTAACAAGTAAGTAATTGAAACATGGATTTTAGGATATCGCAGTGTTTCCAATCTGGTGTTCATCTGATCGCCTTCTTCAGGATTAGTCCTGCAGAAAAAATAAATGATAATCTGCTGTTAGCCTAAACCATTAATTGTTGAACATGTTTCGTTTGCAAACACTCAAAAGTTCTGAAGTGGAATCAAACATGTACATTGAGGATACAAATATTATTGACTGCATAGTTTGATATATTCTTCAATGCCTGCTGGGTTCTTTCGAAGGGGTACTCACTTCAGCAGTATTTTTTTAGTTCACAAGGGCTATATTTCCATTTACCCGACCGAATGCAGGATGACTACACTGGAAGCAGCCCAGCCACTCTGTACAGGCGCCTTGGGCGCCAGTGACTCTGCGTCAGGTTTATATTTTGGCGATGACCCGTTTCTCCACCAGCATAACGTAGTAAATTACTCTGTCACCCTGATGGAGATGCCACCTGCCAGATTTTAAAATGACCACTAAGCAGGCAGTTGTTTCTAAAGCACCTCCAGGAACCGCCATCACAGTGGTTCTGGCCAATGCAGTTTGGTGCAGGGCTCCATCCTTCGCCTATCTCTCCATACCAGCCCAAGGGAATCAACCCATGGTATTTTAAGGACTCTCACCCACTAGGGTTCCAAGTGGCATGCTTCATCATAGAGTTCTCATCCAGGTACCTAGTGTATCTGCATTGGCTCAACCTTGGTAGCCCTTGGAGCTCTTTAATTATTGGGTTGGATCCAAAAAGAAATGGATACCAATTTAGCCTTTACTTTTCTGAAGGGGAAATTGCTGTCTCCCCGCACAAAGTCATACACCTGAACAGCACCACAAAAGCATAGGAATCATAAGCACTCACTCTTCTCCTCTAAGAGAGATAAGAAGAGAAGCCCAACATCCAGGAGGCAGTCATTTCCATCCTTCAGGCTATGTAGCAGATAGGCTTTTCCCCCACTGGTGCACCATCAGTTTCAATTGAGCCTTTCCAGCAGATCCTTTGGATTCTGTTGCTCCCAAACCACTCAGTTGTGCTGCCAGGGTTCATTTGGGGCCCTCTGTGCCTTTGGCTTCAGCCATCACTGTTGCAGCCCTGGCACCAATGTCCTCATCATAAACTTAACCTGTGCACCCTAAGTCAGACCTTGTCTTTGAGGGCAACTCCAGAGTTTGAGCCATTAAATTCTGCACCAGCTAGCAAGCTGTTACATCCTCTTAAAGCACTGCTGATGACCTCAGCCCCTGACCCATCAACATTAATATAGATGACAAAGACCAACCTTATCCTGAAGCAGAGGAAGAAGTAATCTGCAGAATATTTGAAGGCGAATAGACTTCATCAAATGCCTGCAGTTGGTACATCAAAAACCTTCTCAATGTTCTAAAACCTTTCTGGTTCAGTTGCGATTGCTTTTGGATTCCTGGAGACTCTTACTTAATGGACTTATAATGATGATAATTTGATTTCTTTGCAATATGAGAACAAGTGTCCTGATGGGTCTGCAGTATGCCAGAGAGCTCAACGCATTCCCTGAGATTGATTTGTTTGCTTCCAAAGGACACATTTATACAGAACAAGCACAATTGTGGTAACTGTGATAATGAAGACTGCTTAGACTTTAGAGATTTCACTTCATGCTCAATAGAAGGGATCACTGACAGAATATCGACCTAAAAAATATTGAGGTACAGAAATATCAATACAAAAATATCAAAGTCCTATCTGCACAATGGTAAGCACAAAAATATATAAAAAAAATATTGTTGTCTAAAATATCGTTGTGAAAAGTATCGTTCTTTGTATGTGTAAAAAATAACGTAAAATAAAGGTAATAATACATATAAAAAATAAACAGAATTATTAGAAAATGTTTAAAATTATACGTAATACATATTATGTAAAAAAAACACACATACATATAAAATACTACGTATATATTTACTTAATAACATTAATAAATACATATTGTATTAAATTATAAATTGTTAGAAACATATTAAAAAGTATAAATACATATATACACATACACCAATAACATGAAAATAAAATATATATTTAATAAATTAAAATATTAAACTATTTTCAATCTTTTAAAATACATTTTACATTACATCAACTGAAACAGTAGAGAAAATATTGGATAACGGAAGGGTAAAAATTACTATTCCCACTCCAGTGAGTGCAACAGTAAGGAAAGTACTGGATAGCATAGGGGTAAAAATTACTATTCCCACTTCAGTGAGTGCAACAGTAGGGAAAGTGTTGGATAGCGTAGGGGTAATAATTACTATTCCCACTACAGTGAGTGCAACAGTAGGGAAAGTCTTGGATAGGGTACAAGTAAAAATTACTATTCCCACTCGAGAGAGTGCAACAGTAGGGCCATTGTTGGATAGCGTAGAGGTAAAAATTACTATTCCCACTCCAGTGAGTGCAACAGTAGAGAAAGTGTTGGATAGCGTAGGGGTTAAAATGACTATTCCCACTCCAGAGAGTGCAACAGTAGGGAAAGTGTTGGATAGGGCAGTGGTAAAAAGTACTGTTCCCACTCCAGTGAGTGCAACAGTAGGGAAAGTGTTGGATAGTATAGGGGTAAAAATTACAATTCCCACTCCAGAGAGTGAAACAGTAGGGAAAGTGTTGGATAGCGTAGGGGTAACAATTACTATTCCCACCCCAGTGAGTGCAACAGAAGGTAAAGTGTGGAGAGCTTGAGAGTAAAAATTACTATTCCCACTCAAGTGAGTGCAACAGTAGGGAAAGTGTTGGATAGCAGGGAGGAATAATTTACTATTCTCACTCCAGTAAAATAACTAAAAATTATTAACAAACTAATAATTAATTTATAAATATTTACCTCCCACCATATTCCCCTATAAATTATTCCACCAATATTGTAAAACATAACACTATTAACCTAATTAATTAATAATTAGGCGAAAGCCTGGGGAAATGGCGGGCTGCCCATAGAATTTTTGTATTTGCAAAGGAGTTGACCCTGTTCCTGACAAAGCTATTCAACTATATTGAGAATGGTGGTGTTGTTCCTTCGGCTTTTAAAGAGGCTATAGTGGTTATCTTTGTGAAAAAGGGCAAGAACCCCAAGGACGTTAATTACTATAGACCTATCAGCCTTCTCAATGCTGATTATAAAATGTTAATGAAGACATGGGTGCAGCGTTCTATACCCTTAGCACAGGAAGTGATCCACAGGGACCAGTCTGGATTTTTGCCTGGAGGGCGAAGTCCTCAAATGCAGATTTTTTAATACAGACACTTGATTATTGCAATACTAACTGCACCACGGCCTACATTATGATGGTTGACGCCGAAAAGGCGTTGGACCTGGTAAATTGAAATACCCTTTTCAACGGCCTCGGTAGGTTCGGAATTCCTCCTGAAGTTATTAACATGCTCTGAAATATCTATCAGGGACTCAGGCACAGGTGGTGATAAATGCAAACCGAGTAGGTACAATAAAAATAAACCGGGGGACGAGACAAGGGTGTCCGCTCTCCCCTTTACTATTTACATTTTTTATTAAACCCCTAGCCATTCAAATTTGCGACAATGTAGCAATCAATGCTCCAATTCCGGGTATATCTAAATTAAAGCTGTTTGCGGACGATATTATTTTATATCTCAGTCCCGAGAGCCAGAATGATTGGGGGATATAAAATAAACTAAAATAAAACAGAAATTCTAGTTTTAAACTCTGATAGGAATTTTCTTCCCAGAAATCTTAAACATCAAGCCGCAAAGTTGGACCCAATGGGTTATTTTAGGATTTATGTTTCAGATCAATATGAACAGCCTTTTAAGCTGAACTACGTAGCTATGTGGGGTAAAATTAAGAAATGTTGGATAATTGGTTGATACTACTATTAACTTTCATAGGCCAGGTAGCTCTCATTAAAATGTCCATACTCCGTCTACTCCTTTTTCGTTTTATAAATATACCTATTAAAATCAATTTCAGTTATTTTAAAGAGCTGGAAACAATGTTTAGACAGTTTGTCTGGGGTAAGAAGACACCAAGGGGTCTATTACGATGGCGGTTGGAAAATCACCCCGAACGCCATGGTAGAGGGAAAAGATCGCCCGCCAAAACCGTGGCATAACCGCCGGTCCAATTAGTATGATCCACAATTGAGATCCGACGGTGGCGGTACGATCGCAGGCTTTAACATTGCGCCGGTTGCTGCTGCAAGCAGCACCGCTGTGATGTCAAAAGGAGCATGTCCTGCATTTCACTGCACTGCATGGCAGGCACTGCACAGTATCTGCCACCTGGTACAGGAACATGTAGGGGAGTACCATGGGTACACCCCTAGTGTACCTACACTCCCCCAACACAGTGGGGGCCCGCAAAAGGCCCCCTGAACCTAGCTCCGCCAGCCTTTCCATAGCGGAGAGACCACCGCGGAAAGGCTGGCTTCCGCATGCATCCTATTTAAGACGGCGGAAAAAGCTAGGCACCGCCTCCATTGTAGCGGTCCAGCTCCGTACGCCAGGAAAAGCAGCAGTCGGAATTCCTCTCCGCTGCGGTCACCACCGCCATCCTAATCTGACCGGCGTTTTTCCGGGTTTCGATCACGGTCGGATTTCCACCGCCGGCCCAGCGGCAGACATCTGACTGCCATCCTAAAGATCCCCAAGAAATAAACTTCCAGCGGTTCATCTAGTCATTGATCAGGGTGGGTTAGCATTAACACATGTTCGTACATACTACGAAGCAGCATTTTTAGATCTAACAGACGTTTGCTGGTTTCTAATGGATTAATAGACAACTTTGTTTGGGATAAAATGGTACTGGAAGCCAGCTCCCAGATCCCGAGATTTCTAAAAACTTCTAAACTTCCCAAGAGGACTAGATATAAGACTCTGAAGGATTATTCCGCTAGATTACAATACTTGCAAAAATCTGGGTCTCCATATTCAATCTTGTCACCTTAGTAATCGGAAGGACTGTGGGCTTGAAGAGCTTGAGTGCTTTGCAATCCTGAACAGAGTAATCGCCTGGCAAGAGGTACAGAATAGAAGCGGGGACTGGAGCAAGCCAGCCTTTTTTGAATATTTACAGAGTTTACATTTTTTAAACAGACATAACTTTTTGTTTATTAGTGCCAGGTCTTAGTTGATGATGGCTCTTTTAGAAGCTAAGAGGGGTGGGGAACTGGTACCGTCTTCTGAGCACTCAAAGTGAATCTTTATTGGTTAAGAAGAACTTAGAAAGGATAACCAGGGAAACTCAATGTTCTTTTCTAGTCAGGAGTAGGCAGGTCATGTGCCAGTTAGGGAGTAAGGCCTTGAGAGCAGCCAATTTCAAGATAATGGCCGTTCTGTATCGGTGGTTGGCATACTTTACTCCCAAAGCCCTCAATAAGAAATACCCAGAGGTTGAGAATAGATGATTTCACTGCTAAGGAGTAGGAGAAGGGGCTGGCTACATATTTTCTTAGCGTGCCCTAGTTTACGGCCTTTCTGGGCGAGATCTTTTTCAGCCTTAAGCCGGGCGATTCAGAAGAGGGGATATCTAGAGGTTGAGGTTGCCCTCTTCTGAATCAGAAAATCTAGGGTAAATTTGACAAAAGCACAGGAGACCTGTTTAGCCATTTCCTTCCTCGTCACTCGCTCCCTAATTCTTCAGAATTGGAGGTTGGTGGAAGCACCTACATATGAGAGGTGGTTAAATAATGAAACAGACCAGGATTTTTGAAGAAGTTTACGCGAGGTGGGTGGGAGCTACTAAAAAGTTTACTGTTATCTGGACATTTGTTTAGGTAATCTTGAAACCCCGACAGATTAGTAGTCTTATTTGAGGCTGGGGGAACTGGGGGGAGAATTGGGGGAAATGTGCTCCTGGGATTTTTCTGGTAGATTTAGCACCTTAGCACGCTACTACTTTTTGCAATTTAGTATATTAACACTTTAGCACTTTAGTAAGAATGAATTGTATATCCGGAAAGTTGGCATATTAATGATAATGTCAAATAAACACAAAAAGGGGGCATCTGGTCAAATTATTGATGCTTCCGGCATTTATCTCACACTTTCATTGTATTGGTTTTAACTATGTTTAGTATGTATTGACCTAACGATGTTTCCCTGTCATTTATTATGAGTGTTATGCCCCTGATGACCTGCTCAATAAAAAAATAATAATAATAATTAATTATTTAAAATTAGAAAACAATAAAAAATGAATAATTTAATTTACACAATTAACAGTATAAATCAATTTAAAATAAATGTCATAATAATTTTTTTAAACACAATACATAAATTACTTCCCATCCTACTCCCCTATCAACACACTCTTTAAAAAAATCACACAAATATCATGATTAATAATTAATTAAAAATTAATAATAACCAATTTATACATCTTTAACAATATAATATTTACCACAACTTACAATATACATTTTTAAAAACATAAATATTAAATAATTAAAAATATAAATAAATTAATTATTATTACATTACCTCCCACCCTACTCCCCTATAAACCCACATCCCGCTCCTAAGAAAATAACACAATTACGATATTTACAGAATAATTAAGAATGATTACCAACTAATCATTAATAAATGAATTACCACAATTAACAATATAAAATATTTCATATATAAATATAAATTAATACAAAATATTGATTAAGTAATTATAATTAAATTACTTCCCACCCTATTCCCCTATAAACCCCTGCTACGGAACAAAAACACAAAATGTAATTAAAAATAATTAATAATTTATACAAATTATTATTTAATTTACTACAATTAAATTACTTCCCACCCTATTCCCCATAAACCCACAACCAACTACGGAACTAAAACGCAAAATTAACACATTTTTATTTATAACTTCTAAAAATGTAATACGTATATTTTTTTTCAAAATACAATACTTAAGAAAAAATATAGAATACATACATATAAAATACATACTAAAATACAGAACACTTATATGAACATCGATATTATTAACAACAATATTACTGACTTCGATATTAACAAAAAAGATATTCCTTATCTTCATGTCGATATTATGGTCACCGATATTCTTGATGTCGATATTCTGTCCCTTTGATAATTCAAACTCGATATTTTTGTAGATCGAAAATGAAAACTCGATATTATGTCTGTACACCAAATAGAAGAATGCTAATCTCTTTATTGAGATTTGGGCATATATACAGACATTTGACTCTTTTCTTCGCTCATACAAAGCTCTTCTGAGTGACATTAAGGTTGGCTTGGGAAAATCTTAGTCATAGTGTTAATTGTTTTGTTTAGTCTCAAAGGAGCATTAGTCAGCTTTCTATTGGCCCTTTGGTGAAACATTTTTTCTCCAGGCACCGTTGTGCATATTGTCAGGAATTGTTAGTCCGACAGCGCTGAATTGCCAAAGTGTGAGAAAGTGGTTCTTTATATACTGGACTAAAATGAAGTACAGTGTGTATAGAGTCCACCAACCCCAGAGGTATAACAGGTTAAAGTCAGAACTGACCTTACTCTCCAAAGTGGTAGCTTGGTCGAGCAGTAAGGCAGTACCAGTGGACAGTGTAAAGAATTTTTTGTACCCACTCAGTCAGCAAAAGGTTTCATACACTCAAGAACTGAACTCCAGGCCAATTGGTATTATATCCTCAGATATAGTTGTTTTATTTTTAGAACCAACAGTTATAAAAATATACTTTTCAGGTTATGAGTACTCTCATGTAATTACTTTGCTAAGGAGCAATAAAGTTTGTGCACACATAGATTACAGTATTGGAAGTAAGCAACACAATCTTAGAACATACTTTAGCATTGAGCTCAATGGGTTTTCCACATATGATTACAGGTGATTACTTTATAGATTACTTTGGAAGTTTCAGGACTAGGCCTAGTGTCCAGTCCTGGGGTCTAAGCGGAAACCAGATTAGCAAAACCGTTTTAGTTATTGTAGTGAATTTTCAGGAATATAAAGCTGTTTTAAAAGTTCACACTTTGAAACTTTTTCAAGGTAAATCTGACAATGTTATTGAATGGGAGGAAATTCAGGTTGCAGGTAAAGTACATTTGCCTTACTTTTGTAATCCAGCCCGGGTCTCTGAGGGCCAGCACTGGGGGCTTAACTCAAAAAAGGTAAGTAATTGCGTTTCAGTATTTGGTATGATTTGTAAGGAATATTTGCAGTTTTCAAAAGTAGACACTTAAGAAAAAATTTCAGAGAAAAGCAGATAATGGGTTCCTATGGAGGAAATACAGATTACCAGTAAATACGGTAAGGATTACTTTAGCGATTCAGTACTGGGCTACAAGGTACAGTACTGGCTCCTCCCCTGATCACAGGTGAGTATTTTGGAATTCGGACTTTGGCTGATTTTATAGGAATATTTTCAGTTTTCAAATCTTCACACTTAAAAAAATTTTGAGTCAAAATGGGCCAATGTTATCCAATGGCAGGTAAGTGAATTACCGGTTTCCAGGTGAGTACTTGGTTGATGAAGTTATAGTTCTGGGCATAGACTCAGGGGTCCCCCAGCGTCAGGTGAGTACAATTAGTTCAGTCCCAGCGGCACAGGGGCGGCCGGGTGCAGAGGTAGTTAGGCCCAATGTTATCCAATGAGGTAAAGGGGGCCTCCGGTTGGTGGCTGCTGGCTAGCAGACCACACGGCTGTGGGAGCTGAGCTCCTGTTCACTTGCTCAGGACAAAGGGGGGAGTAGGCTAGGGCAAAGAGGTCACAGCCAGCGGCACTCAGGCGGCTGGGTGCAGGGTGCTTTTGAGCCGTCGGGCGCTCAATGTTATCCAATGGGAAAGGTCAAAAGGGAACAAAGGCTGCAGGCTCGGGGACGGAGACTCTCCAGGGGCGACCAGCACTTCGAGAGGTAAGTTGGGATGTTGGAGCACGGGTAGGTACCCCAAAGGTAGGCACAGGGGGCTGTAGGGCACCAGGTGCAGGGGTGTCTTTAGGGGTCAGAAAAGCTTACCCTCAGCTGGTCGCGGTAGGTAGGGGCCCTGGTTCTGAGTCTGCAGACGTCGTATGGTTCGTCGAGGAGGGTCTTTGGGCACTGGACTTCGGGTACCAGTCGCCGGGGGGACGACCTCGTGGTCTTGGTTCGGGTTGGCCCGGCCCGGGCTCGGCTGGTGCAGAGTGGGCTGGTCCGGAGCTTCCTGGTCGGCACCAGGTGCTTGGACTGGATTGGTGGTATTATACTAGGATATGGCGCCTCAAGGGACTGTACACCTTTCTAATTTCTAGCTCACTATTAGTAACGGTGCTATAAGGAGAAGAGAACCACACTTCCTCTTCTGACATGGGCAAGGGCCATTAAACATTTGAACGCTCCTTAGCACTCGTTTTAGTATTTTACAATGGTTTGTACATGTATATTTCAACCATACATTAATCATGCAATCATTAAGAATTGAGATCCTCGTTATTCAGTGTGTTCCGTAGGTGTTGCCTTATTTCAGAAGATGTTACAGCCAACACGTGTTTCGTCAGTAGGGAATGTAACCCTCGACTTTTTCAAGGCTGTTAAATGAAGAAAGTAACGTTTGTAACATTCAGGATTTAGTCTAAGCATGTTGTTTCTATATATCACTGTACAGTAAGTAAGTAGGTGGTGGCTAGGTTTTGCTTGTTGTGCACGCATACATTTGTGGGTGTCATCTTAAAAGAAAGTTAAGCTCAATTTTAACCATCAAGTATACATGATTCGCTTCCAAAATATCAGAAGTTAAATGGACCCATTGAGATATGGAGACACCAGTGATTCATTGTGTCATGCTGTCCGATAGTATCTGTGCATAGTGAGACTATTTTTGGTGAGGTCTTGGTCTGGTAGTTAAATTAAACCATAGTGGCATGCATAGTATATAAAAAGTGCTCGGGGTACCTATTTTCCGAGAGTATTCTCCTTTTCTGTATGGGAAAATGGATCGAAAGGGTATGTTCAAAACACATTTGCAACATATTTTTAGGGGTATTCGCATTTTTGCATCTTATTGGGATCGTTAGTTCATGGTTACTCACCTTCCTTGAGGTGATAATTCCAACCCTCAAGGGGGTTCCGTTAGGGGACTTTAGTTCGTGGCGATATATTCCACAGCTTGTAACCACAGTGTCGGTTAGCGATATGGCAGCTGTAAGTTAATTTGATGCTCATTATGATTCCATATTTTAGAATTACATTAGTAACATTGTCGGTGCATCATTTGAATTAATTATCCCTTTTCTTAAAATGGGAAAAGCCCTAATGTTAATACATTGTCTTGTTTGCCCGTGATAAACTCCCACTAGTTGGACCTAAGTGGTATTCAAAAAAGAATTTAAAATAAGCTAACAGGAAACTTTCGTTTTCTATTTATTGGTATGGTCGTTAATATTACAGTCCAACACTTGCCAGTGTTTATGTTAGACTCCCTTGAGTTAATATTAAGGGCTGAGTGCATTGTGTTTGTATGGTTGTCTACTGTTAGTTTGTTATGCCCATCTAGTAAATAAAGAGCCGCTATAGCGCAGTTAAGCTGCAGGCGCCTCGTGTATGCTATCAATATTTTTCTCATCATTTCTCTTTGCTTACCTTTCGCTGCTGATTTTCGGGCTTCTCCTTCCGTCCCCGCTGCTCTGTGTTTGGTGCAGTATTGATTCCCCTGGTTTTGGCGCTAGATATTTCAGACCGGGATTGGTCCGTGTCACGTGACCTATGACATTTCCGGTTTGCCGGTGTTGTTGTGGTCCGTGTTTATCGGTAGTTCCCCAGTAAAAACGGCGGCCATCTTATCCTTTCTATGTGGACCGAGTTAGACTAGCCCTATAATATATATTTCATTTAGGGTGCCACTATGTTACGTTAATGGATCTTGGTTTAAGATTCATTATCATTGTTACTTTTTATTTTTTATTGTTTAATTATTACGAACATTAAAGTTGCGTGTCCCATATTGTTTAGGGGAGTGCTCATATGTGCTCTATGTTGTGCACTGCTAATATTTAATCAGAAAACCATTTTTGTATTTACGGTGATGTTGATAGTTGTGAGTCTATTTGTCGGTGAATATCTTTTTGGTGTAGTATCGTCTCGTTTTTAATATATAGTGCTCCTAACGTGGGTCTTAGATACTATGGTAGTGTGGTTCGATTTCTCCATCCAAAATGGGTACAGTACATGTTTCTTGCCATTAAGTGGTCTTATTGTTGTCGCAATAATAGTAATAGTAGTACAGGTATATTATGATTCTGTAAACAGTCCTTACGGCACCAGGTGCGTT
Source organism: Lissotriton helveticus (assembly GCF_964261635.1). Lineage (NCBI taxonomy): Eukaryota > Metazoa > Chordata > Amphibia > Caudata > Salamandridae > Lissotriton > Lissotriton helveticus. The sequence continues at coordinate 1,252,856,196 of NC_136070.1, forward strand.
GTTGCTGCAGAGCCTCTGCTGGTGGGAGTTCCAATCGTCCAGGGGGTCCAGGCAGGCAGGGCCTCTGTGTGTCCCAAGGTGGCTGCCCACGAGGGTCGCCGGATTTAGGCAGGAGCAGGTTCCAGGAGCAACAGGCCTGTAGGGCTGGGGCCAAGTCAGTTGGTGTTGTCTGGTTGTTAGCAGCTGCGCGGCGGGTCGTCGTCTTCCTGGTCTTCTTTCTTCTTCTTCTTGTCAGAATCTGAGGAAGGGGGGTTCAGGGAGCCCCTAAATACTAAATTTAGGAGCGTTACAGGTAGGGCAAGGGACCAATAGGTCCCTGTCCTGGGGTGAGTACACCCCCTAGCCTGCTCCTCTCCTGTGGGAGGGGGGCAGGAGCCTAGCTGGGATTGGGCAGGGCTCCCCATCTTCAAGATGGCTGGAGCCCAGGGTCCTGCTTCACCTCGCCTCCTCCACCTGAGGGGTGGAGTTGGCACAGGTTGGCACACACCCCTTCCTGACGTAGTTTTTCCCGCCAGTCTTCCCGCCAGAGTTGGGGTAGAGCTGGTGGGGGGCTGGTTGCTGGGCAGGGGCGGTGGGTGAGATTTTAAAGTGGTGGGGCGCAAACTAATTAGCATACAGCACGGTAGCGAGCGAGCGCAGCGAGCTAGCCCGAACCCCAAAAGGGGGGTTTGGGGGGATTACCCCCCCCCCCTAGAAAATTTTGAAAAAAAAGAAGAAAAATCGTGCATTTTCAAGCAAATTTGAGAAAGCAGGAAGGTTAATAAAGCAATTGTGAAAGTGCAGTTATTACATTAATAGATGGCATAACATAGGTAGCTGCTTATTCAGTATTACCACAGAGCTTCATACATTCTGTCCTATTATGCTCAGGTGCTGAATTCAGACTATAAGACTTTCATGGAAATCTCAGCTCTAAGAGTAGAAGAAGTTACACAGCAGTGTAATGGTTGCCAGGTTCGTTCCGCAGGAGCGTCAGGAACTTGAAGAAAAGTCCACAGTCTTCCCCTACGGCCTTCCGACTCTATTAGACTCTAGAGTAACGAATGGCACGCAAGGGGAAAACAGGGAAACAAAACAAGGAAAGGCGGGGGAAGAAAAACAGTCTTACAATATACTGAACATTAGACTCTAGAGTAACGAATGGCAAGCAAGGGGAAAACAGGGAAACAAAACAAGGAAAGGCGGGGGAAGAAAAACAGTCTTACAATATACTGAATATAAAAGAGGCAGCGCAATGCGCTGTTACCGTGATTCTGGTTGAGCTGAGCTTTGTACACACTTCACATAGGTCCACGCAAGTACCCCAAACATAAATGGTATAAAGGTTTTCGCAATTTTCCAAGGGGAAAGTTTTGATAGGCAACACAAGCAACGAATCGTTCAGCCTGCGGGAGACAGGTCCGGCCAGTGAACAAAGGTGAGCAAATCTGTGTAGTCTCCAAATAGAACAAACACTACAAAACTTTTAAAAACAGAGATAACAATGCATTTCTTACCTCAATCAGAATTTTTTGTATTCAACCAACAAGTAGCAGCATTCACTTTTTGTAAAGGAAATCCGCACGTCTGTCTTTCAGTGTAGCAAACTTGTCAATTACTTGCATATTGAAGTCCGGTATCTTTTGGACTAGCTTGCTCTCTACAGACAGCATCGCCAAAGCATTTAGTCTTTCCTCTAGCATGGTGTTTCTGAGGAATGTCTTTATACGCTTTAAGGCTGAAAAACATCGTTCAGCTTCTACTGTTGTCATTGGAGTCGTAATCACAATTTTGAGTAAAGTCACTGTCTCTGTAAGTGAGTTTTCCATATGCAGTTTATGAATTAACCTCAGCAAACTCAAGGCGCTTGTGGCCTTCCGGTACACAGGCATTCCGTAGAGTACAGTTAACTCAGTTCTCAACTGCTCTTTTTTGAGCATGGGATATGCTTCCGCAGCCTGATTCAGAGCACGCTCAGGGAAGGATTCATCATATTGTGCAAACTCTTTACTTTGCAATAAAGTGGCAGTCACCAAATGTTTTGTGAATGAAAAACGTTCTTTTGCCTGCACAATTACAATGTCACATATCTCCTTTCCAATTCGTACCAGAGAGGTGATGTTTTGTCTGCGGTTTGCAAAAATAGAATGCTCTGGCAGTTTGCTCTCCAAATCGTCAACCCCATCTCTCACTTTCATTATCTTTTGTACAAATGCAGATGTAACGGCTTTCACAGAGACAGTATCTATGTCTTTTAGTTGTAACCGATCGTATAATGCATCAACATGGGTCATTATGTCATGGAATAAAAACAGCAAGAACTGAAACTCTTTGTCTTGTAGTGTTCTAAGAAAGCCATGGGCTTCATTCTGACTTGTGCGATCAAAGTCTTCTCTGGATGATATGGCGTAAAAACATTTCTCAAGGCCCTCCCTGTCTTCAAAGATTAAGTTGACTGTACGAATGTGAAAGTTCCAACGAGTTGAGGATCCCCTTGGTACGCTTTTGTCCACAATCTCATGAAGGGCTTCTGTTCTTTTGGGGGAACGTGTGAAGAACGCGGCTATGCCTCCGATATCCTGAAAGAAAACTCGTGTCTCTCTGATCTTTGATACCGCCTGTTGCATAATAAGATTGAGTTGGTGGGCATAACAGTGCACAAAATGAGCATTAGGGTACACATCTCGAATTCGTTTCTGTACTCCACCAAGGTTTCCACTCATTACGGATGCACCATCATAGCTTTGTGCGATAAGTTTTTGTTTTTGAGGCAAGTCCGGGAAAATTAGGTCCAGTTGACACAGTATAGCTTCAGTGATGGTTGCTGCACTAGAGTCTTTTAAATGTGTGAACCCAAAAAACCTCTCCACAATGTTTCTGTCACTGTCAAGGTACCGAAACACTAACACGGACTGTGTTTTAGTGGCCACATCAGTGGTGTTATCAGCCTGAATAGCCACAAAGTCTGTGTTTCGCAACTCTTGCACAATATGGCTTTTTATAATTTCGAGCATACAGTCAAGGAGTTCATTTTGTATTGTATTAGAGGTGCCCTTAAAGACTGTAGCACGTGCTAAATGTGTTTCCAAATCCTTGTCTATGGTTGACATTAAATCCACTAGGCCTCGGAAGATACCAGGTTTTGAGGAAGTTTCTGATTCGTCATGGCCTCGCAATGCCAGTTCGAAAGCCCCACAGAAACGAATGCAATCAATGATCCTGGATAGATTTTGTCTGTTCCTATCAACAGCTTCATTGTGTTTTTGAATGGATTTGCGATATGCATCATTTATCTGCTGCTCAATTGGTGCGTCTTCCCCCAACATTCCCAGTCTTGTCAGGTTTTCCAGATGATTTCTTGTGAGCGCATGCTTCTTTATTTTTTCAGCGATGTGCTTCAGGTCAACCATTCCTTGCCGTGTCCAAGAAAAGTCACCACCAAACAGCAAGCAGGGGAAGCAGAACAGAGAATTTTTTATAGGGCACCCTGTAAGCCAATCAGCTTTTTTGTACCAGGCATTTGAGAATGTTCGTTTTGACATTTTTCCTCTGTCCTGGGTAGTTTGCTGTAGATTTATTTCAGGCTGATGAGGTCCTAATTGCTTTATCTGTAGTTTTTGTTCAAGTGGCCGTGACTGGAATGACCTTGCAATCAGCTCTTGTACTGTATTCATGATGGTGTGTTGCTGGCCTTACCAATATATATATATTAAAGAAACCTGTCAATAATCAAAATACAACGTATAAGGTGCAGTGCAATAATATGAAATGTCAGTACAAATACAAAATACAGCCATACTGCCTCCTGCCTCTCTGTGCCATAGTGGTCGCTGGAGGCACTGAAAGAGACACTGGAGAGTGACCACATACTACATAGCCCTAACTCCCATGTACAAAAAATATATAGCATCAGTTTCCTTACCTTTAACACTGGTCACTGGTGTTTGCTGGGTTGTAGCCGGGGTCGGGTGAGAGAGCAGCAAAAGAGGAGGTTGGGGTCCTGTGGTTGTTTGCTGATAAACCTGTCAATAATCAAAATACAACGTATAAGGTGCAGTGCAATAATATGAAATTTCAGTACAAATACAAAATACAGCCATACTGCCTCCTGCCTCTCTGTGCCATAGTGGTCGCTGGAGGCACTGAAAGAGACACTGCTTGAGGGCCTGGAGAGTGACCAGATACATAGCCCTAACTCCCATGTAAAAAAAATATATAGCATCAGTTTCCTTACCTTTAACACTGGTCACTGGTGTTTGCTGGGTTGTAGCCGGGGTCGGGTGAAAGAGCAGCAAAGGAGGAGGTTGGGGTCCTCTGGTTGTTTGCTGATAAACCTGTCAATAATCAAAATACAACGTATAAGGTGCAGTGCAATAATATGAAATTTCAGTACAAATACAAAATACAGCCATACTGCCTCCTGCCTCTCTGTGCCATAGTGGTCGCTGGAGGCACTGAAAGAGACACTGGAGAGTGACCACATACTACATAGCCCTAACTCCCATGTACAAAAAATATATAGCATCAGTTTCCCTACCTTTAACACTGGTCACTGGTGTTTGCTGGGTTGTAGCCGGGGTCGGGTGAGAGAGCAGCAAAGGAGAAGTTTGTTGTCCTCTGGTTGTTTGCTGATAAACCTGTCAATAATCAAAAGTACAACGTATAAGGTGGAGTGCAATAAAATGACATCTCAGTACATATACAAATACATCTCCAACAGCTCCCCTTCCCACAAAATGACTGCTAAAATACAGTGGTACTGCCTCCTGCCTCTCTGTGCCATAGTGGTTGCTGGAGGCACTGAAAGAGACACTGGAGAGTGACCACATACTACGTAGCCCTAACTCCCCATGTAAAAAAATATATAGCATCAGTTTCCTTATCTTTAACACTGGTCACTGGTGTTTGCTGGGTTGTAGCCGGGGTCGGGTGAGAGAGCAGCAAAGGAGGAGGTTGGGGGTCCTCTTCTTGTTTGCTGATAAACCTGTCAATAATCAAAGTACAACGTATAAGGACAGCTAAACTTAATTCAATCTTTTGCTGAGTTCATCCCCCGCCATACACACTTGCCCCTTTATCTCCCCCCTGCAGGTTCTTTTTCACCCCTCCTTTCTCCCTCTTCTGTCACGCTCCCTCCTCCCTTTCCTACCTTTCTTTCTCTTGACGCGGGTCAATGATTGATGATAAAAAAATAAGTCCCGGGAGTCTAAAAATGAGTGCTGGTGGGCCCCCACCTGCAAGCACCGGCTCACATTAAGCACTGATCTCCAGTAAACAGTGGGCTAAATATCTGTTACCTTGGACCGTGCATGTCACAAACTTACAAATGGATATATCAGTCGCACAGGGAGTGAAGTGTCAAACGCACCGACACTGTGGGCTGCTTTTCAGCGAGCGGAACATTTGTCACATGGAGACCGTGTAACCCACTGACTCACTTGTTAATTCATCACAAAACTGCGCTGTGTACCTGTCACACAACGGGCGGCTTAGCTCTCACAGTACACAATGTATACATCTTTAATATCGTGGGCACCCTGTTTCTCACAAGCTCGGCTGTGTATGTAAATGTAAATGTAAATGTGCTGGACTTGTAAAGCACACAGCTGCCCGTAAGTGTCCCGGCGCTTGCTTAGGGAACCCGTCCTGGTATTCCCCTGTGAGAAACCCCGGCAGGGTGTCCACAAGGGGAAAGCCAGTCATCCCGCCGCGAGGGGCCGTAGTGGAGATTAAGCAAGCTATTGCCCAGAGTCGCAGAGTGTGACCCCGTGAGTTGAGTAGGCACCAGAGCGAGAATTGTCGAGTCCGTGGAATTTTTGAGCCCGAGACCCGCCGAGGCGGGGAATCGAACCCTGGTCCGCGGTCGATCTCAGCTTCCGGGTCTGCCGCTTCTAACCACTGAGCCACGCTTCTCCCTATTAGTCATTAGTCACACATTATACTGCACCTCCCTGCTATATTTTAGTGGCTTAGAGTAAAATGACACCCCACACCAGTCATGGTGTGGACAGAAACACCTGCATCCCCGCCATTTGTGCACAACCGCCAATATACCTTCCACGTAGCACCTCGCACCCCATAGTGCTATGCATCTGCTACACCTTATGTAATGTTGTTGTGTAACTGTAATGTGCTTGGTATCTTACATACTAGGTCGTGTAACCATCTAGTTCTCAGGCACACACACACACATACAATTTCTCCGACACTTAGAGGCGACTTCCAAGTGTGCCACTGCCAAGGTTTCATCATTGGGTCTGCAAACAGCAAAGCAACCAGGCATTTAGTGGGCAGGGTCCTGCCGGTTCTCACACCGACAGTTCTAAAATAGTAGATGCTGAGTCGGGCCACTATACGGCTCTCCATTTTTGCTCTCACCCTCCAAGTATAAAGAAAAAACTCTGGAGCACCACCCTTTCCTGCCTTTGATGTAACTTCGAAGCACCTCGCCTTTCATAATCTCATCATTTCAGAAGTGAAGTATTTTCAATATTATATACAACAAAACCAAAGTTGTTGCTTATTTAGCTCATGCAACTAACAATTATTGGCAAAGCCAATGGTCCTGGCTTGTTGTAGGTATAGTGTTACATGCTGAATTATATATCTGGATGCAATGACAGAATCAGCAAAATACCAGTCTATTGCACTATTCTAAGCACAGGTTTTTAGCTTAGGTGTCTATAAGTCCACCATTATTACACAGACCACGCCCCTTTGAATGACCCCCTGTATTTTCATTCCACTTAAAGCCATGGAAGCAACAATAACGCGCTAGAAACTGGGATTCGTGTGCCTCATAAAAACACCATATTAATATAACATTTCAAACAAAGCTCTTCTGCATCTCTAGACCCAATACGATCCTTCCTGATGTTCTCCACTTATTCCCCCTCATGACAGTGAAACAAGGAGTAGATCCATGAGAATAATGCCAAGTTATCCTGGGTACAGAACACAAGGCACAGAAATAGGAAACTAATTGGGCAGAAGAACCGATACAGACAGGGTGAAGATTAAATATGCCCTACAGATGGGATAAACACACAGGAGCAGACAATACTTTGAAATGCGTTGGCATAGAGACAACAAACCAAATTGACCCATACTCTCTCAAGCTTACTGACAAATCTTTTGGAGAAGGGATCACATTAGAACCATGCAGATTCAAGGAGTGACTTGTACAGAAGTTTTGAAGAAGAAAATTCCACCTTACACAACCTATTTCATAAACATTTGCTTAGGACTACTCACTTGACCATGCTCACGTGTTGAGTAAAGTGAGGCAGAACATCACAAGAAACAACCTCCTTTACAAAGCACTCTCCATTCCAAATGACAAACCCTCAAAATACAGCCAAATGCCTGCACCTCTGTAACGGGGTCAAGTATGTTGCACAACTTCCGATGCAAAAAATGCATGACATTACAACATACCTTACCAATAACATAATTGTATCACTATATTATCAATATACTTAGAAAAACAGGTATCTTCTAGAAGAGACAGATAGGGCTGCAATCACGTGAGCCATTACTGGAGCAAAACAAGATTACAGGAACTCTAATTGAAAGTGGCATCTAAAGCCAATAGACACAATCTGCAAGTCCTGCAATATTCTTAGGCTGTCCTGTTTTCAGTTTCTATTTTTGGTAAATTCTGGTGGGGTTTTTTCAGTGTTTTCAATACCTTAAAAAACAGTTGTTATCAGTGGTTACACATTTTCACGCCACTAAAAACAACAGAAAAAGTGTTTTTCCGGTGTTTAGGGAACATTTTGCTTTTATCGTTGGTTGCTTTCTGCACTGAAGGAACATGGTATATAGACAGTGTACGTATAGTTTATATGAGGTCCAAAGAGATTTTTGCAAATTAATCTTATTGTAGCACACCATACAATACTTCTTCAGTGAGTATTTGGGGTAAACATCCTTTACAACGCAACTTTTACCATGCAGTGCCTTTACAACGCAAATTTTACAACGCAAACCATTACAACGCATTGCGCTGGGGGGCGCTCTAGGATAGGGAATACGTTTAATTTAATGTCCAACACCTTCCCTAGTGTCCACGGGGACTGGAGTTGGAATAGTAAATTAAACTATTCACTATCCAGCGCCCCAAAGCACTATGCGTTGTAAAGGTATTCGTTGTAAATACCGCGTTGTAAAGGCATGCGATGTAAAAGTATGCGTTGTAACGTCATACATCCGTATTTGGTCATGTGCGCTCGCGCTTTCCTTCCCATGTAAACTTCTGTGAAAAGGACCTCTCAGCATTCATAGCCCCTTGGGCTGAGAACCATCAGCTAAGGGACACAGTTGGGATGGCTCTTTCTTAGATGCCACATAAAGCACGAAATGATAAAAATTTGCATTTTAGTTCCTGGGCATAAAAAAACAGTGCACCAGAATGGACTAAAAAGTCAATAGCATCCCTCATTAACTATGAAGATTGTAAAGATGCTTTCAGCATACCATCTAACAAGTGGGAATCACTTCAGCTCGAGTATCAATTTTGACAGGTCACCACACAAATTTTTTATACACGTAGCTGAATCACTGCAAATACAAACAATATCACTCCAATCTTTGTTGAACTTGGAAAGAACCTTTTTTGCAGAGCATAACAAGTGACACTGCGTTCCATGTTTTCCAAAAGTCTGGTGTCACGTTTTCACCACTATCCCAGATGCTTGGTGATATATATACTTGTCACTATACCTTGCATTTAATGTTTAAAGCCGGAGGTGTTGGCAATTCACCTACTATCAATACTGACCCACTAGAAACTATGGTCTGATGTATTAACGGTTTTTACCCATTCTCTGTGGGTAAATGTGATGACACATATTAGGAAAGATTTTTATAAAACTATCCATTTTACCGATCAGTGAAAGAATCAAATGCAGCCAAAATATCAAAAATGAATAATGTTAGCCAGTCTTTCTTACTGCTAGCTTGTATAACAAAGTTACATTTTATTGACCCCTTCAGTAATAACAAAATAACTCTTTCACTTTCTTTTTCCTTTCTTTGAATGGCATTTAGTTTGTGGTTGTGAAGGTGTTTTTTCAGTGTTTATATGTTTTCACCGGTGAGGGCTATTTTTCTTTCAGTGGGGTTTTATCAGTTATTATAGGTTTAAACCTAAAACCCCACAGCCTAAATATTCTGTAGTAAGAACAACAGTGCTTAACCTTTCAAGCCGGGCACATGTTTTTCTGGAGTTGGAGATGTACACTGGTTACAGAAAAACGAATAGCACACACATTGGACAGGCCATATTCACAAGCTGATACATAGACGTCTTTAACTTGCACACCTTTTGACCAATAACATTGGGTTTACCTCTAAGTAATGGTACATGCCCAGGTTCCTCATGACTAGGATGAGTGTCTAATTTCCTTGAATGCATATCTAGTACTGATCCCCTTCCAGCATTACCGATTCAATCCTTTACCCAGACCAACTATCAGTGTTCCCTCATCGTTATCATTATCATCATAATCACCACCATCAGCAACGAAATAATCAAATTGTATTTCTAAAACAATATATACCAAGAGCATTCATGGATCAAAGGCATGGGGCATTAGTACAAGGGCATTATAGACTTTGGCATTTGTAATGCCACATATGTTATGTATCCCGGCCGTCAAACTTTAAATGAGGCCTATAATGTTTTTGTAATCCTGCTACATTGGAGTAACTGATCATTGAGTTTTAGATGGTCTGGTAATAACTTCGACAAAGTGAAAGGCTAGGCAGGAAATTCTCACTCACTTGCAGAGGCCTTCTTTATACTGGGTGGAGCTAAGAAATCTGTACTGCTAAATCTTAGGGCCTCGAAGGATGATAAATGTATAAACTATTTTTCAGATAGTCAGCAGTTGCACTGTATATTATTTGATGGGCCAGGATTTTATTCTTTTTTTCAGATTTATATAGCACAAAATCAGACCAAAGACATTGGGGTGCTTTACATTAGCACCATATTACTTTACACAAGATCGATTTTTTTTTTGAAAGGCACAGGGAGAGTAAGTGATTTGCCCAGAATCACAGGATGTTGAGCCGAACCTGGGACTCGAACCTGGTGACCCAGTTTCAAAGTTGTCCACTATGGCACTTAGGCCACATCTCCTATCACAGTCTTGGTCGACCACAATATAGCAAACATAAATGCTGCGAAATCACTAGATTCTTACTACAAAGAAAACTCAATCAAACTCGTATAAATGTGTTATCTAATAGGGCCTAATAACATTTGAAATCAGATTTTAAGCACCTCACTCAGGGCTGACCTAAACTGCTAAAGACCTCAAACAGTGTCCAGACCCTGCTCGTCACGTGTATAGATCATCTCAAACCTCCACTTCTGCACCACACACTAAAAGGAATGCATATTGAAGCTGAAACTGAGTCATTTCACACTGCCCTGCATCATACCAGAGCTCTCCATGGCGGCTCTCCAAACTACTTTTCCTTTAAACTAACCCGCTCTGCCGGTCAGCAGTGTCGGAGAAATGCCAACAGGTAAAACCTTCGACGCTCAGGCCTGTACATGCATGGTAGTTCCAAAAATCGTGCGTATTAGTGTTAGTGTAAGAGAGACTGTGCGGATGGAATTTGCAGGTTTTCCTTTCCACTTTGTTTACTCATAAGTATGTGTTTCACGTTTTCAGTATTCTGGTCAACCTGACAGGCCAAAATATTAATCCACTTGCTGTACATTGCCCAATCAGGCTGTGCGACATGCTCAAACCTTACGAAACATGGAAAAACAACTGTCGAGCTTCAGGCACATTTAATGAGTGGAATTCCACCTGTTGGCACAATACCCAGAGGTGGCAGAGCTCCAGATCCATTGGAGTGGAATGGTACTGTTTAATCCTCCAGCATGAATTGACGTGTTCCTGGCATCCCCAAATGACACCAATACCTTCTATAAATGACTATGTAACATTTTAAGTAGTACAAGTAAACTAAACCACTGCAGTGGAACTTGAGGGTTTATCATTCAGTAAATGTCGACAGAAACTTCCATTAATTAGTAGCTTTGAAGTTCTCTTATTGAATATATGCCATGTCAAACTGAAACACTGCAGTGCAGTGGACTGAAACATTCAAGTGCTAATGCGAGCGCGAGCACCTTAAAACGCAAATTCCTAAAACTACGTACTGTGTTGCTGTGCTCTTCAATAATCCCAGTTTGCAAAATACATTTATGTAAGCGAAGAAGAAAACATTTCTAAGGCTAAGAGAATTTTGAGGATGAGGCGAAATATAATACAATTATTTTGACAAATCTTTAGAGACATTTTTTTCTTCGTTTTCTTACAAAGCATTTTTAACATTGAAAAAACAGCACTGTTGTTCAGTGTTCGCTCTAAAGACCACATTTTACCAAGAGCATTGCTAAAGGGCTTAGCCACTTCAGAAATGCCCTACACCCCCTCCCCCACTCCCTTCATCTCGTCATGCTTGCGCCAGCTGGACACCTTTGTCCCTTGGCGCTGTTGTTTGACGTGAACTCATGGAATTCCGTTCCCTAAGGTAGAAGGTAAAACGTGCTGACCGGTCGAGTATTTATCCCAGAAACTACTGCTAACTTTGTAAAAATCTATAAATAAATAATACTAAGTCCAGGGGTCTCAACGTTTTCTTAGGAGCAAGTCGCTGGCCTGCTGAACTCCAAGGTTGCCGAATACCGAACTGCCTAGTCGATTTCACGCACACCCCCCTTCTTCCTTAGGCTTTACCCTACACATAATGTCACTTTCCTAATTTCCCCCTGTGCCACCATTTCCCTATATTTCTCTTGAGTCTTGAGCATCCTATTCGATCGATTCTCCCTTTTCCGCCTTTCTCTCTGTTGGACTTTGAAATCAGAGCCGGTGCCCACCACCTGCTACCAAGGGGTCTAAGCAACAATGGGCAGAAGGGAGGGAGAACAGACCCAATGATGGTTCTCTTTTAGTAACAACATACATGGTACGGTGAATTGGGGGGGGGGGGATTTCCATGCTGGCATTGGCGCCCATGGTACGCCACTTCTGCAACCACCTGCCCAATAACTAAGCAGTGCCTGAAAGTGAGGTACGTCACAGACAGTTTTGCCCTACTGTGGCGCTCGCATCACTGAGGCCGCGGCGTGTCTGCATGCAATAAAGTCAACTTGAACTTCCTGAAAACAATTTACAACAACCACATGGTATAGTCAGGGCAAGGGAATTCAATTGTCACTCACCAGATCCTGTACGACGTACGATGGCAGCGCGAACAGAGGGATTGGAACTCTTCTTCCTTCAGAATCTGAATCAGACGGCGAGGCGAGTGCGACTGGTCTCGTGTCTCACAGCAGAGAGAGAGGGTCGGGATGATTCCAGAACAAGTGAACCGTCACTTCAGTGACGTCTTACAGTTACACTAACGGCGGCGCGCATGGCCAATCACTGAATGGCTTCACATATGCTGAAGTCACAGTGATTGGCCAGCAGGATACAGTGCTGAGCGGCCTGCCTGAGCCACCCACGCGGCATCCAATGATGTCCTTGGCGCGGTTGACCAGCCAATCCTGGCGCTAGGAGGGCACACACAGCACTCGCCCTCTCGCCTTCTAAACGACGGGGCCGGCTAAACGCGCCCCCCCACCCCCCGCGTCTGTCTCAGGCCAGCATCTACATGACGCTGACGCGCATGCTCGGGTAAGTTTCTGCCCATAATGCGTATCTCGCCAACTCCGACTCTCAAACTCGTTACTTTCTTTAAGTTTAAATGCCGCAGCCAGCCAGCCAACCAACCCGGCCCCACCCCCTGCGCACTCCCTATTTCAGCGGGTGTGTCCCGACCGGAACCCCCGCTGAAAGCGTTTTTATTTGATATGGAGCTCGTTGTTGTGCTGCTCGCAGCAGGTGCGTCCACCAGGCTTAGTGGGGCTACGCCCCTACGCCCCAATGGACGCACCGCTGCTGTTGCTGGGTACAGTAAATGGTCTGGAGAAGCTCTCAGAGGCGGTATGACTTTGAAGCTTCCCCCTGTCCATCCTGGGGGAGGAGAGATAGCACCTCGCCCAGGATGTGCATTGTTGCAGGCCCAGGAGAGCCGGGGCTCTCCTACCCAGGGGTCCAGCAACATGTCTGCTGGGTGGCAGCCTCTGCAGCCACTCAGCCCAGACGTGGATTGTAGGTTCAGGCTTTGGGGGGCATCTCTAAGATGCTTTCTCGTGCATGTGACATTAAATCCCACACTGGCATCAGTGCGGGTTTAATGTGCTGAGAACTTGTCAGTCTTCAGTGTAGCCATTATGGTTCTGTGGAGTTCGTAATGATGACCTCCCAGCACCATATACTCTTAACTGGCATCACTGCACTTACAGGGCCCAGGAATGGCCCTGGGTACTGTAGGGGCACAGGGCCCATGCACCTGTGCCCTCACCTCTGGCATAGGGCACCCAGCTAGAGGGGTGACTGAAGTATGCCAGGGCAGTGAGTTCTGTGGGCAGGGCACACAGGGCTGTGTGCCATGTCGACTCTCGTTTTGGTTCTGTACTTAGGCACTCAGCCTGCAAAGGCAGTGTGTGGGTGCCAGGGTACAGGCCCCTGAGGGTGGCACAATCAGTGCTGCAGCCCTCAGGGGTCTTCTCTGATCACCATGCCCTGGGTACCTAGGGTCCCATTTACTAGGGGCTGATAGGTGGCCAGAGATGCCAATTTGGTTTGAGTTTCAACACAGTTTTAGGGAAGGAACACAGGCCCTGGGTACCTGATTGGCAGGAACCCAGGGCACACTCAGTCAAAGCACATCAGCAGTTCAGAAAAAAGTGGGGGCATACCAATGCAAGAAAGATGGCACTTTCTCACACAACCCCCCCCCCCCCAAACGAAAGGTGATGAGACTAACCTTGCCCTAGGGAGTCTTCATTGTCTAAGTGGAAGAACCTGGAAAGTCCATCTGCATTGGCATGGGCAGTCCCTGGTTGGTGTTCCACTTCAAAGTCCATTCCCTGTAGGGAGATGGACCTTCTCAGTAGTTTTGGATTTTCCCCTTTCATCTGCATTAGCCATCTGAGAGGTCTGTGGTCGGTTTGAACCAGGAAGTTAGTCCCAAACAGGTAGGGCCTCAGCTTCTTCAGGGACCAAACCACAGCAAAGGCCTCCCTCTCGATGGCACTCCAACGCTGCTCTCTGGGGAGTAGCCTCCTGCTTATAAAAGCAACAGGTTGGTCTTGGCCTTCCTCATTGACCTGGGAGAGGACCGCTCCTATCCCCAGCTCTGAGGCATCAGTCTGTACTATAAACTGCTTGGAGTAGTCTGGTGCTTTTAGAATGGGTGCTGAGCACATTGCTCCTTTTAGGGTGTCAAAAGCCTTTTGGCAGCTAACAGTCCAGTTCACTTTTTGGGGCATTTTCTTGGAGGTGAGTTCTGTGAGGGAATCTATGACATAATATCGACAGACAGAATATCTACCTACAAAAATATCGATACAAAAATATCGAAGTCAAAAATATCGGAGTTATATTTTCATGAAGGTAAGTACAAAAATATCGAAATTTTAATATCATAGTACAAAAATATCGAAAGTAAAAATATCGTTTTTTAAATGTATTAATCATACTGTAAAAATAGTTTAAAAATACATATAATTTTACAAATATTAAATAAAAACATTAAAACATATTTAGAAAATTATAACTAATACATATACATTTAAAATAAATTTAAAACTAGGGAAAGCGTTGGATAGCGTAGGGGTAAAACTTACTATTCTCACTCCACAGGGTGCAACAGTAGGGAAAGCGTTGGATAGCGTAGGGGTAAAAATTACTATTCCCACTCCAGAGGGTGCAACAGTAGGGAAAGCGTTGGATAGCGTAGGGGTAAAAATTACTATTCCAACTCCAGAGGGTACAACAGTAGGGAAAGCGTTGGATAGCCTAGGGGTAAAAATTTCGATATTTTCGATATTAGTAACATACATACCTTAAAAAAAACGATATTCTGTCTGTCGATATTTTGGACATCGATATTCTATACCATCGAAATTAAAACATTGATATTATTGTATATCGATATTTTAATTTCGATATTTTGTCTCACTACCCTGTGGAGGGGGTCACAATGGACGCATATTCCTTCACAAACTTTCTGTAGTACCCAGTCAAGCCAAGGAATGCCCTGACTTGGGTCTGGGTGGTTGGAGCTGCCCAGTCCAGGATGCTCTGGATCTTGGGTTGTAAGGGTTGGACCTGGCCCCCACCAACAAGGCGGCCCAAGTACACCACAGTGCCCTGCCCTATCTGGCATTTGGATGCCTTGATAGTCAGTCCTGCAGATTGCAGGGCTTGTAGAACCTTCCCAAGGTGGATCAGATGATCCTGCCAGGTGGAGATGAAGACAGCAATATCATCAAGATAGGCTGCACTAAAGGATTCCAACCCAGTCAGGACTTGGTTCACCAACCTCTGGAAGGTGGCAGGGGCATTCTTTAACCCAAAAGGCATTACAGTAAACTGATAGTGCCCATCAGGGGTGGAGAATGCTGTTTTCTCTTAGGCTCCTGGGGCCATGCCAATTTGCCAGTACCCTGCATCAAGTCAAAGGTACTTAGGAAGTTGGCTGCCCCTAGTTTGTCCATCAGTTCATCTGCTCTTGGAATGGGGTGAGCATCTGTCTTGGTGACAGAGTTGAGCCCTCTATAGTCCACACAGAACCTCATCTATCTCTTTCCACCTTGTTGATGAGGTTTGGGGACCAGAACCACTGGGCTAGCCCAGGGGCTCTCAGAAGGCTCAATGACCCCTAGCTCCAGCATCTTGCTGACTTCAGCTTTGATGCTTTCCTTGACTTGGTCTGATTGTCGATAGATTTCGTTTTTGACAGGGTTACTGTCACCAGTGTCCACACCATGGGTACACCAGCTGGTCAGACCAGGGGTCAATGAATAGAGGCTAGCAAACTGTTGCAAAACTTGTTTGCAGTTAGCCTGCTGTTGGGGAGTGAGGGTGTCTGGAAAGACCACTCCATCCACGGACCCATCCTTTGGGCTAGAAGAGAGGAGATCAGGGAGAGGTTCACTCTCTGCTTCCTGTTACTCATCAGTCACCATCAGCATGGTGAGGTCAGCCCTGTCATTATAGAGTTTGAGGCAGTTCACATGAATCACCCTTTTGGGTGTCCTGCTAGTGCCCAGGTCCACTAGGCAAGTGACCTCACTCATTTTCTCCAGGATAGGGTAAGGACCACTCCATCTGTCTTGGAGAGCCCTGGGTGCCACTGGTCCAAAACCCACACCTGTTGCCCAGGTTGAAATTCAACAATGGCAGCTTTTTGGTCATACCAGTGCTTCTGCAGCTCCTAGCTGGCCTCAAGGTTTTTGGATGCCTTATCCATGTATTCAGCCATTCTGGACCTTAGGCCAAGCACATAGTCCACAATGTCTTGTTTGGGTTCCTGAAGAGGCCTCTCCCAACCCTCTTTTACAAGACAAAGTGGTCCCCTTACAGGATGACCAAACAGAAGTTCAAAGGGTGAAAACCCCACTCCCTTCTGTGGCACTTCCCTATAAGCGAAAAGCAGGCATGGCAACAGGACATCCCATCTCCTTTTGAGTTTTTCAGGGAGCCCCGTGATCATACCTTTCAATGTCTTGTTAAACCTTTCTACAAGACCATTGGTTTGTGGGTGGTATGGGGTAGTGAACTTGTATTGCACCCCACACTCCTTCCACATGTGTTTCAGGTAAGCAGACATTAAGTTGGTACCTCTGTCTGAAACCCCCTCCTTAGGAAACCCTACCCTGGTGAAGACACCTAGGAGGGCCTTGGCTACTGCAGGAGCTGTAGTAACCCTAAGGGGAATTGCTTCAGGGTACCTAGTAGCGTGATCCACCACTACTAGAATGAATTTGTTCCCTGAGGCTGTGGGAGGTTCAAGTGGACCCACAATGTACACACCTACGCTCTCAAATGGCACCCCCACCACTGGCAGTGGTATCAGTGGGGGCTTTGGCTTGCCACCTGTCTTGCCACTGGCCTGACAGGTAACACAGGAGCTCACAAACTCCTTCACTTTTTGGTTCATCTGGGGCCAGTAAAAGTGGCTAACCAACCTTTCCCAAGTTTTGGTTTGCCCCAGGTGTCCAGCTAGGGGGATGTCATGAGCTAAAGTTAGGAGGAACTCCCTGTACTTTTGTGGCACTACCACCCTCCTGGTAGCTCCAGGTGTGGGGTCTCTTGCCTCAGCATACAGTAACCCCTCTTCCCAATAAGCTCTGTGGGTGCCACGGACATCTTCCTTGGCTTCTGAAACAGCTTGCTGCCTCAGGCTCTCAAGAGTAGGGCATTCTCACTGGCCCTGGCACAGTTCTTCTCTAGTGGGTCCCCCTGGGCCCAGGAGCCCAGCGTGATAAGGCTCAAGCTCCAGGGGCTCAGTTCCCTCTAGGGTTTCCAAGTCCTCTCCCTGAGAAGAGGGGCGTTGTGAGGTTTGCTGTGCAGAAGCTGCCCCCCCCCCAGTCTTCTTGCTGTTTCTCTTGTTTGGTTGGGCCATATTTTCAGGCTCCAAACCTACTTGTTCACTCTGCTTTTTGCTCTGTGCTCTGGTTTGCACACACACCAGTCTAGGGATACCCAGCATGGCTGCATGGGTTTCCTGCTCAACCCCAGCCCAGGCTGAGGTCTCCAGATCATTTCCCAGCAGACAGTCAGCTGGTAGTTGTGGAGAGACCAGTACTAATTTTGGGCCAGAGACCTCCCCCTAATTCAATGTCACCATAGCCATAGGGCGTTGGGTAGTAATGCTGTCAGCATTGGTGACTGGATAGGTTTTCCCAATCAGGTATTGCTCTGGGGAAACCAGCATTTCCTTCACCATAGTGATGCTGGCACCTGTATCCCTCAGGGCTTCTACTTCAGTCCCATTAATGGAGGGGTATTGTAGATACTTTTTACAGTTGGGTGGCCACCCAGCTACACTGGCAACCTCCATATCCCCTAAGGAGACTAAGCTAGCTTGAGTTTATTCCCAGATTTGCTCTGGACACTCCTCTGATCCCATCTGTAGGTTCACTGTCCCTTGAGTAGCTGGAATGGGGGGCTTAGGGGCTTTGTTGAAGGGGCAGGTTTTGTCTACAGTTAAATGTCCAACTTTCTTACAGTTGTTACAAAAGGCCTTGTTAGGATCAAAGTTTCTTCCGCTATAGGGCTTAGGCACATAGGGAGTAGTTTGGGACCCACCCACCTGCACAGGTTTTTGGGGCCCTTTGGAAGACTCAGATATTTTATCTTGGGGGTTCTCACCACCTTTCCCCTGGGGAGGTTTTGGGACCACTTTCTTTTGGTCACCCCCAGTGGCTGTCCTTGTCACCCTAGTCTTGACCCAGTGGTCTGCCTTCTTTCCCAATTCTTGGGGAGAAATTAGACCTAGGTCTACCAAATGCTGATGCAACTTTTCATTTGTGCAATTACTCAAAATGTGTTCCTTCATAAACAAATTATACAGTCCAGTAAAATCATGCACATTGTGTCCAGTTAACCAGCCATCCAGTGTCTTTACTGAGTAGTCTACAAAATCTATCCAGGATTGGGTCTGAGTTTTGTGAGCCCCCCTGAACCTGATTCTATACTCCTCAGTAGTGAATCCAACGCCCTCAATCAAAGTTTTCTTCATGAGGTCATAGGATCCTGCATCTGGCCCAGAGAGGGTCAGAAGTCTGTCTCTGCAATTACCAGAGAATAGTTCCCAGAGAAGTGCCCCCGAGAGAGGTTTCTTGAGTTGTCTGGTGTCACAAGCCCTCTCAAAGGCTGTGAACCACTTGGTGAATTGATCACCTTCCTCAAATTTAGGGACAATCCCTTTGGGGATTTTAGGATCATAAGACTGCTCTCTATCCTTGTTATTGGCATTGCTGCCACCAGAGATGGGGGCTAGGCCCATCTCTTTTCTTTTTTTCTAGAGCCAGGAGTCTGGTCTCTAGGTCTAACCTTTTGGCCAACTTGGCTAGGAAGTTGCCCTTTCGCTGGGGCTCTCCCCAATGTAGTCTCTGGGGCCCAGTCCACCTATGTGGTTCCCAGGCTCCCAGATGTTGACTCTTGGAGACAAGGGCACATGGACCTCCTCCTCCCTAGGAATGATGGGGGGATCCTCGTTGTCCTCCTCCTCCTCCACTCTGTCCTCCTCTGTCTGGGTATCACCCTGTTCAGAGGGGTGATCTTTTGCATACTCAGCCAGGAACTCCTGGAGCTTTTGCTTGGTTGGATGCAGACCTACAGTTATTTTCTTTACTCTGCATAGGGCCCTCAATTCCTTGAAGTCCAAGTGCAAGTAAGTTGTGAGGTCGAGTTCCTCCACCATGGTTGTATTATCTTCACTAACAGCTGGGTTCTCTTGAGACATTCTAACCTGATAGTTCTAACCCTCTACCCTAGCTTGTAGTGACTTTTATTTTTCACAGAATTCAAATGGGGCTTAAGGAAGCCCCTATCAACGTTTAGTATTTTTGAAAAGCTCAATTTCAGAATTTCTAAAGGCAATTTATGAGTTTTGTCATGTGATCAGATGGTAACCAAGTAGTACAACAAACGCAAGTTTGTATCCCACCGCTGCTCCACCAATGTGAGAAAGTGGTTCTATATATACTGGACTAGAATAAAGTACAGTGTGTATAGAGTCCACCCACCCCAGAGGTATAACAGAGGTTAAAGTCAGAACTGACCTTATTCTCCAAAGTGGTAGCTTGGTCGAGCAGTAAGGCAGTACCAGAGAACAGTGTAAAACATTTGTTGTACCCACTCAGTCAGCAAAAGCTTTCACACACTCAAGAACTGAACTCCAGGCCAATTGGTATTATATCCTCAGATATAGTTGTTTTTATTTTTAGAACCAACAGTTATAAAAATATACTTTTCAGGTTATGAGTACTCTCATGTAATTACTTTGCTAAGGAGCAATAACGTTTGTGCACACATAGATTACAGTATTGGAAGTAAGCAACACAATCTTAGAACATACTTTAGCATTGAGCTCAATGGGTTTTCCACATATGATTACAGGTGATTACTTTATGGATTACTTTGGAAGTTCCAGGATTAGGCCTAGTGTCCAGTCCTGGGGTCTAAACTGAAACCAGATTAGCAAAACCGTTTTAGTTATTGTAGTGAATTTTAAGGAATATAAAGCTGTTTTAAAAGTTCACACTTTGAAACTTTTTCAAAGTAAATCTGACAATGTTATTCAATAGGAGGAAATTCAGGTTGCAGGTAAAGTACGTTTGCGTTACTTTTGTAACCCAGCCCGGGTCTCTGAGGGCCAGCACTGGGGGCTTAACTCAAAACAGGTAAGTAATTGCGTTTCAGTATTTCGTATGATTTTTAAGGAATATTTGCAGTTTTCAAAAGTAGACACTTAGAAGAAATTTCAGAGAAAAGCAGATAATGGGTTCCTATAGCGGAAATACAGATTACCAGTAAATACGGTAAGGATTATTTTAGCGATTCAGTACTGGGCTACAAGGTACAGTACTGGCTGCTCCCATGATCATGGGTCAATGTTAACCAATGGCAGGTAATTGAATTACCGGTTTCCAGGTGAGTACTTGGTTAATGAAGTTATAGTTCTGGGCATAGACTCAGGGGTACCCCATCGTCAGGCGAGTACAGTTAGATCAGTCCCAGCGGCACAGGGGCGGCCGGGTGCAGAGGTAGTTAGGCCCAATGTTATCGAATGAGGGAAAGGGGGCCTCCGGTCGGTGGCTGCTGACTAGCAGACCACGCGGCTGTGGGAGCTGAGCTCCTGGTCACTTGCTCAGGACAAAGGAGGGAGTAGGCTAGGGCAAAGAGGTCACAGCCAGCGGCACTCGGGTGGCTGGGTGCAGGGTGCTTTTGAGCCATCGGGCGCTCAATGTTATCCAACGGGAAAGGTCAAAAGGGAACAAAGGCTGCAGGCTCGGGACGGAGACTCTCCAGGGGCGACCAGCACTTCGAGAGGTAAGTTGGGATGTTGGAGCATGGGTAGGTACCCCAAAGGAAGGCACAGGGGGCTGTAGGGCGCCGGGTGCAGGGGTGTCTTTAGGGGTCTGAAAAGCGTACCCTCGGCTGGTCGCGGTAGGGGGGGCCCTGGTTCTGAGTCGGCAGGCAGGTTGTTGCAGCAGAGCCTCTGCTGGTGGGAGTTCCAATCGTCCAGGGGGTCCAGACAGGGCCTCTGTGTGTCCCAAGGTGGCTGCCCACGAGGGTCGCCGGATTTAGGTAGGAGCAGTTTCCAGGAGCAACAGGCCTGTAGGGCTGGGGCCAAGTCAGTTGGTGTTGTCCAGTTGTTAGCAGCTGTGCGGCGGGTCGTTGTCTTCCTGGTCTTCTTTCTTCTTCTTGTTGTCGGAATCTGAGGAAGGGGGTTTCAGGGAACCCCTAAATACTAAATTTAGGGGCGTTACAGATAGGGCAAGGGCAGGGACCAATGGGTCCCTGTCCTGGGGAGAGTACACCCCCTAGCCTTCTCCTCTCCTGTGGGAAGAGGGCAGGAGCCTAGCTGTCATTGGGCAGGGCTCCCCATCTTCAAGATGACTGGAGCCCGGGCTCGTGCTTCACCTCGCCTCCTCCACCTGAGGGGTGGAGTTTGCACAGGTTGGCACACACCCCTTCCTGATGTAGTTTTTCCCGCCAGAGTGGGGGTAGAGCTGCTGGGTGGCTGGTTGCTGGGTACAGCAAATGGTCTCGAGAAGCTCTCAGAGGCGGTATGCCTTTGAAGGTTCCCCCTGTCCATCCTGGGGGAGGAGACATAGCACCTCGCCCAGGATGTGCTTTGTTGCAGGCCCAGGAGAACGGGGCTTTCCTGTCCAGGGGTCCAGCAACATGTCTGCTGGGTGGCAGCCTCTGCAGCCAATCAGCCCAGACGTGGATTGTAGGTTCAGGCTTTGGGGGGCATCTCTAAGATACCCTCTCGTGCATGTGACATTAAATCCCACACTGGCATCAGTGCGGGTTTAATGTGCTGAGAAGTTTGGTACCAAACTTGTCAGTCTTCAGTGTAGCCATTATGGTGCTGTGGAGTTCGTAATGACGACCTCCCAGCACCATATACTCTTAACTGGCATCACCGCACTTACAGGGCCCAGGAATGGCCCTGGGTACTGTAGGGGCACAGGGCTCATACACCCGTGCCCTCACCTCTGGCATAGGGCACCCAGCTAGAGGGGTGACTGAAGTATGCCAGGGCAGTGAGTTCTGTGGGCAGGGCACACAGGGCTGTGTGCCATGTCGACTCTCGTTTTGGTTCTGTACTTAGGCACTCAGCCTGCAAAGGCAGTGTGTGGGTGCCAGGGTACAGGCCCCTGAGGGTGGCACAATCAGTGCTGCAGCCCTCAGGGGTCTTCTCTGTTCACCATGCCCTGGGGACCTAGGGTCCCATTTACTAGGGGCTGATAGGTGGCCAGACATGACAATTTGGTTTTAGTTTCAACATAGTTTTAGGGAAGGAACACAGGCCCTGGGTACCTGATTGGCTGGAACCCAGGGCACACTCAGTCAAAGCACATCAGCAGTTCAGAAAAAAGTGGCGGCATACCAATGCAAGAAAGATGGCACTTTCTCACACAAAGTATATGAGAAAATCTTTTCGCACCCAGGTGCAAGGTTGTAAGATGCTGTGAAAGGGTATATGTAGTTCATACTGGAGATTTTAGATGCTGTGGCATGATACATGGTTACAGCGGTGGTGCTTAGGAAGCATACCTTGATGAGGTCCATTGGATTCACGATTTGGACAGCCCTCCAAAGGAAAAGATGTTTAGTGTCATGAGTGATTCATGCATAACAGGGCCACCGCTAGAGCTTTAGTATTTGTCTTCACATATAAATAAATTCCATCAGCAATTTCAGAAGTTCCAAGGATTTAGCTTCTGAGACAACATACCACCCTAGAGACGTCTGCAAATCTCTTATCAATAGCAATCAAATGGTTTTATTTTCACTTTTTTGAAGTAGAGAGTGAGTCAGAGGATGAGTACTGCAGCCCCCCACCTCCATTACTGCTAACCATTGAAGACCAAAACCACACTGCAGCTTCTCCTGTTAGAACTTCAGTATTCCCCCATGAAACAGGTGCTGTACTTCATTCAGGAGTCAATCAATCAATCAATCGGGGTTTTATAAAGCACAGGTCTCAAGGCGCTGGGGGGGGGGGGCAGCTCCGGATCAGTTGAAGAGCCAGGTCTTGAGGTCCTTCCGGAACGTGTGTAGGGTCGGGGAGCATCTGATGTTCACCGTGAGCTCGTTGCAGGTCTTGGCTGCGATGTGAGAGAAGGCTCACCGCCTGTTCTGTTTCTGCAGATGCTGGAGACCTCTGACAAGGTGAGGTCGGCGGATCGGAGGTTCGTCTTGGGTGAGTGGTAGGATAATCTCTTGTTGAGGTATTTGTGTCCGATGTTGAGTGATTTGTAGGAGTGGGTGAGGAGTTTGAAGATGACTCTCTTCTCGAGGGGGAGCCAGTTGAGGTCTCGTAGGTGTTGAGTCATGCGTTCATGACGGGGTGTCACGAGGATGAGTCTGGCTGCGGCGTTCTGGATGGTTTCGATTTTGTGTAGAAGGGTACTGTTGATCCTGGCATATAGGGCGTTGCCATAGTCCAGTCTGCTGGTTATGAGAGCGTGGGTGATGGTTCTCCTGCAGTCGGGGGGGATCCATTCAAAAATCTTGTGGAGGATGCGTTGGCAGTTTAAACTGGGGGAGGCAACGGCGTTGATCTGGCGGTTCATGGAGAGGGAGGAGTTGAGGATGATGAGGTTTCGAGCGTGATCTGTGGGGTTGGGTGGACTCTCAAGGGCGGCAGGCCACCAGGTGTTGTCTCAGGCGGAGGTGCAGTGTCCTAGGATGATGACCTCGGTCTTCTCAGAGTTGAGCTTCAAACAGCTGTCTTTCATCCAGGCTCTCACATACTTCATTCCTTCCTGGAAACAGAGTTTGCTGTATGACATTGAAAAGTTCTTGGCTGCGTTGATCTAGACTTTGTCTCTTATGAAGGTTTGTTTAGTGTCTCTTATGCGCTGGTGGTATTCCTTCAGGGCGCTCCTGTGATTGTTCTGTGCTTCCGTGGTTTTCTGGTTTTGCCAGGTTTTCTCTAGGCGAATGCAGGAGTGTCTGGCTTCTTGTAGTGCTGTGGTGAACCAGGTGGCCTTCATGGGGCGTTGTTTGGCGGGGTGGCGGAGGGGTGCGAGTTTGTAGGCGCAGCAGGAGATCCAGCAGTGGAGTTACCTGTCTGCGGTGGGGTTGGCATCGGTCGAGGCTCGGGGTGAAGGGGGTGGGGGGGAATGGCAGTAATTAACATCAGACCAACAGATCCTCCGAATACAAATATCTGATTATTCCCCAAATAATAAGGTCAGGTTATCCCTTTAAGGAAGAGTCCTTCACCTGTTTCTCCACAGTCTTTCATGCATCCTTGCTGAAAGACATCTTGGAGAAAGCAATCTACTCCCTCCAGCAAAACAGACCCACACAGGGAGTAAAATGGTTAAAAAAAGGACTTGGGTTGATTTTCCAGGTCTTGTCTGATCCCAAAAAGGAGAGAGGTTTGTATTCAATTTCAGACTTATAATTTCTCAGCAAATTACCAAGGAAGGAAATGTTTGATATTTACAGTCATACACATTCTGTAGGCCATACAACTTCAGGATTCGGTGGTGTCTCTTGATCTGCATGATACATATTTTCACATCCTGATGTATGGTGGGGAAGACAGGCTCCCAGTTTCTATGTCTGTCATTTGGCATATTTTAAGTCTTGCGAGTCTTCACAGTAGTAAAAGTGGTAAAAGTGTTCCACTGCAAGGGAATGGATCTGGATTCCTACCTAGATGCCTAGTTACTAAAATAATATTTTCCAAGCTTTGTATTGGAGATCCTAAAAGCTACAGACATCCTTTTCCCACATCAAGGGTTTTCTATCAACCAAGAGAATTGTTCACTAACACCATGATAGTTTATGCAATTCATTGTAACAAATATAGACACCTTGAGCCTATTGGCAATTTTCCCAGTACAGATATGGCTCTCCTTCATTAGATGGATTCACCCTTTCTGCAGCATCCATTGCAGACTGCCACATCAGCCCTATGCCTCCTACTACCGGACCAATCTTTTGCTTTCTGGGCCTGATTACAACACACATTGGCCATCTGGTTTTTTGTGCTCCACGCCTGCCTAAAAAAGGAGGTTGATCTCCTCTATTATTGCCTGACATATTTCGTCCTGGATTGTGAGGTTGGAACTGATTATATCCTTTCCCATCAGAATCAGATGTATCCGAAAAGGTAGTAACCTTTTTAGGATTTCTGTTATGAGTAGGTTGAAAATGATCCTCCTGTATAGGTACCTGTTGCTAAACATTATCGGCCAGATAGGGATATGTATTTTCTTGACTGGTGAACCTTACATCTTTTTTAAGTTTTTCTGTCTTCCTTTTTAATAGATACTCATTATATGATGCCATCTCGGTTTCTACCGCTTCTAACTTCTTTTTAGCTTCTTCAACTGCTTGACTGCTCTTAATATCTGAAAGAGACACGTTAGTATTAGATTCCTTACCTTAGAATATCCCCAGGCGTCAGACTGGATCCGGAAAATTTTGCGTAGCAGTACCCTTGCGCGTCGGTAGGCGTCGTCTGTGGCTCCGCGTCCGTCGTCGGCGTCGTGGGCGCCGTGATGACGTCGTCGGAGGACTTAGACGCCGCCTCCGCGTGCTGACGTCAGTTCTTCTTTTTTCCGCGCCAGCAAGCGCAGATCTGGAAAAAGCAGTAACCCTAGTCAATTTTTGACTAACTTTTTGATCCTTTTGATTACCTGTTTCGAAGTCTCTCGACTCCGACTCGATGCCTTAGGGATGCCCGGCTTCAAGCATTGTGACGATTGCAATCCGGCTGACGTCGGTCACGGATCCTCACCGCGTCTGTTTGTCGTGTCTGGGCGTCGACCACGACGACAAGGCCTGCTCCGACAGTCGGTCCCGTGCCGTGAGAGGTCCCGATCCCACGGGAGGTCGAGGGACAGGTCGCGGGCCCGGAGCCACCACAGCTCCGAGAGTAGGCCTCACTCTTCCGGGTAGAAGTCGTCGTCAGGTAAGAGGAACAAGAAGTCCAAGCGGCGTCATCGCTCCTCGGACTCCCCCCGACGCTCGCGCGATGCGGCCTGGGGTTCGGGTGACACCACCCACGCGGCTCCGTCGGAGCCGCGGGCGCCGCGTCCGGCTCCATACCCTCCGGTCCCTGGGCTGAACGCGTCGCCGGAGGAGATCGAGCGCTTCCTCATGGCCATGAGGAAACTCTCTCCTCCGACGGGTTCCGCGACGCCTCCGGGCCCAGCTGACCCGTCTGGGAGCCCTAGCGGGTCGGCGGCTCCGGCCCCGACGCCGTCGGGTGCTTCGGCTCCGACGCCGCCGGCGCCTTCGGGCCCGGCGCCGCAGGTCCCTGTTATCCCGACGCCGCCGGTGCCTTCGGGCCGGGCGCCGAGTGGTCCAGTTGTCCCGACGCCGCCGGCGCCTTCGGGCCCGGCGCCGCGGGACGCCGCGGGCCCCCCTTCGGGATCTGGTTCGTCGCCGGTGGATCCGACGACCTCCCCGGCGTCGGACCCTCAGGTGTCACCTCCGCCGCCGGCTCCGGGCGGCGCCGGCCCCGGTCCTGTCCCCATTCCTGTTCAGCCGTCGGGACGGCCCCGATGGGCGCCGCTCCAGACGCCGTTGGGTGAATTTCACTTTTATGAACAGGTCCCATTAATTGAAGATCCTGAATCTCAGGAGATGGGTGAAGAGGAGGACTGGGAGGGGTCTGAGGACCCTCTGACCAGGGAGTGTCAGTCTCATGAGGACTGGATAGGAGGCCTTGGGGATGCCAGTGGCCTAGACACCTCTCCAGACACTGGTTTTGTCTCCCCTCCTACCGTGGCTTCGGAGGAGGGGGCAACTTATAGTGTGGTGCTGATGAGGGCTGCCAAGGCCTTGGGCCTTGAGCTCCCCGTCGCGGCCTTGAGGACTAACCTCCTCACTGAGGTCCTTAAACCGCAGTCATGCTCGGCCGAGCCTCTGCTGCCCTTTAATGAGGCCTTGACGGACGTTCTTTTGGGCACTTGGTCCAGGCCCGCTACGGGTTTGCCCGTAGATAGGAACGTGGCCAGACGCCACCGCCCAGCCCCGGGCGACCCATGTTTCCTGTCCACCCACCCCACCCCCGAGAGCCTGGTCATCCAGGCCTCCAATTCCCAGACCGCATTCCCGTCGGCCCCGCCGGATCGGGAATCCAAGAGGTATGATCAGTATGGGAAGAAGATCTTCTCATCCCTGAGCCTAGGCCTGCGGTCTTCCAACACCGCCTGCCTCTTGGGGCGTTACACCCACTCGGTGTGGGATAAGGTCGCGGAAGTGCTGCCAGAGTGTCCGTTGGAGGTACGGGCCAAACTCGGCCAAGCCCTTGTGGAGGGCCGGGATGCAGCAAAATACTCTATTAGGTGTGGGCTGGATACCACCGACTCGCTAGGCAGAGCGATGGCAACGACGGTGGCGGTCAGACGCCACGCCTGGCTTAGGTCCGCCAACTTCTCGGCAGATGTCCAAAACACCCTTATGGACATGCCGTTCGATGGCCGTCGCCTCTTTGGCGACAAGGCAGACCATGCGCTTGAGCGTTTTAAGGACTCCAGGGCTACGGCCAAGTCCTTAGGCCTTTCGGGCCAGCGCCGGCAACCGGCTGCCTATCATTCCTTTTGTGGCCACGGAACGGGTGCGCCCACACGCGCCGCCAGCCACGCACCGCAGGGCAATACCCAACGCGGTGGCGGCCGTGGGAACCGCCGTCCGGGCGGTCGGGGGCAACGGCGAGGTCAGTCCACACCTTCCCCCGCAGCATCCGCCTCAAAACCCTCCTAGTCCGTGCTTTCAGGCCCATGTGACGCCAGTTGGAGGCAGGGTTCGCCATCACCACCTCCACTGGCGCACCGTCACTTCGGACAGGTGGGTGCTGCAAATCGTCCGAAGGGGCTACTCCCTCCCCTTCGAGGCGACTCCTCCAGCCATGCCACCGCAGAACCACCGTGTATCGGGGGATCACTTGCGGCTTCTGCAGGAGGAAGTTACGGCCCTCTTGGCCAAGGGGGCCATCGAGCGCGTTCCTGGGCCAGAAGTAGGGTGTGGTTGCTACTCCCACTACTTCCTGGTACCCAAGAAGGGTAAAGGGGGCCTACGCCCTATCTTGGACCTACGGAACGTCAACGGCTTCCTCCGGAAGGAGAAGTTCAAGATGCTGACACTGGCTCAGGTCCTTGCTGCCCTGGACCCAGGAGACTGGATGGTAGCGTTGGACTTGCAGGACGCTTATTTTCATATCCCCGTCCTGCCTGCCCTCCGGCGCTACCTGCGGTTCATGGTGGGCCACGAGCACTTTCAGTTTACCGTGCTCCCCTTTGGCCTTACCAGCGCCCCACGGGTGTTCACGAAAGTGATGGCGGTGGTCGCAGCTCATCTGCGCCGGTTAGGGGTTTCAGTCTTCCCCTACCTCGACGACTGGTTGTTGAAAGCGGGCTCGCCCCAGACAGTCGTCAGCCACCTCCAGACGACGGCAGACCTCCTGCACCAGCTGGGGTTTTCCATCAATGTGCCGAAGTCGCACCTGTGTCCCTCTCAGAAGCTCCTCTTCATCGGAGCGGTTCTGGACTCGGCGCGATTCCGGGTTTATCCGCCGGAACAGCGGGTCCGGGATATTCAGGCTCTGATTCCCATCTTTCAGCCGTTATCCCGGGTCTCGGTCAGGTTGACGCTGCGGCTTCTGTGGCTGATGGCCTCCTGCATCCTACTGGTGCATCATGCCAGGTGGCGGATGCGGGCTCTGCAGTGGGACCTGAAGTTTCAGTGGGCCCAGCATCAGGGCAACCTATCCGACCATGTCCTGATCTCGGAGGGCACTGCGAGACAGCTGCAGTGGTGGCTTACGGACCGCGATTGGGTCAGCTGCAGATCCCTCTCCCTACCCCAACCGGAGCACGTAGTTGTGACGGACGCGTCCCTCCAGGGCTGGGGAGGCCACATGGGAGAGGCGGAGATCAGAGGCCTCTGGTCTCCGGCGGAGTCCCGGCTCCACATCAACCTGTTGGAGCTCAGGGCGATTCGTCTGGCACTGAAGGCATTCCTCCCCTCTGTCCGGGGGAGTGTAGTGCAGGTGTTCACGAACAACACCACCGCCATGTGGTACTGCAACAAACAAGGCGGTGTGGGGTCGTGGATCCTTTGTTAAGAGGCTCTTCGCCTTTGGCAATGGCTGGAACGCCAGGGCGTGACCCTGGTGGCTCAACACCGGGCAGGTTCTCTGAACGCCAGGGCAGACGAGCTCAGCCGTCGGTGCATGATGGATCACGAATGGCGTCTGCACTCGGACGTGGCGCAAGGCCTCTTTCAGCGATGGGGAGAGCCTTGGTTAGATCTATTCGCCACCGAAGAGAACGTGCAATGTCATCAGTTCTGCGCGTTGGAATTTCCAAGGCGGCACTCGCTCGGAGACGCTTTTCGTCGCGAGTGGAGTTGCGGTCTGTTGTACGCCTTTCCGCCTATACCACTTCTGCCCAGAGTGCTGAAGAAGATCAAGCGCGACCGGGCCCAAGTCATCCTTGTGGCTCCGGACTGGGCTCGAAGGTACTGGTATCCAGAGCTACTCAGTCTGTCAGTCGATCCCCCGGTTCGTCTGCCTCTTCAGGAGGACCTTCTGTCGCAGCAGCAGGGGACGGTCCTCCACCCGAACCTGTCCAGTCTCCACCTCCATGCTTGGAGATTGAGCGGCGACAGTTGAGGCCATTTGACTTGCCTCCTGAAGTCTGTAACATTATTCTGGCAGCCAGGCGTCCCTCCACAAAGTCGGTATACGCCTGCAGGTGGAACAGATTTGTGGCACGGTGCACAGCAAAGGCTGTGGATCCTCTTTCTGCCCCTCTTTCTGAGGTTCTTCTCTTTCTTCTTTCTCTTGCCCAGCAGGGCTCTGCTCTGGACACTATCAAGGGCTACCTTTCTGCCCTTTCAGCCTTCCTCAGGCTTCCTGATCAGCCTTCTTTGTTCAAGTCCCCTATTGTTAACAGATTTCTTAAGGGCATCACTCACACGTTTCCTCCTGTTCCGTTTGTGATGCCTCAGTGGGACTTGAACCTGGTCTTAACGTTCCTGATGTGCGCTCCCTTTGAGCCACTTCACAACTGTCCTCTTCGCCTTCTGACTTTGAAGACTGCATTCCTGGTTGCCATCACCTCTGCCAGGAGAGTGAGTGAGCTCCAGGCTCTATCTTCTAAACCTCCTTTCCTCTCTGTCCATCCGGACAAAGTTGTTCTGAGGACTCGTCCTTCTTTCCTGCCCAAGGTTGTCACGGCCTTCCACATCGGGCAGTCTATCACTTTGCCAACCTTCTTTCCGCCACCGCATCCCTCTAAAGAGGAAGAGCGGCTCCATCGTCTGGACCCAAAACGTGCGCTCTCATTCTATTTGAACCGCACACGCCAGTTCCGGGTGGATGACCAACTCTTTGTTGGTTACGTGGACGCTAAGAAGGGGAAAGCGGTACACAAGAGGACCATCTCCCGGTGGATCATCTTGTATATCCAGGCATGCTACTCCTTGGCTAGGAAGGAGCCCCCTGCTGGATTGCGGGCTCATTCCACCCGAGCCACGGCTACTACCACTGCCCTGGGCAGGGTGTGCCCTTACAAGACATCTGTCAGGCAGCTACGTGGGCATCGCTGCACACGTTTGCAAGACACTACTGCCTGGACAGCCAAGTCCGGAGGGATGGCTTCTTTGGCCGTTCCGTCCTCCAGGACTTTCTGGTGTGATTATTGGTTCGCAGACCCACCACCGGGGATGGTATTGCTGGGGTATCTATTCTAAGGTAAGGAATCTAATACTAACGTGTCTCTTTCAGATGCACAAGTTACTACTTGTGTAACGATATATCTGTAAGAGACATTAGTTAGTTATAGATTCCTTACCGACCCACCCATCCTCCCCGTTCTGCGAACCAATATCTAGGGTTTGGGTTGTCCCCTTCAGGGCCCTAGTTTCATTGGCACCAGTGTTGGTTTTTTGACATGGCTCTGCGTTTCTGGCGCGGAAAAGCTGTGTCTAAGAACTGACGTCAGCACGCGGAGGCGCGTCTAAGTACTCCGATGATGTCATCACGGCGCCCACGACGGATGCGGAGCCGCAGACGACGCCTACCGTCGCGCAAGGGTACTGCTACGCAAAATTTTCCGGATCCAGTCTGACGCCTGGGGATATTCTAAGGTAAGGAATCTAATACTAACTAATGTCTCTTACAGATATATCGTTACACAAGTAGTAACTTGTGCTTTGGTTGGCCAGACACGGCATCAATAGGTAAGCACGCCGTCCAACACTTAGTCATGAGTGCATGTTTACCCCCTGCGCAAATCTTTGGACAGTCCTCTATTCACATCTTCACGCTTTATGGAGGAGATACACATTTCTTTTCTCTGTCATTCTTGACAAAAGTGTTGTGGTAACAATTCTTCTTCCCTCTCTTCTGAAATCTCATAATTTTCTTTTAGGCACTTCCTGTGACAGGCTATCAAGTGTATATATGTATATATCATGTTTTCTATTTTTATAATGTACATATTGTATAATGAGTAGGACTGATAACATGTGCTCACCATGGACATTTTTCTGATATCCCCTTATAATATCCTTACCCTGTTTTTATCTTTTTCCAGATTGCACAATTACATGGCTACCTGATGTAGGCCCAAGGACGAAACACGCATAGATTTTATTATTAGCCATGAAAGATATATGCAATTGAATCCAATTTGTCTTGTTTGTTTTTCTCTTTTCCTGTCTTTTGGACATTCATTATAAATATGAATGTGATATAGGATTATTGACACTATATTGATAAAATGATGGATATATAGATTAGTGATTATACGGCATAGACAGGATTGTATCATTGGACAATTGTCCCAACAAGAGACTGATTCAACACATGTGGTCTTATCAATCTACTGATGTGCATATATATACATATAAACTGCTACTTTTTCTTTTTTGCATGAATTATTGAATAAAAAACATGAATTTTGAATAATACTTATCGAATGACAGTGTACATGTTTGCATAGGTATTCGGTCCACGTTTTACTGTGTTTCCTATGTAGTTCTTCGCATATATGTCATGCCTACCCTAATATAGGAAACGTTATTAGGGGTTCTCCTCTTCTTACAAAATGTTATCTTGGCAGCCAGGCTACCCTCCACTAAAATTGTAAATGCCTGTAGGTGGAACACATTTGTGGCATGGTGTGCAGCAAAGGCTGTGGATCCCCTTTCGTAAATAGATTTGTTAAGGGCATTACTCACCTCTTTCCTCCTATTCCTTTCGTAATGCCCCAGTGGGACTTGAATCTTGTCTTAACCTACCTTATGTGCGCTCCCTTCGAACCACTACATAATTGTCCTGTCAGACTCTTGACTCTGAAGGCTGCTTTTCTGGTGGCCATCACCTCTGCTTGCAGTGTGAGTGAGATTCAGGCTCTATCTTCTAAACCTCCTTTTCTTGATGTCCATCTGGACAAAGTTGTCCTTCGAACTAGGCCCTCTTTTCTACCCAAAGTGGTTACCTCTTTCCACATAGGACAGACCATCACTTTGCCCAACTTCTTCCTGCCCCGCATCCTTTCAAGGAGGAGGAGAGACTCCATCGTCTGGATCCAAAATGTGCATTATTATTTTATCTGGATCGCACAAAACAATTCCGGGTGGTCCTTTGCACTAAGATTTGTTATTCCTTGGCGAAAAAGTAGCTTCCAGTAGGACTGCGCGCCCACTCCACCAGGGCGACTGCAGCCGCTACTGCTTTGAGACGTGGAGTCCCCCTCAGTGACATCTGCCAGACAGTCACATAGGCATCACTGCACACGTTCACTAAACATTACTACCTGGATACTTTCTGGTGTGAACTTGGTTCGCAGACCCACCTCCGGGGTTGGTATTGCTGGGGTATATATTCTAAGGTAAGGAATGGGTGGGGCGGTAAGGAATCTATAACTAATAGTCTCTTTGAGATGAATAATATATATATTAGTTATAGATCCCTTACCGCCCCACCCATCCTCCCCGTTCTACAAACTGACTTCTGGAGGAAGGGACTCCCTTTCAGGGCTCTGGAATTGTGCACCAGTGGTCAGTGTCTTTCATGGCTCTGCGCTTCTGGCGTAGAAAGTCATGTATGGAAGTGACTTCAGCGCGCAAGGGCGGCATCTAAGTAGATACAGCAACGTCATCCTAGCGATGACGACAACAAACACAGAGTTGACCGATGCCAGCTCCCGACGCGCAGGGGTAGTGCTGAGAAAAAAATTCTCCGGGTGCAGTTTGACGCCTGTGGGTAATTCTAAGGTAAGGAATGTATAACTAATATATGTGTCTTACAGATATATCATTACCAAAGGTAAGTTCTTCAGGGGTGGTAAGTCTCCAGATGGGTTCCTTGGTGTGCCCTGACCAGGTCATATAGTACAATGAAGCTACTTTAGTCTCTGAGGGAGTGGTGGATATAGCTACCCCGGTGCCTGGCCCAGTAACCTGGAGAAATGCAGACAAAAGGCACATATCAAATAGCACTTAGGGATACAGGGTCAACTGTCACCCCGATATCATCACAACAGTACTTAACTAGACAGACATATCTAGTTATCAGTGCTGATAACATTGTTAAGGTTAATCCAATGGCTATGGTGACCTTGGAATGTGGAGGGGTTACTGGCCAATAGAAGGTGGTCAGGTCCTCTGCATTTCCAGTTAAATGTCTGCTAGGAAATGATCTGGAGATTTCCGCATGGGCTGAGCTAGAGCTAAGATTCCATGCAGCCATGTTAGAATACCTGAATGCATGTGTGTGGAAACAGGAGCACAGTGCAAAGTCCAGGGTGAAAAAGAAGAATTGAAGCTTGAAATAATGGCCCACTCCTCCAGGAGAAAGGCAAGAAGGCTGAGAAACCAACTTCTATAGAGACATAACCTCAGGTCCAGTCTCCTGAGAGAGAGGACTTGTCAGCCCCTGAGGGAACTGAGCCCCAGTAACTTGAGCCTTACCAGTCAGGCCTCCTAAGTGCAGAGAGACCCTCTAGGGATGATCTGTGCCAGGGACCAAA
This sequence comes from Lissotriton helveticus, assembly GCF_964261635.1. Classification (NCBI taxonomy): domain Eukaryota; kingdom Metazoa; phylum Chordata; class Amphibia; order Caudata; family Salamandridae; genus Lissotriton; species Lissotriton helveticus. Next base: position 1,252,890,349 of record NC_136070.1, read on the forward strand.
GACATGTCCCACTCTTCAGAACCGGAGGCCCCAAGCTACTGACCAGGAAAAGGGAGATGTCAGATGCTCCCACGAAACCTATTGGGAGGAGGGACTACTGTATAATGAGTCCAGAGACCCCAAAGCTGGTACCACTAGATACATTGTAGTGTCTCAGCAATAAAGAGAGTTCTTACTCTCATTAGCACATCACATGCCCCTAGCTGGGCATCTTTGCCAGACTAAGACATGGAGTAGGTTAGTCACCTACTTCTACTGGCCAGGCATGTCCCAGGAAGTAAAGGAGCTTTGCAACTCCTGTGTTACCTCTCAAGCAAGTGGTAAGATGGGTAGCAAGCCAAAGGCACCCTTAATCCCACTACCAGTGGTTGGGGTTCCCTTTAAGAGCTTAGGTATTAACAGTGTTGTCCCTTGACTCCTAAACAGCATCAGGAAACAGATTTATACTGGTGGTAGGGCATCATGACACCAGGTATCCTGAAGCAATTCCACTTACGACTGTCACTGCTCCTGCTAGTGCCAGAGCTCTCTTAAATATTTTTTTCAAGAGTGGGTTTTCCAAGGAGGTGGTTTCAGACAGAGGTAGTAACTTCATGTCTGCTTACCTGAAAGCCATGTGGACTGAGTGTGGAGTGACATATAAATGTACTTCCCCAGATCACCCACAAACCACTGGCCTTGTTGAAAGATTCAACAATACCATGAAAGGTATGATCATGAGACTCCTTGAAAAGCTCAGAAGAAGATGGAATGTCTTACCACCATGCCGATTCATATAAGGGGGTGGTGATGGACTAATTTGCATATAGCCAGGTTCTGAACTGGGGTGATGCAGTGAGCTAAAAAACGGTGATGGATCAAGCCCTGATCTTTTGACTGGGTAGGAGTGTTCTGCTTAATTCAGATACTCTGTCCATCACCACCCCCCTTTTTTGAATCGTTTTACCACCATGCCAGCTTTTTGCTTACAGAGAGGTGCCACAGACAGGAGTGGGCTGTAGTCCCTTTGAGCTTCTGTTTGGCCATCCCATGAGTGTTCCACTAAGTCTAGTAAGGAAAGACTGTGAGACGCCTCTCAAAGAACCCAAACTGGTCATAGTCTATCAATCAATCAATTAATCAAAGACATTTGTACAGCCAGCAGCTACCGTGACAGAGGCGTCCCTGCGCTCAAAGCAAGGCTGATGAATAGACTCGGCCAGCACTGTCTAAGCTTGATTAAAGAGCCATGTTTTTAAATCTTTCCTGCAGTCCTGTTCCGAGTCGGCCATGCAAACATGAATGGGCATGGAGTTCCAAAGCTTGGCCATCCGTACCGCGAATGACCTGCCACCTCTTCGAACCTTGGCAAATCTCGGAAAGCAAAGGAGTTGCAGGTGGTTAGAGCTCAGGTCTCTCTCCTGATCAATCAATCAATCAGTCATTTGTTAAGCGCACTACATACCCGCGAGGGTCTCAAGGCGCTGGGGGGGGGGAGATGGGGGCCACTAATGATCGAACAGCCAGATCTTTAGTATCCTCCTGAAGATCAGCAGGTCTTGGGTCTGTTGTAGACTCAGTGGGAGGGTGTTCCATGTCTTGGCGGCGAGGTGGGAGAAGGATCTCCCGCCTGTGGTTTTTCTTCGGATGCGCGGGACGGTGGCGAATGAGAGGTTGGCGGAGCGTAGCTGGCGGTTGGGGGTGCAGATGGAGAGCCGTCTGTTGAGGTAGTCTGTAGTTGTGGAGTGCCTTGTGTCTGTGTATGAGGAGCTTGAAGGATATCCTCTTGTTGACGGGGAGCCAGTGGAGGTTTCTCAGGTGGGGGTGATGTGGCTGTGTCGTGGTACATCGATGATCAGTCGTGCCAAGGCGTTTTGGATGCGTTGTAGTCGATTCATGATCTTGGTCAGGGCTTCCGCATAGAGGGCATTTCTGTAGTCGAGTCTGCTGCTGACGAGGGCCTGGGTGACTGTCTTTCTTGTATCTGTCGGGATCCATCTGTAGGTCCTGCGGAGCATGTGGAGGGTTTTGAAGCAGGAGGAGGAGACGGCGTTGACTTGCTTGGTCATTGAGAGCGTTGAGTCGAGGATGATTTCCCGGTTGCGTGCGTGGTCGGTGGGCGTCGGGGCTGCCCCCAGTGCTGTTGGCCACCAGGAGTCATCCCAGGCTGACGGGTGGAGCAGAGGATGTGGACCTCCGTCTTGTCCGAGTTCAGCTTCAGACGGCTGATCTTCATCCAGTCGGCGAAGGCCTTCATTCCTTCATGTAGATTGGCTTTGGCGGTGATGGGGAGGGAGAGGATTAGTTGAGTGTCGTCGGCGTGGGAGATTATATTGAGGTTGTGCTGTCGGGCGACATGTGCGAGCGGGGCCATGTAAATGTTGAACAGTGTCGGGCTGAGGGAGGATCCTTGTGGTACACCACAGATGATCTCGGAGGCTTTGGAACGGAATGGGTGGAGGCAGACACTCTGGGTTCTGTTGGAGAGGAAGGAGGTGGACCATTCCAGAGCCTTGTCTCAGATCCCTGCAGCATGAAGGCATGTGCGTAGTGTGCGGTGGCAGACGGTGTCAATGGCAGCAGAGAGGTCTAGGAGGATGAGTGCTGCAGTCTCCCCATTGTCTAGCAGGGTCCTGATGTCGTCGGTATCAGCGATGAGGGCAGTCTCGGCGCTGTGGTTGCAGCGGAACCCTGACTGGGAAGGGTCCAGGATTCTGTTCTCTTCAAGGTATTGGGTTAGTTGTCTGTTAACGATTTTCTCGATGACTTTGGCCGGGAAGGGGAGCAGAGAGATGGGTCGGAAGTTCTTGAGGTCTCTTGGGTCTGCCTTGGGTTTTTTGAATCGGGCATTGATCTCGGCGTGTTTCCAGCTCTCTGGGAAGGTCGCGGTCTCAAGGGAGAGATTGATGACTTGCGTACGTGGGGTGCGATGGAGCTGCTTGCTTTATTGAAGACGTGGTGCTGGAATGGGTCTGACGGAGAGCCGGAGTGGATTGTGCTCATGGTCTTGATGGTGTCATCGACGCTCACGCTGGTCCAGGCTAGCAAGGGGACATTGTCGATGGTGTGTGGAGGGTCTGATGGTACAGGCTAAGCCTATTCCTGAGTTAATTTAGCCTTCTGCCCCTTAAGGCTCTGAAAGCTAATGTCAGGGCTTAATACTCTGCCCTCTGGGAAACCGGAAGCCAATGAAATTGCCTTAAATGAGCGAGATGTGATGATGAAAGAGCTCCCGTCGGATGAGCCTAGTCGACGCATTCTGGATTATTTGAAAAAAAGCTGGAAGCCCCAGATATAAGCTATTGCTGTAATTCAAATGCGAAGTCACCAACGCCTCCTTCTTCACTATGAAGATCAAAAACATAAAAGAGGACCTACTCAGTGACTTAATAGCACACACTGACACACACAGGATCACTTCTTCTCCCCCTCAAGGAGTCCCACTCCGATGTTCGGCAAAATGCTACCTAAAAAATAATGCCTCCTGGTCTTTCTTCAAAACCTACAGTGAAGAAGCTATACACAAAATGCTCCTGGCTGTGAATCCCACCAATCACTTCACAGACCCTCTACCCGCAAGCTGCGTAAAAGACTTCATTCCACTGTTACTGCCTTCTTGGACCGAGATTATAAACACCTCTCTCCTTCAAGGAATCATCCCTGAAATCCTTAAATCAGGGCAGGTATCCCCTATCTTAAAGAAACCAACGGCTGACCCCTCGGACTTAAATAATTACCATCCAACATCCATAACTTGGCCAAACTCTTAGAAAAATGTGTACACACTCAGCTTGGCAACCACACAGACAATTTCAACCTTCTCAACCAATACCAATCTGGCTTCCGAGCACGGCACAGCACTGAATCAGCCATGACCCACATAATAGATAACGCACCACAAATCCTTGACCACAACAAAGCATGTTTGCTAATCCTGCTCGACCTTTCTTCGGCTTTTGACACCATCAAACACAAAAACTTGCTAGAACTACTGAAACACAGAATGGATCTGTGCTCAATTCGTTCACCTCGTTCCTTCAAAATAGATCACAACGAGTTAAGGTTAATCAATCCCTGTTCTAACCCATCCCAGTCACTTTAGGAGTCCCGCAGAGATCATCCTTCTCTCCTACACTTTTCAACTTAATCTTGGAACCACTCACCAAAATTCTCAACTCCTCTAACGTACAGTACCATATGTATGCAGATGATACACAACTATATTTAAAGATCCACTCACTAGAAGACATCAAATCTCTCAACTCAACGCTAGAAGAAACTCAAACTATCTGAAACTAAATACCCTCAAAACCAAATTCCTCCTAATCGCCCCCCCCTCCTAAGTAACCATTATTCAAGACTGGCTGAAACATTTAACAGTACTCAACTGCCAACCTCTTATTATCAATGCAGGGATATCGCTGGGAGTAACTCTGGACAGAAATCTAAATATGCAGAAATACATCAGCACAGCAACAAAAGTAGCAAACTTTCAGATGAACACCTTGAGAAAACTAGAACCCTACCTGCCGCAAAGGACTTCAAACTGGTAGTTCAAGCCCTAGTTATGACAAGATTTGAATATCGGAGTGTACCTCTTTGCAATGTTCCCAGATCTCCTACGGCCCCACAAAGAGCTGCAATGAATGCAGCAGCTAGACTTATAACTGGCTCCAAAAGAAATTCCCACATCTCCCCAGACCTCAGATGCCTTAATTGGCTACCTTTCGAACCTAGAATTCAACTAAAAATCACATGTTTGATGCATAAAGCCATTCATCACAAGACTCCTAGCTACCTGGCACACAAATTGGTGCTTTCATTTGGCAACAGATCCTCCAGAAGTGCTAGTAACCTCCTACTGAAACCACAAAGATTCAACAAGAAGAAAACATATAACCGAGCCTTCTTGTGGATGGCGCCCAGGATCTGGAATGCACTGCCACCAGAAACTAGACTGAATCCATCTTCTACATCTTTCAAAAATGAATTGACATCTCTTCTCATGTCAAAATTCACATGATCCATGTTTATAAATAGTTATACGATTCTGGACTTGAATTGAACAGTATGCTATTTACTAGATGCCTGTTTGTTTCCTATATTTACCTTGTAAAGCGCTCTGATACCCGCAAGGGTCTTGTTTGCACTATATAAAACCTTCAAAATAAATAAACACATGGACTATGATCTTTCGGGACTCCTCCGGTAGAAAAGCAATAGTTTTCTGACAGATTTTAACTTAACAAAGCAGGGTGAAGAAATATGCCAAATTTAGGTCACAATAGATAGATCGGGAATCAAACATAATTCCTAGATTTTTGGCTGACAAAACCGAAATCAGTGGAGGATTCAATTCAGATGGCCACCAAAGACTGGAAGGAGGGGACGCCAACTGACTTAAAAATAGCACCTCAGTTTAGTCCGCGTTGAGTTTAAAAAAGTTGCTGTTCATCCATTTTGAGATATCTTTCAGACACACTTTGAAATTAAGAAAAGCTGCTTCTGAATGTTCTCTAAATGAAAAGACAAGCTGCATGTAATTCGCATATGAGAAAACCTTCACTCCTCAGGATTCAATAAAGGTGGCCAAAGTGCCCATGTATAGATTGAAAAGCAGCGAGCTGAGAGCAGAGCCTTGTGACATCCCACAAACCAATGGTTTGGGCAAAGATGAAAATGGACAAAGGAAGACCCCTTGGAATTGGTATTCTAAAAAAGATTGTAACCAAGATAACACCGTGCCCTGTAAGCTAAAATGGCTAAGTCTATTCAAAAGGGTAGAATGAGCTACTGTGTCGAATGCTGCTGAAAGATCAAGCATCACTACCATAACGGAGACACCGCTATCTAGCGCCTCTCTAACCGTTTCAGGCACTTCCAGGAGATTGGTGTCTGTTCTTTAACCTGCATGGAAGCCAGATTGAGTGTCATGCAACAAACCACTAGCTTCTACAAAGGAGCATAGTTGGCGATAAACCATCTTTTCTAATATTTTTGCAGGTGCCGATAGCAATGAGATGGGTCTAAAATTGGTAAGCAACCCCTGGTCCGCATTGGGCTTCTTGAGCAGCAGCAGCAGGATCGCCTGATTCCATACAGCAGGGAATGTGCCAGATTTTAGAGAGGCATTCCAAATCTGATTCAAAATAGGATTTACATTGGGAGCAACCATTTTAAGAAATTGATGTGGCCAGGGATCATCTGGGGAACCAGAATTATAATTCAATAACTCCTCAAGCGAGTCCTTTTCGGTTTCGGGGATTGGGTAAAATTCCGAAAAAACTACCAAAGGGTTATTTGATGAAGGGACAGGTCCTTCTAAGCCAACTTCTGGTGCAAAAGTAGAGAATAGCTTTTGAATTTTTGCAATAAAAATATCAGAGAGGCTAGTGCAAAGAGCAAGAGAAGGATGAAAGGCGCTTTTTGTCACTTCCGGCGTGGTAAAAGATTTTTCAATATTAAACATTTCTTTAGAATAGTTACCCACGTTCTTGATACACCTCAAAGTGCTCTCTCATTGTTTGTCACCTAAGTTTGTGAAACTTTTTAAGGGCCACCTTAAAGTTGATTTTTGCCCTAGGGTCCTAAGACCTCCAGCTGCACTCCAACCTCTTGCAGAGGCTTTTCTCTGCTCTAAGTTCAGTAGAGATCCAGGGGGCGGATGGCTTAGCTCTAATGGCTGTTACTGTTTTTAAAGAGGCTAGCATGACCAGTGCATTAGAAATCCATAGATTAAAGTGGATCGAATGACTGTCGGGATTACCCCATAAGGGAAGGCAAGGTTGATTAAAGGGCGGGTCTAAAGTAGAATAGTAGATAGACTATGTGCTTGACATTCGTTCCAGGATGGTTGAGTACATGGGGAAAGCCAATAGAAACCTTGAGGCAAGCCAAGAACTCCAGAAGCAATGGTTCGACCAAAAGGCAGCACTAGTGGAGTTCCAACCAGGGCAGAAGGTATAGGTTTTGGAGCCTGTGGCACCTATGGCCCTCCAGAAGTGTGGTTTGCTGGATTGCGTCATCATAAGGTCTGCCACTTGAGTGTCCCGTTTGTCAAGTGACATCAAAACCTGTCTGGATGTTGACAGTGGTGAGCAAGTTAAAATTATCTCCTATCATTTAGGTCAGTCTTTACTAAGGGGAGAAAAAATAGAATTGGGATAAAACTAAAATCCAAGTGATGTTCAGTGGATGAGTCACTGATCCATGACACCTAGTGGTCGGGTCAACATGTTTCAGTCTTGAACCGCCCTTACGGGTCTATGGCCTTTGTCAGGTCCAAAGATATGGAGGGCTTACACCTGAGGGCTTACCACTTTCTTTAAATGGGTGGTATCACTCATCCATTTTTGTCCGTGAGCACACTATGCTCAAGACGGATCCTACTTATAGGCACAGCCTTATGGCCTATAATTTAAGTAGGCATTTCAAATGCATCACTGTGCGGAGGAAATTTGTACTGAGGTGTAAGCTATGCTTTACACCGTCTTTCGCTATGCTCCTGCCTGCATCTCTCCACCCGAATGTTGTTGGCACTGTTCTAGGCCGAAACATGTTGAATATTCTGACTACTGTGTCTTGCCTACCTCCAGTCCGGGCCATAGTCCCTAATACATTCCAGTGTTCCTGACAGGTCCCTGACAGAGGTCGCACAACCACACCGTATAATACACTCCATTTCCTCACAGATGTTACTTGCAGTACTAGGAAGGCAGGAGCATTTTCATTTTACTATACCACTATACTCCACCAGTTCCCCTCGGGTATTCATAAAAATGTTGGCAGTGTTTGTTGCCAATCTTTGGATGTTAGGAATACCAGTTTTCCACTGCCGCAGTGAATGATTTTCAAGATTACTCATAAAAAGCACCCAATATGATACTTATGTTGGCTACAGTGCATGTATACACATGCAACTAAAGTTAGTACCCTTGGCATGGAGATGAAGAGCTAAAATTTTATAAAGATTGCCTGAAAATATGTTTATGCACTATATTCTGCCAAAAGTGTCGAAGATTACTGTGGATATTTTAATGTATTGAATGCTACATATATTACTAAAAACAGAACACAAACATGTAAATAATAATGACGCCTAGACAAGGAATAAATAATGCTAGGCCTATGGCAATGATTCCGATCCACTACCTGAGGGGGGACATCCTAAGCAAAAGTCATGCAAGATCTTTAAATCTAGGTGGTTATTTTTAAGGCGTAATTATAAGCACTGTGCCCAGAGGTCTACGCCCTTGTTGTATTCAATGCAGTTGCAATAGGAAGACCACCTTGTGGTTTGCACTTATTTGAATCTTCAGCGGAACCTGGATTCGTGTCATCATACTTCTCAGAGGAATCGTCTTCTCATCACAGTCCTCATAGGAAAGAAAGAGAAAGAAGGGAAGAGAAAGAAAGAAAGAAAGAAAGAAAAGAAAGAAGGAAAATTAGAAAGCAAGAAAAATAGAAAGAATCAGGTTAACTAAGTGTTAATTTAAAAATAAAACATGGCTTCCCAAATTCAAAGTTACAAAATAGTGTTCTGCAGATACCTATGAGTGAATGTGCATTAAAACTGTCAAGCCAAGGGAATGTTATCTGAGCAAGTTTTGAATTGAGTGGTTAAGACTTTTTTTTACAACAGAGTTGTCTGGTAAGGAGTAAAGCACAAAAAAACTAATCTAAAGATTCAGGTTGATGTAAGATATTGATATTTTAAAGAGATTGTGGAAAGTTTCTGAAAGAACATCGTAATTAGTAAGTCAGGATTCAAAGAAAGACTGAACCCTCTCCTTCGAGCTTCCTAATTGAAAGCTGAGAGAAAGATAATAAGGCTCTGAACGAGTTAATTGCAGGTACTAAAGTGAGTAACAATGAGCATTGAGTGAATGTTACATTTTAAATTGTGTTGATAATAAGAGTAAAATTCAATGCTAATCATAACCATTTTCTCACAATGGCTCTGCAAGAACAATTGAAAACCTTGTTAATAGGAGATGTATCCTAATACTGGTTGACCGTAGGGGGCTGACAATCATAGATATTAATACGTTGAACACAGATACTCGCTACATCTCGCTGTAAATCCCAATCCAACAGAATACCTTTGTAGCTATGGAAGGTGAGGTATGGTGGGGGTGGCTGCGTCTAGTTCATCGCTCCCACTGAGCTGCCAACAACAGGTTACTCACACAGTTAGAAGTCACACAGTTTTAGAAGTATTGTTAATTGGTGTAATCCCTAACAATCTAACCGATAAATTTGTGCTTGGTGTGACGCTGGCTATTGAAGGCAGGCTCGCCACAGTCAGTCGTAGACAATCTCCAGACAAACCTCCTGACATTATTTGGTTTCACAATCAATTACCTGAAGTCACACCTATCTCCTTTGAAGAAACATCCTCTTATAGGAGCTATCTTGGACATTGGACACTTTAAGGCTTTCCCTCTATTGCAACAAGTCCAGGGTGTTCGGGCTATGATCCCAATGTTTCAGCCTGGATCTCAGTGAGAGTAGCTCTGAGGCTATTTGGCCTGTTGGCCTCCTGCATCCTATTTGTCAACTACACCAGGTGGTATATGCGGGCTCTGCTGCGGTATCCGTGGAATCTGAAATCCCAGTGGTCCCAACACCAAGGCAACCTATTGGTTACTATTCAGGTTTTGGAGGTAACTGCATGTGATCTTCAGTGGTGGCTGCTTGGCTGCAATTTGAACAGTTACTGACTACTCTCATTTCCCCACCCAACAAGAAGCAGGGTAGAGATAGTCCTGGGTCGTGTGCCAAGAGGAGCTGCAACTCCGAAGTTAGCTGGAGCATCAGGGCATTACCCTGATCATGAACCAACTAGTGGGATCTTTAAATGCCAGGGCAGACTATCTCAGCTGGTGGGTCGTGGTGCATAACAAATGGTGGTTGCATCCCGAGGTGGCAGAGGGCATCTTCCCAACTATGGGGGGAAACTTGGCTAGAATTTTTTGCCACCTTCGAGAATGCACAGTATTTACACTGTGCATTCTGAAGAGTGGCAACAAAAGTATCTGTTTGTTTTCCTGCCACCAGTGCTGCCAGCCCGCAACTGCCATCAGGAGACTTCAATCCCCCTAATTCCATGCACTGGGGAGGTGCCAACGAGTCACTCTCACACCAGGAGGCACTTAAAAGGAGGCTTGGGCTCCTGCAGCACGTGGCACACGTGAGCGAAGCCCGGGCTAAGCCCGGGCCAAGGGCAGGCCCATCTGCGCCCGTCCGAGACCCATCGAGGCTGGGCTGGGCCACCTCTCTTTGAAGCAGTATTTGGAATCAGTGATAACATGGGTGATTCCCCCTTTGTCTATTAATAGATTTCACTGGGATCACCCTGCATTTACAACCTACGTAGCCCTACTACGAACAGCCATTATGGGAAAACGTACCATGTTACCGCCAGCACACCCATTAACCGCTAGTATCAATAGCATGCCTGAGAGGGCGGTCAGTATTATCTCGAGCGAAATAGAACTCACAGAGCGGCACATGTCCCTGGATATAGAGGGGCGGGCGGCCATTTCAAATGCTAGAGGTACTTTAGCAGACTGTATTCAAGACCCACCTTTGCCCCAGCCATGTGGGATTGAAACTGACAAATCTCCTACTGCTAGTGGGAGCACAAGAGGGCCGGACATAATTAAATAAGCTGAGTTACAGCCGGTTACTAATCCTGCCATACCTGTAGGAATCTCTACTGCCAAACGAGAGAGGAAGGCTGGGAAAACTACCTGAACTAAAAGGAAGAAGCCCACCCGCACCACCCCCGCACAAACCTCTCTTTCTGCCTGGATACAGTCATCTCTAATTAATGATAATGATAATCCTGAAATTTCTGACTCTCCTGTAGCACCATTGAACACAAAACTGAGCTGTTCAATCAGTACACAGACTGAGGCAAAACCTTGTCTTGAGAGTTGTGGGGACACTGTCGCCAACGTTGTTGCCGCGCTAGTGAATAAACAAATTAATGAACTCTTGGAGAAGAAACTTGCCCCACTTAAGGCCTGCATGAATAACTTGGCTTTAATCGAAGGGGGGGGCGGACATTCAGCACGGAATGTACAAATGTCCACCACTGCAAAGGGAGGAGGTGGGGGCAGTAAGGATGTAATAACGACCTTACCAAATTGTGTATTACATGGAACCCAAACCCCTACCATTAGAGCTATCACTTCTGCAAGTAATCCATGCGTGTTACTAGACCAAATTCAGCCCCGTCCCCAATCGAACCCTGGCAGGCATGGGATTGCATCCACTGATAATTACACCACCACCCCATGCACTCATCTAATCCGGGAGAATGCAAATGGTCCAAGTAGACCTAATGGAATAGAACAGAACCCATTGATTGGTAGCTCAAGTAGTAACGTCTTAGCCATCCTAAACTGTAATTCCCCAGTAGCTAACCAAGATGTCTTGAGTCTGCCACCTGCTGCGTGTCCCTACGTGCTGGTTTTGGCAGGTGTACCAACATTAAAAAGGGATCATCATGAGTCATGGGCTCAATTACGTAATAAATGTGCAGATTTGTTATCTAGGAATAGGAGGTACGATGTATCTGATATGAAAGACATTATTATGGTACATAGAGTTGGGTGGGTTGACGCATCTATAAAGAACATCGAAGGGGACTGCATTGTAATTAATTTTCGCAGGCCAGCCTTGGTGAGATACTTATTAAGGGCCTGTGAGTTTGTAACATCTAAGAGCACCAATATATGTTCACTACCTCTCGGTTATTTTTACAAACCAAATCACGGGCCCTGTCCAAATGTTACCCCTCCAACTCTCACTTTTAATAGGTTTCAGGTACTATCTGGATTGGACACCCTAGATTAACTACCTCCTCTTGCGGCAGCACCTGTCCCTGCTGATAGCTTTCCCCATTCTACTCCTGAGGTAGCACCTGTCTTTGCTGATGGTTCCTCCATCCAATTGCACCTTGCCCTCCGATTCAATCACAGGGGGTTAGCTCAGCAAATTTTTGTTCCACTCCAGCTATTACTGACAATGCTATGACGAAGGTACTTTCTCGGAACATAGCTGGCTTAAGCTCAAAAAAGTGTGACATCTCCTGGGAACTATTCCTTGCCACACACCGCATCATTGATCTATTAGAAACATGGGGGTCAACTGATTATTTCTATTTGGATGATTTGATATCATTTTGTAAACTTGCTACTCCGTCAAACATGGGCAGAGCCAAGGGGGTCTTCTTTTAATGTTTAGACTTAAAATTTCTTATAGTGCCAAGCTGATCGATTCCTGTTCACCCCATGTGCTTGCTGTGGAATTGTCAGGGATGAATTTACCAATCTTGCTAGTGGTACATTTTTATAATTCCTTCACTAGAACCCACAAGACTGAGCATCTTTCGACACTAGAGTTTTTTGGGGGGGTTTATGGTGAAGGAACTGAAGTCTACTATGACATATTAATTCTGGGGGACTTTAATACTTTTAATTGTCCCATTTATTGTTTAGCAATGCTGGAGTAGGAAGACGGCCTGCAGGAGCACAATCACTTTGAACATACTCTGTCTGGCACCTTCCTAGAAGGCCTTCTATCAGCCTATAACTTGAACTGCTTACAACAATCAGATAGGTCAGCATTGGTATCTACCTATGTGGGCCATGGTAGTCAAAGTATAATTGATCATATTCTGCTATCCTCTCTGTTAACATCAGCCATAAAGAACCTAAGTGTCACCTGGAACTGCTTTAGTGACCATAATCCCTTGATATTGGATCTTCACCTTCAGGCTGCCCTCAAGGGAAGGGTCATGAGTCAAGTCACTAATATAAACATTAGTCTCAAAGACCAAGCACTCAGATTAAGGTGGGATATGCTCACCCGAGAGCTTTATTGATAACGTGTATACTACTTGTGCCTCAGAGTTCCACATGTGTCTAGCTCAGGAATCTCATGCCAGTGCCATTTTAGATGCCTTTGAATTAATTACTAAACAGGTTGCCTTTAATTTATCTAATACAACTAGAGTAAGGTGCCCAAAACTGAAAAGGTGGTTTGACGATACCTGTGTGGCTACCCATAAGGAGTTCATGCAGGCCCTCAAGCAATATTAGTCAAGAACAGTAGGAAGGCCTATAAACTTGCAGTTCAGAGGAGGAAAGAACAGTTATGGAGGCTGGCCTGGGAGGAGCTTAGCCAAGCCAGTGCTGACTAATAGCTCTAGATTTTGGTCTGTTGTTAACAGCCCTCTCTTCTGACACTTCAAACTCCAGTAGAGATTGCTTAGCCCCAGCAGATAAATGGGTCCAGCATTTTGGTAATATTTCATTTATTCATTTATTTATTAATAGAGTTTTATATAGCACGAACGTGACCCAAGGGTATCAGGGCGCTTCACAGTTACATGAAGTACAGTTTAGAGTACAACAGGTATAGCTGCAGTAATATATATATGATTCCGATACAAGTCTTTCTTAACAGTTTCAACAATAACAATTTTAGGATCTGTTTAGGGAACAAAGGTGTATCAGTATTACTATCCAAAATGTTTCCGATGTGTACTTTCCGTAGGTTTTACATCAGTATTCCAGAGTAGTACTGTTCAGTTAAAGAGGTTTTCGCAGCTTAACTGTTGATTTTATCTTCACATTCATTGTTGATCTGTAGAGGTATCACCTACAACAGCTCTAGTTGGCAACAGTCTTATGTTAGTTTTGGTGTCTTTGTGGTTATATTGTGCATGATGTATCCATATCTGACCGGACTGTTCAACGTTGAGCTATTAATCATGATGCCGGTGATGAACAGTCTTGCCTAGGCAAGGATCTTAGGGCCAGATGTAGGAAAAGCGTATTTACCGATTCATATATACCGAATTTTACCGATTCGGTATTTATGAATCGGTAAATATGAAGGAGGGAGATTTAGGAAGATTCGGTAATTGAATTACCGAATCTGTAAAAATCGGTATTTACCGAATCGGTAAATAGCGATTCGGTATTGCCCATTAATTCCTATGGGCCTTGAAGCCCATAGGAATCAATGGGCAATACCGAATCAGTATTTACCGATTCGGTAAATACCGATTTTTGCAAGGGTGCAGGGGGTGTCACTTTGACACCCTCTAGCACCCCGAATACAGGCATGTGTGCCATGTGGCACACAGACATGGCCTAAGGGCATGTTTGTCTGTCACATGGCATAGGTGTGCATGCACACATGTGCATGCACACCCCGATTCGGTATTTTACCACCCAATTGGATTGGGTGGTAAAATACCGAATCTGTAAGGCCTGTGGGACTCAGAAGAGTCCCACCTACATCTTGCAGTTACCGAATCGGTAAAAATACCGATTCGGTATTTTTCCAATTCTGTAAATTTACCGATTCTGTAAATTTACTGAGTCGGTAAAATATGGCCCCTACATGCCAATTCTTAAATACCGGTCGGTAACGGCCAAAATCGTCCGTTACCGACCGGTATTTTGGCTCCTACATCTGGCCCTTAATCATTAGGAAGATCTTCGCTTCCCTCTTGAATGTTGCTATGTTTGGAATTTTTCTAATGTTTGGAGTAGTCTTGGATCGCCTAACAACCTGGCTTGATCTTGCTAACATCGTCTCTGACCTCCAATATGGTTTTAGGCAGGGGAAAGGGACCTTGGATCAATGCCTCGATCTTCACTTGGTGATTGGGAAGTATACTGTTGCCAAGTGGTGGGGGGGGGGGACTTACATCTTGCTTTTATGGGCCTAACCTCAGCTTTTGACCTTGTTAATAGGTCTAAGCTGTAGTTAACCCTGTGTGATATGGGGTTAGATGCTGACCTGTTCTTCTTTCTGGCTACTGCCCATGATAACACAATGGCTGTGGTACGCTTTAACGAAGATGGGAGCCAGACTGACTCTTGGGCAGTAAGAAGAGGGGTCCGGCAGGGATGCATATTGGCTCCCTTGCTGTTTACCCTCTATATCAACAAACTGGGCGATTCCTTAACATCCAGTTTTAAAGATATACCAAGACCTGGCACCAAGATGATTCCCACACTTCTGTACGCTGATGACGCGGTTTTAGTGTCCAGAAGAAAAAAAGGGGGCTGCAACTACTTTTAAATTGTTTTATATATTTTATGGATTCTTTGGATTTAATAACCAATTGAAAAAATATCGCGTGCCATGTCCGTAGGATCATGGAAGGAGGCCAAGGCCAAATTTTACTGTAAGGGGGCCGAGTTAACTAAAGTTTCCTTGTTCCGATACCTAGGGGTACTATTCGATGACCAAAGTTCTTGGTGTGTGCAGCATGCACTAAAAAAGAATGTTTTAGCCAGAGCAGCTGGGGCTACTCTGGATTTTGTAAAAAGAATAGGGTCAAAGCCGTTTCCCGCACTTTTGAAGGTCTATAGCGGGAAGTCTATCCCTATGGCCACTTATGGTAGTGACATCTGAGGTTATAAAGAGGTGAAGGGAATTCAAGGGGCTGAGAACTTTTTTATGCGCAAACTTCTCTCGGTCCCTGTTGCTACCCCGATTTTTAATTTGCATGAGGAACTGGGAGTGAGCCACATTTCGGACCAGATTGTGGTCGCGCAACTTTTACGTTGTCTGAGAATCTGAGCACAACCGACCCCAAATTTAAATCAACTCATTCTAGATTGTATAGCACTAGAGAATGCTTTACACATCCCCTGGCTGAAATATATTAAGGATCAGACTGAGAATCTTGGTTGCCCTGGTTTGTTTCTGACCCCCAACCTCCTGGGAAAGACCGCTATTAGAGCTATTAAACAGCAGCTTTTAGACAGGATTCCAAGGTCTAAGGGAGGAGAATGAATTAATTAAATCCTCAGTGAGAAGGTTTGTTACACTGAGCCTGGGCCAGCAGATGCACCCATATCTATCTTATGCAAACAAAACTTACCATCTTTTTGTCTTGACAAAATTCCGATTGAATATGGTTCCCTGGCTACTGGCATTTCCCAAAGGCTATTCCAAACCTGATTCATTAAAATCCTGTCCTTGTGACAACTTCTCTGAGCAAGATACTCTCCATCTAATGTTTTTCTGCGCTCACTACGATTCCCTGAGCAGGAGGTTCATCCTCCCCCTATACCACTTCTGTCCAGAGTGCTGAAGAAGATCAGGCGCGACCGGGCCCAAGTCCTCCTTGTGGCTCCGGACTGGGCACAAAGATACTGGTATCCCGAGCTACTCAGCATGTCAGTCGATCCCCCTATTTGTCGGCCTCTTCAGGAGGACCTTCTGTCGCAGCAGCAGGGGGCGGTCCTCCACCCGAACCTGTCCAGTCTCCACCTACATGCGTGGAGATTGAGCGGCGACAGTTAAGGCCATTTGACTTGCCTCCTGAAGTCTGTGATGGGATTCTGGCAGCCAGGCGTCCCTCCACAAAAACGGTATACGCCTGCAGGTGGAACAAATTTGTGGCATGGTGCCCAGCAAAGGCTGTAGATCCATTTTCTGCCCCCCTTTCAGAGGTTCTCCTCTTCCTTCTTTCTCTTGCCCAGCAGGGCTCTGCTCGGGGCACTATCAAAGGCTATCTCTCGGTCATTTCAGCCTTCTTAAGGCTTTCTGATCAGCCTTCTCTTTTCAAGTCCCCTGTTGGAAATAGATTCTTGAAAGGCATCACACACATGTTCCCTCCTGTTCCCTTTGTGATGCCTCAGTGGGACTTGAACCTTGTACTGACTTATCTGATGTGTGCTCCCTTTGAGCCACTTCACAACTGTCCTCTTCGTCTTCTGACTCTTAAAACTGCATTCCTGGTTGCCATCACCTCTGCCAGGAGAGTGAGTGAGCACCAGACTCTGTCTTCTAAGCCTCCTTTCCTCTCTGTCCATCCGGACAAAGTTGTTCTGAGGACTTGTCCTTCTTTCCTGCCCATGGTAGTTACAGCCTTTCATATCGGGCAGTCAATCACCTTGCCCACCTTCTTTCCGCCTCCACATCCCTCGAAGGAGGAAGAGAGGCTCCACTGTCTTGACCCAAAACGTGCGCTCTCCATTTATCTACACCGCACACGCCAGTTCCAGGTGGACGACCAGCTCTTTGTTGGTTACGTGGGCGCAAAGAAGGGACGGCGGTGCACAAGCGGACGATCTCTCGTGGGTCGTTTTGTGCATCAAGGTCTGTTATTCCTTGGGTAAAAAGGAGCCTCCTGTTGGGCTGCACGCCCATTCCACTCGGGCCACAGCGGCTACTACTGCCTTGTGTCGGTGGGTCCCCTTGCAGGACATCGGTCAGGCAGCCACGTGGGCCTCGCTGCACACGCTTGCTAAACACTACTGCCTGGACAGCCAAGTCCGGAGAGATGGCTTTTTCGCCCTTCCGTTCGAAGACCCACCACCTGGGTTTGTATTGCTGGGGTATCTATTCTAAGGTAAGGAAACTAACACTAACCTGTTTCTTTCAAATGCACAAGTTACTTACCTTCGGTAACGATATATCTGTAAGAAGCAGTAGTTAGTGTTAGATTCCTTACCGCCCCACCCATCCTCCCGTTCTGCGAACCAATATCTAGGGTTAAGATATCTCCCTTTGAGGGCCCTAGTTTCATGGCACCAGTGTTGGTTTCATGCAGGGCTCTGCGTTCCTTGTGCGGAAAGCTGACATCAGCGCGCGAGGGCAGCGTCTAAGTACTCCAACATCATCCCGGCGATCACAACGCCGACGACGGATTCAGAGCCGCAGACGACGCCTACCGACACGCAGGGGTACTACTGATGAAAACTGTCCGGATCCAGTCTGACGCCTGGGGATATTCTAAGGTAAGGAATCTAACACTAACTACTGTTTCTTACAGGTATATCATTACCGAAGGTTAGTAACTTGCGCTTCAGTCTGAGTCCACTCCACATACCCTGCACCTTGGGAGGTACTGTTTCGGTATCTATTTAGAAGGTGAGGAATCTGTGGTTAGGAATATTAATCAGAAGTTCAGTAACACTCTGTCTGGTGGATACTTCATCTAACCACAGATTCATCGCCTTCGTCTCACGTCTCCATTTTGTGGAGTGGCGTCATCTTGCCATGTAAAAAGGTCCCAAAGTTTACTAGCGGGTGCACGGAGGCCTCTGCAGCATGTGGGACCTCGCACTTTGAGGGCCCCGATTCACCCCAAGGTCTTTAACTTTCACTCTGATATCCCTCTGTGCACAAGAGTTCATAATAGATTCATGCCGAATTCTTTTCTTTATGAACATGGTAGGGTGTGGGTATGATGATTTCAACATTCATGTTGATGGATTCAAAATAACCCAGAAAAAGGTTCCACAGACAGATGAGAGAGCTAGGAGCAACAACAGACACCAGCCAGCTCCATTCTCTATGCAGGTCTGTGCTGTGGAGGTTTTTAATTCAGTTGCATGTATAACAGCAGTTACAGTGCTTCTGCATCATTTAATCAGAAGTTAAGTGTAATCGATAGGTGTGCAGTTCCTAATTGCAAGTGGGAGTGTTCAGGTCTTTGCAAAAGTGCCAACACACACCCGAAGGATGTCATGCTTCATCATTTGGGCCTGCTCCTGGTCGGGCCGGTGCTGCAATGCCTGAGGGGCACCTGCGATGGGGTCTTTGGCGCAGATCTTTTTGGTTAAGCCGTTTGGTGCATGTGGAATAATTTGTGTAGTGAGTGCAAAGTGGTGTTAAAAAAGGTTTAGGGATACCCTATTGCCTACATTTTATTCCTTGGGCTCACTAACCTAACTAAAAAAATGACGCCCTAACAGGGTACTATGATTCTAAAAGGCGTGTGTGGTGTTTAAGGTCGAAATGTTTCTTGCCTAAGGTAGCCCCTCTTGGGTCTAGTGGCAAATCATCAGGACCGGTGGTTTCAGGAGATTATCATAAATCTTACACTACTCCAATGCTGGTGCTTAGAGTACAAGGAATGCAATAGTTACCAGCTTTGCGAGTGAATACCAGGTCCAATTTACCTTGCATTGAGCGACCCCAAATGTAGATCTGAGCTGACAGGAACGTTTTTTGGCAGAGCGTTTCGTTACTCACGACAAACAGGCGGCGTGGCAACTAGCCGTACTCCTACCTCTGCTCCGATTCCTGTTGCACAACCTACATTATTTGGGGTCATTCAATACCAGGTAAATCGGATCATAGTACCCGTTATTATTTTTAGTTAGGTTAGTGAGCCCCAGGAATATAATTTAGGGAACAGACTATCCCTAAACCTTTTTTAACACCACTTTGCGCTCACTACACCACTTATTCCACACACCAACACGCACCAAATGGCTTCACCAAAAAGATCTCCGCCAAAGAGCATGTTCGCGGGTGCCCCTCGGGCATTGCGGCGCCGGCCCTACAAGGAGCAGTCACATATGATGAAGCATGACATCCTTCGGGGTGTGTGATGGCATTTTTGCACATATCTGAACACTCCCACTTACACTTAGGAACTGCACACTGATCGATTATACTTAGTTCTAGGTTGTGCATACGTGTGCAGGGCCTCTTTTAAGGAGGCTCCCGGTTCCTCTCTTTTGGAGAATTAACTAGAGATCACTCCAGGATCTCGAGTGACCTGTATCAAACAAATCATGATCTGCTCATCTGTTGTCACTGATCTGCAGTGCATGTTTCTGCTACTTAATGATAACTCCTAATATGATAGTACGGGTTATACAATGTGCAGAGTAAACGTTTTCACAAATGTCCTGTGAAATTGAAGCAGTTTTTGTGCTTTTTTGCAGGGAACTGCGAGCAGCATCGCCAAATACACCTAAGCAGAGAAGCAGAGCGCTTGGTCTGTATGGTCAAACAGCTAATCCTTCAAGTCGCTGAGGGGATCTTTTCGGGAGCTGTGCCATGCAGTGTACTAATGTGTGTTCTGGAGCTACGAAAACAATTCATTAACATGCACACAACTGTAAGGAAAGGTGAGTCCGCATTCTTAACGGCTTTTCTCTACATCAACAAGTAGACTTTCCCTCCATGTGCTTTAATGCATTCTAATTCCAACTTTGCCTGGCTTTCTCGTAAAATCAATGCAGTTGTTTCATTTGTAGCAGTATATATTCCACCTCTGTACTACATCAGACAATCACACACCAAACAACATACAACATATACAATATCATACATTCATATACAGAAAATAGTTTTGCACAGCCCCTTTTAGCCATTGAGAACCGTGGTTCAGATGGGTTTAAGCATTGGCTTAATTTGACTAAAGGTATATGTCTAATATGCTAGCTTAGGTCTGGCTTTATTTAGGACCTTTTCATTTTACTAACATTGTCCCTGTGATATACTTACTTATAGAAGCTTTCTGCTACCCCTCTTCATCGATTGGTGTGGCGTGTCAATCACAATTTTCTTCTGCCACTACAGCATACAGCATGTCCAGTGGGTCAGCCAAATGTTGCCATTGGCTAACTTCATTGTAAGAGACCTTTTACAAGTAGCACGTCTGCACATGAAGGTGTTCTTTTGGATGTCAGGGACTACCTTGCCGCATGTGCTTTTTTAAATGAAAAAACTATTTTTGCTTTTGGCCAGTGTGTGTTTTTTTATATTAGCGAGGGGCCTGAAAACAAACAAACTTTCACAAGATTAAAACAAAACAAAATATGCGGCCGATTTCAGGCCTATTGACTGTGCTTATGCTTCTTTATTTCGCCGTTTCTCTTGCCTGCACTGCGATCCAAAGGAAATGATTATAAGGCTTATCACTGCCTGACTAGTCAGCAAACCACATTGGATCACAATAGCAATCCCCTCCCCTAAGATTGCTGGCACGTGAACATGGTGATTGACGTCGTGATCTTAGAGGAGATGACTCCCTTTTGAGCTCGATCTTTGTCTTTAAATGCCTCTAGCTGGAGGAGTACGGGATCCGCCGTTACCAGGTTGTAAGACCCAACACTAATGTATGATAAGTGCTCAATAGTTGGGCCAGGTCCTTTTCACGTTGTACTGACTGAACATATCTGAGGGTCATATATTGATTGCCAAGGCACGAGGTGCAATGGTCAGCATTTCTGAAAAGGAGTGGGGTGGTTGGGGTGTTAGAGATATATAGAGCTGTAGTTCAGAGTCGTCTCTTTTCAGAAACAAAGCATTAGAACATTCGATGTAAAATATTTTCTTTACTTGTGAAATAATTACCCCATTTGAATGCACCAAACAAGTATAACCCTTGTTTTCAAATGTCATTTTGATTAATTCATAAGGTCAACTTCTTAATACCTGAAAACTATGAATGGGATTTTCATTAGTAAATTAACTTAATGCTCTTTTCGCCTTTCAGTTTGGGACAATATCTAGTTGATTTTGTATACTGCTCAAATAGTCAGAAGGCCTATCCAGGGCACCTATAAAAACAAATTATGAGCCTCCTTTTTCGGGCCAAGATTGTTCAAAAGGCACTAAATGAAGAACTGGCCTTATTTCTCTAATACAATCACCTCTGGACCCATCACAATTTGGTTTCAGGGGTGTACATAGCACGGAATCAGCCTTGATCGTTGCCTCAGAAGAGATGCAAGCCACCTTAGATAAAGGAAATAATGCACCCTTGATCCCGCCGGATCTTTTAGCTGCATTTGATACGGTCAATTGTGTCATATTGACCGTCTCCTCTCCTTAGTCATCAGGGGAACTACACTTGCTCTTTCTTTTCAATCTTTGTTACCCCTTGGCTAGACTTGTCAAAACTTTTGGGTTCTCTGTATTGAGCCACGCAGATGATACTCAGATCGTAGTCCCAGTATCCGGGAACCCAGAGGACTGGACAAGCAGCTTCCATAGCTGCATGCTGCACATCTGCAACTAGATGTCCAATAATTGTTTAAAATTGAACTCCAGGAAAACTGGAGTGCTCCTGCTGGGCAACAATACTATTTTTGGTCTTTAGCTTGGTGGCCACAGAAATTCTGAACCCTACCAGCACTAGTCTCTAAAGTAAAAAAACTTAGGGATTGTTTTCGATAACAAATTGTCATTTGTAAAGCAAATCAATGCTGTAACCTCTTCATTTTTTTTGTCTTAAAGATCTTGAGGAGGTTCTTTCCATTTATTCCACAAGATTTGCATAAGTTGGTTGTCACCAATCTCGTGCTTGTGCACTCGAAACTAGACAATTGTAGCGCCTTATACATGAACATGCAGCAGAGACTTTTCAACAAACTACAAGTCCTGCTGAATACCTCTGCATGCATGTTACTTGGGATTCTCAAGCATCAATCAGCATTACAGGCCTTAGTCCAGCTTCACTGGCTACCTATCCGAAAACACATTGACTTCAAAGCATTATGTATTGTGTTTAAAGCTTTGAAGGGCTCAGGTCCAAGCTATCTAAAACCGAAGCTCACTTGGTGCCGTCAAAAGAGCCCATTGGGGTGACAGAAGCTAAGCGGTGGAATTACCTCCCACTACAGCTGAAGAAATGCATAGGCCTTCTTTCATTTAGGAAAGCCTAGAAGACATGGATTTTTAATCAAGAAGCTTCTCTCAATCTGTTAGTACTTGAATCATTTCCTGTGTTTCTCCTTTAGCTAATAGTTCCATTGCTGACAGTGCCAAGATGCCTTCAGGCAGTAGCATGCTATACAAAATAAATGTTCATTTCATTTTTATTTAATTTCCCCCCAAGAAATCGGATTTTAAGCCCTGTAGGGATTGCGAGAGACTGATGTCCATTGCAGACTCCCACTCTATCTGGTGCATCGATTCAAACCATGACTCCCCGACCTACAAATCCTGTTGCAGTATGTTTACGATGGCAAAAAGAGCGAAAAGCGAAGTTCCTCATGGCCAGAGATGAACTGCAGAGTCCGAGACATTCAAGACTTCCTTCAAAGTCATCTTCTTGGCACTCTTCTAGGGGGAAAGGAAGAAGCATAAAAAATACAAGGGTGAATCGCTTGATTGCTTCTCCATTCCCACAGGTCCTTCTTCCTTGGAGCAGGAGCCAATTTACATAGAGCCAGCTGTTCCTCCTCCGAGCTGCCTGGAGACTCCATTGACCTAGCCTCAGAGCGACCTCAATCTCCTTCGGTGATGCAACCCTTCATTCCGGACCCCTTGACGTGTGGCCTCCACACTCCAAGTTCCCACCCCGCACCAGTATTCTCCTAGTTTCTGTCTGCAGGCTCAGACCCCGCAGCGTTGTTAAATGCTAAGCATACTATTTTTGCCGCAGCATTGATTTTTTATTTTTTTTGTAAATCTCTTTATTGTTTTCTAACACAAACAGCAGACATGAGGAGGAGCCAGCACCTCTACACAAGGCCCAATAGGCAAAGGTAATGGAGACACTGACCGGTACGGCCACCAGGATAAAGCAATTATCCAGAATCAACTCAGTGGCACAGAATCCCCCCATTGCATCCAACAATACAGTGTCAAGCTCCCGCACAATACTATGCCACCATGATAAAAGGTTCTATGCGGCAAGTAGGTACTCAGCCCCCCCCCAGGTCCGCATCCCCAGCCCACCAACTCCCCCCCTGCCCCCCCCCCCGGCGCTACTATCTTAAAACTGAATGCAATCAAACAACAACCGTTCTACGTGGGATCTGCAGGTGACATCGTGCTAGCAGTAATATTTAACATTCTGACTATCTCAGAAGCCGGGAACCGCCTCACACGCTGGCTCCTCAATAACAAGGGAACTAATCTATTGATCTTCCTCCTCAGTGAGCTCACTTGTCTCTGAGTCAATGTGCAGGTCTGTCGCCTTCAGCTCTGACACCAGGGCCTCCCATAACCGCGCCGCCTCCAATGCTTTGTCATTATGTGACCTGTGAGCCTGTTGCAGTCTAACTGAGCTCTCACTAGTTGCCCACGTGTGGAATGTAGTCTTCCATCTAGTGTAGTTAGGTCCCGCCGCTGCCCTCCAGTGGGATGTAATTTCCCTCTTAGCCAACAACAAACCCAGGTCTAAAAATGTACTAATCAATTTAGTTCTAATAGTATGTGGAAACCAATGCAATAGGCAAGTCCCCTTATCCGGAGCAATCTGTTGCCCCGTTACACTACAGAGTAAGGTGGTGACTTCCTCCCAGTATGTACCCAACTGCGGGCAATCCCACAACATATGCATTGGGTTCGCATTCACTAGTCTACAGCGGGGCATAGTGCTGTGTCCATATAAAAATACTGGTTGATTTTTGCCGGCGTAAGGTAGGCTCTATGTAGAATAAAAAATTGGATCAACTGGAACCTAGCGTTTTTGGTGCCCTTCCATGCTCTCTTGAGTATATGTGACCAGGCAGCGTCGGGTATCTCCTTGTCTAAATCTGTCGCCCACTGCTCTCGGAGCCTCTGCAGCGGGGCCAACCCCTCGCCCAGCATATGTTTATACAAACAGGTGACCGCCTTATACGTGCCCGCTGCCATCACCATATATTGACATGCCTCGCTTGTTGGCGGTTCCGAAAGACCAGTGCCCCAATGTTTCTGGATAGCAGCAACCAGGGCCATATGTATTAAGAAATAACCTTGTGGAAGGCCAAAAGTCTCCTGCAACGTGCCGTAGGGCAGCAGCACACCTTCTTCAAACAGGTCACCCACCATCTGGAGGCCTAGCTCTTCCCACTAGCCAAGGACTGACCAATCCCCGCCATGCGGTAAGGCCGTGCTCATGCCCAATGGTATTTCCAGAGCATAAGGTTGTTGCACCCCAATTCTATTGTGGTATCGTTTCCAGCAATGCCTCAGGGCACATTCCGCCAATGATAAACCAGTAGACCGCAATCTTTGCTGTAAGATCTCAAAAGACAGGACATGCCGCGGTACCTCCGGTTCAGTCTCCCTCTCCGGTCCTCGAAATTCCTGTGCCACTGCCTGGGTAAGGTGTTGGAACTGCGCTGCTAAATAATATTATTCAAAATCAGGGACAGCAAGGCCCCCCTCAGCCCTCGGACGCACCAAGGTGTCTAATGCTACCCGACGCCGACCCGCACCCCAGATGAAGCCCCCCACCGCAGAGCGGAGCTGCCGAAACAGTGCGACTGGTATTCGTATGGGCAGAGTCCGGAAGAAATATAAAAGCTGAGGAAGCGCCACCATTTTCAGCAGTGCCACTCAACCCGCCACCGACAGTGGCAGAGTCCAGCAGAACTGCATGCTACCCTTCAGACCCCGCAGCGCTCTACCTATGTTGCCTTCAAGGAGATCTTCCTGAGGGGAAATATCCTAAACAACGAAGTTTAAATCACGACCTACCTGAACAACGAAGTCTGAACAACGAGGAATCCCGAACAACGAAGTCCTAAACAACGACTCTTCATTTCAACGAATTCTTAAACCACGACTCTTGGCATCTCTCTGTAAAACGTGGTACGTTAATCTTCTTTATGCTGTCCCCGATGCTCCTAAACCACCCCACCTCTCTTCGTTTTAATTAGGGAGGCAAAACTATGCTTGGCATCTCTATGGAAAACATTTTCACGTTATTCTTCTTCGCACTCAACCCTTGGAAATGGGAGTGCCTGGTCCTGGAATTTTGTGTGGCACATAACTCTTCTCCCCCCCCCCCCCACCCCTCTTTAAGTTTGAAAAGCTTTATTGAATAGTGAAAAACAATGTAAAACAGGAGTACAATGGCAAGAAAGGAAACAGCATGAGATAAATAAAAAAAGATCGAAAACATTGCAAATGAAAAGTTAAACCCCAAGAAGGGTTAGAAAATATACTAAGGAGAAATGCTTTTATAACTTTTCAATTTTTAGGGGGAAAAGGAAAAGAGAAAAGAAAATGAAAAGAAAAAAGGGATGAAAAGGAAGGGAGGGGAGAGAGGTGCAAAGGGAAACATCATCACATATCAATAATTAGGCGGAAAACATCATCACATTTCAAAAATTAGGCGAAAAACACTAATAAAAAAACAAAAAAACAAAAAACCAATATTAGAGAAATAACAACTGTGGATGATCATGAGGCGTCTCTGGACAAGAATTCTGTCAAGGGAGACCACAATAAATCACGTTTTATCAACAGTGGAATTGTCGAAGCACAAGCACGATCTAGTCTATGGTGGTGACAAAGTAGATTCCACCAAGCATTATAAGCAACATTAGTAGTGTCTTTCCAATTAGCAGTGATAACTTGAAGAGAAATGGCAATGGAAAGGTCAATAAATTTTTTCTTTACTCCGGGATTACTCTTCGGTCTCCGGCTATAAGTTAAATGTAGATAAGTCAGAGGTCCTTCCTCTTAACAAACATTGCCTTCCCCATATGTTTCATGGCTCAGGCTTTGAGTGGAACCCTGGACATATTAAATGTCTTGGTGTCCTGTATGCTAGTACCATTAGAGACACCATTAAACTGAACCATTCTGATGTTCTTAAGAAACTCTCCTCCCTCATTGATCGTTGGTCCCCGCTCTTCCTTTCATGGTGGGGTCGTCTTTCCACTATCAAAATGATGCTCCTTCCTATAGTTAACTTCTGCCTTTCTATGCTTCCTGTCTCCCTTCCCCATTCCTTCTTTAAATCTATCAATGGACTCTTCTCTAAATTTCTCTGGAACAAGCGCAAAGCCAGGGTGTCTCTACTCCGCCTCCAACAACCTAAACATCTTGGTGGTGTTAACTTCCCCAACATCTCCCGCTTTCACTCCGCCTTTTCCCTCAAACAGATTTGGACTTTTCTCCACGACTCTTCTCCCCCACCTACCACGGCATGGAGCTCTTTGGAATTGGCTCAACTTCTCCCCTTCTCGTTTTTTACAGCTACTAATCTTACCCAGCCGCCTCAGAAGTCTGTCTCTCCTATCTTTAAACACTCTAAAGCTTTGACTCTTGCTCTTTTTCGTTCTTTTTCTTCGTCTTCCGACCTTCATTTCAATACTCCTCTCTGGTACAACAAATCCCCCCACCCCTCTTTAACCATTGGAAACGGCAGTTCCGCCAGCTGGCTGGCAACCACGGAGGCTTGCTAAGGCCTGACAGTGTGTTCGGTTTATGTGGGAGTTACTCCTCTCCGCTCCTATCCCTTTCCTTGCTGGCAGACTCTAAGGAGCACGAGGAAGCAGCCAGCTTTCTTCCTGCTTGGTGGCAAGTCGAGGGAACAGCGTTTTTGGGAATGTTCTCAGGCTTTCAATATATGTCATTACTATAATTTACTGTGTTAGGCCCGTAGATGGCACTGTTAGTTTGTTATTCAAAGATGATCTTGATCTGTGGAAAATGCGACTGTTTGTCACATTTGAAGAGGTGACAAAATGGAGATTGGCCGTTTTTTAAATGTTTTAATTAAGTCTAATCATTTTAAAAATGAAAAAATGATCAACACTCAATTTTGAAAAAAAATATTTTCGGAAAGAACTTGCTTTTTAACTATAGTTAAAAATAGTGCACTTTGTGTTATTTTAATTTCATTTAGTCAGCATTCTAGTCGAAATAAAAAAAAGATGATGGATTTATATTTTAAGGATTATTAGTGTACATTAGTGTCATTTTGTAAGTTAATCAGTATATGTAAAAAACGATTTTTAAGACTGAAAATTAAAAGATTAAACACATACAAATGTTTAAATAAATAGACATCTTTAATATAATTACATTTTTGTACCGTCTTTCAAACATGGGTTTAAGAGAACGTAGTGGTAGATTCAGGTAATATGGAAATTGATTATTTTTCGTGGTTTAGTAAGTCGTTGTAAAGAACGTAGTGGTTTAACTTTGGTAGTGGTTTAGCGTTCGTGGTTAAGGCATTGGTTGTAAAAGTGGTAGTGGTTTAGTCATACATCCCTTCCTGAGCATGATACACCTGTGTCCCCAAGTAGGGCAAACACCTTGGCTCCCATGTCAAGCCAGGTGGCAGCGTAGGTGGGTCACACGTTCTATTCACTGGAAATACACAAGTCTTCGCCCAGTTAACCCGCAGGCCAGAGATATCTCCAAACCAGCTGAGCAGGGCGCTCTCCGCATCCCTCAGAAACAGAAGGAGATCATCCGCATATAGCGAGATATAATGCGACCGATCATTAAGTCTCAAGCCTCGGAACGCCCTCCCCATCCTGGCACGCGCCGCTAGAGCCTCCATTGCTAAGGCAAAAAGCAGCGGGGAGAGCGGGCAACCCTGTCTAGTGCCTCGCCCCACCGGGTACGAAGAGAAAATTATTCTGCCAACCCGCACCCTACCACTTGCCGGGGAATACAATATTCCGGTCCAATTGACATACCCTTCTCCAAGCCCAAAGGCTTTCATGACTGAGAACAAATTGCTAGGGCACATATCGGAGCCCCGCAGCGGATTGCGGTAAAAACCCGATCACGGAACCGCAAGTCCCAGAACCACCCCCGCCCAGAACTACAATTCCCAGAGGGAATAGCAATGTTAATACGATCGGAGGGCGTCACCATAAAACCAATCAGGAAGCCAGCAGACGGCGTCGGATATTCTGAATACGAGAAGCGAGACCGCATTGCCGAGGCTTCAAGGAAGGTGAGCTCTGCATTGCGTTTGAGAGTTGTGGAAGCCTAGGACGCTATTGTCAGAAGGCGTCAAGACACAAACAGGACCCTGTTATTACGGGTGTTTGTGAATCCGTCCGCCCTGTTGAACTTTGCCAGTCCCCGCTCGAGGGTTATCGAGCGCTTGGGACTCCGTCCCCTCCTTGAACTTTGCCAGTCCCCGCTCGAGGGTTATCGAGCGCTTGGGACTCCGTCCCCGCATTGAACTTTACCAGTCCCCGCTCGAGGGTTATCGAGCGCTTGGGACTCCTTCCCCTCCTTGAACTTTGCCAGTCCCCGCTCGAGGGTTATCGAGCGCTTGGGACTCTGTCCCCTCATTGACCTTTACCAGTCCCCGCTCGAGGGTTATCGAGTGCTTGGGACTCCGTCCCCTCCTTGAACTTTGCCTTCCCCGCTCGAGGGTTATCAAGCGCTTGGGACTTCGTCCCCTCATTGAACCTTGCCAGTCCCCGCTCGAGGGTTATCGAGCGGTTGAGACTCCTTATCCCTTGTGAACCCTGCCAGTCCCCGCTCGAGGGTTTTCGAGTAAGAGGAATCAGGAACATTCACTTAAGGCCATACCAAGTCGATCAGTTCTTTTTCTTTGTTTGCCCTCCGTTGGAGAGTGTCGGAACCGACACGACTGCGGATGACGACTTGAAGAGCACCAACCTTATTGCTCTTAGATCGAGTGGCATTGTCGGCCACTGCTTAGCACGGTGTCCTCTGTTGGTGGATGCTAGGACCAGCATTCGTGCAGAGGACGGTTGGACCAACTACCGTTACCCCTACACTGTATCGTGTTGTCTACTGTTTTCATCTGGTAGTACAGTGCAGTAATAAAGAGCTGGTTTACATACCACGACCGGTCTGTTCTCTATTCTTGCGGTACAGACCTGTGCGTTCAAGGGGGTGTTCGGGTTACCCAATCCCGAGGTATCAAGGATTACATAATATCCGACCGTAATTCAACACCAATCACCTTCCCGGTTGGGTAACAGGCCATGGCCTCAATGGAGGACGTACTGGCGGCGTTGTTAGATGTCCAGAACGAAGTAGCTGCATCGCGCCCGGGAACGGCAGATCTAACAGCTAGGATGGACAACCAGCAGAGGAATCCGTTCAACGCAGGGGCTCCTAACACAGGAACGCCTGCTGCCGTGCTGGTGGAGATGCCAGTAGCGATACCACTTGCCACACCGGAAAGGTACAGCGGGGATCCCACCACAGTCCAGGTCTTTATAACGCATGTGGCACTCCACTTCTCCTGTAAGCCGAAGTCCTTTCCCACCAACCATGCGAGAGTCGCCTTCATGAACTCTAATCTGGCAGGGAACGCTCCTCAGTGGGCAGTGCCTTTGGTGAGCAGGGACGACCCGCTTTTGTATGATTGGGAACTTTTTCAGGAAGAGTTTGTGAAGGTGTTCGACCGGAGAGCGGACTCCTACACCGCAGACAGGGAATTGCTAGAGCTGAAACAGGGCACATCCGGGCTTGTCCGGTACCTGAACGCATTCAGGCGCCTGGTTGCTGAAACCAAATGGCCCCCCGCCAAACAAACGGCGCTTTTTCACCAGGGTCTGAGCGAGGACTTGAAAGTTGTGATTGCACAGATAGATCCACAACCAGTGCACTGCGAAGACCTGATCAGCCTGGCCCTTCGTCTCGAACACCGCCTCAGCGAAAGGCGGGGGGGTGTTCACAAGAAGGACAAAGCCCCACTCGCTCCAGGCCATCCGGCTATGACAGAGGCGACACCCACACAACATACCGAATCCATGGACATCGGGGCCGTCAGAGCCAGCCTTACGGCGACAGAGAAAGAGTCACGTAGAAAACAAGGTCTTTGTTTGTACTGCGGCAAGAAGGGACATTACGTCCGCGAATGTCCTGCGAAACCAAGAATAGGATGTTCTCGCCCCAGTCGCGTGTCGACCGCGACTGTGGACAAGACGGCGGAAAACTAACGGGCTCCCGGAACAACGAAGGGGATTCCCGGAGTCATGGTTTTATCCCTTCAGCACAGCTGCAACCACCGGCGAGCAACAGACACATGTTCATTCCTCTACAGTTGATGGTACGGAACGAATGGGTTTCGGTCTCAGCCATGGTCGACTCAGGGGCCACGGGGCTGTTTATGGATGAGAAGGAAGCACAACGTATCGGAGTGGCTTTGCAGCCGTGCGCGGTCCCAGAGGAGGTCTTCGCTGTGGACGGGCGCAGGCTGGTTTCTGGGCCCATCAGCCACCACACCGGTAACGTTGAGGTGGTATACGGGACACAACACAAAGAGGTCATAGACTTCAACATCATCTGTGCTCCGCAGTATGGGATCATATTGGGATTGCCTTGGCTGAAAAAATACAACCCTTCGATCAACTGGGAAACCCATGAGCTGATGGACTCTCCTTTTTGTTCTCGGTCATGCAGGTGGTCAGCGGGGTCTCACACGAACACGGAGACCACAGGGTGGGTGTTGGCCACAGCAGCAGAAAAGGAAGTGGTCCTCCCTGAGGCATACCTAGCCTATAGAGACGTGTTCGACGGCGACCAAGCGGAAACGCTCCCCCCCCCCAATAGGGGCTATGACTGCCAAATAGATCTGGTCCCTGGTGCTACGATACCTGGCGGCCGGCTGTATGCTTTGTC
Organism: Lissotriton helveticus; assembly: GCF_964261635.1. Taxonomy (NCBI): domain Eukaryota; kingdom Metazoa; phylum Chordata; class Amphibia; order Caudata; family Salamandridae; genus Lissotriton; species Lissotriton helveticus. The sequence continues at coordinate 1,252,921,414 of NC_136070.1, forward strand.
CGAGCCTGAAAACACCCACCTCCGTGCCTATCTGGATAAGATGTTGAACCTCTGGTTCATAAGGCCTTTAAGATCGCCAGCGGCATCACCGCTGCTTTTTTATCCCTAAAGCCAATGGGGAACGCCTGTGTGGACTTTAGGGCACTCAACGCCATCACAGTAAAGAATCGATACCCCCTGCCGCTCATCAACGTGCTCCTAGAACAAGTTAAGAAGGCCTGTGTGTACACCAAGCTCGATTTGAAGGGGGCTTACCATCTAGTCCGCATGCGTTGCGGGGACGAGTGGAAAACGGCCTTCAAGACGCAGTTCGGCCTTTTCAAGTACAGAGTGATGCCGTTCGGGCTGTGTAACGACCCTGCAGCGTTTCAGTTCTTCCTGAACGACGTACTAAGAGACATCCTGGATGTATACGTCGTCGTATACATCGACGACATTTTGATTTACTCAGACACCACAGAGGACCACGTGAGACATGTGTCTTCGGTACTGCGGATCCTGCGAGAAAACTCGCTCTACTGTAAGCTCAGTAAATGCGATTTCCACGTGACAACAGTGGAATTCCTCGGGGTCATGTTAAGCCCCGAAGGACAAACAATGGTGGAGAGAAAGGTGAAAGCCGTGGCAGACTGGCCGGCACCTATGAACATAAAGGAAGTGCAGAGCTTTCTTGGCTTTGCCAACTTTTATCGCAGGTTCATAGAGGGGTTCTCAGGGCTAGTGACTCCCATCACGCATCTTTTGAGGAAGTCGGTGACGTTTCTATGGTCGGCAGAGGCGGAGAGAGCGTTCCGTGCGTTGAAACACGCCTTTGTGTCAGCACCTATCCTTGCCCATCCTGACCCGGAACAGCAGTATCTGGTGGAAGCGGACGCCTCGGATCTGGCGGTGGGGGCGATCCTATCTCAAAGGAACCCTGTGACGGGGTTGCTGCATCCCGTTGCGTTCATGTCCAGAAAACTGAACGTGGCGGAACGGAACGATCACGTCGCCGAAAAAGAGCTCCTGGCCATCAAGGACGCCTTTGCCGAGTGGAGACATCTGTTGATGGGTGCCAAACACGTGGTGTTGGTTTACACCGACCATCGAAACCTCCAGTTCATGACGGCAGCCAGGCAACTATCTCCACGTCAACTGAGATGGATGCTGTTCTTCTCCGGATTCCACTTCACCATCACATATAGGCCGGGAACCTATAACAGGAAAGCCGACGCTCTTTTGAGGCAATCCACCGAGTCGGAGCGTCCTCTACTGACCTTCAAGTCCATCATACGCCCTGGTGCCGTGGTGGGAGTGATCCAGCCGGGGGCATTCCTCCAAGGAATACAGAAAGGCGTCAACACCTTCCGATGGAAAACTTGGCTTCAGAGGCACGAGGAATGACAAGTTCGAGACGGCATACCGGTGAGAGGCCGTTGTGTGTTGGTGCCTACCGCACGCCTACAGAAACAAGCCTTCAGGTGGTGTCACGAGTCGCCCTGCGCGGGGCACTTCGGTTTGGAGAAGACGGTCGACTACGTTTTGCGCCAGTTCTGGTGGCCGTCTGTGAGGGACGATGTTCGGAGTTGGATAGCCGCATGCGCGATCTGCTCAGCCATGAAACCGGATCACAGGCGCCAACAGGGCCTTCTGCAACCACTACCGACTCCCGCTATACCATGGGACCGCATCTCCCTGGATTTCGTGGTAAGATTGCCAGTGGACAAAGGGTATACCGCCATCCTTGTGGTAATCGACTACTTGACCAAGATGGGTCATTTTATAGCCTGTAAGGGAGTGCCCACGGCCGGACAATTGGCGGTCACGCTCCTGAAAGAGGTGGTGAGGGCCCACGGCCTCCCCAGCGTGATCGTTTCGGACCGGGGATCGCAGTTCACGGCACGGTTTTGGAAAACCTGGTGTTCGGCGCTACATGTCACCTCTGCGTTGTCCACCAGCTACCATCCACAAACGGACAGCCAGAAGGAGCGCCTCAACCAGACGTTGAAACAATACCTCCGCTGTTTCATCGACCAGGGCAAGGAAGAGTGGGTGGATAAGTTGTGGCTTGCAGAAATCGCATATAACAACGCCACACACACCTCCACAAAGGTGTCTCCGTTCTACAGCAACTACGGGCATTATCCCAGGTTCCTCCCTCTGTTGCATCCCTCGACGACACCGGGCATTCCTCAAACCACCAGAAGAGTAGCTCACATCAGGGACACAACCGTGAGCGCTAGGAGGTGCTTGGAAGAGGCCAAGAGGATCTACAAGGCGTCAGCTGATAAACGACAGAGGCCAGGCCCGCTGTACAAGGCAGGGGATTACGTGTGGGTGTCATCAAGAAACCTGAGGTTCCGTAAACACAGCGTTTTCCATCCTCGGTTCATCGGACCGTATCGCATTAAGGAATGCATCAGTCCTGTGAACGTGCGGCGGGAGTTACCGGACAGCTTGCGCATCCACCCAGTGTTCCATATCTCCCTGCTCAAACCCTCGTGTGGGCCCAAACCTCCTGCAACTACACCGGTGTGGGTGAGCGGGGAACGAGACTACGAGGTCAAGGGCATCAGAGATTCAAAATGGCGCAGGGGTAGGTTGTGGTATCTTGTGGCGCAGGGGTAGGTTGTGGTATCTTGTTGCGTGGAAAGGCTAAGGGCCGGAGGAGGAGTCGTGGGAGCCTGTCTCCGGAATCTGTGCGCCGCGGTTGGTGTCCGCTTTCCACAAGAGATTTCCGGATAAGCCTGGTCCGGCTGGGGGCCCCTGACAGAGGGGGAATGTACTGTTAGGACACATATCGGAGCCCCGCAGCGGATTGCAGTAAAAACCCGATCACGGAACCGCAAGTCCCAGAACCACCCCTGCCCAGAACTACAATTCCCAGAGGGCATAGCAATGTGAATACGCGCGGAGGGCGTCACCATAAAACCAATCAGGAAGCCAGCAGACGGCGTTGGATATTCTGAATACGAGAAGCGAGACCGCATTGCCGAGGCTTCAAGGAAGGTGAGCTCTGTATTGCGGTTGAGAGTTGTGGAAGCCTAGGACGCTATTATCAGAAGGCGTCAAGACACAAACGGGATCCTGTTAATACGGGTGTTTGTGAATCCGTCCGCCCTGTTGAACGTTGCCAGTCCCCGCTCGAGGGTTATCGAGCGCTTGGGACTCCGTCCCCGCGTTGAACTTTACCAGTCCCCGCTCGAGGGTTATCGATCGCTTGGGACTCCGTCCCCTCCTTGAACTTTGCCAGTCCCCGCTCGAGGGTTATCAAGCGCTTGGGACTCCGTCCCCGCATTGAACTTTACCAGTCCCCGCTCAAGCGTTATCGAGCGCTTGGGACTCCGTCCCCTCCTTGAACTTTGCCAGTCCCCGCTCGAGGGTTATCGAGCGCTTGGGACTCCGTCCCCTCATTGAACTTTACCAGTCCCCGCTCGAGGGTTATCGAGCTCTTGGGACTCCGTCCCCTCCTTAAACTTTGCCGTCCCCGCTCGAGGGTTATCGAGCGCTTGGGACTCCGTCCCCTCATTGAACCTTGCCAGTCCCCGCTCGAGGGTTATCGAGCGGTTGGGACTCCTTATCCCTTGTGAACCCTGCCAGTCCCCGCTCGAGGGTTTTCGAGCAAGAGGAATCAGGAACATTCACTTAAGGCCATACCAAGTCGATCAGTTCTTTTTTCTTTGTTTGCCCTCCGTTGGAGAGTGTCGGGACCGACACGACTGCGGAGGACGACTTGAAGAGCACCAACCTTATTGCGCTTGGATTGAGTGGCATTGTCGGCCACTGCTTAGCACGGTGTCCTCTGTTGGTGGATGCTAGTACCGGCATTCGTGCAGAGGACGGTTGGACCAACTACCGTTACCCCTTCACTGTATCGTGTTGTCTACTGTTTTCATCTGGTAGTACAGTGCAGTAATAAAGAGCTGGTTTACATACCACGACCGGTCTGTTCTCTATTCTTGCGGTACAGACCTGTGCGTTCAAGGGGGTGTTCGGGTTACCCAATCTCGAGGAATCAAGGATTACACAAATACGGCCATTCCAGGCTATCAAACGCCTTGGCAATATCCACCGAGAGAACCACCGCTCGCCCCTCCTCTCCACGCTCTCCATCTAAAAGGCGTATCAGCCTACGTATGCTGCCAGCCGTGTTGCGAGTAGGGATAAAGCCGAACTGGTCAGAGTGTACCAGCCGCGTCATAAAGGGAAGGAGCCGAGTAGCCAGCACCCGACTCAGTATTTTGTAATCAGTGGTGAGCATAGAAAGAGGGCGGTACGAGGCTGGGTCGATCGGGGATTTCCCTGGCTTAAGGAGGGGAATGATGACAGCCTCTGTAGTGGAGGTCAGCAGAACACCCCGCTGCTTGGCCTGATTAAACACCACAAGTAATCTGGGAGCCAGGTTGTCGATATACGCTAAGTAGAATTCGATGGGCCGCCCATCACTACCTGGAGTTTTGTTGCGTGCCAACTGCTTAATGGCGCAGCGGATTTCAGCAAGTGTTATATCCTAGCCAAGGGACTCCGCCTCCTCCGCCTCAACGTTAGGTAGCACCAGCTCGTCCAAGAACGCCTGCACGTCCGTCTCCCCGGTTTGCAATTGGCTCTTATATAGGTCCGCATAAAAGGACCGAAATCGATCGTTTATTTGATGTTACGTATACTCCAACCGTCCCGACGGCGCAGTCAGCGCCAATATGGGCATGCATCTAGGGACGGGGTCAGCCAGCCAAGCCAGTAGGGTGCCCACCTTAACCCTTTCAGCATGCGCTCGAGCCATATAAGCTCTATGGTCGAAGCACCGTAAGCGCTCTACAACCACTGCCACTGCTTCCTTCCGGGTTTGGACCATACACCGAGTCGCAGAACCGCCAGTGTGGGCTCGCTCGGCCTCCCTAAGGGCCTGTTCCTCAGTCTCAACTTCCCGCAGCAACAGTTTGCGCACTCCCACCCATTTGGTAATACATATCCCGCGGACCACTACCTTAAAAGCATCCCACTCCAGGACAGTTGTCGTGGCCTTGCCTTCATTCTACGCAAAATACCGCTCAACCCCATCTCCCAACTCCGCACGAAAGGATTGGTCCTCCAATAACTCCAGGCGCAGTTTCCAGGTCGGAACGATAGGGCGCTCCGCAACCCAACAAAAACTCACTAATAGCGTATTATGGTCTGAGATAGTGCACGATAAATATTCGCTGCCAACTGCCATTGGCACCAAGCCAGGGCTACACAAGACCGCATCGAGTCGTACATGCAAGTCATGCAAGGCCGAGAAGAACGAATAGTCTCTATCGTCTGGATGCTGCACTCTCCAAACATCTATAAATCCCCAGTGATCTTGCCACTGGTGTAGGAGAGTAGGGTCTGCTTCTTATGGTCACCCCCACTTTTTGCTTTTGCTTTACTGGTTTTCGACTTAGATGTGGCTTTGGGCCTGCTAATCAGACCCACAGCCCAGATGCACTCTCTCTAAATTCACACCCTGTACTCTAGGTACAACCACAATTGGGAATTGGTTCACCTTGTCAGCCCCTGTAGAAGTGTACCCTAGGTACTCAGGGCATAGGTATAACCAAGGCCTACCAGGGGCTGCAGCATGTATTATGCCACCCCTGGCTGGCCACTCAAACTGACACAACTGGCTGATCACTCAGCTGGGGCAAGGTCGTGTAATCACCCCTTGCTTAGGTATAGTATTCCTATATCTAACCTTATATATAGACACACAGTAACCTATAAGTCACTCCTATGGCAGGCCTTAACAATCCTGGAGGCAGAGTGCTTGGTTATGTGTGAGATGGTGCTCTAGCATGAGCTGAGCCTGTTTGCAGCTTTCGGAACCATGTCCTTATAGCTGTTCTATGATATTGCCATACCATATACTCTTAAGTGCATTATGAACCTTGCGGTTAAATGCTAACTCTGGTTTGGCTTTATCAAAACATGTAGTGTAAGGTGTCATACGCTTTGGAATACTACCCCCTCGCCAATTCTGGCGACGGGGGTAGCATTCCACCCTTCTAGAGGGAGAAGACATGTTGTTGCTGACTATCCCGGTTAAAGTTAACCAGAGTCCCAGCTGCACAAAATGGACGCTGCTGCCACAGACACAAGTCTGACCTCCTGCTGCTGGGAGTCCTTCCAGTCACGGAGGTTTGGACGATAGGTTTCCTGCCTGGTGAGGTGCGAGCACCACCCCAGACAGGACTTTGTGTATTGGGACAGGGGGGGCTGAATAGATTGAGACACTGCCTGAGGCACACTAGATGCTTCATGCATACCCCAGTTCAAACCGGTTGCTGGGGCACTCCAGCCCCAGCTCTGGCACGAAACTGGACAAAGGAAAGGGGTGTAACCCCCCCCTTCCTGGTCCCACCCATAGGAGGGACCTAGGAACTAATCCAGCCCCTTGTAGCTGTATAAAGGTAGGAGCTGTGTCCTTGGACTTTAGATTTGATCCTGAACTGAAACTTGAAATGAAACTCTGGACCTTCGACGTTCTGCTGAAGCTGAAGACTGAAGAATCTCCTTTGTGGCCAAGGAGTGACCACCCTGGGCAACCAGGCACCATCCAGCAAATCAACGGCTTGCTTTGTCGACGTTCCCGCCGGAACCCGAGCACAGAGCCTGACAAAACCCAGACTTCAGACCTCTCTGACCCTCTCTTCACGTCTGCAGCATAGCTGAGATCCGTGGAGGCGACGAGACACGTGGGACCGGACATCTTGAAAAGCCTGAAACTTGCTAACTGTGCAGCTCCTGAGGCATCCTCGAAGCTGTGCACTGGGGACTGAGAAACCCTGAATCCGAGCTCCACCTGCACCGAAGATCAGCCCTCCACACTCCACGAGTTCTGCGTGGGGCCCTTCTGCTTGTGTTCTGCTCGATGATTAGTCCGGTTGCTGGCCCGTTGGCTAGTAGCCTCTGTGACGACAATCCTTTTGAACCAACTCGCTGGTCTGGTTGCTCCAGACTGGCCCCTTGCCTCCCTGCAAAGGTGAGGCACCTCAGACCTTGCTGGTCTGCACCAGAAGCCTTCTTGGAATCCCGTGTGGATTGCCTTTGCCAAGGCTTGTTGACTCCAATCCGGCAGTCGACCCCTCCATCTGCGGGAACCTTCGTGGGACAGCTCGCCTCCAGCACCTGGTCGTCCTCGACGCCACCTGGTTCGCGTGGCTGAAGAGACAAGCTTCACGACAGCACCTGATTGCTCCACGACGTCGTCTGGTTCCTTCCTGGTTCCACCCGGTCACTGGCTAGTGACCCAGACTCTGTCCCCTCTGCTTTCAGGTCCTCTTCATCCTCGATCCACTCTTGGATCCACCCGGACATCTTCCTCCTGGTCGCCTGCAGCATCTTTCTTCACAGGCTCCATAGATTTCAACCGCGAAACCCGACACATCTTCACACCTATGCACCCGCCGTCCGTGGGTGAGGTAACGCGTGTACTTCAGTGCTCCCAAGGGTATTGACTATCCAAGTGTCTAGGTTTTTAGTTGTTTCCTTCTAGCTAAACTGGAAGTGTCCTAAATCCTTCTTCATCTAACTTCTAAGTTCCCATTGACTTAACATTGACTCTCGCGTGTGGGTAAAGACTCTGCACGTGCCGCCTGTGGGCCTCCTACTTCTAAACTAAGGTTCAGATAGTGTAGCCCCCGCGATTCCCTAGGCCCTAGGCCTTTCCTTTTCTCGTGACGTGGTACTTATACCACTTTCTTAATATATGGTTTGCTTCGCCCCTAGGGCCTAACTGTAAATTGTGCAACTTAACGTATCCTGATTAAGTAACTTGTTATGTGCTTTGGCCTCTGATCTCATAAAGAGTTCAGAGGAGTGTGTTAGTGAATAAATACATATATATTTTATATATATCCTGTGTGGTGTCCTTTCATTTGATACTAGGCCAACTTCTCACGTTGGTGTGCAGCGGTTGGGATTAGAGCTTGCTGTTTTTTTACCACTTGTAATCTTGAGATATCAATTGAAAGATCACATAGGTACCTATAGGTACATATACAAACAAGTCTTAGTATACTTAAGTTCTACTGAACTTAGCTGTTATAGAGCCTGGGCCTAGCACACCCTGACTACAACTCCTAGAAAGGTTCTGTAGGAAAACAAATAGTGTTGGTAGGTGCAACATCACACCTCACTGGAAAACATGTCTCAGACAGTGAACCCCAGTGGTTCTCTGCCTGCAGAAGTAGATCCCTTGAGAACTGCTTCGAGATATGAAGCCTTAGCCTTACAAGAATTGAGACAATTGTGTACTTCTAGAAGGCTAAAACAGGGTTCAAACCCTACCCTCAAATTCCTGGTTGAGCTCTTAGAATAGTATGGTGCTCAACAGCCACATAAGACAGGTGATACAAGTAGTGCAGATGAAGTCTTTCCCTCTTCAGATGATAATGCTGATACTCCAGTACCAGATGAGGAAGAAGAGGGGGTGGAAGAAGATGATTCTGATCCTGAGGTAAACAGCCAGGTCCCAGTCAGAAGACTTAGCCAGGCTAACCTAAGCTTGCATGGGAGTCAGTATGGGCAGCCCCCATACAGGCCCCCAAGTGGGCTTATCCAGAGGCAGAGGAGAGGAAGATCCCACTCTAGGGAATCTCTCCACTCTCATGCTTCAAATAGCTCATATGGCCCTCCTCAGAGAGGGATGACTTCCCCTCAGAGAAGGGAACATGAGGCAAAAATGAGAGAGGCTGCTCTAAGGATTGAAAGGCAAGAACTAGAAGTTGCCTTGGCCAAAGAGAATCTTGCTCGTGCTAGAGAGCATAGAGAGAGTGGGTTAGAACCCACTAGTGGCAGCAATATCCCTAAGGATAAAGATAGGTCCTATGAGAATAGACACCTAAGCAAGATTGTGCCCCCTACAAAGAAGGGGATGACATCCACAAATGGATAACTGCTTTGGAGAGGGCATGCAAAGTACAGCAGGTAGCCCAAAGTCAGTGGGCAGAAATCTTATGGCTCTCCTTTTCAGAAAAAGGTAGAGATAAGCTCCTCACAGTTAGTGATGGGGATGCTAACAACTACTCTGTCCTGAAAAGTGCTCTGATTGATGGGTTTGGCCTAACCACTGAACAATATAGGATGTTGTTCAGAGATACCCAGAAGACACAGGCTCAGGACTGGACTGTTTTTGTTGATTGTGCCACTAAGGCTCTGGAAGGCTGGTTAATGGGAACTCAAGTTAAGGACTTTACAGGATTGTATAATTTGATCATGAAAGAGCAAATCCTTAGCAACTGTCAAAACCAGTTATTGCATCAATGCCTGATTGACTCTGATCTGACCTCTCCCCAAGAATTGGGAAATAAGGCAGACAAATGGGTCAGAACCAGGATTAAGCAGAAAAAACAGAACCAGGGGGGTGATCAGAAAAAGGCATACCAGAAGGGTAATGAGCAGAAACAAAAAGACAAGAAGTCTTCACCAGACCCCCAAAAGGCAAAGGGGAGGGTGGCTCCAAAAAGAACAAACAGAAACAAGAAGGTCCAAAGAAGCCCTGGTGTGGATACTGTAAATCAGTCTCTCACTGGTTTAGTGAGTGCACCAAGAAGAGCACAGCACCAACTACCATTGCCCCTAAGGCAACTGTTCCCCCTAGTCCAGCTGTTAGTGGTGGTTCCCAGCAAAAGGGTGTAGTAGGGTTGACCCTGGGAACTGAGGTGGACTCTGGCCTAGTCAGAGTACCAACGTAGGCTGTTCTTGTCTGTGATGGGGACATAGCAATGTCCTCTACTGTAAGTTCCAGTAATCTGAGCAAGTACAGGCAGAGACCTTTTATTAATAATAAGATGGTTCAGGCCTACAGGGACACATGTGCCAGTGTCACCATGGTGACACCTAACTTGGTGGACCCTGAACAGATCATACTAGGTGAGACCTACCTAGTGACCAACGCTAGCAATGCCACTACCTCCCATAGTATGGCAGTTGTTAACTTCTCCTGGGGAGGGGTAACTGGCCTCAAAAGAGTTGTTGTGAGTTCAGACATTCCAGTAGAGTGTCTGTTAGGTAATGATCTTGAAACCTCAGTTTGGTCTGAGGTGGAGTATAGGACCCATGCAGAAATGCTGGGAATATCAGCACATGTCCTTGCTGTGACCAGGTCACAGGCCAAAAAGTGCTTACCTGAACAGGTGATGGATCTTGAAACAATAGACCAGACACCAACCAAGAGGTGGAGCAAGAGGGTTAAGGCAGTGCCTTCCCCCTGCCTCAGGTTGAGGATCAGCCCTCCCAGGAGGATGATTCTGAGATCCAAGAGGGAACTGTCCTAGAAGAACTTGAGCCTGATCAGGTTGAGTTTCTTGGGACAGGAGGACCCTCAAGGGCAGATCTGAGGCAGGCTCAAATAGATTGTTCCTCTCTTGAACCCCTCAGACAGCAGGCTGCTGCTGAGGCTGCTGGGAATGCTCAAGGTACCCATAAAGTGTATTGGGATTGTGGAAAAGTAAATTTTGCCATGTTGTATGTGCCTACGTGTTCCCCATATTTTATTATATGTGCATGATCGATATGCATGTATTCCCCTCTGATCGATTAAAGACGCAATTACAGTTGTGTCCATCTCTAGTATGTCAGTTTCCAGTCATCGTGAAAGCAACGAATATTAGGCCTATGTAAACCTACGTTGCCACATTTTACAGTGTGCACGTTAATTCATGGAATTGTCCCCGTTTCTAGGCCTTAAAAGGGCCCGGACTCAGATTCAGCTCCTGTCTCCTGAACCCTCTCGGAGGAGCGATACAGCCCCCACCTGTATCCCTGACCCTTCGCTTACATCCTGCCTCGCAGTGCCCGGTCCGGCCTGGCTCTGCCTCCCAGTCTGCCAAGAGTATGTTATGCTTCTAGTTATCAGTTCAGCCCTCCTTCTCTGCATTCCTAAGCTACTGAATCGCATCAATAGTTTCCGTCATGGTCTAGCCTTTATGTCTCCATGTAAGAGAAATACTGTATTAATATTCATAGAATATTCCTCGCACACACAATACATATAGAATTATGCATGCACCAGTCTTAGAGTCTGTTAGCCTTTGCCCTGATAACTTTTGGATTCTATCAACATGTACTCTAAACATCAGATACTAGATATGCCTTGGGTACATGTCGCTCTGACACTCCAGACTTTAGTCTCCTCTTCTAGCGCAGAAGTCATAGCCCCCAGTTCTCCCTGGTAACACGTCATTGCCCGTTTGCGCGCACCACTAGGTTAGAGGTCCCAGCTGCTCAGGTAGCCCCCTCCATGTTTCCGCCCCGTTTATGACATATTCTGTTACGTTTACATCACATGTCTATGTATACGCCCTGTACACGCCTTCTTGTTACATCATTTTGCCCTTATCTTTCGCGACTGCTACGAACCACGCCTACTGCTACGCCTACTGTATTGAATGTAATGTATTTTGTTTAACTATATATATTGTGCACTGTTACTGAAAGTTAGCGATCCTGCCTATCCCTGTCCCCGGCAGCTGCCATCCTATTCCCATGCAGGCTGTCCTGTTCCTGTCCTTTATGCCTGATTAAAGCCTGTAAACTCCAGCTACCTCGAATCCTGACTCTTATTTATTGAGCTATCTGTTTATATGAGTATCCTGAAAAATAGATCCGGTAATTAATTATTTATTTACCACATAATGGCGCCCGAACAGGGACTTGCCCTTTCCCCACGCGCCGGAGAAGCCACGCAGGCCCCCTGATCCTCTGCAGCCGTGACGGAACCATACCGTGCACGTGCCGATATTTCTGCTTCAAGTATTCCTCAGGCCCACGGAGGAGACGGAGGTTGCGGTCCAGCGTCCAGACGAGGCGGTGGAGGAACGCGGCGAGTCCCGACCAGAGCCCAAGCGGAGGGTCCGAGGTATCCGGAGGCCCACCTGTAACTGAAGTCCGAAGTTCGTAGTCCGTCGTCGTAGCAGTCCAGTCCAGTCCGAGGCCTTCCGTTCTTGCTGCCCGGTGAGTACCGTTGCTGGGGTAGTGTCTAGACAGGGTCAATTCATTTGTCTCTGGTCCGTGGGTTTGGGTACACAGATCCAACACGAAGTGTCCACCTAGGTGGATGCGGGTCCTGACGTGTCTCTTTATGGGACCGGTATGTTTTGTACTGTTTTAGCAGTACGTCTAGTCATTCCAGTAAGTTCTGTTCTCGAGAAATTCATGTGTTCTGTTCTTAGTATTCCAGGTAATATTCTGTTCGAACTGTTATTTTAAATGTTATTTTCATGTGTTTTCAATGTCGTGGTATGAGTGATTTGTTGTTTTAGTTATTATTGTGTTTGTCGTGTATTGTATTGTGTCCAGACTCCAGCCTAAATTATGCCTTTGTTCTCGAAATTACGTCAGTTAAAAACCAGAAAAGGTCTGCTAGAGGAAGCAGTTCCTGTCCCGCCTAGGGACAGTCCAGGTCATTTTATGTATCATAAGCATGGCATAAGTGCCATATTATATCTAGACTTATGGGTGGAGTACACCAAGGAATTAGAAGAGAAATATAGATGGCCCATGTCAGGTACATGGGATGCCGAGTGTATCATGCGAGTAGAAGAAGCATTATGGAAAAAGAAATCCAGACAGTCCCAGAAAGATGCCATCGAGTTATGGCGCAAAGAATCTCATAAAAGAACAGAAAAAGAAATCAGAAAGACAGAATTAAGTAGAGAATCCTCAGAAAGAGCCCAAGAAAGGGAATTAATCGAAATAGGTGAACGAGTTAAAGCCGAACAGTCAGACAGACAGAGAAATGCCCTTATTAAGGGTATGTATCCTCTTCTTGCCGAGGGCTTGCCAAAAGCAACCCCGGAAGCATCCAGTAATTTTCCGCCGCCATTAGTTCCGATTAAGCTACGTCACAAACCGACCGCAGCTGATATTTTTCTCTCGTCCTATTTGGACGACACAGTCCCAGAATACGCAAATCCTGTTCCGCCAGCTCCAGCAAATAATATAATTCCTGTTCCTCCAGCCACCGGGGCACCCGTTACAGCACCTGTTACGGTACCCCCGGTCCAGCCCACAGTACAAGTACCCGCTACATCAGTCACTCTGCCAGCCCGTACGATATCCGTCGACGATTCCAGTTTAGGAGCCGCGGGGGGAGATCCTCCTTGTACCCCGCCGCAACACAAACGTCTGACATTAATCGAGTTACATGAACGTGCGTTACAGCGTACGCCCAAACCCCAGTCCGTTGCAGATATCAAGCGAGCTCTCACCGAATGCCGTTATGATCCAGTCCCAGGCGACAATGATATGGTCATATATTCATTGCGTGTAAGACGGGTAACTGAGTATTTGGACACCCTACCGAATATGAAAGAAGATCTAGACAGAATGTATCGTTTCATCCGTACAGGAGTAGATCCAGAAAGTATTGGCGAAGCCATGTCTCAAAGGAAAGCTGAGACTCAGCTCATGCTTTTAAAATTTCTAATTAATTGTTTAATAAGGGAACAAGATTATCCAGATAAAGATCCGACCGAAATGAAAGTCCTGACCAGGTGGAGTGATCATATAGCCGAGGGAAGACACAAGACACTAGGGAGTATAGAGAGTATGTACAGGAAAATTCGTAAGGAAATAATAAGGTTACACGAGAAACGCAAAGCAGCACAAGTAAGCGAGAAAGAAGACGACTCTCCTAACGAAGAGGTAGACGACGAGAATCCTACCAGAATAGCGTATGTAGGTAGAACTAGACTTCCCGACCGACATTCACGCCTAGAACACAAGAAAGTTTTTCCTTCTCCAGCACCAGAACAAGGTTCTCTTGAGCAAGTATTTCAAGCTACCGATCACATTCTGAAATCACGAATCGGTTATAGTGAACTTAGTACCATGCATGAACAAGAATTAGCCCGATCAGCAGTCCGATGGACTACTGATTCTACCACTTTTCCAGACGAAATAGTGGCACAAATGTTTCTGAAACTGCCCCCAGCCGAGCAGCGACTGGTGGGTATGTATATGATCCAGCACCTCATCACACTGTATGAGGGACAACATTCTGATCCAGGTCCGTTGCATGATGTTCTGAACGAGTTACTCCAGTATAGATGGGGAGGTCTAGGTACCGATTTAATTAGTGTCATTCTAGAACAGCGCCACAAATATAGAACGTTTCTGAATCCGCATTTTGTTCATGTCTCACCCTCAGAAAGTAAATCATTTTACATAGATAGACAGCATCCATTACGAGAAGTACACCCAGTTAGGACAGCGGGTGGTGATCTAGAACGAGTATTTGTTTACACCCCTATCACAAAGATGGAACTCTTAGAGATGAAAAAGTTAATTCCCTGTCACGACAAAGATCCAGCAGGGTTCCATCGAGAATTAAAAGACATGCTCCGTATGGGAGAATACACGTATCCTGATATCATTAAAATGTTAAAGGTCCTGTTGCCCGCAGGGGTATATGAGAAACTCAAGGAAAAGGAATGGGAGGTGGGAGAGAAAAAGATAGATTGGACAGCTCTAGAAGCTGAAGATAATTCACGAGTACCAGGTACCGGTCTTGGGGCTAAAGTTAAAGAATTGCCTGAGTTATTGATACAGGTTTTGCCAAGGTTACTAGCCACGAAAAAGGAAGATTGGGATGCAATCTCAGCATGTAAACAGAAACAGGATGAAGACACTAGTGATTTTTATTCTAGATTTGAAAAATGTTTTATAATTAACAGTGGTCTGAGGACAGGTAGTGAGTCGTACCCTCATCTTTTTGTTACCAAACTAGTCGAGAATTCAAGTCCACAAGTTAAAAATCGAGTTTTGAAAGTCGAAAGTAGTTGGCATGCTAATACTCCGTCCCAAATGCTCCAGATGCTCCAGTATCACCAGAATAGAATCAGGGAAGAGCAAGAACACGAAAGGAGACGTATGAAAGACACGAAAATGAAAGTATTAGTTGCACAATCTGTGCCGCAAGACAGTCAGAAGAGGGGTCCGAATCAAGCCAGTCATCCTGCAGCTCCCGTTAAAGGGACTTGCAATTACTGTAAACAGCCAGGTCATTTTATAAACGAGTGTGCAGTTCTGAAACACAACATAGCTACTGGTAAAACTAAAGAAAGACCACGTCCGCCTAGACAAGAACAAGTTTCACAGACTTCTCAGCCACCCCAGAATGCACAACAGACAGTTCCAGCACCGCAGCCTATCGCTGCAACACAGCACGTCACACAGCAGATGTACCAGTATGCTCAGTCAGAGTATCCAGAGTATCAACAGTATTCATGAAACAGCCTAGAGAGGGAGGTAGGCTTGCCTCTCATCGAGATACCTGTAGATCAAGAGGGTCCCTATGTACACAGTCAAGTATTAGGGAAAGACAGAACGTTTCTGATTGATACAGGGGCAAGTAGGACTACTATCAGTCATGACGAGGTTCCAGGGGCTCCGCTCTCAGGCTCTAAAAATGTTTCCCTTGGATTTTCAGGAAAGCCAATTGTTAATGAAATTTCAAAACCAGTTACTCTAGAAGTAGGTCCATTGTCCCGAACTACTGATTTGTTACTTACGAAATCATGTCCAGAAAATTTGTTAGGCATCAAGACACTAAAAGAATTAGGTGCAGTAATTTGCTGCTCCCCAGAAGGAGTCCGATTGTTTTTGAGAGACTTTAAAGGTCACTATGTATTACGTGATTTTGATCCAAGATTACTGAATGTTCCACAGCATTTATGGGCGCAAGGTCCAACTGATGTTGGTTGTATGCACATCACACCCCATCGTGTGACTCTCAAACAAGGTATAGTTTTGCCACGAATCAGAAAGTACAGATTGCCACCTGAGGCTGTAGCAGCCTTATCCAAAATTATTGACGAGCTCATTGCTCAAGGAGTGGTTGTAGAAACTGACTCCAATGTATGTAATTCTCCTATCATTCCGGTCCTGAAACGTACTGATCCAGATGCACCTCCAGTATATCGATTAGTGATTGACCTTCGAGAGCTTAATAAATGTATCATACCTCAGTATCCAGTAGTCCCAGATATTTCATCCCTCTTGACAGCCATTGATTCTGAAGCTACATTTTTCACTGTCATCGACCTCAAAAATGCATTTTTCAGTGTTCCCATTCATCCAGACAGCCAGTACCTTTTCGTTTTTTGTTTAAATGGAAGGAGCTATAAATTCACACGAGCTCCTCAAGGTTTCACAGAAAGCCCTAGTATTTATAGTCAAGCACTTAAGAGACAACTAGACAATATTCACATGCCAACTGACACTGCCCTGCTCCAGTATGTCGATGATCTACTGATCACAGCCCGTTCTGAACGTGACTGCGAGCGAGCGTCACTTACAGTTCTGTATTTTCTGGCCGAGCAGGGGCACAAGGTGTCCCCTTCCAAATTACAATTCTGTGTCCAGCAAGTGGTATACTTAGGACACTTGCTGTCCAAGTGGGGTAGGCAGTTGACACCAGACCGTATCCAGTTAATAGCGAGTCTTCCAAAGCCCAAGACACAGAAGGAGGTACGAGCTTTTATTGGCCTCACTTCTTATTGCAGACAATGGATTCCTCAGTATGCATTTCTAGCCAAGCCACTGATACAGTTAACGACACAGGAGGCAGCCGTATCGACTGTCCTCCCTTGGACCCAGGAACATACACTTGTTTTTAATGAATTAAAGAAAGCCTTATGTCAAGCACCCGTTCTAGCAACACCGAACTACAGTAAGCCTTTTACACTTTTTGTCACAGAACGTGATGGTACTGCATTATCTGTTCTCACACAAGATCAAGCAGGACAGTACAAGCCCTGTGCTTATTTTTCGAGCACATTAGATCCAGTAGCCCAGGCGTTGCCTGCGTGCCTCAAGTCAGTTGCAGCCACAGCTCTAGCTATCAGACAAAGTGATTCCATAGTGTTAGGACACTCCCTGACAGTACAAGTTCCACACTCCGTGGAAGTTCTTTTAAACCGAACCTAGACTCAGCACTTGACAATTGCACGTTTAACAGGTTATGAACTGACACTGTTCCAGCCACACATAGAAATCAGACGCTGCAACATTTTAAATCCTGCTACACTGTTACCGTCAGTTACTTCAAATCCTGCCACACATGATTGTGTGAAAGTTGTTAACACTATGACAAAGCCAAGACAAGACCTGACAGACATTGCATTACCTAACCCCGACCTGACACTTTATGTGGATGGTTCATGTATGAGAACAAGTACAGGAGAACTAGTAGCCGCGTATGCAGTGACTACTGAAACCGAAGTTATAGAAACACATCGTATTGACACCCTGTCTGCTCAAGCAGCAGAGCTAGTTGCTCTGACCCAAGCCTGCATACGTGCCAAGAACCTGAAAGTAAACATATATACAGATTCACGTTACGCATTCGGAGTCGTACACGACTTTGGAGTGCTCTGGCAGGAGAGAGGTTTCATGACTTCTCATGGAACCAAGATTCAGCATGGTCTCCTCATTCAAGCTCTGTTAGATGCAATACATTTACCAACAGCTATCGCTATCATGAAGTGCAAGGCACATACGAAAGTTACTGATATCATTTCCCAAGGTAACGATCTAGCAGATCGAACAGCCAAGCTTACAGCTCAGACTCCAGACATTCCAGTTAACACGATACAGACATTCACTCCAGATCCGATTACTTGTATGACAGTCAAGGACCCTACACAAGATGTCATAGACATACAGTTACATGCTACTCCCGAAGAAATCAAGAAATGGTCCGAACAAGGAGGGGTCCAGACAGATCAAGGATGGGTGACGAAGGGAAAAGCCACATGGTTTCTCCCCGACTCTATGGTTCAAGTCATTATTAATACCGCACATAGTCCAGCACATCTAGGAGAAAAAGCTATGTTAGACAGTATTCAGAACCTTTGGTTCAACAAACACTTACGAGCTGCAGCCAAGCAGAAAGTCCGTACCTGTATGATATGTTGCCAGTTCAATCCAGGTAAAAGTGTCCCGGTGGAACAAGGTGGATTCCAACCTCCTGACCACCCTTTTGAAGTCCTCCAGATGGATTATATTCAGATGGAGCGATGTCGAGGTTTCAAGTATGTCCTCGTAGTTGTATGCGCTTTGTCCAGGTGGACAGAAGCATATCCAGTTCCAGATTACACAGCCGCGACCACTGCCAGGCAGTTGGTTCGTGAATTCTTTCCCCGCTATGGACTCCCTAGGGTCGTATATTCTGATAACGGCCAGCCATTCTCATCTGAGCTCATGAAACATGTTTCCCTTCTGTTAGGGTACCAGTGGAAGTTCCATTGTGTGCGCCATCCTGAAGCAGCCGGTCTCGTAGAGAGACATAATCAAACTCTGAAAATTCGCATTGCCAAAGTATGTAAAGAGAAAGGTGTAGACTGGCTAGTAGCCCTGCCAGTAGCCTTATTCTACATGCGGATGGTTGCACATTCCAGATCAGGTCTGTCCCCGTATGAGGTCGTATTCGGCCGCCCCCCAAACATGTGGGGTACACCTAGACCCCGCAGTATTACAGATGTTTCCAGTAATATGCTGACAGATTACCTAGCTTCCTTGATGTCTGCCCTACACTCTTGTCGTTCACAGGTTGCCGCCGCATTTCCAGACAACACCGAGGTGAAACCGCATGAAGTCATTCCCGGAAGCCTCGTGTTGGTGCGGAATTTTGATCGTTCAAGCCCGCTGGAGCCCCGTTGGAAGGAGCCCCGCCTGGTATTATTAACAACAAGGACCGCGGCCAAGCTAGAGGGCAGGAAGGGATGGGTCCACCTGTCCCATGTCAAAAAATTCCATGGACTTCGTGAAAAATCTTTTGCAAAGGACTGTTCCATTATTAAAGACTGCCTAAAAACAGACTCTGAACTTGATTCTGAACTCAAGCCTCCCCTGTTAGAGAAAACTCCGCAACAGGAGTATAAATTGAAACTCAGGTCTAGTAAAATAAGTCAGCCAGTTTAATTGTCTAAGTCCCTCTCGGGTGAAACGGTTAGACAGGTTTCTGACATGTATGAGATAGACCCCCATAGTGAGAGAGTTAGTCAAAACTCTATACGATGTATCATCATTCTAAGTTTTTTGTTATATGTAAGTCTTATGGTTACCTGCACAAGTTATGCCTTACATTTATGTTTTCCAAGTTCACATGTAAACAAGTTTGCTAATGCTACAGTAGAGCACACATTTATTGATCTGCCTCCTCACGAGCTATCCTATCGTCTTGCTATGAGAAATAATACATTTATTAGAATGTTACACTATTCACACCAGACCAGCAATGCCACTAATTGTTGGGTGTGTGGTCGACTCCCCCCTTTCCAGATGCCGAAGGGAGTTCTACCACTCTTTCCTTATCCGTTTTCACATAATGGTTCGTGTGGAGCATGGTCCACGTTAACGTCATCCTCCAATGATATGTCCCATCTGAATAGAACATGTTTCCCAGACAAGCAAGGTCTTCCCCATAGAACAGGGTTAGATCTAGAAAATGAAGTATATGATTTGGGTAATTATTCTTCGAATTTCATGGTCCTGAATGTTCAGTCCGATACTACTCCAGATTTGCCCGCTATTTCAGTACTACCAGTCAAAGGCGAATTATGTGTCAGAAAGAATGGTTCCGCACATGTAGGACATAGTGATTGTACTACTATTGTCGAGTATAGTGACAGTGGGAAATCTATTTTCAAAGCCTCACGTCATTCTTATTTTGTTTGTGGTCAGACCGCATATGTTCGTCTGCCCCTCGATTGGGATGGAACATGTTACATTGCCTTCCTACTGCCACCAGTCTTTCTAGCCCCATCTGATTATCACAGAAACACACATCTAGTACACCTCAGACATAGAAGGGAGATTGAGTCCCCAATTGTCGATCAAACTGAAACTACTCTAGAACAGTATCAAGACTTCAATAAAGGTTTCTTCTTTTTTATAGGACCTATCCAAAATAGTAAGTTAATACGTAGGTTAACCAGAACCCTTGAAGCAGTAGTGAATGAGACTACTTCTGCTCTAGGTAACTTAACCGAAGAGCAATCTGCTATGAGATTTGTCGTGCTCCAAAATCGTCTCGTTCTTGACGTCATACTGGCCGATAGAGGAGGAGCATGTAGAGTCATCGGATCTAGTTGCTGCATTTTCATTCCTAATAACGCGCCGTCTGTTTATTCAGCTATAACCAGACTTCATAAAATTGCCCATCAGTTGCACCAGAATCCAGGCACCTGGACATGGTCCGGTTGGCTCTGGAGTATCATATCTGCCTGGGGATGGAAAGTATTGTCATTTCTAGGTATTGCAGTAATGATAATATTCAGTTGCTGCCTCTGTATACAATGTGGCCCTGCGATTTGCGGCATGTGTGCTACCTCTTGTATTCCTAGTCCTAAATCCCGTTCCAAGACAATTCGAGACGAGCAAATGATGCTATATGAAATGATAGATGGTATCATGAATATTGATGTTTCCTGATGGAAACGTAGGGCACAAGGAGGGAATGTGGAAAAGTAAATTTTGCCATGTTGTATGTGCCTACGTGTTCCCCATATTTTATTATATGTGCATGATCGATATGCATGTATTCCCCTCTGATCGATTAAAGATGCAATTACAGTTGTGTCCATCTCTAGTATGTCAGTTTCCAGTCATCGTGAAAGCAACGAATATTAGGCCTATGTAAACCTACGTTGCCACATTTTACAGTGTGCACGTTAATTCATGGAATTGTCCCCGTTTCTAGGCCTCAAAAGGGCCCGGACTCAGATTCAGCTCCTGTCTCCTGAACCCTCTCGGAGGAGCGATACAGCCCCCACCTGTATCCCTGACCCTTCGCTTACATCCTGCCTCGCAGTGCCCGGCCCGGCCTGGCTCTGCCTCCCAGTCTGCCAAGAGTATGTTATGCTTCTAGTTATCAGTTCAGCCCTCCTTCTCTGCATTCCTAAGCTACTGAATCGCATCAATAGTTTCCGTCATGGTCTAGCCTTTATGTCTCCATGTAAGAGAAATACTGTATTAATATTCATAGAATATTCCTCGCACACACAATACATATAGAATTATGCATGCACCAGTCTTAGAGTCTGTTAGCCTTTGCCCTGATAACTTTTGGATTCTATCAACATGTACTCTAAACATCAGATACTAGATATGCCTTGGGTACATGTCGCTCTGACACTCCAGACTTTAGTCTCCTCTTCTAGCGCAGAAGTCATAGCCCCCAGTTCTCCCTGGTAACACGTCATTGCCCGTTTGCGCGCACCACTAGGTTAGAGGTCCCAGCTGCTCAGGTAGCCCCCTCCATGTTTCCGCCCCGTTTATGACATATTCTGTTACGTTTACATCACATGTCTATGTATACGCCCTGTACACGCCTTCTTGTTACATCATTTTGCCCTTATCTTTCGCGACTGCTACGAACCACGCCTACTGCTACGCCTACTGTATTGAATGTAATGTATTTTGTTTAACTATATATATTGTGCACTGTTACTGAAAGTTAGCGATCCTGCCTATCCCTGTCCCCGGCAGCTGCCATCCTATTCCCATGCAGGCTGTCCTGTTCCTGTCTTTTATGCCTGATTAAAGCCTGTAAACTCCAGCTACCTCGAATCCTGACTCTTATTTATTGAGCTATCTGTTTATATGAGTATCCTGAAAAATAGATCCGGTAATTAATTATTTATTTACCACAGGATGATGGGCTCCTTTATTCAGAGGCTAGAGACCCCAAGCCTGGTGCTTCCAGGAGGTTGGTTATACCTCTGCAATTTAGGGGCTTCCTTCTTACCTTGGCCCATGATATTCCTTTAGCAGGACACCTGGGCCAGAACAAGACTTGGGACAGGCTTGTCCCTCACTTTCTCTGGTCCCATATCTCAGAAGATACCAAGGAGTTTTGTCGCTCCTGTGTTACCTGCCAAGCCAGTGGCAAATCAGGTGGCACAACAAAGGCCCCCCTCATACCACTACCTGTGGTGGGGGTACCCTTTGAAAGAGTGGGGATAGACATTGTAGGACCAATGGACCCCCAAACAGCATCTGGGCACAGATTTATACTGGTGGTAGTGGATCATGCCACCAGGTATCCAGAAGCTATTCCCCTGAGGACCACAACAGCTCCTGTGGATGTATGACGTTACAACGCATACTTTTACAACGCCTACCTTTACAACGCGGTTTTTACATCGCATACCATTACAACGCATAGTGCTTTTAGGCGCTGGTTAGTGATTTATTTAATTTACTATTCCAACTCCAGTCCCCGTGGATAGTAGGGAAGGTGTTGGATAGTATATTAAATACATTCCCTATCCTAGAGCGCCCCCCAGTGCTATGCGTTGTAATGGTTTGCGTTGTAAAAGTTGCGTCGTAATGGTAGTGCGTTGTAAAAGTTTCGTTGTAAAGGATGTTTCCCGCTCCTGTTGTGGCAAGGGCCCTACTTGGAGTTTTCTCCAGAGTGGGGTTTCCAAAGGAGGTTGTCTCTGACAGAGGTGCAAACTTCATGTCAGGATATTTAACTGCAATGTGGAAGGAGTGTGGTGTCAACTATAGGTTCACCACCCCCTATCACCCACAGTGTAATGGGCTTGTGGAAAGATTCAACAAGACCCTCAAAGGGATGATAAAAGGGTTACCTGAAAAGCTGAGGCGAAGATGGGACATCCTTTTACCCTGCCTTCTGTTTGCTTACAGAGAGGTCCCACAAAAGGGGGTTGGCCACAGCCCTTTTGAGCTTTTGTTTGGGCATCCTGTAAGGGGGCCCCTATGTCTTGTGAAGGAAGGATGGGAGTTACCTCTCAAAAAGCCTAAGCAGGATATAGTGGACTATGTACTTGGTCTCCGCTCCAGGATGGCTGAGTATATGGAGAAGGCTTCCAAAAACCTTGAGGCCAGCCAAGAACTTCAGAAAGCTTGGCATGACAAAAGGCTGTGCTGACTCTGTACCAGCCAGGACAGAAAGTGTGGGTGTTGGAGCCAGTGGCCCCAGTAGCACTCCATGACAAATGGTCTGGACCCCACACAATAGTTGAACAGAAGGGAGATGTCCCCTATTTGGTGGAACTTGGGACTCCCAGAAGCCCCCACAGGGTGCTTCATGTCAACAGACTAAAAGCATTTGTCGACAGGGCAGACATGGGCTTGCGCATGGTTACAGATGAGGGGCAGGAGGAAGAGAGTGACCCTCTCCCAAACCTGCTTACTCAGAACCCTGATGATGGTTCAGTGGATGGTGTAGTCTTTGCTGACAGCTTCTCTGAACATCAGCAACAGGACTGCAGACAAGTTATTCAGTCCTTCAGACATCTGTTTTCCCTGACCTTAAGTCAGTCAAGCTGGTGCACCCATGAGGTGGACACTGGTGACAGTCTGCCTGTCAAGAGTAAAATCTACAGGCAACCCGACCATGTCAGGGACTGCATTAGGACAGAGGTCCGAAAGATGTTGGAGCTGGGAGTTATTGAGCCCTCAGAGAGCCCTTGGGCTAGTCCTGTGGTCCTGGAGCCAAAACCTCACACCCAAGATGGTAAGAGAGAGATGAGGTTTTGTGTGGACTACAGAGGTCTCAATGCTGTCACTAGGACAGATGCCCTCCCCATCCCCAGGGAGGATGAGCTCATTGATAGATTGGCTTCTGACAAGTTCTTGAGCACATTTGACCTGACTGCAGGCTACTGGCAAATCAGATTAGCTGAGGATGCAAAAGCCAAGACAGTATTTTCGACCCCAGGAGGACATTATCAATTTGTGGTAATGCCCTTTGGTTTGAAGAATGCACCTGCCACTTTCCAAAGGTTGGTGAATCAAGTTCTCACAGGACTGGATGACTATTGTGCAGCTTATCTTGATGATATTGCTGTCTTTAGCTCCACCTGGGAGGATCACCTGGTCCACCTGAGGAATGTTTTAGAGGCTCTGCAAAAGGCAGGCTTCACTATCAAGGCTACAAAGTGCCAGATAGGGCAGAGCAAGGTTGTGTACCTGGGCCACCTGGTAGGTGGGGGTCAGGTTCAGCCACTGGAGAGCAAGATCCAGACCATCAGAGACTGGACTCCTCCAATCACCCAGACACAGGTCAGAGCTTTCTTGGGCCTGTCTGGGTACTACAGGAAGTTTGTGAAAAACTATGGGTCCATTGTGACACCACTGAATGACCTCACTTCCAAAAAGATGCCAAAGAAAGTTCAGTGGACAGTTAGCTGTCAAAAGGCATTTGATGACCTGAAGCAGGCCATGTGTACTGCACCTATTCTGAAAAGTCCAGATTACTCCAAAGAGTTCATAATCCAAACAGATGCTTCTGAGTTGGGTGTGGGAGCTGTACTTTCACAACTGAATATAGATGGTCAAGACCAGACCATTGCTTTCATAAGCAGAAGGCTGACCCCTAGAGAGAAACGTTGGTCAGCTATAGAGAGGGAGGCCTTTGCTGTGGTTTGGGCCCTGAAGAAGCTGAGGCCATACTTGTTTGGCACTCACTTCAAGATTTAGACAGACCACAAGCCCCTCCTATGGTTAAATCAGATGAAGGGTGAAAATCCCAAACTTCTTAGGTGGTCCATTTCCCTACAGGGGATGGACTTTACAGTGGAACATAGACCTGGGACTGACCATGACAATGCATATGGACTCTCCAGATATTTCCACTTAGAACATGAAGACTCAACTGGTCAAGGTTAGTTTAATGTCCCTAAGTTTGGGGGGGGGGGTTGTGTAGGAGAGTAGGGTCTGCTTCCTATGGTCACCCCCACTTTTTGCTTTTGCTTTACTGAGATAAATTAGAGATAAATTATTTTATTGTATAGTTAGTAAAAACCGTTACAATATGAAATGCAATATTATTTTAAAATATGTGGAAAAATACATTCTTATACAAGTGTTAAAACGACTGTTAATTAAAATGGTAAAGAACCCTGGTGTTTTTGGTGTCATAATGTATCAAAGTGCTGATTCAAAATTAGGAAATACATATTAAGAGTCCTAGAGATTCAAGTTTGTGATTGCTCTTTCCAAAGTTTTTTTTCTTTTTTTTTTTCGAAATAATAACATATTTAATTGTTTGACAGATAAATTGGGGATCCTCTGAGTCCAAGGCTTGTAGAATCGCTGAGCGACGGATTCCTTTTTCATTAAATTTTGCCTTTAGTAAGCTCCGGCGTTCACTATCCAATGCAGGACAAATGCAGATTAAGTGAATAATGTCTTGTACAGCAGCACCACATAGATCGCTTTTGCTTTAATGGTTTCCGACTTAGATGTGGCTGTGGGCCTGCTAATCAGACCCACAGCCCAGATGCACACTCTCTAAATTCACACCCTGTACTCTAGGTACAACCACAATTGGGAATTGGTTCACCTTGTCAGCCCCTGTAGAAGTGTACCCTAGGTACTCAGGGCATAGGTATAACCAAGGCCTACCAGGGGCTGCAGCATGTATTATGCCACCCCTGGCTGGCCACTCAAACTGACACTCAGCTGGGGCAAGGTCGTGTAATCACCCCTTGCTTAGGTGTAGTATTCCTAGATCTAACCATATATATAGACACAGAGGGCCCGATTCACAGAACTAACTTAAGACAAAATCCTAAGCTTACTACTTTTGATATTCACAGAAGTTAGGATTTTGTCTTAAGTTTGTCTTAAGACAAACTTAAGACAGACTTAAGTTAGGATTTTGTCTTAAGTCTGTCTTAAGTCTGTCTTAAGCCAAACTTAAGACAAAATCCTAACTTCTGTGAATACCAAAAGTAGTAAGTTTAGGATTTTGTCTTAAGTTAGTTCTGTGAATCGGGCCCTATGTAACTTGTTATGTGCTTTGGCCTCTGATCTCATTGTAGTGTAGTTCCTATTATCCCAATAGGCTCTGCGCATTGGAATAATACCTTCAATAGTATAGACCTAGGGCAGAGGTTAACTAGGTCTTCTACTGACGATATTAGACTTAAAGTTTTGTGTTTGCCAGCTAGCTCAGAGTTCACTAGAAACTTTCTCGAATAGGCAAGGAGGATTTTAACCTCCCTGGATAGACAAGAAGGGATTTAGTTTCTGACAACCATAGAACATGACAACTTTGCTCTCCCCTAATCAAGAGTGTATCTCTAGAGTCGTGTGAAAACAAAAGACAACTTATTTTACTCAGTCAGTTCAGTGCATTCTTAGTTTCACCAGATTGTAGAGAAAAGGAAGAGACGGGCGTGTTCAATAAAAGATGGTATTTATTGATCAGTCTCTTTTCTCGTACAAGAGAAATGGATCGCTACTATTGTAATACTTAGAGTTAAGTAAAGTGCATATAGTAAAAGCAGAATTATAAAATAATACTGTAAAAGCATTGATATGGTTTCTAAGCCATATGATATTTAAAATGGATAAAATAGATACATACATATATACATTGACTAATCGTACTCAACTGGTGCTTCTAACTACGCCTACCCCAGTGTACCTGACCTAAGCCTAATACGTGGGCGGGAGTAGATAAGTAGCAGTTTAAGTTAAGTTTGTTTTGCCAAGGGACTGACTCAAGAATTCTCTGCAAGGGGTTATTCAGTTCTGTACCTGAGATCTAGAATGGTGGAGGGCTGGTATCTCTTATCCCAGGTCTTGATATTCCAGCTGCCTGCGAGGGCTGCTTGGAAACGTCGGAGCTGGATTTCTCGGCAGGAGAAAGGCAGCGTCTCTCTCTCAGCGCGTCAGGAAGGCGGGGCAGGGCCTGTGGGCTTCGCTCTCTGCTGGGCTCCTCGGCAAGTCTCGCTGCTCCAATCTCGTCACCACCGCGTGTGTTTGCTTAAGGCAATGTCGGTAATATTTATACCTGAAAGGTGCCGAGATTGACATAAGGATGGACATATATACGTCAATAAGGATGTCATACGAACGGGTTCGTTCGCACATTCTTTACTGAAGTTCTCGGTGAAATCAAAACAATGGCTACGGGAATTTCCCAGGTCGCTGTAGGTTTGATTTGTTTTGAGAACTCCGTATGCCATATCAGGGGGCTGGAGGAATAGTGCTTGCCTAATTAGATGCTACAAAATGGTTTTTTTTTTACCTATGCCTCTGTTATGAATATCACAACGAATGCTGAATTTGGGAAAACCAAAATGTATTAGTTTATCCAGACATTTATGTCTTTTAAGTTCATTAAACTTGAATTTTTTCGTTATTTTAGTCAAGGCAGAAAAAAGAACACCATCAACTTCATGTACTACCATATATTACCGCATTGCAGAACGTTCAAAAACAAATCATAAAGCTTATTCAAAAACAAAACATTACTACACAAATAACATATATCCACAATTACAATATCAAAAGTGCTCTTAATTACAGTGAAACATGGAACTGTTACTCAATAATACAGTCACAATCCAAAGTGTCAATCCATCTCTTGAACAGAAGAAATGTAAAGAGTATTTCACCCAATACAAAGTGCATCTACTTTTTATGCAAATCAGAAACGTTCAACATTAATCATAAGCATTAAATGCCTGAAAATCAAGGAATGCCGACGCGTTTCGAGTCCTATGTATAAATCAAAAGACTCTCATCAGGGCTGTCAGAGTCTGGTCCATGGAAACTGTTTGGTAAAAAACAAAAAAACAATAAACTTAATCTATCTCGTCCTCAATCCATTATATATTTACAACAATATTTCTCTAATAGACAAAGTGTAGCATACCTGGTGGGTTCAAGTTCCAGGGCTGCACTTAAAATGAACTGTGGTCTAGGCCGTGGGTACTCGCTGTAACAAAGTGGTATAATTTTACTAAGAGTCTCTACCATATAGGGAACTGAGGCTGGGGCCAGACATGGCAATATTTTACCTTTGGTGTTTTCACACAGGCGGCGCCTCTATTTTCAGCCGCCGGGAGAATGCTTCGTGTTGGGGGATCACATTCTGTAACAGTGGAAATGTTCATTTTACTGCTGGCACCTAATCTGTTTCAATTGTGCATTAACAAAAGTTGTGGGGACTGACTTACTTCTCAGGTGCCCAAAACGGGGTTTAATTCAGCTGCTCGTTATCGTGTCAGTTCGATTTCTGTGAAAACATGCAAACAAAGCGAGCGCGTGTTAGCTCGACCGTGTTCTAGGGCTCACGGCAACAGTTAGCTTAACCTTGTGCCATGATTGGGAGCCTACCTGCCCCGTCCTTCCCGAATTCGCCTCCCCTTCGATACTTTCCGCTTGAATCTGTTCCGAGTTCTGTGACAATACAAAAGCGGGGAAACCGCGTGTTAGCACGACCGCGTGTGGGGGTCGCTGTAGGTTTGATTTGTTTTGAGAACTCCGTATGCCTTATCAGGGGGCTGGAGGAATAGTGCTTGCCTAATTAGATGGCATGCGTTATGACCTAATCAGATAACGCGCTTCTGTGCCGTGGTGTGGCGTAATCAGATAACGGTTTTTGCACCGTTGGATGGCTGCTAGTTAATTATTAACCAAACCAGGGTCAGGAATAGGGGGATCGATACAGTACCTATAGAAATACATCACACCCACTCCACGTAGACTATGTCCATATTTACAAATCTAGGCATAGTAAAAAACTAGTAGTGTTTGTGTATACCGTACCACCCCAAAATACATTCATATGCATTCTGAAAATTAGAAATATGAAATATACGAAACACAATCACATGTACTATATGCACTCAAGCAGTATAATAATGCTCAACATATAACGCATATTTTAGACTCAGCATGAATAAATTGTGAAAACTACACATGAAATGGGTCTTTTATACAGAAGAAAAGTGCGAGACCATTTCATCACAATCATAAAATTTTGTATGAATATGCTAGAGGGTAGCTAATGTCTCTAGAGTACCTAAAATAGAAATTCAGTTCTCTAAGAATAGTGTCTACTTTAAGCAGAAGATAAGTGTCCCCAAAAAATTGTAAATATTTTGGAATTGAGGGAGGTGAGAGAGAAAAAAAAAATATTGTCCCATTTCACTTAAAAAACTGTTGAGAAAATTCCCTTTAGCTCTACTTTTAAAGTTGAAGGCCAAATTCAAGTTGCAGGGAACTCCGTGTGCTAGCTTGCTCAAAGTCATTCCTTCTGCTCTGGTGAAAACATCATATCATTTAGACTGTCGAAAAAACTGTCAACAGCTTCTTGCGAAAGTTCCACTAACTCGGAAAAGGTTGTTACCATGCATTCACGAGCATGATTGCCTTCATTGATGTTGTGATCAGCATAGCTGACTGAAGGTCGTACCTGATCGATGCTGCTTTCATCTCGTACTTCACTACCCCTCAATCGTAGTGGTGAAGTCTCCACGAATGCCGTCATCAGGATAGGTAGCCGCTGGGGGCAGCACAATGCATGAGCCGTTACCGGACCCAACAAGGTTTCTGCGTCCATTGGTACATCCAATTGTAGTGTCAGACAGGTGTCCAACACGCATTCTTCGCCGCATAGCAAGCACCTTAATACAGGCATAACACAACGTTGCCACATTGGTCTAAATGAAAGAAACCAAGTCATGTTCAAGTCCCGTAGCCGTGCTAGTCCAAGGACTCTAGTTATGCGGTCCCGGTAGCCAATGGCTAGGATCGTTTCTTCCCTTGTCGCAGGTGTTTTGTCTGTGACATGGTTTGCCATAGCGAAATAACAGGATCAAAAATAGGATGCCTGCCACCAGTCCCAAAAGGAGAGGGAGTCTGCCAAAGATGGAATAGACAAAGTCTGGAAAAATACCCAGGATGGCTTTGAATGGGGTTAAAGATCCCGAAAACACTGTCTTAAATACATTTGAGACACCAATGGTATCAGAAATATTTAAGATTTCGTTCAGTATTTCTGCGAAATGTATGGGGGAATTAGTTGATAACAATGAATGAATCTCTGCCGTTGTCCTTGCAACTTGGAGATCATACGTTTCTTTTGATGACGTTAGCCTGGTCGGCGTCTGTAGGAGCACTGTCTTCATTCTGCTTAAAGTATCAATTCGAATAGAAGCAATTTTCAAGTTGGGCCATAACCTTGCCTCCCTGTCTGGGGAATCGCTGGGGAACAATACTCGTTGACAGCACATGATCTTCGTAGTCACAGTTATGAGATAAGGTTTTCCGGGCAGCAAACTACAACATCTGCGATCTACTATTAGAATGTAACTCCCGTTCGAGAGTCTCCTAAAGAATGGTTCTATTTGTTTTGCAGGTGTGCCTAGCTGGTGACATGAAAGGTTATTTGAGGTCCCTTCACAGGCTCCATGCAAACTAATACCCTGACACAGAAGTGTACCGCTTAGTGACCTCGCGCAATTATTGCCACTAAGAAACACTTTCTGGTCTTTATTACTGACACAAGCATGTGTATAGGGCAAGTTCCATGTTGACTTAATGTACCCTTTACCCAACCTTTAAAACTGGCCTGCCTGTATATATTTTTGGCAGTATTGAAACCTGAAAGTAGATATCGGAATATTTATTATCCCATGTATTATCCATTCAATGACAGGTCGTTCTGACATTGTCAATGGTAATCTTTCGAGTTTTTCAATGCTCAGGATTGTATAATCAGCACCCTTCTGTGCCATACTGATTTGTTTATCAGTAAGGTTAAAGATATTAAATAATGACGTTGTGTTGATTAAACGCCAAGGCACATAGCCTGAACGCAGATTTTGTAACGTCCAGCCAAGCTGTACAATAGAACGCAATTGGGACTGACCGTGTTGTAACAACAGTAAGTCTTGCGATATTATATCGATTGCTGAAGACACAATGCTGTCCAGAGAATATATTCTGGAGGACAGAGTCATTAACCCATTGTCCACCACAGAAAGTGATTTTTCCAAATTAATACGGTCAATTTCCCGTATTTTCTCTGCTGTCTCAATTTGAGTCTCTTTCCAGGCTTCGTTATAAGCTGCATACATAGAGGCCGCTATGAAACGTTTTTGACGCTGTTTGCGTGGTCCCATAATGAAATCACGCAAGTCAGCACCTTCTGTAAGTAAAGTTAGGTGTTGCTTAATTTCTGCCAGTGTGGAGGTTTGTAGCCATTGAAGGCAGAGTTTTCCCACACTGTACGTGGTAATTATCCCTGGGTGTTGTCTTTGGGAATATCTAGGGTCTGGCCTGGTCAATGTGAACCCCTGTATTTTGTTCAGGAATCTGTCTTGACAGTTATTTGTATCTGTGGGCCAGATCAACCATTGTTTCCATTCAGGATGTGTTCTGTTTTGGTTTAATATATGGTTTACGTCTATCTCAACATCTATAGAGCTATTATTGTTCACTGTTGGCTTTGGAATAGACGGTTTGTTTAAATCTTTGATTTTGGCTAAGCCAAGACAGGTAGTTTGTTGAATAGTGTCATTCAAAAATATAATTTGTTCTGGGATCATGCAGGCTCTAAACAATGATTCTATACCTTGTACTTGCCAATCTCTTGTACCCCAAACAGTTTTTGCTTCAATATTATTGTTCCAGAAATCAAAACCAAATGTATTCATTTGCTCAAAAAATGAATCTGAATATATCAATTTTGTGTTTGTAAGCATGGTCTTCGTACCTGTCTTATTTGACAATTTGAAATAAAATGTTTCTGCTTTACTTGTGTTAAACCCTGAAAAGTATGAATATTTATCATAAAATGTTTTCGAGCTACCTTTTGGTGGAGTAGCACAATGTTCCCATTGGTTATAATTTAAAACATTTCTAGGTTGTGCAGATTTATGTAGATAATGGTTACCATAGTGGTTGTAGCAGAACATCTGATCATAATTAGACGAACCCTGCAAATAATCATGTTCTGTAAATTTAGCAGACATCACAAGATCAGACATCATATCATTAATACTTTCAAAGTCCCAATCATCAGCAAATGTGCTTGGTTTTACAAAGTCACTCAATGAGATCTTAAATTGGTGTGGATACTTCAGGATTTCAACCGGACCATAGATTTCATAATCAGTATTGTCCCATGCTACCCCGCCGGGTATAGGGTTGGCTGTAAGGTTGACTGAAGAAAGTTCTCTTTTCTCGACGTGTGAAGATGTGTGTGGTTTAAGGACCAAGTTGATTTTCTGGCTTGCTGTGTCCATTTTAGCATATTTTCCTTCAATGAAATGTCCCAAGCATAGTACCATGATGAGCCAAAGTATGAGGATAAATGCACCTAAGGCCACCCAAAATTCAATCCATGGAGAAATCAGATAGGTTTCTTTCAGCTGTTGAAAAAGTTCCTTAGCTTTATCTTTAAAAGTTTTTGTTGATGGCTGTTTCTTAGATTCACTCAGATCTTCAGATGAATCATCGAAGTTGATGAAGTAGCCGGATGCTGTTCTGTCAATTGTTCCAATTGCTTCAGGATTACTTTTTGTTCTAGAAGTTTCCTTCGTTTCATCAGCATAGTCATATGCTACTTCATTGTAGGTTGGTGTGTCTCGACTAAATGTTTTTATTTGGGTTTTTAGAGGTTTAAGTTCCATTGCTTTGTTGCATAGTCCTTGTTGATGTTCTGTGGGCATTTCGAATGTGATTAGCCTCTTAGTTTGAACCTCTGAATTTGTAGCAAACATTGGTGTTCTACTACTTCTTGGGAGTCCACTTGGCCTACTGTTTGTTATCGGCCACATGGTTGTGGTTTTACCAGGTCGATGGATACAACTCTGTTCTCCTTTTTACCAGCAAGGGGCGGTAGTACTACTGATCTTGTCCCGTTGACGGACAAGACAGGAACTGCTTTCCTGTAAGAAGGCCCAAATTCCTTCCTTACCGCGATCTTCTCTCTGACTAGATCCCCGACTTTTGGAATCCAGACAGGTCTTGCTGGGACAGGTGGTTTCTCTTCAGTGGTTGTTGGCTGTTGTTTCAACTTTATGTTGCTCAGGTCTTTCCTTGTTTCGTTTAAGTCCTGCAAAATAGCCAAACGATCTTTGATATCAAAGCTTTTGTCTTTAACCACTGAAGTCTGACTGTCAAGATCTTGGATCATCATTCTAGTCCCAAACAATAGTTCGTACGGACTGAATCCCCTCAGAGAATCTCTTGGCAGGTTATTTAGACTACGTTGGACACTTATTAGATGTTTGACCCACCCAGCTCCCGAACCTAATACCTTTTCCATTATAGATTGCTCTATGCCTTTGTTTTTACTTTACACCATCCCGTATCCCTCAGGAAGGAAGTGAGAAGAGTCCCGCTATGCAATGCTCATTTGGCCATACCTCCCCATAAGCTTGAGTGCTAAAAGGGAAAATATTGGTCTAAACGTAGCATGCTCCTAGCGTATATGCCATTATAGACTCGCAAATCTTTTTATAACAGTCCAGACGTCAGCCGAGCGCTGGGGTCTACATTATAAGTGAAAATTAGTCTTTTTATGTTAATATGACGCTTTTTTCATGCTGGTTTTATTGACTATTGTCTAGCCCTTCTGGAGTGAAACGCCATGGTAATACACCGTTTCTCTCGCCGCTGCGATCTCTGTTGCAGTTTGGGCAGTTTTTTACAAAAATGTGGTGATGCAGGCTCATGCCTGGCCACCAGTACACTGATTGCAATTCTTCCAGAGAATCTTTAAGCTTGAGGTGTCTAAGACTCTCACCCATATGTGCGTCCACTATTAACAAGCTTCTCCTGTCCGTGTTTGGAATTACTCTATCCCCCACTCCAGGGATTCGAGCAAAAGGAACGGAGTTTGCATCGATTATGTATGTATAGTTGAGTGGGTAATTGATCGGTAGCGCTGAGCAGTCGCCTTTTGATGACGTTTTCACCGCCAGCACTGTTTCACCGTCAATGTTTTTTACTGTACGCTTTTTTGTAGCTACGGAAGCCGGTTTAGTTGCTACCGCTGTGGCTGTCTTAGCCAATGAATTCCCTGCAACGTGAACGCCATCACGCTGATGACTCAGTGAATGTATCACGTGAGTCTTTGGTAGTTCTTTCTTTAAAAGAACTACATGTTCCCAAAGCGATTTTTGCTTTATTGTTGCACCTGTGTCATCTTTGTAACCGTTTACAACCCATTTCTGCAAATCGTTGTTGTATGATTTGACGCAGTAATACGAATCGGACACTATAAGTGTCGGGAATTCGCGATCGGCATTATCTAGCGCCATTTTCAATGCTATTATTTCAGTCTGTTGTTCTGAATTAGTTTCTACTGAGTGTGTTTTTATTAATAGAGGTCTCAGTTTTCCTCCGCGCCATACTTCTTTCGTAATTTCACATGTGGGGTTGTACGCTTGTTCTCCCCACCCTGGTGGTTGAGCATGGCTGTCTGTATAAATTACACAGGCGTACTGTCGCAAGGGCAGAATGTCGATTGGCAGAGGGTATGTTTTTTCATAATCTAGATATTTTAATTCTTTCAATTCTGGATCAAAATAGTAGTATACTTTCTCCGTAGTAATTGAATTTACCCATTGTATCCACTCTGGATTTAATGCTGTGGTTGGTAAATTACATGGGGTTGTTAATGCCTCAAAGGCTGATTCTGCTGTTCTGACTGTGATACGTCTACCGTCAGCTTTGTCTTTTTCTTCTGCTATAGCCGTTTGAACTGCATGAACAATGTTTTCTTTACTACTGAACTTCTTTTCAGCTTCTGTGTACAAGTGTGATTTGTATGCAATTGGTACCTTTTCTCCCTCATTAGAGGTCAGGTATGTGAATCCGCATCTTCCTGGGATGACTCGAATCACAAGGTTGCGTGTGTTATCACGTGTTTGTAATTTTGTTTTAATTAACATGTCTGTTTGTAAAGATCTCAAAATTTCTGTGTGTTTTTGAGTCCAATTGATTCTTTTAAAATCTGGTTTTATTAGATCATAAAGGGGTTTGACCCTTTCTGCGTAATTTATAATGTAAGTTCTTCCGAAATTCAGGAAGCCTAAAATTGATTGTAGGTTTTTTAGTGTTCTAGGTGCTTGGATTACAGCACATTTCTCTAGGAAATTGTCAGCCAGGCTTTTGCCTTCACTTGATAGTTCATATCCTAAAAACAGGACTGTTAGATGGGCAATTCTTGACTTTTTAAAGTTGAATTTGTAACCCTCTGCTGCGAACCCAAGTATTATGGTGTTCACTCTCTTCAAGTGAGTATCCAAGTCATCATCTGTTAGATAGATGTCGTCGACATAAGATAATGCCTCGTCATCATAGGTTTGTAGTAACTCTGTTACTCTCGCTGAGAATAATCCTGGGCTGTTCTTGAACCCCTGGGGCAAACGACAGAATTTTTTTTGCTCGCCATTTATTGAGAACGCGGTCAAATATCTGCTCTCTGGTGCTATATTCTGACAAAAGAATCCATTAGAGATGTCTAATGTTGTTTTGTATTTTTTGCGCACTATGTTATTCATTAGTGCCGCACTATGCGAGTTTTGTACTGCAAAGGTTTTGCAACATGAGTTAAGGTGTCTGTAGTCCAAAACAAGACGATATGAATTGTCTGGTTTGGAGACAGGAAACAAAGGGTTGTTCATTTGTGAGGTGCAAGTTTCAATCAACCCCTCGTATTCAAGTTGATCTAGGATCTCTTTTACCTGTTTTTTAGCTTCTTGCTTAATCGGGTACTGCCTCTGTGCAGTAGGTTGGGATTTTAACTGGATTTTGTGAGGAGGAGAGTCCTCATCCCATCCCGCATGATTTTTATATAAAGCAGGACATTGAGCTACTGCCCACTTTCTTGCAAGTGTATATTTTTTATGAATTGGAATATGATTTGAGAAGGCAGGCATAATTATTTCTTCGCCATGAGGGCACTCCCTGACAAACTCTGGTGGCCAGTCTTTTTCAGCTAGAAGGATGTCATAGCCCTTGGAGAGATTATCCCAAAATAGGCCCCTTATTTTTCTAGTCTTATCCCCCTCTATACGTAATGTTATTTCATATATTTTATGAGGTTTGCTAACTCTGGTATCTGCAGTTTCCACCTGAATATATTCATTCGTGTCCACTGTCTACAGATGATTCATAAGGACTTTGCGAGCTATGCTCACTTCTGCTGCGCTGTCTAGCATTGTCTGAGCCCATTCTCCGTTTTTCAGCTGTGTCCTCAGTATTCTCGGCATTGTTGATTACTTTAATACTGGCTACCTTCTTTTTTGGAAATTGTAATTTTTTATTCAGATGAGCAGGCTCCTTGTCTTTGGACTTGACGTGCTCTTCCCTGTGTTCTAATCGTCCTCTTCTTTCCGATTTCTGCGAGGAAGTCTGAAAAGATTGAGAGGGACGTGTATCAATTTCTTGATATCTATCAGGTTTTTTTATATTATCCCTATTTCTAAGGTTGTATTTTTTCCCAGAGGGCTCACTTTGGGGAGACCTGCGTCCCTGGTTCGGAGATTTTTCTCTCCGCCGAGGAGACCTTCCTCTGGACTGGAATCTTTTTTCTTTAGGATTGGATTGTTTATTTCCATCCCAGCTCTTTTTTTGAGTGTTCAAATTATTTTTAATAAATACCTTTTCAGGACTTTCAATTAGTTGGGGTTTTACTGGTATTCCACCCAAACTATCTCTTCCTAGTTCTTCATAGGATTTTTCTATGATTCTGGCAATTTCAGCTGGTTGGTCTGCTATATTTGTCTCTTTTAACCTTTGGCGGATCGCCACATTTGCTGCTTCTCCCTTTATGTTGGCTAGTAATATTGCCGAGACCTGCTTGAAGTCTTTCAGTAATTTCATACCGAGAGTTAAAGCCGGTTCTGGACCGTATTCATCTTGAATTTGTTTTAGCGCATCTGGTATTACTGACATGGATGGTACACCATGTGTTTTTGTATAAATGGAAGCACAGACTGTTCCCCAAGTGTCACAGTCCTCCACATGTGGTGCGATTCCCATTGGAAGACAGATAGTCAGAATCCTGTGTTTCTCAACAGGGGTGGTATCTGGCAACACCGCCTCTATTTGAGTGATTTTTTGTGCTAGCCAGAAAGGTATTTGTTCCCGTTTTGCGGGTACTTTACCTAGACAGGACTGTATGTTCTGTGGTGTAATTTTATTTGTGTTCCCCTGATGAGGGGTCAGCTGTGGAATTTTAATTGCTGGTTGGACTGTTGAAGTCCGCGTTACATATTGGACTAATTGTCTATGTATTTTTATTAATTGTTTTAGCTGTGCTAAAAGATCTGCTGCAGGCATTTCTTCAATCTCTGGATGTGGTGTGTATCCGGCTAGGACCGGCCACGTCGCTCCTGGTCTACCTAGTGGACCGAGCCTGGTGATGTGATTATTATGTTTTAGGGCGCCATTAAACAAGAGCAGGTGCTCTTGGAATTTGAGTGGTATTTCCACCTCCTCAAAAGGAATGTACTCATTAGGAGGTTCCTCTGTTTTGTAATAGTGGAAAACCTTTGTTACAGCGTTTGCTGCTGGAAAGTTTATCCATGAATAGAATACCTCTGTCTGCCGACATTCGTGTGCCTCAATTACGAATATGACTGTACCACCTCTTGGTGTCAGTCCATTTTCTATAAGTTTTAAGGTTATAGATTTCCTTATGTTGACCGGGATGAGTATTATATCCGGGTCATTTTTCTGCAGAGTATTATCAGCTGCTAGGAGTTCAGCTGCTATTCTAACTGTCTCTCTTTCTTCTTCACTGTCTGTCATTTTACCGACAGGAAGGTTATTCTGTTTGTTTACAGATCAGGTTTCCACGGAAACAAAGATTAGATGCACAATATTTTGGAACAGTATATCCTTCAACGTTGAATAAACCAAGAACCATACATAGGAGTCTCCTCCTGCGAGGTTTGGCGGATATGACCTTTCACCCACTCCAGACGTCTTTGGAGTATTATGGGAAAAAAAGGGGGCTCTGTGTGAAAAAGCACGACTGAGTTACTCTAATGTCTTGCGTTAGTTTTATCGCCTATCCAAACGTTTGGGCGCCATGTAGTGTAGTTCCTATTATCCCAATAGGCTCTGCGCATTGGAATAATACCTTCAATAGTATAGACCTAGGGCAGAGGTTAACTAGGTCTTCTACTGACGATATTAGACTTAAAGTTTTGTGTTTGCCAGCTAGCTCAGAGTTCACTAGAAACTTTCTCGAATAGGCAAGGAGGATTTTAACCTCCCTGGATAGACAAGAAGGGATTTAGTTTCTGACAACCATAGAACATGACAACTTTGCTCTCCCCTAATCAAGAGTGTATCTCTAGAGTCGTGTGAAAACAAAAGACAACTTATTTTACTCAGTCAGTTCAGTGCATTCTTAGTTTCACCAGATTGTAGAGAAAAGGAAGAGACGGGCGTGTTCAATAAAAGATGGTATTTATTGATCAGTCTCTTTTCTCGTACAAGAGAAATGGATCGCTACTATTGTAATACTTAGAGTTAAGTAAAGTGCATATAGTAAAAGCAGAATTATAAAATAATACTGTAAAAGCATTAATATGGTTTCTAAGCCATATGATATTTAAAATGGATAAAATAGATACATACATATATACATTGACTAATCGTACTCAACTGGTGCTTCTAACTACGCCTACCCCAGTGTACCTGACCTAAGCCTAATACGTGGGCGGGAGTAGATAAGTAGCAGTTTAAGTTAAGTTTGTTTTGCCAAGGGACTGACTCAAGAATTCTCTGCAAGGGGTTATTCAGTTCTGTACCTGAGATCTAGAATGGTGGAGGGCTGGTATCTCTTATCCCAGGTCTTGATATTCCAGCTGCCTGCGAGGGCTGCTTGGAAACGCCGGAGCTGGATTTCTCGGCAGGAGAAAGGCAGCGTCTCTCTCTCAGCGTGTCAGGAAGACGGGGCAGCGCCTGTGGCCTTCGCTCTCTGCTGGGCTCCTCGGCAAGTCTCGCTGCTCCAATCTCGTCACCACCGCGTGTGTTGGCTTAAGGCAATGTCGGTAATATTTATACCTGAAAGGTGCCGAGATTGACATAAGGATGGACATATATACGTCAATAAGGATGTCATACGAACGGGTTCGTTCGCACATTCTTTACTGAAGTTCTCGGTGAAATCAAAACAATGGCTACGGGAATTTCCCAGGTCGCTGTAGGTTTGATTTGTTTTGAGAACTCCGTATGCCTTATCAGGGGGCTGGAGGAATAGTGCTTGCCTAATTAGATGGCATGCGTTATGACCTAATCAGATAACGCGCTTCTGTGCCGTGGTGTGGCGTAATCAGATAACGGTTTTTGCACCGTTGGATGGCTGCTACTTAATTATTAACCAAACCAGGGTCAGGAATAGGGGGATCGATACAGTACCTATAGAAATACATCACATCATAAAGAGTTCAGAGGAGTGTGTTAGTGAATAAATACATATATATTTTATATATATCCTGTGTGGTGTCCTTTCATTTGATATTCAAGGGGTTGCATATGGTAAAACAGCTGGCTTTACAAGCCCTCAAGAGTCTTTTAGCCTAAGACTGTTCTGTCCACGCTACCACTAGGATAGCTGGTCTATAAGGTTGACTTACAACCATCACCGTAAGGGTTGTTTGGACTGGTGCAAGGTGTTCAATAGAATAGTGAACATCATATACCAGGCCAACTTCTCACAACTGGGCCCTGAGTTTCGCTAATTTATTAATCGGAGCTGTGGGTAGTGGAGGGTGGGACCTGTCCAAGTTCACGTCCGCAACAGAGTTAAAATCCCCCCCCATCAATACCGGGTTCGTAAAGTAGTCTGCATGGGCGACAGATAACTTCTCCAAGAAGGGCGCCTGCTCTATATTAGGGGCATAAATACTGCAGATGGTCACCTCCCGCCATAAAGGTGTCCTCTAACCACTGCATAGCGGCCCTCAGAGTCTATCAGCTGATCAGACATCTGAAAGGGGACCCCGGCCCTGATCCAAATCAATTTGCAGGGATTACAATGGTTTTTGGTGGCCTCAACGAGGTCCTGAGAAAAGTATTGTAAATTATGAAATTAATTCATAAAATTAAATCTGGGAGAAGGTCTCGGTAGAATACCATATAGGTCAGTTTTATTACAATATTAAACAAAAAATTATACAAAAAATTTAGCAATAGCGATAATTACTTTCTTATCAGGTGCTCACATATGTGACAAAAGTGCTCAAAGTGACTTTAGTGAATATATTAAAAAAGCATTTATATACATTTATATACAAAGATGTCACCACAAGGGTATTCCCACACAAATTATATACAATAAAAAAAGGGGGAGTTTTCCTTGAGTTTGTCGACGGCGTTTCGATCTAGTTTGTTTTAGATCATCATCAGGACGTGAGCTTCCCTGAAATTAGAGAAGTGTCACCTTTGGTTCCTAGGCGGCAAGGAAATTAATTGGGCCGGTGTCGTAAAACTACCTTTACGTAGTCTATGCAATAAGTGCCAGAAATTGCAATGTCTAATGTTGTTTGTATTTAGGGTCTTCGTTTCCAAAGCGTTATCTCTTCACGTTTTAGAATTGAAGAGCCCGCTTTATCCCCTGGGCCAGGTGTAATTTTCGTGGCAGGAAAACGTTACGGGATGTGAGGATTCAATTGCTCGCATCAGTAGCTCAAAGACTTCGTCAATGCGGGAGTTAAACACCGCTAAGTTCTGTCCCGTCCGGCACCGCAGATAGCTTCACCGATCTGGCGTTCTCTCGATCCAAATCAACACCCCCTCGCAAATGCTGAATAGGTGGTGTAATATAGCTGACCTCGCCATCTGCGCTGCAGTGAAAATCCCCCCGCTTTTGTCAAATGCGTCTCCTGTAGGAGGGCTATCTGCGCGCCCCTACGCACCAAATAAGAGTGTTCTTTATACCTATGCTGCATCGAGTGCAATCCATGAACATTCCAAGTCACACATTTCACGTCAGGTAATGGACCCATAGCAGTGATGCAAAGAACACAAGAACCTCCAGTTTCCCCCCACCCGCGCCGGCGGGCACACATCCCCTCTCTAACCATCCCTTTCTCCAAACCATCCCACCCCACCCGCAACAAGACCCC
Organism: Lissotriton helveticus; assembly: GCF_964261635.1. Classification (NCBI taxonomy): domain Eukaryota; kingdom Metazoa; phylum Chordata; class Amphibia; order Caudata; family Salamandridae; genus Lissotriton; species Lissotriton helveticus. Next base: position 1,252,962,288 of record NC_136070.1, read on the forward strand.
CCCCCCCCAAGAACAGGCACCAACATAGTGAATCCCATCCAAACTAGTTCAACAATTGCTGCAAATTGCATGCAGGCCTACTAACTGGGAACCATTCGGCGGGGGCTGGACAGGGCCTAGTAGACAATCAGTAATTGGTCAGTGCAACATCCAACCTCCGCTCCCGGATCCCCCAACAACCCATCCCCCCTGTACGCCCCAAGCACAATTCCGCATATCATAACGACCCAGGTGGTAGTCTAGACAGGCCAATCAAAGCCAAACCCAGGGCCCCCCTTCTATCTCAGCGCCATGTAGTCCCCCAGGGAGCTCACCATAAACACTCTTCTCCCCAAGCACCCCTCCCGCATCTAATCATAGCCGGCCCCCTCCCCCACGTTATACACAGAATCTACTCATCCAGCAGGCCATCCGCCGTTCCCGGTGTGACCAGCGGCAAGTGCACGCTATCCGATGCCGAAGCATCCGTCTTTCTTGTCATTGTCCAGTTCCGAGCCTCTTGGCGAAGTCAACAACAGTTCTCCAGAGATCGCCGACACCGCAGCCAGTGCCCCCTTACGCTCCAACTCAGTTTGGGAGGTTGATGGTTTCCGTAGCCCCCGCCGTCGGCGTCATATGCACTGTGATCTCCTGGGCATCGAGTCCTCAGCCAGTGCTCGCGCCTCTCGTTCAGGCCCATCCTTCCCAGCACAATAAGATTCCAGCCACGTCCATGAGTCCTCTGGCGTATCATGGAAATACGTTTTCCCATCCAGTATGGTGCGGAGCTTGGCCGGGAAGAGCAGGGAGTATTGTATCCTCTCTGCTCGTAAGTCCTTCTTAACTGCTTGGAAGGTTGCACGACGCCGCTGAGTCTCAAAAGAATAATCCGGGAATAGGGTGACTTTGCTATTGCCAACCTAGTAGGGGCCATCCTTGCGAGCCTTCTGAAGAAGCAAGTCCCTGTCTCTAAAGTGTAACAGGCGCACCACCACCGGTCGAGAAGGACGTCCCTGCTGTGGGGGCCTAGTAGGGACACGGTGCGCACGCTCAAGAGTGTAGAAGGCGGACAATCCCTCAGGGGCCACCTCCGTTCTCAGCCAGTCCTCCAGGTATCGCACCATGTCCGAGCCCTCTGTTTTCTCTGGAAGGCCCACTATCCGAATGTTGTTCCGCCTATTCCTTCCTTCTGCATCCTCCGCGCATTTTTCCAGTGCTGCGATCCGGTCCAGAGCGCTCGTCATCATTGCGGCCAGTGTGGACTGCGGAGGTGCCACCTTCTGGATCACGTCCTCTACATGTTTCACCCGATCCGATAGTTTCGAGTGGTCTGCCCACAGGAGGCCTAGCCCCGTCGCCATCTGTGCAATGTCCTGCTGCAGGGCAGCCCGTGAGTCTGCGATGGCGGACAGGATCTTATCCAACTGTTGCTGCAGCCCAGGCTCCTGAGCCAGGCCCTGGGCAACCTGTCCATCCTGGGCCGGGGACTCAGCGTCGGAGGGCTGGGGGTCCTCCTCCTTCCTTCTCCGGGGCTTGCCCATGGTTTCAGATGGCCGAGTGCGCACAAGGGCCTGCAGATATTAATCGCACAGTGCAGAGTTGAAGGTCTGCAAGCTCAAAATCCGAGCTCTGCGGGCCCACCAGGGCTCCCACCAGATATCTGGCCTGCCCCTCACTAGGAATGCGCCGTTCAGCATCTTCCGCTCACTGCGCCATCTGCGCAGGCCCGAATTGGCCGCCCATTTTCAGTGCCGTCCAGGACAGCACACTCTCAAGTCCGATGGCCACTCCGCAGGTTCCAAGCTCAAGAGCACCCGGGCCCGTGCCAGGTCCAAGTCCGCACCGCCGTCACAACATCCACACTGCAGTGCAGGCCAAGTTCTCCCTCCCCACTCCCCGCAAGGCTACACGTATGCTAGGGTCGCCCCGCCGGGAGTCCACACATGAGGCAGTGGATGCCGTCCCTGGGGCACAACCTCCTCTTCATTCACCCTGCGGGCCCCACTCCACAAGACTGGCCCCCAGTGGCGTCAGGCCAGGCCGCCCAAGGCCTCTCCGCTGCGGTCAACACCAGTCTCGGGTCGGTAATGACTGACCTCACTTCAGGGAGCCACCAGCCGCTCTCCAGGGTCGTGTCCTCACCACCGAGCACTGCTCCAGAAACCAGCGACTGGCACCCTTCAGTATTGCTCCAACAGCAGCGCAGGCCTCAGGGTGCTCCAAGCCTCGGCCCCCGTCTCCAAGGCCTCCGGTCCACTAACACAGTGCAAGGGTGGGGCAGGCCAGCCCCCCGTGCACTCCGGTTCTAGGCAGCAGGCCCCAAGGCACGTCAAAGCTAAGTGCCATCCAATGCAGGCTGTCACCTTGCCCCAGCGCTTCCAAGCAGGAGTCTCCACTATCAGCGCCACACGCCCAGGGTCGACCCACTCCTCCGATCAGGGCCCAGCCACCGGCCTCACCATCCTCGGGAGCAGCCTGCCCAATGCGGTGCGATTCGCGGACTGTCTCGGGCTCCGGCGCCGCTCCAAATCCAAGGGCAGCGCGCTCCAAGGGGCAGCTCAAGATAGCCGTCTGCGGCACCCGCAGCTCTCCGTAGGTGCCCTCCTGCACAGCCGAGCCGCCATTTTAAGAGCGCCAATCGCGCTAGGCACTGCCCTGGATATCTCGCTGCAGCCGCGGATTTCGCCCTCCAGTGTGTCCACAGAGTTCAGGGCCAGCTCCCCACTGCCAGGTCACTCTTCGGTGGCACTTTGGTGGACCTAAGGGGTCCGTTTTCAGGAGAATAGCGGGGATCACGGGCGGAGCTCAGCGCTCACACCACTGCCCGCATCGGCGCCCAAGCCACGCCCCCTTTGCCACAGCATTGATGCCATCTGGTATCCTATTGAGCACATTGGTCCAATACTGCTTCCACTTGTTCATGCCTATGGCCCGACGCCATTTGGCGCTGTACCATCTAAATCTGCACTCTACACTGCTTTGACCTGGAGCTTCATGATATGACTCTGCAACCTTTGACCCCTTTGATGGCTTCACTTCCACTTGTGCTGACTCCACCTACAGTGCCATATCCAATACCACCAAGTATACAAAACAGTGACGGGCATACCCGTCGCACTTAGGGCAACACAGTGAGTATATAAAACAGTGACATGTGGAATGATTGGATTAATTTCAGCCACTGGTAATCACTCAGGCGGCAATCCATTGTTATTTTGCACGCCATGCCACCTCAGTTTGGGCTCAGCTGTATGCAAACCAGTCTTGACCCTGCTCCAGTACGAACAGTCCGACTCAAACTGCCAAACCATGTCCTCTCTGAACTAGAACACAAGCACCCCAAGGCCAGTTTTGCCCTAATTATGTGCTCTTCAGCTTGGTGCAGCTTGGTTCCAGTGACACAGTGTGCATGGGGCCCAAGTCTGGGCATACCCGTCCCATTTAGGATGACACAATAAGTATATAAAATAGTGATGGATTGAATGCTTGAATTAATTTCAGCCACTGATAATCACTCGAGGGTGAGGTTACATGGTGTGCAAAATAACAATGGATTTGGATGTGGCCCAGAGTAATTTTAAAGTGGCTGAGATTAATTCAAGCATTCCATCCATCATTGTGCTCATCTTCCCTTCCTGGATGGCTGGCTTCTCAAAGCTGGATCTCCAGAGATGGTTCTGCACCCTCTCAGTCAACAGCATTACTACAGGGTGACCTGGGGTTTTTGAACAACGAGGCAAATCTCTCCTGTGGCCCTCCCAACCACTCCACTTCATAAGGTCACCACAATACACCACCCTTCTCTTGGCCTTCCCTTTACCGCACAGGATTACCAACATCAAGGAAATGGTCCCATCTTTCCAGCAATGAATGTGAATCCCAGCCTTAAAAGCCCTCAAATTCCTTGGTTTGTTGCTTCCTTCATCCTCCTAGTCACAAATGCACATTGGCAAAAGAGGGGCCCTAAATTGGTGCCTCGACAGGCACTGGCTACAGTACAAAAGAGACCTGTCACTCCATTGTGATCTCCCCCAGTGCTGTAGTGGTAGTTGTCAGATGGTGGATCAAGGCAAACCTGAGCTGCAGGATAGCCATTGCTCCCCCTCCAACTGTGGCTACAGTAGTGATGGATGCTTCCCCTTTAGAGTGGTGAGCCCACCTGGGGTATATGGAGATCAGAGGCCTCTGGTTTCCAGAAGGACAGGTTCTTCATATCAACCTGTTGGAACTGCAGGTGATTCACAGGTGCTAAAGGCCTTCCTCTCCTCTTCCAAGGTCAGTCTATTCAGATCTATACAGACTACACAACATGAATGTTGTATGTCAAAAGCAAGGGGGAGTAAACTCTCACCTCCTTTTACAGAAAACATTTAGACGATTGTCTTTGGCAAACCATTAGGGCTTCCGGTTCCCTGCCAGTCACCTAATGGGGTCACTGAATCTCAGAACCAATAGCCTGAACCGCTGTTGTCTTGCCGTCTACAAGTGGTGCCTTGTACTGGATGATGGTCAGGCAATATTTGCCCAGTGAAGCACTCGTAATGTGGACTTGTTCTCCTAGTTGGAAAATGCTGAATGCCGGCAGTTGTGCACCCTCCAATTATGCTGAGTTGAGGCTTGGGGGACAGGTTTTATATAAGATGGAACTTCAGCTTCAGTACGCGTTTCCTCTCTATCCTTCATTCCTCAGGTTCTGAGGAAGTTCTGGCAAGACCATGCCCAAGTCATTCTTATCTCCATAGATTGGTCAAGGACAGTGTGGCATACGGTGTTTCTGTGCTTCTCCACAAGTCCACTGATCAAGCTCCCATTCAGACTAGACCACCTCTCCCAGTCGGAGGGGATGATTCTGCATCAAAATCTCTGACGCCTGCATCTATCTTCATGGAGACTGCACAGGACATCTGAGTTTCTTTCAGCTGCCATCAGATGTGGTGGGAGTCATCTTGTCAGTGCATCACACTTCTGCCTGATCTCTCTACTCTGACAGATGGAGCAACTTTGTTTCAATTTGAGCGGACAATTACATTGACCCCTTGCAAGCCAAGCTGTCACAGATCCTACAATATGCACTCTCCTGTGCCCAGAGGGGGTGTGTCATTGGACCCTTCAAAGGGTATTTGGCCAATTTGTCAGCATTCCTCTGGCTGCCAGATCAGCTGTCCCTTTTTATATCCCCCATTGTTAGGCGTTTTCTGGCGGGGTTGACTAATATGAATCCACCAACCCCATTCATTGTGAGTCGTTGGGATTTTAATTTGTTTTTACCTCTCTTATGGGGACTCGGTTTAAGCCCCTTCATAGTTGTCCCTTAAGTATATTGACTCTCAGAACTGTATTTTTGGTTGCTATCACTACAGTCAGATGGATGTGTGAGTTACTAGTGCTTAATTCCTGTCCCCATTTCACCTCCTTCTATCTTAACAAATTGGTGATGCACAGTGGTGACCCTTTGTACTTGGGTTCATTCCATCACCCTTCCAACTTTTTACTCCTTGCCCTATCCCACTAAGGTGGAGGAGCATAGCTTGGATCCTCATCAGGTGATCAACTACTACCTTGACAACACCAAGGACAAATGGCTAGCTTGGATCCTAGGTATGTGGTCAACTACTACCTGGACCGCACCACGGACATAGTTTGGATGACCAGCTCTTCAAAGGTTTCTGTGGTGCCAAGAAAGAGAAAGCTATATAGAAACAAAACCTTTTGAGTTGGATTATTCTCTGAATCAAGATCTGGTATGTTTTGGCCACAAAAGATACCCCAGAATGGATCAGAGCCCATTCCAACTGTCACTTCTGATCTCAGCAGAGGTGTTCCTATCGCAGAGATCTGCAAGGCAGTGACATGGGTGTCCCTACACACCGTCGCCAAGCATTACTGCCTAGATTTCAAAGTGTGTGTGGATGGTCACTTTTGCAGATATGTTTTGCAGGATTTTTTTCTTCACAGTGAATTTTATTGATTTTTTAGGCACTACATTCCAACCAATTAACCCATCAAATCATACAGTGCAACAATAACCCATTGTTCACCCCCAGTGACACTGTTGAAAAATACATTAAACAATTTCACCATCCAACCCACAATCAATACGCCAATTTTTCCATCATCATGTATACTGGCCTGGTGTTGACACCAAGGGGCCACACAATCTACCATTATATTGTTGTATTTCTGTATTATGGAGAGAGTCCACCGCGGGGACCGGGGCCAAGACTAGAAGTAAAATCTTTATTGCGTGATTAATAAAAATCATTGCAATCAAAATAACTTCACGATCACATAATATATAAAAACAGAGAAACTCTGTACTACAAATGTTATTAATAATTATACCAATACATTCATAAATGTCATCAAATCAAACATAAACCAGATCATGCAATAAAAACGAATTCCAAAAACAAACAAATTCATTTTAAAAACGACAATGATTATTATAGCAAGATATTGCACATATTACATATCAAAGTGCCAACGTGCATATTTGGTTAATCCATAGCTCAATGACAATGATAAGGTGCATCAATTAGGTCTGACCCAGGGTTGTTTTAAAGGGAAAAATTCAACAATTACTATAGCAAGGTATTCCACCTATTTTGTGTTAAAGTGCCAACGTGCCAGAAGTAGTTATTTCATAATTCAAGGACGATAGTAAAGAGCGTCAAGTATATCTGTCCCAAAATAGATACAATAAGTTCAGTTTTGAACTAGTAGGTATCTGACTGTGCAAAGCATCTCTTAAGTTCTGGCAATACAAATTTATCTCAAACTGGTGATCCCAAGCATTTTTCAGCTGCATTTAAAAATGTTATTAGCCGGCATAACAAAGGAATAGACTCGCCAGATAAGGACCTAACAAGTGCCTGGCGTGCTGATCTAACCCCAGTCTTCAAAAATAGGGGTTTTACATAAAAACGCTGAATTGTAATCAATTTAGGAGACACACATACTATATGAACTAATGATTCTTGTGGCCATCCTTATAATCTACAGTTAGTATCCATCCACTGCTCAATCCAGGGCTGCATACACTCTTTTGTCGGATTTATTCCCATTCGTAGATTTATAAAGCTATTTTTTATATTAGCAGAGAAATATGCCGTCAAATAGGGTTGAATTCGTAACAGCTGATATGAATAAATCACATACCAAGCATGCTTTTTCCCTGCTAATGCGGTTTTATCCAACTTAAGAGATTCAACTTAAAACCATTTTTAAATACGTAATTTATAATTGGTCAGTGTCAATTCCTGAAGTGCTACTTGCAGACCAATATCCCTTAGGCATGTTGAAATATAAGCTCTCAATTTAACAGTATGGGCAGACTTATTTATATCATTCCAGCAATAGTTCCCTAGGGAGACAGGGGCAGCAGAAAACACAGAGAACATAATTTAAAAAAAACTCAGGCTGACACCAAGCTCTACCTTTGGAGACCAAACTCTAGTCTTATTTATGCTTGCTCCACTGATCTGGGGATCCCAAAAGTTGGTTTAAAACCCTTGACCAGCAGTAAGTCTAAAAGTTTTACATCTTTCCCCCTGCTAAAGGGCGAACCATATAAAAGAGTTGGCTCTAGCTTAGCTTTCATTACTTTAGGAGTATAATCATAAGATTGACAATTCAACCATTTATATCAGCTTTTAAAGGCATGAATTAAACCACAGTTTTTGCCCTTAGATCTAAAATTTAAAAGAAACTCTGTTATCAAACACCACTCCTAAATATCTATATGTTTTAATACCATCAATTGGTCCTGCTCTGGCTTTCCATGTATTATACTTCGGTTTAGTAAGTCCAATTATCATGATTTTAGTCTTTTTATCATTCAGTTTGAGGCCATCTGATTGTATACAGTAATCAAAATCATTTATAAGTCGTTGGAGACCAATAGGCGTGTGGCTCAGAAGGATAGTATCATCTGCATGTTGGAGGTAGCTAATTTGCACTACTCAGAAAAAAATGTCCCTCTAATTTTTTTACTCTGTTTACGGCAGTGTAGGTCTCTATGCACTGCAGCCATGTCTATGTGCAGCGCCAAATATCCCTACAAACGTTTGTTTCAAAAACTGAAAAGACAGTGCTTTTCCACACATACAGCGCCACATTAAGTGTCTTAAGGCAGATTTGCAATTTGGGTACACACGCCATGAAATAAATTGGTTACATAGGCAAGTACACTTCAGGTTTACAAAAGCACAAGACTCCATCGGTGGTACCATATTAAGATTTTACTAAAGATTCTTAACTGGAGCACTGTTTATTGGTTGGGGACATGTTGAGAGCCTTTACAAGACTACATATATACAATAAGTTGTGGAATTGAATCTTCTTGCTGTAGTCTGCAGCGTTCATCTTCAGTTGGCAACTTCAACTATTGCCAAATACTGCAGGAAACAGTGCTTAATTTGTAAAACAATAAGTGTCGGGGCTCAAAGCTTAGCTCAGAAGATGTACGTTTTCTGTCTGTGACCCTGAAATGAAATGAAAACATCATTTGTAAATTGTCTGGTTACCGGGAGGTATCACAGCGCTGTGAACATTATCAGGCAGCAGCAACGTTATTCGGAGAAGAGCCCTAGTTTTATTTAGGGAAAAGGCATGTTTTAAGCATCCTACGAAATGACTGGATCCGTTTTTCATCAGCAGTCCCTCTGCGCATCGGAAGGTGGCGTCCTAAGGTGCACAATGGATGCCCGGATTCAAGCCATGTGGTTCTTGTCATCGGATGATGTCGGTGACGGATCCGCACCTTGTGTGTCTTTTTTGGCTGGAGCGAGACCAGGAGCCCAATTCGTGCTCCGACTGCCGTTCGATTGCTCCGAAGGCTTTGCGGGAGCGGTCCCGAAAGCTGCTTGAGCACCAGCAGTCAGCTCCGCGCCGTTCGAGATCCCGGTTGCGGGAGAGGTCGATGGACTGGTTACGTAGCCACCACCATTCATCCAAGTCTTCGAAGTCTTCGCACTCGGGGTTGGGTAAGTCAAAGCATAAGAAGAAGTCGAAGAAGCACCATCACTCTTCGACTTCTCGTCGGTCGGCTGATCTGGCGAGGGACGCGAGTGGTGACCTCGAGGCTCAGAGCCCGACGAGTCGACTCTGTATATTCCTCCCTTTCCGGGACCCGGAGCGACTCCCGCCCAGCTTCGTACGTTCTATGAGGTGATGCATGCCATCTTTGGGCGGACCGAACCCGGCGGCACGCCTTTGGGCCCTGCAGACTCAGTTGGGGGACCTTCACCGCCGCCGGCGGTTCCAGCCTCGGTGCTGCAGGCCCCCCTTGGATCCAGGCCTGGATCCAGATAAGTGCCAGTTGACCTGACTACACCTCCACCGGTGCCGCTTCCCCTGGCACCATTTCCGCGTTGACGCCGGTTGGCCCCCAGCCGGTGTCGATCCTGGCCTCCATCCTGACGTGGACCCGGAGCTGGGCCAGCGTCGTCCGACGTCGGATTCGACACCGAGAGGGGTTTTTGTGCCCCTGTTCACTCCTGGGGTCCCTTTTCAACCACCTTGGCACCCAGAGGAGGAGGACTGGCAGGGGTCAGGTCCCCCTCTGACTGACCAGTTAAGAAGTGAACAGGACTGGAGAAAGTAACTGGGGGATGCCAGTGGTTCAGACACCTCCCCTGACCATGGCATGTTGTCTCCTCCTACTGTGGCTATGGAGGAGGTAGCGCCATACGCAGTGGTGTTGCGTAGGGCGGCCAAGGCTCTCAACATTGAGCTTCCTACGGTGGCGGTCAGGACCAATCTCTTGACAGAGGTGCTTCAACTGGCTACGAGCTCTTCAGAGCCCTTGCTACAGTTTAATGAGGCCCTTAGCGACATCCTTTTGGGCACGTGGTCCAGGCCCAACACAGGGGTTCCCATTGACAGGATGATTGCCCGACACCATGCTCTGCTCTGGGCGACCCCACTTTCCTCTCCCAACACCCCACCCTGGAGCGCTTGGTAGTCCAAGGCTCCACTTCCAAAAGCGCATTTCCTACCACTCCACCGGAAAGGGAACCAAGAAGCTGGTCTACCTTGGAAAGAAAATGTTCTTTTCCGCCAGCTTAGGACTGTGGTCGGGAAACACCGCATGTCTCTTGGGCCGTTATTCTCACTTGGTGTGGGATACAGTGGTGCAGGTGCTGTCTCAGTGTCTGGAGGAGGCCGGGCAGTGTTCTCCCAGGCTGTCGCCGCCAGGAGGGAAGAGGTGAAGCTTACCATCCGTTGTGGGTTGGACACAGACGACTCTCTGGGCAGGACCATTTTAACGTCAGTAGCAATTCGTCGCTACACCTGGATGAGGTCAACTGGCTTTTCAGGGGATGTCCAGAACACCTTGCTGGACATGCCCTTTGATGTCTGTCGCCTTTATGGCGTCAAAGCAGACAACGGTCAGGAGCGTATCAAGGACTTACAGGCTATGGCCAAGTCCTTGGGCCTCTTCACCTTCCCTGCGCAGTCTGCTTTTCCCCCCTTTCATGGCTACAGAAGAGGTGCCCCGCTACGTCCCGCCCAGAGCCACAGGCCGCAGCAAGTTACCCAACCTTCGTGCGGCGGAGGTCGTGAGAACAACCATCGTGGTTGCAGGGGTCAGCGGGCAGACCAGTCCACCAACCCCCCCCTCGGCAGCAGCCTTCAAACCCTCCTAATAAGACCTTTCAGGCCATAAAACGCCAATGGGCGGCGGGATTCTCCATGACCTCCCCCACTGGTGCACCATCACGTCAGACAGGTGGGTTTTGCAAATAGTCCAAAGGGGCTACTCCCTCCCCATTGAGCTAACCCCTCTAGCCATGCCACCAAGATACCACTGCATGTCGGAAGATCATCTGGCCCTTCTCCAGGGGGAAGTTACGGCACTCTTGGCCAAAGTAGCCATCAAGCGTGTTTCCGTCCCAGAAGTAGGTAGCGGTTGTTATTCCCACTACTTTCTGGTCCCCAAGAAGGGCAAGGACCTGCGTCCTATCTTGGATCTCAGGGACGTCAACCGCTTCCTACAGAAGGAGAAGTTCAAAATGTTGACGATTGCTCAGGTCTTGTCTGCCCTCGACCCGGAAGACTGGATGGTAGCGTTGGATTTGCAGGACACTTTAATTTCACATCCCCGTCCTGCCGGCCCCCCGGCGTTACCTACGGGTCACGGTAGGCCATTAGCATTTTCAATTTACTGTGCTCCCCTTTGGCTTTACCAGCGCCCCTCGGGTGTTCACAAAAGTGATGGCGGTGATCGCAGCTTATCTGCGCAGATCAGGGATTTCAGTCTTCCCCTATCTTGGCAACTGGCTGTTAAAGGGGCTCTCGTTCCAGGCAGTCATCTCCCACCTCCAGACTACGGCCGACCTCCTGCATTCGCTGGGGTTCTCCATCAATGTGTCGAAGTCACACCTGATTCCCTCTCAGAAGCACCTCTTCATTGGAGCAGTTCTGGACATGACACGGTTTGGGGTTTATCCTCCCAAACAACGAGTCCGGCATATTTAGGGTATGATTCCGATCTTTCAGCCTCTATCCCGGGTTTCATTCACAATGACTGTGAGGCTGCTGGGCCTCATGGCCTCCTGCATCCTGCTGGTCGATCATGCCAGGTGGCATATGCAGGCTCTGCAGTGGGACCTGAAGTTCCAGTGGGCGCAGCATCAGGGAAATCTCTCAGATTGCGTCCACATCTCAGTGGGCACTGCTCGACAACTGCAGTGGTGGCTCACGAACCAGGATTGGGTCAATGCCAGATCCCTCTCCCTTCCCCAACCAGACCACACTGTGGTGACATAGGCATCCCTTCTGGGATGGGCGGCCACATGGGAGAGGCGGAGATCAGAGGCCTCTGGTTTACGGCGGAGTCTGGGCTCCACATCAACCTTCTGGAGCTCTGGCTGATTCGCCTTGCACTGAAGGCATTCCTTCCCTCTGTCCGGGTAAGAGTAGTGCAGGTGTTCACGGACAACACCACTGCCATGTGCTATTGCAACAAACAGGGTGGGGTGGGATTGTGTACCCTATATCAAGAGGCCCTCCGCCTCTGGACATGGCTGGAACATAAGGGAATATCCCAGGTGGTTCAACACCTGGCAGGTTCTCCGAGTGCCAGGGTGGACAAACTCAGCAGAAGGTGCATGATGGATCACGAATGGCGTCTTCACTCAGAGGTGGTGCTAGGTCCCTTTTAACAGTGGGGAGAGCCTTGGTTAGATCTATTCGCCACCAAAGAGAATGCGCAATGTCAGCAATTCTGCACGTTGGAATTTCCAAGGTGGCAGTCGCTAAGCGACGCTTTTCGACGTGAGTGGAGTTGCGGTCTGGTGTACGCCTTTCCACCTTTACCACTTCTGCCCAGAGTACTGAATAAGATCCAGCGCAACCAGGCCCAAGTCATTCTTGTGGCTCTGGATTGGGCACGAAGAGTCTTGTATCCCTAGCTGCTTAACATAGCCATCGATCCTTCGAACAGACTGCCTCTTCGGGAGGATCTGTCGCAGCAGCAGGGGACAGTCCTCCACCCGAATCTATTCAGTCTCCACCTCCTTGCGTGGAGATTGAACGGCTGCAGTGGACGTCTTTCGACCTGCCTCCTGAAGTCTGTGATGTAATCTTGGCAGCCAGGCATCCCTCCACTAAGATTGTATACGCCTTCCAGGGGAACAAGTTTGTGGCATGGTGCACAGCAAAGGCTGTGGATCCCCTTTCTGCCCCTTATCCTGAGGTTCTCTTGTTTATTCTTTCTCTAGCCCAGCAGGGCTCTGCTTTGGGCACTATCAAGGGCTATCTTCCGGCCATCTCTGCCTTCCTTCAGCTTCCAGATCAGCCTTCCCTTTTCAAGTCCCCGGTTGTAAGTTGCTTCTAGAAAGGCAAAACTCACCTCTTTCCTCCTATTCCCTTCGTTATGCCTCAGTGGGACTTGAACTTGGTTTTAACTTTTTTGATGTGCGCTCTCTTTGAGCCACTACATAACTGTCCTTTAAGGCTCTTGACTCTTAAAACTGCGTTGCTGGTTGCCATCACATCTGCGATGCGAGTGAGTGAGTGCCAGGCGCTTTCTTCTAAGCCTCCATTTCTCTCTATACCTCCGGACAAAGTTGTCCTTAGGGCACGTCCATCCTTTCTGCCCAAGGTTGTCACTGCCTTCCACATAGGGCAGACTATCACTTTGCCCACCTTCTTTCTGCCTCCGCATCCTTCGAAAGAGGAAGAGCGGCTCCACCGTCTGGAACCAAAATGTGCACTTTCTTTCTAACTGGAACGCACAAAACAGTTCCGGGTTAATGACCAACTTTTTGTTGGCTACGTGGGTGCCAAGAAAGGTTGGGCCGTACACAAGCGAACCATTTCTTGATTGATCATTTTGTGTATAAAGGCATGCTATTCTCTGGCTAAAAAGGAGCCTCCAGTGGTGCTACGAGCCCATTCCACAAGGGTGACGGCAGCCACTACTGCCTTGGGAAGAGGAGTTCCTCTGAATGACATCTGTCAGGCAGCTACGTGGGCATCGAGGCACACGTTTACTAAAAACTACTGCCTGGACAGTCAAGTCCGGAGAGATGGCTTCTTTGGCTATTCTGTTCTCCAGGACTTTCTGGTGTGATCTTGGTCCACAGACCAACCTCCGGGGTTGGTATTGCGGGGGTATCTATTCTATGGTAAGGAATCTATAACTAATGGATGTATGACATTACAACGCATGCTTTTACATCGCATGATTTTACAACGCGGTTTTTACAACGCATACCATTACAACGCATAGTGCTTTTAGGCGCTGGATAGTGAATTGTTTAATTAACTATTCCAACTCCAGTGCCCGTGGATAGTAGGGAAGGTGTTGGATAGTACATTAAACACATTCCCTATCCTAGAGCGCCCCCCAGCGCAATGCATTGTAATGGTTTGCGTTGTAAAAGTTGCGTCGTAAAGGCACTGCGTGGTAAAAGTTGCGTTGTAAAGGTTGTTCACCATAACTAATGTGTGTCTTTCAGATAAACAAGTTACTTACCTTTGGTAACGATATATCTGTAAAAAACATTAGTTAGTTAGTTATAGATTCCTTAGCGCCCCACCCATCCTCCCCGTTCTGTGAACTGATTTCGAGGGTTAAGGACATCCTTTCGGGGCCCTAGTTTTGTGCACCAGTGGTCAGTGTCTTGCATGGCTCTGCGTTTCTGGCGTGGAAAGTCGTGAACAGAACTGAGGTCAGCGCGCGAGGGCGGCATCTAAGTAGCTACCGCAACGTCATTCCAGAGACCACAGCACCAACAACGGACGCAGAGCCGACAGACACCACCTTCCTACGTGCAGAGGTACTGCTGACGAAAAAACTTTCTGAATCCAATCTGACACCTGGGGGTAATTCTAATGTAAGGATTCTATAACTAACTAATGTTTCTTACAGATATATTGTTACCGACGGTAAGTATCTTGTTCTTCTAGAATAGTATTCAAATCAAGGCTTGAGTCATTAATTTCGTCAGGGGTAGTCATCCCCTTGCACATGCCACTCCCCATATTATTTGTTGATGTAGTATTTCCACATAACCAAGGCACACATCTTGTTGATTTGCCCCTTGACTCACCATACCATACAGTTTTGAAATAACAGTTACCCTATCAGTCTCAGAGACATTTACACAAAATGCCCTACTGCCCCCACTTTCAAGCTTGTAAATCTGTATTTGTAAAGCGCAAACTCCTCACCCTTACGGGTCTCAAGAAGCTGGGGGCAGTCGTGGAAATTAAGTGAGCTATTGCCCAGAGTGACATGGTGCTGAGCTGAGCTGCCGCCTGAGCCGTGGATCGAACCGTGAACCCTGTGCTATGAAGGCAGCTGCCCTGGCCGCTGCATCACACCTCTCCACTCCACTCCACTCTAAGCTAGTTAATTATTGTCCAAAACATTTTGCATAGTTTCGGTTGGAGGCAGATAATAGGCTATTCCAAAGTCCTGCTTGATAATTAAGTTTAGCCTTCCAAACTTCATGTTTATAAACTTTTCTAAGATCCTTGTTGTTTTCTTTATAAACAGAGTAGGAAAGATGGAATCTATTGACATTCACATCTCGCACAGCTCTATCAAGGGATTTTTTTAACCTAAGTAGCTGGGAGGAAAACCATTGGTTTGTATCATTTTTTTAAGTAAGTAAGTAAGTAAATTCTTTACTGTTTGATTATTTAAAATCTTACAATATTTCCAGTACAAAAACATATTTAAAAAATACAATATAATAAAAGCAATTATATCCTAAACAATTTCTATAAAAAATATTCTTAAAAGCATTTATTCTAATTTATACTCCCAGTTTTGTAGATGTTATCTTTAGGAACTTTACAAAGGCAGCGTTCATGACTATATCATTTGAATGAAGACAGATTTTCAGTGCCTGCCTACATGTCCTTGTTCCACACATATTAAATTGAGGTTTAAGTAATGCGCATCTTTCGTTACGGAGTCCGGGACAGATACATAGGTGGATACATCTTCTCCACCGTTACATATTCTACACAATGTGCTGCTGTTGGTTTTTTTCCACGGCGGGGCGTGACTAAGGCCTGGTAGTATTCCAAATCTTGCTCTCACGAGACATTGTTTACTTTTTTCAGACCAGGGTATCTCCAAGTATTCTTGTACTTTCTTTTTTCGTATCCATTTATTACTGACCACGAATGCTTTCTTTTTGCCAGCGTATCTTTGTCATTTACAAGTGATAGGTGATTTGTTGTTCGATTTACTATTTTTTTAAATGATCCATTGCTTATCATATTGTTCCAGATTGGCATTAGTGCAAACTCTTCTACTGCCTCATTGAGATATTTCCATGCAACTGATTTCGTATTCTTATTTATTTCTTGCCAAAGTAGCTGAGATATATGATTATCATGGTCATTTTTAATCCTATACCACGTTTTAATAAATTGGCCTTTTCTTGCAAAATCTTGATTGTTTAACCGGAACTCCAGTCTAATTTGTGCTGGTGAAGCATTATTTGGGAGATAGAAAAGAGTTTTATATGTTTTAGAA
The DNA here is from genome assembly GCF_964261635.1 of Lissotriton helveticus. Taxonomy (NCBI): domain Eukaryota; kingdom Metazoa; phylum Chordata; class Amphibia; order Caudata; family Salamandridae; genus Lissotriton; species Lissotriton helveticus. The sequence goes on from NC_136070.1 coordinate 1,252,978,270, forward strand.
AGGACCTTGTTTATCAATTCCGCATCCATCCCCATTAATGCCTCACTACCATATGTTATTGTTGGGAGCAATTTAGCCCCTATAATTTTCAAAAGCGGCCGATAGGTCAGATTTCCGAGCGATTTCTGTGCTATCTTGAATGCTGCAGTTAGTGAATTAGCTTTTCTTTGTATATCCAGTTTTTGTAATTGATAATTTCCTTTCTGGTCAAATAGTACACCCAAATACTTGTACTCTTCTATTTGTTCCAGTTGGGTATTTTCCATATACCATTTGTTTTTTTGTCTCAGTTTTATGTTCCTAGTGACCACCATGATTTTTGTTTTGGTTTCATTTATTACCATTCCATTTTCCTGAGCATACAAAACTGTTCTGTTAATTAAGCGCTGAAGACCGATTTTAGTATGACTTAGAAGGATGGCGTCATCTGCATACATTAGGTTAGATATCGGTTTGTCCCCTAACTTCGGAAGATGTGCATTAGGTTCGTCCAGGTTCCCTGATAGATCTCCAAGGAATAAATTAAAAAGGAGGGGGGCCAACACACATCCCTGCTTTAGCCCTTCTATTGCTGGAATCTCCTTTGTTAGTGATCGGCCGTCCCCCATCCTTACTCTTACCCAGGTTTTACTGTGTAGCAATTGAATCAGTCTTAATAGTTCAATTGGAATGTCTTTTTCAAAAAGTTTTTTCCACAATAAATTCCTTTGCACACTGTCAAAAGCAGATTTAAAATCTACAAAGCATAGATACAAGGGCTGTTTTACTCTGAGTGATTTTTCAATTATTAGTGATAACGCCATAATGTTTGTCATTGTTCCAAGCCCCTTAATAAAACCTGTTTGATTCAATGGCAAAATCTTGTTTTCTGATGCCCATTCATTTAGTTTAATTAGTAGTACTCCAGCAAACAGCTTAGCATCTGTGTCTTGTAGGGTGATGAGTCTATAGTTCTCCGCAAGCGCCCAATTACCTTTCTTGAATATGGGGGAAATTAGAGATCCTCGCCAGGACTCAGGGATGTTACCTGTCTCTATAACGTCTTTGAATACCTTTTCCAAGTAGCTCGACCAAAAGTCAGGGTTTTCTTTAAAAAGGGCAAACGGTATCCCATTGGGGCCTGGTGCCCTATCTTTCTGCTTCTTTATTAGTTTTACTAGTTGTTCTTTTGAGATTACAAATTGTTCTTGCATCTCATCACTGATTATAGAGCTGTGTTGTATGTTCGCAATGATTTTTGTAGCTCCATTACTGTTTAGATGCTTTTCAAGAAAAGTAGCCCATTCTTGCTCAGTTAAAGTTGATGAAACTACCAATTTGTTCAGGCGTACTAATTTGCTTATAATTTTCCAAAATTCTCTTGCATTTGCTTGTTTGCTTGCATGAAATAATTTAGACCACATTTCCTATTTCTCATTCCATATTAGCTTCTTCAGGTATTGATTTAATGCTTTTAGATTGTTCAAGATTTCCTCATTAGTTGCTGTGGTTTTTATTTGTCTTCTTATTCTGTTTCGAGCTCTTTTTAACTTCGTTATTGTATACGGAAGATTCATATATGAGTCCTTTCCTTCTTCTTTCCATTTTACACTCCTTTTATTGGAGTTAACCTGGGTTTGGGGTTTTACTAATTTCTTAGTAAATTCCACCCACTGCTCAACTGCTGTTTCCGTCGTATTTTCAGTAAAGCAGCTCTTTATAATGTTCTCAACTTTTTCATTCATACTATCCTTATTCAGATTAGTCCAAATTAGTTTTTTATAATTTATTGTTCCAATGTACCCCGGCACAGTATGGTATGGTTGGTTAGTTAATATTGTTTGTAATGTTGGTAGTTATTAGCTGCTGGCAATGGTCACTATCTCCAACTTTAAATAACCTATAAGAATTTATGTTTTGAAATATATTGAGTGAAACCATTGTATAGTCGATCCTAGTGCTTGCATTATGTGCGATATACGTGTATGCGGGGGTGTATCCTCTTTAAATCGGCCATTAAGGACTCACAATCCCAACGCTTCTATATCCTTAATGAATGTTATACCAATTTGGTTTCGTGCCTGATTAATCGTGACGCCTTGGTGATCCTGCTGCGGAATTGACCACTGAAGGTCTTGTGATTGTGCTACATCATCCCTTATGAACGGTGTTAGTAAATTAAGGTTAAAATCCCCAGCCATCACATAGTCCACTAATGGATTTTCTTAGCATTTGTTCCAATAGTATGGTGTTAAGGGTTGAACATATAGTTGCTCTACTTGTTTTTGTTGGGTGGATATATACATTGATCACAATTAATGACCTTCCTTTAGCTCTATATTTTTATATTTCAGTCTGACTAGAAGAATGTTTTACTATGTGATATAAGCTGCTCATGTTCAGCTTGTATGCCACTGGAAATAAAAGTTGCTAACCACCCACTCGGACGTCCATACCTATGAATTTTACTTGCATTTTCATAGTATCCTACATAACCCTCCAATACAAAAGGGTGTTCTTCCCAGGTTTCCTGGAGGAATAAGATGTGACATGGTAAAGGAATAGACCTTATTTGTGCATTGGAAAGCTTTGTCCCTACTCCATTTATGTTCCATGAACACATTCTCAACTCAGTTACTTTTGTTTGGGGGATTGGAATGTTATTCCTTCATTCCGTCATTGTGGAGAAGTGTGGCTCACTGGTTAGAAGCGGCAGACCCTGAAGCAGAGGTCGGCCCGGGACCGGGGTTCAATTCCCGACGCGGCAGGGTCTTGGGTCAATGTCCGCGGACTCGATAATTCTCGCTTAGGTGCCTACGCTAACCATGGGTCCCACTCTGCAACTCTGGGCAATAGCTTTCTTAATCTCCACAACGGCCCAAGCAATGCCGGGGATGACTGGCTTCACCTTGGGGAGCCCTCTCACAGGGAAAGCCAGGACGGGTTCCCCAGCGGTATACAGCGCCAGGACGCCACGTAACGAGGTAACAGTGCGCTTTACAAGTATACATACATTACATTACATTGTTCTACATTACTATGCAGAGCCTGTGCAATCCATTTTTCATTTATTCCTGAAGTTGTTTCTGTTGTGGTAGGTGGTGATGCCACTCTTAATGTGCTAATGGATCTCCCCCGGGCATTCCTTAACACTGTTCCTTTTTCTTTGGTATTTTTTTCTGTTTGGACCAGATTTGGCTCATTAATAAATGGAGTAGGATAAACTTTCGGCGCCTGCTTTGTGATGAATATTCCCCAGGCCTTAAATGTTGAAAACTCTTTTAATATTTGCTCTGCTATTGACGTTGATTTTAATGTGACCAGTGTCAATTCTTGGCTACTATTTTTATCGGCAATGAATTCAATAGAATTAATATCATCGTTCTTAATGTTGTCTAATGCTGGAATTGATTTAAATAATCTAAGGATGTTCCCTCTATTCAATGTGTCATATCTACCTCTGGATTCATATTCAGGTTTAAATATGAGCTGTATTTTCTCAACTGCAGTTGGTTTTCTTTGTATGAGGCTTCCGTTATGTGATTTGTTCTATATCTAATTAGCTTTTCTCCTTCCCGTTTTTCAATTACCAAATGATACCAATACGGAGATTTGATTTTAGGCTCTACTGTTCTTTCTATACTCAATCTTGCTACATCATTCTTGTTGACTTTCAAACCTGTTTCTGTGTTCACATTGTGATGCTGATATTGTTGCTCGATTGGTTTTATCGTTATTTTTAATGGCATACTGTCAATCATTCCGTTCATATGATCGTATTTTATATTGTCCTCCCGGATTACATCTTCTTCCCTTATTTTTTCTGTAATCAGTGGTGGATTAGTTATAGCCATTTGGGTTTTTTTCATCACTTCTTGTCCTTTTTTAGCCTCTTTGTTAGATGCTTGTTCCAGTAATGGTTCTTGTACGAATATTGGGAATACTTTATTAGGCTCATTCTTAGTTGTTGGAGAAGTTTTTTCTTCAATTGATTTTTCTCGTTGCAATCCATTATTTTTTTGTTGTACCATCAGTTTTTGTTGACTCCTCATACTTATAGTAATTAGGCTTTTAATTTTCCCTTGCTTTACGTAGTTTTTTCCTTTGTCGTTTTGACATAATATAACGGTTTGGGTCATGTTCTTTACAATCATAATCTACCTTTGTTACTATACTAGTTGCTTCCTCGTGTGTTTCATCCCTTAGTTGGGTTTCTATTGACAAGTCTCTTTCATCCTGTACATTTTCTTTTTCCTGGGACTTCCTCAATGTTGCTAAATATTCTTTATCCACTATTGACGTGGAGTTCTTTTCCTCCTTTTTTGTTATTTCCGTCTCTTCCCATTTATATTTCCTTATGTTCACTTCCTGGCCAATTTCTTTTTTTATAGCCTTTTTTGTGTCTTCTATTATGGTATGCAAAACATCAGGTATTGCTACAAGCTTATCCATAAGTGGGGTGCAAATACATTCAATGTCCGTTTTTTGTTCATCATTTTGGACTCTGATTATCAGATTATTAAGTTGTGCGAGTTTGTTATCTATCCCTGTAACTGCATTTGCCCTCATTGTGAGTAGGTCAATCTGAATGTCCATCTTATTCGATTGATATTTTAACGCTTCTAGAGTTAGTGTCGATGTTTGATAGAATATGTCCCAATTTATTCCAACATCTGGTATTTTTGTTTCTTTTATATCACTTTCAGTTGACCTTCCGTTTATTTGTTCCGTTAGTAAAGCACAATCTGATGTAAGGAAGGTGTTTGCTTTTGGGAGCACATCCTCAATTGTTTTATTATTTTGCCATATTTTCAGCATTTCATTTTCTTCTTTTTTATCATACCCAGTATTGTGACTTATTGTACTAGTTGATTTTATCTTGTTTTCATCAACTGATGACAGAGGTTTTTTCATAATTTCCACATTTACTTCTATGGGAATTACTGCTAGCTTTGTTTCCATCGTGCCGCTTTTAGTAGGTACATCTTGTATATCCTGTATATCCAGTATTTCTAAATCCTCTAGATCAATTGGTTTATCATTTTTTATATCAGATAGATGGTTACATTTGAGATATCCTGGTCTGTAATTTGGAATTCATGCTCCTTCCTTTGTAAGTTACAATCTCCGTTTTGAGGAGTACTTTGGATGGCTTGCCTATTGTATTTTTCCGTACTCGTCGGCTTTATTGGAGTATGTAGTTTGTCGTTTTCCCTATCCTTATGCATAGTGATAAGAGCACCAACTGGATCTTTCATGAACTCAAACTTATCTGGGATTTTTCCTGATTTTGCGAACATTCTGGCTATTGGGGAAATTAGAGTTTGATTTGCTCCTGCAATATTTGCTTTCACCTTTGGCTGTTGAATTTTCTTTGTATGTCTGACAGTTGTTCCTGTTGTTCTCACTTTGCCAGAGTGCATAATTCCTTGTATTTTTCCTATAAAGTCCGCACTTTATCCCCGGTCCCCGGTTTTGGCGAGGGCAGTGTGCACAATTCTGTTAGATTTCAAGCTGCTGCTAACAGTTTATTGGGAGATAAAAAGTTCTTATCTGGCAAACACACTATTGTTCTAAACTTGCGGCCTGTGAGTTACAGCGGCGTTGTTGTCACATCGCTTTTTCCTCAGCGCTCACGCCTGCATTCAACCCACTTACAGCCTGACTTACAGCCTGACACCACCTGTGAGCTACTGTGTAGGGGGATCTTCAATTTGCAGTGGCGTTGTTTTCCCAGGGCGTATCTCCGCGCTCACGCCTGCAAACAACCTGCGTCCCACCTGCGCTCCACCAGTGCAAGCCCTCGACCCCCTCAATTTCTTATTCTTTTAATTCTTCAATAAGAAACGTGGGCAGGCTTCTCCAATATCAAAGTTTGACGTGGGGAAAGAAACTGGGTGGTATATATACCTCCCACTGATGACCGCTCAAATTTGCTACCCGTCTCTGCCTCCCGTTCACCCTTTGGCGCTCACCCTCCCAAGCCCGTCTGCCCTATAGATAATGGACAGCTGCCGTCAGGGAGGGAGCAAGGACAAGGGCGGGAATGAAAAGCTGAGCACTGTAGCAATATAGCAAGGGTCCTCGGCGAGACAATGGTGACCCTTTATGTTGTCCACCTCGCTCACCAGGACCAGCACACTTCTCCCCCCCAACCTCCAAGTTATCCACGTTATCCAGGTTTTCGAAGATCTTTCCAAGGCCTTTCTCCCCCCATGCAGCTCCCACAGTACACAGTACACAGTTCACAGTTCACAGTATACAGATCACAGTCACCCCAATTGTACTCCCTGAGTTGTATCTGTTGAGGAGGAGAGCACCAGGCAAAATGCAGTAGGCTCACTGGCTCTGACGTCACAATAGCAATTATTTACTATTGTTTTCCCGTTTTTTTTTTCCCGTTTTTCCAGCAAGATTCAGCAAGTAAGAAAAATAAGCAAAAAGGACTTTTGCCGTTTTTGCTGGGGGTCCTTCAGCTATGCAGAATGGCGATCCTCCGTAGAGTAGTGGTGTCTCACTTTGCTCCTTGCACTCCTTAGCGCTCTCCCTTACGAGCCACTGAGCCACTACAGGATCCTGTCTATGTTTTGTATTCCTTTCAGGCGTCCTTTCGGGCGTGCGGTCTCTCAGACCTGCTTCCAGCACCCAGGTCACAGCTCCCGCTCCAAACCCGACTTTACTTACTGGCAGCCTACACTGACGTGACGCACCGCCTGCCGCCCGTGCTCCCCACTCGCCAGCTCGCCAGCTCAGTCTGGCCGTGGAGCCGCAGAGCCGCGCCCGCCAGATGCGGGAGGTGCGGTGCGGTGCAGTGGTGGCGGCGCGGCAACCCCAGACGCCTGCGTGGGTACAGCGGTACAAGGGTTGTGGCAGCGAAGCCTCCAGATCTCTTCACAGCCACAGCCAGACCTTGCAGCCACAAACAGACAGCCTGCGGCCTGCTGACCAGCCGACCAGGTCAGAATGGCGTCCTTGCATTCTCGATGCGTTCTCAATGCTCACTAGCTCCCTGTAGCTTATTTTGTTTCCTATGCTGTTTAAAGGCGGCAAATGTCTCCACCAGACATGTAATAATGCAGTTCCATTTGTCAATTGTATTGACATCCCCCAGATCACACTGATCTACTTCTTTTATTACATTTTTAAAGGTCTTTATAATTTTCACTACTTTATTCATGTGCCAAACTAACCGGTTCAGATTGTATGAGGAGTGGGCCAAATTGGGAAGTTCTTTATATCTGGTATTACACTTTACTAATGAATTAAAAGCCACTATGTGAGGATTATGATCACTTTCAAGCCGGGGTATTACTGCATATTCAGAAGCTTTTGTTCTTAAATTGTCCGAGATAAACGTATAATCAATAATTGATCCTTGATTTGAATTTTTGAATGACGAGTTGAGCCTATATTTTTCTTTTAACAGACTAAACCCCGCCTGGGACATTATATCACAGCATTCTTTTGCAGTTCCCTTAATCTTACCTTTTGCTAAATTAAACAGAATCAGATGAAAATTAAAATTGCCAGAAACTATAAACCCAGCTTCAGAGTGCTTGATTATTAATGAGCCTAGATTATCTCATAGAACATACAGCTGCATGATTTTATTTTTCTTAGCGTTTAAATATAAATTGAATATAATTAGACTAAATTCGGTATTGTATATCACTAGACACTGTAACCAACCCAGATCAAGATCAACCACTTCCACTTTTAAGTTTAAGTTACTCGCTATATAGCATGAGAGCCCACACTTTGGACAGCCCATTTTATTTGTTCGTACTGCCTGGAGACTATACTCATTAAATCCAAGCAAGGGGGTCATTTGTTCACTCCATGTTTATTGTAATAGTAAAATTGTAAAAATATTTTTAAATGATATTGTTTCAGTAATGGACAATAAATGAGTCAGTTCAGTTTGAAAGTGCTTTATTTGGTATATGAATATAACCATATAGCAACAATTAATAAAAATACATATACATCATCGTATTACATCCGGCTCTGAAATATCGTATACCAATTGAAACAAACTCATTTTCCAGCACGTGTGCAAAATAGCAATGGTAAGGTGCATTTATAGTACATTCAATTAGTTATACATTTGCAAACTAACAATATGAAAGTACATATTGGTACAATCAACTAATTATACATGTGCAAACTAGCAAAACTAAAGTGCATATTGGTACATTCAATTTAATTATGCATGTGCAAACTTGCAGAACTAAAGTGCTTCAAAATCAGGGCCATTTGATAAATTCATACAATGATTGATTTTAGTTGAAAAATACATTTTAAAATATATGTAGCCACATAAAAACATATGTCTGGGTTCTCTAAATTAAACACCAATAACATCGCTGCCCTAGTATTGCGCGTATTGTATTTTAAAAAGATGGATTTCAAAAAAGATTTTCTGTAAGAAGTATAAAATTTGCAAAACAACATAAAATGGCAGCTACTCTGCTTAGAGATACCATCGCAGGGGCATAGGCATGATCCAGGTTTCTTAATTAGTGGAAATGCCACTAGATGGTGCACAATTCCTAGGCGTAAACGGGATAGTACAAAGCGATGGTAATTTTTAGTAACTACACTTAAATACAGTTGAAAACCTTCATTAACATTGTAATCTAAATAGGAGTTAAACGTGCTTTGTTTTACATATTTGATCATTCTGGTACTTTTAGTGTGTTTCAGCAAAGTGACTTTAAGCTCCTTTTTTGATAAGCTTATCCACATTGTGGGTTCTCCAAAGATATCATATTCAAAAAGAGTCTCGTACCAACACCGGATATGACACAACCATGGTATATTTAAACGGAGGTCAAGTTTCAAACAATCGTTAATCACATCCTGTGTAAATTTTATTTCATGTTTGGACCAGATTGATCGCCATAGGGCCAAAGGGCGCAGGTCTATTAAATCCTTGAGGTGTTCTAGTCCCACTTCCCTATGTAATAATTCATTTGAAGCCGCAGTCGGGGCACAAAGCAATCGTTTCAGGAGGGCATTTTCCTCTTGCTGTATTTGGTTGCCACTCTGTGTGTGATATCCCCAAATCCCTGCCCCATACAGGGCTGATGATATGCACCTAGAATTGTATATAGACACCATCTCTTGAATTCTACGACCCCCTAATTTTGCTGCAAATCTAAAAACACCAATAATATTTCTTACCATTTTAAAACGTACACTCTCTTGTTCGTTAATCCACCTCCTGTCTCCTGAGAATGTAATGCCCAGGTAACAGAATTTCTTTACAGATTCCAATTTCTCCCCATCTAAATAAAAGGTCCTGCTCTTTCTTGTCTTCTTGCCAAAAGTCATTACAAAATTTTTTCCTTTATTAATTATCAGCTTTCTACTCTCAGTGAAAGTATGGAACTTATTTATTAGGCTTTGCAGGCCATTTTGGGTCCGGGAAAGAAGGACCGCGTCATCCGCGTATAAAAGAATTGGAATGGGGTTACCATTTATAATAGGGGCATCTGCTTGGACGGCTCTTAAAATTTGATCTATCTAATTTATAAATAATGAAAATAAAAGTGGGGCAAGAACACATGCTTGTCGAATGCCTCTATTAATTTTAAATAAAGGTGTACATTCTCCCGCAGATCCAAATCTAACTTTACAGAACAAGTTTTCATTCAGTCTGGCCAGGAGGTGGACAATTTCAATCGGGGCACCCATTTCTAGCAAAACCGGCCATAGGAGCGAGTGTTCCACCAAATCAAACGCCGAACTCAAATCAGCAAAACACAAAAATAAGTTGTCCCCTTTAACCTTTGTGTACTTGCTGATTATAAGTTCCAGGTTCACACACTGCTCCATCGTTCCCATCCCCCTTCTGAACCCATACTGCACTGGGGATAAGATGTTTTTTTCCTCGACCCAGGCTGCCAACCTTTCTCGAAGGACTCGACTAAGAATTTTAATTGATGAGTCCAGAAGCGAGATGGGGCGGTAATTACGTGCCTCTGATCTGGAGCCTTTCTTATAGAGGGGTACAATAATAGATTGACCCCATGTTGATGGGAGTCTATCTTCTATGGCAGCATTAAAATATCTTGTCAATATTGGTGCCCATAGATGTATTTCATGTTTGTAAAAATCCATGGGCACCCCATCCGGACCTGGGGCTTTGCCACCTTTACTATTTCTTATCGATTCAGTAACTTCGGATAGGGTCACAATTGACTGCATTTTTTCCCAATTTGTACTAGGCACAACATCTGTGGTTAAAATGTGCCCATCTGAATTAAAATCAGAATTAAAAATCCCTGTGAAATGGGCTATCCAGGCGCGGCAGCTTACATGCGAAGTAATTTCAGGAATGTTATCGTTCTTTAATAATGAGCTGTTTACAGTTTCCCAGAATAGTTTGTGGTTTTTAGTTTCTTCTGCCATATCCAGGGTGGACCAAGCTTCGTTTTGAAGTTCTTTTTTTCTAGTGGCCAGGGCAGTCTTGTATTTATGGCGCTCTTCTTTAATTTTAACTGTGTCTCTAGGCCTAGTGTCAAGAGCAATTTTAAGTTTGTTTAATGACAGAGCACATGATGACGGACAACGGATATTAGACTGAATTCATCGACGGCCAGTGTAAGTAGTTGACGGGGGTCGGTTACCTTATAGAAACTCACCTCCAGTGGGTCGGGATAAAATTGGTGGTTCTTGATGTTGGTGCCGCTCGCTCTGAGGTGTTTTTGCCCTGTGTACTGCTTGCCGCTACAGGAGTAGCTAAGAAGACTCCGAATCACCTTTGGTTTCCAGTGGGAGGAGGAGACCAACTCCGTGGCCGCAGAGGAGGCTAGAGGCGCGGCCCTGGGACTGCGAGGACCAGCATCCACCACCAACAGCTGGGCCCTCTTCCCGCGTGAGCCGCGCCCCCTCCCAGTGCCACGCCCCCACCAAAAACGCTCTTCACCTCTCGCGGCCCCCGCTACGCGGGAGCCACTCGCTCTGAGGTGTTTTTGCCCTGTGTACTGCTTGCCGCTACAGGAGTAGCTAAGAAGACTCCGAATCACCTTTGGTTTCCAGTGGGAGGAGGAGACCAACTCCGTGGCCGCAGAGGAGGCGAGAGGCGCGGCCCCGGGACTGCGAGGACCAGCATCAACCACCAACAGCTGGGCCCTCTTCCCGCGTGAGCCGCGCCCCCTCCCAGTGCCACGCCCCCTCTCATCTAACAGGAATTTAACCAAGTTCACTAACGAGCATCGCGGGACGCGTGCGGGTCGCAGCCTGGGCCAAGGGCGGGCCCGTTGTTGCCCGTTAGTGCCCGATAGCGACCGGACCGGGCCACCCCTCTAGGTTCCTTTATTAACTGTTCCATTTCACGGCACTCAGGGTGTTTCCGATATGTCAACCATGCCGAGTAGAACTAGAAGTAAAACCAAATCTAAAACTGCCCTGGCAGTAGCTCAAATCACCGGACCGATAGATCAATTCATCTCGCGGACCAACGAGGTAATTGACCATAGTATCTCTCTTCTCGAACATAGAGTGTCTCTAGACCTTATGAAAGCAAAACGCTCGTCCTTGGGTCTTCTAGCAACTGCAGTATCCCCCATCCAGCAAACTCTACATACCTCATCCCTCCCTTTACCTGGGACTGCATCTGATATCAACACAGTCCCATGTATAGTTGATCTATCAGTGACCCAATCAGAGTCTGAATGAGAGGACCTAGAGGCCACCCCGAACTTACTAGCCTGTCAAACACACGAAAGATCAGATTTAATCATAGATAATCATCTTCGAGGAATAAGGGAAGGAGCTATCCCCAAACAAGGTAGCGCGAACTGCTTTGATAATGCATGTGCTCCTGTCATCACTACGGGAATCGAGAGGGAATGTGGGGGGGATCGACCCAAACAATTAACGCAATTTGCATAACCTATGACAATTGCGTCAACGGAAAACAATTTCTCGTTTCCTCCTACACTTATTGAGGACACTGATAACCACTGTAAACTATGTAAAACAACGTCCCAAATATTAACCTCAATCAAAGACCTTCTCTCTCAACAGTTGAAACCAATACAAATCAGCATAAGGAACCTGGAAGCCCAATTAGCAATTCTATCATGTACACATCCCAATACAAATTCTTACCCAGCTAAGCAAGGGACAGGAAATGTCACTCACCCCCCAAAAGCACCTCATCATCCCCAATCAGCCATAGTAATAAAACAACCTGTCCCGATCATCCCACCCCATCAAAAACCAAAATATAGTGGTCCAATACAAAACCCGCAAGATTCATTGTCTAGTGTACAAAACCCCAAAACCACCTTAGAATTGCCCCAACACACGCCCAGTACAGGTCCGGTAAAAACAGGATTAACGGGGAAATCAACAGGAAACGTAACCACAAATCATATTACAAACAAATCGACACCGATACCCTCCAAATCAACGGTCTTACCTCAGCTGATATCTAAAAAGACCCCAAAAAAGACACCAGGAGTTAGGCGTCCAGTCCACCTGCCGCCAGAGGCTACCCCATATACAACCATTCTTACTGGAGTACCTGAACTAATGGAAGGTATGACAGAAACTGCCTGGTCACTCAAAAATAAGGTCATGCAGTGGCTAAGTATCAATAGGCCACTAGAACCTCACCACTCTGGAGGGATCTCTACAGTCCGCAGAGTAACATGGGTAGGTGGAGAACCTAAGTCGATCCACGGAGACTGCATTATAGTAACATGCAGAGATCCATCTACCGTGGAACACATTTGCTCCTGGCCCTCATTGGAGAAAAAAGGTGGAATAGATGCCCAACACCTTTCTTTCTTCTATCCGCCATTGAATTCACATCAATATATCCCAACCTGGAACTGGCACCACCCTCAAGAAGATCAATGGAAACAGGTGGGTTATACCTATGGCCATGGAAACAGAAATAGATCTAGAGATTGGCAAAGGCAGCCCTGGCAAGGCAGGCCCTATCATCCACAGGAGGGCTGGCAGGGTTTTCCAACAAGAAACCGTTTTGACTGCCTAGAGATGGTGGATTGACCGTTTAGGTCCCAACTAAAGAGTAAAAACATCTACACCATGTCTTCTCCAGCAATCCCTAGACACCAGCTATCCCCACCTAAATCCGGGACCCAAGCAAAACAAACTTCGCCTATCAACAAAAACTATAAGCTAGCGACTGTGGTAGACACCTCCCACATTTCTACTAACGGAGCGACGACCAGAGTTTCCGTTTTCCCTAGGGATAGGACAGATCCAAATTCCCATCAACCAAACGATCCGAGAGATACCATTAATCCTCCTCTGATCTTGACAGAGATTTCGACAGAGAGTTCTTCGAGGGATCCCCCCGCTCCACACGTATCCCTTGATTCTAATAAACTGAACCTTTCCATCATATACTGGAATGTTGCAGGACTGTCCTCCAAAATAACATCAGAGTCATGGTCTGAACAGTAAGGGAACATCAGGTACTCTGTCTTCAAGAAACATGGTGCACAACTCCAAAACATCTAACGGGATACAAAACCTTCTTCACCTCAGCAGTGCAGGGAGCTATGGGCAGGCCTAAGGGGGGTCTCATGATTTACATTGCCAATACTCTCCCCTGTATATCCATAAAAATGCTAAAAGAATCCTCGACCTACCAAATCATGCAAACAAATTTTACAAACGATTGCACTTATATCCTTATCAATTACTACAATAATTCAGGTACATTGGATTGTCTGACAATCCTAATAGAGATTGCCACTTTCCTAACAGCCCTGCAAAATGATTCTAATCAAAACACAGCACACCTAATATGGGGCGGTGATTTTAATCTCCCACTGTGTCTCAACCACAAAAGTGGAAACTGTGGGTTGCAAAATGAACTCGGCAGTCCCATGCCCCACTTTGCCCACTCGACCTGTGGAAACAAATTAAATGAGATTATATTCTCTCTAGACTTGGACTTTGTAAATGAACTAGTAGACCCACAGCAAGACTTTTTGCCAACTTTTCATGGAAGAGGCTTCCTAACAACCATAGACTATATATTGTCCTCCCATTCACTCAAGGGGCAACTAACAAACTTTGTAACTGGGACAAATGTTATGAGTGACCACTACCCACTCAGTGTAAGAATCACCCCAAAAACGGCCAATGCACACTTTGTAAAATCGAGTCTTTTAAACCAGCACTCACTAACTATGAATAAACTGAATGGCTACACGGTCAAATGGGCCAAGATTGACCCGGTGGAGATGACAGAGAGGATCCTTGAAAAATCTAAGCCATGGATACTGGAATGCATATCTTCAGAGACTACACCTCGAACAATTATTAACAGCTTTCACAACATCCAAGAAACAATCAGTAATGAACTCTTTGTCAAGCTAAAGAACATTAAGCCCTCTACTATGAGATGGTTCGACATAGCTTGTCGGAAGGCCCTTTCAAGCCTAAAAGAAGCCTTACATAGACCTATAAGAGATCATGTGGAAATTTCTAACCTAAGAAAATCATACAACTTAGCCAGACGGGAACGCAAAAAAGAAATCAAACAAGATCTATGGTCACAACTCCACGACAGCAGCCAAAGGAAGGATAGTGCCCTATTCTGGCAAGTTATAAGATCTCCTTTTCTGGCCGATAGTACTGAAGGCCAACACCTAGATGTGGCAGTAACTGAAGAAGACTGGGTTATGCATTTTTCCAAAATTTTTGGTCCATCTCCCCAAATTGCAGTAGACATCGGACCAGAACCAAGTGAAGCCCATATATCGAAGAATAACATCTATCCGATATATATTCATTTCCAACATAGCGAAGTTATCAAAGCAATCAAGGCATCGAAACCAGGCAAGGCTCCGGGCCCCGATGGAGTTCCAATGGACATCTTCCTCCATAATATAGAATTTTGGTCACCGATAATCACTCGGGTTATGGCAGCAGTAACTTCGGTTGGGCTTTTTCAGTCATGGTCGACATCTACCCTGTTACCCATCTTTAAAAAAGGCGACCGTAACGACCCAGCCTGTTACAGGCCAATCTCCCTTCTGGATTCCATGGGGAAAATTGCAGGTCGAGTGCTCCTGGACCGTTTACAATCTTGGGCCCAGGCAAACAACATCATAACCGACCTGCAATACGGTTTCCAGAAGGGGCTTGGGACCGTGGAACAGGCCCTCAACCTTGCCCTCCTGACTGGGAAATATGTTGGCGCCAAAGGAGGTAACATCTTCCTCGTCTATGTCGACCTTAGCGCGGCATTTGACTGCGTCCAACATGGAAAACTCTGGGAAATACTCAGTGACCTTGGAGTGGACCCCCCATTAATAGTCTTCCTACGTGAACTCTATTCTAATGCCTCAGGGCGAGTTAGATTCGGTACCAACGGTGAGCTGTCCCGCTCATTTCCAATAACAAAGGGAGTAAGACAGGGTTGTGTACTGGCTCCCTTCCTGTTCAATCTTTACACCAATGGACTAGAGCAGGCTATGCTGGAAGGGAGCCAGGATCTACCCCAGATAAACCACCGCCCGAGACCTACACTGCTATATGCCGATGATTCAGTCATCTTAGCCCGTACTTTGAATCAACTTCAGAACCAAATTAACAAATATAGCAGTTTCATGGACTCACTTGGCCTCAAAATTAACATAAAGAAAACTTTTACTATGCACATTGGCCCCAGGGTTAAAAACCATAGATCGATATTGGTGGATAACACGAAGCTGGAAAAAACCTCAGTCTACCCCTACCTAGGAATTCTGGTGAACGATGCTTTAAATTGGCGCCAAGCTACTGCCACTAGAAACCTTCAATTTCGACGTGCAACATCGGCCCTGATCTTTTTTTGAGGAAATTGGGGAAACCCGCTCCACCTGAACTGTTGAAAATTTACTACGCCAAGTGCCACAGCGTGGCTTCTTACGGAGCAGGCGTATGGGGGTATGGCCATATAGACCACCTACAAGTAACGGAGAACGGCTTTATCAAATATGTCCTAGCCCTCCCGCAAAGCTCCCCGATCTTTGCTTCGCACAGTGAGCTCGGCATGGAATATATTGCTGACACTATTCGCTCTCAACCCATCTTACTGTGGCAACGTATATGGACCAAACCTGAGTGTCATTTAACCCGTTCCCTCATCACAGACTGTTTAGCTCTATCCAACTGGCATAAGATCCCATGGCTGATTTACGTACGGAACTTTTTTAATGACCTTGGCTTCAAGTCTTACTTTGAAGATCCTGCTACTACCGAAGATATCTCCAGGAAACACTTAAAATCAATGTGCTTGGCACACCTGAGAGAGCTCCGAAACCAAGCTGAGATCACAAAATCTTCAAATGAACAAATTTGTGCAATACAACCTCTCAAAGGCATGCAACCCTACCTGTCCTACTTTTTGTCAAACTATGAGAAATTCTTACTAACAAGATTTCGTTTTAATACGTTTTTTTGTCTAGTCTCTTTTCCGGAAATTCAAAACTGGTCCCGCAAGCTGATGAACTGTCCATGCGATGGAATTTCTCTGCAGACAACGATCCATGTTACTTTGTTCTGCAAATTTTACAAATCTCCACGTAAATCTTGGATTATCCCACTCCTTCGATCCAGTGGCCATAGACAGTGCTACTCTGCATTCCTTTTTCTGCAGTGCTTGAACACACCACATGAAGCTAAATCCATAGTGACTTTTCTTAAAGCCACCATCACATTACGTCAAAAACTTTTAAACTGATCAGAAACACTTAAATCATAAGCTTCTGCCAAGTATCTTTTTTAACCTTGTCTTTTTTAAACTTATGTTTGTGATGAAAACTTTTTTCTATGTACTTTTTATGATTATACAACTGATAATCGAATAAAAGTTATTGAATGACAGAGCACAGTGCTTGTCAAACCATACCACTTTTGTTTTCCTTAATTTTCTACTCCTAACAGTAAGTGAGGCGTCAATTGCTTTGATTATGTTCCGGAAATTCACAATTAAATTTCCTGGGGACACTTTAGGTGCCAAGCAGTAACCTATTTCCCTCCTACATTTTGAAAGTACATCCATCATAAATTTAGTGGGGTCAAATCTAATCCACTTTATTCTCATGCCGTTTGGTCTTTCAGCTGAGATTCCTTGAATAGGTCTCCCATAGGCATGAGTTTTTGGCCCACATCCAAATAGTACCAGTGATATGCTATTGTGGTCGCTCACTAGTTGCACAACTATCCAAACATTGGTGTAAACTGAACCGTTAGACACCAAGATATGGTCAATATTAGAGTGGGCGTCCCTCCCTCTAAATGACGGACAATCTTCATTGTCTTTATTCTTAGTGCAATCTAGTAGTTCTAAATCTAATTTGGCGACTAGGTTATTCAAAGCACTTCCATAATTGGTGTGTGGGAAATGATTAAAAATGATACTACCTCCACTATGATACTCCCCTCGATGACCACAGATCCCCTTCTGTGCATGGCTACATGCTTGAATATTGAAGTCTCCTGCCCAAATTATTACAGGGGGGTTACTTGATGACTCTAATACTCCCTCTACTGCCTGCTCTATGTCCCTTACAATCATGCCCCGATTGGGTCCAGTGATATTATTATAGAAGTTTATTACAACTAGGTCCCTTCCTTTTTTGTGTACAAGGCGCAAAATTGATGCATACGGAGCCACCTCCACATAACTCCCAAAACTGAACTCAGTTAAGGAGTTCGATACCAGAGTCAATAGCCCACCTTTAGCTCTTCCTGCTAAGGAAGCAGTTGCATCCATACTATATGATGTATACCCCTCAACTTGTATTTGGGCTTTGTGCCAAGTCTCCTGAAGACAAATTATATCATGGCCGTATGTGATGAAACTGTTCCAAAAGGGCGTACCAATTTTAGCAGCAATTCCCGCTATATTCCAAGTTATAAACATGAGGCCGTCAGCGGTATTGGCATGGGTGCTGTCATCTAGCACCACCATATCAGATCTTTCTAGACTCTCCCCCAAATTTATGTCTATAACAGAGGTTACATCAGGATAGTTTATTTTATCAGTTTTGTGCTGATCATCACTTGTCGGCCCTATTATGTTATCCCCTTCTTCCATTTCTATAACCCGCAACCTGTGATAATTTTCAACATTTCCCCCAGATACAACTACTTCAAAGTGGGGCGGTATAATTTGTTCCTTCAGTCAGTCATTCTCATCCAGTAAGCCAAACACCTGAAATCTGTTATGAGTCGGGATTGCAAAGTTATCCCATGTATTATGAAATGGAGCAAAAACATGAGCTGCGTTATATGGATTATGGTAGGTATCTCTCTGATAGTCGGCAATCTGGACTGTAGCATATTTCCCTGACTGGCCCCTATAGAAGTAATCTAAAGGGAGCAGTGTTGTATTGTACTCATGTTTGGAAGGCGCAGGTGCATTAAGGATCGAGTCTCTGGCCCTGTCAGGAGTTCTAAAATGTATGACTATGCAATCATCATTTATTTCCTTTTTACTAGGTCCCACCCATCTTACTCTCTGTGTTGAAATAATCTGGTTTGCCCCACGCATTGGAAATCTACAGTTATGAGTGAGCCAATGCAGTGTTTTATTCTTGAGAGTTTGCTGATTTTCAAACTGGGTAGGCTTAAGCTTTGGTACATTGGCAAGCATAGCTACATACGCGCTGCTTTCCGGTGGTAAATTTATCACCGCAGGAATTATATTATTGGTGGTGATATTACGTGTAGGCGCTACCCTGTCCGTTTTATTAAAGCCTATACCACCTTTATCCCTTTGAACCTAAACAGGTTTCTTCCCCATTGTTACGTTGGAGGTGTTGGTAGATGGAATTGCCGAGGTTGTAGCAACATCGACCATAGTGGGGTGGCTAACTGTTTTTGTTTGACTATCCGCCTGGTTAGTGGTGGGTTTAGCCTTTTGGGTACTAGTTGTGGGATGCTTGATGTACGCGCTCAGTTGTTCTAGGAAGTCTAAATTAGCTATTCCTAACTTTTCTAGAGTTTCTACCTTATTGGTTAAGGCGCTCAGTCTTTCAGTTACTGGTGTAATATGTGATTTTACTAGCTGCTCGAGCTGTAATAATAGATTTGGTTGAACGGTGCCCTGGTTTTCATTTAATTGCGAGTTTCCACTCTGTTGTAAAGCATTTCCTACCCCCCCTTGTATCGGGATTGTGTTAGTTGCCTTCTTCTTTCTACTTCTATATCCCCTCCTAGGTCTATTTGAAGCTACCAACTTCCTGTTAGGTACTGTTCTGCATTTGGATCGACCAGCTTCATGATCACTCATACTGTATGACGGGCTCATATTCACTGTTCCATCTGACAAATTAATATCATTATTTTCACAATCATCTACATCCACTCTGACGTTGGACACATCAATCTTTGTAAGAGGAGAAGGGATCTCACTGGGCTGTAAAGTGGGAGTTAATGACAGCCTATTCTCCCGAGTAGAACACTCAGACGATGACTGTTGTAGAATGTCCGCGTGATTCGCGCCATTCCCCGGTAAATCCACAAAGGAGTCTAATAGAATTGAATCCTGTGATATAGCTGTGATTGTAGATGTATTGGCAGGTATATTGGCTCCTTGCGTAGACTGGGTTATTAGGCACAAACTCGGTGGTAACGAGAGGCGTCTTTCTGTATTTTCTATAGCTGTGACAACAACCCCAATAGTTTGTTGCAGCATTTTATCAATGGCAGTTAGAGTTGGAAGTGGGGTTGTTGCCTGGGCTAGCTTCCTTGATGTCGATCGAGTAGACATTGGTGTCTTTTTAACCATGATTAGGATGGGTATACCTATGAGGTCTTTAAGAGGGCCACAATATAATCACACTCGGTTAGGCAAGTAAATATTACCTTAGACGGTGAATTGTTGGTAGGATCAAGAGGTGTGGCCCAGACCAGACTCCTCAGGCCTCTGAGGGCCTAAGAGGGCCCGCCCTTTGCCCGGGCTTTGCCCGGCGTCCCGCGAGACGGGGATTTCACCGATTTTAAGCGCCTCCTGGCGCGGTCCAATGATGCGTGGGCCACAGGGGTTGCTGGGAGTTGTGGTCCCCAGCCCCTCCTCCGCTCGGCGGTCGCGCTGGCTAGATGGCAGGAACCAGCGGGACGGCGGGAGGCAGGCAGGGGGTCCCATTGGCAGACACACGATCAGCAGACACCCAGAGTGGACGTGGCCAGGTCAGCAGAAGTTCCCCGCTCGACTGGGGATTGCACCGATTTTAAGCGCCTCCTGGCGCGGTCCAATGATGCGTGGGCCACAGGGGTTGCTGGGAGTTGTGGTCCCCAGCCCCTCCTCCGCTCGGCGGTCGCGCTGGCTAGATGGCAAGAACCAGCGGGATGGCGGGAGGCAGGCAGGGGGTCCCGTTGGCAAACACACAGACAGCAGACACCCAGAGTGGACGTGGCCAGGTCAGCAGAAGTTCCCCCAATGAGTCAACCCATGGATGTTCCAAGACCATATTCGTAATTGCACAACATTATCTGTATCTAAAAACTTTAAATTTCCAGCTCCTCTATGCACATTTGCAAGAATAGCTGGTAACGAGGATCAATCTTCTATTCGCACGTTATTTTTTGGCAACCACTCGCAGATTCTGCTCCCTGGTTGTAAATTGGTCATCAGCAAGCCTGAACTGCAGGCTTGGGTGGTAACTGATGGACCTGTCGCTCCTCTAAGTACTGGATTTGGCTTGTAGGTTTCCACCTTTATTCTCTCCTTTTCTACCTGAGGGGCCAATGCCTCTAGAATCGGGGGTAATCTAAAGGGACCCATTTCTCCATCTTAATGCCACATTCCAGAAAATAACAACTTGAAGCTAAGATTTTATTCACTGATTCATTAGTGGTCCAATTTGTAATAGTGGACTCACAAGACGTGAGTTGTTTTATTTGTTTGAACTGGACCAACACCAGATCTAAGGTTTTAATACATGCTAAATCCGGAATAGTTGATAGTTTTTTCAATATTAAGCTCTGATTGAGGATAACATGGATAGCCCGGGATTCATATAAAGGATGTAGTACCAGTTTTGTTCCCCAATTATTTGTACTGTTAACCTGTCTACTGCCTAGAAAGCTTGATGGGACTGATTTACTGTCTTTAGTTGAGGGAATATTTGTGGATACTTTTAACGGTGTTAGACTCTTGGTGCCAATGGGCTTAATCATTTCCGCCATACTTGGGCAAATCTGAGGATGAACTACCTAATCTTGAAGGGGGCAGAATTTCCTGAAGTTTATTATCATATCTAGACCCCTTTCCCTTATTAGTCCCTCTTGTTTCATGATTCTTTACTACCATTTACAGATACTTGTGCCTCACATCTCGATTGTTTCACTAAACCAGATAAACGAATAGAAGGTTCCTAGCCATCTTGAACGGAGTCCTGAACTGGGCACTCCTATTGACGTAATAAAAATTGGATAATAATCCTTTGGGTTTACTGCTGTAACCACAACAGCAGCTGGCTTCTTAGCCTTATTACTAGTTTTCCGCAACCTTTTTCATGCCCTCTTAGATAATAGAGAACAATCACTAAAACTATCTCCAGAGCTTAAACATGGAGGATTAACAACCCGAGTTGGCTTAATTTTCTTCTTTCTTTGAGAAACATGACCTTCATCGTTTTGTGTGTCCAAGCCCAAACAGATCTCCGGGGCCCCACCTAATTCATTCAGGTCTATAATAATATCCTGATTTACATCCATCTGGGGTTGTAGCTGATTCAAATCTGTACTAGATGCACTTGTTCCCATGATGTCATGGGAAACTAGGATTTTATTCGAAAAAGTGTTCTGCGCTGATTTTTTCAACTTCATTGACAAGTGATCCTACATTAAAGGTCGGCCACCTTATCTAAAATATGAGAACATGTGCATCTTATTAATTGATCATTGACTCCATTTTGAGCCTTAACCACCAAACTTGTCAGAGTTTTCAACTGTGTATCAATGCCTGCCACATAGATAGCTAGAGTGTTTATTACCTCTACCTGTATTTCCAGTTTATTAGAGTGGAACTCGAGTGTGGTTGTAATAGCATTCATTGTATTTAATACATTTTTCCACACACCATTTTTATCTGCATAGGCGGAACGTCAATTTATCCAGAAATGAGAGATCTGCAGAGCTTAATGAGTTATCTGTGTGCTCCCTGTTCTGTATACCAGGTTGAATATTTATGGCATTACTTTTTAAGGGGATTAAAGGCAAATGGGCATCTGTAACCTGATCCCCATCACAGATCCCTGAGCCAAATGTTTAATGTAGGCGAATCTAGACTCTCGCATTTCCTCACTGCCCCTGTCTCAGGTAAACAAGGTTTCAAGAGACTTTGATTTACTGGATTTATATACAATTCACCCAAACAAATTACAGAATCAACACTGACATTTGAGAGATTTGAGAGATTGTTACACTTGGATATATCTGAAAGAATATCTTCCGCCTGTTGCACACAATTCGGACTAGGCTTCAGATTTGATTGGGTAGTCAACACATTTACCTGCCCAACTTTGGGGTCATTGTGAATTTGAGCAATAACTACTACCTCACCAGGTAAATTTGTTGCCACAGGTGAATTAAACACTAAAGGCAAACCACCAGCAAACTGTTTTCCAATGTCTCTCAGTTTGTCGCAATTTAATGCAGCGGGTGCATTTGATTTTAAAGGCGTACAGCTTGCTGACTGTCTTCCAGAGCCTTTCAGTTTGTTGCAGTGGAGTATGGCATCATCACAAAGTGTATGGACAATAGATGCACACATATTTTCCAATTCAGGCATAGAAAGGGGAAATTCGGCTTTGCTGTTGCCTTCAAACTGAGCAACATCTTTTGGTTTAAAGAAGTCTATTATACTTGACTGGAAAGAATGGGCCACACCGACCCCCCCCAGCGGGGGCTTGATTGTGGACTACTCCTGTGGCACTCGGTACTCCCCCCAGACTTAGTGAAGGCCCATCTGTGACCTGAGTGTCCTCAAGTTCAATGTTGTTTGCCTGCAAAGTATCTTTATGAAAGCAAACTTGCGTATTCATTGCTGCTTTTATCCTTTTTGTAGTTGGACTTGAAATGAGTGTTGCACTTCCCCTCTTGTGCAACCTGACCTCATGATGCAAACATAGAACGTCCAAGGATCTGGTCTACAGGATAACTACAGCTCTGGGGCTCCGATACAGTCAAACATCGGTGCGGAAAGATGGTCGGGTGGGCAGGCAGGCGGGCAATGAACCACACTGTCCTACAAACCTAAAGCCGGTCGCTTCCGGAATTCCGCAATATCAAGCGAAACCACGAAACTAGGCTCTAGCTGCCGCTCTAGCAACTGCCGCTGATGCACCTTACCTCGAGATTGCTTCGGGTTGATCAGAGAGCTGAATGCAGGCCAGGACTGAATGGGGAGCAGTGGAGCAGAGGATCAGTAGAGCAGAGCGATGAATGCAGTGGCTGGATACTCTGCTCCGCTCTGCCCTGGCACTGGTCAAGCTCTTCTCTTCCTCAACCGGTCAGCTCCTGTCCGCTCACACTGTTTGTTTCACACGCACTTCCAATCCCGTTACTCAAACTTTAATATAGCATCCCGCTTTTTCTCAATTGGGATTAATACGTCGTTTTTTTCCCTTACTTATCTGCAGTCTTTCAAATGCAGGCTTTGGGGGGGCAGATCACGTTCCACAGGGGGAGAGTGGACAGGGAGCAGTCCTCACAGTCAATGCAAGACGCACCGACCTAATGCTGACCGCCTCCGCATGACTGAGAGGTACTGCGGCACTAGCCTTACCCGTCTTTGCCAGTAACACCTGAGATCCTCTGGGCCGCAGGCCTTTTTTCCCCACCTCTTCAAGGCTTTTCGAGATTTGGAGTGGTCTGGTCAAACCCGCAGCTCTTGGCTACCGCAGCTGCTCTGCTCCGCTCCTCTATCGCAGTTCGTTACTACCAGTCACTTCAGCTTCCGCTAGCTCGGGCCAAGACTATGCCTCTCTGTTTCGCCCACCGCTGCCATATCTTGGCGTGTTTTCGCGGGCACCCCATTGCCCAGTAAATAGCAATTTCCATTCCCTTGCAATGATCCATTCCATTATTCCAGGTACCTACTGTGGGTTGTGATACAACAGGCCTAACAGCCCTAAGGTTGGGTGCACTTTGCTACATGTGTGGGCATAACTGCATGAGCAGATATGCCCTTGTGCTGGCCAGGTTGATTACAGCCTGTACAAGTGAACAGGGAACCCATTTTAAATACATGTGCTGGACACTGTTCAAAAACTAGTTGCCCAGCTACATGATGGCTTCGCTGAAACCAAAGATGGTTGGCGTTAAACATCCTATATTAGTGAACCCACGCTGATTCCAGTGATGGATTTATTAATACATGCACCCAGAGGGCACCTTGGTGGTGACCTCAGAAAACCTACCAACTACTAGCGTGCTGGCTGACTGGTCCTGACCAGCCTGCCAACACAGATGAGTTTCACCCTCTCAGGGGTGAGGGCCTACGCTCTCAGGAGGTCAAGAACAAAGCCTGCTCGGGCAGAAGTGTTTAAACCCCCTCCTACAGGATAACCTGTGAATTAGCATTCCAAGGCAGGGAGTTTCAAAGCCATCTTTGTGATGGCACACTTTAGAATTATGGGATAGGGTTATGGCCACTTCCCATAGGAAGTAGTCATATAGGGGTCCTGGTGACCAAAGGGGTAAGTAGCCGATTGTGTACTATCCTACACTCCCCTAAATTTAGTATTAAGGGGAGATCCTGGCACCAGAAAATCAGATCCTGCCAACCTAAGAGAAGGACTGAAGATCCACAAAAATCAAGAACTGAGGAAGAAGTAATTGGCTCAGTGCCAACCCTGCCAGCCTGTTCGCTTTTCATGACAATTGCGCCAAAGTCGACTCATGCTGCAAGCTGTTGTGCCTCCAAAAGCCTAGGGGGACTGCCAGAACATCTGCTAAGACTCTGGAACTCCAGTGAAGCAGCAAAACTGCTTCTCTCCACTCTGCAGGTACCAAAGAAAGAACTATGAGGACCGCATACACCCGACACCAACCAGAACCACTGCGCCCATCGCCCGAGCCGAAGTGGGCCAGCGGTGGTAACATGTTCCCCAGCCCTCCAGAGACGAAGGGTTATGTTGTATACTTGGGCCACCTTGTAGGTGGAGGCAAAGTTGAAGCTTTACAGCCCAAAATCCAGACCATTCTAGACTGGCAAGCTCCAACCACCCAGACTAAAGTCAGGGCATTTCTTGGCTTGCCTGGGTACTACAGGAGGTTTGTGAATGGACATGACATCATTGTAGCACCCCTCACCGAATTGACCTGAAAGAAGCAGCCCAAGAAAGTAAACTGGACAGTGAGCTGTCAAGAGGCTTTTGACACTCTGAAGTAAGCAATGTGGTCAGCAGCCATTCTAAAAGCTCCAGATTATACAAAGCAGTTCATCGTACAAACAGATGTTTCTGTGTATAGGATAGATGCAGTTCTATCCCAGACCAAAGATGATGATCAGGACCATCGTGTTGCTTTTATTAGAAGGAGTTCACTCCCAAGGGAACAGCGTTGGAATGCCATTGAGAGGGAAGCCTCTGCTGTAGTTTGGTCACTGAAGAAGCTGAGACCCTACCTGTCTGGGACTCACTTCCTCGTTCAAACTGACCGCAGGCCTCTCAGATGGCTTATGCAAATGAAAGGGGAAACTCCAAACCTATTTAGGTGGTCCATCTGCCTTCAGGATATGGACTTTACAGTGGAATGCAAACCTGGGACCGACCATGCCAAGGCCAGGTTCTTCCACTTAGACAATGAATACTCTTCATAAATGTAGTGTCATCCTCTTTTGTTTGTGTGTGTGTGTATGAAAGTGCCTCTTTTAGACATGGTCACCCTCACTTTTTGAACACTGGTACTGATGTTTTTGATTGGAAGTTCACTGGATCCCTGCTAAGCAGGCCCCAGTGTCAGCACGCTTTCCCTAAAAAACTACACAAATGTTAATTGTACCCCAGTTGGCAAGAATTTTAGCACTCTTGTAAGACCCTGGTAATTGGTACTGATGAGTTGTTGTTAACTCTGTTGTGAGCAGTTTGTTGCAAGAAACATGTAGACCTCCTAAGGGAATCCTGGATTCATTGGTGTCCTCTGGGATTCAATGCTTGTTTTTATTCTTGGCTGAGTTCTTATTGGTTCCCATTAAAGGCCTCAGTTTTTTTAACCAATGTTAAACCTCTCATTCCTCCAATCTACCACTCTCTCATCCCTCGCTACAATCTAGTGCAGGGCATTACTCTGCTTCCCGAGTATTAAAAGAGCCCCCTTGTGAGTTGTGAGCCGCGTTGCATGATGAAGCATGCCACTTCGGTTGTTGAGGGATTGTGTATCTGATAAAGAATGCTTCCCTTGAGTGACCTGTAAATACACAATAACACAACATATGCACGAAAGTGAGAAAACAAAACCCCCTTATATCACTTTATATTAAAATCCACCACTAAGGAATCTCTTTGGAACAACAATTCTTGGTGTTCTTGTAGTATCTGTACGCACGCCCTGGCAGCCAACATATAATGGAGTTTCTCTTGTTTTTAAACTCCATTTCAAGATGCACTTGTTAGTGCTAAGAAAGGCAAGGTGTCTGCACCCGGACGGCAGACCATCATTTGCTCGTTAAAACCAAAGGATCGTATTATAAACCGGGGTTTCATAACATTTTTGATGATGGCAGAAAAGGAACTAAATGCTTGAACAGTTGTGTATTTAATATTGTATGTGGCTAGGAGTTACGTTCAAACACAGTGGTTTCTGCTTGTTGTTTTCTAATGTTCCCTGATTTTGTTTTTAGCTTTAAAACTATTTTATAGTGTATTGACGCACAGTAGATTTTAATGTTATGCACTCATTCATGCAGTTGTTTAAAGTAATTAAGCATAATTAAAATCAATTTGAATGTATCTGTATCTAATTTAGGAATAATATAATGAATTTTTGTTTGTAATACCTTAGCACACAGGTTTCAATTCTAGTGTATTCCATAGTTCCATTGAAACTGTTACACTATATGGTGCCTTTTCCTTCTTCCATACCATAACTTATAAGAGACTGAGTGCCTCATTACAAGTTGGCCATTAACTTCCAATATGTGTGTAGGAGGCTGGCTAAGTATACGGTGAACACTTGTTTAAGTGAGGCACTGTGCACTAATCCAGACAACCCTTATGGTGATTTTAGTGGTCTTAGACAACCTTAGAAAGATCTCTAAGTGGTATCTGTGGAGAGAAGCCTTAAGGTTTATCTAGGACGAGTGTTAAGCAGCTTGTTTTACCAGATCTTAATCATGTAGTGTAGGTTAAACGAAAAAGAACCTCACTGTGTAGTTATACAAATATGTCTGTTTATTACACAACACTCACTAACACATTGGTATATCTCCTACCCAGAGATATCAACACAAATACACAACAATTCAATTTCAAGCGGTAACTAGGCACAATACACAGTGGTCTCCAGTGGGGGACCAAACCATATACTAAAGAAGTGGAATGCAAACTGGGACCTGGGTTGGGACTTGGACTAGGAGACTCAGAAGAGCTGGGGATAAAAGAAACCACCCAAAGTACCCAGGAACCCCCAAAGAGGCTGTGTGCAGAGTGGGACCACAGCCGCGAACCTAATAGAAGTCAATGGGAAAGTCGCTGTTGCAGTTTTAAAGCAGGACCATTCCCAGTAGACCCTGAAGAAACCCAGTGGCAGACAGAAGGTTGGAGAGTCACCCCACCCATGGGTACCCCAGGAACCCGGATACCAACACCAGGGAAGCAGGGTGCATAGGTGCAAAGGAACATCGGAAACCGTCGTAGACCACAATTGAGGACTTCAAACAAGATGCCACTGGCAAAGAAGGTGAAAGAGACCAGTGGAATCCAAATGTGGATTCTAGGCGAGAAGAACCTGCAAGCTGAGGGAACAGAGTCTATGCCACTCAGAATTGACAAGAAAGCATGGAAGAGCAATGCCCACCGTTGTCGGAAGATGCAGGAGTGCTTGCGGTGACCTTGTCATTGTAGCTGTGGGAACCAAGCTACGCTGAGGAAGCCCAAAAGCCTCAACTTTGAATGGCCGGCTGCTGCCTTTCCTCTATCCTCTTCTTCCTGTCTTCAGTCCCAGCCAGCAGCAGGAAGCACCCGGACACATTGGTGCTCAGACTGGGACATGTTTCTCATCAGGCTGTGCATTACAGCTTGGTGGGGAAGAAGCAAAGTGTGCATGATTGTTTGACTGACCCAAGAGGGCCCTCCAACAGTCATGCGCACTTAGGGAGTACCATCCACTCCTCCCTCCTGCTCTGGCCAGCCCCGCCCCACCCATGCCTGCAATAGGAATAATAAAATGATAATAACAATGTTATTATCATTTTATTTTTCCTTTTGAGCAGTGGAGCGACTCTCCTCCGCCTTAGTGGAGGAGCCGCCACTGGATTATGTGACATGGGAATTATTTGTCTTTGTTATTTTATATCCACTAGAAACATGGATTAGCCAAAATAATCTACTGATTTATCAAGTTGGGTTTTCTGCTTGTCGCTCAACTATCACAATATTCTATTACATATACATTTTGAGTGGTATCCATGTGTCAAGGAGCTACATGAAATTATTCCTTCTGTTTGTTGATTTTTATGACATACCTAAAGAATTTGTGCATCCCAGATTATTTGCTGCATGTAATAGTAAATTTGGGCTCTACCAATACACTATGGGCCTGACTTAATAGTTGGCTGACGGCCTGTCATTCCATCATGGCAACGGAGTAAATTACTCTGTCCCCACAGCAGAGGTAGCGCCCGCCAAATTTATAATTGATCATCAAGCACGCTGTCATTTGTAATGCATTGGCAGGAGTCGCTGTCACAGCTGTTCCTGTCAATGCATATTGCTGCACCAGGTTTGTGATTTTCAAACATGAAAATCACAAACCAGGATTTTCTTTTTGAAAATAATAAAAGGTAATAATCCCTTCACCACGGAAGTCATCACCCATGGTGGGGGACAAGCATTGGTAAATGCAATAGGTTTCCCCAATGTGATTGATAATCAACAATTTTTTGTTGTAAGTTGTAGCTTGGTGAGCAGTTGTGCAATAAAAGTTACTGAAACGCCACTAAAGTGTTATGACTTGTTTATTGAGAAAGGCAATACATTGTACTGTTACTGGTGGTCAACTCACATGATGCCACAGTGGGTCACACCATATTGGCTGCCTACACTCTGTCTCCTGGGGAACAGCAGATATCCAATGGTAGTGCAAAGTGAGCTGAAACTTCTGCAGAGACGAGGTTTCCAGCGTGTGTAAGGAGGCTGTGGGCAGCCAATATCCATCAGGTGTTTTACAACATCCTTGGAGAATGGAATAAATATGACAAATTGAGAAAAGGGATGAAAAAGAAAGTGATAGAGTGAGATAAAAAAGCAGCAAAAGTAGGTTGAGGTAGTAAAGAGACATGAGATAAAATGACATCAAGATTTGGCAACCTTCAAATTGGCAACCCGCGCACTGGACTGCACCAGTCTCCTCTGTAAAATTTTGTCCCCTTGCACTTGAAAAAAAATTAGGCACTTACTCACCGTGCAGCCAGAAGTGCTGCTGAGCAAGACTGAGATAATTTGGCAGCGCTATGAGCTTCACTGTGTGTAAAAACACAAAGCCCAAGTTTGCAGTAGTGAGAGTTTCCGGGGGCTAGCTCCCTTAGTGGTGTAGCACAGAGGCAGGCCTCCTTTACATACTATTGCCTTTTTAAATGTGTAAGTAGGCCTTGCACCCACGGTCAGCGGGGAACAGGTCGCCACTAGACACATTTTCTGTGGAACACAGAGCCCAGAGTTTTCACTTCAGCTGGAAGGATATATGTGCCTTTGGAACTGGTGAACCAGGTATGAATTGGCTCAGGGCAGATTGATTTTTGGCAAACATCTAAAAATATACTGTGGTGCTCCTTTGAAACAGTCGAGGCTCTTGAGCCCGATTTGCACTGCATAACTGAAAAAATAAAATAATGCATATGACAGAGAAAGACACAAAAGGCTAGATGTGAGGTGCACATATGTAGCACTCTGGCTGCTCCCACAGCACTGCCGTCTCTCCACGCTGTCTGCCTCAGCAAGGGCTGTCAGCACCTGCGATAGGACATTAACCGATGTAACAAAAATTAAGCAACAACATGCAGCCAACAAAAACAAGGAAAATGCGTGCTGTACTGAGAAGATTTTGGACAAAAAAAAGGAAGAAATTGAACTTTAAAAAACATTGGACAAACCAAAAAGAAATGCAGTCGACAAGATCTCTTAAAACAGTCTTAGGTTCTTGAGTCCTATTCGTGCTGCAAAACTTTTTGAAAGTACACGCGACAGAGAAAGGCACAATGGTGTAGATGTGAGATGCACATACAGAGTACTCTGACCACTCCCACAGCACTGCCCGACTCTCCACACTGCCTGGCTCTGTGAGAGCCATAAGCGGCTGCGATATGACATTAACCCATTAAGCAACAACGTGCAACCAACAAACATGCGTAAAATGCGTACTGGCCTGAGAAGATTTGATCT
The DNA here is from genome assembly GCF_964261635.1 of Lissotriton helveticus. Taxonomy (NCBI): domain Eukaryota; kingdom Metazoa; phylum Chordata; class Amphibia; order Caudata; family Salamandridae; genus Lissotriton; species Lissotriton helveticus. The sequence goes on from NC_136070.1 coordinate 1,253,008,842, forward strand.
TTGGACAAATAAAAGGAAGACATTAAAAAATTAAAAACGTTGGACAAACAAAAAAAAATACTTTCGGCAAGCATGCTTTAAATGTGTGCATCCAAGGAAAGATAAGTAAAGCTAAACAGTAATAGCTGTGCAGCCTTAACCTAATAAAAGAAGTTCCACTCCCCAAAGCGGATGAGAATGAGTACTTGGACCACATGACACTGATAAGAAAAACACACAAGGAACAACCTATAGAAATGGAGGAAAAGTAAAGTGGCAAACACACCGACCATTAAGAAGCAAAGGCGGGATTGAAGCCCCTTCTAAGATACTTTAAATAGAATATATTTCACAAGCACAGCGTAAGCGCTGTGCAGGTGAAACCTAAAAATGTCTACTAGTCCGCCCATCCTGGTTGGCTGGACGGACATGTAGCCATGTCTTTGAAGACCCTCAGTCCATTGGGCCGTCTGAGAGTTTTGGCTATGGCAGTGACAGAGTATTCCCTGCCATAGCCAAACCAAAGGTCTGACCGCATTTAAATCAAGTGGGCGGACCTTCATGTTGGTGGTATGTATACTCCGTTGTCATTGCAACGGAGTATACACACCGCCAACTATAAATCAGGCCATATGTTATGAATGGATCAGTTTTGAACTAAAACCAAAATTCCTATTGCTAATGGCCTAAAACTGGGTTGTCGCCTTTGCCCTCTAATATTTTCGTCATCTGTATCAGACGTTCAAAGATTTGTACGTCCTTTTAACCCCATTCCTCTCAAATTAGTGTCGACACAGCTATCTACATTAATGTGTGACGGTTTAGTATTGATGGGGTAGGCCTACATTGTTTTATGTATGCTTTGAGCAGCTACTTGAGCACCCATTATGAAAAAAGGTAAATTATGATAATGGGTTTAGAGAGCTAAATGGCCACCATCAGTGGTCAATCAAACAGGCTTGCAGCACCAAATAAAAGATAAAAGGAATAAAGCCAACTACTCAGTAAAATCTGTTATAGGTCACAATTAATAGGGATATTATCAATAGCAGGATGAGAAATCCAGCATTAGATTCAGCCTCCATATACCATAATCTCAAACACATTTTCAATCCATTTACAGTCAACATTATTCCATTATTCATATTGTCATAGGAACTACAATGTGACAAAGCAGTTTGTTTATGCCTAATCCCTATACTATTTTTTAAATCTTTTTATTATTAGATGATCGAGCCAGTGGCCTGCCAAATGTGCTAAATGTACGGCAACAGGACGTTTGCCTATTGAAAAAACAGATAGAATACAGAACCGTCCTTACTAATCTGTGCCTGCTCATTGATGATGTTGTCAAAGGTACTGTTCAGTTTTTCAAATGTTGTATTAAAGTTACAAAGACGGTTGTATTCAATCACCTATATTTAAGTTTGCTGACCTGCATACTCGATGAAACACAGGATCGACTGTGAACTACAATCCTGATTCAGATATAGCAGCCCAACCTAGTTTTGTAATAGCCTAATATACATGTACATATTTTCCTACAATGATGTGTGGATGCCTTTCTAAATGACCTTGGTGACCCTTCCTGAGCCTTCCACCTGAAAGTGTTTCATTTAATTGTTTACATGTACCAAACGTTCAAATATACCTATGGAATTGCACAAGATCCCGACTTTGTCTTTAATATACCTTATCCCTCTTGTGCCTCCTTTCAGAACTCCCAGTTAGATGTTATCCCTAGAAAGATTGCAGTAAGTTCTAGGTGTGAATATCATTAGTGAACTATGGTCCTTTCATCTTTTGTTTTATTGGCGCCATATATAATTTAGCAACACTAACTGGATCAACAACTTTCTTTCACACATACTACCCCAGGCAAGTACAAATACCTTCTCTCCCTCCTTTTCTCAGAAGGTCACCTTTTATGAAGATGATATTCTATCCACCTCATCTTTAAATGCCTCACCAGTGAAGGGCTTTCCAACTCCTCAACATTGCCCAAACCCCACTCTCAAATGGAAATCTTAAAAAGATTCTCAGCACACAGGAAACGGGACACATCTGTCCACTCGTAAAAATAGCCTTACTGGTTCAATATGAACTCTGAAATCACTGCCTCCTACCCTTCTTAAAATTAAATTAACTCAATTATTATGGACTCTCAATTCTCCTACCTGCCACCAACTTACTATTCCACAGCAAACTAGAAAATGTAGGTGCACTTCAACCGTAATCTTACATTGACTTAGCAACACCCTTCATTCAACCCAAGGGCGTAGGAGACACTAAAATTCTGGGGGGGGGGAGGGGGGGGACACAGGGACAACCTTGTGGACTTTTAAATGACCCTATACAAATCGCCCGTTGTGTGAGACCGTAAACCTGTTAAACAACTACAATTGCACAGTTTTGAAGTGAAGTATTGAGAAAAGCAGGCATGTAGTCACAGTTTGCATGTATCCTTTATTGTTATTTACATTCATAGTAATTAGACCAAATGTGAAACAAATGCACATGAATCTTGCTTCTTCATGCACCAAACAAACAAAGGTCGCTGACTTTGATTAGGGGCATGGTGTTTGCAACAGCATTATGGGTTAAAAAGTACCTGCTTCCGCATTCCTGCTGTCCAGCAATTTTCAGGCAACAAAAAAATGTCAAGATAACTCCAGTGGTTAATGTTCTTCATTGAGAGAGATCAGAGGTTTGTGTAGTGGAAGTGTTGACTCATGGTAAGGTAGCCACAGTGGGTTAATATGCCTGCTGCAAAGAATGTATACCATGCAGGTCACAAAGAGATTCTTTTGTTACTTGCAGTTTGTAGTGATCAAGTCCACTCAGTTCAGGTGATTTAGAGAGGTTTTATTGAAGATTATAAAAGATCACAGGAAGATTAGAACAAGACCAGAGTAAGACCCCACCAGGAGCAGCCAGGATGGTGCTCAGCCCTTCTCAACTGACATCTCTGGCTCCCAACATTCTGTACTACATCATAGGATGAACATTCCACTGGCAAAGCAGGAGATTGCATGCATAACAACAAAGCCAGGATATAACATATCCCCTTTTCTTCCATATAAAACAATGAAGAAAGAAAAGAGAACAAAAAGATAGAGAAGAGACAAAGAGTAAATCAGAAACAGAGAAGATAGGAAAACAAGCATAGAAACCATCCTCCTTTCTACACAACAGAAAAGAAGAAAAATATCAACGTCAGAAAGTAGGATAAAAGAAAACACAAGAGACTGCCCCAAAACACACCCACTGGCCAGAACAGGAATTAATGGAGGCTGAAAACGGAACACTAACAGAACACAGGGCAACAGGCTGCGATGGACGCAAAGGAAAGAAACACGTCAGAAAAGCAGAGAAAAGTCCAGAATCCACAAGAGACACGAAAAGGAAAACAGAAAAGTAGAGAGAAACAAGGAAGATGAGGAAAAATAAGACAAACATATAATGCAAAGATAACAGTGTAAATAGATATAATTATAAAATACAATAACAAAAGGAACATATTTAGCAATGAAGGCATGAAATGCACCCAAATTGGGTACAAAAACGTAAGCTAAATATGTGTGAACTAGAATGCATGGGTGAGAACCCATGACTAATCTCTTGGGCTAGAGACGCGTTGTGAACAAAACTGGGAAGACGCCCCATACACATCTAAGTGTAAGGACAGACTGTGTGGAAAAACCACACCGTGCACTGTAGAAATGTAACTGTGTTAAACCAGCACAAATGAGTAGGTACTCATAACATATTCCAAACAATAAAAGGAATATTTAGGTAAGAACCCGAGCTATTGCAATAGGACTGTAACCTTTGCATGATATCTCTGTAAAAGGGTTTAACTGACAGTGTATGGGTGGGAACCCATATACTTAATGCAAAGGGGCTAAACCCTTGCATAGCTCCCAGGAGGGAAGTAGAAAAGAGTTGTGCACACCCTATGTAGGGTAAAACAATAAGACAAGAGGTGTCCGTGTATGGACAACTAGTGTGGCTCTTCCACACTGTGCAATAAATCAACGTGAATGTAGACTTTTCGGGTAGGAACCCAAAATAAATGGGTAGGAAACCATGACTTATCTCTTAGGAAAGAGAAGCATACAAAATATGCAAGAGGACTGGAATCTATGCATAATTGCTCTGAAATAACACCAACAAAATAGATCAAAGAACAATAGTACTAAGATAATACATCAAAAGCGACGTTACAGTATGCATATAATTTGAAATAAACAGACACTGTAACATTTTGAAAATACTCCTAGCTTGCGTAAATCAGGTGTATACAGAGATAACATAAACAGGCACTGTTACATTTAGAAAAAATACTCTAAACTTGCGTAAAAATGACATGTGTTAGAAATACACAACATTTTCTTAAATGAGTGCAACCATAACCATTTAGTAGTTACATGCAACAGTTCTTTTTGACGTATACCACCAGAAGGTATTTTGCAGAAGATACAGTGCCCACTGAAAGTCGCATAACAAGCATTGGCATAGCCAATAGGTCTCGCCTTTGGGACCTTATACGTTTTTAGCCATGCAACAGTTGATGTTATTGCACCAAGGATATTGTGCTGCATAACTAAATACTTATAAGGTCCAAAAGCGAGACCTATTGGCTATGCCAATGCTTGTTTAAAGTTGTACTGTGCACTCGTAAATTTGGCTCCACACCCTTTTGCAGTGGATGGCGTCATTTAACTACACTTTTGAGTTACTTCAAAATCCGATTTTGTGAATAGGTAAAAGTATTAAAGCTATTCAAATGTTTAAGAGTAAAGAAAGTTACATGTGTAATTTACCTTTCTGAATAGTCCCGACTACCTACAGTCAGTCAGTCAGTCAGTCAGTCAAATTTCTTTATTCGACTTAATTAAAAGTCATACAAAGAGAGTAAAAACATTTCATACAGGAGGCTTAGAAACATTTCATACATATTAAAATATGACCATAAAATCAGACAGTTGCATTAAAATCAATCAATCAGTTACATTCAAGACAAAAGTAGGCCTGTCAAAATTAAAAAAGGAATAACAATGGATCTAGTGGGTGTGTTTTTTCAGCCTAACAGCAGCTATCAAGAAATTCGCTATACAAAAAGTAATACGTGGGTTGATCAATGATTGTAAAAAAAGCAAGGCCGGTCTGACTTGCGTGAAGCCCGCCTCCTTCAGAACTGGTACCAGATATTTTTTCCTTGGTTCTGAATAAAACCCACAAAACATAACAAAATGCATAGTGTCTTGAAATGAAAAATGATCACAGCTGCAGGGTGAAGCTAGTTCCGGTTTTTCCCATGTTTTAAAAGTGCCTAAATAAAAGTGTAACAAATTGAACCTAAACTTAGTCAAAAGAAACCTATGGAATGGGATTGTAACAAAACCAAGATAAGGTGCCAAAGAAAATGAATTAACAAGTAAATAATGACCCCTTACTAATGGTTTCACTAACTCCCTTTCCTCGCGGGATGCTCTTACTCTCCCCATAAAGTGGTTTTTAACAAGGTCAATATCTTGGACCTTGATGTCTTGGGGGAAAGTAAAAAGCTCTACTTACAGTCAAAATTGTATTGGTCAGAGATATTTTTCTAGAGCCTTGTTGTAAGAAGGAAAGGGATGGGTTGTGCATTCATAAATTTACTGCGTTCAAATATCAGTCAGCAGGAATGCTTCCCAAATTATATTGAATGCCAGGGAATGAAGGAAACAGGGAAAACATTCACAGATGGATGAAAATAGGAGGGGGCAAGAGAGAATAAAAGATAAAAAGGAAGGTATGGATGGAGGCGGGGAAGAAGGAAAATAATATTGCAAGGAAAAAGGGACAGAAATTGGGATGGGAAGGAGGAGACATAAGAAAGACGTAAGTGTAGAAAAAATGGAGGAAAGAAGGTGAGAGGAAGAGATGGAGAGAAGCAGAGAGAAACTATGGAAAGGGGGAACGAACAAAGGAATGGTAGAATAGGAAAAGAAGTGGAAAAGTGAGAGAGGGAGGAAAGGAAAAAGTTTGGGGGGGAAAGGAGGAACGAAATAAGCAAGGAAATGAGGAATATATGATGGAAGTGAAAGGAAAGACAGCAAAAAGGTGAGAGGGGTCGAAAGAGGAGAGCAAGGAGAAGGAAGGGAATACAAGAAAGGACGAACAATAGGTGGAGGAAGTGAAAAAATGAAGGGTAATTGAAAAGAGGGGGATGGACCAGTGGTTAATTTTTTTTTAAATAAGTACCTGTGCTCTCGTCAAGAGGCAGCTTGCACCAGCCCATTTCTCCTAAAACAGAACCTACTACTAACCAGGAATGGGAGAGGATGTGGCGTAATGGCCAGAGCTGCCAACTTCAGCCCAACATTCTGTGGTTCTGGGCAAATCACTTAATCTCCAGTGCCTACAAAAATGAGTATGTCCTTAACTGGTACTGATGAAAAGTGCTCCAATTGGATTGAGTTCGCGCAACAAGCACCAGTGTTGATGATTAAGTGCCGGTGCTGAGCACGGGAAACCACTGGCTCAAATTAAGCACTGTGAAGGACAGTGTGGTAAATAGAAAAGAAGGGACAGTGAAAGGCTGCAGGAGAGCGGCAGAAGGAGGGGGGATGAAGTAAAGACAAAGAATACAGAGAGGAATATAGAAAAGAAGTGAAAAAAGAGAGGGAGGACAGATTAACAGAATGCAAAGAATGAAGGAATGGTTGGGGAGGGAAAGGAAGGAGAAGGGGATGAAATGTGGTAGCAAGGAAAAAAGAGGGGAATGCCAAAGTGAGGGGCAAAGGAGGGAGTGATAGTATAGAAATAAATGAATAAAGGAATGGGAGTAGCGAGTGAGGAATGGGATGGAAGGGATGTAGAAATAAGCCAGGACGAATACGAGGGAGGGATGGGATAAGGGGAAAGTGTAATTAGAGAATGAAGATAAAAAAGAAGTGTGAGAAAGAAAAAGAAAGATGAGACTTGTCATTTTAACACATACTAGTCTGTTGAATGGGCCATTGAGTTATTATAAACAACAGAACCCAACTGGTGCACAATTTCAATCATGGCACGTTGCGATTTGTGACACTTATTGTGAAAAATAGTTTTATATCAAATCTTTTTAAAATGTATTTAGTACGATGATCTTATGATCAAAAACTACAATCGCTTTGAATAGATTGAATAATTTTGAACATTGACATCGAACAGTTGAACACACGTTACCCTACATTCTTCTTTCTCAAAACACATTTACATTCATAATGCTTCTAAAAACAACCCCTGGTTGCACAATCATCCAAGACCAGTAAGCTTCCCGATTTATTACATAATTCACGTCTAGGGGGGGGGTGCCCTTTTATGGTAATTTGCTCTATACTGTTCAGTGAGGGAAGAAAAAACAAGCATTGGAAATGCAATAGGTCTCGCATTTGCTTAAGTTAGAGCTATTGGCATTGTAAATGACAATGTGTTTTATCCAAGTGTTATGGAGTGTATATGGTGTGTAGTGGAGTTCCCGGTTTCAGATTTACTTGAGCACCAGTTGCATTACAGATGGACACATTCATTTTTAGGCACAGGGAGATTAACAGCCTTATTCATCAACGGGCCGTTTTGCGAGCCCCTAATAGCGATTCATAGCGAATCGCTATTAAGGACTCGCAAAACGGTATTCATGTAGGAATTGCTAAATAAATAGCGATTCCTACACATTCCTTATTTGCGAGTAGCAAATTGCTAATCGCAAATAAGGAATAACTCCCCATTCATTCCTATGGGCCAAAAGGCCCATAGGAATGAATGGGGAGTTATTCCTTATTTGCGATTAGCAATTTGCTACTCGCAAATAAGATAGCGATTTAAAGGGTGCCAGGGGTGTCCAAAGGACACCCTGTAGCACCCCTTAAATGCAAATTGTAACAGGTGTTGCGCACACACATGTCCAAAGGACGTGTGTGTGCAACATGCAACTTAGAAAAATGCTTTTAAAAGCATTTTTCTAAGTTTTTGCTATTTACCGCGAGGTCTGACCTCGCGGTAAATAGCGGCCCGAAATTGCGAATTAGCAATTTAAAAATGGTTGATGAATTGCATTTAAGGAATCTCAAATAGAGATTCCTTAAATGTAATTCCTCGCAATTTAGCGAATTAGCAATTACCGATTTTTGCATTTGGGATGATGAATCCCAAATGCAAAAATTGCGCTCGCAAAGGGCCAGATTATCAGAATCTGGCCCTTTGCGAGCGCAATTCGGCTTGATGAATCAGGCGGTAAGTGATTTGCTTAGATTCGCACGATGTTTGAGTCTCCCGCCAGACTGGAACCTGGTCCCCTAGCTTCAAAGTAGGCCTCCCTCTGCGTTATGCCATACCCTCTCTAAAACCACTTTCGAAAACTAGTCACATTTTTCTTTTTTGAACCACACAGTGCTGCTGGTGAACTAATGTAGCTAATAATATGCTTTTAACTTGGTGCATACAATGCAAATATAAATAAACTTTCCCCTTTTTGCCACACCTCCCCAAATGCCATCTCCTACCCCCTGTAGGTGCGGACACCCCAGGTTGGGAACTCCGGACTTGTATGAAGTTTTTGCGTTTCTTCACCTAGAAGTTAAACCTTTATTCGCATTTTATTAAATGAACTCATTTGTAACATTTTCATACAATGGTTGCAACGACAGTTCCACGGAATACTAAATTAGCTACTCAGAATAATTAGACTGATTCAGAATTAAGAATAACAGGCCCCAGCAAAATTTAAGCCAGCAACATGATGAGGCCACAATGCCATCCACAGAAAGGCTTAATCATGGGATCCTGCAGTCGGGTGCTGCGCACTGTTCTTTGGCAGTTACTCCACAAACCCCAAGGATATACACAGCTTTGTACCTGAATGTACACTGATTTAATACTCCTCATTAGTTAATGTTCTTTTTATTAGTCTGTGGGTTGGAAATGTGCAGAAAATATACCTAGGGTGTAGCTTCCCTTGGAACGATGCGTCAGACACCACGGACATGAACTGAAGGAAAGTTTTCAGCTACCATATGCCAAATTGGGGTATACAGCCTTTACAACGAAACTTTTACAACGAACTACCATTACAACGCAACTTTTACAACGCAAACCATTACATCGCATAGCGCTGGGGGGCGCTCTAGGATAGGGAATAGGTTTAATGTACTATCCAACACCTTCCCTACTATCCACGGGGACTGGAGTTGGAATAGTAAATTAAATTATTCACTATCCAGCGCCCAAAAGCATTATGCGCTGTAATGGTATGCGTTGTAAAACTTGCGATGTAAAGGTAGGCATTGTAAAAGTATGCGTTGTAACGTCATACATCCCCAAATTGGACATAATGAACACTTTTAGTGGAGGGGTAAAAGACAGTGTGTGAACTGAACTGAACTGCATTGTCTACATTGCTTTGGAAGCTGTTTTTTGTGGTACTCTATGCAAGGCGAATGACAAATCAAAGGGTCTGGAGAGTACATGGTATATGGCAACTAATCTGATTGTACTGCTGTCCGTTACACTCCACCAGGCCTTTCCCACGGTTGCACAATGGGATACTGATCGTCGCTGGATACGTGCCTATGCCTGCACCACGTCACACCCACAGAAGAGACTGTAGGTATTCATCAAACATAACAGATTGCCTAGATCGCTCATGGCCAGGTGCCTGCCTACTCCTGCCTATCTGCACCTCATGCCCCTTTCCAGAAAATATGTAGCACCCACCCCCTCACCGTACCAAACCTAATCCCAGTGGCACCCTCCACCACAGAAAACATGTGCACACAGAATATCCTTAAAGCATCGGTGTGAACGGGTCTAGTTAAATATTATGGCAGATGATCACTTTTACTCATCCAACTTGTCCAGATTCGGGGGTGCTTTGTCCTCGGCAGGTTCCCGGCTGCTGCACATCTGTTTGCAGTAGGGGTGCAGGGGCAGGCAGGCCTCCGACCTGGCCCTGCTTGATCCTCAGCCCCTCGCTCTTGCCTGGAATGTATAATGCGATCACCAGGCTGTTCCAGACGCACACATCAGCAGAACAAAAAGCTGCAGACCAGCCATTGTGGAACCTGCATTCTCACCGAAGGATCTCTCCCACCCATGTAGCACTACAATAGCTAATGTATAAAGCAATGGGGCAGTGTCAACGGCACTTTAAAAACAAGGCCGCATTATCCTGCGCGCGGATGGAACCGCGGCCTGGTCTCTGGTTTCATGAATCAACTACTGGGAGCGGCCAGGGCACGCACAGGCCTCGCGCGTCGTTATTCTGTGCCACGTACAGCGTAGTCGGTGCTAAGGGCGCGCGCTGGGCTGCAGAACTCTCCACGCAGGACGGTCTGGTGTTTGAACATGACCGTTCAGCGCGAGCTGCTCGCTCATCTAGTGTCGGTTCCCGATGATAATTTAAAATAAGTCGTCTAAATAAAGGGGCTAACAGGTGACTCGACCAAGCGCAGCTGCTTGCATTATCTTTGCCAACATTTCGATGTGATCTGTGGATTTGCAAAACTTGCACTTTAAGAATCAAAAAGTATGTTATGTCGCCATATTTCGAGCAGAAATTAAATAAACCAGCACCGCCTCTCCCCTACCTCCTCCACCGCACAGGGACGCACAGGAATGACGGCACAAACGAAACACAAAAAAAAAACGGGGCGGAAACAGGATACTGAATCTCGCCCCTCCAGGACTCCCTGACCTGCCTCATGGTTGCCAAAAGCGGTACAAAGGGGGGTGGTACCGCTCATGGTTGCCAGGGCAATATTTCTAAAAATATTGTCGTGCTACCGTAAGGCAGGTCATGGAGTCCTCGAGAGGCGGTATCCAGAGCAGACAAATCTGCTAAACAGGAGCTTTTTCCAATGGCAGGCCTCCGTTTCGAGAGGCCTGCCAATGGAAAAAAGGGGCGTGGCTTCACGCCATACTGAAGTCCCCTCCTCACAATATCTCTTGCCTGCAGCAGCGCATGCGCTGCAACATAGGCTTCGACCTAAAAAAACGAAGGTGTAGTTTTAACATAGCCTGTCTGATGGCTCAGTGAATTATTGCTCCCAGCAGTTATTAATATTTATATTATTCTTATTGTTGTTGCTGTTGTTAGTCTAATCAACATTCTTAAAGAAAATATGCTAGATTCTCAGTTTTAGAACTCCCGTTTTTAGGTCGAAGCCTGCATTGCAGCGCATGCGCTGCTGCAGGCAAAGAGATATTGTGAGGAGGGGATTTCAGTATGGCGTGAAGCCACGCCCCTTTTTTCCATTGGCAGGCCTCTCGAAACGGAGGCCTACCATTGGAAAAAGCTCCTGTTTAGCAGATTTGTCTGCTCTGGATACGGCCTATCGAGGACTGGGTGACGTGACTTACGGTAGCACGACAATATTTCTTGAAAAATTGCCATGGCAACCATGAGTCAGGTCACCAGTCCGGGAGGGGCGGGATTCATTATCTCCTTTCTGGCATTTTATTTTTTTGTTGTTGTTGCATTTTTGCAGTCATTCTTCACGTTCCTCGGCGGTGGAGGAGGTAGGGGAGAGGCGGTGCTGGTTATTTCACGACATTGGTTACAGGCCTAATTTACAAATCATCTAATCCTCATGTGCCGAAAAAACGTGCATGACGTTTGGTTCTTTGAAAAGTGCTGTAATGAAAGACAAGACCCTGGATTCTATTTTAGTTACGTGCGGCTCACTGGCATGCAGCATTTCATTTAGAAAAATCACGGCCACACACTTTTCTTATAGCGGGCTCCCCAAACCATTTCTTTCTTGAAAATTACACTTTCATATGCAGCAGCCCGCCATGCTTAATGTTCGAGCCGGCCACTTTCTGCGGCTCGAGCTGGAGCTGCCTCCTTCCCCCGCCCCTCAGGAGAAAGGTTTGCTGCTTGCGCCGCTATTACAGGCTGCCTGCACATGAGCGCGCCCCTCGTCCCAGGGGACTTTGTAGTAAAGGATGTCCACACGAAGTAGTTGACTTTTGTAAGTTTCTTTATTGTAGTGTCGTGTATTTCTATAGGTTCTGAATCGATCCCCCTATTCCTGACCCTATTCTGGTTAAACTACCTAGCTAGTTAACTAACAGTCAGCCCATGAGGCAAGAAATTCCCCATGATGCAGATACCGTTATCTGACGCAGTCACACTACGGCACAGGAACGTGTTATCTGATTAGGTCATAACGCTTGAGATCTAATTAGACAAGCGATATTCCTCCAGCCCCTGATAAGGCATACGACGTTCTCATAACAAATCAAACCTATGACAACCTGGATAATCCGTGCGGCCATTGTTTTGATTTCACAGAGAACTTTAGTAAAGAATGTGCTAACGAGCAAGTCGTATGACATCTTTATTGACGTACCTATGTCCATCCTTACGTCAATCCCGGCACCTTTAAGGTATAAATATTGCCGATCTTGCCCTATGCAAAACACACGCGTGGTGACAAGACGGAGCAGCCATACTTGCCGAAGCCAAGAGCAGAAGCAGACCCCGCAGGCAGCAGCCCCGCCTTCCTGACGCGCTGAGAGACGCGCTGCTATCTCAAGCCGAGAGACCCAGCACCGGCGCTTCCGGGTAGCCCTCGCAGGCAGCCTGGAATATCGAGAGCAGAGAAAGAGATACCATTCCTCATTCATCCTAAATTCCAGGTACAGAACTGAATAACCCCTCCTAGAGAATTCTTTAGTTATTCACTTGGCAAAAACAAACTTAACTTAAACTGTAACTTTCTATTCCCGCCCACGCATTAGACTTAGGTCAGGTACACGGGGTAGGCGTATTTAGAAACACCAGTTGAGTACGTTTAGTCAAATGTATATGTGTATGTAAATATATTTTAATCATTTTAAACATCATATGGCTCAGAAACCATATCAATGTTTTTACAGTATTATTTTATACTATTGCTTCTAATGTATGCACTTTACTTAACTATAAGTATCGCAATAATATCGATCCATTTCTCTTGTACGAGAAAAGAGACTGATCAATAAATAACATCTTTTATTGAACACGCCCGTCTCTTCCTTTTCTCTACATTCTGATGAGACTAAGAATGCACGTACTGACTGAGTAAAATAATTGCCTTGTGCTCACACGACTCTCGAGATTGACTCTTGATTAGGGGAGAGCAAAGTTGTCATGTTCTATGGTTGTCAGAAACTAAATCCCTTCTTGTCTAATCAGGGAAGTTAATCCTTCCTTGAACATTCGAGAAAGTTTCTAGCGAACTCTGAGCTTAGCTGGCAAACCCAAAAATTAAGTCTAGTATCGACAGTAGTAGACCTAGTTAACGTCTGGCCTAGGCCTTTACTGCTGTAGGTACTATTCCAATGCGCAGAGCCTATTGGGAAAATAGGAACTACACTACATGGCGCCCAACGCGTTTGGAAAGGGCGATAAAACTAACGTAAGACATTTAGAGTAACTCAGTCGTGCTTTCTCACTCAGACCCCTTTTCCCAAATACTCCAAAGACGTCTGGAGTGGGTGAAAGGTTATTATATCCTCCAAAACCTCGCAGGAGGGAACTCCTATGTATGGTTCTTGGTCTAGTCAACGTTGAAGGATAAAACAGTTCCAAAATATTGTGCATCTAATCTCTGTTTCCATAAAGAAACCTGATCTGCAAATAAAAATAATACCATCCTGTCAGTAAAATGGGAGACAGTGATGGAGAAAGAGAGGCAATTAGATTAGCTACTGAAATAGCAGATGCTGATGCTACCATGCAAGCAGCAGACCCGGATATAATACTCATCCAGGTCGCCAAAAGGAGATCTATAACCTTAAAACTTATAGAAAATGGACTGACACCTAGAGGTGGCACAGTCATATTCGTAATTGAGGCACACGAATATCGGCAGACAGAGGTATACTATACATGGATACATTTTCCAGCAGCAAATGCTGTAACAAAGTACTTCCACTATTACAAAGTAGAGGAACCTCCTGAAACGTACACTCCTTTCGAGGAGGTGGAAGTACCACTCAAATTCCAAGAGCATTTGCTCTTATTTGATGGCGCCCTAAAACATAATAATCACATTACAAGGCTCGGTCCTTTAGGAAGACCAGGAGCAACGTGGCCGGTCTTAGCCGGATACACACCACATCCAGACATCGACGAGATGACTGCACCAGAGCTATTAATACAGCTAAAACAACTACTAAAAATTCACAGACAATTAGTTCAGTATGTAATGCAGACTTCTACAATTCAGCCAGCGATTAAACTACCACAGCTGACCTCTCACCAGGGGAACACAAATAAAATTACACCACAGAACATCCAATCCTGCCTAGGTAAGGTTCCAGCTAAAAGGGAACAGATACCATTCTGGTTGGCACAGAAAATCACCCAAATAGAGGCGGTGTTTCCTGACACCACCCCGCTAGAGAAACACAGGATTCTGACTATATGTCTCCCAATGGGAATCGCACCACACATTGAGGACTGTGACACTTGGGGTACAGTCTTTGCTTCCATCTACACAAAAACGCACGGTGTTCCATCCATTTCGGTAATACCAGATGTGCTAAAACAAATTCAAGATGAATATGGTCCAGAACCTGCTTTAACTCTTGGTATGAAATTACTGAAAGACTTCAAGCAGGTCTCGGCTATATTACTAGCCAACATAAAGGGTGAAGCAGCAAACGTGGCGATCCGCCAGAGGTTAAAAGAGACAGATATAGCAGACCAACCAGCTGAAATTGCCAGAATCATAGAAAAATCCTATGAAGAACTAGGCAGAGATAGTCTAGGTGGAATACCAGTAAAACCGCAACTGACTACAAGTCCAGAAAAAATGTTTTTTAATAATTCACCAAAAAAGAACTGGGATGGGAACAAACAATCCAATCCTAAAGAAAAGAAATTCCAGTCCAGAGGAAGGTCTCCTAGGCGAAGAGAGAAATCTCCAAACCCGAGACAAAGGTCACCTCAGAGTGAACCCTCTGGGAATAGATATAACCTTAGAAATAGGGATAATATTAAAAAACCTGATAGATATCAAGACATTGATACACGTCCCTCTCAATCTTTTCAGAATTCCTCGCAGAAATCGGAAAGAAGAGGACGATCAGAAGAGCACGCCAAGTCCAAAGACAAGGAACCTGCTCAACTGAAAAAGAAATCACAATTTCCAAAAAAGAAGGTAGCCAGTATCAAGGTAGTTAACAATGCCGAGAATACTGAGGACACAATTGAAAAACGGAGAGTGGGCTCAGACAATGCTAGACAGCGCAGCAGAGGTGAGCATAGCTCGCAAAGTCCTTATGAATCATCTGGAGACAGTGGACACGAATGAATACCTTCAAGTGGAAACTGCAGATACCAGAGTTAGCAAGCCCCACAAAATATACGAGATAACATTACGTATAGAGGGAGATAAGACTAGGAAAATAAGGGGACTATTTTGGGATAACCTATCCAAGGGCTATGACATCCTTCTAGCTGAAAAAGACTGGCCACCGGAGTTTGTCAGGGAGTGCCCTCATGGCGAAGAAGTAATTATGCCTGCCTTCTCGAATCAAATACCGATTCATAAAAAATACACACTTGCTAGAAAGTGGGCAGTGGCCTTAGCACCTGCTTTATATAAAAATCACGTAGGATGGGATGAGGATTCTCCTCCTCACAAAGTCCAGCTAAAATCACAACCAACTGCACAAAGGCAGTACCCAATTAAGCAAGAAGCTAAAAAACAAGTAAATGAAATACTAGATCAGCTAGAATACCAAGGGGTGATTGAAACTTGCACCTCACAAATGAACAATCCTTTGTTTCCGGTCTCCAAACCAGACAATTCGTACCGTCTAGTTTTGGATTACCGACACCTTAACACATGTTGCAAAACTTTTGCAGTGCAAAACTCACACAGTGCTGCACTAATGAATAACATAGTGCGCAAAAAATACAAAACAACCTTGGACATCTCCAACGGATTCTTTTGTCAAAACATAGCACCAGAGAGCAGATATTTAACTGCATTCTCAGTAAATGGCACTCAAAAACAATTCTGTCGGTTAGCCCAGGGGTACAAGAACAGCCCGGGGGTATTCTCAGCGAGAGTAACAGAATTACTACAACTATATGATGATGAAGCATTATCTTATGTCGATGACATTTATTTAACAGATGATGACTTGGAAACTCACTTGAAAAGAGTGAACACCATAATACTTGGTTTCGCTGCAGAGGGTTACAAATTCAACTTCAAAAAGTCCAGAATTGCCCATCTGACGGTCCTATTCTTAGGATATGAGTTATCAAGTGAAGGCAAAAGCCTGGCAGACAATTTCCTAGAGAAATGTGCCGTAATCCAAGCTCCTAAAACACTAAAAAACCTACAGTCAATTCTAGGCTTCCTAAATTTCGGAAGAACTTACATTGCTAATTACGCAGAAAGGGTCAAGCCCCTTTACGATCTAATTAAACCAGACTTTAAAAGATCCAGTTGGACTCAAACTCACACAGAAATTTTGAGATCCTTACAAACAGACATGCTAATTAAAACAAAATTAGAAACCCGTGATAATACACGCAACCTTGTGATCCGAGTCATCCCAGGGAGATGCGGATTCACATACCTAACCTCTAATGAGGGAGATAAGGTACCAATTGCATTTAAATCGCACTTGTACACTAAGGCTGAAATGAAATTTAGCCCAACGGAAAAAATTCTTACAGCAACACAGACAGCTATAGCAAAAGAACGAGCCCTGGCACAAGGTAAACGAATAATAATCGTGACACCAATACCAGCCTTAGAGGCGGTAACAAAGGCAAGCATTCCAAATGCTAAAGCACTCCATCCAAGATGGATACAATGGGCTAACTCTCTTGCTGCAACAGACGTGGTGTACGAATTTGATCCTTACTTAAAAACACAAGAATTTCTACAATATGAATTCGAATGTCCTCTGCCAACCGAAATTCTGCCTCTAGACCAATACGGCTGTATAATATATACAGACGGATCAGCACAACCCGCAGTAGGGGGTAAACAAGCTTACAGTGCTGCGTGCGCGATTGTTAAAGGTCGTTGGCACGAAGGGAAATTTAAACCAACCCTGACTAAGACCCAATCTCTAGGAGATTGCACAGCTCAGCGAGCAGAATTACTAGCATTCAAGATGGCGCTTGAAAATACCGATCGAGAATTCCCCACACTCATAGTGTGCGATTCGTATTATTGCGTTCAATCTTACAATGAATACTTGCAGATCTGGCTTCAAAATGGTTTCAAGGATGCGAAAGGAGGCACAATCAAGCATAAAATGCTATGGGAACAAGTAGCTCTTTTACAAAAAGAACTACCAAAGACTCACGTGATACATACACTGAGTCATCAACGTGATGGCGTTCACGTTGCAGGGAATTCATTGGCTGATGAGGCCGCGAAGGCAGCTGTGCAAACGGCTTCCGTAGCTGCCATCACCCGGTCAAAAACAAAAATAGACAGCGAAATATTACAAGCTGTCAGCGCTTCAGAAAAGGATTCGATAGAACCACTCCCTAAAGGCTTTCCAGTAAAATACTCATACATAACTGATGAAAACAATGTTCCTTTTGCTCAAATCCCTGGAGTGGGGGATAGGGCAATTCCAAACATGGAACACAGATTAGGACTAATAATAGCGGCACACGAAGGGCTTGCTTCTACCCATGCTGGCGTCTCAGCCACAGTATCATTATTAAAACAGAGATACTGGTGGCCGCAAATGAGAAGACAAACAAGGAACTATGTTCTAGCATGTGAAATATGTCAAAAAATGAAAGTATCAACTGTGAGACGTCCAGCACAGACGCCCCTTCTAATCTCGGATAAACCATTAGCCTGTGTTTATCTAGACCACTGCGGTCCCTTACAAAGGGACGGTAACTATAAATATATCTTGGTCGCAGTGGACTCATGCACGAGATTCATATGGATGTGGCCCCAGCGAACGGCTGACGCCAGAACTGTTATAAAAGATTTGCGGGTCTTTATCGGCACATACGCAATTGGCATTCTGCATTCGGACAATGGTCCTGCTTTTAGCTCTCGGGCTTATAAGGAGGCCATGGTCAGCATGGGCGTGCAATTGCGGTACTCTTGTCCATTTCACCCTGAGGGGAACGGAATTGTTGAAAGAAAAAACCGTGACATAAAGCAATCTATAACGGCAAAGGTATTAGGTTCGGGAGCTGGGTGGGTCAAACATCTAATAAGTGTCCAACGTAGTCTAAATAACTTGCCAAGAAATTCTCTGAAGGGATTCAGTCCGTACGAATTATTATTCGGAACTAGGATGTTGATCTCTGACCTTGATAGTCAGACTTCAGTGGTAATAGAAAAAACCTTTGATGTCAAAGACCGTTTGGCTATTTTGCAGGACTTAAACAAAACAAGAAAAGACCTGAGCAACATACAGTTGAAACAACAGCCAACAACCACTGAAGAATCACCACCTGTCCCAGCAAGACCTGTCTGGATTCCAAAAGTCGGGGATCTAGTCAGGGAAAAGATCGCGGTAAAGAAGGAATTTGGGCCTTCTTACAGAAAAGCAGTTCCTGTCTTGTCTGTCAACGGGACAAGATCAGTTGTACTACCGCCACTTGCTGGAAAAAAGGAGAACCGAGTTGTATCCATCGACCTGGTAAAACCACAACATGTGGCCGATAACAAACAGTAGGCCAAGTGGACTCCCAATAAGTAGCAGAACACCAAGGTTTGCTACCAGTACAGAGGTCCTATCAAAGAGGCTCATCACATTCGAAACGCCTACAGAAGAACAACAAGGACTATGCAACAATGCAATAGAACTTAGACCTCTGAAAACCCAAATAAAGACATTTAGTAGAGACACACCAATCTATACAGAAGTACCAAGTGAAAATGCAAGAAACAAAAATCCTGAACCAATTGGAACAATTGACAGAACTGCATCCGGTTACTTCATCAACTTCGATGATTCCTCTGACGGTTTCAGCGAACAAAAGACACAGCCATCATCAAAATCCTTTAAAGACAAAGCGAAGGAACTTTTGAAACAACTAAAAGAAACATATCTGATTTCTCCATGGATTGAATTTTGGGTGGGTTTTGGTGCATTTATCCTCATACTTTGGCTCATCATGGTATTTACTTTGGGACGCTTCATTGAGGGAAAATATGCTAAAATGGACACAGCAAGTCAGAACATCAACTTGGTCCTCAAACCACACACATCTTCACACGTCGAGAAACGAGAACTTTCTTCAGAACTTTCTTCAGCCAACTTCACAGCAATTCCAATACCTGGTGGGGTAGCCTGGGACAACACTGACTATGAAATTTATGGTCCGGTCGAGATCCTGAAATATCCACACCAAATCAAGATCTCCTTGAGTGACTTTGCGAAACCAAACTCATTTGCTGATGATTGGGACTTTGAAAGTATAAACAATATGATGTCTGACTTAGTAATGTCTGCTAAATTTACAAAACATGATTATTTGCAAGGTTCTACAAATTATGATAGTATGTATTGCTATAACCACTATGGTAACCATTTCTTGCATAAATCTGCACAACCTAGAAATGTTTTAAATTATAATCAATGGGAACATTGTGCTACACCTCCAAAAGGGAGCTCTAGAACCGTATATGACAAATATTCATATTTTTCAGGTTTTAACATAACTAATGCTGAAACATTTTAATACAAATTGTCAAACAAGACAGGAATGAAAACCATGATAACCAACACAAAATTGATATATTCAGATTCTTTCTTTGAAAAAATGAATACTTTTGGATTTGATTATTGGGACAAACATGTTGATTTGAAAAGTGTTTGGGGTACAAAAGAATGGCAAGTACAGGGCTTAGAAGCTTTGTTTAGAGCCTGCATGATCCCAGAACAAATGATATTTTTAAATGACACCGTCCAACAAACCACCTGTCTTGGCCTAGCAAAAATCAAAGATTTAAATAACCTATCTATTCCAAAGCCAACAATGTTTAGCAATAACTCTGATACAGATGAAGGAATAGACATAAACCATATACTTAACCAAAACAGAACACATCCTGATTGGAAACAATGGTTGATCTGGCCCACAGATACAAATAACTGTCAAGATAGATTCCTGAATAAAACACAGGGTTTCAAAATGACCAGGCCAGACCCTAGATATCCCCAAAGACATCACCCAGGGATAATAACAACCTACAGTGTGGGCAAATTATGCCTTCAATGGCTACAAACTTCCACACTGCCTGAAATTAAGCAACACCTAACTTTACTTACTGATGGTGCTGACTTGCGTGATTTCATAATGGGACCACGCAAACAGCGTCAAAAGCGTTTCATAGCAGCCTCTGTATATGCAGCATACAATGAGGCCTGGAAGGTTACTCAAATTGAGACAGCAGAAAGAATACGGGAAATTGACCGTATTAATTTGGAAAAATCACTTTCTGTAGTGGACAATGGGTTAATGACTCTGTCCTCCAGAATTTTTTCATTGGACAGCATTATGTCTTCAGCAATCGATATATTATCGCAAGACTTACTATTATTACAACATGGTCAGTCACAATTGCGCTCTATTGTACAGCTTGGCTGGACGTTACAAAATCTGCGTTCAGGCTATGTGCCTTGGCGTTTAATCAACACAACGTCACTATTCCAAATCTTTAACCTTACTGATAGACAAATCGGTATGGCGCAGAAGGGTGCTGATTATACAATCTTGAGCATTGAAAAACTAGAAAGATTACCAATGACAATGTCAGAACGACCTGTCAGTGAATGGATAATACACGGAATCATAAATATTCCAATCTCAACCTTCAGGTTTCAATACTGCCAAAAATATATACAGGCTGGAATGTACGAGAAATTGGGAAAAGGGTACCTTAAAACAACTTGGAACCTGCCCTATTCACATGCATGTGTCAGTAACAAAGGACAGAAAGTGTTTCTTAGTGGCAACAATTGTGCTATGTCACTGAGCGGCACGCTTCTGTGTAACGGTATTAGTTTGCACGGGGCCTGTGAAGGGAATTCATACAACCTTTCATGTCACCAGCAAGGCGCACCTGCAACTGAAATAGAACCATTCTTTCAAAGACTCTATAATGGGAGTTACATTCTTATTGTAGACCGCAGATGCTGTAGTATTATGCCCGGGACTCCTTATCTCGTCACTACGACGGCGAAGGTCAAGTGCTGTGGACGTTCTTTGTTCCCCAGCTCCTTTCCAGACAGGGAGGCAAGGGCATGGCCCGGTCTGAAAATTACTTCTATTCGAATAGACACTTTAAGCAGAATGAAAACAGTGCTTCTTCAGACGCCTACAAGGCTCACGTCATCTAAAGAAACGTATGATCTACAAGTCGCAAGGACGACTGCAGAGATACATACATTATTATCAACCAATTCCCCCGTACATTTCGCGGAAATCCTGAGCGAAATCTTAAATATTTCTGATACCACAGGGGTCTCAAAGGTATTTAAGACAGTATTTTCGATGGCATTAACACCATTCAAAGCCATACTGGGTATTTTTCCAGACTTCGTCCATTCGATTTTTGGCGGACTTCCCCTGATCCTAGGACTAATTGCAGGAATCCTATTCCTAGTCCTTATTTTTCGTTATGGCAACCCATGTCACAGAACAAAATCTCACGACAATGGAAGATACGATCCTAGCCATTGGATACCGGGACCGGATATCAAAAATCCTGGGACTCTCCCGGCTTAGAGACCTAAACATGACTTGGTTTCTATCATTTCGACCAATGTGGCAAAGGTGTGTTTTACCTGTACTAAGGTGTCTGCTATGCGGAGAAGAATGCGTGTTAGACACCTGTCTGACGCTACAATCGGATGCGCCAGTGGATGCAGATACACTGTTGGTTCCTACCAAGGTTCACGCACTGTGCTGCCCTCAAAGGCTGCCAATTCTGATGACGGCATTCCTGGAATCTTCACCACTGCGATTGAAGAGTAGTGAAGTTCAAGATGAAAGCAGCATCGAACAGGTACGACCTTCTGTCAGCAATGCAAATCAGAATGTCAATGGAGACAATCATGCGCACGAATGCAGGGTTACCCCTATTTCCGACTTAGTGGAACTTTCCCAAGAAGCTGTTGACAGTTTTTTCGAAAGCCTGAATGATATGATGTTCTCTCCGGAACAGAAATAGAGACTTTTGAGTAAACTCGCACACGGCGTTCCCTGAATTCGGCCTTCAACTTTAAAAATAAAGTCACATGAACAATTACAATCCAGTTCACGGACAGCAACTTTTTTCAGCAAGCCCCTAAAATATTTTTCTATATATTTTTTCCCGGGACACTGATCTTCTGCTTAAAGTAAGAAACTATTCCTAGAGAACTAAGATTTCTATTTTTTTAGATTCTTTATAGACTTTATATAGACTTTAGCTGCCCACTGGTATGTTCACAATATATTTTATGTGATGAAATGGTTTCGACTTTTTTTCTGTATAGCCATATTAAGAGCCATTTCATGTGTATTTATCATATACCAACAAACAATAATGCATAACAATGCGTGTTTACTTTTGCATTTGATTCATAGCTTAAGTGCATACGATATATATGACTGCAATTTTTCAGTATATTTGAAAATTTCAAAATGCATTTATGTATTTTGGGGTGGTAAGGTATACACTATACTCTATAGTATGTTGTACTATGTTATACTATGCATAGATTAGTAGATATGACCATAGTTAGCGTGGAGTGGGTGTCGTGTATTTCTATAGGTTCTGAATCGATCCCCCTATTCCTGACCCTATTCTGGTTAAACTACCTAGCTAGTTAACTAACAGTCAGCCCATGAGGCAAGAAATTCCCCATGATGCAGATACCGTTATCTGACGCAGTCACACTACGGCACAGGAACGTGTTATCTGATTAGGTCATAACGCTTGAGATCTAATTAGACAAGCGATATTCCTCCAGCCCCTGATAAGGCATACGACGTTCTCATAACAAATCAAACCTATGACAACCTGGATAATCCGTGCGGCCATTGTTTTGATTTCACAGAGAACTTTAGTAAAGAATGTGCTAACGAGCAAGTCGTATGACATCTTTATTGACGTACCTATGTCCATCCTTACTTCAATCCCGGCACCTTTAAGGTATAAATATTGCCGATCTTGCCCTATGCAAAACACACGCGTGGTGACAAGACGGAGCAGCCATACTTGCCGAAGCCAAGAGCAGAAGCAGACCCCGCAGGCAGCAGCCCCGCCTTCCTGACGCGCTGAGAGACGCGCTGCTATCTCAAGCCGAGAGACCCAGCACCGGCGCTTCCGGGTAGCCCTCGCAGGCAGCCTGGAATATCGAGAGCAGAGAAAGAGATACCATTCCTCATTCATCCTAAATTCCAGGTACAGAACTGAATAACCCCTCCTAGAGAATTCTTTAGTTATTCACTTGGCAAAAACAAACTTAACTTAAACTGTAACTTTCTATTCCCGCCCACGCATTAGACTTAGGTCAGGTACACGGGGTAGGCGTATTTAGAAACACCAGTTGAGTACGTTTAGTCAAATGTATATGTGTATGTAAATATATTTTAATCATTTTAAACATCATATGGCTCAGAAACCATATCAATGTTTTTACAGTATTATTTTATACTATTGCTTCTAATGTATGCACTTTACTTAACTATAAGTATCGCAATAATATCGATCCATTTCTCTTGTACGAGAAAAGAGACTGATCAATAAATAACATCTTTTATTGAACACGCCCGTCTCTTCCTTTTCTCTACATTCTGATGAGACTAAGAATGCACGTACTGACTGAGTAAAATAATTGCCTTGTGCTCACACGACTCTCGAGATTGACTCTTGATTAGGGGAGAGCAAAGTTGTCATGTTCTATGGTTGTCAGAAACTAAATCCCTTCTTGTCTAATCAGGGAAGTTAATCCTTCCTTGAACATTCGAGAAAGTTTCTAGCGAACTCTGAGCTTAGCTGGCAAACCCAAAAATTAAGTCTAGTATCGACAGTAGTAGACCTAGTTAACGTCTGGCCTAGGCCTTTACTGCTGTAGGTACTATTCCAATGCGCAGAGCCTATTGGGAAAATAGGAACTACACTACAGTAGATAGGAGGTAGAGTAAGAGCAGACCATCCACCGCAGCAGCAACCAGTAAACTGCCACCAAGTGGAACATACAGATAGAAGACAGAGTAGAACATAGAATATGGAATATGAGAAGTAGGTATTCTTAAAAAGACTAGAAAGACAACCAGCAAAGTACTAACAATGTACTACACATCTTCTCCCTTTCTGTTGTTTGAGAACAGAACAAAAAAACAAATGAATAAATGAAACTTAACAAATAAAATCTTGCAGGTAAGCCGGAGGCCGTCGAGGCCTAAGAGGACGTGTAGAACCAGAAGTACTTTGAACAGGAGCAGGACCCTGCGACAGAGCAGGAGCATCACCTCCTCCAGAAACATTAACCTCATTTTGAACATGAGAACTAAGAAATACACCACCAGAAGTCAAGTGACCATCAGTGTCATCAGCCAACAGGTAACCACTAGTAACAGAGTCATCAGTACAAGGAGTAGAGGAAATAGAACCGTCCTTAGGTAAAGAAGACAGAGAAGAATAAGCCTTTTGTCTTTCGTAAAGGGCAACTCTCCTGAAGCTCCAGCACTCACCGTTATTGAGAATTACACAATGGTTGAGCACCTTCTTGACCTTAAATGGACCCTTGAACTTAGACAAGCCTTTCTGCAGCCTTCCCAACTTGATCTTGACCAAATCCCCCACCAGGAAAGGAGAAGAAGAATTGGTACCTGAAGAAAATTCAGCAACATTTGTTTGGAGATTATCCGGAACATTACTCTGAGCCTGCAAAGTGACAACATCCCTCATCCAGGACGGAAACAACTTCAAACCAGGATCACGTCCTCTCATCAACTGAAATGGAGACAAATCTCCAGAAGCCAAGGGGGTGGTACGGTAGGCCCATAACATTTCATTCACCATTTTCCTAACAATATGACCACCACTGGATGCCATCTGTATAATACCCTTAACAACTTTGTTGGCCCTTTCGCAAACAGCATTTCCTTGAGGGTTGTATAAAGATGTGCGGTGATGAGAGACACCACACTCCTTCAAGAAGATTTGCATATCCCTAGACGTAAGTTGTGGGCCATCATCCGTAATTAAGATAGACGGCAATCCCTCATCCTTAAAAAGATTGCCCAGAAACCTGACGGTATTGGGAGCAGTGATATCATTGGTGAAATGAACAACCAACCACTTGGTGAAGACATCAACAACAACAATGGCATGTCTGTCATTTTCACCTAACTCACCCATTGGGCCAATAAAGTCAAGAGAAATGGTATGCCAAGGTAAGTTCGGAGAAAGAATATGCGCACCAGCAACTACTTTAGGACCAGTTTTTAATCGCTTTTCCCCTTCCCTGCAGAGAGAGCAATTCTCAACCCAATCTACAACTTGGGAATCAACACCCGGCCACCAAAAGTGATCCTTAACTCGTCTTTGGGTGAGAGTCTGACCCATGTGCCCCTCATGTGCCAAAGCTAATAATTTGGTTCTCAAACCAAAGGGGGGTATAAACTTCTCACCTTTGAAAAGGACATCACCAACAATAGAGAGCTCATCTAAGATCTTAATGTAAGGCCGAACAGAAACTGAAACAGAACTCTCACGTCTAGACCCCAATCTGATGAGTTTGATGACCTCCTGAAGAGTAACATCAACTGACATTTCTCTGGACCAATCACTAGAAGAAAAAACACCTTCACCCACAAAAACAGCATCCTCAACTGAAGCTACAGCTACGTCCTCCGAAACTATATGTACAACAGAATTGTGAGGAGAATGCCAGTCCATAGACAGTCTCGAAAGGCAATCAGCCTGAACATTTCTCCAACCTGGAATGTATTCCATGGTATACTGAAATTCTTGTAATCTGGCCGCCAGTTTCATAAGCCGGGCTGAACCCTTTCCCGCCCCACCTGGAGAAAGAACTTTGATCAGAGGCTTGTGGTCAGACCGGAGAATGAACTTCATGCCCCACAAATATGTACGAAAGTATTCAACAGCCCAAGAGGCCGCTAGTGCTTCCCTTTCGATAACAGAATAGTTTTTTTCTGTATCAGTAAGAGTCCTGGAGGCGAAAGCAATGGTGACCTCCGACCCTCTTCTCAATTGAGACAGCATGGCTCCCAGACCATGCGCACTCGCATCCACAGTGACAACTGACTTATTATGTACATCAAAGGGAGATAACATTTTAACATCACAAATCTCATTTTTGATATTTACAAAACATTCTTGTTGTTCAGGTCCCCATGTGAAGCTCACACCCCGTTTGAGTAGAGATCTTATGCAAACAGTCTTATCAGAAAAATTCTGTACAAACTTAGAATAGTACTCTATCAAGCCCATGAAAGAACGTAGTTGATCTTTATCACAAGGTGAAGGTGCAGAACGAATAGCCTCACACAAGTCCCTTTTGGGCTTTATGCCAGATGAAGTGATAGTGTAGCCCAAATAGTCCACTTCACTGACTCCAAACAAGCATTTGTCCTTGCGTAAAGTAAGACCAGCATCAGATAACTTTTCAAGGACAACACTGAGAGTGGAATTGTGCTGGGATTCAGTAAGGCCATAAATCAGGATGTCGTCCTGAAAGTAGACCACCTTCGGTACATCTTTGAAAGTACTAGATACCATGCGTTGAAAAACGCTAGCTGCTGACTTAAGACCAAACGGTAGACGAGTAAACTGATAGGTGCCCCAAGGAGTGATGAAAGCAGTTAAACACTTAGAGTCCTTATGCAAGTCAATTTGATGGTATGCACTCCTGAGGTCCAATTTAGAGAAGATTTTTGCCCCATTGAGAGTAGTGACTAATTCAGCTATGTTGGGTAGCGGGAAGGTGTCAGCAACAACACAGTGATTAAGGGACCTGAGGTCGACACAGAAGCGGAGCTTGTTGTCCGACTTCTTGGTGACGACGATGGGCGAAACCCAAGGGGAGGCCTCTACAGGTTCAATGACTCCAGAACTTAACATGTCATCAAGGAGACCTTTGACCTCGTCCCTTATGATAATAGGAATGCGTCTCACCTTGTGTTGGACAGGGATTGAGTTGGGTTTGATTATTATCTTATGTGAATAGCCTTTGAGGCGACCCAGACTCTCACCAAAAACTTTCTTAAACTTGGAGAGTAAAGAGAACAACTCAGTGTCCTCCACAACCATGACCTGAGGATCAGCTCGAGGATTTACAACTATGAAGAGGTCATATTGATGTATCCAACCAAGGATGGCTGGACCAGATTCTGAGACGTACACCTTCCCAACAATTTGCCTAGAAGAAAACACAATTTTTGCTTCAAAGTACCCAAGTATGTTCAGTGGTTCACCTTGAAACCCACCTGGAGAAATGTCCTTAGGAAAGAGAGGACTCATAACCCACAAGTCAACATAAAGCGAGTTGGGAATGATGGTGTAACGTGAGCCAGTGTCCACCATCAAGTAAACATCTTTATCATTTATAATGAAAAGAGCTTTAGGTCTATTCCTACGTTTGTGTTCTTCATGTTGAAGGTCACTGACATTATCAACCACTAAAATTTTGTCCGTGTCATCTTCAACTTCTGATATGTCACTAACACATGAGACAGAAGAACGAGCTTTACCCCTGCAAACACGCGCATAATGCCCCAATTTACCACATTTCATGCATTCTTGCTTGGCTGCAAAGCAAAATTTAGAATCGGAAGTATGAGCAAAACTACCACATCTTAGACATTGCCTAGAAGAAAGAGGTTTAGTAGTGTTATTATGCTTCACATTAACTGTTTTTTTGTTGAAAGACTTCCTCTGCTTAATAAGAGCAACATCATCTTGATCATCATCTTCCTGATTAGGAAACGTGTGCGAATGACAAGACACCTCACCAACGTCACTTGAAATAGTTCTCTTTTCCAGTTCTTTCATGCAGCCCTGAGACTGTTCAATAACTTTTGCTAAGTCAATTGCTGTTTGCAGATTGGGATTCTTTGCTGCCCAAAGACGCTCTTGAATTTTTTTGTCGTTGCATTGTACAATGAACTGATCTCTGATCAGCTCATCAGTCATGTTGCCAAAGTTGCACTTCACTGACATTTCGCGCAATCTTGAAACAAATTCGTCTATGCTCTCTCCAGTTTTCTGACTCTTGGTGTAAAATGTATATCTGTTCATAACAAGGTTTTCTTCCTTGGCGTACCTGATTTCAAGACGAGAAATAGCCTCTTTATACTCATCTAAGAGAGCTTGTGCTCCAGGTATGAGAACTTGCGGTAAGAACCTGAAAATGCGTTGTCCCTCTTTACCAAGTGAACTCAAAAGCAGTGCTTTCTTGCGCTTAGCGGAGAACTCTTGGGCATCCAAGGCATCTAGATAGTTCTCAAACATGGGAAGCCAGTCTTCCCATGATATGCTGGGTTGACCAGGGGAGGAAAGAAAACTGGGTGGTAGAACAACAGAGCCAGCCTGTAAGGCTGTCTGTCCGGACATGTTGTAAGTTGTGATGAGAAGTACAAAATTAATCAGCTACGCTTCAATTGTGCACACAGAGCATAAAAAAAAAATATAGACAAATGTTTGAAGAAACGAGTCAGCAAAAAACTAGAGAAACATATCCCAAGATAAGCGTTATAAACAGCAATCAAATTAAAGTTTACTTGTTATGAATGCGCAAAAGACGAGCGCATCGTCGTTGCGTTGCTGGAGTTGAATCGGTAACCACGGTAATCCAAAATGGCTTCTGACGCGATGATGTAGACGCTCCTATGCGTTGGTTGTCTCAGAGACGCTGCGCGTTGCAAGTCGAGTGACGCAGGGGAAGAGGAGCGTAGGTGTACGTCACTGGCACAATCGCTAACTCCCGTTGGAGGTTCTAGTGCGTCATCATTCGACGAGAGACCCAGCAGGAGTAGGAGATGGCCACAGAAGAGACAGCTGGAGGACTAAGTGACGCAAAACGGAGAAGGAAGTAGATAAAAACTTGCCGATTCCGTTGAGGAGTCCAGCGTGAAGCCTCCGATCCTCTAAGGTGAGTTGTGATCGCGTAGGCAAACAGAAGCGGATTCAGCTCAAATTGGTCTGCTCTTTTACTCACGAGGTGGCATCAAAAGCAGGAGGTTCGAAGAAACGTCGCCAAAATATTGTAGTAAAGGATGTCCACACGAAGTAGTTGACTTTTGTAAGTTTCTTTATTGTAGATAGGAGGTAGAGTAAGAGCAGACCATCCACCGCAGCAGCAACCAGTAAACTGCCACCAAGTGGAACATACAGATAGAAGACAGAGTAGAACATAGAATATGGAATATGAGAAGTAGGTATTCTTAAAAAGACTAGAAAGACAACCAGCAAAGTACTAACAATGTACTACAGACTTGTTTTGTAACCAACCCAGAGTAACTCTAAAAGAAGTGAATACTTTCTTAAAAGAAGTGAATACTTTCTTATGCTATTCCAAAGACAAGACCCTGGATTCTATTCATTTTTTGTGAACGGACAGCCCCAAAATGAACACTCATTCACTGAAAGACCTACGAACTCGCTGCAAATGGCTGCCAAAGCTAATAAAACAGCTTGTCGATAACAGCGTGGTTTCATAAGGATCTTAAAACGTGGAATTAATGTCGATAGATCTCATACTTCCCAGCAGTCCAACTGTGTAAACTTGAGTTTTCTATTGAAAACCCCTGGAAACGATGTAAAAATAAATGTCATTTTCCTGTTTGAGCAAGTGGAATTGTTAAAAGCGAAGCGCTGCTGTGTGCATTAGGAAGCTTGACCCCGTGAACTAGGAAGGTTCCGATCCCAAATGTGTCATTAGCCAAAACATTGAACGTGGCGCAGAGTTAAATATATCTACTATGACACTTAAGGCACGACGAGCGAATGTGAGTTATAAGTACCCGAAACAAGATACTCGCGGATTGCAGATACCTGTTAGTGTACAGCCAGGAGATGTATCTCACGGGGTCTTGTGAATCAGCCCCTCAGGATGCCGTCCTGGTCACGCAGCACTGTCTGTCTGTCTGTCTGTCTGTGTATCAGGGCAAAGTTCCAGGGACAGCTGGATCAAAGGTGGGAACAAATGGTATAGCTGTTTTCTTCAAAGAACAGCGAACCCAGCACACTTGTATAGTGTTTCGAGCAAGTGGAGTTTTGGGTCGGTGTGCCTTTGTGTTTGTGAGGTTGAACCAAGGTGAAAACTGCACTGTGGTATTTCTCGACTTTTCAGTAAAATGTAACTATTTTTTGAACTTCCTGGAGTCAAAAAATCCGATTCCCTACCGCGATCAGCGCAAAAGCATCATTTCTGGGGTCCGTCACAAAGTAATCTATGGTTCCTGTGGTAGTATTGCCAAGGGAGTAGGTGATACTAAATTGTTTAAGGTGGGGGAGGGGTGGGGGGGCTACAGCGACATTCTTGGGAACTTTCGATTGACCTTCTTCAAATTGCCCTTGGTCCGTGAACCACAGATTCTTAGAAACACGTACAATCCCAGTGCACTCAGGGAAGGGGGAGAGTGGCGTGCTGGCACGGACACCAGTGCAGACTGCACACCACCCAGCACACGATGCCCGGGGTAGCGGCAGGCGCATTAACCTGATTAGCACCTCTATTTCTGTCTGGAGATTACCCAGCGTGTTGTATGAATATCTCTACAGCAGGCGCATAATCCGTTGAGCTATCTTACTACTTCTCCAACAAGTGATCGGTATATCCATACTAATATAATAAAGAGAGAGCCCAAAGCTTTGAGGCGGGTAATCTCAGGAACCACAGCACCAATCACAACACCCAATACAGCGTTGGAAAGGGCAGTTGCAGCAAAAGGACATAGACTATGCAGACGCCCACCATATACATTTAAAAGGTAAAAGAACCGTGCCAGCAAAGTAGTCCATTGTGGGCGTGTCTGCTTTGTGCTGTGGGCGTGTGCTGGGGGCATGACAAACGCTGGGGGTGTGTGGTACGTTCCGCCCTTCATGCCATGTCTCATATCGTGTGCTAATCCCACCCTGCTCCCTTTAAATACCCCTGCACCCCATAATCATAACCCACCCTTACTCCTTAAAATACCCCAACATCCTTAAACACTAACCCATCTTAACCCTATAAATATACCCTGTACCCCAAAACCCAAACCTATCCCTAAACCCTAAAAATACATCTGTACCCCAAAACCCAAACCTAGCCCTGAACCCTATAAATACCCCTGTACCTCAAAACCCAAACCTACCCCTGAACCCTAAAAATACCCCTGTACGCCAAAACCCAAACCTAGCCCTGAACCCTAAAAATACCACTGTACCCCAAAACCCAAACCTGCCCCTGAACCCTAAAATACCCCTGTACCCCAAAACCCAAACCTAGCCCTGAACCCTAAAAATACCACTGTACCCCAAAACCCAAACCTACCCCTAAACCCTAAAATACCCCTGTACCCCAAAACCCAAACCTAGCCCTGAACCCTTAAAATACCCCTGTACCCCAAAACCCAAACCTACCCCTGAACCCTAAAAATACCCCTGTACCCCAAAACCAAACCTAGCCCTGAACCCTAAATATAACCCTGTACCCCAAAACCCAAACCTAGCCCGAACCCTAAAAATACCCCTGTACCCCAAAACCCATACCTAGCCCTAAACCCTAAAACTACCACTGTACCCCATAACCCAAAACTATATCTGAACCCTTAGAATACCCAAACACCCCAAAACATATACCTCAGTACCCCAAAACATATACCCCTATACCCATACTTACCTTATCCAAACATTAAAAAAAACATGCTTTTACCATTCATGCATTTACAACGAATTTCATTGTAAATGTATGCGTGCTAAAAGCATATAAAATGTGATGTCATGCGTTATAATGGCATTGCGGAGTCATGGTACTTTCGTAATGAAAGTATGCGGAGTGATGGTATGCGGAAAGAAAGTTGCGGAATAATAGATGTTTACCCTTCCCCGGTAAGTACATTGGTGGCACGGCGACCCACATCTCCAGCAACATACTCACATTTTTTCACCACCCATTTGAAAAATGCACAGGTCTCTCTCACTGATGGCAAGCACCGTCATACACTTTTAGACACACCTCCCGCCACAAGTTCTAGAATTGCGAACTTTAGAGCTGGGGAGCTACGTTCGAATCTCGGCATCAGCTCAACATCCTGTGATTCCAGGCAAATCGCTTTGTCTCCCTGTGCCTACCACAAATGAATGTGTTCTTCTGTAATGTAAATTGTGCTCATGCCATGTTGTCGAGTTTGCGCTATATAATATTGCAAGGAAAAATAAAGTAAGGAAACTCGAGTTCACACACTACTGAACGCACACTCTTAAGTGCATCAGCAGTGCACTGTGAATCGGAGCGTTTCACAGGCCTGTCACAGATAAGAAATGGTATCTAAACGAAATCCTACAAAACAATATACTACTGGCCGGCAGCAATTCATACCCGGACAACGTCGGGACGGGCTGCTAGTTTTATATACAGAGAAAGAGAAAGGCCTCATCAGGGGGCACGGTAACACCACATACTATTTTACAGAACGAGCCAGGCACAGATCTCTACAGGAGGCGCTTGAACCCACCACGCTGGCCTTCAAGGACGTGAACACATTACTCTGCAGGTTAGAAAGAGATCTCAGCACCATGGCATAAACCGCTGAACTATCTCACTGGCACTCAAGTGATCTGCTGAGTTCAAACAGACACAGAGAGTGAGAGATCAGAGCAACAGGTGTGTTAACACTACAAACTATCTTTAGGCCTTTAGCATGTGGCATAGAGCTCTCTGCAGGAGGTGCATGGGCACGCTATTGCAGCATGCGTTTTACCCATTGAGCCCCCGCTGTCGCAGGTGCATTAACCAACCGAGTCACCTTACTGGAAACTACACGCACAGGTCTCTTCTAGAGGTGCAGTAACCTAGTGAGCTGTCTTATTCCGATTTGACATGTGCCCCGTAGGATACACGTCTCTACAGTTACTACAATGCCAATAGCTCTAACTCTAAATAAAAGCGAGAGCTATTGCATTGCAAATGATTTTTTTATGCAGATTTCTATTGTGCAAACTCTACCTGAAGATATTGGAGCGCTTTACATGAGCTCCAGTTACTTTACACAAGGGCACATTCAGGCACGGGGAGTTTATGTGATCGGCAGGCAGGGCTGCTCGGTACCACCACACCCACCACCATACCCACCATCACCACCCTACCCACCACCCTACCCACCACCCCTAACCACCACTCCTACCCACCACCACCACCCTGGCCACCACCTCCACCCTACCCACCACCACCAAACCCACCACCATCCCTACCACCACCCTTACCCACCGCCACCCTCCACCCCTATCCACCGCCACCCTACCCACTGCCACTATACCCACCAGCACCCTACCCACCACCACCAGTGGTAGGTGGTGGAGTAGGAGTAGTAGTAGGTGGTGGAATAGGAATAGTAGGAGTAGTAGTAGGTGGTGGAGTAGGAGTAGTAGGTGGTGGAGTAGGAGTAGTTGGAGTAGTAGTTGGTGGAGTAGGAGTAGTACTAGTAGTAATAGTAGGTGGTGGAGTAGGAATAGGAGTAGTGTGTGGTGGAGTGGGAGTAGTATTTGGAGCAGTAGGTGTAGTAGGTGGTGGGGGAGTAGTAGTAGGTGGTGTAGTAGGAGTAGTAGGTGGTGGAGTAGGAGTAGTAGTAGGTGGTGGAGTAGGAGGAGTAGTAGGTGGTGGAGTAGTAGTAGGTGGTGGAGTAGTAGTAGGTGGGGGAGTAGGAGTAGTAGGAGTAAGGAAGATGAGTAGGAGGGGTAGGAGTAGGTGGTGGAGTAGTAGTAGGAGTAGGAGTAGTAGGTGGTGTAGGAGTAGTAGGTGGTGGAGTAGGAGTAGTAGATGGTGGAGTAGGAGTAGTAATAGTAGTAGGTGGCGGAGTAGTAGTAGGTGGTGGAGTAGGAGTAGAAGGTGGTGTAGTAGTAGTAGGTGGAGTAGTAGTAGTAGGTGATGGAGTAGGAGGTGGAGTAGGAGTAGTAGTAGGTGATGGAGTAGGAGTAGGTGGAGTAGGAGTAGTAGGTGGAGTGGGAGTAGTAGTAGGAGGAGTATGTGTTGGAGTAGGAGTAGTAGGTGGTGGAGTGGGAGTAGTAGGTGGTGGAGTGGGAGTAGTAGGTGGTGGAGAAGGAGTAGTAGGTGGTGGAGTAGGAGTAGTAGTAGATGGTGGAGTAGGAGTAGTAGGTGGTGGAGTAGGAGTAGTAGTAGGTGGTGGTGTAGGAGTAGTAGGTGGTGGAGTAGTAGGTGGTGGAGTAGGAGTAGTAGTAGTAATAGGTGGTGGAGTAGGAGTAGTAGCAGGTGGTGGAGTAGGAGTAGTAGGTGGAGTGGCAGTAGTAGAAGTAGTAGTAGGTGAGTAGGTGGTGAAGTAGTAGGTGGTGGAGTAGTAGGTGGTGTAGTAGGAGTAGTAGTAGGTGGTGAAGTAGGAGTAGTAGGAGGTGGAGTAGGAGTACTAGGAGTAGTAGGTGGTGGAGTAGTAGGTTGTGGAATAGTAGTAGTTGTAGTAGGTGGTGGAGTAGTAGCAGTAGGTGGAGTAGGAGTAGTAGTAGTAGGTGAAGTAGGAGTAGTAGGTGGTAGAGTAGGAGTAGTAGGTGGTGGAGTAGGAGTAGTAGGTGGTGTAGGAGTAGTGGGAGTAGGAGTAGTAGTAAATGGTGTAGTAGTAGGTGGTGGAGTAGGAGTAGTAGGTGGTGGAGTAGTAGTAGGTGGTGGAGTAGGAGTGGGAGTAGGTGGAGTAGTAGTAGTAGTAGGTGGTGGAATGGGAGTAGTAGGAGTAGTAATAGTAGTAGGTGGTGGAGTATGAGGTGGTGGAGTAGGAGTAGTAGTAGTAGGTGTAGGAGTAGGAGTAGTAGGTTGTGGAGTATGAGTAGTAGTAGGTGGTGGAGTAGTAGTAGTGGTAATAGAAGGTGGTGGAGTAGAAGTAGGAGTAGTAGTAGGTGCTGTAGTAGTAATAGGTGCTGTAGTAGGAGTAGTAGGTGTAGTAGGAGTAGGTGGTGGAGTAGGAGGAGTAGGTGGTGGAGTAGGAGTAGTAGGTGGTGGAGTAGTAGCAGTAGGTGGTGGAGTATGAGTAGTAGGTGGTGGAGTAGTAGTAGGTGGTGGAGTAGGAGTAGTAGGTGGTGGAGTAGAAGGAGTAGTGGGTGGTGGAGTAGTAGTAGGTGGTGGAGTAGTAGTAGGTGGTGGAGTAGGAGTAGTAGGTGGTGGAGTAGGAGGAGTAGTAGGAGCAGGTGGTGGAGTAGTAGTAGGAGTAGTAATAGTAGTAGGTGGTGGAGTATGAGTAGTAGGTGGTGGAGTAGTAGCAGGTGGTGGACTAGGAGTAGTAGATGGTGGAGTAGGAGGAGTAGTAGGAGTAGGTGGTGGAGTAGGAGGAGTAGGAGTAGTAGTTGTAGGTGGTGATGTAGGAGTAGTAGGTGGTGGAGTAGGAGTAGTAGTAGGTGGTGGAGTAGTAGGTGTTGGAGTAGTAGGTGGTGTAGGAGTAGTAGGTGGTGGAGTAGGAGTAGTAGATGGTGGAGTAGGAGTAGTAATAGTAGTAGGTGGCGGAGTAGTAGTAGGTGGTGGAGTAGGAGTAGAAGGTGGTGTAGTAGTAGTAGGTGGAGTAGTAGTAGTAGGTGATGGAGTAGGAGGTGGAGTAGGAGTAGTAGTAGGTGATGGAGTAGGAGTAGGTGGAGTAGGAGTAGTAGGTGGAGTGGGAGTAGTAGTAGGAGGAGTATGTGTTGGAGTAGGAGTAGTAGGTGGTGGACTGGGAGTAGTAGGTGGTGGAGTGGGAGTAGTAGGTGGTGGAGAAGGAGTAGTAGGTGGTGGAGTAGGAGTAGTAGTAGATGGTGGAGTAGGAGTAGTAGGTGGTGGAGTAGGAGTAGTAGTAGGTGGTGGTGTAGGAGTAGTAGATGGTGGAGTAGTAGGTGGTGGAGTAGGAGTAGTAGTAGTAATAGGTGGTGGAGTAGGAGTAGTAGCAGGTAATGGAGTAGGAGTAGTAGGTGGAGTGGCAGTAGTAGAAGTAGTAGTAGGTGAGTAGGTGGTGAAGTAGTAGGTGGTGGAGTAGTAGGTGGTGTAGTAGGAGTAGTAGTAGGTGGTGAAGTAGGAGTAGTAGGAGGTGGAGTAGGAGTACTAGGAGTAGTAGGTGGTGGAGTAGTAGGTTGTGGAATAGTAGTAGTTGTAGTAGGTGGTGGAGTAGTAGCAGTAGGTGGAGTAGGAGTAGTAGTAGTAGGTGAAGTAGGAGTAGTAGGTGGTAGAGTAGGAGTAGTAGGTGGTGGAGTAGGAGTAGTAGGTGGTGTAGGAGTAGTGGGAGTAGGAGTAGTAGTAAATGGTGTAGTAGTAGGTGGTGGAGTAGGAGTAGTAGGTGGTGGAGTAGTAGTAGGTGGTGGAGTAGGAGTGGGAGTAGGTGGAGTAGTAGTAGTAGTAGGTGGTGGAATGGGAGTAGTAGGAGTAGTAATAGTAGTAGGTGGTGGAGTATGAGGTGGTGGAGTAGGAGTAGTAGTAGTAGGTGTAGGAGTAGGAGTAGTAGGTTGTGGAGTATGAGTAGTAGTAGGTGGTGGAGTAGTAGTAGTGGTAATAGAAGGTGGTGGAGTAGAAGTAGGAGTAGTAGTAGGTGCTGTAGTAGTAATAGGTGCTGGAGTAGGAGTAGTAGGTGTAGTAGGAGTAGGTGGTGGAGTAGGAGGAGTAGGTGGTGGAGTAGGAGTAGTAGGTGGTGGAGTAGTAGCAGTAGGTGGTGGAGTATGAGTAGTAGGTGGTGGAGTAGTAGTAGGTGGTGGAGTAGGAGTAGTAGGTGGTGGAGTAGAAGGAGTAGTGGGTGGTGGAGTAGTAGTAGGTGGTGGAGTAGTAGTAGGTGGTGGAGTAGGAGTAGTAGGTGGTGGAGTAGGAGGAGTAGTAGGAGCAGGTGGTGGAGTAGTAGTAGGAGTAGTAATAGTAGTAGGTGGTGGAGTATGAGTAGTAGGTGGTGGAGTAGTAGCAGGTGGTGGACTAGGAGTAGTAGATGGTGGAGTAGGAGGAGTAGTAGGAGTAGGTGGTGGAGTAGGAGGAGTAGGAGTAGTAGTTGTAGGTGGTGATGTAGGAGTAGTAGGTGGTGGAGTAGGAGTAGTAGTAGGTGGTGGAGTAGTAGGTGTTGGAGTAGTAGGTGGTGGAGTAGGGGGAGGAGTAGTAGGAGTAGGTGGTGGAGTAGGAATAGGTGGTGGAGTAGGAGTAGTAGGTGATGGAGGTGGAGTAGTAGGTGGTGGAGGTGGAGTAGTAGTAGTAGGTGGTGGAGTAGTAGGTGGTGGAGTAGGAGTAGTAGTAGGTGGTGGAGTAGGAGTAGGTGGAGTAGTAGTAGGTGGAGTAGTACTATGTGTAGTAGGTGGAGTAGGAGAAGTAGTAGGAGTAGTAGGTGGTGGTGAAGTAGTAGGAGTAGTAGGTGGTGGTGGTGAAGTAGTAGGAGTAGTAGGTGGTGGAGTAGGAGTAGTAGGTGGCGGAGTAGTAATAGGAGTAGTAGGTGGTGGAATAGTAGTAGTAGGTGGTGGAGTAGGAGTAGTAGGTGGTGGAGGAGTAGTAGTAGGAGTAGTAGTAGTAGGTGGTGGAATAGGTGTAGTGGTGTAGTAGGAGTAGTAGGTGGAGTAGGAATAGTAGGTGGTGGATTAGGAGGAGTAGGAGTAGTAGTAGTAGGAGTAGTGGTAGTATGTGGTGTAGTAGGAGTATTATGTCGTGTAGTAGGAGTAGTAGGGGTGGAGTAGGAGTAGTAGGAGTAGGAGTAGTAGGTGGTGGTGGAGTAGTAGGTGGTGGTGGAGTAGGAGAAATAGGCGGTGGAGTAGTAGTAGGAGTAGTAGGTGGCGGAGTAGGAGTAGTAGGTGGTGGAGGAGTAGCAGTAGGAGTAGTAGTAGTAGGTGGTGTAGTAAGAGTAGTAGGTGGTGGAGTAGGAATAGTAGGTGGTGGAGTAGGAGTAGTAGGTGGAGTAGTAGTAGTAGGTGGTGGAGGAGTAGTAGGAGTAGTAGGTGGTGGAGTAGGAGTAGTATGTGGTGGGGTAGTAGGAGTAGTAGGTGGTGGAGTAGGAGTAGTAATTAGTATTTCTTACAAAGCCCTTGGACTATACCATTTCCTGCTGAAAGGCAAT
The DNA here is from genome assembly GCF_964261635.1 of Lissotriton helveticus. Classification (NCBI taxonomy): domain Eukaryota; kingdom Metazoa; phylum Chordata; class Amphibia; order Caudata; family Salamandridae; genus Lissotriton; species Lissotriton helveticus. The sequence goes on from NC_136070.1 coordinate 1,253,047,051, forward strand.
ATTTTTCTCCATGTGTTCCTATACCTGGCGTGTCATGCAGTTTGGTGCTTGGTTACCCTCTATGTTAAACAAGCATTTGCAATGCAATAGGTCTCGCAGTTACGCAAGTTTGAGCTATTGGCATTGTAAATGTATAAGCCTTTTATTTATCTATTTAAAACCAAACCCAAAATAAAAGGCCAAGCCATTTACAATACTACCCTAATTCCCTTACCTTCTATCTGCATATCTTCCCCTTAATTCTAATCTAAATACTCCATCAGTACAACACATCTTACTCACAAACATATACAATATATGTTGCCCTCTACCAAGCACATATAGTTTACAGCTAGACACAATAAGTCTGTATATATCACATTAGGCCATTTAGTACTATCTTTTTACTTTTATTTAAAATTACAATTCAATTTCATTATGTTTTAAAAAATAAAAACAACACACAAAAAACAATGTCATTTACACTATCAATAGCTCTAAATAATGTCACTGCGAGACCTATTGCATTTTTAATGCTTGCTTTATATTATTTGTATTTTCTTGCTACGCGCGTACTGAGTATTCAAAGTACCTGAGGCGCATGGGTAGAAAAGAGTAGGGGGGTGGGGGCGGCAGGAGGTATGGGCGATGGGCGGAAGACAATGGTGTGGTGTCAAGGAGGCGAGAGGCGCGGGGGTTGGCTAGAAGGAAGGGTTCAAGTAAGGACCTTTGGAAATAATAACAAAATAAAAAGAAAGTCGTAATGAAGGGTGTAAACGCATGGAGGGATTAAAACACACCAGGAGATAACAGAAAGACAGAACTGAGGGTGCACTTGTGTCTACAGGTTGCCTCACTGCGACAGGCATCTGTTACTCCTGCGAGCACCGCCCACTTATCGTTTGGCGCCTTCATGACGACCGGCGCTGAGGCCTGTTGGAGCCACAGGCCTCCCTAAAGTGACGGGGACTGCCCGCCTATCACCGGCCCGGATCTCACCTGCCAGCTGGGGACTGTGGCGCAGAAAGGTGGGGTCCAGCCTGGCGCTGGAGGTGGTCACACGGCCAGGGCTTGCTCGAAGGCACGGTTTCACTTGCCCACGCGCTCCAGATGGGCTCCAGGGTTGCCAATTATTTATATTACAAAATCATACTGTTAAGTTTGTGTCCGTGATCAAACAGCCTCACTCCCCAGTCCCTAGGTGTGTGAGCGACTGTTCAAGTCAAGTCAAAAGGTTTTATTTCGATAAAAACATATCATAAAAGCTTCACATTAAAAGACACAGTTTTAAGATAAAAACATGAGATAATCTATTTACACCAATTTTTAAATTCATTATTTACAAAAAAAACATTTCAAGCAATTAGTTAAAATCTAATTAAACATTTCATTATAGCCTTTTGCATCTAATTTGCCATGCCCATGCTAGAAATTTGGACAGGCCAGAAGCGTACAGTGGCTGTGGGTCTGATGTTAAGTTACGCAACGCCTCATTATGAGACCTGCTGCCTAACAACCGACACAATGGTTGAAGCCACCTATCTCTTGGGTGCGTGTACTCCGGACACTCAAACATGAAATGCGCTATTGTTTCTGGCCTAGTGAGGGCAGATGGGGCAAAATACTGTTGTCTGAGCCGAGGATTTCCAGCGAGCTGTGAAGGCTCGCACAGGGAGAGCCCCGGCCCTGAATCTAAAGTAAAGGGCCCTATCAAATGGTTTGGAGATGATGTCCAATTAAAGTTCGCGGATCGGTAGGTCCTTAAACTTCAGAAAATCATCCGCAAGCCTGCGCAGATCATGGTTAATACTGGTTCGGAACGCAACCCAATTCCAGTACAGGCTCTTTGGAGTTGTTTTTGGGGGAGAAAACCTGCCATCCATGCCTCACTTAGACCCAGATTGCTGAGCAGGGCTTTTAAGTCTTTTAGCCACTTTATTTTGTGCCATCCAGGCAATGACATGACTTTGGATAGCCCCTTAGCGTATTTGGCCAGTTCCGGTACTCGCCACAACCGGGCCCATAAGAGCAACGGCCGCTGTTTTGCCAGATCGCTAATAGGGCGGCAACCTAGGTCAAGGATAAGTGGTATCATTGGGGTGCTCTTGGGGAGTGACATAAGGGCCCTATAGAATTTATTTTCGGACCTCGTTAATTCGTTTATACTATTTGTACCCCATAATTCTGCCCCATAAAATGCAGCGTTAACAGCCTTAGCTTTATAGATGTCAATTGCTGGGGCTATTGGTCTTGTTGAACAGGAACGCTGCTCCTTGAGCAAAGCTCCAGCTACCCTCTTATGGGTTAGCAGCATTTTGCTAAGGTGTGGTGTCCACTGCATGGTATGCGATATTCGTATACCCAAATAGTCGAACACAGTGACCCTTTCCAAAGGGACAAGATTCAGGGTAGGGACTCAAACAAGATTTTTTGGGGGATTCATCACTAGGTATTTTGTTTTATCAGTGTTAATTACTAGGCCCCACTCCGAGCAAAAAATCTGGAAGTTATCGAGGAGTTTTTGCAAGCCCATAGGAGATTTGGACAACAGGAGCGTATCGTCGGCAAATAGGAGGGTAGGTATTCGATCGCCCGCCAGGGATGGTTCATCTGAGGGATCTTTTAAGAGGTGCTCGACCACACCATTGACATACAACGTGAAAAGTGTGGGAGCAAGAACACATCCCTGGTGGACCCCTCTCTCTACCGGGATTCTGTTGGTTTTTTCGCCCTCTGTACCCCATCTTATCTGGGCAAAATTGCCTTCGTGGAGCCTGACCAGCACGGAGAGAATATAAGAAGGTAGCCCCATGTCGGCAAGTACTCCCATAAAGGGTCTCCCTGGGCACAAGGTCAAAGGCAGTCTTTAGGTCGATAAAAGCGAGATAAAGACTGCCCTTGCCTATGACCACCACCTTCCAAAAAATTAGGATTAACCTAAACGCTTGCTCTATTGTGCCTGTTCCAGCCCTGAACCGCGCTTGAAAATCGGAGAGAATTTCATTTTCTTCCATCCATTGTATTATTCTCTCCAACAGCACCTTACCAATAACCTTCTGGGTTGAGTCTAACAAGCTTATGGGCCGATAATGGCGTACTCCACCTCCTTAATTGTAAAGGGAGTATCATTTGGGTCGCCTTTCAAGGCATAAGAGTTTGATATGGTTAGGGCGCTAGTCTGATGCTGACCGGAATACAATTTTGAAAAGTGGTCGAACCAAGCTTGGCTAGTGATACTACATGTAATAAGATCACTATCTGGTCTATTTCTATCTCTTATGGTGTCCCAGAAGCGCCTGGTATCCTTGCTAGAGCTAGCCTCTTTTAGGGGTTGCCAATACTCATGTTCCCACTCCTTCTTTGCATTAGCTTTCGCCTGCTTATACTCTTTCCTGGTATACTGTATCGAGGGTTGTGACTTGTCTTTAATGGCCTTAATCAGGGCTGATTTTTTATGACGACAAGTAGGGGTGAACCAATCGTGCAGGCCCTTGGGTTTCTTGAGTCCTAATGGGCTTCCCCCCAGACACTTGCTTCAGGAATAATTTCCCTACTGTCTTAATAGTTTCCTGGAACACAAGTGTTGCCCTACCCGGGACTAGGTGAGCTTGGAGGATAGTATCCATCCCCCTTTGTGAGGTTGTTAATGCTATGTCAATAGCTTTTAGCTTGGGTTCATCTAGGGCTACTTTACACCATTTGAGGCGTCTCCCACAATTAGATGGAAAATCTTTGGAGACAGGCTCCAACTTATTAAGTGTTTTTCCATTAATTTTGCTTGGCCACAAACTTTTAAGAGTTAATGAAAGGAGATTGTGGTCGCTATCTGTAGTAGGTAGGACAGCCATATCCTTAACAAACTTCCACAACATAAAATCAAGGAGGATATAATCGATCCTTGACGTATAGTTCATCCTGTTGAAAGTGTCTGCGCCCAAGGGGTCCGAAATAGTTCGACCATTTACAGCTCTTAACCCATACTCCATAGTCAGTGCGTTTAGCTGGATCACCCTTTGAGACCATCTTTTGATTGGTTCGATGGATAACATGGGTATGCCCCTCCTTGCGTCATCTTCACTTAGGTCTAAGATGTCCTCAGTCGCAAGAGGCTCATATGTACAGTTAAAATCTCCAGCGACCAAAACTTGACTACCTTCATTACAGTCGTTGAGTTCACTTTCAAGAATGGTTACTGTCGGGGACATAGAGCCATTTTTTGTTCCCCTGGCATTGATGTTAAATAGCTCGATGAATTGCCCCCTATTAGAGCCCCTCAACAAAATTCTAAGAATGTCCGGGGAGTTGGTCTGTTTTTGTGTAATATGGCAGCCCAGGTAGATGCTTACCCATATAAGAAGCCCCCCCAAGGGGCGGCCCTTCCCTGTAATTGGAAGTATGGCAGGCAAAAAAAAAGTGACATAGCCAGCTCTGTGGAGGGGTTTCAGGCTCCATGTCTCTTGGAAAATGCAGATTTGGTGCGCTTCTACCATGGTATTCCAATCTGGTAAGCCTAATTTTCTATGAATACCTGCTACATTCCAACTAATAACCTTGAGTAATTCAGTGCTGTCTAGGTCGGATTTTATTAGTGAGTCCGGTCGTGCTCTAGGGGAATGGATTTCAGTTTCGATTGGCTCTGTAGCTAGGGTCAGCCCGGGGGATATAGCCAAGTTTAGGGCATCTTTCTGATTGGTTAGGTGTGCTCCTTGGGTCAGAGGATCACTGGTAGGATTATCTTGTAGATAGAATGGAAAGGAATCGGTATGTCAATACCCTAAGCCAGGGCCATAGTATTCTCGCCTGTTGCCAAAGTTTGGGGTTGGCTCAGTACAATGATCGTTAAATGGCCCTCCCCAGGATAGATGACCATGGTTCTGCCATTGGGGGGGGAGGCGCTTGAAGTTGCGGGTAGAAGTACCCCCAACCAACTGCTCTTATTGTGCTATTACCAGGCCCGTTATAATGGTTGCAAATAGTCTTTACGGCGCATGTATCCCGAAAATACCAGGATACAGTCGCCTGAGACATCTTTTGCTCTACTGCCCACCCAGCTAACTCTTCTAACAAGTAGAACCTTTCCATCAATTTGCCTCGGTAGAGGCCTATTGTTATTCAGCCAATATGTAGTTTTGTTTTTTAAATCGGAATATGATTCCGTTTTACCACGCAATAGCTTGGGAACTCCTGTTAAAACAACCACATAGGGCAGACTTGCAGGAGGCAGATCGATGTGGGGGACCTAGGCCGTTCAATATCTGTATCGCCCGATCTGTTGATCGGATTTGTCCTCTCATTTACAGTGTTAATAGGGATATTTTTATCTTTCTGGGTTTGTGTAGATGTAACGCTATTGCCTTCCTTGCTGTCTTTGGTAGCTGCCTTTCTGGGGACATTTTTGTTACTTTGGGGTTGGGAATTTTCACTTTCTCTACATCTCTTGTCCCTTTTTAGGTCTCGCCCTGGAATTCGCATCCGAAGGATGCGTCCAGGACTGGAGACTTAAAGCTGTCCGATGCCGGGGAATGAGGGACAAAAAACTGTCACGGGCTTTAGCAGGCGGATTTGGCTGCGCGAACGCGCACGTTCCGTCCTGCGCCGTGCACTTCCCTCCCATACTCCCAGCAAGTTAGGCTAACGTGCATGCATGCACACGCATTTACACTTACACGCAGGCACCCAGACAGGCAACCCCCCACAGTCACACACACACACACGCATACACACAGACTCCAAGACACATATACACACACACGCACGCACGCTCACACACATACACAGCCCGCCGCCGCGCGCGCGCACACACATGCCCCCCCCAACAAGGCGAAGCCCCACTCACCGGCTTCCTCGGCTCTCACCGGCAGCAGGACTCTTCCTTCCTTCTTCGGCACCGGGGCGCAGGGTAGGCTCCTGCCTGCTCCGGTGCTCAAAACAATCGTGGCTCTTCCGTGGGAGGCGGGGTAGGCTCCCGCCCTCCTACTTCCTGTTTCTGGTTGTCCCGCCCGGCCTGCCTGACTTCCTGGTCGCAGGCCGGCGGCGGACTGCAGCACGGGCCATGCTTGTTCCAAGGAGAGGCCGGCGGCTTGAGCAGGGGGATGGGCAGTTTGGTGTTTGCGTGGTATAGGAAGGTGAGAGCCCAGCAGGAGGACGACAACTTGGAGTTTGTTCTCATTTCATTATATTTAATTACACCCCACACTCACCACGTACTGGCGCCCCTTGCACTCACATGCTACCTCTACACTCGCACATTAAGCGCGCATAGCCTCCCCCCTCCCAAGTTGAGGACACCCACGCTCACTTTAGTGCCTGGATGTAGGTTTTTCGGCGGGGATACGGAGGGTGGGTGAGGGTTTTCAGTGGGTTTATGTGTTGCAATAGCAGTCTGTTACGGTGTGCCTAACCCCCTGTAATAATGTCACATTATTGAATGTGAGAACATCAGATATCTCATTTACTTGTTCTTGTAAGCAGGAAATTAAACACTGTGCCATCCTGAAATGTAAGTTCCTCGATTGTGAGTATTTGGTGCTTTTTGATGTTTATCACCATGGCAGTGCTTGTTGTATTCACATGCAGCTTGTTACAACTCGCTTGCTGACTGATCTATTCCCTTTGCGAAACGCTGCAGAGAAGGCAATCGGTCTAACTTCCATTTAAGAACCTGGTGGTAAAGGGCGGTCATGTGGGATAGCAGACTAACAGCAGCGAATGGCCTTGTCGATCCTTCTCGATCCCGGGTCCAAGAAATTCACGGAGCACAAGTTCTCGGTCTCGTGAGTGGGTTGATAGACGGATAATGAATGCCATCTGTGTGAGCTGCTACATTCAGGCGGGGTGCGTTAATCCTGTGGGGGGTGCCTGTGTTCGCGCCCCCGCCCCCACACTCCTCTTCTGCCCCCACTCTCCGGGACGCAGCCCCCAGGCCGCCAGACTTGTGTAAAAGCAGAAAGTCTGTCCAAGTCACAAGTGTGTAGCGCACGTGGCAGCCATTTACTGACACTGCCAGCAGGATAGTTCGGTGGGTTCGTGTGCCTGCCGCACAAGGTTTGCCTCGCCAGAGGAAGCTTTCATCCTCCCCAGGTTGATACATTCCGAGCTGCTGTGCCGTGTAATATTAACCCTGCCGTAACCACAGATCATCAGACACAACCCACCCGTGAAATTGCTCAGTGGGTTGAGGCACTGCTGCATGTCTGCAGTAAAAAAAAGTGGTTCCCTTGTTTGGCACCGCGGATAGCCGGTAGTAATCTGTATTCATGGTACAGTACGGCATTTGGCATTAATTTAATGCCATGATAAATTGCAACCCTTCATTTCTGAGCTGATTACCACAAGTGTGAATGAGCACTGATTTTAAATGACAGCTGCTGTTGTACTGAGGTTTACATATTTTGTATGTTTATTATTCGTTAAGTTGCAGTCTACACACAACATTGTTATTGCCTCTAGAGATGGTGAGTGTACTGATTTATAGTCTAGCCTGGATCATAAGGGTCAGGTATACAGGATCTAATGTACTCGACCAAAGTGCTTGCCATCCCTGCCCCATGGAAAATAAACCCTTCCACCTGATAAAAACCCAACATGGTTTGTCCCATATACATTATAGCATACAAGGCTCTTTAAAAAAAATATATATATATATATATATTATATACACCTTTACAAAAAACAAATACAATATAATGCAGTTTTACCTTTTATGGGTTTTGTTTTCTAGACTGTTGAATTTTTACTGCGCACAAGCTGTGGCAGTCGGGACCTATATGAAATAACTTCTGATGAATGCACACAAATATGTATGAATTCTTAAGTTTTATAAAACGTTATGTTACCACTGTCAGTTCTTTCGTAGAGTCCAGTGCAGTCAGTCAGTGGTATCATTTCAGGATTAGCTTTTTTGCAAGTGTCAGTTTTTCATACACAGTAACTTTCCTCAAAATCGAGGCAGGTGTTACACTTGATTTGTTGTGTGTCGAAAGCCTCAGATACGTATAAATTGACATTCTAGCCAATCACAATGCATTGCCGATGATCCAGTATGCAATAGTGTTTAATATTGCTTTTCATTTACAGATGACTGCATTCAATTCTGGAGCAGCAAGTACATTTCCTGATTTTCCTCTATTGTTTATTTCAGCATTAATTTGCACCCCACCCACTCCCCCCTTTACTTTCAGACTTTTCTTTCTTAAACACTGCAGGTCCTGTCTGGCTTCTCCTTCCTGTTCGTGCTACTGAAGTTCAGATGCAGGATTGGAAGTTTTCTTTGCGTATTTGCATAAATGTGTTTTAAATTGGCTGCTGACTCCTGAAAACATGTGGAACTTCAAATGCCCGTGGGTCTTTTGTCTTTGTGTTACAGCTTACTGGTGGGCGTTTCAGTTGGCTCAGGATTTCAGCCTGATCCAGTGAGTGAAATCTGTAATTGTGGGCATGTGAACTTCTGAGGCCAAAATCAGTTGGTTACATGCTAACATGCAATCCACACCATGCACAGTTACCCCAATACGCGCACCACCACAGCACCACCACAGCACCACACAGCACCACCATAGCACCACTCAGCACCACCACAGCATCACTCAGCATCACCACAGCCCCATTCAGCACCACCACAGCATCACTCAGCACCACCACAGCACAAATATGTTCTCTCAATGTTTCAAGCTTTATTACAAATGTCACAAAAAGATGTTAATATTTCACTTCTGTTCTTGGATTTCGTTACAATAAAATACACTGAACATAATCTTCACAAAAGTTATCTACAAAAGTTTAAGCTATTGCCATTATAAATTACAATCACTTTTATTAAGTATTAAAAAAAATTAAAAGCCATTGTTATTTGTAATATCAATACATCTAAGTCACGTAAATACAAATGTTGCATTACAAATGCTATAGGTGTCACATTTGCGAAAGTTATAACTATTGGCATTGTAAATGACAAAGCTATTAATTTAGCTATTTTCAAAACCAACACATAAATGAACATTTGGTGAATTACCATTAAAATATTTGACTTTTTTACTAAGATATTATTGTACTCTTTTATGCAAACAAAATTTAGATACTGCATAAATAACTTTAATAAAACATATTTTATATGTAGCTTTTTATGTAAAAAAAAAACTATAGCACAAAGCAAAAAACAATTGCCATTTACAATGCTAATAGCTCAAACTTAAATAATGCGAGACCTATTGCATTGCAAATGCTTGTTAGGTCTCGCCCTGGAATTAGCATCCAAAGGATGCTTCCAGGGACGGAGACGTATAGTCAGCTGTCTCGAGGGAAGGACGGACGAGAAGGTGCACGAGCGCAGATTGCACCTCGTGGGCGCGCAGGGCGCCGTGCCCCTCTCCTGCCTCGGAAGCAAGCACCAACACGCATGCGCATACCCAGAGACACACACACACACACACGAGCACCCATGCACGCACCCATACATACAGAGAACCCACCCCGCCGTCGCATACACACACATGCGCGCACACACACTGCATACACACACGCTCCCCCTTACCTCACCAGAGACACACACACGAGCGTACATACACACACGCACGCATACAGAGAACCCACCCCCGCCGTCGCATACACACACACACTGCATACACACACGCTCCCCTCCCCCCTTACCTCAGCAGGCTCTTTTCTTGTCCTGTTTTCATGTGGGCTCCTTCTGTTCTGCTCCCGATGGATGGATGGGCGGGCGGGTGCCGAAGAAGCGACCAAGAACACTCTGCGCCTGCGCGGAAGTGCACGCGCCCGCCTGACGTCACTTGTTTTGATCGTTTACTATTGGTAATGTTCCTGCGCCCCGCCCGGCACGAGTGCTTGCTCAAAGCAAGAAACTACATTTCCCTGTTGGGTGTTTAAACTGAGCGGAAACACTCGTCTTCATAATGCGAGCTTTTAAGGTAATATGGTGTCATTATTGCATCAGTTCGTAATATGTTTGTTACCAGTCTCTACCGTGCAAACATTGGACGTGGTGCACAGTCCCGCTCGCAGCCCCTGTGCTTGAAGCCCATATGATATCTGGCTCGTCGCAGACTGCGAGGACCTGCTTGGTGGATGCTGGCGGTGTGGACTTCTAGACACAGGGCTCCTATCGGAGCAGAATAGCTCCTATTGAGGTTTCTTTTTATCCAAGGAAAATTTGGTTGTGTTACCAGACTGTATGTCGGCTTCATACTTGAAGCTCTACAGAACGGGGCCGACACATGCCATATATTCAAGATAACCATTTCGTATGTAAATAAATTCAGCTCTATGTAAATGTATGTGGATATCTTAAAACTCCGGAGTGTCTCCAGCCCTCGTGGTCCTACACTGGACACCCCTGCTATAGAGGGGACAGTCTGGGTTGTGTACTTCGCTTCATAATCTGAACGGTGAGAGGGTTAACCTCTCTTCTCTACATGCCCATTACTGATTGCCAGGGTGCTGGCACTTCCAGGACACATGGGCACGAGACTAAGATGACATTACGTAATGTTTACAGCAAAGTACAGGAGCACCCAGCCCTGACATATGCTGACGCCCACAGATGCAGCATGTGTCAGGGGCCACTTGTGCCTATATTAACAGCTGGCTGCCACTGCAGAATGTAGCCGCCTTAGTAAGTGAACCTCTATGTAGAGGGCCAGCCAGGCTATCAAGAGAAAGTCAGCCTGGCTCACGGGAGAAGGTCAGCCAGGCTCACAGGAGAAGGTCAGCCAGGCTCACAGGAGAAGGTCAGCCAGGCTCACAGGAGAAGGTCAGCCAGGCTCACAGGAGAAGGTCAGCCAGGCTCACAGGAGTCGGCCTGGCTCACAGGAGCACGTCGGCCCGGCTCACAGGCGGCTCACAGGAGCAGGAAAAGGTCGACCTGGTTCACAGGAGCGGGGTAGACCGGCCTGGCTCACAGGAGATCACCCGTATGGGAACCTTGAAAGGATTGGAAGTGGGAAATGAAACCTCTCAGAAATGCACTGAACGCCCCACAGCCTGGTAAAATGTTCCGGCTCCAGAGGTATGCTGTGTTGAGAGTGCAAACACATTTTAATTAACTTATGTAAACAAGGCTTCAGTGGAACAGATATCCGAGAAGGTTGGTGCATGTTGTGTACTCTGGGCAGAGCGGTGGTTCTCCAGCCCGGGAAGTAGCGAAGGCTGTCACGGTTGAGCACGTTGTCAGGCCAGCCAGTTATTGACCGGAGCCACATTAGTAATGTTGAAACCGCAGGTAACACGGCCCCGTTAAACTTGGGGGATTTAACGCTTTGTGAAACCCGGCTAAAGCGCTTAAGTCCTGCGGTTCTGTACTTGTGGTCTTCCGCGTAGCTGGTAATCCGATACCTTTAAATGATGGTTCCCTAACCCACAGCTGGAGTCATCCTCCTAGTTTACAAACTTTCACAGAGGGCATTGTGCCCGAACATGTCAGCTCACGTGTGGGCATTGCAGCATCACCAGACGCGTCCATGTTCAAGATGCAGGCCATTGGCACAGGCAAGCCTGGAAGTTTCTATAGCCACCTCATCTGCAGCACGAGCCGGACAGGGAGGCCACTCCCTAAAGATCAAGGTGACTTACCTCATGCTTATATCATCCTCCTTTCTTCGGCAGACCAGCCTTCCTATCCTGGAGCTCTAAACCTGTCACTCAAAGCTTGGGGACCAGTCACTTGCTTGAAGCTGGTAACACCAGACTTATTGTCAGAGAGCCACCCACAAGAAGCAATATGACCAAAATGTTTTGTTTTTGTAAATATAATCAAGCGAGTCCAGCTAACACACTTGCTCCTTTTTTTCTGTGTAGTATTTTTTGTGCAGTCTTATCGGGAAGAAGTTCATTATTTTGTCCCTTGAATTTCTTTTTTTCTCCATAAAGGAAATAACCTGTTTGGGTGTGTGAGAGGCTACACAAGTTTACGCCAAACTGCAGCCTATAAATAACATCAGCTTGTGCTCGATGGATCTCCTTTTGTTGAATTAATAATGAGTGTGCAGGTAGCTGCCAGTGCTGGGTATATGTGATGCCGACTTTGGCTTCTACTTCTACTGTACACAGAATCGCACGTGCGCACCCCGGAACCAAGTCTACTGCTCCTTACCCCGGAGTCCTTAGGCGCGAGGGTATTCGCCAGTTTAGGGCTCGAGCAGACCATCTCCTGTGGCACTAACTTCAATATTTAGATTTGAACCTGGGGAAGAGTCCAATTATTGTAAAATCTGTGTCAAATTCGCAGTGTAAACCTGTCAACTTTCCCATGGATATACTTCAGAGCAATGCGATTTGGATACTTCAAACGCATCATCTTGAGGGCAATCCATCTACAGATGGAAAGCCAGAAGAAATTAGATGTATATATATATATATATTTTTTTTACCTTTGACATGATATGGGCTTCAGTCTGTTGCTCAAACTGTAGCCATGGGACTAGGTACTCTAGCAACGCCCCAATCTTGGCATCTGTGCAATTCGCTTTTGCATTGATCAGGGTCCCATCGTGCTTGCATGGCGTCCTTTTTTCAAGTAAAAAAAAGCTGCTGTTTTAACTGAATAAACAAAAAAACAAAGTCTTAACCACTGATTCAATACAAGCATCAACACTTACTTTACTTAATCATCCCAAATTATCCCCACGTTGGGCGTGCAAACTGTCTCTACTTTCAAAGAAATGAGCTGAATGAAAAACCAAATGAACTCCAGTTTTGGCATTTTATAAAGCCTGGTCTGCATGTGATCCTCATTCTACCATTCACAGTACGGTGACCGAAGAAGCCCGATGTGTAGATCCACTTCAAAAAGGTCAAATTAGAATTTCCATCTGTAGCTCCCTTTACCAATGCTCAGTGAACCTCTTGTCAAAGACATGAGTTGCAGATCCAAGGCACATTGCTTCAAACCTTCACAGTTCAGTTATCCATAGATAAAGGTGAAAGTAACATATAAAGCTCTACAGAAGGGGGCCGACACATGCCATATATTCAAGATAACCATTTCGTATGTAAATAAATTCAGCTCTATGTAAATGTATGTGGATATCTTAAAACTCCGGAGTGTCTCCAGCCCTCGTGGTCCTACACTGGACACCCCTGCTATAGAGGGGACAGTCTGGGTTGTGTACTTCGCTTCATAATCTGAACGGTGAGAGGGTTAACCTCTCTTCTCTACATGCCCATTACTGATTGTATATACAGGTTCTTCCATAACAGCCAAGGAAAACCTACCTTTTTGGAAGGGTGCGATACAGGGTTGTAGCTAAATCTAGTTTCTATAGCTCGGAGTGCTGTGTTTTTAGGGGATGATTTTATGGATACAGTTGTTGTGGCCTGAAAGTGTCTAAAGGAAATTCATGTACTAAAGTGCTTTCTAGGTGCCAAGTCTATGGTTGCATGATTGTTTTATACAACTTTGTGATTTTTATACATTTGTTACCGCATAATTTGGCCTCTTTTTTATTTTTTATACCCAACGCTGCCGCATACTATAGCCCAATCTCTCTCTCTCTCTCTCTCTCTCTCTCTCTCTCTCTCTCTCTCTCTCTCTCTCTCTCTCTCTCTCTCTTTTTTTTTTCTTCCCCCCCAGCCCGGAATACAGTACAACTGTGATCACAAAATTCTTAAGCACCCTGCAACACTGGGGATTTACAGGAATCCAAACACCAGCGTAAAGTACTCGAACAACAATGACGTCTGTCTTATAAATATCACAAAAAATGTTAATATTTCACTTCTGTTCTTGGATTTTCGTGAAAATACAACACATATTGCATTACAAATGCTATAGGTGTCACATTTGTGAAAGTTAAAACTATTGGCATTGTAAATGACAAAGCTATTACTTTAGCTATTTTCACAACCAACACATAAATAAAAAAAATGTAATTCACAATACCAATGGCTCAAACTTACCTAATGCGAGACCTATTGCATTGCAAATGCTTGTTTCTACTGGAGTTTTATTTGGGTTGTTTCCCTTTTTTACGATAGGAGCTGAAGGGTTATTGCTACCTATTGTCCCAGAGGGACCTTTTTGGTTTAGCGGAACAATAGTCGGTGTCTCCATCAGGGCTTGCAAATTTTGCTCCTTGGAGGGAAAACTATTTTTTGAGTGTAACTTAATAAGTGCCTTTACCGAGAAAAAGTTATCAAGAGTCCTTTGTTCGAAGCTGTCAAGCCTTCTTGACAACTCGTTTACCCTCTCGAGTACCTGTAGTATTAGGGACTTCATAATCTTTTCAATGTGGGCAATGAGTGGAATATCTTTAGGAACGCTTGATAAGCTTTCTAGATTTGGTGTTTCACAAGGCAGTGGAATAGTGGTGATATTTGGAGATCCACTGCTGTTTTGGGCAGAGGGTTTTTGCAACAAGGCCTCCAGTCGTTGCAAAAAGAGTTCTGCGGGTATAGGGCTATCAGTTTCAATAAGTGCGGTTACAGGATCTGACACATAGCCACTATTGCTCTTATTATGTGGTATTATTTTTTGCTTTTCAACCCTTTTATGTTTATTCTTCCTATTTTCTCCTGCACTCGCCTTTGGGCTTTGGTCAGAAAGATTATCTCCAGAAGCAAGTTGGGACCTTAGCCTAGCCAATTGTCCTCTAGTGATAACACGGGGACTGTTTGTGCCTTGGTCATCCTCAGAGATCGAAGTAGGGCTTAGAGATATTTCAAGGTTCTCGCTACGTATGTTATCATCTAACTGGGATAGAGGGGTAATCGGGGTCTGGGACAGCCTTTCTTGCGGGGATACGGGACGTGTCATAGTAGACACATTGGTGTTAGAGGAAGGTAAAGGTAAAGCTTGAGCCACTGCGACCTGGCGAATACCAGGAAGGGAGACAAAGGAAGGTGCCAAGATTGAGTCTTGAGAATTGGTGGTAAACATTGATGTATTAGAGGGCAGCATGGGAGGAGGAAAACCCAGGTAAGATGATCCTCAACGGCGCAGCGGCACCCGCGAAGCGGGTGCGGCAAGATGTAGCGCTAGAGCACCGAACCAGTCCTCTCAGGAAAAGCGTTCCTCTGTTAGCGAAGCAATCTCGCAAAGTGTCCCAGGGTCAACAGGAGAGCGTGAAGTTTTAACCTGTGCAAGCGCCAGTGGGCGGGTCTCGCTGGTAGCGCAGGACCAGGTGATGCTAATCAAGCAGGGACTCTTGGGAGATTGAGTCCCTGCTACGCTGCTCCTCGCGCCTCTCAGCACACATGGGCGTTGTTGCTGGTATCTTCAGCCGCCCAGGAACGCCAACCCAGGTAAGATGATCCTCAACGGTGCAGCGGCACCCGCGAAGCGGGTGCGGCAAGATGTAGCGCTAGAGCGCCGAACCAGTCCTCTCAGGAAAAGCGTTCCTCTGTTAGCGAAGCAATCTCGCAAAGTTTCCCTGTTCAGGAATGGGCAAAAAGCTCTGGTCCAATCTGTTTGTGTACTCTGTGTGAAGGAAACGTGCAGGGTGAGCCGGTGTCCAGGACAGTCCCATGTTCACCCCGACCGTCCCAGCAAATGTCAGTAAATTAGAACTGAGCGGGAGCCGACTGGACTCAGATGGAGGCACATTTTCAAGTGTTCTAGTACAGGGTACAGGACTAGTTTGAAGTCCCTTACTAGAAGGCAATTTAGTTAAAATACAATTAAAAGATGGTGATTATGTTATTGGTTGTGCAGCTTATTGTCGACGTCAGCATTTGCCATATAAACCCTCACCTAAAATCGACTTCCTAGTGTGAATGCAACTAACGAAAAGGGAGGAGGGAGGAGGCAGCAGAGCATGAAAGGGCTGGGCGAGAAGGCAGGGGGAAGGCGAGGAGCCAAGGACCCAGAAGGGGGAGGCGGGAAATGCGAGCAGATTTCAAAGGGATGGGCTGAAAGGGAGGGGGGAATGCAAGGAGCACAGGAGCCTTAATGAGCATGAGGAATGCCATATGCCACCTCTGCACATGCGCGCGCCCGAGCACACGCACTGTAAGCTGTAACCAGCAGCATTTCCAGCAGCATTTTTTTGGGTTGCATTTTCTGAAGCCCTTCTTACATAAGGTCTGGCACAGACCATCCCAAGCGATGGGTCAGGCTCAACCTAAACAAGCATTTGCAATGCAATAGGTCTCGCATTAGGAAAATTTGAGCTATTGTTATTGTAAATGACACATTTTTTATTTATGTTTTGTTTTTGAAAATAGCGAAATTAATAGCTTTGTCATTTACAATGCCAATAGTTATAACTTTCGCAAATGTGACACCTATAGCATTTGTAATGCAATATGTGTTGTATTTACGTGACTTACATGTACTGATATTCCAAATAACAATGGCTTTTAATTTTAAAATAATTAATACTTAAACAAAAGTTATTGTAATTTATAATGGCAATAGCTTAAACTTTTGTAAATAACTTTTGTGAAGATTATGTTCAGTGTATTTTATTGTGACGAAAATCCAAGAACAGAAGTGAAATATTAACATCTTTTTGTTACATTTGTAATAAAGCTTGAAACATTGAGAGAACATATTTGAACCAGTTGTTGTTGAATGGTTGCACAGATTGATGCTGTGGTGGCGCTGAGTGATGTTGTGATGGCGAACGAGTGATGCTGTGGCGTTCAGTGATGATGTGGTAGCGCATAGTGATGTTCTGGTGCCCCTGAGTGCTGCTGTGGTGCTGCTGAGTGATGCTGTATGCTATGCTATGTTTTGTTTTGCCATCCTGTTTTGTTATGCTATGCTATGTTTTGCTATCCTATGTTTTGATTTGTTATGCTATGCTATGCTGTGTTTTGTTATGCTATGCTGTTTTGTTATGCTATGCTATGTTTTGCTATGCTATGCTTTGTTAAGCTATGCTATGTTTTGTTATGCTATGCTGTTTTGTTATGCTATGCTATATTTTGTTGTGTTTTATTATGCTATGCTTTGTTTTGCTATGCTATGTTTTGTTATGCTATGCTATGCTATGTTTTGTTGTGTTTGGTATGCTATGCTATGTTTTGCTATGCTATTATATGTTTGTTATGCTATGTTTTGTTGTATTTTGTTAAGCTATGCTATGTTTTGTTGTGTTTGCTATGTTTTGTTATGCTATGTGTTGTTATGTTCTGTTATGCTATGTTTTGTTATGTTATGCTATGTTTTGTTATGCTATGCTATGTTTTGTTTTGCTAGCCTATGCTTTGTGTTGTTATGCTATGCGATGTTTAGTTTTGCTATCCTATGCTTTGTTTTGTTATGCTATGCTATGTTTTGTTGTGTTTTGTTATGCTATGCTATGTTTTGTTGTGTTTTGCTATGCTATGCTTTGTTATGCTATGCTGTTTTGTTACGCTATGCTATGTTTTGTTGTATTTTATTATGCTATGCTATTGTGGCGGGGTAGAAGAAGGGGACCGTAGACTTGATCATGGTAGGTAAGGCTTTATTTTTATGAACGACCTTTTTTTAGTATTAGACAGTCTTTCCTGGGTGAATCGAGCTGGGTCTGTTGTTGCAGCAGGATTCTGAACCTTCTTAATCTGGATTCTTCTTGGGACAAGCTCTTTGTAACCAGCAGGGTTATATGTTCTTCACCCTCCGTTGTAGAATGCAAAAGAAAAGATGTGCAGCTTTTAGGCACTCTTCCTCTCTTTTTCATACCCCAAGGGATAACCGGGGAGTGAGGGATCACCGCTGTTGGTGTACTTACATTGACTATATACAGGGAGGAACGGTGGTGAGATACGGTGCAGGTAGTGAGGGGTAACACGGGGAGGGGAAAGGAAGTAACCTGCATAAGTGAGGGGAATTAAACACACTCAGTGCCCAAGGCGCCACTTCCTTAAACAGCGCTCTTACTTCGGGACGTCTCCCCGCCTCCCCACCCAGTCTGTCACCTGTCTCCGTACCTGGCTTAGCCACACTCCTCCAGGAGTGCGGCTGGGTGAACCGTGGGGACGATGGCCTCCTGGCTTCTCCTCTTCACTGGTTCTCTGGACGCTTTATCCCGCTCCGTCTTTTCCGCTCCACCACGCTCGACGCTCACTCCTCGCTCTCGCTTCCTTCTCCGTGACGTCACCTGCCAAGTCCGAGGCTTCCTCCTTTTCTTCCAATCCGCTTGGGCCGGCTTCTTCCGTGGGCGGGCCTTCTAGCGACGAATAGGCGCAATTAAAGGAGCCGTCCTCCTCGTCCTCGTAATGCGTTTTCCACAGGGGTTCTGTATCGGCTGCCCACTCGTTCTGCGGGAATTGAAGAGAGGGGAGAGGGGCAGAATCAACAACCCACCATTCCGTCATTGAGGTGTTACTGTCTGTTGACGGGGTCTCCGGGCTACAGCTATGTTTTGCTATGCTATGTTTTGTTATGCTATGTTTTGTTATGCTATGCTTTGTTTTGTTATGTTATGCTATGTTTTGTTATGTTATGCTATGTTTTGTTACGCTAAGCTATGTTTTGTTTTGCTATCCTATGCTTTGTTTAGTTATGCTATGCTATGTTTAGTTTTGCTATCCTATGCTTTGTTTTGTTATGCTATGCTATGTTTAGTTTTGCTATCCTATGCTTTGTTTTGTTATGCTATGCTATTTTTTTTATGTATATTTCTTTTTATTGAAAACAAAGCAAGGCATGTACAAAACATAGGAATGCAATGACTCTACGAGGGCTGAGCATCATATCATCAAACATTACAATAAACAATAAAATTGACGGGGGAAGGGGGGGAGGAGAAGAGAACACAGAAATCCTACGAAAATTATCAATAACAATAAGGGGTCAGGGGGAAAGCGGGACATCAAGGACCGCAGCCACAGGTGGAACGCATATGTCCCCTCTAAATCGGTTCCAAGGGCCCCAAATTTTATGCCATTTCCGGGGGCGACCCCGAGCCAAGTACACCGTTTTCTCCCGGAACATGCACCAATCCATGTTTTCTACCCACACATCAAGAGTAGGAGGCCTCTGGGACCCCACAACTGTGCGATGTTCCGTTTGGCAATCATGGCCCCTAGAGTCACCCATTGAGTCTGTGCCACATTATGATCAGTGGGCTCCCAAACATTCAACAAGCAGCGTCTGGCCTCCGGTAAGAGAGCCACACCCGCGACCTCCTGCATCACCTCGTGGACCCTACTCCAATAGTCAAACACTTCCCGACATTCCCAAATGATATGGAGGAACCTCCCCCAACTGACCGCAACCCCGCTGACACCGACCCTCCTCAGAAAAACCCATCCGGAGCAGACGGGGACCCGTGACATATACCCTATGCAATATGTTGAGCTGGACTAATCTCTGTCGTGCTGGAATCGTGACCTCCTTCGGTGAGGAGATCGCCGACTGCCAGTCTTCATCGTCAAGCTCAAGGCCGTCACGGGTCCACTGATCACGCAGTTGCAATAGAAGGTCCGCCCTGTGATTAATCAGTTTCTTGTACACCAGGGAAATGGTACTATCAGGCATGTGACCATCCAAGATACGATCCTCTAACAGGGTAGACTCCGGTATCTCCTCCCCTCCGGGAAAACGGACGTTAGCGCATGCCGAACCTGAGCATAACGGAAGTACTCCGTCCCTCCCAATTCAAACTCGGTTTGCAAGGCCGTGAACGATTTCACCTGTCCCTTCACCCATAGGTCTCCCACCTTGGAGATGCCAATGAGATCCCACTTGTCGAACCCTTTAGTGTTCCACAGTTTACCAAACTTGTCAGAGCCGAAAAGCAGGGTAGCCAAAGTCAGACGGTCCTTCCACCCTAACGAACTGGTAGTGTCGCGCCAGATCTGCACGGCCGTCTTGGTTGGCCCCGTCAAAGTCTTTACCACAGATTTAGAGTACAATGCTCTATATTAATTGCCACCAGGAAGTAACCACCTATCCATGGCGAAACCAGGGTTTAACTCAGGGCCGTACATACCGTGATTGATGGCTCCCAACTGCGAAGCCCAATAATATCTCTTAATATCAGGGAGAGCGATGCCCCCATCATACCACGGGAGCGTTATTTTAGCCAGCGCAATACATGGTCTTCCATCCCACAACAGCTTCCTCTGTAGATCCTCCACCAAACGAAAGTAACTAGCTGGGACGATATGAAGCGTGTTCTGAAAGGCATACAGAAAGCGACATCATTTTGAAAAGGGCCGCCCGCACAAGCATTGACAATGGGAGTTTCCGCCAGCCCGCAACATCTCACTTTAGCAGAGTCAAAGGTGGGAGAAGGTTCCTCTCGTATCGAACCACGGGGTCTATCGAAACATAAATTCTGAGATATTTGAACCCCCCTTGTGCTATTTGGAAAGGACAGTTAGGCAGTAGGATCGGTATCTCGCCACTGAGAACGTACAGATAGGATTTCGCCCAGTTAATGACCAAGCCAGAGTTTCTACCGAAGGAGGTCAGAACATCACAGAGTACTATTAAAGATTTCCTGGGGGAGGTCAAATACAGCAAGATGTCATCTGCATATAATGAGATACGATCTTCAAACTGCGGAGACCAATTAATACCCTTCATCGAGGGCTCCCAGCGGATCCAAGCCGCGAGAGGCTCGAGGGCCAACGTGAGTAAAAGAGGAGACAGCGGGCAACCCTGGCGAGTACCCCGCCCGAGACAAAATGGCTCCGAGACGCGACCATTAACCACTATCTGGGCAAGAGGGTCTGCATAAAGAAGACGCACCCAGCTAATGAAATCTGAACCGAAACCAAATTTAGCTAGCACCGCCCACAGATACGGCCATTCAACAGTATCAAACGCCATCGTGGCATCTAATGACGCCAAAATGGCCGGTTCAGGCAGCGTCGAGGCCCTCGCAAGTGCCCCGTTCAGGCGCCTAAGGTTCAATGCCGTATTCCTGTGCGGGATAAAGCCAGATTGATCTGGGTGAACCAGATCGCTAATAACCTTTATCAGTCTATTAGCCAACAACTTAGCAAGAATCTTAGGTTCAGAATTTAACAATGAGATCGGCCGATACGAAGCACACCTATTCCTCGGTTTTCCTTCCTTATGAATTACTACTGTCGATGCCAATCTCTGATCACGGGGGAGGAGACCCCGATCCCGGGACTCCAGGAACATGTCTCTCAAATACGGAGCAATCCTATCCGGGCGAAGCTTGTAAAGCTCAATCGGGAGACCGCTGGGACCCATCGCCTTACCAGAGTTCAGGGAGCGCATTGCTAACGCTACCTCATCTGCAGTGATCTTAAGGTCCCGGTCCGCCTCAGACAGGCACGGGAGCGCAATATCTCGCAACAACAAGCATGAGTCCTCCTCCGGTCTATCCGACACGGAAGAGTACACAGAGCGAAAATGATCAGCAAAGCATGCCACTATCTCTTGCGGGTCGGTGACCAGAACCCCACCCTCTGTCTTTTCTGTCCAACCATTCAATTAATTTGCCAGCCTTGTCCCCAACGTCATAGAGACGCCCCTGTTGTTCCCGACTAAGGGCCTACGCACCATCCGTTACCAACGTTCTATAGTCCAGCTGCTTCAAGTGCAGGACATGCAGTCTAGAGCGGGTAACCTCTCGCTCCAATTCCCATTCCAAATCAGCTATCTCTGTCTCTATCCTCACTACATCCTCTTCCTTCTGTTTTTAACACCAGCAATTAAAGAAAGAGCTTGACCCCTAATTACTGTCTTGAAAGCCTCCCACAGCGATATCGAGGAAGAAACCGAACCCTCATTCTCCCGGAAATAATGTTCCAATGCCTTAACTAATGCACTGCGAGTCTTGGGATTACGAAGATACCAAGGGTTAATAGGAGCTATCCTCCCCTCAGAGCCCGGCACCAGTTCAAACCGAAACCAAAGCGGGGAGTGATTGGAAATACCCCAAGCCATATGTCTGACCTCCGCAACATAGGATGCCTGTGCAGCCGGCACTAACACATAGTCTATCCTGGAGCAACTACCTTGGGCGCCAGAATGAAAAGTGTACTGCCGTTGAGCAGTGTGAAGCAACCTCCAGCAGTCCACCAGGCCCATCGTGTCAATGAAGTCAGGCAGCCAGCCATGAGCCCCCCTGAGATCCCTAGGTGAATGCCTATCCAACACACCAGATACCACTGCATTAAAATCACCACCCAGAATCAGAAACCCCCCAGGGAGATCGAGTAGAACCCGTCCCAGGTCGGCAAAGGTAGTAGACTGCAGGCCAGGAGGAACATAAACAGACACCAGGGAAAGCATGCGGCCCTCCCACCGTCCCGATACAGCCACATAGCGCCCTCTCTCATCAAGGACCGTTGACTCCACCTCGAACGGAAGAGAGTTCCTCACGGAGGATTCCAACCCGCCGGGATCCGGATGATATGCTATGTTTTGTTGTGTTTTGTTATGCTATGCTATGTTTTGTTGTGTTTTGCTGTGCTATGCTGTGTTATGCTATGCTATGTTTTGTTATGCTATGCTATGTTTTGTTGTGTTTTATTATGCTATGCTATGCTATGTTTTGCTATGCTATATTTTGTTACGCTATGTGTTGTTATGCTATGTGTTGTTATGCTATGTTTTGTTATGCTATGTTTTGTTATGCTATGCTTTGTTTTGTTATGTTATGCTATGTTTTGTTATGTTATGCTATGTTTTGTTATGTTATGCTATGTTTTGTTCTGCTATGTTTTGTTGTGTTTTGTTATACTATGCTGTTTTGTTTTGCTATGCTTTGTCATATTATGCTATGCTTTGTTTTGTTATGCTATGCTTTGTTATACTATGCTATGTTTTGTTGTGTTTTGTTATGCTATGCTATGCTTGTTGTATTTTGCTATGCTGTGTTTTGTTTTGTTATGCTACGTTTTGTTTTGCTAGCCTATGCTTTGTTTTGTTATGCTATGCTATGTTTTGCTATCCTATGCTTTTTTTGTTATACTATACTATGCTATGCTGTGTTTTGTTATGCTATGCTATGTTTTGTTATGCTATGCTGGTGAGGGTGTGTGAGGGTGAGTGAGGGTCTGTGAGGGTGAGTGAGGGTGTGTGAGGGTGAGTGAGGGTGGGTGAGGGTGTGTGAGGCTAAGGGTGGGTGAGGGTCTGTGAGGGTGAGAGGGTTGTGAGGGTGAGGGTGTGAGGGTCAGTGTGGGTATGTGAGAGTGTGTGTGGGTGAGGGGCTGTGAGGGGGAGGGGGTGTGAGGGTGAGGGGGTGTGAGGGTGAGGGTGTGAGGGAGTGTGAGGGTGTGAGGGTGAGGGGATGTCAGGGTGACGGTGTGTGAGGGTGGGTGTGATGGTGAGGGGGGTGAGGGTGAGGGGGTGTGAGGGGGTGTGAGGGTGTGGGGGTGTGAGGGAGTGGGGGTTGGGGGTGAGGGGGTGTGAGGGTGAGGGGGTGTGAGGGTGAGGGGGTCTGAGGGTGAGAACGTGGGGTTGTGAGGGTGAGGGGATGTGAGGGTGAGGGGGTGTGAGGGTGAGGGTGACGGGGGTGAGGGTGAGGGGGTATGAGGGTGAGGGTGTGTGAGGGTGAGGGGGTGTGAGGGTGAGGGGGTGTAAGGGTGTCAGGGTGAGGGGGTGTGAGGGTGCGGGTGTGTGAGGGTGAAGGTGTGTGAGGGTGTGTGAGAGTGAGGGGGTGTGAGGGTGAGGGGGTGAGGGTGAGGGGGTGAAGGTGAGGGGGTGTGAGGGTGAGAGCGTTTGTGAGGGTGAGAGGGTGTGTGAGGGTGAGAGGGTTTGTAAGGGTGAGGGTGTTTGAGGGTGTGTGAGGGTGAGGGGGTGTGAGGGTGGGGGGTGTGAGAGTGAGGGGGTGTGAGTTAGGGGGTGTGAGGGTGAGGGGGGGTGAGGGTGAGAGGGTGAGGGTGTGAGGGCGAGTGAGGGTGAGGGGAGTGAGGGTGAGGGTGTGTGAGGGTGAGTGAGGGGGTGGGAGGGTGAGGGGGTGTGAGGGTGAGGGTGTGTGAGGGTGAGGGGATGTGAGGGCGAGGGTGTGAGGGAGGGTGAGGGGATGTGAGGGTGAGGGGATGTGAGGTTGAGGGGTTGTGATTGTGAGGGGGTGTGAGGGTGAGGGTGTGTGAGGGTGAGGGTGTGTGAGGGTGTGGGTGTGTGAGGGTGAGGGTGTGTGAGGGTGAGGGTGTGTGAGGGGGTGAGGGAGTGTGAGGGTGTGAGGGAGGGCGAGGGGTGTGAGGGTGGGTGGGAGTGTGTAAGGGTGGGAGTGTGTGAGGGTGGGAGGGTGAGGGTGTGGGTGGGTGAGGGTGAGGGTGTGTGAGAGTGAGGGTGAGAGGGTTGTGAGGGTGAGAGAGTTGTGAGGGTGAGAGGGTTGTGAGGGTGTGTTAGGGTGAGGGTGTGTGAGGGTGAGGGGGTGTGAGGCAGTGTGAGGGTGAGGGTGTGAGGGTGAGGGTGTGAGGGAGGGCGAGAGTGTGAGGAGGGAGGGCGAGGGTGTGAGGGAGGGTGAGGGGATGTGAGTGGGTGTGAGGGTGAGGGTGAGGGGGTGTGGAGGTGAGTGAGGGTGAGATGGTTGTGAGGGTGAGAGGGTTGTGAGGGTGAGGGGGTGGGGTGACAGTGAGGGTGTGTGAGGGTGAGGGTGTGAGGGTGAGGGGGTGTGAGTGTGAGGGTGTGAGGGTGAATGAGGGTGGGTGAGGGTGTGAGGGTGAGTGACGGGGTGTGAGGGTGAGGGTGTGAGGGTGAGGGGGTGTGAGGGTGTGAGGGTGAGTGAGGGTGGGTGAGGGTGTGAGGGTGAGTGACAGTGTGAGAGGGTGAGGGGGTGTGAGGGTGACAGTGTGAGGGTGAGTGAGGGTGTGCGAGGGTGGGTGGGGGGTTAGGGTGTGAGGGTGAGGGGATGTGAGAGTGAGGGGATATGAGGGTGAAGGGGTATGAGGGTGTGTGAGGGTGGGGGTGTTTGAGGGTGAGGGTGTGTGAGGGTGAGTGAGGGTGAGAGGGTTGTGAGGGTGAGTGAGGGTGTGTGAGGGGTGAGGGTGAGGGGGTATGAGGGTGAGGGGGTGTGAGGGTGTAAGGGTGAGTGAGGGTGTGTGAGGGTGAGTGAGGGTGGGTGAGGTTGTGAGGGTGTGTGAGGATGAGAGGGTATGAGGGTGTGAGGGTGAGGGTCCAAAGTAAATGGTGGCAGTGCAGACATTGTAAGACAGAGAGAAACACAAATGTTAAGATAACAGTGCTCAAAGGGGTTGTGAGAAGGTGGAAATTGGATTAAAGGAGAAAGGATGAAAAGTTAAGTAGGAAAGAGGCCAGAAAGTAGATACTAAGAAGTGGAGTGTGTGGCGGAAACAGGGAAAAGGAGAAAAGAATGAAGCTGGATCCGAGAGGGTGCAAGTAGGGTCACATGCGAGAGAAGGAAGACTCGTTAGGAGAGTGTGATGACGCTCTCAGCATTGCTGTGGCAGGGGCGGGGGAGCGCATTCCTTTGAAGTCTGATGCGGGGGCGGGGGAGCGGATGCCTTTGAAGTCTGATGCCGAGGCTTGTGGTGTTTGGTGCACGCGCCTGGCTCACATGAACTGTACCCAATCCGCAGCAGTTTGGGTAGACTTTTGAAAGCCTTACTATAATCTCGACACAAACAAGCATTGCTAAAGCAATGCTGTAGGTCGAGACCTAAAAACGAAGCTGACTAAGACTCCTGGATTTCAAAGGAATGGAAAAAAAAAATCATTAATCTCTTGATAATAAACCCTCCGAGGAACAGTATGACAGCTACAGAGCAAAATAACTAATCGAGCATACAACATTAAGAAAAGGCAAAGAAATTCTCCGGTAATAGATTTCACATAGGAATCTGCAGCAACTTTAAACTAATAAAATGTTCCACGTTGAACGGAGCAGCTTGCAAAAAAAATATTGAAAAAGGATACCGGCTGAATCTTGCTTGCATCTTTTGCGCATCTTTATTCCTAGAAAATTAAGAAACAGTGCCACAGAAAAAACTTCTCAAGCAATGGACAACTTGAAAAGTCAGCTCCTCGGACGAGAAAGGTCGATAAAGTGCAAGTGAGGAGGAATGCGCAGTGGCACAAGACATCAGAGGCATTAACTATAATGGCATGCAAGGACCAGACGTGATTGACAGAGACACAGAACAAGGCTGGATACTTCATGAGCACCTCGAGTTCTATGTGCTCCGGTGTTCTATCTAGCTGTGTACCCTATCTAGCTGTGTACCCCCTACGCTTTGCGCATGCTTGTTTAGGTGAATGTTGGGTGCGCAAGCGCATTATACGCACCCTGTCTGGTTGTGTACTTCCTGCGGATAGTGTTAATATTGGTACCGGGTATTGCTCACAGCGCTGTTACACTTTTTTTCCCGTTTGAAGGTGAGTTGTAATTACATTATACTGTAATGTTGGCCAATGCGGGCACGTCTAGAGCGAAGCAGACAGACCGAACCTGTCTATATCTGCTCCCCCATGACGTAGGGGGGTACACAGATCGACGGGGGTCCACACATGGATAGAACACCGGCGGCGCCAAACACAGGATGTAGGCACATACTTTACGCTGTGCCAGGTGGCTGCAGGCACACTCCTGCTGCGAAGCGTCAGACAGCAGCACTGGGGACTGCCAAGCAGGGAAAATGTCATAAATAGCTACACAGGTGCTGGATGCGAAGAGGTGAGGAGCGCGCGCTTCCTTTCAAGTTTTGAAACACAGCATGGCAGTTTTTACCGGCTTCACTGTAGGGAAGACCAAATACAAGTAAAACACTATAAAGATCGGAATATTACTCACTCCGATGGCCTTCTCTTGTGGAAGGGAGGAAGGGAGATGAAATCCAAATCTCTTTCAGCTGGCACACGTAGATAAGCCATACATCAAGGTAACATGACTAAATTGTAAAATTGATACTTGCATAGCGCACTACTCACCCGGAAGGGTCTCAAGGCGCTTGTACACATACCGCTGTGGAACCCATCCTGGCTTTCCCTGTGAGATGTCCACTCCTGGGCACCCCCAAGGTGGAGGCCAGGCCTCCTTAGCATTGTGGGGGCCGTTGTGGAGATTAAGCCAGCTATTGCCCAGAGTTGCAGAGTGGGACTCCATGATTGGAATAAGCACCGAGGCGAGAATGATCAGGTCCGTGGAATTTTTTAGCCCAAGACCCGCCGAGGTGGGGAATTGAACCCTGGTCCCGGGCTAGACCTCTGCATCAGGGTATGCCGCTCTAACCATTGAGCCACACTTCTCCACCACTAATAAAATAAACTTTCACCAGTCGAGCAAAACAAGTCCTGTGCTGACACTGCTTTCACAATCCACCAAAGTGCACACTCCGTTGTGAGAAAATCACGATACTGGACAGACAGTAGCAAAAATGTCAATGTGTGGGAGTGAAGGTAATAAAGCAGGCTTACTTTCACCAAAAGCACAGCACAAGACGCATGAGATGGTAGCACAAGATGCAGGCACAGACGTTGGCAGGCTACAGATTGTCAGGTTTACCCTCAACGAAGGCTCAGCACAAGACGCAGAGATAGTGTGGAGTAGACAATGATGTGTGGCGCTGAAGGCAGATGTTATTTAATTTGAAGCTTATCCACACATGAAGGCACAACACCTCCACAGACTTAAGTAGACTTACCCTCACATGAAGGCCCAAGAAGGCACAGAACAGGATGCGTAGAGTAGTGGGGAGTAGAAGCCCAAGTGTGAATGGGCAGGTCCTGTAGTAGCACTTCCCCAGACTCACAGAAACAACTGGCAGGATGCAGTGGGCGTCCAATGGGAGGTCCCTGGTGGGGTCAAGGATGCCAGTTGAAGGCAGATGCTCATCTTGAGAGACTGTAGAATCTGTAGATGGAGTTGCTTGAAGTTTGATGAGGTGAAATATGTAGGTTCTTTTGAAGATCTGTAGTGATCAAGTCCACTCAGTTCAGGTGATTTAAAGAGGTTTTATTGAAAATGATAAAAGATCACAGGAAGATTAGAACAAGACCAGAGAAAGACCAATCAAAGACCCCACCAGGAGCAGACAAGATGGTGCTCAGCCCTTCTCAACTGACATCTCTGGCTCCCAACATTCTGTACTACATCATAGGATGAACATTCCACTGGCAAAGCAGGAGATTGCATACATAACAACAAAGCCAGGATATAACACAGTTTATAAGTTAAAATCCTAACATCGAACATTGTCATCTGGTACCTTTACTAGGCTTCATTAGTGAAGTAAGAAGGCACAGGGAAAGTGCCCTATGCAGTCTGTAATTCCTAATTTCAAGCCCCAACTCCCACCTGAGCCAACTATCATCTGTAACTGCTGTGATTAACCCCGCAGTCAGGCTACGATAATAGTTCAGTTCATGAGGCCTAGACATTCAAAATGCAATAAACAGGAAGCAGTGGTCGAAGTGGAGAAAAAAGTAGGAAAACTGTGGGCGGGGAATCGGAGGGCAAAATTAACCTGAGATTTAGGTCTGTGGGCGGAGTCAGAGGTGTGGCCAGAAAGAGAAAACTTTCCTATTTTTAGTATTTGTTTGGCACTTCACTGACCAGTTACAGCGTATTATGTTATTTTATTCAAACAATACACATGTTTATTTAAGGTTTATTATGAGTTATTGACATTAAAATACATTAAGAAAGTGGGATATGCTTCCGATCACAGAATATGACAAATATGCTTAAAAGCGGAATCGCAAGCCATCTGTCTCTGAGCCATGCAGTGATCTGCACTTCTCCTGTTGCACCCTCCACAGAAATAGCCAATGCCTATAGCTGGGCTCGGCCGCTCTGAGACAGGTAGAGAAGGAAAAAAGACACTGTGAAATTGAACCAAAAAAGAACGAAACACTTTGACTGGAAATGTTGTCATTATCTGACCTTTTTCTATTCCAAAGTGCAACCTCCAGACCAAGAGAAAGTAAAGGATCAAAATACGAAAAATAAATAACTAAATAAAGCAATACAGGTTTAAAAAGACCACATCCCTGAACACAGAGCCGCCGTACACATTTAATAAGCCAACATAATTAAAACAGTTGAAAAGGATCACATTAAACATTTTCCACTTACCCATCAACCAGGTATTGCAGTACCTCTAAGAATGGTGCACTTCCCCACCCTGGGAAAACAATGTTATTCAAAGAAAGATGATAAAGCGCTTCACTGGCAAACTCTGTAAAGTGGCACTAATGTGTGTGGGTGTGAATAACACTAATCTGGCCTGTCTGCGACCACTCTGTATTGCTTTATTTAGTTATTTATTTTTCGTATTTTGATCCTTTATTTTCTCTTGGTCTGGAGGTTGCACTTTGGAATAGAAAAAGGTCAGATAATGACAACATTTCCAGTCAAAGTGTTTCGTTCTTTTTTGGTTCAATTTCACAGTGTCTTTTTTCCTTCTCCACCTGTCTCAGAGCGGCCGAGCCCTATCTATAGGCATTGGCTATTTCTGTGGAGGGTGCAACATAACAAAGTGCAGATGGCAGGTGGCCTCTGTGACTGGCGGAAGGTCACAGGGCAAATGCAGGGCCATTATAGGAAGCCATTTCGCGCACAAATGGCCCTGCTAATCTCGGAAGGGAGAGGGGAAATGATTTACGGCCAGATGTAGGTAGATAAATACCGGTCGGTAATGGCCGAAATTCGGTAAATATGCCGTTACTGAACGGTATTTAGGCAATTGAGATGTAGGAGGCCAAAACTAAGGATTCAGTAAATATGAATCGGTAAATACCGATTCATCCTTACCGAAGCCGAAATTACCGAATTGGTAGTTACCGAATTCTTATTTACCGAATCGGTAATTAAGAAATGGTAAAAATGAGAATAGAGATGTAGGTAACTTCTAAAATACCGAATTACATGAAATTCAGTATTTAAGAGTCGGTAATTACCATGGATTGAAAGCAGGTGGTAACCAGGTACAGGCTATAAAAAAGGCCCCAAAATGCAACAGTGTGGATCGCACATGCCAGTTCCGGGTGGATGACCAACTCTTTGTTGGTTACGTGGGCGCTAAGAAGGGACGGGCGGTGCACAAACGGACCATCTCTCGGTGGGTCGTGTTATGCATCAAGGCATGCTACTCTTTGGCTAAGAAGGAGCCTCCTGGTGGGCTGAGGGCCCATTCCACTCGGGCCACAGCGGCCACTACTGCCCTGGGCCGGGGAGTCCCCTTGCAGGACATCTGTCAGGCAGCTACGTGGGCCACGCTGCACACGTTCGCAAGACACTACTGCCTGGACAGCCAAGTCCGGAGGGATGGCTTCTTTGGCCGTTCCGTCCTCCAGGACTTTCTGGTGTGATTATTGGTTCGCAGACCCACCACAGGGGTTGGTATTGCTGGGGTATCTATTCTAAGGTAAGGAACCTGATACTAACCTGTTTCTTTCAGATGCACAAGTTATTTACCTTCGGTGATGATATATCTGTAAGAAACAGTAGTTAGTATTAGATTCCTGATTCCTTACTGCCCCACCCATCCTCCCCGTTCTGTGAACCGTTATCTAGGGTTAAGGTTCACCCCTTTCAGGGCCCTAGTTTCATGGCACCAGTGTTGGTTTTTATCATGGCTCTGCGTTTCTGGCACGGAAAAGCTGTGTATAAGAACTGACGTCAGCGCGCAAGGGCGGCGTCTAAGTACTCCGGCGACGTCATTCCGGCGCCAATGACGCCTACGACAGACGCGGAGCCGCAGACGACACCTACCGACGCGCAGGGGTACTGCTACGCAAAAGTTTCTGGATCCAGTCTGACGCCTGGGGATATTCTAAGGTAAGGAATCTAATACTAACTACTGTTTCTTACAGATATATCGTTACCGAAGGTAAGTAACTTGTGCAACAATGCCTAGCAGTTCACTAATGGCGTCTCCATCCAGAGGTGGTGCAATGTCTCTTTTAGCAGTGAGGGGAGCCTTGGTTATATCTATTTGTCACCACTGAAAAAGTGCAATATAAGCAGTTCTGCATGCTACAATTTCCCAGGTGGCTCTTGCTGCGTCTCAAGTGGAGCTCAGGCCTGCTGTACACCTTTCTGCTCATACCACTCCATCCCACAGGTCTCGAGAAGATCAGGAACGACCAGCCCAAGTCCTACTTGGGTCTCTGGATCGCACAAAGCGCCTGGTATCCCGATCTGTTGAGCATAGCCATCGGTCCTCTGATCATGCTGCCCCTTTCCAGAGTATCTTCTGTGACAGCAGCAGGAGAGGTTGCTCCACATGAAACTGTCAATACTTCACCTTCTTGCATGGAGATTGAGTGGAAGCAGTTGACAGCTTTCGACCTTCCTCCTGAAGTCGGTGACGTTACCTTGCCACCCAGGTGTTCCTCTACTAAAACGGTATGTACCTGCCATTGGCAAACATTTGTAGCATGGTGTTCAGAATGACACATTGAACCCCTCTCCGTCGTCTTTTCCCAGGTTCTTCTTTCATTCTTTCTCTTGCCCGGCACAGCTCTGCTCTGAGCCCTCTCAAGGGCTATCTTTCTGATATCTCTGCCTTTTTGTAGTTGCCTGATCAGCTATCTCTTTTAAAATCTCCTGTTACAAATAGATTCCTAAAAGGATTTCAACATATTTTTCCTGTTTCACCCTTTATCGTGCCTCAGTGGGATATAAATCTTGTTTGGACATTTCTCATGCACACTCCCTTTGAGCCGCTTCATAACTACCCTCTCAGGCTCCTTACCATTAATGCAGCCTTCCTAGTGGGGAAAACGGCTGCCTGGTGGGTCATTGAGCTTCAGGCTTCATCATCTAAGCCTCTATACCTCACCATTTATCCTGACAAACTGGTACTTCGCACATGAGCCTCCTTTCCTCCAAAAGTGTTCACTTCATTTCAGGTAGTCCAATTCATCACCTTGCCTACTTTTTATACTCCTCCACATCACTTCACAGAAACGGAGCAACTTCACCTCCTTGACCCAAAAAGAGCATTGTTGTTCTGCCTTGACCGAACACAAGAGTTCCGGTTGGGCAACCAACTCTTTGTGGGGTATGTTGCAGAGAAGAAGGTAAGGGCTGTACAGAAGCAGACTATCGTCTGATGTATTGTGCTCTGCATTTAAATCTGCTGTGCACTGGCCAAAAAGCAACTCCCTGAGGGTTTGCGTGCTCATTCCACCAGAGCAAAAGCTGCGACTGTTACGTTAGCGTGTGGAGTTCCTGTCCTGGATATCTTGCAGGCTGCAATGTGGGCCTCATTGCACACGTTTACCAAACACTACTGTCTAGTCTAGGCATTCAGGTCCATAGAGATGGGTATTTTGCCCTTTTGGTCCTCCAGGACTTCCTTGTCTGAAATTGGTCCGCTGACCCACCTCCAGGGAGGTATTGGTTAGTTATCTATTCTAAGGTAAGGGATCTATGGCTAGAAGTCTCTTTCAGATGAACACGTTACTTACCTTTCAATCAATCAATCAATCAGGGTATTGTAAGCTCGCTACTCAAACATGAGGGTCTCAAGGCACTGAAGGGAGAGGGGGGTGGGGGTCAGCAGATCTGTTTAGCCGATTGAGCTAGTTCTTGAGGGTCTTCCTGAAAGTGTTCAGGGAGGGGGCGCGCCTGATGTCTGCTGGTAGCTCGTTCCAGGTCTTGCTGCAATGTGGAAGAAGGATCTTCCGCCTGTTCTGGCTCTGTGGATGCATAGGGTTTCGGCCAGAGTGAGGTTGGTAGATCGGAGGTTTCTCTTGGGTACATGGAAGTTGATTCATTGATTGAGGTATTTTGGCCCGTTGTTGTGTAGGCATTTGTAGACGTGGGTGAGGATCCTTAAGGCGACTCTTTTCTCCAAGGGGAGCCAGTGGAGTCTCCGTAGGTGCTGGCTGATGTGTTTGTGCCGGGGGATGTCAAGGACAAGTCTGGTGGCGTTGTTCTGTATTGTCTGGAGTCTGTGGAGTAGCGATTGTTGATGCCGGCGTAGAGTGAGTTTCCATAGCACAGTCTGCTGGTGATGAGTACATGGGTGAGCGTCTTTCTTGACGCATGGGGGATCCATTTGAAGGTCTTGCGGATGATGCGGAGTGCGTTGAAGCAGCTGGAGGTGACGGCATTGACCTTTCGGTTCATGGTGAGTGATGAGTAGAGTACGATTGTGAGAAGTTGACCTGATATGTGATGCTCACTAGTTCTAGTAATCACCTTGTATCAGTCCAAACAACCCTTATGGTGATTGGTTGTAAGTCAACCTTACAGACCAGCTATCCTAATGGTAGCATGTACAAAGCAGTCTTAGGCTAAACTCTTTTGGCATGTGAAGCCAGCTGTTTTACCACAATATAACCCCTTGAATATCAGATGAAAGGACACCACACAGGTTGTTCTGAAAATAAACAGTATATTTATTAATAACAGACACCTCTGAACTCTTTATGAGATCAGAGGGCTCAGCACATGACAATCTCTTAGGAAAAATACGATAAGTTGCACAAAATTACAATGGTGCCCTAGGGGCACGACAAACCATATACTAAGTAAATGGTATAAGGAAATCGATAGAAGGAATGGAGCTGTCCAAAGGCTGTAGGATCGCTGGGACTACGCTACCCTAACTTTACGTAAGTAATAGGAGGCCCACGGAACGCGTGTGCAGAGTGTGAACTCACACGCGAGATGCGTAACAACGTCTATGGACAGTACAGTTCAAGAAAAAGGTAAGTACGGACAATCCTGACTAGTTAGGACTAAAACGACTGTGGAACTGGCCACTAGGAGAGTCAATCTACCCTTGAGCACCGAAATGCTCTTGTTACCTCACCCACGGGCTGCGGGTGCATAGGTGCAAAGTCGTGTCGGGTTCCGGCGTTGAAGTCTATGGAGCCTGGAGGAAAAGATGCTGCAGGCGACCAGGAGGAAGATGTCCGGTGTGATCCAAGGGTGGATCAGAGATGCTGAAGACCTGAAAGCAGAGGGGACAATGTTCATAGTCACTGGCCAGTGACTGGAGTGGAACCAGGAAGGAACCAGATGTCGTCGTCGCGATCAAGTGAAGAGTGGACGCTTGACTCTGCAGCCACGTGGACCAGGAGGTGTCTTGGATGACCAGGATGGAGGCACTAGCTGTCCCATGCAGGCTCTCGCTGTCGGCGGTGTTGGTTCCGGATTCGGCGTCAACAGGCCTTGGCAAAGGCAACCCACACGGTGAGTGGAAAAGGCGTCTGGTGCGGACTAGGAGAGTCCGGGGTGCTCCTCTTTTAGAAGGGAGCAAGGGCCAGTCTGGAGCAACCAGACCAGCAGTGAAGATTTCAAGGTTCTTCGTCTAGGAGGCCACTAGCCAGCCGGCAAGTGACCAGACAACGCGCCGAGCAGCAAACAAGCAGAAGGGCCCCACGCAGATCTCGTGGAAGCTGGAGGGCTGATCTTCGGTGCAGGGGCTGCTCGGGGCTGGGGCTTCTCAATCCCCAAAGCACTTGGTCGAGTTTACCTCGGGAGTTGTGCTGGAAGCGAAGTGCAGTTTCTTTCAAGATGGCCGGTCCCACGTGTCTCGTCGCACCCACGGATCTCAGCTGTGCTGCAGATGTGAGTTGAGGTCGGAGAGGTCTGGGAATCCGGGTCTCGTCGGGCTCTGAAGTCTGGATCCTCGAGGGAAGACGACAAAGTGAAGCCGCTGGACGCTTGATGGTGCCTGCAGTTGCAGAGTGGACACTCCTTGCCCACAAGGGAGATTCTTCAGTCTTCTGTGGAGCAGAACATCGAAGTCCAGAGTTTCTTCTTGTAAAGATGTTCAGGATAATCTAATTTGGAATCCTAATAGCTCCTACCTTTATTCTCCTAAAGGGGGCTGCACTACTGACTAGGTCCCTCCCCTGGGTGGGACCAGGAAGGGGGGTGGCTACACCCCCTATCCTTTGTCCGGTTTTGCGCCAGAGCTGGGGCAGGGATGCCCCAGCAACTGGTTTGAACTGGTGTATGCACAGGACACCTTGTGTGCCCCAGGCATGTCTCATTCCTTTCAGGCCTGTCCTACCCAATACACAAAATCCTGTCTGGGGTGGTGCTAGCACCTCCCAAGGCAGGAAACCCTTTGTCCAAGCCTCCCTCGCTGGTAGGACTCCCAGCAGCAGGAGGTCAGACTTGTGTCTGTGGTGGCAGCATCCATTTTGTGATGCCAAGGCTCGAGTTAACTTTAACCGGGGTTCTCAGTTACATACATGTCGTGCCCCTCTAGAAGGGTGGAATGCTACCCCCGTCGCCAGAATTGGCGAGGGGGTAGTATTACAATTCGTATGACACCTTACTCGACATGTTTTGATAATGTTATACCAGAGTTAGCATTTAACCGCGAGGTTGATACTGCACTTAAGAGTATATGGTATAGCGTTATCATGGAACAGCTATTAGGACTTGGTTCCGCAAGCTGCAGACGGGCTCAGCTCATGCCAGAGCACCAACTCACATAATTCCAAGCACTCTGCCTTCAGGATTGATAAGGCCTGCCATAGGAGTGTCTGATAGGAATATATGTGTCCATTTTAGGGTTAGGTATAGGTATACTATATCTATAGCAAAGGGTGTTTACACCACCTTGCCCCAGCTGTCTTGCAGCCAGTTGTGTCAGTTTTAGATGGCCAGCCAGGGGTGGCATAATACATGCTTCAGCCCCTGGTAGGCACTGGGTACACCTATGCCCTGGGTACCTAAGGTACACTGTACAGGGACTGATAAGGTGTCCCAGTACCAATTGGTAAATGCACCTAAAGTACATGGATGTCAATTTAGAGAGAGGACAGCTAGGCTGTGGGTCTGATTAGCAGGCCCACAGCCAGGGAAAGTCATAAACCAGTGAAGCAAAAAGCAAAAATCTGGGGTGACCATAGGATTGCAGACCCCACTCTCCTACATAACCCCCCCCCCAAACTTAGGAACATTAAACTAACCTTGACCAGGTGAGTCTTCCTGTTCTAAGTGGAAATACCTGGAGAGACCATCTGCATTGCCATGGTCAGTCCCGGGTCTGTGCTCCACTGTAAAGACCACCTAAGAAGTTTGGGGTTTTCACCCTTCATCTGATGTAGCCATAAGAGGGGCTTATGGTCGGTCTGAATCTTGAAGTGAGTTCCAAACAAGTATGGCCTCAATTTCTTCAGGGCCCAAACCACAGCAAAGGCCTCCCTCTCTATAGCTGACCAACGTTTCTCTCTAGGGGTCAGCCTTCTGCTTATAAAAGCAATGGGCTGGTCATGACCATCAATATTCAGTTTAGATAGAACAGCTCCCACACCCAACTCAGATGCATCTGTTTGGACAATGAAGGTTTTGGAGTAGTCAGGACTCTTGAGAATAGGTGCAGTACACATGGCCTGCTTTATGTCATCAAATGCCTTCTGACAGCAAACTGTCTACTGAACTTTCTTTGGCATTTTCTTGCTTGTCAGGTCATTAAGTGGTGTCACAATGGACCCATAATTTTTGACAAACGTCCTATAGTAACCAGACAGGCCCAAGAAAGCTCTGACCTGTGTCCGGGTGGTTGGAGGAGCCCAATCCTTTATGGCCTGTATCTTGCGCTCCAAGGGTTGAACCTGGCCTCCACCTACAAGGTGGCCCAGGTACACAACCTGACTCTGCCCTATCTGGCACTTGGTGGCCTTGATAGTGAGGCCTGCCTTTTGCAGGGCCTCCAAAACTTTCCTCAGGTGGATCAGGTGATCCTCCCAGGTGGAGCTAAAGACAGCAATATCATCTAGATATGCTGCACAAAAGTCATCCAACCCAGTGAGAACTTGGTTCACCAACCTTTGAAAAGTGGCAGGTGCATTTTTCAAACCAAAGAGCATCACCACAAATTGGTAATGACATCCTGGGGTAGAAAATGCTGATTTGGCCTTGGCATCATCAGCTAACCTGATCTGCCAATAACCAGCTGTTAGGTCAAATGTACTTAAGAAAGTTGCAGAAGCCAACTTGTCTATCAGTTCATCTGCCCTAGGTATTGGATGGGCATCTGTCTTAGTGACAGCATAGAGACCCCTTTAGTCT
This sequence comes from Lissotriton helveticus, assembly GCF_964261635.1. NCBI lineage: Eukaryota > Metazoa > Chordata > Amphibia > Caudata > Salamandridae > Lissotriton > Lissotriton helveticus. The sequence goes on from NC_136070.1 coordinate 1,253,083,854, forward strand.
ACACAAAACCTCATCTCTCTCTTACCATCCTGGGCGTGAGGTTTTGTCACTAGAACTACAGGACTAGCCCAAGGGCTCTCTGAGGGTTCAATGACTCCCAATTCCAACATCTTTTGAACTTCTTTCTTTATGCAGTCCCTGACGTGGTCAGGTTGCCTGTAGATTTTACTCTTGACAGGCAGACTGTCACCAGTGTCCACCTCATGGGTGCACCAGTTGGTCTGACTGGGTGTCAGGGAGAACATTTGTCTAAAGGATTGAAGAACCTGTTTGCAATCCTCTTGTTGATGCTCAGAGAGGCTGTCAGAAAAGACTACACCATCTACTGACCCATCATCAGGGTTCTGAGTGAGCAGGTCTGGGAGAGGGTCACTCTCTTCCTCCTGCCCCTCATCTGTGGCCATGAGCGAGCCCATGTCCTCCCTGTTGCCAACTGCCTTGAGCCTGTTTACATGAAGCACCCTGTGGGGGCTCCTGGGAGTTCCCATGTCCACCAGGTAGGTGACTTCTCCCTTTTGCTCAATGATGGTACGGGGTCCAGACCACTTGTCTTGGAGAGCTGCTGGGGCCACTGGCTCCAACACCCACACCTTCTGTCCTGCATGGTAAACAGTTAGGACAGTCTTTTGGTCATGCCAAGCTTTTTGAAGTTCTTGGCTGACCTCAAGGTTTTTGGATGCCTTCTCCATGTACTCTGCCATCCTGGAGCGGAGACCAAGTACATAGTCCACTATGTCAAGCTTAGGCTTTTTGAGAGGTAACTCCCATTCTTCCTTTACCAGACATAGGGGTCCTCTTACAGGATGCCCAAACAGAAGCTCAAAAGGGCTATAACCAACACCCTTATGTGGGACCTCTCTGTAAGCAAACAGGAGGCAGGCTAAAAGGATGTCCCATCTTCGCCTAAGCTTTTCAGGTAACCCTTTTATCATCCCTTTGAGGGTCTTGTTGAATCTTTCAACAAGCCCATTGCACTGTGGGTGATAGGGTGTGGTAAATTTGTAATTTACACCACACTCCTTCCACATTGCAGTCAAGTATCCTGACATGAAGTTTGCACCTCTGTCAGAGACAACCTCCTTAGGAAACCCCACTCTGGAGAAAACTCCAAGTAGGGCCCTGACCACAAAAGGAGCTGTAGTGGTCCTAAGGGGAATAGCTTCTGGATACCTGGTGGCATGATCCACTACCACCAGTATAAATCTGTGCCCAGATGCTGTTGGGGGTTCATTGGTCCAACAATGTCTATCCCCACTCTCTCAAAGGGTACCCCCACCACAGGTAGTGATATAAGGGGGGCCTTTGTTGTGCCACCTGATTTGCCACTGGCTTGACAGGTGACACATGAACGTCAAAACGCTTCGGTGTCTTCAGACATATGAGGCCAGTGAAAGTGTGGGGCAAGCCTGTTCCAAGTCTTGTTCTGGCCTAAGTGACCTGCAAGGGGAATCTCATGGGCTAAGGTGAGAAGGAAACCTATAAGAGACAAGGGGATGGCCAGCCTCCTGGTAGCACCAGGCTTGGGGTCTCTTGCCTCAGAGTATAGGAGTCCATCATCCCAGTATACTTTGTGGGCACCTGTAGCATTCCCTGCAGCCTCAGCAGCAGCCTGCTGTCTGAGGGGTTCAAGGGAGGAACATTCTAACTGTGCCTGCCTCAAGTCTGCCCTGGAAGGTCCCCCTGTCCCAAGAAACTCAACCTGTTCAGGTTCAAGCTCTTCTAGGACAGTTCCTTCTGGGGTCTTTGGGTCAGCCTCCTGTGAGGGCTGATCCTCAACCTGAGGCAGGGGGGAAGGCTCAGCCTTCCCCCTACTGCTCTTACTCTTGGGTAGTGTCTGGTCAATTCTTCCAGGATCCAGCACTTGTTCAGCTGGGCATTTCTTGGCCTGTGACCTGGTCACAGCAAGGACATGTGAGGAGAGACCTAGCATTTCTACATGAGTCCTGTACTCCACATCTGACCACAGTGAGGATTCCAAATCATTGCCCAAAAGACAATCTACTGGGAGGTCTGAACTAACTACAACCCTTTTGAGGCCTGTTACCCCTCCCCAGGAGAAATTAACAACTGCCATACTGTGATTGGTAGTGACATTGCTAGCATTGGTCACTTGGTAATCTGAACCTAGCATGATCTGGTCAGGGTCCACAAATGTTGGTATCACCATAGTGACACTGGCACATGTGTCCCTGTAGGCCTGAGCCATTTTTCCACTGATTAAAGGCGTTTGTCTGTATTTGCCCAGAGTACTAGGACTTGCAGCAGGGGTCATATCCATGTCCCCAGTACAAACAAGAACTGCCTGAGTAGGAATCCTGACTAAGTCAGAACCCACCTCAGTTCCCAGGGTTAACCCAACTATAGCCTCGGGAGGTACACTACCACTTCTACCTGTACTAGGGGGTGCAGGTGTCTTAGGGACAGTAGTGGTAGGAGTTTGGCCTTTCTTGGTGCACTCACTAAACCAGTGAGTTTTAATTTTACAGTATTGGCACCATGGTTTCTTAGGACCATCATTCTTCTTCTTTTGGGAATTCTGGGACCCACCCTCCTTAGATTGTTGGGGCCCTGTTGAAGACTTCTGGTCATTTTGCTTATTCTCATTATTACCCTTCTGGTCTGCTTTCTTCTGGCCACCACCCTGGTTCTGGTTCTGCTGCTTGACCCTTGTCCTGACCCATCTGTCTGCCTTCTTTCCCAATTCTTGGGGAGAGGTCAGATCTGAGTCAATCAAGTGCTGATGCAACAACTGGTTCTGACAATTATTTAAGATTTGCTCTCTCATAAATAGATTATACAATCCTGTGTAATCAGTAACTTTACTTCCCAGTAACCAGCCTTCCAAAGCCTTAGTGGCACAATCAACAAAGTCAGTCCAATCTTGAGCCTGAGTTTTCTGGGTGTCTCTGAACATTAACCTGTACTGTTCAGTTGGTGAGCCAAACCCATCAATCAGTGCAGTTTTCAAGACTTGGTAATCATTAGCATCCTCTTCTCTAACAGTGAGGAGCTTATCTCTACCATTGCCTTCAAAGTTGAACCACAATATAGCTGCCCACTGACTCTGGGGTACCTGCTGTACTTTGCAGGCCCTCTCCAGAGCAGTTATCCACTTGTGGATATCATCTCCTGTCTTATAGGAGGGCACTATTTGACTCAGGTTTCTAGTATCAAAACCCCTTTCTTTATCCCTAGGGATATTGCTGCCACCAGTGGGGACTACCCCACTCAACTGTTGCTCTCTAGCAAAGGCAAGCTTCTCTTTGGCAAGGGCAAGTTCTTCCCTTTGGATCCTCAGATTAGCCTCCCTCATCTTTGCTTCATGCTCTCTCCTCTGAGGGGAAGTCATTCTCTGAACAGATGCATGAGAGTGCACAGATCTGTTGGTGTCCCTAGAAGGAGATGTATCTCTCCTAACCCCAAAGTTAGGCCTGCTAGTGGATGGCACTGGGGCTCCCCCAGTTCCTTCTCTATGTAGGTCTAAGTTGGCCCTTGTAAGTCTGCTGACTAAATGTTGCCCATTTTCTGCCTCATCCTCAGATACATCCCCTTCTTCCCTACTATCTTCAGGGAGGTTGGAGTCTGGATCACCAGACGTACCTTCTAAGGGGGGCATGCTCCCATCTGGATTAGAGGGGCCTGTGTTAGAAGTCCTTCTAGCATCATATGTCTCTAAGAGACCTAACAGAAAAGGAGTGGTAGGGTTAGAACCCTGTTTCAATTTCCTGGAGGTACACAATTGTCTCATCTCCTGGAAACTGAGAGCTGCATATCTGGAAAGGACCTGTGGAGGGTCACTAACCACTAGGGGAGTCTCTGAAGTCTCTCCATGGGTAGACATGCTTTCTAGTGAGGTGTAAGTGATGCACCTACCTACACTATGGGTTTTCTTACTGATCCCTTGCTAAGAGTTGTAGTCAGGGTGTGCTAGGCCCTTTCTACTACAACAGCTGGTTCAGTAGAACTCAGAGTATTTCTAAGCTTGTTATATGTACCTATGGTACCTTATGTGATCTTTCAAATGATATTTCAAGATTATATTTGGTAAAAACAACAGCAAGCTCAAATCCCAACCGCTGCACACCAATGTGAGAAGTTGGCCTGATATATGATGCTCACTCATTCTAGTGATCACATTGTATCAGTCCAAACAACCCTTATGGTGATTGGTTGTAAGTCAACCTTATAGACCAGCTATCCTAATGGTAGCATGGACAAAGCAGTCTTAGGCTAAACTCTTTTGGCATGTGAAGCCAGCTGTTTTACCACAATATAACCCCTTCAATATCAGATGAAAGGACACCACACAGGTTGTTATGAAAATAAACAGTATATTTATTAATAACAAACACCTCTGAACTCTTTATGAGATCAGAGGGCTAAGCACATGACAATCTCTTAGGAAAAATACGATAAGTTGCACAAAATTACAATGGTGCCCTAGGGGCACGACAAACCATATACTAAGTAAATGGTATAAGGAAATCGATAGAAGGAATGGAGCTGTCCAAAGGCTGTAGGATCGCTGGGACTACACTACCCTAACTTTACGTAAGTAATAGGAGGCCCACGGAACGCGTGTGCAGAGTGTGAACTCACACGCGAGATGCGTAACAACGTCTATGGACAGTACAGTTCAAGAAAAAGGTAAGTACGGACAATCCTGACTAGTTAGGACTAAAACGACTGTGGAACTGGCCACTAGGAGAGTCAATCTACCCTTGAGCACCGAAATGCTCTTGTTACCTCACCCACGGGCTGCGGGTGCATAGGTGCAAAGTCGTGTCGGGTTCCGGCGTTGAAGTCTATGGAGCCTGGAGGAAAAGATGCTGCAGGCGACCAGGAGGAAGATGTCCGGTGTGATCCAAGGGTGGATCAGAGATGCTGAAGACCTGAAAGCAGAGGGGACAATGTTCATAGTCACTGGCCAGTGACTGGAGTGGAACCAGGAAGGAACCAGATGTCGTCGTCGCGATCAAGTGAAGAGTGGACGCTTGACTCTGCAGCCACGTGGACCAGGAGGTGTCTTGGACGACCAGGATGGAGGCACGAGCTGTCCCACGCAGGCTCTCGCTGTCGGCGGTGTTGGTTACGGATTCGGCGTCAACAGGCCTTGGCAAAGGCAACCCACGCGGTGAGTGGAAAAGGCGTCTGGTGCAGACTAGGAGAGTCCGGGGTGCTCCTCTTTTGGAAGGGAGCAAGGGCCAGTCTGGAGCAACCAGACCAGCAGTGAAGATTTCAAGATTCGTCGTCTAGGAGGCCACTAGCCAGCCGGCAAGTGACCAGACAACTCGTCGAGCAGCAAACAAGCAGAAGGGCCCCACGCAGATCTCGTGGAAGCTGGAGGGCTGATCTTCGGTGCAGGGGCTGCTCGGGGCTGGGGCTTCTCAATCCCCAAAGCACTTGGTCGAGTTTACCTCGGGAGTTGTGCTGGAAGCGAAGTGCAGTTTCTTTCAAGATGGCCGGTCCCACGTGTCTCGTCGCACCCACGGATCTCAGCTGTGCTGCAGATGTGAGTTGAGGTCGGAGAGGTCTGGGAATCCGGGTCTTGTCAGGCTCTGAAGTCTGGATCCTCGAGGGAAGACGACAAAGTGAAGCCGCTGGACGCTTGATGGTGCCTGCAGTTGCAGGGTGGACACTCCTTGCCCACAAGAGAGATTCTTCAGTCTTCTGTGGAGCAGAACGTCGAAGTCCAGAGTTTCTTCTTGTAAAGATGTTCAGGATAATCTAATTTGGAATGGGACCAGCTCCTACCTTTATTCTCCTAAAGGGGGCTGCACTACTGACTAGGTCCCTCCCCTGGGTGGGACCAGGAAGGGGGGTGGCTACACCCCCTATCTTTTGTCCGGTTTCGTGCCAGAGATGGGGCAGGGATGCCCCAGCAACTGGTTACCTCTTTGACGCCCACCTCCTGTCCGCCGGCTCCCCGTTCCACCACGGGTTCTCCCGCTTGTCGTGGAGGGAGCGAAGGCGGGGCAGGGCTGAGTCACTGGTCAGAGGTCGGGGGGCGGGACATACCCTGCTGAAGCAATATTTATACGGGTATGTATTCGTCGCGCAGCGGGCGCGCCGGCGGCGTGCCGAAGGCGTGCCAAAGGCAAGCCCGTCTGCGCCCGTCCGCGCCCGGTCGGGGCCAGGGGCCACCCCCCCTGTTCATTTCTCCACTGCTCATAGTTACTCTAGTGAGGAGCTACTTCGACTCAGACCTCAACGCTGTGTGAACTGTGAGCCACTGTCATTAGACACTATCACAGCCTGTTGCCCGACTTGTAAGCACTCCCCCTCCCATATGCAATTAGGCATTACTGGGGAGAATGGGAAAGCACTGAACATGACTATTGACATGAACACTGCTTATAACAAACAGTTCAATTTCCTCAGTACGAACTGTGGATCACTGCCTAAGCACAAAGAGGATCTTTTTAATCTTTTAACCGATGTACAGCCGGATGCACTCTTTTTAACTGAAACATGGCTGAATGCTAGCTCAGGGCCAGATATTGCTTCAGGCCTCCCCCCAAATTATGCTATAGTAAGGAAAGATAGAGAAAATCAAGTTGGGGGTGGTATAGGGATAGTATATAAAAAAAACTATCAATGTAAATGGGTAAATCTTGACTGGGCCAATTGTGAAGCCGGCCTCTTTAAACTCACCTTAACTCCCCAAATTACCTTTTCGGGTATCTTGGTTTATCGGCCACCTGGGGCGGCCGGTGGTTGGATGGCAGCCTTGCCTGACTTGCTTGCTCCATTTTTAATGGAAGCTGCTATGTTCTCCTTTCTTGGAGACTTTAATTTGCATCTGGAAGATAGTAGTTGCCCTATGATCCTCAATTTCCTCGCGGACTTAGAAGTACTTAATGTCCAATTGAGGAATAATGGTCCAACGCACTCGGCGGGTCATTTATTAGATCCGATTTTTACCAACTTCAATCGCATAGCATGTAAACCCGCCATTCCGACCGTATGGTCGGATCACTTTCTTACCCATTTCGTAATCTGGGCTCCCAGCACCAAAAATTTGGTCAGATCAGAAGCAAGGTTTCGGAATTGGCAAAGAATTAACATAAGTGACCTGAATACCCAATTAATACACTCCAATCCTAATATTGCTCCAAGTGATCTTAGAATTAGCGACCACAAAACCATTAATACCTGGCTAGCGACTGCTGTACAGACCATAGCTCCTCTCACATTAAGCAAACGCACCTCTTGTTATCCCCCTGCCCCATGGTTCACTCAAAAATTATGTGATGAAAAAAGCAACTGTAAAAAACTAGAGAGGCTGTGGAGGAAAGATTATAATCCTACTAACAAGGAAATTTACAAGCTTGCGCGCAATACCTACCATTTATCCTGTAAAATAGCGAAGGGTAATCATATTAAAGATACCATTTTAGCGGCACAGAGTAACTCTGGCACTCTTTTTAAAGTTTTAAAAAATTTGGCAGGAGCGGCCTCTCAACCAGAACCGCCGATTTTATCTACTATGAAATGCAACAATATAGCCAATTATTTCAATGAGAAAATTACAAATATCTACTCTCAGTTTAGCAAAAATGAGAAGGACATAGTCCCTACAAATAACACCTCCCTCCCTGGCGAGAAAACTAACAAAGTAATCACCAAGGAGAATGTACTAACAGACTTGCAATCTATGGACATGGTGACCTTTGTAGATATCCTTAACAGCATTAGATCTGGCTCTCCCCAGGACCCTATCCCTGCGTCTATCCTAAAGCATTTGGATTCCTCCATTTTGGGCATAATTAGATCTTTATTAAATGCTTCACTAGAGGAGGCTGTGATTCCAGATGACTGGAAGCATGCTATGGTTGTCCCTCTGCTGAAAAAAGCAGAGGGGGACCCAGAGATCTTTTCAAACTTTCGACCAATATCATTACTACCTATTTGTTCAAAAGTTTTGGAAAAGCATGTCCATAACCAGCTATCTAAATTTGTCAAGGATAACAATCTGTTGCATTTCTCACAGTCTGGGTTTAGAAAGGGACACTCCACGGAGTCAACCTTACTGGGGGTCACTGAAGCCATCCGAAAGGAATTAGATGGAGGGGGCACGGCGGCACTCATTCTTCTAGACCTGAGTGCCGCCTTCGACACCATCTCCCACCAGACCTTGATTCGCACGTTGGAGGATATAAGGATACAAGGGAATGCCCTGAGATGGCTGGAACAATTTCTGCTACACCGAACTTTCCAAGTCTTCTCCAAAAATAATTCCTCTGACTGTTATAAATCTCTGTATGGGGTACCTCAGGGTTCTATATTGAGCCCACTTTTATTTAATATATATGTTACCCCACTAGCTAAGGTTGCGGAAGAAATGGGTCTTACTATTTATTCCTATGTGGATGACACACAATTAGTGTTCTCCCTTGCATCCACAGACAAATCTGATCTCTCTCCCCTCCGCTCTGGACTTCTGAGAATTGCTGACTGGTTCTATGATAATAAACTAAAATTGAATGCAGAAAAAACAGAGCTACTCATTTTTGGCAATCATAATGATCTATGGGGCCCCATTCATTGGCCAGTTGAAATGGGCACACCCCCGTTCGCGGTCCAATCTGCCCGCAATTTAGATATAATTATTGATAACAAATTATCAATGCGTGCACATGTCACAAAAACGGCCGCAACTTGCTTTGCCATCCTTAAATGGTTAAGGAAAATACTTTGGCAACTGCCTGATGGGGCACAAAGGACAGTATTACAGGCCTTAATAGGGTCTCGGTTGGACTATGGAAACATTTTTCTCCTAGGAGCCAACAAAGATACTATTAATCGTCTGCAGATTGTACAGAACGCTGCAGCTAGGGTGCTTCTCCATCTCCCAGGGCGTACTAGCATCTCAGAGCACCTGAAGAAACTGCATTGGCTGAAAATCGCCAACAGAGTGAAATTTAAAGCACTCTGCTATATGTTTAGGATCTGTATGAATGAGGCTCCTTCCTATCTGTGTAGACTTGCTCTGAAATATGTACCATCACGCGCTCTACGATCCATGACACAAGCTAAATTTGTTGTCCCTAGAGTTAAGCGAGTACGTATGGGTGGACGCTCATTCTCTTATTTGGCCCCTGTCCTATGGAATGCCCTTCCCCTTAATCTGCGGTTGGAATCCAACTACCTCAGATTTCGTAAGGGAGTGAAATCTTGGCTTTTGTAATCAGTAGCTTTTCCCTCTTCTAAGTCTCAGTTCCCTCAATCAGATCCAAGGCGCCGGGAAACCCTCAGGGTAGCTGTTGCGCCATACAAATGCACAAACTAAACTAAACTAAACTAAACTAAACTTGAACCGGTGTATGCACAGGACACCTTGTGTGCCCCAGGCATGTCTCATTCCTTTCAGGCCTGTCCTACCCAATACACAAAATCCTGTCTGGGGTGGTGCTAGCACCTCCCAAGGCAGGAAACCCTTTGTCCAAGCCTCCCTCTCTGGAAGGACTCCCAGCAGCAGGTCAGACTTGTGTCTGTGGTGGCAGCATCCATTTTTTGATGCCAAGGCTCGAGTTATCTTTAACCGGGGTTCTCAGTTACATACATGTCGTGCCCCTCTAGAAGGGTGGAATGCTACCCCCGTCACCAGAATTGGCGAGGGGTTAGTATTCCAATTCGTATGACACCTTACTCGACATGTTTTGATAATGTTATACCAGAGTTAGCATTTAACCGCGAGGTTGATACTGCACTTAAGAGTATATGGTATAGCGTTATCATGGAACAGCTATTAGGACTTGGTTCCGCAAGCTGCAGACGGGCTCAGCTCATGCCAGAGCACCATCTCACATAATTCCAAGCACTCTGCCTTCAGGATTGATAAGGCCTGCCATAGGAGTGACTGATAGGAATATATGTGTCCATTTTAGGGTTAGATATAGGTATACTATATCTATAGCAAAGGGTGATTACACCACCTTGCCCCAGCTATCTTGCAGCCAGTTGTGTCAGTTTTAGATGGCCAGCCAGGGGTGGCATAATACATGTTTCAGCCCCTGGTTGGCCCTGGGTACACCTATGCCCTGGGTACCTAAGGTACACTGTACAGGGACTGATAAGGTGGCCCAGTACCAATTGGTGAATGCACCTAAAGTACATGGATGTCAATTTAGAGAGCGAACAGCTAGGCTGTGGGTCTGATTAGCAGGCCCACAGCCAGGGAAAGTCGTAAACCAGTGAAGCAAAAAGCAAAAATCTGGGGTGACCATAGGATTGCAGACCCCACTCTCCTACAACGATGAAGAGGTTCTTGGCATGGTCTGAGTAGGTGGGCTTCCGAGGGCGGTTGGCCACCAGGTGTTGTCCCATGCTGAGGGTGTGGTTCCAAGAACGAGGACTTCTGTCTTCTCGGCGTTGAGCTTCAGGCAGCTGTTGGTCATCCAGACTGCGACGTCTTGCATTCCTTTCTAGAACTGGAGTTTGGCGGTGGTTGGTCTTTGGTGAGGGAGAGGATGAGATGGGTAGCTTGTGCGTAGGGTACGATGTTGAGGCCGTGTTGTCAGATGATAGCAGCGAGGGGGTCCATGTAGATGTTGAAGAGGGTCGGGCTCAGAGATGACCCCTGTGGGACTCCGCAGGTGATTTTCGTGGGACTGGAGAGGGAGGGTGGCAGTCTGATCCTTTGGCTTCTTACGGTAAGGAATGATCGGATCCAGTCCAGGGCTGTTCCCTGTATGTTGGCGTCATGTAGTCTGGCGACTAGTGTGCGGTGGGAGATGGTGTCGAAGGCCACTGATAGGTCGAGTAGGATGAGTGCTGCAGAGTGGCCTTGGTCCAGGAGGGTGCGGATGTCATCTGTGGTGGTGAGTAGGGGGGTCTCGGTGCTGTGGTTGCTTTGGAATCCGGATTGGGATGGGTCAAGAATGACGTTCTCTTCAATGAATCGTGTCAATTCCCTGTTGACTGTCTTCTCTGCAACTTTGGCTGCGAAGGGGAGGAGCGAGATGGGCCGGAAGTTCCTTAGGTCATTGGGGTCTGCCGTGGGCTTTTTGAGCAGGGGCCTGACTTCTGCGCATTACCAATTGTCTGGGAAGGTGCCTGCTTTAAAGGTGGTGTTGATGGTGCATTGTAGTTCGGGTGTGATGGCGACCGCGGCTCTTTGGTAGATGTGAGGAGTGCAGGGGTCGGTGGGGGCCACCGAGTGGATGCCTTCATGGTCGAGGCAGTGTCTTCGGTTGTGATCAGTGTCCAGTTAGAGATGGTGGGATGGCTGGTGTCTCTAGGGGGCGTGGGTCCTGCTGTGGCGTCTGCTAGATGGTCGATGAAGTTGTCATAGAGGTTTTTGATCTTGAGGTGGAAGTAGGTTCCAAGTTTGTCGCAGAGATCTTGGAACGGGGTGATGTCTGTTGCTTCACTGCGTGGGATGTTGAAATCCTGAGTGACACTGTAGCGTTCCGTGGAGTTGGTCAAGTTCATGAGGATTTTGTTGTGGATAAAATTCCTCTTGGTGGTTCTGATTTGGTTGTGGTAGTCCGTCATGGTGTCCTTGTATGTGGAGTAGTTTTCAGCTGTCTTGGTGCTTCTCCAGTTCGTCTCCAGGTGTCTTCTGGTGTGCCTAGCTTCTTAGAGATCGGTGGTGAACCAGGCGGCGGTTTGAGGCATGTGGGCTGCTGAATTCATATCTATAGCATAGATCGCCACCTAGTGTTGGGTCCGGATGATTGCACATTGTTGTTCTGGAAGAGTCTTCGAAGTATTACGAGATAGGTGGCTCCTCCCCTGGACTACAGTGCGCATGGGCATCAACTCCATCCCCAGATTGTTTTTTTCCGCCATTGGGTTCGGATGTATATTCGACATCTCCAGTTCGGAAACAAAATAGACTTTTCCCAAGGCCCAAAGGCCTTTCCTATACCGTCGGTATTGTTTTGCGTTCGGTGCCCAGCTCTGTTCCGGCTCAGTTCCCAAATCGGACGTCCGGAGGAGTCGCGTGACTCTTCGGTGCTCGGGCCCAGTCGACGCAGCAAGGCTTTCAACGACACATCATGGAACGGAGTCCGTTCAAGAAATGTCCCGTGTGCAGATCTAAGTACCCACACATCGACGTCCACCCCGTGTGCAACAAGTGCCTGTCGCCGGACCACTATGAAGCCAACTGTATGGCTTGTTCCAGGTTTCGATTGAAGAAGACGATTCGGCTTCGGCGTGTGGCGCGCCAGGAGGCCCGGCAGTCGGCCCCGGCACCGATGGACATCTTCGACAGAGAAGAAGCAGACGAACAGGAAGTTCATATGCAGATTTCCCCTCCGGCGGAGGAGATCGACTACGAATACGACGCGAACGTCGAAGTGGTCGAGGAAGAAGTCGTCGACGAGGTAGGAGACGACAATGAGGCCTACGGGGCCACAGAAGATAGCTCATGTGAAGAGCTAAGCCCCGAACAAGCAATTACTAAGGCTCAGGTCGAGGGATCGCCACACGGCCTTACCCAAGACCTTCCACCCCAATCCACGGCCTCGCCTACGGGCCCCGCTACGGACACTTCTACAGAGCCTACCTTGGTCAAAACGAAACCGAAACCTTCGGTGTCGACGAAAACGAAACCAATAGACACGCCGTCGAAACAAAAGACGTCTGTCCCTCCGGCCGCCTCCTCGTCTTCAGACACATCGGGGCACCCGAAACCAAAGAAGGCCGTCGACCCGGGGAAGTCGACCAAGGGCGCCGAGCCAAAGTCGGTCAAAGGCGCCAAGTCAAAGTCGGTCAAAAGCGTCGAGCCAAAATCGGCCAAAGGCGTCCATCCGAAGACTGGGGCCCCTCACCCAGTTCTTAAGTCCACCGACAAGTCAACGTCGGCGCCGAAGGCCGTCGGCGCGGAGGGAGGGCACAGTGTGCCAAAGAGGGCTGATCCTGTGCCTCGGCCGGATAAGAACACCGCATCGACGCTCGAGTCTTCACTCGCAGGTGGACCGAAGACGTCTGTCGGGTCGACGAAACCGTCCGCTTCCTTTACGAAGCAGGTGTCGGATTCTCTACAGCGCATCAGGGACAAGGCTTCCGCGGCCGCACCCAAGGATGCTTCCACTGCGAAGCCGGCTGCCACAACGCCAAAGTCTTCGTCGCCAATCCTGTTTATGTTGCCGCCGAAGGTAGCACCAAAGGCCTTCGCACCACGGTCGGTCACCGAAGCGCCCGTCCCAGTGTCTACGGCGTCGAAGCCTTCTCAGCCGCTTGGTAGCTTGAAACCTCGACAACCCTCGGTGGAGGAGCAGTCGGAACACTTTATCGACGCCGACACCGGGAAACTAACCCTCTACAAAAGGAAGATCACGGCAACCCAGCCTTTGGAGTCCTACACGATTCCTTTGAAGCGCAAAAAGCCTGCTGTGGACTCCCCTGTTCTGGTGGAGCCTCTTGCTCCACGGACTCCACGAGTGGCTACACCCTCACCCACTTATTCAGATGTGGAGGGTGGAGAAGGTGAGGACGAGGAGTATAACTTTCCTGCGAACACTGATCCTGAGGATCGCCAAGACTCATGGGCAGATGCAGAGGACCCAGGGGATCCGCAAACTGCACAGGACCCTCAAATGTACAATGTCAAGGACCTCTCCTACTAAGGATTCGGCGGCGTTTAATGCTCTAATTGAGAGGGCGGCTACAAACCACAACGTCCAGCTGCATGCTGACCCTATCGAGGTGGACTTCCTCTTTGATACCTTTTCCACAGCAGAAAAGACTGTCAAGACACTCCCCATGCTGAAGGGGGTTCTAAAACATGCTGCAGACATTTTTAAGGAACCCACACGGGCCAGGGTGATCAACCCTAGGATTGAAAAGAAATATAGGCCGGCACCTGGCGACCCCACCTACATCAAGGGCCAGTTGCCATTGGACTATCTGGTCGTTTCTAATGCCCGGAAGAGGGCGAACTCGCAGACCACTGGTGATGCTCCTCCCCCTGACAAGGAATCTAAAGTGCTGGAGGCATCAGGGAAGAGGGTGGCAGCTCAAGCGGCCAATATCTGGCGTATCTCTAACACTCAGGCACTGCTGGCCAGATATGACAGGGCACACTATGACACTCTAGAGGCCCTGCTACAACATCTTCCAGATCAGTAAAAGGAGGCAGCGGAGATGCTTATTCAGGAAGGGAAGCTTATCTCCAACGCTTCGATTAAGTGTACACTGGACGTGGCGGACACCGCGGCCAGAGGCGTTAACACCAGTGTCATGTTGAGACGCCAGGCCTGGCTCAGAATCTCCGGGTTCAAGCCGGAGATACAGACCACCATCCTCAATCAGTGAGTAAACCCTGATCGGTTATTTGGTCCTGAAGTGGATACCACCTTAGAAAAGATAAAAAAGGATACCGAAACTGCAAAATCCATGGAGGCTCTCCAGTCCCAGCAGTTTCGGGGCAGCACTTTTCGTCGCTCAGGCAATAGAGGTGTTTCCAGAGGCCAGATGTCCCAGCAAACGCAATACAATAAAGGTGGGGCGCAGTCCTCTTACACCAAGCAGAGTAGAGGCGGCTATCGGGCAACAGCACCAAAGGCAGAGGTTGTGGAAACAACAACTCCCGCTCCTCTGCCACCAACAAGCAGTGACGCCCTGTCACTGCCCCTCGACCACACTACACCTGTCGGGGGAGACTCCAGCAGTTCCTGCCCGTCTGGAAATCCATCACCACAGACAGGTGGGTCAAGAAACTTATCCAGTTCGGTTATTGTCTGGAGTTAACATCCACTCCACCCAACATGCCACCAAAACACCGTCCTATGTCCACAGAGCATTTGCACTTATTGCAGCAGGAGGTACTCATCATGCTGCAAAAGGGGGCAATCGAGATCGTGCCGGTGGATGAAGAAGGCACGGGAGTGTACTCCCTGTACTTCTTAATCCCAAAAAAGGACGGATCCCTCAGACCCATACTGGACCTCAGGCCCCTGAATCAGTACATTCTATCAGAACACTTCCATATGCTCACGCTGCAGCAGGTTCTCCCGTTGCTCAATCAGGGAGACTTCCTCGCGACCTTGGAACTCAAGGATGCCTATTTCCACATTCCACTGCATCCATCACACAGAAAATACCTCAGGTTCACTATTCAGGGTCGGCATTATCAGTTCAAGGTGCTACCTTTTGGGGTGACCACAGCGCCCAGGGTGTTCACAAAATGTCTGGCGACAGTAGCTGCGCACCTCAGGAGGCAGAACGTTCACGTTTACCCTTATCTGGACGACTGGCTTGTCCAAGCAAAGTCGGCCCAGAAGTGCGCCGACAACATGTCCCCCACCATTCACCTTCTTCACGATCTGGGATTCTCACTCAATTATCCCAAGTCGCACCTTCAGCCAGCCCATGTGCGGCAATATCTGGATGCGACAATCGATACTCTGGGAGCCACAGCTCCGCCAAACTCGGTGAGGATCGACAGCATTCAGTCACTGATCCAAAAGTTCAGACCACAACACTCGCTTCCAGCAAGAGTGTTCATGCAGTTGATAGGCATGATGGCCTCCTGCATCTTCATAGTCCCGCACGCGAGGCTACATATGCGTCCGCTCCAAGAATGCTTGGCTCATCAGTGGACTCAGGCTCAAGGACAGTTGAACGACCTAGTGTTGGTGACCGGTCGGGCATACGCCTCTCTGCATTGGTGGAATCCACACAACCTTTGCAAGGGCCGACCGTTCCAAGAGCCTGTGCCACAGATTATCCTGACGAGGGACGCATCTCTCCAGGGATGGGGAGCTCATGTACTCCACTACACGGTGCAGGGACTATGGACAACGCAGCAAAAGAAGATGCACATCAACTACCTAGAACTGATGGCAATCTTCATGGCATTAAAGTCCTTCGAAGTACATCTGTGCAACAAAGTCGTGTTGATCCGGACGGACAACATAACGGCCATGTACTACATTCAAAAGCAGGGAGGTACACACTCTCCGCAGTTGTCTCATCTGGCTCAGAGCATGTGGAAATGGGCCATTCAGAGGAACATCTTCCTCATGGCGGAACACCTCCCGGGCAAGGACAATCAGATGGCGGATCTGCTCAGCAGGTACAGCCACCAAATGCACGAGTTGGAGATACATCCATCAGTACTCCGCCCGTACTTCCAGCAGTGGGGTCATCCAGAGATAGACCTGTTTGCCACAAGGGAAAACGCAAAATGCCAAAGCTTTGCCGCCAGGTTCCCTCACCCACAGTCGCAGGGCAATGCGATATGGATGAACTAGCCAGGCAGATTTGCGTACGCTTTTCCCCCAGCACCTCTCATACCGCTGGTGGCACGAAAGCTAAAGTAACACTCGATGACACTCATCCTGGTTGCTCCAACGTGGGCACGCCAACCATGGTACACCACGTTTCTAGAACTCTCCGTGGTACCGCATCAAAGGCTACACCTCACGCCCAGGCTTTTGACGCAGAGCCATGGCGACATTCAGCACCCAGATCCGCAACAGCTCAACCTGGCGATCTGGCTCCTGAGGTCTTAGAGTTTGGCTACCTTAACTTGCCTCCTGACTGCATGGATATCATACGGGAGGCAAGAAAGCCCACCACCAGAGCTTGCTATGCAGCAAAATGGAAGCGGTTTGTCATTTACTGTACTGAACACGACATCAACCCGCTAGATGCATCCACTCCCAACATCATCTGTTATTTGTTACATCTTTACAAATGCAATCTAGCATAAGCTTCGATTCGGATACACTTATCCGCCATAGCGGCTTATCTCCAAAACAGGCAGCATCTCTCCGTTTTCAGAGTTCCTGCCATTAAAGCCTTCCTAGAAGAACTGACGCGGGTCATCCCTCCCAGGACCCCGCCAGCTCCTGTATGGAACCTCAATGTGGTCCTCACCAGGTTGATGGGCCCACCTTTTGAGCCTCTACATTCCTGTGAGATTCAGTTCTTAACGTGGAAAGTGGCTTTCCTCATTGCCATTACGTCTCTACGACGTGTAAGTGAGCTCCAGGCGCTCACTGTACAAGAGCCATTCATTCAAATTCACTCCAACAGGGTGGTGCTGCGCACTAACCCTAAATTTCTTCCTAAAGTGGTTTCGCAGTTCCATGTCAATCAGACCATTGAGCTGCCCGCGTTCTTTCAAAACCCAGAGACAGTAGCTGAAAGAATGCTCCACACTCTTGATGTCAAACGAGCCTTGATGTATTACATCGATAGGACCAAAGAATTTAGGAAGACACAACAACTCTTTGTTGCCTTTTCAGCCCAGCACAAAGGCAACCCCATTTCCAAAGCAGGTATAGCCAGGTGGATTGTTAAGTGTATTCAAATTTGCTATCACAAGGCTAAGCGCACTTTAACGGTCCCCCCCCCCCCGAGCCCACTCCACCCGTAAGCTGGGGGCCTCCATGGCATTCCTTGGTAATATCCCTTTGGAAGACATTTGTAGATCAGCCACATGGTCTACACCACACACATTTACTAAGCACTACTGTGTAGATGTGCACTCCAAGCAGCAAGCAGCTGTAGGGCAGGCTGTTCTTATGACACTTTTTCAAACGTCTGCAGCTGGCACAGGCGTCCGCCGTTAATGGAGGGACTGCTATTTATTCTATGCTATAGATATGAATTCTATTTACACAACAAGGGGACCCCAATTGGTATCAGCGAGGGACCTCGGGGAAGTTAATTATGTAGAAACAACAATGGTCCCTGCAGGGAATTGGATGATTGAAAAATAAATATAGACTCAGTCAGTTCTATATTGATAAAGACGTACCCAGCCGGGCAGTGGTCTTCCAAGTTTTATATTTTAAATGAGGACATACAAAACAGAATAACACCTTCAACAGTTCACGTGCGTGGGGCACAAGCCTGTACCCAAACCACGACCGTGCACAGACAGAGACATACACAAAAGGGCTTTTACAAGGCAAAATCAACAATCTCTATAGGGTTCCAGTTTTTGGACAGAGAGATTACTTATAGGTACCATTACATTGTTTCATTTTGTACATTTTCACAGGTATATGGTACACATTGGGTCGACGACGTTTCGGACCCCCTTGTTAAATAATGGGGTCCATCATCAGGACAAGAAAATGGTTGCCTTTTTAGTTATTAGCCTCTTTAGCCTAAAGGGAGGAAAGGAGGTACATTAATTTTACTCACATGCATAATGAAGGTGACATTGTGCCGTGGTAGTCGACCTATTTCGCTTGTGTCCTGGTGGAGACAGCGAGTGACAGGCATGTGACTAAGTGCAGGCGCACATACTGTTGGTGACTGGGTAGGTGCCAAGTGTGACATCAGAGTTAAAATAAGGAGCGACGCAGTGATGATGGAAACACCCAGGTGGTTTCGGGTGCTGAGGTACATAAAGTGGCATCATAATGAAAGGAAAAACATTGACACTTTTACTTTATCGCACATAAAAGAACGGCGCAGTGGAGTAATTCGTGGTATTCATATTTTGTGCAGAGGACATTATATTCAAATAAGAGAGCGGCGTAGTGATATGAATTGTGGTCAAAGTTGCCAGGGAGCTCACCAGGGAGGCAGTTAGCAAGCTCAAATAAGGGCGAGCGGGTAGAGGGCTGAAACAGGAACAGTGGAATAATCTATTCCGTGTTATTAGAATTTTCAAAATTTTTTCTAAAGGAGAGAAGGAAAATGCAGGGTTAAGACGAAGAACAGCCTATTAGTTACTTTAGATGGTCATTAAATTGACTGAGAAGCTTACCGGAAATTCAAATAGAGTTCTGGAGGTAAGGGGGTGGGAAGGGATTAATTCCTTGTGTCCACTTGTACCTGTATATAGAGTTGGTGTTTTAAGACATGGTACAGGGACTGAGTCATGAGCGCAATTGCGGAGGGAAGCTAGGCTTACCAGTAATTCAGTAAGGGGTCTTAAGGGTCCAAGGCGGGAAGGAGTAAATATCTCGAGTCCGCTTCAACCTGTGTAAAAAGTGGCGTTTTTAAAATAGGGATCTAAGTTCAAGTCATTGGCGTATTGTAAGACTAGGGAGTAGGCTTACCAGTGTATATTAAGAATTTCTCGAGGGTCCAGTGGCGGCAGACGAGTAGTGTCTTTGTCCGCTTGTACCTGTATGCAGAAAAAGTGTTTTAAACTGGAGTCTGAGGGGACTTGGTCAAAGGCGCGTTCCTGAAAAATGAGGGCTTACCTTCGGAGCCGAGTAATATCGGCGGCGCCGAGTCGCGCTGGGGTCCTGAAACCAGGGGGCCTGTCAGTGATAAGGGTATATATCAAGGGCGCATTCAGGTTGGTTATGTTAAAATAATAGGAAAACGAGCGAGGGAGAGGAATGAGGCTTACCGGATCAGTCGGCAGGCATTGAGCTCCTGGTTCGGCGTCTCACGTGAACACATTAGTTTTATTGTGTTCAGCTATTGGTTGATGGGGGGGTCATAGGCATAGAGGAAGGACAATGTTGGCGGCCATTTAGAGTGAGGAGAGTGAGTGAAGTTTATCGACAGCCCATACAGCGAGGGTTGCGGCGCAGTGACATTTGTGAGGCATACCGGTGTGAAATTTACAGAGACATTTTTTTGGAACACATTATTAAAAATGCGAGTACATAAATTACTCATAAGAATATATCTGAAGGCCACAGTATTTTAAGTCTTTTCACTTGGGATAAAGGTCAGATTAGTGTAGTCCAGTCCTCCTGTAGGTTAAGACCAGAATTCAGGCTATCTGTCCTTATTATCCATTTCAATTCCTCTTTATTGAGAAGAAGACTCAAATCGCCTCCTCTTGGTGGTAGTGTCACTTGATTAATGATGGTCCAGCGAATATCATTTTCCGTGTGTTGTTTGGAAATGAAATGTTCAACCAACGGGGCATTGGGGGTCTTGCAACGTATTCTGCTCCTGTGCTGGGAAATCCGCAACTTAACCTTTTGTTTGGTTTGACCAACATAAAGGAGGCCACACGGACATAGAATCGCATATACAACATTACAACTATTACAGTTTGTAAAGGTCTTCAAAACATTTTTGGATTCTTTATAAACAAATTCTTTACTTTCAATAGTATATTCACATACCACACATGTTCCACATTTCGCATGACCTGTGAGGGGTGTTCCAGCCCAATGATCATTGATCGTTCTTTTAAGTGGGGTAGGGGACGGCAATGCAGCCCTCACTAAATGATCTTTGATGTTCTTGTTTTTTCTGAAGGCAAACAATGGGCGTTCCCAGTTCAATTGACCTGAGTTCAGAATGTGCCAGTTATGTTTAATGGTTTTAGTGACTTTATTGGACACGCTGGAGAAGGTTGTGACACACACCAGTTTGTTTGAGGGGGGTTTTGGTTTATTCGTCAGGAGGGTCTCTCGTGGGCAATACCAGGCGCGCTTCATAGAATTCTTTATGAGGCGGCGAGGATAACCTCTTTGTCTAAATTTGGTTGCCAGTAAACCAGCTTCAAGAAAATAATTTTCTTTATGGAAGTTGTTCCTTCGCAACCGAAGAAACTGTGAATATGGTAAGCTATCTTTTAAGGCTCTGGGGTGGCAACTATCATAGCTTAAGAGCGTGTTTCTCTCAGTGGGTTTATGATATAAAGAGGTGTAGAGTAGGCCATTCTCATGTTGGATAGTCAAATCTAGAAAGGGAATGGAGGTCTTGCTATGAGTCAATGTGAATGTTAGGCCACTGCAATTGTTGTTCAGCCAGTGCACCAGGGCTGGGAAGGCATTGGTGTCATCCCCCCATATCATGAAAACGTCATCTATATAGCGTCTCCATGTTGAGATACCCTGATGGAATGGGTTGCTCTCAACAAGAATCGTATTGCATTCCAACCAGTCCATGTAAAGGATCGCCAACGTTGGAGCAAAAATGGCTCCCATGGCGGTTCCGCGAACCTGCTGGAAATACTGGTTATCATACACAAAGAAATTTTGTGTAAGGCAGATTTCTAGGAGCTGAACTATGAAAAGTGTAGGGACCCTATGAGGACGAGTTCTTCGGTCAAGAATGGTTTCCATTACAAACAAAGATTCTCTCTGGGGAATGTTAGTATATAATGATTCGACATCAAGGGTACACAGGGTCTCAGTATCAGGATTGAATGGAGAATTCTCAACAAGGTTGATCATGTGAGTGCTATCTTTTATATAGCATTGGGTAGTTGGGACAAAGTCCTTTAAAAAGAAATTCACATAATGGCCCAAAGGTTCCAGGACTGATCCGCAACCCGATACAATAGGCCGACCTGGGGGTTGGGTAAGGCTCTTATGCACTTTTGGCAAAGTGTAAATTACTGGTGTTCTGGGATTTGGAGTGTTTAAAAAGTCATATTCATGTTTGCTCAGGTATCCATTATCCACAGCCTCAGTAGTAATAGTTCTAATTAGGGCTTGGATTTCTTTTGTAGGATTCGTGGAGAGCCTACAGTAATGATCGGTATTTGATACCTGACGAAATAACTCACTTTTATAATTGTCAATATCTTGCAATACAATTCCTCCACCCTTATCGGCCGGTTTAATAATAAGGCTTGGATTATTTTTAAGGGTAGAGATGGCTGATTTCTCATCTGCAGAGATATTGTACGGTACAAAAATGTGAGATTTTGCATATTCAGTCATTTCTTTAAGAATCACCTTCTCAAAAGTTAGAATTTCCTTGGGAATCATGCCCGCTGTGGGGAAGAATTTAGAGGGTGGTCTAAACGGTGTGGACACCGGTTTAGGGTCAGTTGGATTGAGTTCAAAGAAGGCCTATCTTTTGTCCCTACTACCTACCCAAATTTTTTAGACCTACAGTCTGAACTTATGACATTTTTTAGGAAAATCAGACTGCGGGCCTTCTTTGAACTCAATCCAACTGACCCTAAACCGGTATCTCTACCCTTAAAAATAATCCAAGCCTTATTATTAAGCCGGCCGATAAGGGTGGAGGAATTGTATTGCAAGATATTGACAATTATAAAAGTGAGTTATTTCGTCAGGTATCAAATACCGATCATTACTGTAGGCTCTCCACGAATCCTACAAAAGAAATCCAAGCCCTAATTAGAACTATTACTACTGAGGCTGTGGATAATGGATACCTGAGCAAACATGAATATGACTTTTTAAACACTCCAAATCCCAGAACACCAGTAATTTACACTTTGCCAAAAGTGCATAAGAGCCTTACCCAACCCCCAGGTCGGCCTATTGTATCGGGTTGCGGATCAGTCCTGGAACCTTTGGGCCATTATGTGAATTTCTTTTTAAAGGACTTTGTCCCAACTACCCAATGCTATATAAAAGATAGCACTCACATGATCAACCTTGTTGAGAATTCTCCATTCAATCCTGATACTGAGACCCTGTGTACCCTTGATGTCGAATCATTATATACTAACATTCCCCAGAGAGAATCTTTGTTTGTAATGGAAACCATTCTTGACCGAAGAACTCGTCCTCATAGGGTCCCTACACTTTTCATAGTTCAGCTCCTAGAAATCTGCCTTACACAAAATTTCTTTGTGTATGATAACCAGTATTTCCAGCAGGTTCGCGGAACCGCCATGGGAGCCATTTTTGCTCCAACGTTGGCGATCCTTTACATGGACTGGTTGGAATGCAATACGATTCTTGTTGAGAGCAACCCATTCCATCAGGGTATCTCAACATGGAGACGCTATATAGATGACGTTTTCATGATATGGGGGGATGACACCAATGCCTTCCCAGCCCTGGTGCACTGGCTGAACAACAATTGCAGTGGCCTAACATTCACATTGACTCATAGCAAAACCTCCATTCCCTTTCTAGATTTGACTATCCAACATGAGAATGGCCTACTCTATACCTCTTTATATCATAAACCCACTGAGAGAAACACGCTCTTAAGCTATGATAGTTGCCACCCCAGAGCCTTAAAAGATAGCTTACCATATTCACAGTTTCTTCGGTTGCGAAGGAACAACTTCCATAAAGAAAATTATTTTCTTGAAGCTGGTTTACTGGCAACCAAATTGAGACAAAGAGGTTATCCTCGCCGCCTCATAAAGAATTCTATGAAGCGCGCCTGGTATTGCCCACGAGAGACCCTCCTGACGAATAAACCAAAACCCCCCTCAAACAAACTGGTGTGTGTCACAACCTTCTCCAGCGTGTCCAATAAAGTCACTAAAACCATTAAACATAACTGGCACATTCTGAACTCAGGTCAATTGAACTGGGAACGCCCATTGTTTGCCTTCAGAAAAAACAAGAACATCAAAGATCATTTAGTGAGGGCTGCATTGCCGTCCCCTACCCCACTTAAAAGAACGATCAATGATCATTGGGCTGGAACACCCCTCACAGGTCATGCGAAATGTGGAACATGTGTGGTATGTGAATATACTATTGAAAGTAAAGAATTTGTTTATAAAGAATCCAAAAATGTTTTGAAGACCTTTACAAACTGTAATAGTTGTAATGTTGTATATGCGATTCTATGTCCGTGTGGCCTCCTTTATGTTGGTCAAACCAAACAAAAGGTTAAGTTGCGGATTTCCCAGCACAGGAGCAGAATACGTTGCAAGACCCCCAATGCCCCGTTGGTTGAACATTTCATTTCCAAACAACACACGGAAAATGATATTCGCTGGACCATCATTAATCAAGTGACACTACCACCAAGAGGAGGCGATTTGAGTCTTCTTCTCAATAAAGAGGAATTGAAATGGATAATAAGGACAGATAGCCTGAATTCTGGTCTTAACCTACAGGAGGACTGGACTACACTAATCTGACCTTTATCCCAAGTGAAAAGACTTAAAATACTGTGGCCTTCAGATATATTCTTATGAGTAATTTATGTACTCGCATTTTTAATAATGTGTTCCAAAAAAATGTCTCTGTAAATTTCACACCGGTATGCCTCACAAATGTCACTGCGCCGCAACCCTCGCTGTATGGGCTGTCGATAAACTTCACTCACTCTCCTCACTCTAAATGGCCGCCAACATTGTCCTTCCTCTATGCCTATGACCCCCCCATCAACCAATAGCTGAACACAATAAAACTAATGTGTTCACGTGAGACGCCGAACCAGGAGCTCAATGCCTGCCGACTGATCCGGTAAGCCTCATTCCTCTCCCTCGCTCGTTTTCCTATTATTTTAACATAACCAACCTGAATGCGCCCTTGATATATACCCTTATCACTGACAGGCCCCCTGGTTTCAGGACCCCAGCGCGACTCGGCGCCGCCGATATTACTCGGCTCCGAAGGTAAGCCCTCATTTTTCAGGAACGCGCCTTTGACCAAGTCCCCTCAGACTCCAGTTTAAAACACTTTTTCTGCATACAGGTACAAGCGGACAAAGACACTACTCGTCTGCCGCCACTGGACCCTCGAGAAATTCTTAATATACACTGGTAAGCCTACTCCCTAGTCTTACAATACGCCAATGACTTGAACTTAGATCCCTATTTTAAAAACGCCACTTTTTACACAGGTTGAAGCGGACTGGAGATATTTACTCCTTCCCGCCTTGGACCCTTAAGACCCCTTACTGAATTACTGGTAAGCCTAGCTTCCCTCCGCAATTGCGCTCATGACTCAGTCCCTGTACCATGTCTTAAAACACCAACTCTATATACAGGTACAAGTGGACACAAGGAATTAATCCCTTCCCGCCCCCTTACCTCCAGAACTCTATTTGAATTTCCGGTAAGCTTCTCAGTCAATTTAATGACCATCTAAAGTAACTAATAGGCTGTTCTTCGTCTTAACCCTGCATTTTCCCTCTCTCCTTTAGAAAAAATTTCGAAAATTCTAATAACACGGAATAGATTATTCCACTGTTCCTGTTTCAGCCCTCTACCCGCTCGCCCTTATTTGAGCTTGCTAACTGCCTCCCTGGTGAGCTCCCTGGCAACTTTGACCACAATTCATATCACTACGCCGCTCTCTTATTTGAATATAATGTCCTCTGCACAAAATATGAATACCACGAATTACTCCACTGCGCCGTTCTTTTATGTGCGATAAAGTAAAAGTGTCAATGTTTTTCCTTTCATTATGATGCCACTTTATGTACCTCAGCACCCGAAACCACCTGGGTGTTTCCATCATCACTGCGTCGCTCCTTATTTTAACTCTGATGTCACACTTGGCACCTACCCAGTCACCAACAGTATGTGCGCCTGCACTTAGTCACATGCCTGTCACTCGCTGTCTCCACCAGGACACAAGCGAAATAGGTCGACTACCACGGCACAATGTCACCTTCATTATGCATGTGAGTAAAATTAATGTACCTCCTTTCCTCCCTTTAGGCTAAAGAGGCTAATAACTAAAAAGGCAACCATTTTCTTGTCCTGATGATGGACCCCATTATTTAACAAGGGGGTCCGAAACGTCGTCGACCCAATGTGTACCATATACCTGTGAAAATGTACAAAATGAAACAATGTAATGGTACCTATAAGTAATCTCTCTGTCCAAAAACTGGAACCCTATAGAGATTGTTGATTTTGCCTTGTAAAACCCCTTTTGTGTATGTCTCTGTCTGTGCACGGTCGTGGTTTGGGTACAGGCTTGTGCCCCACGCACGTGAACTGTTGAAGGTGTTATTCTGTTTTGTATGTCCTCATTTAAAATATAAAACTTGGAAGACCACTGCCCGGCTGGGTACGTCTTTATCAATATAGAACTGACTGAGTCTATATTTATTTTTCAATCATCCAATTCCCTGCAGGGACCATTGTTGTTTCTACATAGATATGAATTCAGCAGCCCACATGCCTCGAACTGAATATGCTACTTACCAGTATGCATCTGTTTTTGGCATGTAGGGCTGCTGACATTCATATCGCCCGCCCTCCTCCCCGGCGCCTGTAGCGGCTGCAGAATTTACACTTACTCTTAGCATGGCCATTGCTCACACAGTTACACTCCATCTTCGCCACAATGGCTAAAAACAATCTGGGGATGGAGTCGATGCCCATGCGCACTGTAGTCCAGGGGAGGAGCCACCTATCTCGTGATACTTCAAAGACTCTTCCAGGACAACAATGTGCAATCATCCGGACCCAACACTAGGCGGCGATCTATGCTATAGATATGAATGTCAGCAGCCCTACATGCCAAGAACAGATGCATACTGGTAAGTAGCATATTCATTCCTAGGGTGCTGTTTTCCGGGGTGGCGTAGCAGGCGAGCTCGTCTGCGCAGTTGGAGATCCATGTGTGGAGTCCTCTGGCTGCGCTGTTTGCTTCAGATGCCCAGATGTGTTTGTCTCGGGTGAGGGTGGAGTTGAGTTGCTCGTCGTTAACCTTGCTCTAGTTCCTTACGTGGTGGGCGCGGGGCAGTTTTGGGTGCCTTGGGTTTGTTGAAGTGTTCGCAGTGGTGGTCAGTCCATGGTGGTTGAGTTGTGTGGCTGAAAAGAACGTTGTTTCCTGTGGCGAAGATGGGGGTCGAGAGTGTGTCTGGCTCTGTGGGTTAGTGTGATGAAGAGTTGTTTAAGTCCATTATCGGCGAGGTTGTCATGGGGGTGGTGGAGTGGTGGTCGCTGGGGTTGTCGAGGTGGAAGTTCAGGTCTCCGATGAGTATATAGTTCATTGAGGCGATGGCATGGGGTGCGATGAAAACGTGATGGTAGCGGCGAAGGGTGTCCGGGGGCTGAGTGGCCTGTAGATGAGGGTCCCTCGGAGTGTGACGTTGGGGCTGGTCTGGATCTGGAAGTGCAGGTGTTCGGCGGCGAGGAAGGTTTCGCTGGAGGGGGTGAGGCAGAGGGTGTACTTGTGGGTGATGGCGAGGCCCCCTCCTGGGTGGTTTGGGCAATCCTTCCTCTGGATCTTGTATCCATACGGGATTGCGTTGGTGATGTCGGGGGCGGACAAGGCGTCGGTCCAGGTTTCTGTGAAGAAGGCGATGTCGGGTGAGAGAGAGTCAAGTAGGTTCCAGATATCCATGGCGTGTTTGTGTACGGAGCGCACATTGAGGAGGATGCACCTTAGGGTGTCTCCGGTGCAGGTGTCGGGGTGTTGGAGGCCGGGATGGTGGCGCAGGTCTGGCGACAGTGGATGAAGGAGAACTGGCCATGGGTTCTGTTCAGCGAGGCCTGTTGGCAGTCTCCGAGTCTTCCGGGGTTAAGTGCGAGGAGGGTGGTAGTGTCATAGCGGCGGATGGTTAGAGTTTCAGGGTCCCTGGCGCTGGTCGCAGTCAGGTTGCGGACGGAAGCAGACGGGCTTGCCTTAGGCGTACCTTCTGCACGCCAGCGGCATGACCGTGCAGCGACTGCCATTAAGTAGGAGAGTAGGGCGGGAAATGCAGCTGGGAGGCAGGAGCGTAAGAGGTCAGGGGGCAGAGGTTTCGGCGGAAAAAGGGGGAAGCTAACAGCAGGCAGCACAATAAGAGAAAACGGATGGGCACAGGCACAAGCGAGTTTAACAGAATGGGCACAACGCAGGGAAACAGAATAAAGATATATCACACACAACAAGGGCACATTGCAAGGAGAAAAGGAGAATAATACAATACAAGCACAACAAGGGGCAAAAAGGAGAATAATACGATACGAGTGCAACAAGGGGCAAAAACGCAGCAACGTGCACCAATGAGGTGCACGAGGCACTGCGCGGTCTCGAAACCTTTGGTAACACCTTTGTTGGCAGAGATTCTGTCTAGTTATAGATTCCTTACCGGCCCATCCATCCTCCCCACTCTGCGAACGGATTTCTAGGGAATTCGTTTTTCCCCCTTTCAGGGCCTTTGTTTTCCACACCAGTGGTCAGTGTACTTTGTGGCTCTGTGCTTCTGGTGTGAAAAGTCGTGAAAAGCAACTGACGTCAGCGCAACTGGATGGCTCCTATAGAGGCACCACAAACATCACTTCCGGCACTGACAACGTTGACAACGCCACACAAAGCTGAAAGGCTCCACCTTCAGGCGCACTGGGGTACTGCTCAAGAAAAAAATTCTGATCTAGTCTGATGCCTGGGAAAAATGCTAAAGTAAGGAATTGGCGCCTAAATAGAGCCTCTACCAGATAAGGCATTACCGAAGGTAAGTAAATTGCTCTTCTGCACAAAACAAATGTATACTTAACATTGAAATTGGGGGCCTCATTTATGGGCTTTTGATGCAGGGCAGCGCAGCAAGTCATTTTGCTGCACTGCCCTGCGTCAAAAGGAAAGGGCAAGAATGTGCCATATTTATGATATAAGGCTTATTCCTGTTCTTTCTCACTGCGATGGTGCCGTTTTGGCTGCCTTGCACCAACACTGGCACCTGTGCATTGGTGTCTTCTTTGTTGGCAGGATTTTTTTGTGCAGGAAGATATCACTTCCTGAACAAAAATGTTTTTGTGCAGGAAGGGACACCTTCCTGCACAAACACAATCCATGGAGGCCTGCTCTGGGCACTGCCTCAGATTTACGTGATTTTGTAAATGTGTGCCTTTGTCAAAATCCATGCGTGTTGTGTGGGAAAACCCACTGAAATGCCCATGGAACACCTCCTTGATGCAGAGTAAGGCAACGCCGCACTTTGCGCTGCCTTGCCTTACTACACATCAATGAGGCCATGCAAAGCCACGCAAGGTGGCTTTGCGTCACCTCATAGATATGATTGAGAGGCCTGCACCACTCGAGCGCCAGAAAAAGTGAGGCTCCGGCAGTGCAGGCCTCTTGTAAGTAGCCCCCTGGATTTCTTAAGTCTCCACATCTGCGGGGGATAGAAAGAACCTGACTCCAGTGTGTACAGGTGACATATATGTAGAGGAGCCCAATTAACAGCCGCATGAGATGGAGTCGCACGTACAACCATGACATCGCAAGACGCCACCTGTCGATGCTGGAGGACATTGCTATAGAAAAGTTTTTGTATTCATGCTGACACCTGGGGGTATTCAAAAGGTGGAGAATCTGCAGTTAGATATTCTCTACCAGAAAAGGCTCTACTGATTGTTCTTGATTGTGCTTTGCATTAAGATCTGCTATGCACTGGCAAAGAAGCAGCTTCCACAAGGACTGCGTGGCCATTCCACCGGGGCTGAATCTGCCAGGCAGCTACGTCTGCATATCTCCATACGCTCACGAAGTGCTATTTTCTGGCCATCCAAGTCTGCTGAGAGGGACAATTTGCCTGCTTGGACCTGTAAGAGTTTCTGGTTTGAGTCCATTCACAGACCCACCTCCTCTAGGTACTGCTTTGGAATTTAATAAAAAAGATGAGGAATCTGCGGCTAGAAGTCTCTATCAGAAGAAAAAGCTACTTACTTTCAGTAATGCTCTTTCTGGTTTATACTCTCTCTAACTGCAGCTTCCTCACCACTCTCCAACTTCCCCGTTCTCTGGAATGCATTCTTTTCCATCCAAAAGGTCACAATTCAAGAGTTCTACATACTGGCACAGTTGATTTCTACTGAGTTCTGTGCCTGAAGATGGGACAATTTTCAGAAAGACACTGATAACAGCGCGCTTGGGTGACACTCAGCTTTTCTCTATATGGCTCTAGTTGTCACCACCTGGGCGGAGTGGCGGTGAAGTGGAGCCTCATGATGTCATCTACCAGTGTGCAGGAGCTATGCTGAGAAATCTTCCGAATGCAGTCTGGTGCATGAGAGTATTTATAAGGTGAAGAATCTGCGGCTAGATAGGGTATCTACTTGAAAGAGCGCTACTGAAGGTAAGTAATATGTACTTTGATTTTAGCCAATACCATTCTCCCATCAGCATCATATTGATGTGAAATACCAGAAACCTTTAAACATTTATGAATTAATATAGCTACACCATTCCTAATGTCCGATTTGGATGAAATAAACATTTCACCAAACCCATTAGTTTTCAGCTTACGGATATCGACATTTGACAACTTAGTTTCTTGCAAAATACCAACCTGACCCATTAATTTGATTAGGTGAGCTTACACTCGGGCCTGATTTAGGGTTCAGAGGTCATTATTTACTCCATCAGGATTACAGCGTCATCAGCATGGAAGCAGAATTAAAAGTGTTTCCTACCCTTCTCACTAGCTCACAAAAACAAACTGAAGAAGCAACTTTTACTGTAATGCCTGCTGGTGTTATGGTGGCTATTGGCTGCCTGAAACCCATGCGCATTAATTCCTCTATATAGGTTGGTGTGCACTTGGGAACAGTTCCCAAAAAAACAGGAAGAATAAAGACCTACATGTCAGCTCCCTGTATTGTCTTAAACTAATTTTAATTTTCTAATGTTATTGATGATATATATAGCCTTCATTTTTAAGAGATAAAAACAGAAAAAAAACAGTTGGATAAGAATTGTTTGTCTATGCCTAAAAACCTTTTTCTCTCTTTTGGGACAAGTTAGATCCCGCACATGTACTGGATATTATGTTTGTGAATTTAGTGATAGCCTTACATGTAAAATATTCTTATATGCATTTTATTGAATCTGTTACTTTGAAACTTGGTGTATTGATTTAACATTAACAATTGTATGCTCTTTGTTTAGTTGATTTAGAGCTTTTGAACAACGTCACTATAAATGTCCTGCGAGAAAATAAAAACATAGATGAGCTACTACCAGTGAAGGCATTTTCCCATGATGGAGAGGAAATGAGGGGGAGTGAAGAGCAGAAGCCACGTGTTACAAATGAAATGGAAGAAAAACTCTATCTGTTGAAAGACAGTAATTACTTTCGGCAAGTGTGGAAGCAGAAAGCAAAATCTGCCATCAAAAATAAAGAAAGAATTTCTTTAGATGATGTGTATGAAGACATTTATCAACCGTCCATTGATGAATTCAGAAAAACATACAGGAGTCTTCAAGATTTATCCATCAAGCTTGATTGTGTAGATTCCCAACTCAGAAATTGGCAGAATAATGACGTTCGGCTTTTTAAGGAATTTAAAATGATGGAAGACACACAAAAGGAAGTTACTGTTCAAGCAGACTACACGTGGGCAAAAAAAGCTGTGTTTACAATAAATAACTACTGGGAGCTTTCCACTGTGGTTAAATCTGCCAAATTATTTGATGAACTACGAAAGATTCTGGAACTGACAGGAGATTTCCAAATCCTGGATGATCTTACACACTATGTACGTAAGATATTTTCTAAAGTGTTGCATATAAAAAAAACTGCATTGTATTTTATTCTGATTTTAACTTGCGTTTGGTTAAAATATTGATTTTGTTTTGAGTAAAGCAATTTCATTTCCTAACGTCTTTAAAGTGGTAAAATTGAATACAAGTGACAACAAGCCTCTATTAATGTATATCATTTGCACTTTCTTCAAGTTTATGTAACAATTTTATAGTTGCATTATTGCATGTAAACAATAGTACAATAGTGCTGAAGCTTTATTTGTCCAAGAGCATAAATCACCTGGGAAGGAAGGTAGGTTGTACTAAAACACTGATTTGTAATAGAAAGAACAAGTGGTTGATAAGTAAATGAAAAAGAATTCTGAAAGCTATCCAACTTAAGGAAGTAATCTTACAGGAAGATAGTTGAAGATATTGAAGAGTAACCGGGGGATTGGCATATGTGGCTAGTTTTTAGTACGGCAAAAAGCTTGCTTAACAATGTAAATCATTGAGCAACTATATCGCCAGCAAATGTTTCCACTTTTCTCACAGAATGGTTTTGATGCCCCTATAATTGAGGAATGCGGACATTCCGTTCTATTCTTCTCATACTTTAAATTATGTGATCTAATTTTTATCAAAATACATTTGAACAAATTCTTTGTGATATCGATCATTGCACAAGCATTCTGTATTATATTTTAGTTAGTTGTCTATTAGTGTGTAGGAGTGATGCAAGATCAGAGCAGAAACAGAAAGAGTTAGGACTGTATCATTCACATTTCTACTACAGGCATAATGGAGACTTGGTAATGAATGTCTTAAACTATCCTTGATCTAGTTTATTGGTAGCTCCTGGAAACCTCATTGGACTGCAATCACTCAGCCTGTGGTCCTATCATTTGTGATCTTGCATAGCCATCTGAAACTTTTAGGTACAAAAAGTTGGAGAGGCATTGCTACTGTTTCCTTTTTAGGTCTTGCCTACGCAGTGCGCATGCGCTGCATAGGAGGAGACCTTTCGAAATCGATTCTGTTTTTCAAAAAGTGAACGCAATGCATTGCTTTGAATGGCAACTCGTGCACGTTTGACGATTCCCTTGCAGGAGCGAGCTTTAAAACAATCTGTTTGTAATTAACAGGTGGTTCCTGCTTGCTCCCGCAAGGAAAACAGGCGCCCTCCTCTCTCTCCTCCCCCTGCTGCCTCCTCCTCTCCTCGTCAAACGTTTTTTTTAGGCGTGTCGATGACAGGCCTGTCTAAGATTTTTATTTACTTTCTTTTTTTTTTGCTTTGATAAGACTCCTAAAACAGCTAACAGACCCAATGCAACAGAAAGAAAAACAAAATGTCATCTGGAGAGACGCAGTAATTGTCAAACACGTCACGTAGGTAGCTAGCAGTGCATGTATTTTTTGGGACGCGGCAGATGTGCGGTTTTCTAGAAAGTGGCCTGAGGTGGGACAGGGCAGCAATTATCTGTGTGCGATGGCTCTCTGCAGGCTCTTTGGATGCGACATTGGCTGTCCGTGTCCGTAGTATTCACCTCAGGTGTTGTCTCCAGATGCCCGTTGGCTGGCTGCAGTGAACATCTCTTGACCCCTCGCCCCTTGCTAAAGAGGCGGTTTTATGATGGTACCCCACCTGCTTCAATACTGCTAATGCCCAATCTGGCCTACAAAAGGCCTGGCAGATGCCCTGGGGGTCATGTGCGCTTATTGTGAGCTACCAGGGGTGGCAGTTGCACCAGCTGTCACTGGCCTGGAGGTGGCGGCCCACCCTCCTGCGCAGTAGTGGAGCACAATGGGTCTTGTGAGGGTGAGGACTGGGCCTCCTGTTAATGCTGGTGTGGGGGAAATGGCCAAACAAATGCCCACACCAGCAATTTATAGATAAAAGCAGTGCCCGGGCACACTTGGTTCCTTGTTCGCGAACTGATTCAAATGTTTGAATGTTGGCTGGAGAATTTATTAAGAGGGTCGAATTTTAGTAAAGTGGTGGAAAATAAACTGTAACGGGTTTTGATAATTTTAGCTGATGTTTTCAAGCAAATCCTCAAAACTAAAATTTAACAACACCTTAGCCAAAAGTTGCTGAACTTCCATTAAAAAAGGATGAGATGCTTTGGGGTGGGATTATGTTATATCCGAGCCTAGCAAATAATAGCTAGCGAGTTGTGTGATAGCAACACATGTTGCTCACAGAGCTACCTAAACCAACTTACTGCTGACTCATGCACCAGGTCACTTATTTCTATTGGCTACTGTACATGTCTCAGTGGGACTGCTCGTTCGGTGCCAACCCCACCCTCGTTTCCTTCATTTACATAGCCCCGTTATAGGCAGTATTAACACAGCAGACCAGAGCTCTGTATGAACACAAGCAATGCATGAATGAATGGATGCGCCCGGGCGGCCAGACCTACCCTGCAGGATCTAGTACATGCTCCAGTAGATGCGCAGGCAGGTCTTCTCCTTCTTCATGCCGCGCCGGCAGCGGCACCTGGATAGTGCCTTCTGCTTCAGCTTTTTTGTGGCGTTGCAGCACTTGTCCTTGGCCTCCACCCTGCTGAAGTTGCTCCCCCTTCCCTTTCTTTCAGCCGCATTAACATCGACAAACTTATACCACTGAAAATAACTAAACTACAAGAGAGTGGGTAGGTACATTCTACTAATGGCCATTTCCAGTTGCTTGAAACAATAGATGAAGAGATGAGATTGATAATTATCATCTTTATTTAAACAGGTAGCAAAGGAAAAAGTTTATGTACTTCTGCTTCAAAGACGGTATGCATAGGCCATATAAATGGAACGAAGTATAGTTTCTAAAGTTATAACCAAGGAAGACACACTAAAACCAGTTCTGTTAAATTCCATTTTAGACACCAAAATTTGTCCTACCATAACTGATTCCAGCCCTGATGAAGACCTTTAGATAATTTAATGTGTTGGTCCCACAACTGCAAGGTTGAAACGCGTCGGCACGACTAAGTGGTCTAGAAAGATCCATATGAAGATAAACTGGCTTTTTTCCATTTGGCTGAGTTGGAATAAGATAAACTCTCCCATTGAAAATAAACTATAGAGTTTCTTTCAGACCACTCAAAAGGACCATAATTCAGGACTGGTGGACAAGACTAATACTGTTTACAGTCTTGACACAGTGAATAATAATAGGACATTAGAATTTTGCAGAAATACGAACAATGCTCATAAAAGCGGAAGTTAATTAAAGGTGTCAAATGTTTTTCTCCTTTGAATGAAAATATGTAAATGTCAAGTTTGAGAGACTTTCAAAGATTTGCAAAATTTTAAGTGTATTGTTGTATATGTACGATAAGTGTCTTTTTGTATATATTTTCATGTTGTTTTGTGTAAAGGTTTTTCTCCTCTTTTTTAAGAAAAACATTGGTGTTGTGTACACGGTGAAGGAATGCTTAATTGCAATAACTATACAAAGATGCAAAATAGAAAATAAGTGCAGGGTCAATAAAAGGGATTCCTGCCGTTAAAAGTTCAGCGTGATTTATGGTGTCAGAGGTACCTTGTTTTGTTGAAATTAGTCTTTTGATTCCAGCCTCTGATCTCCTTAATCGAATCTTTCCCCTTCATCATTTAAACGGAATAAGTCTAGCAGTACACATGGCCAAGCACTGGTTCTGCAATACCCTTCAAATAAAACATGGAGGTAGGAACTTAACACCTTCGCTGCTAGGCCTTTTTCCCTCTGTGCTAAGCCTATTTTTTTGGCTATTTGGGGTAGTTTGTGCTTAGGCCCCTGTAACTTTTCGACCACGTAAGGTATCCATGCCAAATTTGCGTCCTTTTCTTCCAACATCATGGGAATTTTAAAGGTACCCAGGGTTTGTTTATCCCCCTAGAGGGGACCCAGAAATAAGCTAAAATACATCGATTTTTTTAAATGCGAAAAAAGTGCTGCAGGTGAAAGCGTCTGTTTTTTCCCTGCAAATGGTATCAACAAAGGGTTTGTGGTGCTGAAATCATCATGTTCCCAGCTTTCAGGGATTGACAGACGTTTGTCAGAAAACCAAACTTTTTTACACAGTTTGGCATTTTACGGTGACAGAGCCTATTTTTTTCTATTTTTTTGTGCTTTCAACCTCCTTCCAGTTAATGGTAAACATGGGTATGAAAGCAATAATTTATCCTGAGCAGCTATACATTTCTGAAAAGTAGACAAAATTCTGGATTCAGCAAGGGGTCATTTGTGTAGATCGATCAAGGTTTTCTTATAGAAACTAACAGTTGAATATAGAATAAATTTAAAATAAGTTGAGTAAAACAGCCATTTGTGCCACCTTTTCACCTGTAACTTCTTCTAAGTATGACAGATTTTTAAAGCAACATACCGTTACATCTGCTGGACTCTTCTGCTTGTGGGGATATATAGGACTTGTAGGTTCCCCAAGAACCCGAGGAACCCAGAGCCAATAACTGAGCAGCGTCTTGCAATGGTTTTTTATTCTGTACCGGGTATGTGGTAATTCATTTGGGAAAATATAAATAGTGAAAAATTGGAATGAAAGACATGTTATTTTGTTCCCATTTCTGAAATGGGAACGAAATATAGAGTTTAGAAACAATAGCTATATGCACTTCTCCAAAATTGTGGGTACCCATACTACCATGTGAATTATAGGACATTTTTCAAAGTGACTTCTTTTTTACACATTGTCTTACATTTGGGAGGCAGAAATGCATAGAAATTCAATAGGTAATAACAGTTGCTCTACAATTCTGTGTTCCCCTGGGTCTCCAGATGTAAATGATACCTCACTTGTGTGGGTAGGTCTAGTGCCCGCAAAAGGAAACGGACGAAAACGCAACGTGGACATACCACATTTTTAAAGTGAAAACTGACCCTTTTTTTGGAAAGTGACCAGCTGTAGATTTTGAACCATTGCTCTGCCAGCACCTAGCGAACCCTAGCAAACCTATACATTTTTTAAAACTGCTATCTCACTTGTGTGGGTGGGCCTAGTGCCCGCGACAGGAAACTGCCCAAAACGCAACGAGGACAAACCATATTTTTACTGTGAAAATGGACACTTTTTTTTAATGTCTAGCTGTAGATTTTGAACCCTAGCTCTGCCAGCACGTAGCAAAACCTATACATTTTTGAAAAGTAAACACCCAGGGGAAACCAGGATGGGATGACTTATCCGGCTCTCACCAGGTTATCTTACCCAGAATCCCTTGCAAACCTCAAACTTTGTCCAAAAAACACATTCTCCTCACAATTCTGTGATGGGCAGTTATGGAATCTACATAGATCCACAAAATTCCTCCCACCCTGCATTCCCCAAAGTCTTCTGAAAAAAAAAGGTACCTCACTTGTGTGAGTAGGCCTAGTACCCGCGACAGTAAGCGGCTCAAAACGCAACATGGAAACACCACATTTTTACAGTGAAAACTGACCCTTTTTTTGCAAATTGCCTAGCTGTAGATTCTGAACACTAGCTCTGCCAGCACCTAGGGAAACATAGCAAACCTATAACTTTTCGAAAACTAGACACCCAGGTGAATCCAGGACAAATGTACCCCTGGTACCTAGTGGGCTTTCTGCTCCCCGAAGGGGTAAATAAGGAGATATTGCCCCCATCTGTCCCCTGGGAGGCAATAGAGGCTGTGGCAATTTTGTGGGCGTGGAAGTATTGGCATGCCCATTTTGGGCAGCTCCCACCCTTACGTATACATTTTTTTTTTAAACGTGGTGCCTAGTGGGCTTTTTGCCCCTCCCAACGGGCCAGATAAGGGGCTACTGGCCCTATCTTTGTCCTGGGGGGGCAGAAAGACTGTGGCATTTGTTTCTTGGGGAGGCATTTACATGCCCCTTCTGGACAGCCCCACCCCAAACTTTAGGGAAAACAAATCCCTGCTGCCTAGTGTGCTTTCTGGGGAGCAGATAAGGGGCTCTTGCCCCATCTGCCTCTTGGGGAGGGACATAAAGATCCCACCCAGGCCTATAAAAAAATTATCCCTGGCATCTACGGTGCTTTCTGCCTGTCTGTGGCAATATTTCATGGGGGGAGCAAAGGCCCTTGCTCAAGGGGCCACTCCTCCCTCCCTGCTAGCTAGTGGGTGGATCTCTGCTTGGGGATCCACTAGGGAAGAGATAGCACCGAAACATTGAAACTGACACTAAGTTTCAGTTTCGTTTTCAAAGTAATGCCGTCAGCGTGCAATCGTCATTACATTGAAATTCCGTTACAGGCCTCAGGAGGTTGGGGAAGCTCTTCCCCACCTCCCGAGGCCCCAGAAAAAAAAGAAATCCCTCTGCTGTTTGCAGCACAGGGATTTAGTGTGTCTGTGCTCATGAGCACAGGAGCACTGGTTCTCATGACAGAACCATTCCGTCATGAGCACCAAAAGGGTTAATATAAAATCCCTTAGGAAATAATTTTACATTACATTTAAATAGTTAAAAATCTAGATAAATATAACTTAATGTTAAACAAATCTGAAAATAAATCATATATTAAATTTAATTATAAAATGTTCAAAAAATCCTTTTTTATTTTAAAATTACACGCCGGTTGGGGAGATATCTCAATGGTAAATTATGGGGAAAATTGAAAAAGTTTATTAAAACCGAAAACATTTATTAAAAATATTTCATGTTGGGGGCGTGGCCTGGCAAAAAGGCCGATCAGACGCATGCGATAGGGCTCTGCCACCCAAACTCAGAATCCTACAGAATCCTTGAAACAAAATAAATATCCTGCAACAAAAGTATAATGGAGTACTTTACAGATATCCTGCGTCCCCCCTGGGCGGGACGAAATGGACCCCGGGGTCCTCTAGTGGGGAGGCAGGAGCAGAGCGACGGAGGCCGCACTTTGGAAGACCAGGCAGCTGAAATAGTTCAAACAGTGACATGACGGGACGCAGCAGCCCACAGAGGAAACCAATGAGTACTAAAGAGTGGTGATTGTGGACGAGGTGAAAGACTCTGCAGGTATGTGGCAGGAAGGTGTTGTAGACTCCGGTGAAGAACTGTGGGAGCCGTGACTGGGCGCCCTGGAGGATAGACTGCCCGGGGCGATCTCCTCCTGGCCTGCCCCGGGGAGCGGCGGAATGAACCCAGGTGCGGGTATCCTGGCACTGCGAATGTGAAGAACCTCCGAGTACGATCCCTCGGACCTGAGAAGGGGATGACCGGGCCGACCGCAACGACGGTGAGAAAGCTACTGTCCTCCAAAATTGGGGCAGGCCTCTGATGTACCGCCTGCATCGAATGATCACCTAAGAAGGCAGAACAGACTGATTGGGTGTGATAGCCAACAAAGAGCGCACAAAGAGAGTGAGTGAGGAAACGCGACCAGGGGGCGCCAGGCCATACATTGCTACTCCCACGGAGCCTTGGGGGAACGGATCCTTGGAGGTGCGGGAGGCCTGGGGTTGCCCCCCTCCCTCTCTGTCCTCGTGCACCTGGTAGAATATTACTGAGGCCGCAGGGGGACGAAGCGGGAGACTGCGGCCCCGTAGTGGAAGTGCACAAATTCTGGACATATCAAATGGCCCTCTAGAATACGATACAGGAAGCAAGTGTAGGAGAGTAGGAACTGCTTCCTATGGTTACCCCCACTTTTTGCTGTGTTTCACTGGTTTTTCGACTTTAGTCTGGCTGTGGCCCTGCTAATCAGGACCACAGCCTAGCTGTTCTCTCTCTAAATTGATACCATGTACTTTAGGTACATACCAGATTGGTTACTGGGCTACCCTAGTGAGTCCCTGTATATGGTACCTTAGGTAACCAGGGCATAGGTACCCCAGAGGCCTACCAGGGGCTGAAACATGTATTATGCCACCCCTGGGAAACCTTTCAAAATGACACCACAGGTCTGCAATTGCAGCTTGGGTAAGGTGGTGTAAGCACCCCTTAATGAGAAATAGTATACCTATGTCTACCTATAACCTATAAGTCACTCCTATGGCAGGCCTTAACAATCCTGAAGGCAGAGTGCTTGGTTTTGTGTGAGAGGGTGCCCTAGCATGAGCTGAGCCCCTCTGCAGCTTTCGGAAATACCTCCTTATAGCTGTGCTATGATATAGCCATACCATATACTCTTAAGTGCATTATAATCCTCCCGGCTAATGCTAACTTTGGTTTGGCTTTATCAAAACATGTCGAGTTTGGTGTCAAACGATTTGGAATACTACCCCCGCCAGTTCTGGTGGCGGGGGTAGCATTCCACCCTTCTAGAGGGAGAAGACATGTACACACTGGTATACCCGGTTAAAGTTTAAAAGAGCCTCAGCATCACAAAATGGATGCTGCAGCCACAGGCATGAAGTCTGACCTCCTGCTGCTGGACGAAACTCCGGAAGGGGAAGCCTGGGCAATTGGTTTCCTGTCCAGGGAGGTGCAAGCACCTCCCCAGACAGACTTTAGTGTATTGGGGCAGGGTGGGTTGCATTCAGTGAATGCTTTGCAGATACTGCCTGGGGCACACAAGGTGCTCCATGCATTTCCCAGTTCAAAGCGGTTGCTGGGGCACTCTGCCCCAGATCTGGTGCGATACTGGACAAAGGGGAAGGGGTGTAACCACCCCCTCCCCAGGTCCTCCAATAGGTGGGACCCTAGAGTTAGTCCAACCCCTAAACTTGGTATAAGTATAGAAACCCAGTCCCTAGGACTTTAGATTACCCTGGACAAAACTCTGATACATAAATCTTGGACCTTCGACATTCCATATCGACTGGAAGAGGGAAGAAATCTCCCTTGATGTCAAGGAGTGACCTCCCTGTTCAAACAGGCACCAAGAAGCGTCTTTGCCGGTCTGCATTGTTTAGGCTCCCGCCGGATCCCGAAGAATCTGCGACACAGGACATGGATTTGCAGACATCTCTGAAGCTGACACTAGTTCCCAGCAAAGCTGAGACCTGTAGCTGACACGAGAGACGTGTGACCGGAAATCCTGGACATCCTGCATTTTTGCAACTGCACGTGCTTCCCGAAGTTTCCCGAAGTTGTGCATTGTGGTACTTGAATCCCCTGCCCCGAGCACGTTTTGCACCAAAGCTCAGAGGCCTACACTCCACGAGTGTACCGTGTGCCCGCTTCTTGCATTTCCGCTCGAGGCTTCTTCACGATCTCTAGTCCGTTGGCTAGTGGGTCCCTACAAAGGACAATCTTTTGTTTCTTGATCTTACCTGGTTGCTCCAGATGTGCTCTAACTCCTTTCCAAAGAGTGAATTCCTCAGACCTTGCTGGTCTGCACCGAAGCCAATCTTGTCATCTTGTGTGGGTTGGTGTTGCCAAGGCTTGTTGGGTCCAATCCGGATTCCGATGCTGCAGCACTCGACATCCTTTATGGGACAGCTCGAATCCAGCTCCTGGCTGCCGTTGACGCCTCCTGGTCCTCGTGGCTGAAGAGTCAAGCTTCACCTACTTCACTTGAAAGCACCCGACATCGGCTGGCATCTTCTTGTCGCCATCCTGGTCTCTGGCTAGTGACCCAGACTCTGTCCCCTCTGCTTTCAGGTTCTTCAGATCTCCGATCCACCCATGGATCCACCCGGACACTTTTCCTCTGGTCGCCTGCAGCATTTCTTCGCAGCTCTCCATTGGAATCGAAGATGAAACCCGACACCAAAAGACACCTATGCTCCCGGCTTCCCTGGGTGAGGTAACACGAGTACTTTGGTGCTCCCGTGGGTCTAGACTCTCAAAGTGTTTAAGTCTATAAAGGGTTCCATCTTAGTTCACCCCTATCATTAATCTTTAAAATTGTAGCTTGTTCGTTCTCCATTAGAAGTCAAAGGTGATTCGCTGTTGTGTTTAGACACTGCACGTGTCCCCCGTGAATCTTCTGCGTCCCTACCTTGGGTGGTTCCGGTTGCCCCAGCGGTTCTACAGGCCCTAGGCCTCACCTCTATCCCTCACATGGTTCTTATACCACTATTTTAGTATATGGTTTGTGAGGCTCCTATGGCATAACGTATACTGTGCAACTTATCGTCTGCTAATTAAGTTCATTGTATTGTACTCTTACCTCTAGCCTCATAAAGGGACCAGAGAGGTTGTGTTTAGAATAAATACATATATATTTGATATATACCTTGTGTGGTGTACTTTGATTTTATCATTCAAGAGATTATAGACTGGTAAAACAAGCTGCTTTACATTCCTTTGAAGACTTAGCCTGAAGGCTGCTCTCCACAGCTACCACTAGGGTAGCTTTCTATAAGGTTGACTTTAAACCTACCATCAATACCGGTTGTTTGGACTGGTGCTAGGTGCCCACTAGAATAGTAGACATCATATGCCAGGCCAACTTCTCACAGCAGGTAGCACAGAACAACCGGCGGTTGCTGGTGGGACAGCTCCTCGACCAGGTAAGACTGACCTGTTTGGGAAGCAATTGAGGGGCTAAAAAGCAGTGTGAGACATTGGGGAAGCTGCTGGGAAATGAAATAGTTGCTGACGAAAGAGAGGATAATAATAAGTCCTCCCACAGGATGCACAGCTGGGAAGTGGAGGTGAAGGCACCTGGGACAGCACATTGGAGCACCTAGAAAGGAACAGTAAATTGGAAGGCAGCCAGAAAGTGTGGAACGAGTACTGCCTGTGCGGACATGGGGATTGTTTGGCTGCTTGGGGCGCACCCCTTGGTACACTGAGGGGCGTGAGGCAGAACACTGTAGACAGCTGGGAGGCACAGAAAGCAGAACCCTGGGACTGCACACAGTGGAGGGCTGCTCGGGGCACGCGCCTACAGGAGGCATTAGATAAATGGACAGATCACGAAGGTAGTGAGAAGCCCCTGGACTGCTGAACGAAATAGGTGGGAGAGATAACTGACACAGTCAGCGGAGGCAGAGGAAGCCTGCCTGTGGTAGCTGAAAGCCCCAACTAGCAAGACGAGAGGGACACCAACTCCACAAACTCATGATGGGGAAGGATAAAGCAAACATAGGACACTAAAACAATACCATAACACAACATGCGCAACCGCGGGCAACGCAGCAGAGGACCACTCAGCAGACTCCGGAGGCAGAGAGTGCCCTGGAGCCCTCGAGGGTGGAATTTATAGCGGCAATACCGGTCACAAGCTGCGCCCTGGAAGGGAAAATAGATACAGTATCCGTTGAGGTGGGCCTGCTCCGCGCGGACCTCCATAAAGTGTCAGGGAAAGTTACGGTGCATGAACACAGGATTGAGGAGGTCTCCCAGGAGGTCAGCGCCTTAAAGGAGCAGGTGGTAAAACTCACAAATTTGACAAAAACACTGGAATATTAGGCAGAGGATGCCGAAGGCAGGTCCCAATGGAACAACTTGTGCCCCCTGGGGTTCCTGGAAAGAGCAGAAGGCGGGTCAACAGAGTTCTTTGTGAAAGCTTGGATACATAGCACCCTACAGCCTAAGAGACTGTCACCAATATTTGCAGTGGAAAGAACACATAGCGTGTTAGTGAGGCGCCCTCCTCCTGGAGCACCAGAAAGGGTCATAATTGCGTGCATCTTCAACTCTCTTGACCGAGATTGCATCCTCAGGACCACCAGAGAAGCTAGTGCCCTAGAGTTTGAAAATCATAACATTACGATATTTCCGGATTACACTGGGAAAGTGCAGACACAATGGAAGTCCTTTGTGGAAACAAAACAGAAATTCAGGGCAATGGGAATACAATATATGCTAATGTTCCCAGCTAAGCTCCAAGTGGAGACACAGGGCAAAATACGCTTTTTTGAAAGGCCTGTACAGGTATGGACTTAGATTGAAACTTTGGACAAGTTGCCCATGCGGGAAAGGGGTACCCAGAAAATAGACAGGAAGCTTAATGGGGAGCACAAAGGGCTAAAAACTGGAGTGTATCCCCGAAGACATCGACCATAGAAACCTCTCGGATCGAAGTCCAGGACGATGGATTGCCTGTGGCTGTGCAACCAGGGGAAAACCATGCCTGTACCGAGCAAGAGGACGATGCTGGCACTCTGACATCAGCGATGCCAGAACTGGTAACCCAGGAAGAGGAAAGTTCAATCCACACCAAGACCTTAAGACTGAGAAAGCACAGGAGATACTACCTGGGACACGGGGGAGGGGTTCAGACACCACAGGTCAGGATGGAGAAACATTTGCTATTCATGGGACAGTCGATGGTGGACACACATCCGGAAGGTAACCAAAGTGGTATATATGAACAAGTTACTTACCTTCGGTAACAACATATCTATAAGAAACATTAGTTAGTTATAGATTCCTTACCTTAGAATTACCCCCAGGCTTTGGACTGGATCTGGAAAGTTTTTTCGTCAGCAGTACCTCTGCGTGTTGGAAGGTGTCGTTGGACGGCTCCGCGTCCTTCGTTGGCATCGTGGTTGCCAGGATGACGTTGTGGTAGCTACTTAGATGCCGCTCTCACGCGCTGACGTCCATTCTGTTGCGGGGATTCTGCTCATACACAGAATTGTGCACAGAGACCCAGGACCTCCGTGAATTGTGGTGGACCAAAAAACTCACCTCAGTACCTGGAACCCCTAACCGACTAGCATCAGTGTCTCATTAGCTCTTTGTCCTATAGCAAAGTTACCAATGATTAGAAAACCCAGAACATGCGACTTAGGCTACTCTCAGGAATGGTGGGAATCAAGAACACTCTTTTTATTCTCATACCAGTCCGCAACATGAGTAAAAAGAGACACGAAAAAGTTTTAAATGTTTATTTTAATGACGTGCTCTAAAATGCAGTATTTTTGCTAACATAAGCAGACATATGATTAAAAATAATACGGTCAGCATTGTTACAATTCCATAAAACACAAAAGGAGAAATCATATTATAATGATAGTGGAAACAGGTTTTACAGTGCCTAGTGTACCACCCTCCCTTGCTAAGGACTAGGTTTTATAATATTAGAAGGTCTCTTAGCATGTATAGGGGACCCCATTCCTCCAGGATCAGTAGAGATTAATCACATCACGATCTGCAAAAGCTCTCACTCTCT
Source organism: Lissotriton helveticus (assembly GCF_964261635.1). Taxonomy (NCBI): domain Eukaryota; kingdom Metazoa; phylum Chordata; class Amphibia; order Caudata; family Salamandridae; genus Lissotriton; species Lissotriton helveticus. The sequence goes on from NC_136070.1 coordinate 1,253,127,808, forward strand.
GGAACCGGATTTTCTCCAAGTGCCCTAATCATGCATACAGTGCAATATTAAAGGCGCTAGAATTTCAATTATCTGCAGCTGCGTGCATATTATGTCTAAGCATGGCCCGATCAGCCCAAACAACAGCTAACATTGTTATGATAACCTTGGAGGCTTCTGCACTCACTGTGCAGACTAAGAACACAATGTAAGTCTAGGGATGTTGTAAACAAGCCATTCTCAAGTGAAGCGATCAAGCAGCCTAAATTACAACAACAGTTACATGTAGTGTTGTGTGCAAAAGCAGAAAAGGGTAAAATGGCGTTTAAACTTCTAGTAAGCCTATGCTAACATAACGATGTGTGCAAGCAGAGCCCTGCCTTCACTACAGTTCTGTACATGACTTTCCGTGCCAGAAACGCAGAGCCATGCAAGACAGTGACCAATGTTGAACAAAACTAGGGCCCTGAAAGGATATCCTTAACCCTAGAAATCAGTTCGCAGAATGGGGAGGATGGGTGGGGCAGTAAGGAATCTTTAACTAACTAATGTTTCTTACAGATATATCGTTACCGAAGGAAAGTAACTTGTTCATATGAAAGAAACACATTAGTTATAGATTCCTTACCTTAGAATAAATATCCCAGCAATACCAACCCCGGTGGTGGGTCTGCGAACCAAAATCACACCAGAAAGTCCTGGAGAACAAAACAGCCAAAGAAGAAGTCTTTCCGGACTTGGCTGTCCAGACAGTAGTGTTTCGTAAACTTGTGCAGTGATGTCCACGTAGCTGCCTGACAGATGTCATGTAGAGGAACTCCTCTTCCCAAGGCAGTAAGTAGTGGCTGCCATCTCCCTGGTGGAATGGGTGTGTAGCCCCACTGGAGGCTTATTTTTAGCCAGAGAATAGCATGCTTTATTACACAAAACAACCCATAGAGAAATGGTTTGCTTAAGTACGGCCCAACCTTTCTTGCCGCCCACGTAGTTGAGATGGTCATCCACCCGGAACTGTTTTGTGCGATCCAGACAGTGGAACCTCTCTTCTTCTTTTGAAGGATGCGGAGACGGAAAGAAAGTGGGCAAAGTGATGGTCTGCCCGATGTGAAAGGCAGTGACAACCTTAGGAAGGAAGGATGGACGAGTACTGCAAACCACCTTGTCCGGATGGACAGACAGGAAAGGAGGCTTGGAGGAAAGAGCCTGGAGCTCACTCACTCTTCTGGCAGATGTGATGGCTACCAGGAAGGCAGTATTAAGCGTCAGAAGCCTCAAAGGACAGTTGTGAAGCGGCTCAAAGGGAGCGCACATTAAATAGGTTAAGACTAGATTCAAGTCCCACTGAGGCATAACGAAGGGAATCGGAGGAAAGGGACGAGTTATGCCTTTCAAGTAACGATTAACCACCGGGGACTTGAAAAGAGAAGGCTGATCTGGAAGCCAAAGGAAGGCAGAGATGGGCGAAAGATAGCCCTTGAGAGTGCCCAGAGCAGAGCCCTTCTGGGCTAAAGAAAGAAGAAACGAGAACCTCAGAAAGAAGGGCTGAAAGGGGATCCACAGCCTTTGTTGTGCACCATGCCACAAACTTGTTCCGACCGGCAGGCGTATACCTGTTTTAGTGGAGAGAAGCCTGGCTGCCAAGGTTACATCGCAAACTTCGGGAGGCAGGTCAAAAGACGTCAACTGCCGCAGCTCAATCTCCACGCAAGGAGGTGGAGGCTGGACAGTTTCGGGTGGTGGACCCTCACCTGTTGCTGCGACAGAAGATCCTCCCGAAGAGGCAGACGGGTAGGAGTATCGATGGCCATGTTGATCAGCTAGGGATACTCTTCGTGCCCAATCCGGAGCCAGAAGGATGATTTGGGCCTGGTCGCGCCTGATCTGCTTCAACACTGCAGAAGTGGTATGGGCGGAAAGGCGTACAACAGACCGCAACTCCACTTACGATGAAAAGCGTCGCCTAGCAAGTGCCGCCTTGAAAATCCCAACGCGCAGAATTGCTGCCATTGCATGTTGTCTTCGGTGGCGAATAGATCTAACCAAGGCTCTCCCCACTGTCGAAAGAGACCTTGCAACACCTCCAAGTGAAGACGCCATTCGTGATCCATCATGCACCTGCAGCTGAGTTTGTCTGCCCTGGCGTTCATGGGACCTGCCAGGTGTTGAACCACCACAGATATGCCCTGAGGTTCCAGCCATGTCCAGAGGTCGAGGGCCTCTTGATATTGGGTCCAGGACCCCACCCCGCCCTGTTTCTTGCAGTACCACATGGCAGTGGTGTTGTCCGTGAACACCTGCACTACTCTTCCCCAGACAGAGAGGGAAGGAATGCTTGGAGTGCAAGACGAATCGCCCGAAGTGCCTGAAGGTTGATGTGGAGCTCGAACTCAGCCGGAGACCAGAGCCTTAGCTTTCCGCCTCTCCAATGTGGCCACCCCATCCAAGAAAGGATGCATCTGTCACCACTATGTGCTCTGGTTGGGGAAGGGAGAGGGATCTGCTGTTGACCCAATCCTGGTTCGTGAGCCACCACTGCAACTGTTGAGCAGTGCCCTCCAAGACCTAGACGCAATCGGACAGATTCCCGTGATGCTGCGCTCACTGGAACTTCAGGTCTCACTGCAGAGCCTGCATATGCCACCTGGCATGATCGACCAGCAGAATGCAGGAGGCCAAGAGGCCCAGCAGCCTCAGGGTCATCCGGACCGAAACCCGACATAGAGGCTGGAAGACCGAAATCATAGCCTGAATATCCAGGACTCACTGTTCGGGAGGATAAACCCGAAACTGCGTCAAGTCCAGAACCGCTCCTTTCAAGAGGAGCTTCTGAGAGGGAATCAGGTGTGACTTAGGCACATTGATGGAGAATGCCAGCGAGTGCAGGAGGTCAGCCGTAGTCTGGAGGTAAGAGACGACATCCAGTCATCGAAGGGGAAGACTGGAACCCCTGATCTGCGCAGATGAGCTGCGATCACCGCCAACTCTTTTGTGAACACCCGAGGGGTGGTGGTAAGGCCAAAGAGGAGCACAGTAAACTGGAAATGCCCATGGCCTACCATGAACAGGAGGTAACGCCGATGGGCTGGCAGGACGGGATGTGGAAATAAGTGTCCTTCAAGTCCAACGCTACCATCCAGTCTCCAGGGTCGAGGGCAGACAAGACCTGAGCGAGCGTCAACATCTTGAACTTCTCCTTCCGGAGGAAGAGGTTGACGTTCCTGAGATCCAAGATAGGACGCAGACCCTTGTCCTTCTTGAGTACCAGAAAGTAGTGGGAATAACAACCACAACCTACTGGACAGGGACGCGCTTGATGGCTCCCTTGGCCAAGAGAGCCAAATTTTCTTGTTCGAGAAGTGCCAAGTAATCCTCCGACATGCAGTGGCGTGGCTGAAGGGGTAGCCTTGAATGGGAGGGAGTAGCCCCTTCCTACTATCTACAAAACCCACCTGTCTGACGTGATGGTACGCCAGTGTGGAAGGTGATGGCGGATCCTGCCACCCACTGGCATTTGATGGGCCTGAAATGTCGGACTAGGACGGTTTGGAGTCTGCTGAATAGGGGGGGTTGGTGGACTGGCCCGCCCGCTGGCCCCCTGAACCACGACTGTGTTTCCCACGTCCCCTGGTGCGCGAAGATTGTGAAGCTTGCTGCAGCCTGTGGCTCTGGGTGGGACGTAGCGGGGCACCCCTTTTGTAGCCAGGAAAGGGTCAAAAAGCAGACTGTGCTGGGCAGGTGGAGAGGCCCATGGACTTGGCCTTAGCCCGTGAGTCCTTAAAATGCTCTAAAGCGTTGTCCGCTTTGTCGCCAAAAAGGTGACTGCCATCAAAGGGCATGTCCATGAGCGTGTTCTGGACATCCCCAGAAAAGCCAATCGACCATATCGAGGTGTAGCATCGAAGGGCTACCGATGTTAAAATCGTCCTGCCTAGAGAGTAGGCGGTATCCAGCCCACAACGGATGGTAAACATCGCCGCAGCCCTCCCTGCAGCAACAGCCTGGAAGAGCACTGTCCGGGCCTCCTCCGGACCTTGAGGCAGCACCTGCGCAACCGTGTCCTACACAGAGTGGGAATAATGGCCCAAAAGACATGCAGTGTTTACTGACCGCAGTCCCAAGATGGCAGAAGAAAAAACTTTCTTCCCAAGATGGTCCAGCTTCTTTGGAAGCGGAAGCTTGGACCACCAAACTCTCAGGGGTGGGATGTTGGGAGCGGAAAGTGGGGTCGCCCGGAGCCGGGCGGTAGCGTCGGGCAATCATCCCATCCATGAGAGCCCCTGTGTTGGGCTTGGACCAGGTGCCCAAAAGGACGTCTGTAAGGCCTCATTAAATGGCAGCAGGGGCTCCGAAGACCTCGCTGCCGGCTGAAGCACCTCTGTTAGCAGGTTAGTCCTGGCCGCCACTGTAGGGAACTCGAGGTTGAAGTCCTCGGCCGCCCTGTGCAACACCACTGGCTAGCGGGGAGAAGTCGAAGAGCTACTATGCTTCTTCGACTTCTTTTTGTGCTTCGACTTACGTGACCCCGAGTGCGAAGACTTTGATGACTTGGACGAATAGTGATGGCTCTGCGACCTTTTTACAAAAGTGCCCAGGCCCCTGACATTCCATGAGATTATCTTATATTGTTGTGTCATGACTTTGCAGTTCTCCCCCTTTGAGGTCGTGAGGGAGGTCGAGGGACCTCAAACGGCGCGGAGCCGACTGCCGGCGCTCAAGCAGCTTTCGGGACCACTCCCGCAAAGCCTTCAGAGCCATGGACCAGCAGTCGGAGCACGACTTAGGGTCTTGGTCGCTCTTCAGGCAAAAGAGGCACACGCGGTGCGGATCTGTAACCAACATCAGTTGGGTACAGGGACCGCATGCCTTGAATTCACCAGCCACTGGTCTACATTTTCCTCCTATGCAAGGGGATAGCAATATGGGTAGCCCCTGGGACCCCATTTCGTCTGATCTACTAGGAAGCAGATCCACAGGGCAGGTGCGTGCTAGTGCAGGGGGTATTAGGTGGCACAGATATGACTATACTTAACATATACGTGCCTAATGTAGACATTAGGGAGTTCTTCCCCTGCCAGCAAAACCTGATCACGGAAAACATAATAGAAAGACTGCTCTGGGTAGGCGACTTTAACTGTGTACTGGATGCATGCATGGATAGATCACTCCTATGTGCTATGACTAAGCCAGGTATGGTGGGCACACTCAAGGACGTCATGCAAAACTTAGGCTGCAAGGACATATGGGGGGGAATGTTACCCGACACATAGGGAATATTCATGTTACTCAGCAACACACAACACGTATAGTAAGCTGGACAGAGCACTGGGTACTGTACATATATAGGCAGAGACGTATAAAGTAGTATATCTGTACAGGTATTTATCGGACCAGTCTCCGCTGCTGCTGGAATGGGGTGAAATAAGGGTAGAACAGGGGAATAGACATTGGCTGCTGCAAACGGACATGTTGACAGATGCACCCTTTCGGCAGGAATTAGCGAACAAAATAACTGACTACATGGAAGGTAATTGAGGCACCGCCACTAATTGTGGCATGAAATGGGAGGACCTTAAAGCACTTGGCAGAAGGGAATGTATGGGCAAGGGGAAACAGCCTTTACAACGAAACTTTTACAACGAACTACCATTACAACGCAAACTATTACAACGCATTGCTCTGGGGGGCGCTCTAGGATAGGGAATAGGTTAATTTACTATCCAATAACCTTCCCTACTATCCACGGGGACTGGAGTTGGAATAGTAAATTAAACTATTCACTATCCAGCACCTAAAAACATTATGCGTTGTAATGGTATGCGTGGTAAAAACTGCGTTGTAAAGGTAGGCGTTGTAAAAGTATGCGTTGTAACGTCATACATCCATGGGCAAGACCAGTGACGTACGACAGCAGTTGCAAGCCAAAATGAAAGACTTGAAATCTGAACTTGCAGATGTCCAGAAGAGATGGGCTCACAGGCAGGACAGAGAGGATAATGAGCTACGAGTAAGGAGACAGTTAGACCATGTGTGGACAGATTGGATAAATGTACAGGCAGGGAATACCAGCAGCGCTTGCATTGCGAAGGGGTCAAGCCCAGCAGAATGCTTGCATGGCTGCTCCAACTGCCAGAGAGTCCATACTAATGCTACAAATGTGAGATGGAACAGTCCCACAGATCCTTCAACACCTGGAGCGGTTTGGGAGAATTACTGGATTACGTGTGAATAAGCATGAATCGTTGCTGTTCCCATATGAAGGACTAGAGGGGAAAATGGTAATGCAGCTGCCACAGGTGGGCCTGTGCTGGGAGGTGCCGTCCTTCAGACATCTGGGAATTATAGTAGCCCATAGCTTTGAGGATCAGGAGCGCTTTGAAGTGAGCCCAATGATGTTGGGTCTGACTAGGTCCATTAAATTCTGGAACACACTGCAGCTCTCCACTATGGGGAGGGTGGCAGTTGCTAAGATGGTGTTCCTCCCGAGGTGCCTGTATATTGTGCAGAATGCATTGTACACTCTTCCCTGCAGCTTATTTTGCAAACTGGACAGCCTCTTGACACTACTGGTGTGCGCAGGAAAGAGAAGTAGGGTTGCACTTTCCCAGCTTAAACATGATACACGAGAGGGCAAATGTGGCTCACAGACTTAGAACTGTATTGTTATGCTTCCAAACTGCAATATGTGGCACAATGGGTGACAAAAGACGACAATGGTGAAAAAAGACTGCGGAAGGGAACGCATGGAATGCTCTCCTTGATGGAATTACTCATGCTGGGAAATTAGGTCCACAAGGGAACTCCATACCTCATACGTCAAATGGCAGAGATATGGGAACGAGTAATTAGGAGGGTTTTTAAGAAACCACCCTTTGCCAGAGACCTAGATATTGGACGCTTCTGCCGCTTCGTCGTATAGATCAAGACATGACGATGGACCAATGGAGGGGGGGTGGCTGCGTCACCCTGGGGGACTTATACCCGGGAGAGACATTTGAGGAGACTCAGTACCAGTTCCTTCAATATGCTAAAATAACACATACGGTGAGAGAAATATGGACGGGCGTCGACTCCCGAATGCCCGAGGGAGACTGCCACTTTACCACTCTTGTTAACGGCAGGTACTACGAGACACTTGGCCACTTTTCTATACAGAACATTCTGAGAGGATAGAGGAATGAAGGAAATCCCTGTCAGAAGGGCATGGGATGAAGATTCAGGAGCCCCCTTAGAAGATACGATTTGGAGTGCAATATGTGAATTAGTCTGAAAAGTGTACTGCAATGCACGCTTTTGACTGATGCACTTTAACTATTTGCATCAAGCACACTTAATAACAATCAAACTTAGCACAATATATGTGGGGAGGGGAGCAACCTGTCCCAGGTGCAGGGAAGATGGGGCATCCTTTTTCCATATGGCATGGGAATGCCGGGCGATCCTACAATACTGGCAGGAGGTGGAAGAACGAATGAGGATTGTGACTGAGCTGATCCAGGCGGCTACCCCGCAGTCCTGCCTATTGGGTATTGCTAAGAAACCGGTGCGGTGGGTGGCCATTGGATGGATGAGCCCGAGGATGCCCAATGTAGAACTCTGGCATGCTGGCGGTGGAGATGAAGTAGTACCCACAGCATCTGTGCTAATTTCTTGAGTTCACCAGGTAGCCTTGTGTCTTTGTAAGTGCCTAGGAGGTGCCACATTCACTCATGACTGACTTCCAGTAATGATTACACATGTGGCATGAATAGGTCTCGAGTATTCCAAAATGAGCCTGCGCCAACGACAAGCTCCTTCCATTGGTAAATGCCCAATGTATGAATTTCTCCACCTCTATGCGCTTTGGTTGTTTCTCTACATTGCACAGGGCCTGTAACCTACCTGATGGTGACCAAGTACTTACAATACTTTGACGCCGTCTCCATTGCTAACGTGTTGTCAATGAGCACTCTCAAGCCTGGTCTATTGGCTCCAAAAGCTCACTGAGAAACTGCATTATCTTCCAGTTGTCCCCCGGGGCAAGCTCTCTGAATGTATCCATCTGAAAGCGAGAACACATCTGCCAGTGAGTTTGCACATCCTGACACATCTTGCTTTGATCTCCATAATTACCCTGAACTGCCTTTCAATGAGCTGGTGAAGCAGTGTCGGGCATACGGGCAATTCGCTGTGCCACTGTTGATAAGTTGTGCTATTGCATGCTTGTCAGACCACATTGTGATCTTCTTGTCAGCTCCTGCTCCCATATGAAAGGGGCCCCAACAATCGGGAATTGTTTCAGCGTTGTTATATTCTTTGGGAACCTGCACATTCTTTAGGTGTCCAGCCATGTCATTATGTACCAGGCGATCCCATTAGTTGATCCTTTGTTACTACAATTGGGGTTTCCATATCTCCATCGTGTGTATCTGTTGGTTGGGATTCAATTTTCTCTATTGTCATACTATTTTGGTTTAAATGTTTTTTAAGAAATGTCACCCATTCCTGCTCAGTTAGAACGGAGGAAACAACCCTTTTATTTGGTCTAGCCAGATCATTTATAATTTTCCAGAACTCTCTTGTGTTTATCTGTTTGCTTGAGTGGTATATTTTTGCCCAGAGTGCTTGTTTTGCCTGATTTTTCTCATCCCATATTAATTTCCTTAGTTTTTGATTCGCAGCTTTCAGTTTGCCTGATGTTTCCTCGTTAGGAATAGTTTTCTTGATTTGCCTTATCATCCTATTCCGTGCTCTTTTTAGTTTAGTAATGGTATATGGCAGGTTTATGTATGATTTGATTTCCTTTTGATCATCATTTTGATTACTTTTATCCGGTCTCAGCTGAGGTTGGGGTTTAACCAGCATCATGGTAAATTTTACCCATTGTTCTATCAAGGTTTCAGATGATCTTTCATTGAAGCATAATTCTATTATTTGGCTAACATGATCGTTCATCACATCTTTGTTCTCAATAGTCCAAATTAGTTTTTTATAGTTTACTGTTCCAATATGACCCGGAACAGTTTCATATGGTTGATTTGTCTTATTCATTAGATTAATCGTTGTTATCTGCTGGCAGTGATCACTATCCCTAACTTCCCTTATCTGATATGCAATGATATTATGGAAGGCATTAAGAGATATCATTGTGTAGTCAATCCTTGACCTTGACTTGTTCTTAAAATATGTATACGCTGGAGGTGAATCTTCTTAAATCGACCATTTAGTATACGCAGGCCCATCGCTTCCATATCTTTGACAAAGGATGTTGCTATTTTATTACTATACGGCAAGCTTTCTCTTCCTAAGTCCTGTTGTGGGATAGACCATTGATAATCCTGTGTTTGAGAGGTGTCATCCCTTGTGAAGGATGGCATTAAGTTAAGGTTAAAGTCCCCAGACACAATAAAATCCGCTAGAGGCTCTGACAGCATTAAATCCACGAGAAGGTTATACAGTATACCACAAGTTGACTCCCTACTTGGGCCTGTTGGCTGAATATAGACATTAATCAAATATATCAACTTTAATTCCTGTTTCGATGTTTTATATTTCAACTTAATTATTAAAATATTAGCACTTTCATGTTCAACCTGTAAGTCCATGGAAACGAAAATTGCTAGCCCTCCGCTGGGACGGCCAAATATTTGTTTTTTATTTGCATGCTCAAAAAAACCTTTGAATCCATGTAGTACAAATGGTTTGGTTTCCCACGTTTCTTGTAAAAAAATAATCTGAGAGGGGAGCAATATTGAGTCTATATGAGCATTATGAACCTTTGCACCAAGCCCATTTATATGCCATGAACACAATTGGACAGGACCTATATCATCTACTTTGTCTGTGGAGTACTTATTGATATTAAATCATTGTTCCTTATTACTGTGTAGTGACTTGGTAATCCATTTTTCATTTATTACAGGGTTTTTGCCCATATCCTTTTGAGATAACCATTCTCCTCGTTTATTGGGTGATTTTCCTTGGGCATTTTTTAGTACTGATAATATTTGTCTGTCTATTTTTGGCTGTTTGGTTTTTTCTTCATCAATGAGCGGTGTTGGATAAACCTTTGGGCCTTGTTTCATAATTAATATACCCCAAGCAAATTCTGTGGGACTAACCCAGCAAGTGTAAGTCAGGGGCAGCCCTCAGCACACAGGAGAGCCGGCAGGAATCAATGGAGATGCCATGAAGACCCTCTGGTGCCAGGCACAAGGAGTCGCAAGGAGGTCTCTGCAGCCCACAGAAGATGAAAGCCCATGACACAGGAGATGCAGGGAGGACAATACTCTTGGAGCTGTGCGATGCTTGAGCCTGGGTCTTCTGAGCTTGAACATCTTCAGTCAGGAGAGTCAACAAGCCTTGGCACTCCCCAACATTTACACACGGAAGGCATGTGCCCTGGGAATTTTTGAACTAGGGATTTACAATAAAGTGAAGGCACGCTTTGCAAGCATGGCGCTACTACTGGCCAAGAGGATGCTTACTCTTCAGTTGAGGGCTACATCGGCACCTCCAGTGGCAGTTTGGCATGGGCGATGACAAATTGGGGGAGGGCAGAGGAGGAAGCCTTACACTACGAAGAGGCCAACCCCCTTCGTAAGTGTTCCACATCTACAGAATGGGATGCTCTTCTCACCCAATTCCTCCAGCACACAGGCAACAATGACCATCCCCCGTGAACAACACCCCTCTCAAAGGGCCCCCCATCACCACCAGACCACCCCCACTTGAGAGTTCCCACTCCGACCTACCTCTTTGTCCTTCATTTACACCTAGATGCACCCTGACCGCACTTAGCTGCACGGACCCGCCTGCCACTGTCCTCGACCATTACCTCTCATCCCCAAGTTCTGGATTCCTTCCCTGTTGGATGGAAAGAATCTAAGTATTTGGAGTTCCTCTTTTCACTGTTCCAAGAAATTAGGCATGATATTTGATTTTATTTTGCAATCTAATCCCTGGGTGAAAACCCCTTCTTACTAGGACTATATTTCCTCTGTTACTTACCTCTGCCTGTCGCAATTATATGGCTCTAAGAAACGTGTATGCTTGTTTTAGTGTAAAACTCAATAACAGCTTTTTTTTTATGTACCCATGACTAATCGAGTGAGTAAGCTTAGCATAGATTTGTTCCTCTGCTGTGCAGCAGTGAAATTAGAAGGTAGTTTGTTGTGACCTTGAGGGCCCTTTTTATGGAACGGCATAATGAGGGCTGATCTCCATGATGCGGAGCCCTCTCCAAATTGCAATAAACGCTTTGGTTAAAATTTGAACCCAAACTGGCAAGTCGTTTTGATAAATATCTATTGAAATTCTGTCTGGGCCTGGATCTTTCATTTGTTTCTGGCAGAAGAGGCCACTTGGACCTCAACTTTAATGAATCCTAGGCGTGCCACACCTAACATTCCAGAAGCTGTTTTGGGGACTGGAGATTGGTGGAATTGACTTTGCTACTGATGTTGCATACGAGTGCGCCTTGTTCAATCCACTCGCTTTGGTAGGATGGATTGTACATAGTGGTAAAATGCTCTCCCAAGAAATGAGATGGAATTTCTGAGTCAAGGGTTTTTGGCAGCCATTCACAGCCCATCTGATTAACCCCTTCCGTGCTCATGACGAGCTCAGCTCGTCATGAGGTATACCTCTAGGGTGCTCATGACGAGCTGAGCTCGTCATGACCACACCCATTTACATTGAGGTCCAGCACAGGGGATGAATCTGCCAAGCAGCCAAGGTGTTAAACCCCCGAAGCGCCTTGTGTTTGTGTCTTGTAGGATCTTTCTGAAATGTCTGCCCCCACTTTTTGCCTGGTTTGCCCACTTGTTATCTAAAGCTTGAAATAACTCCCTTATTTCCTCTTTATTTTGAAAATAAATTCTTGTTCGGCTGGACAAAAGACATACTAGCTATTTAGAGTATGATTATTCCTTTTTGTTGATTATTGCTCCAAAAATAGGGACCACAGGTCTCACTCATGGACATGCCCTTTGATGGCACCCACCTCTTTGGAGACAAGGCAGACAAGGTGCCGCAGTGCTTTAAGGACTCACAGACTATGGCCATGTCCTTCGGCTGCCCAAGGGCAGCATGTCCCCTGTCTGCATTTCGCACCTTTTGTGGCTACAAGGCCGCGCAAGTTCCCCAACCTCCATGCAGCCGAGGGCGTAGCTCGTTCCGGCCTGTGGGTTGAGCAGTCAGAGGTCCGGTTAGACAACCACCTCTCCCTGCAGCCTCCAAACTCTTCTAGTCTTGCCCTTCAAGATCATGGGCGGCCAGTTGGTGATAGGATCAGCCATTACCTCCACCACTGGCAATATATCACATGAGACAGGTGGGTCCTCCAGATAGTCCGAAGGGGCTACTCCCTCCCCTTTGAGACTATCCCTCCCTCCATCTTACGACCGGCTGACAGAGAATCATTTGATTTGCTTAAGGAGAAAAGTTGTGTCTATCTTGGCTAAGAGAGCCATAGATAGAGTTCTGGCCCCAAAAGGACGCTGTTGTTGTTGTTCCAGCTATTTTCTGGCTCCGAAAATTGACAAGGGTCTTCGTCCTATCCTAGATCTACGAGCCCTCAACTACTTAATCAGAAAGGAAAAGTTCAAGATGCTCACACTAGCTCAGGTCCTGATTTCCCTGAACCCAGGATACTGGATGGTAGCATGGGTGCGATGTTTCATCCTCTGTCCTGGATTTTGTTGAGAACAGCTGAGTCTGGTGGGCCTAGTGGCCTCCTGCATCCTGCTAGTGACACATACCAGGTATCATATGTGGGCTCTGCAGTGGAACCTGAAGTTACAGTGGGCACAGCATCAGGGGAATCACTCCAATATGGTCCAGATCTCAAAGGGAACTGCAAGAGATCTGCAGTGGAGGCTGATAGACCGCGATTGGGTCAAAAGCAGAACCCCTCTCCCTTACCCAACCAAATCTCATAGTATTGACAGATGCTTCCTTCACCCCTGGGATGGGGCAGCCATCTGGTCGAGGTGGGGATCAAAGGACTCTGGTCACTGGCACAGTCTGGACTCTACATCAACTTGCTGGAGGTCCGAGTGATTCGTTTGGCATTGAAAGCCTTTCTTCTGGTAAAAGTGTTCATGGACAACACTAGCACCATGTGGTACTGCAAAAAACAGGGCAGGTGGGGTCGTGGACCCTTTGTCAAGAGGCCTTACGTCTCTGGACTTGGCTGGAAAAGAGGGCATATGCCTGGTGGTCCAACACCTGGCAGGTTCTCTGAACGCCATAACGGACAAACTCATCCATCTGTGCCTAGCGGATCACGAATGGCATCTCCATCCGGAGGTAGCACAAGGTCTTTTTCAATATTGAGGCGAGCCTTGGGTAGATTTGTTCACCTCCACCAAGAACGTGCAATGTCATCTGTTTTGTGCGCTGTAATTTCTTTTGCATTGAGACGCTTATCATCTTGAGTGGAGCTCAGGCCTCCTGTACACCTTTCTGCCCGTACTACTCCTCGCCGGAGTACTCAAGAAGATCAGGAGCGACCAGACCCAAGTCATTCTTGGGACTCCAGACTGGGCGCAGAGAGTCTGGTATCCGAGCTTCTCCAATTGAGCATCAATTCTCCAATCATGCCTCTCCTTCGAAAGGATCTTCTGTCGCAGTAGCAGGGGAGGCTCCTCCACGTGAACCTGTCGACTCTACGCACTTCTTGCCTGGAAATGAAAGGCAACAGTTGAGAACATTCTACCTTCCTCCCAAAGTTTGTAATGTAATTTTGCCAGCCAGGCATCCCTCAAACAAGACATTGTACTCCTGCTGATTGAACAAATTTGGATTATATTGTACAGAAATGTCTATTGACCCTCTTTCCACTTCCCTTACAGATGTTTTGCTTTCTATTTTGACCCAAGCCCAGCCGGGCTCTGCTCTGGGCACTCACAAGGGGTACCTTTCGGCCCACTCTTCCATCTTGCCGATGCCAATTCAATCCTTGTTATTTAAATCCCCATTATAAATAGATTCCTCAAAAGCCTTTTACATATGTTCCCACCTTCCCATTTCATTATGCGTCAGTGGGACCTTAATTTGGGTTTCACCTTCCTGATGTGCGCTCCATTTGAACCTCTGCACAGTTTCCTCCTCCGGCTACTTACCATCAAAATATCTTTTTAGTGGGAATCACATCTGCCAGGAGGGTGAGCAAATTGCAGTCTTTGTCATCTAAGCCTCCTTACCTTACAGTATTTCCTGGAAAATTGATGCTTCACACTAAAGCCTCTTTACTCCTGAAAGTGGTGAAGCAATTTCATGTGGGGCAATCGGTCACCTTGGCCATTTTCTACGCTCCTCCATATCCGTCTAAGGAAGAGGAGCGACTCCGCTGTCTGGACCCAAAAAGAGTGTCATTGTTCCACCTTGACCACACAAAAGAGTTTGGGGTGGACGACAAACTCTTTGTAGGATATGTTGGAGCTATGAAAGGTTGTGCGGTGCAGAAGAGTACTATCTTGTGATGGATCGCCCTTTGCATCAAAATTTGCTTTGGTCTGGCAAAGAAACAGCCTCCTGAAAGCTTAGTGGCTCACTCCACCAGAGCTGAGGCTGCTACAGCAGCATTGCAATGTGTGGTTCCAGTCCTCGGTATTTGTCAGGCAGCAATGTGGGCATCCCTGCACATCTTTATCAAGCATCACTGTCTTGACAGCCAAGCACAGGGACAGCCTCTTTAGCCACTCTGTCCTACAAGATTTTCCGGCCTAAACTTGTTCACAATCCCTCCTCCAGGGATGGTTTTGCTAGGGCATCTGTTCAAAGGTAAGGAATCTGAAACTAGATGTCTCTATCAAATGAACAAGTTACTTACCTTCAATATCACCTTATCGGGTAGAGACATGATCTAGCTACCCATCCTTCCCGCAATGTGAACAGGTTTCTAGGGTCTGGGCTGGTCCCTTTCTGGGCCCTAGGTGTTCAAACGCACCAGTGTCAGTCCACTTCATGGCTCTGTGCTCCTGGTGTTGAAAGTCGTATAAAGTAACTGGCTTCAGTGCGCTGAGGCAGTGCCTATGTAGGTGATGCAGATGTCACTATGGAACCGACGCTGAAGCCGACTGCATAGCGTGCAGGGGTATTGCTTGGTAAATAAATCTTCCGGATCCAATCTGATGCCTGGAAAATTCAAAGGTAAGGACTCTGTGGCTAGACCGTGTCTCTACCAGATAAGGCGTTATTGAAGGTAAGTATTATTAATAGAATAAGTCATTTAAGTGTCCATTTGTGGAAGCAGCCAAGCAGTAAAATATTTATTCTATCCTTTGATTTAATTAAGAGCATGCTGATTCTCTTACCCTTTTTCTTTGATCCATCCATCCCATTGTGAGTGAATTTCATCTCTGTGTGTTTGCTCTTTAATATTTTAAAAATTTGACCTAAGGTTTACTTCAGTTCCTCTCTGAATTAGAAAAATATCATCAATGTGATGGACATATGTTATCAAATTTTCGCTGCATTCAGGTTTGAAAAGAATGTGATTATATTCCAATTTGTTCAGAAATATTTAGCATAGTCTGGAGCTGCTTTGAAACCAATTGATGTGCCCATCAGTTTCAAAAGAATTCAATTTTCATGTTTAAAGACATTACGATGGAGACTGAGTGTAACGATGCCAACTGGAAAGCAGTATAAACTCCTTCTGTACGTTTGCTTAGAAGGGTCATTCTACATATTTAATGCCCTCAGAATGAATGATTGAAGTGTAGAGGGAATTCACCTCCATTGTACATAATTATAAGATTTCTCAGAATATGGCTCCAAACTTTATAGTTTTTGAAGGATACTTTCCTGTGTTTTGCATGTAAAATGTCATACCAGTCTTTATTCTTTGTAAAAAATCTGTAGACATATTTTTTCAGAGGGGTATAAAAAGAGTCAATTGCTGCTATATATTTGCTTGGTGGTTTCTGTAAGTTCTCGGAGGCCTTAGGGAGCAGGCACATATCTGGCATCTTGGAGTGTGAGGCACTCGGGGAGTGAAATTCCATACTGATGAGACATTGCACAAAGGGTAGAACAAAGGCTACTCTACACACAAACATGTTAGGAATAATTAGTTTTCCTATATTTTGTTGGTAATGCTACTTACTATTATACACTTTTTCAATTACAGGACGCAGAGGATTTTAAAGAACGGAGTCTTAGCTTTATCACTGACGACATTATGAAAGTTAAAACAAGTTTGATTGGTGTCAAAGAAAATACAGTTTGCTTCTTGGAAGAACTATTGGTCTGTGCAAAGAAGGGCTTTATTACCTGGATCAAAACCATAATTAAAGGTTCAAATTGTTTTTTTCTATTACTTATTCTATTTATAATATATGGCAATTGTATTATTATGTACTTATTTCTCTTAGTTATACCTGAAATCGTATCCTGCTTTGATGTTGAAATACTCTCATTTTGATCTTCTGCTGGGTCTGCCCAGCGTACAGTAAACCACAAGGGCATATAATGCCATGAATCACATTTGTCGAATTGCAATTACTGAAAACTTGTAGATCAACCGTGTGTTGCTTGTATGAAGGTTTTCGTCTGGATGGTGGTGGCACATGCCTTGCACTGACCACACTTGTGGTGTCCCTTTATCGGTGGTAAGTTCCACATAGATTGAATGGTAGGGCTCTTTTCTGTCTCCAAGAAGGAATGAACCACGTGGTCCTTGATGCTTTTTGCTTTCCTGAATGCATGCATTGGTGGTGTAGGTTGTTTAATGTCATCAGACACTAGACTCCAATGTTTATCACTTTGTTTATGGCATTACTCCTTGTTGAAAACGTCGTTACACATATCAACCTTTGAAGTGAGATGTCTCCTTGATCTTTCGGGGTCAGTACATCATCATGGGGGCTGAACCATGCCCTCTTCGGCATATGAAGAATATATGCTAGTACTGCTTGTGATTATATGTCACCATCACTTATAATCTTTCACTATCACATCTCAATCACCCCCTCCCTTCTTTTCAGGGTACTGTTACTTTCAAAGTTGCCATCCTTCTATGTGATTTAAGATTTGTTCTTTGCATAAATGCATATTTTCAATGTGAATAAATAACATTGGGATAATAGCAGTCTTGTTCATATATATATCTTGAATGTTGCTTTGAATAGTTTTTATCTCCCCATTTGACTTCTATGTTACCACTACACTGGGACCACTTTATTATGTACTCTCATAAGTAAAGAAGGCTAGAGCCACAATTGTTGTCCTGAGTCGGCCCTTACAGAAGACAATTAACATGGCAGTTACTTCCTGCAATTTATTGATAAGCAATCATAAATAGTAACCCCAACATTACCTCCTCATGTACCTTCCCCATCACAGTCCTTGCCCTAAGAGCGAAGGCTCCTGCCACTAGAATAGTCAGCAAACTAAAACAATTCCCATCCGTCCAACATGTCCGCACTTCCCTCCCTCTAACTTGACATAAACCTTGGAGAATACTGCCCTCGTTTCTTATTTTTTCCTTTATGCATCGGGTATGGTCACCACGCACATGTAACTACAGCTTTCTTTCTTTTTTTTTTCTTTTTTTTTTTAAAAACCTTTATTCGTATCAAAAGGATATACAAATCTAGGCCTACAACCAAATTGGCCGGCCACAATACGGAAAGCAGTCAAAAGATCCAGAGCGAGCATTACAGAATCAATCATTAAGGAGCATGAGCAATACAATCCTAGAAAGGGGGAAACACAGAAGATCTAGACGGCCAGTAAACAGGAGCAGAGAAGGTTAATTTTATAATATGGGGATAAGGAGTATGACAGGCTCAGTGTCAACGTAGAAGAATCCGAATTCCCAAAACAAACCCTCAGTAACAGTAAGGGGGTATAGGGCCGCAATACAGGAGAGGCAACACAGTATACATAGGTATAAAAACAGATGCGTTAAACACAATCAATATGCAATCACTATCAACTTTGCATGCCCACCACCCAATAGCACATCGGAACCAGAACAAAGGGATCGGATGGATATCTTACCAAGACTAACCCGTCATACTGACCTTGGGTGAAAAGGAAAGGGAGGAAAGAGGGGGGGGGGAGGACAAGATGGGAGAAAAGAAAGAAAGAGGGAATTGAAAACACAAACTAAAGAGAAGAACGCCACGCCGACACAGGCGTCCCGCGGCGGGGAACACAGGAGAGAGCAGGAGTATTAGCAACGAGGAGGGTATGGCAGTCGCTATGGAAAACAGCAGAACTATAAGAAGAAGATCAACGACGCTACAGACCCCACCCCAATCATACCACGGAAGGCAAGGACAGACGCGGCACTCCTATAAAGAGATACAAAAGGGCCATAGAACTGAGGAAAATAAACATCAAATAGGACCCAACCCACCCATCCCACCCTGCACCCCTGTAGAAGGCTACGGCCTACCCTTCAGACAGCGTGCCTGTCGCCCTAAACCAGAACCCGAAATGCAGTAGAGAGAAGAGAAAGGAAGAATAATGAGACAAAAAGAGGACATGAACACAAAGGAAAGAAATGGGAGGGAGGAGCAAGAGGGCAGAAACAAATACGGTCGACCACAGCCCCCTGCCCAACCATACAATCGTTTTACGAATGAACCAGAACGACACGATCTCGAGCGCCATAAAACTTACAGGGGGGGACCTCCCACCGCGCTATGAATATAAGCAACTGCACCACGAATTCGTACACCAATAATCCACCGGGAGTCGTGCACATCACCCCAATCCTTTCCTAACCACAAATCCCACCCACCACATGACAATGTGAAGTGAGCTACTCGATGCGAGGCAAGCACACAATTGAAAGAAATTACGATAAAGACGTAGACAAGGGGGGTCAATCAACCCGCAAGTGAGCAAAAGTTCAAATAGGTAGTTTAAATGTATCAGCAACAGCAGCACGGGCGGTGAAAAACAGGAGTTCAGTTTCGCCGTTCGGAAACGCGGGAGTTTCCCTGCAATGTAGAAATACGAACTCGTCGATGCAGAAACAGGCAGCAGTCCACCATTCTTCTCAGGCACCCAAGTAGGACCGGGCCCCGGCACGATATCCAAGTCCCCGAACTCAAAACTTCGAAGAGCAGGGAGTTCCAAAGCCACTGGCCCACTAAACGGTCGATGAACAGCGGTAATAACCCTCGCAACAGCCGAGGGGGGCGAGGCAACGGAATCACTGGGACAAGAGGGGAGCATGAAGAAGCGTCCACCCAAGATGGCGGCGGACCGCGACGAGCGTACAGGGGCATCGGGGGCCAGGGACGCGTGCAAGGATCTCAGGGCATCAAGGACATCTCCAATCGTAGGCTCACGCACACATGTCCAGGCCCCCGTGCAGTCCGGCAACCTAAGTCCGCCGCCACGAGGTGATCCATATTCCAGATAGTTGGCAGCCATTTTGTGAAGTCAGCCCCTTCACCACCCTCCGCGACTCTCAAGATAGTTCAAAAATGTAGGACTTTACAGAGCTCCGGGGGGTTCCCAGCAATGGCGGCCTTGGTGCAGAAAGGATACTCGCCCAATGCGGGGGTCCGCCTATATTAACGCCGGCGCTCCTCACAAGCAGAGTCCGGGCACGAGGATCCAGGGTCGCCGGACGCAGCAGCGGCGGGGGGGGACCCCTTCACATGATCAGTCCCCGGAGCATCGCGCCCCGCATCAGCCTCACGGCCACCAGGACTGGCCCGGCTCAGGATGACCGGGATGTTCGCACAACGGCTCTCACCAGTGGCTCACTCTCTCGGCCGGGGCCGACAGTCACAGCAACACCAAGCCGGATCCCATAGGCGAGGTCCCGGTCCAGGCTCCACGGAGGCCCCGGTCCATTCGGGGGGCACAACTTCGGAACCGCAGCACGTCGGAGCTTCCGGGCCAAACGGTGAGTATGAGCGAAATGTTATGTTCCCATTTCTTCGATAATGTGTCGTCTCCGGACAGGATATAAAGCAGGATATACGAGTCAGGCCGGAGGGCTGACGGAGCCGAGCTAAAAGGCGACCATTACGCTCGCGAGCTTGGCTCCTCCCCCACAGCTTTCTTTCTTAATTTTTACCTTCTTTTAAAAAAAATATATATATTTTTAGGGCTCGCTGGTACTGCATCCGAAGGATGCGTCCAGCTGGGAGCCTTTTAGTTACCTGACTCGGGGGAATGAGGGACAAAAGGGTGTAACGAGCTTGGATTTGGGTGCGCGAACGCGCACGCCCAGCCCGGCGCCGTGCACGTCCCCTGCCACAGATTCCCTGAACACAGACATACACACATGCACACGCAGGCAGGAAGGCACACACGCGCGCACCTCCCCTTTACTTCCCCGACTCACCGGCACCCTCCCAGCCCCCCCCGCACACACACAGGAGCGCACCTACACGCACGCACGCATAAAGAGACCACCGCCATACAAGCCCCTCGCTCCCCGCTCGCTCTCACCGCTCCCGGTTTCCTTCCCGCTCTTGCTCCACAACCGGACTCCAGAACCCAATCAGAGGCCGATCACCCTGCGCCCGGGACAAAGGACGACAGACGAGAACGTTGTGAAGCAGTGTGCGTGCGCAGCTTAAGGTCCCGCCTACTAACATGCCGCCCTCCGGTTACGTAAGCGCTATGTGACGGACTACGGTTTGCCACGATCGATTCTTCAATGATGTTTTCCTGCTGCTTCCTCAGAGTCAAAGATCACACAGTTAGTCCTGGTTCACCTCTCACAGTGAGCCTTAAGTACTTGACTTTGATGCCGTCAGAGTCAAAGATCACACAGTGAGTCCTGGTTGTGCAGGCTCGCAGGGGTCTGAGTTAGGGACTACTTCAGGACCACCGACCCTTCTGCGCCTCACACTAATGTACGTGGGGCGTGCGCTCGGGCAGTAACCCCAGCCCTGCTGGCCTGCGTGTGTGTGAATCAAGGCGTCAGAGTTTGGAAGGAAAGCAATTGCGCTGCGTTTGATTCTATCTAGATTTGATGCCGAGAGGACATAGGTCTGACATCATGATTCCTAAAGCGCCTCCTGTGACGCATGCAGAGCTGTTACTGGAGCAGCTTCTTGGCGCTAAGAGGGGCTTCGAGGGACACCATTGTGTGATCACAGGTTGAAATTGGGCCAGAAGACTCATGTGAACACAGAAGTGTGAACACAGAAAGAAACTGACAAAAGTATTATTTCTTTATTACACGAAAGGGCGGGGCTGGCACGCTCAGTCATTGCACAGATTGTACACAAACTGTTCTACCGGCAAGGGCGGTGCCACAGACGCCTCGATCCAAGACAGAATCCTGGATTTGTATTGACTGACATCTCCAGCAGGACATGAAGGATGTGTACACTGCAGAGTTTAATATTTAAAAATGGCTGGTGTTTCCTCCAGCAGGGGGCGCCCTTTCCTCAGTCTATGTTCGAATCCCAGTGCATCCACAGCATGTCTCAGGCCGGGCCTCTATCATTAATCTCTCAGGCCGGGCCTGTAATGTTAATGTCACAGTCCGGGCCTGTAATGGTAATGTCACAGAGCGGGCCGGTAATGTTAATGTCTCAGGCCGGGCCTCGCAAAGTTCCTTTCATCACATCCATTGCACACGAAGGAGGAATCGCGAATTCACAGACAACTCATACTGTGAGCTTGCCTCTTAAAGGGGGTCCGGCGGGGGAAGAGACAGGCGTTTTTTCTGTCTCTTTTCGCTAAGGCCAGTAGGGCTGGGCAGGAGTCTGTCCCATGTCAGTGAGTTCTCAATGAAAGGGCTGCAGGGCTGGGGCTGACTCAGTGCGAGAATTAAGATCAGTTACACTCCAGGCTACTGTATACAGGCTAGGTCGGTAGGGCTATGGGGAGTCATATATGCTACCTTGTTTGTGAAAGGCAGGTAGGGCTGGGGCGGAGAGAGTCGGGGAAGGGATCAGTGACATGCTAGACCACTTTATACAGGGCCGGTGAGGCTGTGGTGAAGCCAGCCGGGTCCGGTTGGGACCCGTGGTTGGGGGTGGGGCTGTTGGAGTCGGAGACAATCTCACACTCATTGGGGTCTCTTTGTTAACCCCCTGGTTTCTGGACAGTCGCCAGTCCGCGCCATTCTTTCTTTTGTGTAGTTATTCATTAGTTTTGTTTATGTTTAATTGTCCGCACTCACTGCAGCGCCCATTTCAGCAGTTCCCTGATGTTTGGAGATAGGTGGATGATTGTCAAAGGCTCCGCATTTCACCCGGCCTGTCCCTTTAAGAGGAGGCTGGGCGCCTCCCTTCTCGGTTTGCCAATGGGATCTTTCTCGACTTCTGACAGAGGCTGAGATAAGAGACCTGAGGAGATTATCAGCCTTTGAGGGGTCACGTGAGCGCGCCCCATCCAGAGGAACAGTCCGGACACACACCCCCCGCAGCATTCACACCAGAGCGAGCTAGAGGGGTGTCCTGCACTCACGTGGAACCCCCAACCTCTCCTCCTTTTCAGCCTGGGGCTTGTTTAATCTGTAGTCACGCCCAGCGGAGTGCTAGGTTTTATTTTTGCTGTTCCCCGTTTCGATGGACAGCATCCATCTGGAGAGTGTCACCCCCTTTCTCGCAACCAGTTGAGGCCAAGGTAATCATCTGACTTGAATACGGCTCTGCTCATCTCATGGCTTCCAGAGACAAACATTTGGAATGCAATAGGTCTTGCATTTACACATGTTTAAGCTATTGGCATTGTAAATTACAATGCCTTTTATTTATGTTTTAAAAATAAAAACATAAATAAAAGGCATTGTCATTTACAGTGCCAATAGCTCAAACTCTCGTAAATGCGAGACCTATTGCATTGTAAATGCTTGTTTATTAGTTTTAAGTATACAGCACAGGGTATTCGAACATCATGCGACAACACATCTTTAGTAGGAAACATCAGATATAGACATTATTTCTCGTTCCCCCATCTGCGTTCTGAGTCAAGGAAACCCCCCGTACAATAACTGTAATAACAAGCACTGGCGTTGCCAATAGGTCTCGCAGTAGGAAAGTTGTAGCTATTACAATTGCAAATAACAATGCCTTTTATTTTTGTTTTCATTTTAAAAACATAAAGGGCTTTGTCATTTACAAAACCAATAGCTCCAACTTTCCTACTGCGAGACCTATTGGCAACGCCAGTGCTTGTTTTATTTATGTGTTGGTTTTGAAAATAGCAAAATTATTAGCTTTGTCAGTTACAATGTCAATAGTTTTAACTTTCGCAAATGTGACACCTATAGCATTTGTAATGCAATGTGTGTTGTATTTACGTGACTTAGATGTAATGATATTACAAATAACAATGGCTTTTAATGTTGTAAATAATGTGGTGGTGGATGCGGTGGTGGTGCATGTGGTGGTGGTGGATGTGGCGGTGGGTGTCATCGTGGATGTGGAGGTGATGGTGGATGTGGTGGTGGATGTGGTGGTGGATGTGGTGGATGTGGTGGTGGATGTGGTGGTGGTGGATGCGGTGGTGGTGGATGCGGTGGTGGTGGATGCGGTGGTGGTGGATGCGGTGGTGGTGGATGCGGTGGTGGTGGATGTAGTGGTGGTGGTGGATGTGGCGGTGGATGTGGCGGTGGATGTGGCGGTGGATGTGGCGGTGGAGGTGATGGTGGATGTGGTGGTGGTGGATGTGGTGGTGGTGGTGGATGCGGTGGAAGTGGTGGTGGATGTGGTGGTGGTGGATGCGGTGGATGTGGTGGTGGATGTGGTGGTGGTGGGTGTGGTGGTGGATGTGGTGGTGGATGCGGTGGTGGTGCATGTGGTGGATGTGGTGGTGGTGGATGTGGTGGTGGTGGATGTGGTGGTGGATGTGGCGGTGGATGTGGTGGTGGATGTGGCGGTGGATGTGGCGGTGGATGTCATGGTGGATGTGGAGGTGATGGTGGATGTGGTGGTGGATGTGGTTGTGGTTGTGGATGCGGTGGATGTGGTGGTGGTGGATGCGGTGGTGGTGGATGCGGTGGTGGTGGATGCGGTGGTGGTGGAAGTGGTGGTGGTGGATGTGGTGGATGTGGTGGTGGTGGATGTGGAGGTGATGGTGGATGTGGTGGTGGATGTGGTGGTGGATGTGGTGGTGGATATGGTGGTGGATGCGGTGGTGGTGGAAGTGGTGGTGGTGGATGTGGTGGATGTGGTGGTGGTGGAAGTGGTGGATGTGGTGGATGTGGTGGTGGTGGATGTGGAGGTGATGGTGGATGTGGTGGTGGATGTGGTGGTGGATGTGGTGGTGGATGTGGTGGTGGATGCGGTGGTGGATGCGGTGGTGGTGGTGGATGGGGTGGTGGTGGTGGATGGGGTGGTGGTGGTGGATGGGGTAGTGGATGTAGTGGTGGTGGGTGTGGTGGATGCGGTGGTGTATGCGGTGGTGGTGGATGTGGTGGGGGTGGATGTGGTGGTGGTGGATGTGGTGGTGGTGGGTGTGGTGGATGTGGTGGTGGATGCGGTGGTGGTGCATGTGGTGGATGTGGTGGTGGATGTGGCGGTGGATGTCATGGTGGATGTGGAGGTGGATGTCATGGTGGATACGGTGGTGGATGTGGTGGTGGATGCGGTGGATGTGGTGGTGGTGGATGCGGTGGTGGTAGATGTGGTGGTGGATGTGGTGGTGGATGTGACGGTGGATGTCATGGTGGATGTGGAGGTGATGGTGGATGTGGTGGTGATGGTGGATGCGGTGGATGTGGTGGTGGTGGATGCGGTGGATGTGGTGATGGTGGTGGTGATGGATGTGGTGGTGGTGGATGTGGTGGTGGATGCGGTGGTGGTGCATGTGGGGGATGTGGTGGTGGTGGATGTGGTGGTGGATGTGGCGGTGGATGTCATGGTGGATGTGGAGGTGATGGTGGATGTGGTGGTGGATGCGGTGGTGGTGGATGCAGTGGATGTGGTGGTGGTGGATGCGGTGGTGGAAGTGGTGGTGGATGTGTTGGATGTGGTGGTGGATGTGGTGGTGGATGTGGTGGTGGTGGATGTGGTGGTGGATGCGGTGGTGGATGCGGTGGTGGTAAGCTTTTTTAACGAGCTACGACCAGCGGACATTGTTATAAAATTAGAATTGTTATCTTCCCGTGGGTCCATTTCTCATGCTGAGATATGGAACGCGTAGTTGACCAAAAACTCTGATTGAACCACTGAGGGCTCTGGAAAAAGGAAATGCGAGCTCTGTGCATTGCCATTTGTTGAGTTCAGCTGCAGTCAAGGTCCATTCGCAGCAGGGCGCAGGCAAGAGGGCGTTGCCTGGAAACCGGCGCGCGGCAGCGCTCTTCATCAGAGGACGGGTGCCCCCAATGTTCGGCATTGACGCTCGAGTCTGTAGTGGGTGTGAAGGAAGCGTGTTTGGATGTAATCCAAGTGGAGCAGAAACCACCAGGTAAGAATTTACAGTGTTTAAGGCAGTTCCTTGCACGTGTTTGCCTTGAGAAGTTTCGACTAACGGATGCTGCAGCCTGCAACCAATCCTTTCTCTTTGGGGTGTTCCTATTTCATACAGAGTAATATTCGTGTTTAAAAAAGATAGCGTTTCCGTTTAAATTATGTGTGCTCCTGCATTTATTTATACTCTACAGGGTCAACCCACATAGTAAGACACTGTTTATTGTCCTGTAAGACTCTGAAGCCCAGTCCGTAACATTTGCAGGACAATAGTGCATTTAGAAATAGCTCGAGGACAAAATATGTTCAGAAAAACGTGTTCGTGTAAAAGATACATAAACAATGCAGAAGCTGTTTTATTGTGCGAAATTGGTTTAGTGGCAGAGATAAGCGCTGTATTCAACCACAGTCACTCCCCTGTGCCAGATAACATGATATCATAGTTGTTTGTAGAGGCAGCTGAAATCAGAACATTTATGATAATGGTTACACTAGAAAATACATATTTTTTTTATTGCTGAGGGACAGTGAGGCTCACTGCGAGAAAGAAAGAAAGAAAGAAATGCGAACAATAACTAAGCGACGGAGAACACAAGAACGGTTTAGTGGCAGAGATAAGCGCTGTATTCAACCACAGTCACTCCCCTGTGCCAGATAACATGATATCATAGTTGTTTGTAGAGGCAGCTGAAATCAGAACATTTATGATAATGGTTACACTAGAAAATACATATTTTTTTTATTGCTGAGGGACAGTGAGGCTCACTGCGAGAAAGAAAGAAAGAAAGAAATGCGAACAATAACTAAGCGACGGAGAACACAAGAACAGAAACAAAACAAGCAGAAACATGAGAGACGGCCTGCGGCCGTCAAAGTGAAGTGGACACGGCGGGCAGGGGAGGGGGCGGAGCGGGGAGAGCGGCATGTGGGTGTTAAGAAGCCGGGCCTTTGAAGTGAAGCTAAGCTTCACTTCAAAAGGTGTCGGAGGAATGCGGATTAGGGAACAGACGGCGATTGCGGCTGTGCACGCGCTTTTAAGCTCAATGCACATGCGCATTGAGCTTAAAAGTCACGGGCACTGCAAGGAATCGCCACGATTCCTTGCTTCGTAGTTAAAGTTTGTTTAAGCCGCAATAGGCTCGCAAGCTCGATGCGCATGCGCATCGACAGGCGAGACCTAAAAACTTAACTCTAACTATGCCTTGTACCTGTAATATGTTTGTGATCTTGGCCGTGTACCCACTTGGTATATCTATGAGTGAGTCAATAGTCTCACTGTTCTCATACCTATGTTCGCTGGAAATCTGCCGCCACTGCCGAGAGTCATCTTACCTTGCTGGGGCTCTGCACTTGAGGGAGCCGTCACTGCCACCGCCACCGCCGAGAGTCACTGGGGCCATTCCAGCAGAAACGGACACTGGAGGAGAGGCGAACTACGCCTCCCAGCGTCCCCTGCAGCGTGAACACAGCTGACGCCACTACACAGCACTAGGAGGCGCCCAAAAGGACGGTTGGGCTCCCGCAGCGCGGGATGCACGGGGACGCGCCCGGGCAAAGGGCGGACCGTCTTAGGCCGGAGGAGGCCGGGCTGGGCCACCCCTCTGAGAAGTCCATTATTGGTAAGGTGAGTGGCAAAAAGAAATTGAAACATGGTGAGACTTACAGCAACACCAGGATCAAGGCCTACCACTACCACAGATAGCATGCTGGAAAGAGCTGTTAGTATTGTCTCATCAGAGATTTTATTAACAGAGAGGAGACTATCCTTGGGCCTACCTGCATCCCAATCAGTGGTCGAAGTGGGGAAAAAAAAGTAGGGGAACTGTGGGTGGAGAATCAGGGGGCGGGAATAACCGAAGATTGAATCAGTGGGCGGAGTCAGGGGTGTGGCTAGAAATAGCAAAACATACCAATTTTTAGTACGTTTAGCATTTCACTGACCCGTTACAGCTTATAACGTTATTTAATTAAAAGAATGGATATGTTTATTTGAGGTTTAATTCAGGAAAAAGCAAACACTCATAGGGAATACAGGTTTATGTAAAGCATGTGAAATATAAGCAGGAACAACATGTTACCTTTATGCTTTTACGCTCATTGTTCAGAAATCCATGATTATTTTTTGTCTCAAACATTGAGGTCATGAATGCAGGGCTCCTCCTATACAATGCTCCTGCCCCATCACCTCTCCTGCCCGTCACCTCTCCTGCCCCGTCACCTCTCCTGCCCCGTCACCTCTCCTGCCCCGTCACCTCTCCTGCCCCATCACCTCTCCTGCCTCATCACCTCACCTACCCGTCACATCACCTGCCTGTCACGTCACCTGCCTGTCATGTCACCTGCCCGTCACCTCTCCTGCCCTGTTGCCTCTCCTGCCCTGTCGCCTCTCCTGCCCCATCACTGCTCCTGCCCCATCACTGCTCCTGCCCCATCACTGCTCCTGCACCGTTCACTGCTCCTGCCCCCTTCACTGCTCCTGCCCCCTTCACTGCTCTGCCCCCTTCACTGCTCCTGCCCCCTTCACTGCTCCTGCCCCCTTCACTGCTCCTGCCCCCTTCACTGCTCCTGTCCTTTCACCGCTCCTGTCCTTTCACCGCTCACACCCGGTTACTGCTCTAGCTCATGGCCCGTCACCTTCTCTGCCCCGTCACCTCTCCTGCCCCGTCACCTCTCCTGCCCAGTCACCTCTCCTGCACCATCACTTCTCCTGCCCCGTCACCTCTCCTGCCCTAGTACCTCTCCTTTCCTGTCGCCACTTCTGTCCGGTCACTGCTCCTGCCCAGCTCACTTCACTCTGTGTACAACATTGACAAAGGTGTCAAGCAGTGCTGGCTGGTAAAGTTTGAAAGTGGTGGGGTGTAAAATGAAGACACCAATTATCAATTAGTTAGCAAACATAAGTAGGCATAAGCTAAAGAGGAAGGGAGGCATGGTATATTGTTGACTGGACAGGATAAGCCTGGTACCAATAGTGTAGCGTAAAATGAACAGTGTTATTAAACAAAAGAGAAAAAGTTAAAAAAGCTTGGTGCTGGGTACTTTTATGATACGTCTTATGGGTCTACCAGCACAATACTCTTGACAGGTCAAAACGTGTCATTGCTAGCTCTTTCAAATTATTCACAAAGAAACATTATTTTGCACTTCATGTGTTTAACGCAGTTCTCGCTCTTTTGCTCTGCAAAACGATGAGAAGAAAGACTTTCAAATCACGTCATTTGAAAACACACACACAGCCATTTAACATTTCAGCCAGGACAATGCCAAATACTTTAAACTCACCAGGGCCTGCACATGTTGACTTTCAGCCAAGCACAAAAAGACAGTAAAAAGGTTTGCATGGCGTTCTGCAGTCATACAGACAATTCCAACCCTTCTCTTATAGTGGTGTACAGATTCCTCGCTGCACTCCTGGCTCTTCTAATGCACCTGTGCAGGTTGCTAAAGGAAACAGCAGGCTGCGCGCACCACGCGGTGGCACTTCACCAGTGCATCTGTTTCTAAGTTTTGAAACCCATTTCACTGGTGAAATTAAATCCTGACTAGAATAAATGTTAGCGTACAGCAGCACCATGAAGTGAGAGAAGGAAAACAGACATAGTGGCTGATATGTAGTCACTATGGTAACACGTAATTAAATTCGCACATGTGAGCCCCCTACTAAAAGTATGTGCCAGGAGTTGCTGATACAATTGTGCCACAGCATCCTGTCTGCAGGATATCGACGGAGCTCACTTGGGGAGGCTGATCGGTGCTGAGGAAGTTGTTCTACAATCACCTTCGGATAAAGTCCGCGCTACATAAAAATGCATTAAATAAAAAAAAAGATCGTGAAGATAACAAGCCACGCATTCACACTTATCTGTAGAACATTAACAGCGCCAGGGGCTAAATTCCGGGGTTGAGTTTGCCGCCTCCATCCACTAACCACACACACACTCACAACTCGTCACAAGATAGCCACTGGTGTCAAGTTCCCCACAGTACCCTGCTTGGGGAAAGCTCATCTCTAATCTCAGGGCCACTTGATATGCTAAAAGCAGAGGGCGGCGCATTGTCATTCGAAAGAGGTAATCAGCCTCAATCGGAATGACAATGGGCCTCCTCGGTCTGTTTGAGTTCA
Organism: Lissotriton helveticus; assembly: GCF_964261635.1. Taxonomy (NCBI): domain Eukaryota; kingdom Metazoa; phylum Chordata; class Amphibia; order Caudata; family Salamandridae; genus Lissotriton; species Lissotriton helveticus. The sequence goes on from NC_136070.1 coordinate 1,253,157,241, forward strand.
GGGAGGGGTTGCTGCAGCCTCTGGAGTTCACAGAGAAGTGCAAGCAGCCCCTGGAAGCGAATGAAAAAACTTTTAAAGTTGGACTATTCTTGCCGTCCCGGGACTCTTTTTTGAAAGCAAGAAGTAGGGGATCGGACTGAACAATTTTTTAGAAGTAGGGGCACGCCGTGCCCACCGATCCCCCCCCCACTTCTACCACTGATCCCAATTGACACTGCCTGGAGGAGTTGAGCGGGGAAACTTTAATGCCCCTCTTCCTCTGATACCTACCGTAATAATTAGCACCGCCTGCCACCAAGAAACGCGGCCAGATGGTCCCAAGTCGTTGGGCACTGAGCTTAATGAGGGCGGTGTGAATTTTACTGATTGCCAACTCCCGACTCCTGCTAATGTCACTGTTGAAAATGAGGTCCCAGACCCCAAAGTAACAGGGGCTAAAAGGAAAAGAACCGCGCTAAAACCTACCAGTAGCACGAGAAAACAGCCACCTCGCTCCAAACCTCAATCTACACCCCTGAGTTCTTGGATACAAGGCACGACTGCCATGCCCACGGGGCCCACTGAGCTAACAAATGACACTAGTTGACTCGACTACACCAGACGCCTCAGTCCACTCTATTCACACCCAAACTGAACACACAATTGCTCCAAGTATCCGTGTCAGGCCTGGTGACATCTCAATTGACACTATAGTGGACTCACTTTATGAACGCATGAAGAATCTGATTGAGAAACATTTTAATGCCCTTTTGAAACATTTGGATAGGCTTGAAAATCTGGTAAAGAAATCTGATACCCATAAAACTACAGTTAATGTTGTCGACAAAATCGGGGGAGCAGCACCCAAAGTCACTGAGATTAATTAGTCAATAATAATAATAATCCACATTTGTAAAGCGCACAATCACCCGTAAGGGTCTCTAGGCGCTGGGGGCCGTCGGGAAGATTAAGCGAGCTATTGCCCAGAGTCACATGGTGCTGGGCTAACCTGCCGCAGGAGCCGGGGATCGAACCCTGATCCCCAGATTCCAGCGTCAGTCGCCCTGGCCGCGGCGCCACACCTCTCCCAGTCAAAGCATGCCAGAGCAGATTGTTGATCCTACACCTCCCCCTCCTAACATCGCTTGTGATATGTGTGGTAACCACAAAAGTAATCTATCTTCTAAATCAACCCTTAGTGCGATGCCTCTGTCACGTGCAGCATCTGGTCATAACATCATTAGCAATAGCTTGTCCTGTAATCTCGCACCAGTCAACCACATGCTCCTGGACCCTACACCCACAAATATTGTAAAGGTCCATGTGCCCCTTCCACTTTAGATAATTCTGATAATAAGCCATCCGCAGATGTCCTTCATCTACCACCTGAGGCATGTCCGTATGTTGTAGTTCTAGTAGGCGTCTTGGGAGCAACTCCGGAACAAGTGTGTCGACTGGCTATCTAAATATAAAGGTCTAGGGATGGCAAATGCCGGCGAGATATTAATGGTCCGACGGGTGGGATGGGATGGATCTTCCCGAAACAACATCACAGGGGACTGCATTGTTGTAAATTTTAGACGCCCTCCGCTGGTAAAATGGCAATTGCGAGCACAGGTATCTTATAATAATTTCCCAACTCTTATCCATTCATTACCCCTGTTTTTTTTTCTACAAACCTCCCCAGGCCCCATGTAATCTCATCATCCCTACACACAACTCACAGAATTGGTTCACTGTTCTGTCCAGTCTAGAGAGTCTGGACTGACTATCGAACCGACTACTACTTGCTGCACCTGAGACCAAGGAACTCCCAACAGATTGTCCCATTGCCGATGATCCCAGACCCCAAGATTCTAACTTGGGTGGGCTTAGTTGGAACATCGCAGGACTAGCAGCCAAGCTAAATTCCATGGAGTGGGTTGACCTGGTCCATAAATACGATATTTTAATGTTTCAAGAGACATGGTGCACAAAGGAATTACTCTTAGAAGGTTTTGTGTGTAACAATAGCATTGTACCCAGCCCTAAAGCAGGCCGCCCTTCCGGCGGTCTCTCAACATGGATAAATATCTCAAAACCCCTTGTGACAAACAATGAGAATTTTCAAGCCACGATATATACACGGGGGGCATCGATTTGTTTTATTAATTTTTATAACAATGATTTTACAACACTATCAAACAGGAACTTTATTAACTTGTTCAAGTTCATTGATAAATTAGATTATCAGTACGCGTATGATAAACTGGATGGAATTTGCCTAGCTGGCAATTTTAATGCACAGCTTTTTAGCGATACTGATACAATTACTATTACTTCAGTTAGGGAGCCCACATGTAAAAGAGGGGTAGAACTTCAGGATTATTTATCCTTGTGTAACCTAATTAATGTAATGGAAAGGGTTGGAGTACATCCAAATAACAATCGCCCATTGCCTACTTATAGGGGACGTGGATGTTCATCCATAATAGACTATGTTTTTATATCGTCCTCATTGGCAAACCTCTTAGTAAAGGCGGCGGTTCTATGCACTACCCAAGGCGATCATAACCCAATTTCCACAACCATCAAGTTCTCCCCCAAACCCAGCACCGTAATAGAAGGGGCAAAACATTTGGAACCAGATGTAGGTCACCAAATACCGGTCGGTAACGGCCGATTTCGGCCGTTACCTACCGGTATTTGGTGATTGAGTTGTAGGGGGCCTATATTTTACAGAGTCCGTAAATTTACAGAATCGGTAAATTTACCGATTCTGTAAAATACCAAATCGGTAATTTTACCGGATGGGTCAATCCATATGTAGGTGGCACTGGAAACAGTGCCGCAGGCCCCTAAGAATTCGTTATTTGCCATGTAATACTATTGCATGGTAAATAACAAATTCCTGTGTACATGCACATCTGTGCATGTACACCTGTGCCATGTGGCACACAATGTGTGTCACATGGCACACAAGCCTCAATCAGGGGTGCAACAGGTTGTCAAAGTGACACCCTGTCCCCCTTGTAAATTCGGTAATTTTACCAAATCATGGCCCATAGGAATCAATGGCAATTACCGACGGTAAATACCGATTCGGTAATTACCGAATGTTACATATTCGGTAAATAATTTGGTAAATATACCTACATTGCATTTACCGATTTGTAAATACCGAATCGGTAAAATTCGGTATTTACGAATCGGTAAATGCCATTTACCTACATCGGGCCCTTAGTGGCATCTATTGATAAACTTAGAGTGATTTGGAGGGGCATAGATAACAAAGCATTATTTGCAAATATGATAAAACTGCATCCCCTACTTATAGAAATATGTTTGTCATGTAGCATTTTTGATGCAGGGATTATTGAGGAATAGTCTTTAGTTTGCTTCGTTAGACCTGGCCACCTTTAGTGGTGCTTTAATAATGAAATAATTGCTGTAATACCTGTGTGCTCAGAACCCAAACCCACGGGTGCTGCTAGGATTAAACCTTGCCTACGATCCATATTTGGTATAACTCTGTCCCCCACTCCAGGAATCTGAGAATATGGTATGTTGTATGCATCTAACTTGTAGGAGTACTGGAGTGGAAAAGTATTTGGTACTGCTGAGCTGCCTTTGTGCAAAGCAATGACAGCAACCATAATCTCACCGTCTATCCTCGTTTTGGAATGAGTGATTGCAGCTACGGAAGCCATGCGTACAGCCCCCTTCGCGGCTTCATCGGCCTATGAATTCCCTTCAACCTGAACGCCATCACATTGATGACTCAATGTCTGTATCACATGAGCCTGTGGTGGTTCGTTTTTCAACTCAACTACCTGTTCCCATTGCATTTTATGCTTAATTGTGCCACCTTTTGCATCTTTATACCCGTTTTGTTTCCAATTATGTAAATATTCATTGTATGACTGCACACAGTGAGGTACTGGGTTTTTCAGAACCGGTACTGATCTGGTAACCCAGCGGTGCCAGGGTACACCCAAAGACCTCGAGTTCTTCCTGATTCAGACCACAGAAACTCAGAGTCTTCTAGGTGAAGTCAAAGATCGATTTATTGGCTGCAACCAAGGTAACAAGTGTTCTAGAAGTACAACACATGGGAAGTATGTTCTCAGGAGACTGCTTCAAATCACGAAGTCAGGCTTCTCTTCTTATACAAAATAATAAGCTTCGGGCAAACATTCCTAGATTTTCAGGATACTATTCACATATTTCGACCACAAATAAGTAACAGAGTTATGATGACAAGCTCACATTTCGTTTATCCAATACATAATAAATTACTCGGCAAGGTCCGGCATTTCAATCAGATATCGGTGTTTCCCCAATAAAACGAGCACGTCCCCATCATAAAACAAGTAGGAGAAAAAGGAGTGGGCCAGGTGTGGGCAAGATTCGGCAGGGTGTGTGTGTGATGAAAGGGTTTTATGGCCGGGTGCGCCTAGATGCTATCTTGACCGGCCACTGGGAGAGGAACTGACCAAACGGGTTGGCCTGGGGCGATGGTTTCAACCTGCCCAGGTCACGGAAAAGTCGATCAAGGAGTGCGTGTCCTTTTGGATTCAGGTTAAGCCTATGTGAAGGGCAACATACAAAATGGCTGCCATATTCAAAATGGAAGCCAAGGGTTCAGGGTACAAATGACGATCTCGAGGTGAAATCATCCTTCGAATGCGACGAAAATGCTTGTGCATGATGTACTCGCCATTCTCGGTCTTTTGATACTAAATTCGTCATGATACGACGAAGTTTTATTCTCGGGTCCAGAATGGCTACACGAGTTCGGATTTTCAGTACTACAAACCCTCCTTTTGCCCTTACATAGGCAATTTAACCTACTCTCATACTAATCTGAGTCCAGGTCGATATTCCTAAAGTCATTGAGATGTTGCTGTAACATCATCCTAGTACTTAGCTCGTCTCTTGATACAGGTTTGCTTACACATGATGTGACACAAAGGCCACATATTGCAGGAGCACACTGCACGCACAGACAGAACAGGAAAAGGATGGCTAAGACCATCCCAATGACCATCAGAATTTTCCATCCCCAGCTGGATATCAGTTCCCAGAACCACCCCATTAATGACCAATCTCCTTTGTCCACATGAATAGATTCGGAAATCTTATGCAGTCTGGAGATGGCCTGGTACACTGTTGGAGCGTTATCTGGGATGAAAACGCAGCAGCTAGATTGGATCAATCTGCATACCCCACCTCGGTCTGCAAGTATGACGTCTAAAGCAACCCTGTTCTGAAGGGTCATAAGACGATCCGACTAGAGCTCAGCAGTCAAGTTACTAAGGGACCAGCAGTTTCAATCACGGTAGACTCAACTACCCTTGTCAATTACCTTATGTTCCTGCTGTTTACCATGGGTCCCCAGAACGGCAGAAAACCTTTTGCAAAGTCCCCAAATTCTTGACCTGCAGTGTCTTCTTTACTCAAGACACCTCTAACTATCCTTGTCCTGTGGTAATCCGCCGATGCTGTGTAGGTGGGAGGTAACAGGAACGAAACAAAACATGAGCCCGAGAAGTCAGGGGGCAACCATGTATAGGCTCTATCATGACAGATGAAATAAGTACCCTTAGCTGCTAAAAACGCAGGTGAAGTCTGAGACCCAAAAACATACGTTTCTGCACAGACACTTTTCCCTAACTGAGCTCTGGGATTCCTGCCAATACCTTGCAGACACAGGTTACCTTGATGGGGTACAATCCAGATCGGGGAAGACCTCTTCGCTCGCTGTTTCTCACTTAAAGTAGCTCCATATCCGGTCACGTTCCAACCTACATATGCAAGTATCTCATCATCAGGAGTATTTTCATGAGAAGTTACTTCCTTAATCATGTCAACTATGCCTTTTACTAGGGCGCTAGTCTTGAGGTTGTCTTTTACAGAACGTAGGGGTTGGACTTCTGGTACATATATGAACATCGTTCTGTATGCCCACACAGAGCCATTATGACTGAAAGGCAGAACTAGATAAGGGATACCTTTATCCGTAGTGTGAGGCATAAGTCCACAGACCCAACAGTTAGTTGTGTTCATTACTAGCTGGTGCTGGTGCAGGAGCTGAATGAAGGAGTTATTAATGAACTCTAATCTTCTATTGGATTCATGGCCAGGAAGGGAGTGGAAAGAATGAGAGGAAACAGTAGTAGGAGGAGGTTTAGGGGATGCAGGTGGTGCGAATGTTTCATGAAAAGAGAATAGGACATACCCAACCAAAAATATCGTCACACTGAATATCATGAGAATGCACATTATTAAAAAACTTTTTCTTGTCATTACTGTACATAATTTGTGTCTAGAGTTCGTTTGCTTGGCAGGCCTCTCCATTTCAGAAAACGCCATCCTCTCTAGAGTGCTGCCCGCGGTGGGAGGTTGATTCTGCTAAAGAATGCTTCTGTCAGTTCAGCAAGGGGTGGTGACATGAGTCCCTTGCTCATTGCACCATCAGGATTCAAGCAAGCCGGGCCGAAGACGGCTGTAATGCCAGAAACCGGTCCCCGGAAGCTTGTTTCCTTCCCAGTGTAAGAATTGGCTTTTGTAGTCTGGTCTGCCCTGTTCCCATGATGCACTGGGCCAGGGACAGACTAATTTGCATACAGCCAGGTTCTGAAACTGGGATGGTGCAATGAGCTAAAAAACGGTGTTGGATCTAGCCCAGATCTCTTGACTGGGTGAGAGTATTCTGCTTAATTCAGAGACTCTGTCCCTCACCACCCCTTGTTGTAAATATTTCTGTCAGTTCAGGGCAACGCCCTTAGACCAACCAGAACTACCGACCTAACGTCGTTATCTGCACCCAAAAGACTTTTTAGGCAACCGCGGCCCTAGCAGCGGAACACGGATGGCGGTTCGAAAAACAAAAATGAGCAAGTTTTCTTCTGATGGGAGAGCTGCCTTTTCAAAAATAGTACTTGGAGGGAAAAAATATCTTATTTATTAGTCCATAGATCTTTGCCTTAAAGTGGAAAATAAATCATTTTTATTAGTTCGTATTTCTTGGTCTCAAATCGTATCTTCGTCTTCCCGGTACTGTGTTGTCCTGAAACAACAGTTCAGGCTCCGAAGTGTTCAATCGTTTTGACGGTGGCACACCTTCTTGCAGAATGTTCTCGTTTTCACGTTCAGAGTTAGTTCCTTTCACCCGTGCATCACTGAAAGGTACGAACCGAGGCACCGTGTCTGTTTCTGAGTCACCGACACCCTCCTGGACCCACTGGTCATATGGCAGAGGAAAAGGGATCTTCTTACAATGGACCCCGTGGATCCAGGCCTTTTTCCCTTCCACTCGAACCGCCGATCTGGTAGAGAGAAGGACGAGGTGTGACCCTGTCCACCTGGGCTGGTCGTTCTTAGTCCTCTGGAAGTTCCGCACCAGCACCCAGGAGCCAGGGTCAATGGCGTGTCCCGGAGTCTCAGAGACCGGAGGCAGGGTGTCGTTGACCTGTTGATGCAAAACACGCAATTTGGCCATCAATTCATACAGATAGTCAAGTAGAACAGGGTGCTCAAGTTCGCTAAACTTTTTGGGCCTAGGCACTCCCCATATGTTGGCCGGGCGGCCAAAAATGATTTCGTAGGGGCTAAGTTTCACTCGCGAATGCACAGTCATTCTGGTGGATAGGAGTGCTAAGGGTAGAGCGTCAGGCCATTTAAGACCTGTGCTCGCTTGAATTTTGGCCAGTTTTAACTTGAGAGTGCCGTTGTAACATTCTACTAATCCAGCTGATTGGGGGTGATTTGCAGCGTGGAACTTCTATCTGATACCTAATCCTTCACACACATTCTTCATCACACGGCCTATAAATTCACTCCCGTTATCAGACCAGATCATTCTAGGCATTCCGAATCTAGGGAAGTACTCTTTCACAAGGGCTTTCGCTGTGGACAAGGCAGTATTGTCTTTTAGGGGATATGCTTCTACCCATCTTGAGAAGGCACAAACAACAACGAGCACATATTTTAACATTTTGCACCTCTCCATGTGGATGAAATCTAGCTGCAAAACTTCAAACGGATACGTAGGAGGTGCAAAATGACCAGCTGGAGTTGGGGTTCCCCTACCAGGATTGTGTTGCAGACACATCATGCAATTCTTGACAACATTCTCTGCACACTTGGGAATCCCTGAATTCTGCCATACTGGAGCCAACAACTTGCAAATCCCTTTCACGCTGATATGAGCCATACCATGAGCCATTGTAACTACTGCAAGCACGTACGCATCGGGTAACAACCATCTCTGATGTTCAGACAATTCAACCCAACAACCATTTGCATCCATCCTACCCGTACTTTCTCTCCATATGCTCAACTCTTTCTCTGTAGCCTCAGCTTGGATAGATTTCACACTCTCTATCGTGTCTTCACACATGCCCACATCACCAACCCATCTTGCAGGTCCTGCAACATACATTCGGCTCATCACATTCTGTGCAGTGTCTTTAGCGATTTCATCAGCGAATGCGTTTCCACGACCAACATCATCAGTCACCTTCTTGTGAGCACTACATTTCACAATTGCTACTTGTAGGGGCAGGGTCAATGACTCAAGGAGTTCATTCACCAATTGACCATGCTGAATCTTAGCTCCATGCGAAGTCAGGAATCCACGTTCTTTCCACAATAGTCCAAAACTGTGAGCCACGCCAAACGCATACTGGCTGTCGGTGTAGACAGTCACTTTCATTCCTTTTGACAACACACATGCTCTCGTGAGTGCAAATAATTCTGCTGCTTGAGCTGAATTATGTGGAATACGTGCAGTTTCAACAATGGTTTGCAAAGTCGTGACAGCATATGCTGTAGTCGTATCACCATTCGAGAGCCTGAAGCATGAACCATCTACCCATAATGTACCATCACATTCAGCAAGAGGAGTGTCATAAAGGTCGACTCTTCCTTTTGTCTCTTCTTCTGTTCTAAGAAAGCAATCATGTTGTTCCGAAGTGTCTGATTCTTCTACGATTGGCAATAATGTGGCTAGGTTTAAAGTACTGCACCTTTTGATGTGCACATGACTAGCCAACAACGTTAATTCGTAACTTGACAGTCGAGCACTAGTTAAGTGTTGTGTCTTGGTTCTATTTAACAACGTGTCTACTGCATGTGGGACCATCACGACTAGTGTGTTCTTCATTACTAGGCCAGCAGACTGTCGAATAGAAACAGCTGCTGCCGCTGTGGCTCTTAAACAACTAGGCAATGCTCTAGCCACTGGATCCAAAGTCGAGGAAAAGTAAGCACATGGACGCAGTTTGTCCCAAAATAACTGAGTCAGGACTGACAATGCACAACCATCCTTCTCATGGACATACAATGTAAAGGGCTTACTGTAGTTGGGGGTACCCAACACAGGAGCCGAACATAATGCTGTGCGCAATTCAGAAAAATTGTTCTGACACTCTTCCAAACAAGGAATAGGGTTAGGTGTACCTTTACACGTTAATGCCACCAAAGGTTTGGCTAATAACGAAAAATTTGGGATCCACTGTCTACAGTACGATGTAATGCCCAAGAAAGCACGCACTTCTCTCTGCGTTTTTGGCACACTCAATTTCGCTATTGCCTGAATTCTTTCTGGGGTCAGTTTCCTTCCCTCCTTCGATAAGAGGTGACCTAAGTAGGTCACTTCTTGTCGGCAGTATTGTAGTTTGGAAAGTGACACCTTGTGATGCAAAGCACACAGATGACGCAATAATGACAAAGTGGCATTCTTACATATTTCCTCAGTATCTGCAGCAATGAGTAAATCGTCAACGTACTGTACAAGAGTGGCACCTTCAGGTAAAACAATCGTATCAAGCTGTGCTTTCAGAGCTTGACTATATATTGATGGACTTTCACAGTAGCCCTGAGGAGCGCGTTTAAAGCGGAAACTGCGACCTCCTAAACTGAAGGCAAAAATATCCCTGCTTTCCTCAGCAATCGGGATGCTGAAGAAAGCATTCTTCAGGTCAATCACCGAAAACCTAGTGGCAGAAGCTGGAATCATAGTCAGTAATGTAGTAATGTCGGGGACAACTGGAAATTGTGGCACGACTATTTTATTGACCTCTCTAAGATCAATCACGAATCTGTACACGGGTGGCTGAGAAGGGTCAGTTCGTTTTAAAACAGGCAGAACAGGACTATTGCAAACGTTTCCTCTCGTTTCTTCAATCACATCTTTTGCAATTAGCTCGTAAATGATCGCTAGCAAAGCTTTTTCACCCTCACTGGAAATTCGGTATTGGGGAATTCGTGGCATTTTAACATTGGCCTTCAATGTTACAACATATGGTGGTATTTCTTAGAGTTATAATACAGAAGCACCACCGCAAGATTAGCGAGAGTGACACCCAGGGCACTGCACTATGGGTGCTGATACCTTCAGCATTGATCGTCCACAAAGTTTGTCAATAAAGTTTTTGTATATCAATTGTTTGAGAAATAAACAAAAAGATTTTTTTCTCTTTTTTTGGTTCTTCCATCAAGATATTTTATTCATATACTTGAGTTTCAACCATATGTTATGTTTTCAATTCTTTATATTATCCTTCATTTTTTGTTCAAAAAACGCGATTTATCAATCCATGAAAATTTCCAAAATTTCCAATGCATTTCGCCCATCGGGCTTCATCAGGGAAATCTATAACAAAAATACAGGTATATCTATCACCACATGCGTTTTTACATCAGGAAAAACAATTCACATTATATCCAATAATCTAATTATAAACAGTTACATGTCTAACCAATACGTAATTCTGGTGGTTCTTACTGCACACGTTATAAACCAAAATATCCACGTTACAAACTAGCATATCGAGCGGTAATCCTACCGCTTATATAGCTCTCTTACATGTTTAGCTTCAAGTGGTTTCTTACGAGCCTAATACACACCTTCTGCATTACATCAGTTCGTGCTCCGTTATGCGCCAACTATTCCTCCTCTCATACTCGGTTTAAAATGACTCTCTAAGTGCTGCTCGATATTTATGCGCCATGTGTTCAATTTAGGATATCCATCTCATACCCAGCGGTTTACGCGCATAGCTTCACCAAAAGCTATTAACACTCTTACCCGTGATTTTCTTTAAGTTCGCGCGCTCTATCACAACGTGTGTTGCTTCTACTGCGACCGGCGTCGTGTGACGCGGCTACCGGAAGTGTGGTTCTTTAAAGACTCTCCCATACTTAAAGAGACATGCGTCTTACTAAGAGCTAATGCCTATCGTCTACACTAGTGAATGTAAGCACTATCTACCATACGTGAAGGTGTTAGTATGTACATGTAAACATGATATAAAATCAGCACTAAGTGTGCAGACAATGCCGATTTCATTACTTTCATTCTAATCTTGCTTTTGTGTTCCGCAACATTAGAACGAAAGTAATGAAATCGGCATTGTCTGCACACTTTGTGGAACACAGACACCAAATTAATCAAATAAAAACTTGCATTTTGGAAATTGTGGAAAAAAGAGTCGACCAAGACAACAGAAAGACTTTACTCATGCGAGAAAATTATTGGATTTTTCATTTACAGAGTTTGATTCCAGATGGAATTAATGAAAGGGTTGAATACAGTTGCTATCTGTGAATGAATCATTTGTGCTGTGTCGTGCTACTGTTATTTACATCGAGTTTAATTTGCAATGTTTGTTTAATTATCTTTTTACAGTTAGTGCTGATTTTATATCATGTTTACATGTACATACTAACACCTTTAAAGAACCACACTTCCGGTAGCCGCGTCACACGCCGCCGGTCGCAGTAGAAGCACCACACTTGTGATAGAGCGCGCGAACTTAAAGAAAATCATGGGTAAGAGTGTTAATAGCTTTTGGTGAAGCTATGCGCGTAAACCGCTGGGTATGAGATGGATATCCTAAATTGAACACATGGCGCATAAATATCGAGCAGCACTCAGGGAGTCATTTTAAACCGAGTATGAGAGGAGAAATAGTTGGCGCATAACGGAGCACGAACTGATGTAATGCAGAAGGTGTGTATTAGGCTCGTAAGAAACCACTTGAAGCTAAACATGTAAGAGAGCTATATAAGCGGTAGGATTACCGCTCGATATGCTAGTTTGTAACGTGGATATTTTGGTTTATAACGTGTGCAGTAAGAACCACCAGAATTACGTATTGGTTAGACATGTAACTGTTTATAATTAGATTATTGGATATAATGTGAATTGTTTTTCCTGATGTAAAAACGCATGTGGTGATAGATATACCTGTATTTTTGTTATAGATTTCCCTGATGAAGCCCGATGGGCGAAATGCATTGGAAAGTTTGGAAATTTTCATGGATTGATAAATCGCGTTTTTTGAACAAAAAATGAAGGATAATATAAAGAATTGAAAACATAACATATGGTTGAAACTCAAGTATATGAATAAAATATCTTGATGGAAGAACCAAAAAAAAGAAAAAAATCTTTTTGTTTATTTCTCAAACAATTGATATACAAAAACTTTATTGACAAACTTTGTGGACGATCATAGCTGAAGGTATCAGCACCCATAGTGCAGTGCCCTGGGAGTCACTCTCGCTAATCTTGCGGTGGTGCTACTGTATTATAACATTGAGGCTCCTGAGCGGGGAGCAATCCCAAGGAGCACGCCACACATTGAAGATTTGAGATAACCTAGCAGTGCACAATTTATAATTTTGGTATTTCTAAGAGTCCCACATCATTGGGACCAGCTGCCCAAAGTATATCTGGAAGAAACGACAGTTCTGCTGGAAGTTTATCCCTCGATAAATACATTGGAGAAACCACTTTCTTACCCAGGGTAAGTTGTACTCCCGAAGGAGAACAGTACAAAGTCGCATACAATCTTTTTAGCAAATCTAATCCTAACAAGTTTTCGCCATAACCTGTTGTCAGAATAAGGGGTGCTTTGAATTCGCAAGGACCAACAGAAAGAGACAGAGGGTCGGAAATCGGAATCCTAACCGGGGCGCCAGAAAAACCTACAGAAACATTCGTTTTGCCAGACAAAGGTGCGCCAGGGAGTTTGGAGTGCATAATAGAACTCTTTGTAGCACCAGTATCCAACAGAAAAGGCTCTGACACACCTGATGTAATCACCTCAACGTATGGGCCATTCTGATCTACTGGAACTGAAACAACTCCCTCTCTTTGTCCATGGCTGTCCTAGCAATCATTACTGTTCCATTGCTCGCCCTCTGTATAGTAATCATCAGTATAGTACTGAGCTGTCCTACCAGATGCGTTATTCCGCTGATCGAACTTATTCATAGAATTCTGTGGTGGAAAAGACTGCGCGTTCTGGGGGACGTTTCCACGTCCTCTACCTCTAGGTGCTTGCTGAACGCCTCTACCTCTCACGTTTGAAACGCCATTCGCACGTTGTAACAAGATAGGGCAACTATACTTAAAATGACCTTCCTCCTTGCAATATGAACACTGGTTGGGACCTACATTGGCACGTGGCTGATTATACTCAACTCTTTGTGAGTTCCTTTGACATTGTTGAGGCTGCTGAAAATTATTCTGATAGTTGTTCTGACCACCGTTATTCTGGCCATTACCACCACCACGTGGCGGATAGGCTTGCTGCAATAAAACCTTTGTTTTCAATTCTTTCGTTTTCTTGTCTGCTCTATCTTTCTCGTCTTTGTCTCTATTTTCGTAATATTGGGCAGTAGCCAATATCTGTGCTGAAGAGGAACCAGCCCAAGAACTCTCTAAATCTTTTAACTTTTTACACAATTCTGGAAGCAGATTGTGCACGAATTTATCGACAAATAATCGCTGACCACCTTCTGTGGTCATATCTTGACCACTGTGATCGACGAACGTTTCTTCAAACCTGGTGAAGAAATCTGAGACCGTCTCGTCTTTCTTCTGCTTACATGCAGATAACTTATCCCAATTCACACGTATTGCAGGCATTATCGTTTTCATGTAATCAACTATTTTACCAGGAAGTTCGGCTATTAAAGGTTCGGGTTTAGCACCACCAACTTGTCGGGCATCGACAGCAGCGATATTAGCCCACGAGTCACCTAATTCCTGATCATGATCTGAATGACGAATCTTATTCCATAAAGGCTGTGGAACAACGTTCCCAAATAACATATCGATATCCGCTAAATTCATTATACATGACCCAGTAGTCTGTGACAACTCTTTGTAATACCCTGCAGGATTCTTACGCGGATCTGGTAATGTCTGTTTAAGTGCTAAAACTTCAGCTCGTTTCCATGGGACATGTACCCATACACGCTGGAAGTGTGGCGGAATAGGTGGATCAGTGGTTGTGTCACCCTCTCTCCATTGTGGGGGAACATCTCTCATGGGGTATTGTCGCGCCTTTTTCCTACTAGATGTACCAGGCTTAGATGATGACCCAGAACTACTCCCTTTACTCCGATATGATAACAATGTTTCAACTGCTTTGTCGACATCGGGACCTACAATCATGCCCTCCCCAAACTTAAACCGTACCCGACATAAGTCTTGCGCGTTGCATTCTTGACAGTTGTCTTCCAAATCCTCACAAAGGAAAACACACATTTGTTCAAAAACATATCTTTGCGTCGGTGCTTCCCATCGACGGAAGACTTCCATAACGCATTCTACATCATACTTTACTGTATCCATAGCCCATTTACGCGCTAAACGATTCAATGAATCTCTCTCCTGATAGTCAGGCAGTTGACTTCGCAACTGTCTTCGTCCCATATTAGGGGTCGTTTTAGGCGACCGAAAAAGGGGTGAAGGAATGTTAGTAACAATGCTGGCCATTTTATGCCAAAAGGAAGGTGAAAGTGAAGGAAGAACTGGTGGAGAAACAGTGTGAGATAAGACAGGGGCAGAAGCAATAGCAGAGGCATCATTAGGAGAAGTAGAAGGTACACTAGGCAAAGTCGTAGAAAACACAGGCGAAACAGGTATGATTGGTGAGCCTTGAGGAGGTTGCACCATAGTAGTAGGAGCCAGCTGAAGAGTAGCTGGGTGTTGCTGTAGAGGAGCATTAGGCACATGTTGCACAACTAAAGGTTGCGGAGGTGCCGTGGCATTTTTCGCATAGGGGGGTGGTGAACTTAGTAAATGCGACATTAATGGATCTTTTTCACGCTCTTTTTCTGTCTCTTGCTGAAGAGATGGCAAAACTGGATAGCATTTATCTGTTGCCATTTTACGTTGCCTGTGCAACTGCTCACTCATCTGTACCTCTTCTTTGTCTTTAAACCGCATAGCGGCTTGCATTACTGAAATATTCCCTTCTCTCTTATTTTTCTTCTCTATTTTAATTTCCTTCTGTTTGGCCTCTTTACGCCATAGGCGGAAAGAGTCAAACATTGCCGGCCGGGCTTTCTTTTTGAAAAGTTTGACCTCAAGATTGTCTAGAATTTCGGTGTCAAAGCTACGATATTGGGGCCATTTTAAAACACCATAGTTTCTGGTATATTTAACCCACACCTCATTATATGTGATGGGACCTACCCCGTGTTTGACATATAACTCATATGTTGGAGTTCCAACCGGAGGAACCGGACACGAGTCCTCCAATCGGGAGTCCCTATTATTACAACCAAGACAAAACAAGTTTCCAAGTCTGCTAAGACCAGGCATCTTCGCTCTCTAGTCTAGCTTCAAAACTTCGAAGGTTTATCGATTACGATATTTCTCGTGAATACACAAGTCCCTCGGTTTTGGTGCTTGCAAGTACCAACACAAAACTTTCCCAAAGGATACCCAAAACTAAGAACCACTAAGGACTGGGAGACGCTCCACTTATACTTAACTGAAATGTCGATGACGTCACTAGAAGACTCGTCTTAGTGTTTCGCTCTACCAAACTTCAGGGGTCCAAATCAGGGCGATAGCCAGGGCAGCAGTCCTTTGTAGCCGTCGGGAAGCAGGGAACCTCGCAGCAAAGACCTTCGGACCACGTCGACATGCAGGGGTCGTTGAAGTGGTTGGCCGTCCTCCGGAATTTTCACACGAAGCTCCTCACGAACCTCTGGCTGGACCGGTACCGCTGGAATCGCCCCACGTTCGGCGCCAACTGAGGTACTGGATTTTTCAGAACCGGTACTGATCCAGTAACCCAGCGGTGCCAGGGTACACCCAAAGACCTCGAGTTCTTCCTGATTCAGACCACAGAAACTCAGAGTCTTCCAGGTGAAGTCAAAGATCGATTTATTGGCTGCAACCAAGGTAACAAGTGTCCTAGAAGTCAGGCTTCTCTTCTTATACAAAATAATAAGCTTCGGGCAAACATTCCTAGATTTTCAGGATACTATTCACATATTTCGACCACAAATAAGTAACAGAGTTATGATGACAAGCTCACATTTCGTTTGTCCAATACATAATAAATTACTCGGCAAGGTCCGGCATTTCAATCAGATATCGGTGTTTCCCCAATAAAACGAGCACGTCCCCATCATAAAACAAGTAGGAGAAAAAGGAGTGGGCCAGGTGTGGGCAAGATTCGGCAGGGTGTGTGTGTGATGAAAGGGTTTTATGGCCGGGTGCGCCTAGATGCTATCTTGACCGGCCACTGGGAGAGGAACTGACCAAACGGGTTGGCCTGGGGCGATGGTTTCAACCTGCCCAGGTCACGGAAAAGTCGATCAAGGAGTGCGTGTCCTTTTGGATTCAGATTAAGCCTATGTGAAGGGCAACATACAACATGGCTGCCATATTCAAAATGGAAGCCAAGGGTTCAGGGTACAAATGACGATCTCGAGGTGAAATCATCCTTCGAATGCGACGAAAATGCTTGCGCATGATGTACTCGCCATTCTCGGTCTTTTGATACTAAATTCGTCATGATACGACAAAGTTTTATTCTCGGGTCCAGAATGGCTAGACGAGTTTGGATTTTCAGTACTACAACAGTAAAAAAGAATCACACACAATTAATGTGGGGAATTCGTGATCCGTATTTACAAGTGCCAGTATCATTGCTTTTAACTCTGCCAACTGTGCCGTGCAGTCTCCTAGAGATTGCGTTTGGTGCAACTTGGATGGAACTTTCCATCCCACATGCTGCCTTTAACAAAATCACATGCTGCGCTGTATTGTTGCTTACTCCCTATGGCTGGTTGAGCAGATCCGTCAGTGTAAATAATATATTCATGCTGATCTAGAGGCAAGAGTTCATTTGGTGAAGGATATTCTTTTTTTTTTTGTCCTCATAACCACCATATAGACAAAGTACCAAAAGGAATTTACAAAAACAGCTGTCTCAGTTTATTTAGTAAACTGGGAGGGACACGAGTCTTCTGGGGGCCATTTTTCCCTCAGCTGTCATCCGTATTCCAGGTAGGCACAAAGTCAATGATTTACCGGTCTGCGGCAAACCTTGGGGTAATTTAGCAGCCAAGTTGGGCCGGGCATGAACCGGTTAGCGGCTGTTCCATAGGTACAAAATATTTAAGTACCATAGGAGATCAATCATAGGACCCGGGGGGGGGGGAAAAACCCCGGATGAATCAATGAAGCCAAGAAAGTAGATACCAAAACACCCTTTTGCTATGATTGCCAGATCTAGCCAAATCCATGCGGGAGGTCTGCAAGACTGAAGATTGCCAATCCCTAAATGTAGGGGGTGAAGAGTCTTTCCATTTTCTGCATATCTCCCTTCTTGCAAGCAGCATAGCATAGAATACTAGAAACTTGGCTGGATTTTGTAGACCTTCTGATACCCCAAATATCACTAAAGGCAGATCTATAGTAACCGGGCTACCCAGTGATTCTGTAAGGTAGTTTCTGATGTCCTCCCAGTATGTAATTAATAGTGGGCATTCAAAAAACATATGTGTGTCTGATGCAGCAGTCAACCCACATCTAGCACAAGACACTAGTTCTCCTCCTACGAACTTAGATAACCTAAGAGGGGAATAATATGCCCTATGGAGGGTAAAGATATGGTTTCTGCGAAGCCAGGATGGTTTAACAATCTTCCACAAAAGTTCAAAAGAAGTTATCCAAAGATTTTGTACGTTTTGATCCATCACAACGGAGCCCCATGTTGACTCCGGTAGAATAAAGTCTCCATCCGACTCCTCCTGAATAAAGTTATACCATTTAGATACTTCTTTTTTTACTGTCTCACAGACTACTAAGTCAGAAACAAATTGGCTGTGGCCTCCAAGTTTAGGTTTGTTCCTATTAGAGGTAGAAGTTTTATAGGCCACAGTCCAACCATGAATCTGTAGGTATTTAAATCTTGAAAGATTGGGGCCAACCATGAAAGTAGGTCCCCCTCGAAGAAAAGGTCTCCCCAGACATCAAGACCTGCCTGTCTGAGAGGGATAGCTAAAGTATCATCCAGCCAAGTGGGATTTTCAGGCAGCCCCCACAACAGTGTTTTTTCACAAAAATAGTTTAGTTTTATAGATTTCGTGACTTCAGCCCAAGTTTTTGCCAGACCTTGTAAAATCTTCAGTTTAATTTTTTTAAAGAACTTAGGATTACCAAACTTAAAAAGAAAACCAGAGCGATTAAGTTTTTCCCCATCCAGCATAGCCGCATACATAAGGCCTACCCCAGAACCTAAAGGAACCTTCAGCAGCATTCGAGAATGAGATAATTGAAAGGCCCATGCATACATTTTTAGATCTGGTGCCGCTAAACCACCCTTATCGCGTCGCCGTCTTAATTTTTTCCAAGCAATACGTGGAAGATGGTTATTCCAAATAAAGGATGAGATGTTGGATTGGAATTTAGTTAAGATAGTATGATCAAAATATAAAGGAATGGTGTTAAATAAAAACGAAATTTTAGGAAGAATGGACATTTTTATAAGATTAACTCTACCAAGTAATGAGAGGGGCAAATGTGACCATGATTGGAGAAGCTTGCGGCACTCTTTAAGAACTGAAGATAGATTTACTTGGACAAGTTTATTAATATCCTTAACTATCGTCAAGCCTAGATAATGCAGAGAATTGCCTACTTGCAACTCGGTTACAGCATTCTCATCATTCCATATAAGCATTTCCGTCTTCGCAGCATTAATCTCATAGCCCGAAATTTGTCCAAATGCGTTAGCAAGTTTCAAGATTGCCGGAAAAGCAGTGGTGACCTCTGATGTTAATATAAGCACGTCATCGGCGTATAATGCTACCTTTCTCGTCCAACCTTGATAGCAAAAAGGTTTAATGGCGGTCTCCTCCCTTAGATGTTGCGCAAAGGGCTCAATGTAAAAATCAAAGAGCAAGGGAGAGAGCGGGCACCCCTGCTGGGTTCCCCCAGAGATGGAAAAAGGGCTCGACAGGTCACCATTAACGAGGAGACAGGCAGATGGATTACTGTACAAGAGGCCTATCACCTTGCGGAACTTCCCCCCACACCAAACTTAGTCAAGGCCTCCGACAGGTATCCCCAATTAACCCTGTCGAAAGCCTTGGTTGCATCTAGCGTAAGGGCGGCCAATGGTAGATTATTTGTTGTTGCCATGTCTATGGCTCCAATCAGATCATAGGTTAGTTCGTAGAGTTGTCTACCTTTCAAAAACCCCTTTTGATCCAAATGAAGGACCGAAGGGGTGATAGAGGCCAGTCTAGTTGATAAAACTGTGGTAAAGATTTTATAATCCATATTCAAAATGGAAATTGGCCTATAAGAGCCACAGGTCTCTTTAGGTTTACCAGCTTTTAAAATAAGGGTGATCGAGGCATTATCCCTTGATGTCGGAGGGGATACTCCTTCTACAAGGATTTGGTTGAACAAAATCGTGAGGAAGGGAACAATTTCTGATTCCAGGATCTTATATAATTCGGATGGCAACCCATCCGGTCCGGATGCCTTTCCTTTCATACCCTTCCTAATAGCTGATCTCACCTCTTCTTCTGTAATGGGCTTATCCAGATATTGTGATTGCTCCAGTGAAACAGAGGGTAAAGTAATGTTATTCAACCAGCTCTTAATGGCTTCAGATGTAATAACCTTGTCTTCCTGATATATCTCTTGGAGGAATTCCCTAAAGGCTGTCCTAATTTCATCATCTGAGGAGTAGATGTTATCTCCTACTTTTATGGATGCTATGTTGTTCCGGACTTGGTCTACTTTGGTCTTCCAAGCCAGTAGTCTACCAGCACCTTCACTATATTCAAAATGAGCCAGCTTGCTGGCTTCCTATCTTTGCTGAACTCTCAAGTTTAACGTAGATGCAAGGTTTCCTCTTAAAATCAGCAGTTGATCTAGAAGAGGGTCTAACATAGACCCCGAGGCTGCGCTGTTGGTATCAATATCGTGTTGGACACGGGCCATTTCTGCTTCAATGGAGGAAATTTTTTCATTGTAACTTTTCCTGCGATAGGCAACTTTAGCAGTTATAAGCCCTCTTAAGGTAGCCTTATAAGAGTCCCAGATAGTTCTGAGTGGAGCTGAACCATTGTTTGATAAGAAGAAGTTATGTGTCTCCAATTTAAGATATGAGATATCTTCATCATTGGTAAGGAGTGACCGATCAAAAGACCATGTATTCGACGGTTTCTTAGAACGGAGACATAATTCCAGTTTAATCGCCGAATGATCGGAAAGATGAGAGGGAAAGTAGTCTATTGTATTAACAGAATCAGCCAGTCTTTGAGTTATTAGAATAAAGTCTATCCTTGACTTATGATGATATTTGAGATTTCGAAAAGAAACCCCTTGTTGTTGGCCCGACCTTTGTCGCCAGATATCAATAAAACCATATTGCCTCATAGCATCCAATAAAAAGGATCTAGTCTTAGACAAGACCAAAGATCTATTATTGGGAGACTTGTCCAGAACAGGGTCCAACACGATATTGAAATCGCCGGCCAATATTATAGGTCCTGTTTAGTAACTGCGAGAAAACAGTTTCCAAACTAGATGGATCGTCTTGGTTCGGACCATAATAACCGACGATGGTGGCTGGAAACCCAGCCATGAGAATTGAGGCCATGGCCCATCTACCAGCAGAATCAACAGCTTGCCAGGTCAGCTTGGCTTTAGCTTTTTTCTTAAAAATAATCGCAACCCCTCTAGTGTGAGATGTCTGAGTAGTGGTTACGACAAAGTCAATCCATCTGTTCTTTTTGGTCAAAGTGATAATTTCGCTATGTGTTAAGTGGGTTTCCTGCAACACAATGACCTGCACATCCAAATCTCTCAAATATTGTAAGATTCTGTTAGCTCGAGGGTTGGTGCGCAGGCCATTGATGTTCCAGGAAAAAAGACCAATGCTACTCATCTCACTTCCAAAATTCCAAAGCGAGTACCAATACTATACCTTACAAGAATATTTGAGTTCACCATCGTATCTTCCTTACAACAATTGTAAATAATATACAAATTACCATTCCTAAAAATGCTAATTAGGTTATTGAGGACTTTTTTTATATTTTTGCCACCCCTTAGCACTCACCAACCCATGGTGAGTGCCCCTCCCCCCGTGAAGAACCCTTGCATTATCTAACCGGAACAATGTCCAGTAGATAGTGCCCCATAGGTTGACCTCCTGCAGGAAAAATCAACCGCCTAATTTAAAGTGAGTCAGAAAAAAGTGAAAATATTACAAAGAAGAAGAAAGAGAATAGCTAAGACTATGGTCATATGGTCTAGTACATTGGAGTGGGATGGGAAACTCAAATTTCACATATAATTTTCTCAGATCAAAAAAGCAGGGAATTAAATAGATGGTCTCTTTTGATATTTAGAACGGATCTATTATTCCTTAGAAGTGCCCTTACCCAGATCCATTAATAGCTCATCAGCTGCTTGTACAGACCGGATGTTAAACATCTTGTTGTTATGCATTACCCTAAGAGCTGCGGGAAACATGAGCTGAGCCGTTGCACCCAGATTCCTAAATGCATCTAGGCGCCTCCCAAATTCCCATTGCTTTTCAAGAGTCACCCTAGAAAGGTCCGATCTAATCAGAAAGGTGAAACCTTTCCCAGCTATGGATTTTTGTTTCAAGGCCAAATTTAAGATAGGCTCTTTTAAGGTATAACTGTGAAAATATACCAGAATTTTACGAGGCTTAGGTCTCTGAGGATTCAATTTAAAGGGATCCCTGTGAATCCTTTGAATGTCAGCAGACAATTGGTTTAATGGAAGAACATGGCGGCAGCTAGTTAGCTTGCCGCAGTGCTCCGGTACGTCCTCCTGTAGGGAATGTCTCCGCCGAGCAAACTTGCTTGAAATTAAACAAAAAGAAAGAAGAGTATAAGCCCTTAATAATATACCTGGAGAACGGTATATTTTACCATTATTTTGCCTCCCGTGATCTTTTTCTTTTCCTGCATCGGACGCGGACGCGGGATGCGATACACCACCTCACTGCACGGTGGGAGCGGAGACCTCTCTCTACCCCCATGGTTCCTCAGCCCAAGTGAGAGCGGTCCCGAGGACGACAACGGAGGACGCCGACTAGAGCTCCTGGACAGAGGTTGCAGCTACAGCGGTGGAATCCTCGTTACAGGGACTGGCAAGTGGTTTTTTGGGGGCAGGGTGGGGGACAGAGTGGTTCAGGCTGCCTGTGGGGGCGGGGGGTTGTGAAAATCTGCTTATAATAAACCCGCAGAAACGTTTAGAGCCTGACTTTTGTGGACCCTCATCATTCTTTGCAAAACACCCCCGGAGTCCCCCAGATCCAGCCCGAGGATCTGTTTAGCCGCGCTGGAGTTAAGGAGAGGGAAAAAGTTAAGCAACTTAATCTCGTTTCGGGGGCCAGTGAATGTAGCACATGCTGTGCAAATAACTGTTACTTCTGGCTCTGGCTCCATAGAAGCTTCTAAAGTCCAGCAGTGTCAACTACAGCAGCCTGCCCCCCGTGTTGCGGTGGAGGGGTCCTTGCTACTTGAAACTGGGAATGGGACTTTTGCAGATTTATCTCAAGTAGTGGCTAAACCTGCCTCCTTACCTTACACTGCCTGTGTTGAGGACGGCCTGCCGGCTTCCCCTACAATTAATACTCCCGATATTTCCAAGTCTTTTAATACCTTACCCATTACCCCCAAAGGGGGGGCCAAAAAAGGCCGGGGGCGCGGGCGAAAAAAGAAAAACGGAGGCCCGGAGGGAACCACAGAGATTGGAAAAGGGGAAGGGCCCAATAATCAATATAAGTAGAAATCCTCTTTTTTTAATACAGAACTTAAGTCAAAAAATACTACGGCAATAAGTAAAGTTAAGGCAAAGGTTACTGTTTCTAAGGCAGTGATTCCTACAAGGTCAAGAATTACTCCTTCACTTCGCTCCTACTTCAAAGCTGTTCCCCAGATCTTGCATCTCTCCGAAGAGACTGAAGACTCCGGTATGGCATCAGGTATGGCATCGATCCCAGAGGCCATCCTCCCCTTGCCAACCATCAGTATTAGCAGAAACCTCGCCGCTGGACGTGGATGATGCGTCAGTCATGGTTTTAGGAGAGCAACAGTCTGTACAACCCATGTCGTCTGTGCAGTCCACGCAATCTCTGCTAAAACTTCCATCAGCAACAGAGCAGAATTTACCCTCAATCTTAACCACAGAATCGACCACGGAGGCTGGCGAGTCAGACTTTTTTGGGCTAGGAGGTGCATCTGGGGGTGTAGATATGGAAACCTCTTCAGCTCCTGCCCTACCTGATTCTAACTCATTATTGCCGCCCTTTTCTTCCTCTCCGATGACGGCAGCCTCTGTTTTAGAGATGTTCTCTGCTCTTACCCTGGAGATAAGGAAGGGATTTGCGGAATCATCCGCTAATCAAGCAGAGTTCAGAAACTACTGTCAAACATTAGATAGTAAAATTGATGGACTAACAATAAGGACTGGAGCTTTAGAGGAAACGGTTGGTGTCCACTCAATCTATTTAGACCAAGCGAAAGTGGATATTCAAAAACTTACAAAGGAAGATTTGGCTCTCAGCGAGAGGATGGAGACTCTTGAAAATAATGCGAGGCGGGGGAACATTCGTATTTTGAATGTTCCTGAAGGATCTGAGGGGTCAAATATTAAACAATATATCGTCTCCCAATTGAAGGAATCACTGAACTTGGTGAAGGATATTCTTGTTTGTATTTCAAAATTCTTGATTTTTTGGACTTGGATCAAATCTGTATTCAACATCTCGGATGTAAGGCTTTTGCATTTGGAATGCTAGCCTTTGTAACAGCTTCTAAAGCTGGTACCGGCGGTACGATAATTATGCATTTCCCCTGAGCCAGGTCTCTTTCTCTTGCTACAGCGGTCTGAACTGCTGTCAGGACTTTTTCTGTTGAAATGAAAATTATTTCTGCGTTTGTGTACAGGTTTGATTTGTAAGCGATTGGTACTGTTTCGCCTCCATTGAAGGTTAAGTCAGTGTACCCGCATTGACCCACTATTACACGGATCACTAAGTTGCGTACGTTTACCTGCGCCTGTAAGTGTTTTGAAGCTATCATGTCTTCTTGTAGTGAACGTAGGATGTTTGTGTGTTCCTGTGTCCATTGTCTAATTGAAAAGTCAAGTTTTATTAAGTTGTAGAAAGATTTTACTCTTTCTGCGTAATCCAAAATGTATGTTCTGCCAAAATTTAGGAATCCCAGTATTGATTGTGAATTTTGTACTGATTTTGGAGGTTGGAGCAGCGCCCACTTTTAAAATAATTTAGCACCCAGATTTTTCCCTTCACTTGAATGCTCATATCCTGAAAACAGGACATAGAGGTGGGCGATTTTTGTTTTTTTAAAGTTAAATTTGTAGCCCTCAGAGGCGAATCCCATAATTATGGTGCTCACCCTGGGCAAGTGCTTCTTTAAGTCATTGTTCGTCTGATAAATATCATCCATATAGGGCAATGCTTCCTCATCACAATTTTGGAGTAACAAAGTTACTCTTGCTGAAAATACCCCAAGGCTGTTCTTATACCCCTGGGGAGATGACAAAATTGTCGCTGGGACACCAATGCTGAGAATGCGGTCAAATACCTGCTTGCAGGCGCTATATTTTGGCAGAAAAATCCATTAGAGATATCAAGTGTTGGTTTGTATTTTTTCCGCACAATGTTATTCATTATTACGCGGCACTGTGTGCATTTTGGACAGCGAATGTCTTTGTGCAAGTGTTTAAATGTCTGTAATCTAAAACTAGACGATATGTATTGTCAGGTTTCATGACAGGAAACAAAGGATTGTTCGTTGGTGAGATGCAATTTTCGATCACCCCTTGGTATTCAAGTTGATCTAAGATCTCCCTGACCTGTTTTTTTGGTGGCTTCTTGCTTTATTGGATATTGTCTTTGTGCATTTGGTGAAACTTTTAATGGGATCACATGGTGGGTTGTATTTTCATCCCATCCAGCATGATTTTTGTAAAATGCTGGAGCTAGGGCAGCCGCCCACTCCTGTGCATATGTGTGTTTAAGATGAATGGAAAAGAGGTCGGAAAATGCTGGAAAAAGTACTGTTTCTCCCTAGGGCACTCCATGACAAATGCTGGTGGCCATTCTTGTTCAGCTAATAGGATGTCATAACCATGTGACAGATCTTCCCAAAGAGACCTTTAACTTTCCTGGGCTTGTCTCCCCCTCCATCTGGAGTATTATTTCATGTAACCTATGTGGGATGCTCACCCTCGTATCTGGTGTTTCCAATGTGATGTAATCATTCAAGTCCGCTGTCACCAGAAATTCCATCAGGTTGTGGTGAGATATTGTTACTTCTGCCGCACTGTCTAGCATCATCTGAGCTCATTCCCCATTCAGAAGTTGTGTCCTCAGAATTCTGGGCAGTTCTTATTTTTAGGCCTGCAACTTTCTTCTTTTTAAACTGAGATTTTGATTTTGGTTTTTCTTCTTTTTTGGAAGTATAGTCCTGAGCGTGCTGCTTGTCTCTGGACTTTGTACGCTCTTCTTTGTGTTCTGACCGTCCTTCTCTCTCTGAGTTTTTCGTCGAGCCCTGAAAGGACCGAGAGGAACGTGTATCGGTATGCTGATACCTGTGTGGAAAATTGAATTTTGCCCCTATATGTTTCCCTACGTGTACCCCATCAAGTATAGTATATGCATGATCTATATGCCAAGTTATCCTGTCCCGCGTGAATACAACGTGAATTAGGCTTTCGGGCCTACATTGTCCATGTCTTTTCATAGTGCACGTTATTGTCGAGATGCACCCGTTTTCCAGGCCTCACGGGGCCCGGACACGAGAGCCTCCTGAATGCTCCGAGAGATACAGCCCTGCCCGCATCTCTGACCCTTACCGTACTTTTCTGTCAAGCACCGCGGTGCCCGGCACTGCCTGCCTGCCAAGACCCTGTTATGCCTACAGTTATCTGTCCAGCTCCCCGGATTCGCATTCCTAGCTAACGAGCAGGATAAACATATCCTGCCTACAGAAAATACAGTCCAGTCTCTCTGTCTCCATGCAAGTGATTTACTGAATTAGTTTCCATAGAAGATCCATAGCCCCACGCAATACATGAAGAATATATGCATGCACTAGCCTTAGTGTCGAGTAACTTTTGCCCTGATAGCCTTTAGTTTAAAGCAACATGTACTCCAAACACAAGATATCAGATATGCTATAGGTACAGGTCGTTCTGACATCCCAGTCTTCAGTCTCCTCTACTCGTACTAGAAGTCAGCCCCCAGTTCTCCCCAGTTACACGTCATGACCCGTTTGCGCGCACCACTAGGTGAAAGGTACACGCTGCGCATGAAGCCCCCTCCATGTGTCCGCCTACTCATGACATTTTTCTGTGACGTCTGCATTACGCACCTCCGTGCACGCCTTCTTTTCACGCCCATGTGTTCTTATCTTTCGATGTCACTTGCTACGCCTACTGTATTCAATGTAACTGTATGGTTTTACTATATATATATGGTATGATGTTAATAAAATTGCGGCCGCCCTCTGAGAGGAGGAAGATCTTCCTGAATGTCTCTTCCTGAGCCTTCGTGGTGATGGAACCTGATGTCCATTGGCTCGAGCCATTCCATTAAATCCTAAGACTCAGATACCCCGGACTCTGCCTCTTATTTATTGAGCTATCTGTTATTTGATGTATAGAAAAATAGTCCCGGTAATTTAATTATTTACCACATAATGGCGCCCGAATAGGGACGATCCCTTTCCCCACGCGCCGGCGATGTAACGCAGGCCCCCTGACCCTTCTTCAAGCCGTGACGGACTCCTGTGCACCGGTAGATATTTCTGCCAAAATCTCCCTCAGGCCCACGGAGGAGACGGAGACTGCGGTCCGGCATCCAGACGAGGCGGTGAGGAATGCGGAACGTCCCGACCAGAGCCCAAGCCGAGAGAGCAAGGTCCGAGGTATCCGGAGGCCCACCTGTTCCGAAGTTCGAAGCCCGAAGCGCATGCCTAGTGCGTAGCAGTAACCAGACGTCGTAGCGGTCCAGTCCAGTCCAGTGTCCAGTCAAGTTTTCCGAGGCCTTCCAGTTCTGCTTCCCGGTGAGTACCGTTGCTGGGGACGCATCTAGACGGACTCATTAACGTGAGTTCGGTCCGACGGGTTTGGGGTACACAGATCCGGTCCTGTACGTGTCTACCTAGGTGGATACGGTCCGACGTGTCTCTTTATGAGACCGGTCTGTACTGTTTTAGCAGTGCATCCAGTATTCCAGTAATTCTAGTATAGTTTCTCGAGATTGTCAGTATTATGTTTTCTGTTCAAAATGTTTTCCAATGTGTTTAATGTCGTGGTATGAATGATTTGTTTCGCTATTTCATATTGTGTTCATTGTGTTCAAATTTCATTGTGTTCGAGTTCAAGTACGTTCAAATATGTCTCTGTTTTCAAAGTTACGTCAGATAGGAACTAGAAAAGGGTTACTCGAAGAATCAGTTCCTGTCCCGCCTAGGGACAGTCCTGGACATTTCATGTATCATAAACATGGCTTAGATGCCATACTGTATTTAGACTTATGGGTAGATTATACCAAAAATCTGGAAGAGAAATATAGATGGCCCGTTTCAGGAACGTGGGATGCCGAGTGCATCATGAGAGTAGAGGAAGCATTTTGGAAAAAGGACGCCAGACAGTCCCAGAAAGATGCCATAGAATTGTGGCGTAAAGAATCACACAAGAGAACAGAAAAAGAATTCAGAAAAGCAGAACTAAGTAGGGAGGCATCCGAGAAAGCCCAAGAAAAAGAACTATTAGAAGAAGGTGAACGAGTTAGAGCAGAACAGTTAGACAGACAAAGGCATGCCCTCATCAAGGGTATGTATCCCCTTCTCGCCGAGGGTCTGCCTGAGGCGACCCCGGAAGTACCCCGTAATTTACCGCCACCCTTGGTCCCGACTAAGCTACGTCATAAACCGACCGCAGCTGATATTTTTCTTTCTTCCTATTTAGATGACACTGTCCCAGAATATGCTAATACGAATCCTACTCCGCCTGTTCAAGTTCAACCGCAGCCTCCCGTTAATAATGTAATTCCTGTGCCTCCAGTCGTTGGTCCCGGGATTCCTGTTAATATGCCAGTCCCCCAGGGTCAACCCACATTACGTACCCCTATGTTACCAGTCACAGTGCCAGCAGCCGCACATCCAGTATTAATTGACGATTCCAGTTCAGGAGGAGCAGAGGGAGGTGCCCCTACCACCCCGCCTCAAACAAAGCGCCTGACGCTGAGAGACGCAGCGTTACAGCACACGCCAAAAGTAGCTACGTATGAAGCACTCAAAAAGTTCCTTACTGATAGTAAATATGATTGTAGATATGATCCAGTACCAGGTGAAGATCACATGATCTTGTATTCCGTACGTTTACGACGAGTTGCAGACTTTCTGATTACTATATAAGATATGAAAGAACATCTAGACAGAATATATCATTTCATCCGAACAGGGGAGAATCCAGAAATTATTCACGAAGCTATGGCACACAGAAAAGTCGAGATTCAAAGTATGATTTTACAGTTCTTGATAAATTGTTTGATAAGAGAACAAGATCATCCTGATAAAGACAAAGACGAGATGAAAGTCTTGACAAGATGGAGCGACAACATAGCAGAAGGAAAACACAAGACACAAAATAGTATAGAAACCATGTACAGAAAGATTCGTAAAGAAATTGTAATTATTCACGAAAGGGAGAAAGCAAGGAGAATAGCCGAGAAAGAGAATGACTCTTCAGACGAAGAGGTAGACAACGAGAATCCCACCAGAATAGCGTATGTAGGTAGGGCGAGACCCTCTGACAGACACACACGCCTAGAATATAAGAATACTTTTCTTCCTTCTATACCAGAACAGTGTTCTCTTGAGCATTTATTCCAAGCTACCGATAGAGTTCTGAAGCAACGAATAGGTTACAGTGAACTCAGTACCATGCATGAACAGGAATTAGCCCGAACAGCAGTCCAATGGACTAGTAATTCTAACACGTTTACAGACGAAGTAGTGGCCCGTACTTTTCTGAATCTGCCCCCAGACCAACAACGGCTGGTGGGTATGTACATGATCCAGCACCTCATTACCCAGTATGAAAGTCAGCATTCTGATCCAGGTCCCTTATATGATGTGTTAGATGAGTTACTCCTAAACAGATGGAAAGGTCTAGGTACCGATTTGATTAATGTTATTTTAGAACAACGTCACAAGTACAGAACGTTCCTGACTCCGCATTTGGTTCATGTTCCACCCCCAGTAAGGAAGACATTTCATATAGACAGACAGAACCCCTTGCGAGAAGTACATCCAGTTCGAGCAACGGGAGGTGCGCTCGAACGAGTATTCGTCTACACTCCCTTAACGAAAATAGAATTGCTAGAAATGAAGAAGTTAGTACCCTGTCACGATAAAGATCCAGCAGGGTTCCACCGTGAATTAAAAGGCATGCTCCGTATGGGAGAATACACGTATCCTGATATCATTAAAATGTTAAAGGTCCTGTTGCCTGCGGGCATATATGAAAAACTGAAAGAAAAAGAATGGGAGGTGGGAGAGAAAAAGATAGATTGGACAGAGTTAGAGAACGAGGATAATACGCGAGTTCCAGGTACTGGTCTTGGAGATAAGGTCAAAGCATTGCCCGAGTTACTAGTACAAGTCTTGCCAAGATTACTAGCCACGAAAAAGGAAGACTGGGATGCCATCTCAGCCTGTAAACAGAAACAAGACGAGGATACTAGTGATTTTTATTCTAGATTCGAGAAATGTTTCATTATTAATAGCGGCTTGAAAACTAGTAGTGAATCGTATCCACATCTTTTTGTTACCAAACTAGTTGAGAATTCTTTACCCCAAGTTAAAAATCGAGTACTGAAAGTAGAGAGTACCTGGCAAGCTAATACCCCGTCACAGATGTTACAAATGCTCCAGTACCACCAGAACCGAATTAGAGAAGAGCAAGAACATGAAAAGAGACGTATGAAAGACACGAAAATGAAAGTACTGGTGGCACAGTCTGTTCCAGCAGACACCCAGAAGAGGGGTGCAACACAGACCAGTCATTCTGCAGCTCCTGTAAAAGGAACATGCAATTACTGTAAACAGCCAGGTCACTATATAAACGAATGCGCCGTTCTGAAACACAATATAGCTACTGGTAAGACTAAAGAAAGACCGCGTCCGCCTAGACAGGAACATGTTTCACAGAACACGCAATCACCGCAGAACGCACAACAGTCAGTAGCAGTACCGCAGCCTATAGCTGCCACACAACACGTTACACAACAGATGTATCAGTATGCCCAGTCAGATTACCCAGAGTACCAGCAGTATTCATGAAACAGCCTAGAGAGGGAGGTTGGCTTGCCTCTCATTGAGGTTCCTGTAGATCAAGAAGGTCCCTATGTACATAGTCAAGTATTAGGGAAAGACAGAAAATTTCTGATTGACACAGGTGCAAGTAGAACTACCATCAGTCATGACGAGGTTCCAGGGGCTCCCCTCTCAGGCTCAAGAAACGTTTCCCTGGGATTTTCAGGAAAGCCTATTGTTAACGAAGTATCGAAACCAGTTTCTCTAGAAGTTGGTCCATTGTCCCGTACTACAGACTTGTTACTTACGAAATCTTGTCCAGAAAACTTACTGGGTATCAAGACCCTGAAAGAATTAGGAGCAGTCATATGTTGCTCCCCGGAAGGAGTGAGATTGTTTTTACGTGTTTTTAAAGGTCATTATGTGTTGAGAGATTTTGATCCAAGATTGTTGAATGTACCACAGCATTTATGGGCGCAAGGTCCAACTGATGTAGGTTGTATGCACATTACACCACACCGTGTCACTCTGAAACAAGGAATTGTGTTACCCCGAATAAGACAATACAAGTTACCACCTGAGGCTGTAGCAGCCTTAATGAAAATTATTGACGAACTCATTGCTCAAGGAGTGGTTGTAGAAACCGACTTCAATGTATGTAATTCCCCTATCATCCCGATTCTTAAGCGAACTGACCCAAATGCACCTCCAGTTTATCGTCTAGTGATTGACCTTCGAGAACTTAATAAATGTATCATACCCCAGCATCCA
Source organism: Lissotriton helveticus (assembly GCF_964261635.1). Lineage (NCBI taxonomy): Eukaryota > Metazoa > Chordata > Amphibia > Caudata > Salamandridae > Lissotriton > Lissotriton helveticus. Next base: position 1,253,188,645 of record NC_136070.1, read on the forward strand.
GTGGTTCCAGATATTTCATCCCTATTGACTGCCATTGATTCCGAAGCAGCGTTCTTTACTGTTATCGATCTCAAGAACGCATTCTTTAGTGTCCCCATCCATCCAGACAGCCAGTTCCTCTTCGGATTCTGTTTAAATGGAAGAAGCTTCAAATTTACACGTGCACCTCAAGGGTTCACAGAAAGTCCTAGTATCTACAGTCAAGCATTAAAACGACAACTAGACAGTATTCATATGCCAACTGACACTGCTCTGCTCCAGTACGTCGATGATCTATTGATCACAGCCCGTACAGAACGTGACTGCGAACGTGCGTCACTGACAGTCTTGTATTTTCTGGCAGACATGGGGCACAAGGTGTCCCCTTCCAAGTTACAGTTCTGTGTCCAGCAAGTGGTATACCTTGGACACTTACTGTCCAAGAGGGGTAGACAGCTAACACCAGACCGTATCCAGTTAATCGCACGTCTTCCACAGCCCAAGACACAGAAGGAGGTTCGAGCTTTTATTGGCCTCACTTCTTATTGCAGACAATGGATCCCTCAGTACGCATATCTAGCCAAGCCACTGATACAATTGACAACACAGGAGGTAGCGACATCAACTGTCCTGCCTTGGACCCAGGAACATACACTTGCATTTGACGAGTTAAAGAAAGCGTTATGTCAAGCACCTGTATTAGCGACACCATGTTACAGTAAGCCTTTTACACTTTTTGTCACAGAACGCGATGGTACAGCATTGTCTGTTCTCACACAAGATCAAGCAGGACACCACAAGCCATGTGCATATTTTTCAAGTACATTAGATCCAGTGGCCCAGGCTTTGCCTGCTTGCCTTAAATCAGTTGCAGCCACAGCTCTAGCTATCAGACAAAACGATTCCATAGTGTTAGGACATTCCCTGACTGTACAAGTTCCACACTCCGTGGAAGTTCTTTTAAACCGAACCCAGACTCAGCATTTGACTATAGCACGACTGACAGGTTATGAACTGACACTATTCCAGCCTCACATAGAAATCAGACGCTGCAACATTCTGAATCCTGCAACACTGTTACCCTCGACTACTTCAGACCCCGCAGTACATGACTGTGTGGAAGTTATTAATACCGTGACGAAGCCAAGACAAGACTTGACAGACATTGCATTACCTGACCCCGACCTGACACTTTACGTGGATGGTTCATGTATGAGATCAAGTACAGGAGAGTTAGTAGCCGCATATGCTGTGACTACTGAAACCGAAGTTATAGAAACACACCAAATCGACACCCTGTCTGCTCAAGCAGCAGAGCTCATCGCTCTGACTCAAGCCTGTTTACTAGCCAAGAACCTGAAAGTAAACATATATACTGATTCACGTTATGCATTCGGAGTCGTACACGACTTTGGAGTCCTCTGGCAAGAAAGAGGTTTTATGACATCTCATGGAACCAAGATTCAGCATGGTCCCCTCATTCAAGCTCTGTTAGAAGCAATACATTTACCGACATCTATAGCCGTCATGAAGTGCAAGGCACATACGAAAGTTACTGACGCCATTTCCCAGGGTAACGACCTGGCAGATCGAACAGCCAAGCTTACAGCTCAGACTCCAGACATTCCAGTAGACACAACCAAGACTACGACTAGTATGACAGTCAAGGATCCTACACAAGATGTATTAGACATACAGACACATGCTACTCTAGACGAAATCAAGAAATGGTCCGAACAAGGAGGGGTCCAGACAGATCAGGGATGGTTGACGAAGGGAAGAGCCACATGGTTTCTCCCCGACTCTATGGTTCAAGTCATCATTAATACAGCACATAGTCCTGCACATTTAGGAGAAAAAGCCATGCTAGACAGCGTTCAGAACCTCTGGTTTAACAAGCATTTACGAGCAGCCGCCAAGCAGAAAGTGCGTACCTGCATGATCTGTTGTCAGTTCAATCCAGGCAAAGGTATTCCGGTGGAACAAGGAGGGTTCCATCCTCCTGACCACCCTTTTGAAGTCCTCCAGATGGATTATATTCAGATGGATCGATGTCGAGGATTCAAGTATGTCCTCGTAGTTGTGTGTGCCCTGTCCAGATGGACAGAAGCATATCCAGTCCCAGATTACGCTGCTGCGACCACTGCCAAGCAGCTGGTTCGTGAGTTTTTCCCTCGATACGGCCGGCCCCGTGTCGTGTATTCAGATAATGGACAGCCATTCTCGTCCGAACTTATGAAACAAGTATCACTTCTATTAGGATACCAATGGAAATTTCACTGTGTACGACATCCCGAGGCAGCTGGTCTCGTTGAACGCCACAACCAAACCCTGAAAACACGCCTAGCGAAGGTCTGCGCAGAAAAAGGTGTAGATTGGATGGTAGCCCTTCCGGTTGCCCTCTTTTACATGCGTATGGTAGCCCATTCAAGATCAGGATTGTCTCCGTTCGAAGTAGTGTTTGGTCGTCCCCCGAACGTATGGGGTACACCAATGCCCCGTAAGATAACTGATGTAGACAGTAATATGCTGACAGATTACCTAGCTTCCTTGATGTCTGCACTACTCTCTTGTCGTTCACAGGTTGCGGCTGCCTTCCCAGACAACACCCAGGTGAAACCGCACGAGGTCGTTCCAGGTGACCTCGTACTGGTGAGGAATTTCGATCGTTCAAGCCCTCTGGAACCCCGCTGGAAGGAACCAAAACTCGTTCTGATGACAACAAGGACTGCAGTCAAGCTCGAGGGCCGGAAGGGGTGGTTACACTCAAGCCATATAAAACGTTTCCATGGACTCCGTCCAAAGACTTTTTTTAAGGACTGCCCAGATACAGACTCTAAACTCCCCCTGTTAGAGAAAACTCCGCAACAGGAATATAAACTTAAGCTCCGGTCTAGTAAGTCAGATAGCGTTTAATTGTTTAAGTCCCTCTCGGGTGAATCGGTTAGACAGATTTCTGACATGCACAAGATAGACCCACATAACGAGCAAGATAGACAGGAATTCAAGAAAGCAAGATATTTGAAAAATATTCGCAGCCGATGTATTGTTACTTTATTAATAATGTTCATTTTGAGTCTTATGGTTATATGTATTGGATACACGTTACATGTATTTCTTCCTCCTCTTGCCTCACATGTACATCTTTCCTCTAATGATACAGTCGAGCATACATTTAGTGAACTACCCCCTCATGAATTATCCTATCGACTTGCAATGCGCAACAATACTTTCATCCGTATGTTACACCATTCACATCAGACCAGCAATGCCACGAATTGCTGGATATGTGGTCGACTTCCCCCTTACCAGAAAATGAAGGGAGCTCTGCCTCTCTTTCCTTATCCGTTCTCACACAATGGTTCGTGTGGAGCATGGTTTACACTGATATCATCCTTAGACGATAAGTCCTTTCTGAATACAGTTATGAATAAAGCCTGTTTTCCAGACAAGAAGGGTCTTCCCCAAAGGACAGGGACAGATCTAGAAAATGAAGTATATGATCTAGGTAATTTTTCCCTTAACCTCATGATTTTGAATGTCCAGTCCGAGACTAATTTAGACTTGCCTTCTATTACAGTTTTACCAGTGAAGGGCGAGTTATGTGTCAGAAAGAATGGTTCAGTACATCTAGGACACAGTGATTGTACTACTGTGGTTGAGTTTAGTGATACAGGGAAGTCTATTCTGAATGCTTCACGACATTCTTATTTTGTATGTGGTCAGACAGCATACATACGTTTACCCATCGATTGGGATGGAACATGTTACATTGCATTCCTACTGCCTCCAGTTTTTCTAGCTCCATCCGATTATCACAGAAATTCACATCTAGTGCACACCAGACATAGACTAGAGATCGAGTCCCCAATTGTCGATCAGACTGAAACTGCATTAGAACAGTACACAGATTTCAATAAAGGTTTCTTCTTCTTCATAGGTCCCATCCAGAATAGTAAGTTAATACGCAGGTTAACCAGAACCCTAGAAGCAGTAGTGAATGAGACTACTTCCGCCCTAGGCAACTTAACAGAGGAACAATCTGCTATTAGAATTGTTGTTCTTCAAAACCGCCTTGTTCTTGACGTCATTTTGGCCGATAGGGGCGGAGCTTGTAGAGTCATCGGATCTAGTTGCTGCATTTTTATTCCTAATAACGCACCGTCAGTGTATTCAGCTATAACAAGACTCCACAAGATAGCACATCAGATACACCAGAATCCAGGCACCTGGACTTGGTCCGGTTGGCTCTGGAGTATAATCTCTGCATGGGGATGGAAAGTACTGTCCTTCCTAGGTATAGTATTCCTGATCATATTCAGTTGTTGCCTTTGTTTACAATGTGGCCCAGCGATTTGCGGCTTGTGCGCTACAATTTGTATTCCACGTCCTCAGTCTCGTACTCGAGTGAAGAAAGACGAGCAAATGATGCTTTATGAACAGATAGATGGTCTCATGAATATTGATGTTTCCTGAAGGGAACGTAGGGAACAAGGAGGGAATGTGGAAAATGGAATTTTGCCCCTATATGTTTCCCTACGTGTACCCCATCAAGTATAGTATATGCATGATCTATATGCCAAGTTATCCTGTCCCACGTGAATACAACGTGAATTAGGCTTTCGGGCCTACATTGTCCATGTCTTTTCATAGTGCACGTTATTGTCGAGATGCACCCGTTTTCCAGGCCTCACGGGGCCCGGACACGAGAGCCTCCTGAATGCTCCGAGAGATACAGCCCTGCCCGCATCTCTGACCCTTACCTTACTTTTCTGTCAAGCACCGCGGTGCCCGGCACTGCCTGCCTGCCAAGACCCTGTTATGCCTACAGTTATCTGTCCAGCTCCCCGGATTCGCATTCCTAGCTAACGAGCAGGATAAACATATCCTGCCTACAGAAAATACAGTCCAGTCTCTCTGTCTCCATGCAAGTGATTTACTAAATTAGTTTCCATAGAAGATCCATAGCCCCACGCAATACATGAAGAATATATGCATGCACTAGCCTTAGTGTCGAGTAACTTTTGCCCTGATAGCCTTTAGTTTCAAGCAACATGTACTCCAAACACAAGATATCAGATATGCTATAGGTACAGGTCGTTCTGACATCCCAGACTTCAGTCTCCTCTACTCGTACTAGAAGTCAGCCCCCAGCTCTCCCCAGTTACACGTCATGACCCGTTTGCGCGCACCACTAGGTGAAAGGTACACGCTGCCCATGAAGCCCCCTCCATGTGTCCGCCTACTCATGACATTTTTCTGTGACGTCTGCATTACGCACCTCCGTGCACGCCTTCTTTTCACGCCCATGTGTTCTTATCTTTCGATGTCACTTGCTACGCCTACTGTATTCAATGTAACTGTATGGTTTTACTATATATATATGGTATGATGTTAATAAAATTGCGGCCGCCCTCTGAGAGGAGGAAGATCTTCCTGAATGTCTCTTCCTGAGCCTTCGTGGTGATGGAACCTGATGTCCATTGGCTCGAGCCATTCCATTAAATCCTAAGACTCAGATACCCCGGACTCTGCCTCTTATTTATTGAGCTATCTGTTATTTGATGTATAGAAAAATAGTCCCGGTAATTTAATTATTTACCACACCTGTCAGGTTTTCTAATATTATCCCTACTCCTAAGGTTGTACCTCTTTTCAGAGGGCTCCTGTGGAGGAGATCTGCCTCGGGATTGAGATCTGTTTCCTTTAAAGTTTTGTTGTTTTTTACTATCCCACTTCTTTTTAGAAGAAGCAGGTGTCTGCTTGGAAGTGTCCTTTTCAGGACTGCCCATCAGATGTGGTTTTAAAACTTTCCCACCCAAATTGTCTCTGCCAAATTCAGCATATGCAGTTTCAATTATTTTGGGCAGTTCTTGTTGTTGATCTAACGGACTGTACTCCCTTAGGTGTTGTCGGATTGCCACTGAAGCTGCTTCCCCTTTAATATTAGCTAGTATTATGGCTGATACCTGGTCATAGTTAATTAGTTACTTCATCCCCGAGTTCAGAGCAGGCTGTTCTCTGTACTCGTTCTGTATTTGTCTTAATACATCCGGTATCACCGCTATTAACGGAATACCATGAGACCTGGTATATATTGCAGCAAAAGTGTACCCCAAGTGGTACAATCTTTTACTAGTGGTGTTATCCCTATGGGCAAGCAGATTGTTAGCATTCTGTGTTTTTCATACGGGGGAGTATTCGGCAATACTGCCTCGAGCGGAGTTATTTTCTGATCTACCTGGAATGGCCTTTGTTCACGTTTCGTAGGCATTTTGCCCTTTACCGCGAGTAATGTTTGTGGTGTAATTTTAGTTGCTGTACTCTGAGATTGAGTTCCATTTGTTGCAACTGTTGCCTGTTGGACTGTGAAAGTTCTCATGACGAATCACGTCAGGTTTCTGTAAATTTTAATTAATTATTTGTGTTGTAGGAGTAAGTCTGCCTGCTGCATTGTTTCAATGTCAGGATGTGGTGTGTAGGCCGCTACTAATGGCCATGTTGCACCCCCTCCTCCGAGCGGGCCTAAGCTTACTCTACTTCTTATGTAGGGTAGGGCACCTTTAAGCCAGAATAAATGTTCCTGGTACATGAGTGGAACATCTATGGCCTCGAACGGACTATATTCCACTGGTGCATCTCCTTCTGTATGGTAGTGAAATGTCAGTGTTCTTTCATCTGCTGCTGGGAATGTAACCCATGAATAAAATACCTCTGTTATATTTGATTCGTGTGCCTCACTCACGAAAGCTACTATGCCACCCCTAGCTTGTAAATCATTTTCTAATAGTTTCAGGGTGATTGTATGTCTGATTTTAGGTGCAATTTGAAATGTGTTTGAATCATCTTCTCCTGTTGAGAGCTGCAGATCCCCTACTATGTTATTTTCGCCCTCAGTCATTTTTGTAACAAAGAAGTTTGTTCAAGGGAACTAAGATAAGGTTTTAGGAACACTGCGTCCTTCAACCTTGATTAACCAACAGTTAAAAACTAGGATTTTTCGCCTACTCAGCTGTGGCGGATTTTGTGCCCACCCACTCCAGATGTCTCTGGTGTTTTGTGAGTAGGGGTCTCTGAGAAATAGCACGACTGAGCTACTCAGATTCTACTGTTAAATAAGTACCCAACCAACGTTGGTGGCGCTATGTCGTGTAGTTCCTATATTGCCCATACAGGCCCTGGGCGTTTGGATAACATAAACTGTAGCATTGGTGGCAGACTGACTCTGAGCACCCCACCGAGAATGTTAGCCTGTTTGCATTAGCTAGCTCACAGTGCCACTAGGATCTCCTCTTCTCAGGGAGAGAATAGTTTCTGGCAACCTTAGAACATGACAACCCTGATCCCTCAGGATTGTGGAAACAATGTACTACTTTTCGCTCAGTCACGCGTGCTCACTTATTTCGGTCTCAGAGAGTTACACTGAAGAAACAGTCAGGCGTTTTACAATAATAATGTATTGCACAGTTGTTCTTCTAGTGTAAAATAGATGTGCTGCAACAACCGCTAGACAGTAGCTGATATATATGATTAGCAGTACAGTTTTACCGTCTTATAATATATGCATGAATACATAATTGAATATAAAATGCAGGATACCTAGCATGTGAGTAGGTGTGAAGCCAAGAATCCCTCTAGGATTTAGTCCAACCCCATTATCTGCAGTGAGAGAGTGTGGGACCCCGTCAGATCCACCAAGAACCCAAGGACCGGACCCAACCACCTTCGCTGCATACTCCTCAATACCCGCTCCGCACGCAAACACGCCATTGAACTCTGGGACCTGCACGACACCTAAGCCCCAGACGCTGCTTTGCTGATCGAGACCTGGTGGAACCACTCCTCGGCGCCCAACATCGTCATAGCCATCCCGGACGGCTACAAGATCACCCACAGGGATCATGCCAACGGATTCGGAGGAGGTTTAGCCATCGTCTACAATTCCACCCTCAAGGTCTACACCCACGCAGAAGACACCCTCAACACCGCCGAACACCTGCACTTCAGGATCCACACCGACCCCAACACCACCCTCAGAGGAACACTCGTCTACAGATCTCCTGGGCCCCGGGCTCAAATCAGCGACTCCATCGCCGACCTCGCCAGCACCCACGCACTCGCCTCCATGGACTACATCCTCCTCGGGGACCTGAACTTCCACCTCGAGAACAACAACGACGCCAACTCCGCGACCCTGATCGACAACCTCGCCAACATCAGCCTCAAACAACTCGTCACCACACCCATCCACGCCGCCGGCCACACGCTTGTCCCCGTCTTCTCCACAAGCACCCACGTCGCCTTCAACCACACCACCGAACTCAACTGGACCGACCATCCATTTCACCTTCAATAAACCAACCATGCACCACTGCACTCAACAACTGCCTCGCCGCTGCTGGAGCAAAGTCACTGAAGACCAGCTGACCTCCACCCTCTCCCAGAGCCCACCCACTGACCCCACAAACCCAGACGCCGCCGCCCGCAACTTCAGACAGTCGATCGACGACTGCGCCAACACCCTTGCCCACTCAAGAAACCCTACAACATTCACACCAACAAGACAGCCATCTGGTTCTCTGAAGAGCTCCAGACCTCCAAACGCACTTGCCGGAAACTGGAGAAGAAATGGCTCCACGATCGCACACATGACAGCCACGCAGCCCACAAGGACGCCACCCGCAAACATCACCACCTCATCAGAACAGCCAAGAGATCCTCCTTCAAAGCCCGCCTGGACAACAACGCACACAACAGCAAAGACCTCTTCAGCATAGTGAAGGAACTCTCCAACCCCAGTGCCAACACCAACGACATCCATCCCTCTCAAGATCTGTGCAACTCACTGGCTACCTTCTTCCACTGCAAGATCGCCGACATCCACGACAGCTTCAACACCGCGACTGCCCCGAATACGCCCTCCCCCTCCCCCCGCGAACACCACCTGCACCAACTGCCTGACCACCTGGGCCAACGTCAACAGCGACGAGACATGCAAGGTCATGAACTCCATCCACTCAGGATCAACTTCAGACCCCTGCCCACACCACGTATTCAACAAAGCAGAAACAACCATCGCACCCCAACTACAGAAGGTCATCAACATCTCCTTCGAGACGGCGACATTCCCGGAAAGCTGGAAGCACGCCGAAATCAACGCCCTTCTCAAGAAGCCCAAGGCGGACCCCAAGTACCTCAAGAACTTCTGGCCCATCTCCCTGCTCCCCTTCCCGGCGAAGGTCATCGAGAAAATCGGCAACATACAACTGGCCAGCCACCTCGAGGACAACATCATCCTAGACCCATCCCAGTCCGGATTCAGACGTAACCACAGCACCGAGACAGCCCTCATCACAGCCACACACGACATCAGGCGCCAACTAGACAACAGCGAAACATCAGCCCTCATCCTCCTGGACCTATCAGCCGCCTTTGACACGGTCTGCCACCGCACACTAAAGACCCGCCTCCAAGAAGTCGGAATCCAGGAGAAGGCCCTGGACTGGACCACGTCCTTCCTCTCAGGCAGAACCCAGAGAGTCCGCCTCCCAGACTTCCGATCCGAAGCCACCAACATCGTCTGCGGCGTACACCAGGACTCTTCTCTCAGCCCGACCCTGTTCAAGATCTACATGGCCCCCCTTGCACTAGTGGCCCGCCAACACAACCTGAACATCATCTCCTATGCCGACAACACCCAGCTCATCCTCTCCCTCACCAAAGACCCACGCACCACCAAAACCAACCTCCACGAGGGAATTAAGGCCGTCGCCGACTGGATGAAGAGTAGCCGTCTGAAATTGAACTCGGACAAGACGGAGGTCCTCATCCTCTGCCCCACCCCCTCTGCCTGGGACGACTCCTTATGGCCTACCGCACTGGGGACAGCACCACGGACCACGCACGCAACCTAGATTTCATCCTCGACTCCTCCCTCTCCATGTCGAAGAGGGTCAGCGCCATCTCCTCATCCTGCTACAACACCCTCTGCATGCTCCACAGGATCTTCAAATGGATCCCGACCGAAACCAGAAGAACAGTGACCCAAGTCCTTGTCAGCAGCAGGCTGGACTACGGCAACGCACTCTACGCAGGAATCCCGGCCAAACACCTACGACGACTGCAACGCATCCAAAACACCTCTGCCTGACTGATCCTCAACATTCCTCGTCGTAGCCACATCACCCCCCACCTGAGAGACCCACACTGGCTCCCCGTCAACAAGAGGATCACCTTCAAGCTCCTCACCCACGCACACAAAGCACTCCACACCACCGGACCAGCCTATCTGAACAGCAGACTCAGCTTTTACACACCCACCCGCCAGCTCCGCTTCTCCAGCCTCGCCCTCGCCGCCGTCCCCCGCATCCAACGAACAACATCCGGTGGCAGATCCTTCTCCTTACTCGCTGCCAAGACCTAGAACACCCTCCCTACTCACCTGCGGCAGACCCAAGACCTGCTCACCTTCAGAAGACTCCTCATGACGGGCTGTTCGAGCAGTAGCAGCACCCACTCCCCTCAGCGCCTTGAGACCCTCACGGGTGAGTAGGGCACTTTACAAGTGATTGATTGATTGAGAAACAGAGACTCCTCTTGCGACGCCTTGATCTTGACCGGGCAGAATACGCCCTCCTGTGACTTAAGCATACATTCTTCATCAGTGGAGATCGCTCCAACCGCATGCTAGCACATAGGCTGCGCAGCAAGGTGGTGTCCGTATCAATCGACTCTATTCACAGTCCCAAAGGAGGGAAAGTTCACCTAGATCCTGAGATCATGGAGGCCTTCCAGACCAACTACAGCAATTTATAAGTAGTTGATGATGCCCCTTCTGGAGATATTGAGGCCTAACTGTGTACGTCCCACTGACTTGCCTCCCTCCAGATCTTGCAGCAATTGCACACCTCGAACACTCCAAGGCACCAGGCCTAAATGGCTATACCCCCCTCTTTTATAAAACTTTCTGCCAAGAGCTAGATCCCCTGCTGACCACGCTGTACAATTCGTACCTGGACTCAGGGTCCCTTTCCGACACAATGCTGGAGGACTCCATCTCTGTGATCCCTAACTCCCATTAAGACCTTAAGGAATGTGGGACATATCAGCCCTATGTCACTGCTCAACACAGAAGCTAAATTGTTCACGGGCATCTTGGCGACGCGTCTCAACCCAATCATACTGGGCATAGTGGACCCTGATCAGGCAGGATTTGTCTCGATGAGGCAATGTGGAGACAATACGAAACGCCTCCTTGACATCACTGACCTTATCCAGTGTTCATAGAGAGAGGCTCTCCTTCCCTCTGTCGACACTGATAAGGCATTTGACCGGGTCAGCTGGCCGTATCTGTTTGCTGCAATCTGTGGTTCGGATTTGGGGACAGGTTCATAGCATGGATACACTTTATTTACAGTGCCCCCAGGCCAACAGTCAGGGTTAACAGGATCTCGTCTGCATCATTTCCCATAGCACAGGGAACTCCCAAGGGCAGTCCGCTCTCCCTGCTCCTCTTAGCGCTCTATATGAAACCTATGGCACAAAGGGTGCGGGACAACCCGTTTATCACAGAGATACGTCTCGGAGCAAACACTCATCAGCCTTTACGCTGACTGCATTATATTGTCCTTGACAAGCCCATTAACTTCGCTTCCATCTCTCTTGGAGGAATTCAGGGAGTTTAGTGACGTTTCGGGGTTCTAGGTTAACCATCAAGAATCACAGATCTTGAACTTCTTGGTCCCCCGAGCCCAAGTAGCCGCACTGCAAGCAAGGTTTCCCTTTGGTTGGGCAGCAGAAACTATATCATACCCGGGTATCCTATTAGCTTCCACGCCTGCGAAGATGCTGGCGGCTAACTATGTCCCCCATTTAGATCAGACTACCAAGACACTCTCCACCTGGAATCGCACCGGCCTATCTTGGTTTTGTCACATTGCTGCCGTCAAAATGACAATTTTCCCACATATCCTGTACATCTTTCAGACCATACCTCTAAGCCCACCCCCATCGTTTATCCGTAACATACAACTTGTAATCAACCGGCTTGTCTGGAATGGCAAGAACCCGCGCCTTAGTCAACAGCTCATCACACGACCCAAAATGAAGGTAGGCCTGGGGCTGTCCCAGATCACATGATACTTCCAAGCCACCCAATTATGCTTTATAGTGGAATGAAATTATCCGCTATCAGAAAAGCACTGGTCCATTATGGATCAGACGATTGCAGGAGCCAATATCTGGTGAGAGATCTGGCTGCCTCGCTAGGATATGGCATGGGAGCTCTCCTTTTCACTGGTAACGGCCACAACCCTGAGCATTTGAGAGGCGGTAGCCCTTTGACACAAGCTAACAATGTTTCTCTCGCCGATAATGCTGATAGTAGATAACCCGGGGCTGGGGTCTGAGGTCTTCCAGCACTGGCAAGAACAAAGCTGAAAAAGGGTGGGCTCGCTTTTCGATCTCAACAGGATCATTCCCTTTGGCCAGCTGCGACAAGATTACTCCTACTGGCGACAGACTTGTTTCCATATGTGCAGGTGAGACAGTTGGTGACCTCCCCAGGCGTCGAACCCGGTGCATCTCGTTCTCTGACCCATTTGGAAAAGTGGCTAATATCCAAAGAGGGAGACAAACATATTATCTCTGAGCTCTATGTTTTCCTCTACGCAGAAATCAATGCCACTAAGACCACGGGCCAACTTCGATGGGCGTAGGAATTGGGGCGTCCACTTTCCAGCAAGGAACGGCAGGATATTTATTACAGGAAACATCACACAGCACACAATATGTCTGTCACAGAGTCAGCTAACAAAGTTGCCTCTTATTGGTATTTAACACCTGCTAGAGTCCATAGTTGGAAAGGGAGAGATACCGTGCAAAGCTGGAGGGGCTGTGGTCAAATGGTCTTCTTTCTTCATGTTCTGTGCCAAGCTGGCCAGATACTAGGAACAGATCCTGAATGACATCGACCAAGCCTTTGACATGACCATTCCCCGCTTCCCCACATACACAATCTTGGGACTCCCCAATCCTGATCTTTCTTTTGTGATCGATTAGACCCAGACAAATAGCACGTGCATTGAATTCCATGCAACAGGTCCTCCTGGGGCGCTGGGGCACAGAGGAGGTCCCTGACCATATGGCATGGTAAAGGAAATTTTCGGTGGGTCTGGCTATGGAACGCATGTTGCTGATGGTAGATAGTAGAGCAGTTGAATATCCAGAACTATCGGCCCCGTTCATCATGATCCTCTCGAAGGAGTCAGAGAAGTGACCTGCCCAAAATACCTGGAAATCTGCGCTTGTTGCCTCAGAAAGATAGGGAAACCACATAGACTGCTATCTGAGAGAGTACTCACTTCATCCATCACACATAGCCCATTGGTCACAATAGAAGGCAGGACACAGGAATTGTGGTTAGGAGGAGGCAAGGGGGGGGCAGAATAGTAGGGGTCGATTAGTCCTATGTTCCTTCTTACTACAAACTGTTATTTTCTGCATCACTTTGCCATACTTTTGTTTCCAAGATGTTATCTTATGTGTAAAACTCATAACTCTGAGATATTTCGCCGATCTCCGGGTTGTAACACTCAATATTTTTAATTTGCTGCCGGCCAATGGTTGTAGGCGAGAGCTGTGTTAATGCTCAACTGACCTCAATAAAATGAATTGTTCGATAAAATGAAACCATGCATATACTCATATAAGGAGAGAAGAGATTTTTCTCAATAAAGAAGGATCCCTGGAGCTGAACTGTCGATGTCCAAGCCGGTAACGAGATGTAGTCGAGTGAATACACCTTTCCAGAATTCACAAAACTACAAAATATGTGGAGAGAGAGTTGCTCTAGCCTTGTCAGATGAATGAATGGCTGTAATTTGTGAGATACGTAGACTTCCAAATACTTTCATTCTAATATATTACTTACTGTTTAACAGATCAAACTGAGCTTTCCGCCTTCGTGGAATTAGCATCTATTTCTGCTGGTGAAGTGGCTATTGACATTGACAAAGTGAGGTTCTTCCGGGATGCAGTTTCTGCCTCTTCACCCATCATATTTGACTTGGCTGCCGACGCCAATTTTGAGAAATTCCTTTCAGCAGTTGATACGGTCACTCGTGCTTTGGAGGATGATGCTGCTCTTCGAGAAAAGCTGGTAAAGTTACCTATTCTAATCTCTTACAATTTCCAGATATCCTAAATTATTTCCTTCACTCTTTTGAGACAGAAAATTACAAACCAGTGTATTGTTTTATGGTTGCTATTAAATTCTTATGGTGATATTCTATTTTTACACATAATTCAAGATGTTCTTTTACATGATTGTGAGTTTCAGTGCATAATCACCTTGGCTCAATTCATATATGGGGCCCTACTAGGGTGTTTGCACATGGTCAGTTGCTTCCAGTTAAAATGTGAAGAAAAATGGAGGCAGCACCAGGGATGAAGTCACACTAAAGTCAATTTGGTCTGTTTCAAATTCCTTTATTCTTCTTTAGGATTAAAATAGCAGGACAACAGCCAACACTTTTCGATCCTTGATTAGGAATTTCATCAGGGCTGAAATCAACATTAAACAATACATAAACAACCACATATAAAATACAGAAAACCAAATACACACAAAATTTACATAAATTACAAAAGATCAAAATAACAGTTATATATATTCATATAAAACGAACATCTACACCTTTTAGATTGTCAATGACAATGACACTGAGAACCAATATAACCGAAAAAAGAGACAAGACCCATAAGTTGTGTACACAAACACTGTCTCAGAACATTTACAAAAGACTAAACTATTACACTTGTCATAATCTATTTAAAAATGGCATCCTACATCGTTTGTGTTGTGACAAAACTAAGCATTCGCATTGAATAAAGAGAAAAAGAGAGGTTGGGTAGGAGAGAAGAGGGAAAGCGAAAAAAGAGCATATTCTATATAAATAAAAATGTAAATGTTTGTTTGTTCAAAATCGTAAATCTCCGAAAATTCTTCACCGATTGCTTTGAAATTTTGACACAAAGTTGGATTCGAATACGCTCGTGTTTTTATATACACAACGTTGGATTCGAATACGCGCGTGTCGAATACGCGTGAGTTTTTAATCGAAAGCCCGAACAGACACATAAAAATGTCAATGTTCGTTTGTTCAAAATCTTAAAGCTCTGAAAGTTCTTCACTGATTGCTTTGAAATTTTGACACAACGTTGGATTTGATTAAGCGTATGTTTATATACACACACCGGTGGATTCGAATACGCGCGTGTCCAATACGCGCGTGTTTTTAATTGAAAGGCCATCAGCGAGGTCACATGCGACCTGCCCCGGCTTGCCTATGTCAGTTTTTTCCTTTTCCGCATGCAACGCGGATCTGGTCCTTGCTACGGGTCTGTTTCGGGCCCTTTTTTCTCCATTCTTTTGGTGGAACAGTGTGTGAATGCCATCGGGCTTCAAAACTTGTACGTTTTGTGGGCATCTTATGTCGGTGACGGACTTGCACCTCATTAATATGTGGTGTCTGGGGGAGGATCACAGTACCACCGACTGCGAGGTCTGTCAGCAGTTGAAGCCAATGTCGCGGCGGTAGCGCAGCATGAAACTTCTCTCGCTGCGTCTCTCCAGGTAGACGTCCTCCCCTCGGTCTACTTCGGCGGACGGCTTCAGGTTTGTCCGAGGCCGTCATCCACGCCCTTCTCCGATGTCTTGTGAGCATCGCTCCCCGGTGGGTAAGTGTCGCAGTTTGGCCCCGGGGGCTGTGGTCCGGCCTTCCGGGGGCAGAGACTCTCCGCGGGTGATGTGGCCCCTGTGTTGTCCTATCCACCGTTTTCCGGTGTTGGGGCGTCGAGAGTCCAGGCCTCGTTGACGTCTCACCCTCCTTCCCCTCCTGGGCCGTCAGCGGACCCCTCGCCTCGCGCAGAGCCCTCCGTGGTGCCGCCGGTGGCTCCGGCCCCGACTCCGACTGGTTCGGATCCAGGCTTGGAGGATTTGGTGCTGTTGGGGTGCGGCTCCTCTGGGGCACCTCCTTTAGGCCACGGCATCTCTGCCTCACCACCTCAAACTCCTGCGGGAGTCCCTGTGGTGTCACAGGAGGTCGCCGGGGCTCGGGTCGCATCCCCAGGTCCCTCTCGGTCCTTTGACAAGGTGGTCCTGTCTAAGGCCGAGACAACGCCACTACGGCGCCGGCAGCTGCTGGACCGTGCGGAGCCACAGGGACCGGTGCGTCCTCCTCGTCCCGCTCCGATTCGTGGCTGAGTGCGGACCCCTCGCCCCTCTCCGGGCCCCTCTCGTTCCTTCCCACAGGCGGCTGACTCGATGGAGGGTGAGTCGGAGGTGGAATCGTCCCTGGCACCGCCTCATGGGTTGCCAAGCGATCTGCGCCTCATTCTGGGCCACTCCCCGAGCCTGTCTCGTTCCCCCGCGCAGGTGGCTACCTTGACGGGGGTCAGGTCGGCGCAGGTCCTGCGCCGCCCCGGGACCGGTTGAACTCCAGCTCCGCTCCGGTCGCCGCTCCGGTCTCCGATGCGGGGTGACTTGGAGGAACCTTGTCCGGCGACGCCGGCTGGAGCTGACTACCTGCCTCAGGCTGCGGACTCTATGGCTCCACGCAGGGATCGTACCGCGGATTCGTCTTCAGATGCTCCTTCTTCTCTGGAGGCAGCCTGTATTTTGGTGTCGTGTTCCCCGGAGACTGGTTGCCGTGTGGTGTCTTTTCACCGGCGTCGAAGGGCGGCTCCATGCCCTTCTTGAGGCAGAGATGTTCATCGGAAGGGCGGCAGGTCCCTCATTCTTCGGCTCCTCCTGGCTTTCAGGTCTGGCCTTTGCCCATTCTGCTTGGCTTCGGGGGCGGCCGCTTTAGTTTGCAGCCGTCTTCCACGAGGAGCTGCTTTCCCCACCGCAGGGCCTTATGGAGGCGGGTGCGGCCTTAGCTCAGGCAGTGTCCACTGCTGTGGGCATCCTGCGTATGGGTGACTCGGTATCTCACATCCCGGCTCACCATCTATTGGAGGTCCTCCACCAGTGCTCTGGTGGGAGGGAGATCTTGCTTCCCTTTAAAGGGTCCCTCCTTTCTTCCTTGACGGGGGCTTGGAGGCGTCCAGCCTCAGGGGACCCGGTGCCTCAACATCTTCTGCATTGGCATCTCCAGGCGCCGCGTGAACCGGCGTGCCTTTCCCTCCACCCCTCTGCCTCCAGTCCTCTTTTACGGACAGCTTTTCCCTCCCTGCCGCCGCCGTTGACACCGCCATCCCGTGAGGCTTGCTGGCTGGACTCTTGGGGGCGCAACATGTTCACCTCTATCAGCACTGCTCTGCGGGCCCTGAACACCTTGTGTGTACTGGCTCGGGCCTCCTCCTGTTTATGGGACTCAGCTGAGTCTCTGGGATCTGCAGCATCCCAGGAGGGTGGTCAGGTGGACTTACGGCATCATGCGTTGGATGGCCGGGAGATTACGGCGCTTATTCTCTGCTCCACTCTAGACATCTCAGAGGTGCTGGGCCGGGCCATGCCTTCCTCTGTCGCTCTCCGTCGCCATGCTTGGCGTCGGGATGGAGGTTTCCCTGAGAATATTTGGGAACGACTCATTGACCTTCCATTTGATGGCAGCCTGTTGTTCCAAGCCCTGGCCGACTCTGCCATCCAGAGGCTCTTGGCAGGGCTAGGTCCTCCTCCTCCTCCTCCTCCTCCACCTCCGCCTTACTCTCCTCCTCCTCCTCCATCCCCTCCTCAGTGACTCGAGAGTCATGTTGATTCTGGGCCTTCTTAGGCCAATTTTTCAGGCTGTGGGGTGTGTTTCTGGCCATTCCGTCCCTCCTTGCGACTTTGGCGTTGTTGGCTGCTGGACGGCCCCTTTTGTTGATTATGTGTGTTTGTAATTGTTGCGCAGACTTGGCCCTGAGATTAGGCCTTCTGCTTGCTTGGGCTGCTTGTCAAGCCTTTCACAGGTTTCCCCCTGGGTCTTTTGTTTTTTCCTCTGCTGCAGAACTTCTTCCAAAGAAGGTTCCCATATTTTAGGACTTATCGTACCTAGGTGGTAGTTGTCATATGGCTTGCGTTCTGCTGGAGGGTTCTGGTCACCTTCGGGTGCCTTTACTCCATGACATTTGTGTAGGTTGCTTTGTTCCTTGAGGTCGTGTGCGCGGCTACTCGTAGTGGTGTGCCCGGGCATCTCCTCCTCTCCCTGTTCCTGCCCTGAGGTCTGGAATGCTCCTGTGTTCTCCCTTGCCACGCGCTGCCTACTCGGCCTTCCTGGGTCCTCGGGCTGTTCTTCATGCTTTTGGAGCTTTGCTTGCCAGTGCTGTTCTGGCTGGCAGGTTGTTCTCCACCTGGGGTGGGTTCGCCTTCTTTTCCTCGCTTCCTTGGGTATTCTAGGCTTCATCTTCTTCCTCCCTTCCTGTCTTGGCATGGGGCGGAAGCTGTGTTGCCTTGAGGGCCAGTGGGGTGCTTGAGACTCTCTGACCTTGCCCTTGTTGCCACTTTAGCCTTCTTCTCCCTCCTACATCCTTTTGGGATCGGTAGGGGTCTGCTTGAGGGGTTTCCCTCTTCCCTGGAAGGAACGAGGTTCTACCTGGTCCACAGATCTGGGTCCCTGTGGTCTCTTCGTTCTGTATTGGCTGGTGGGTTCCTTTCGCAGACCCTCCTTCCCTGGGAATATTGCTAGGGTATCTATTCTACGTGAAGAAATCTGCGGCTAGTATTCTCTATCAGATGTACAAGTTACTTACCTTCAGTAAAGATGTATCTGGTAGAGACGATTCTAACCGCAGATTCCTTCATGGCCCGTCCTTCCTCCCCTATTCTACGATAACACTTAGGTTGGTCTTCGGTACTCGACTCCTGGTGGGGGCTGTATCTCCTGGGTGTGCCATCATTGTTTTTGATGGGTGGCTCCGTCTGGGGGCGGTTCATTCCTCCTTGGTTCTTTGAAGGATGGGGTCCAGATGTTTGGTGCCCTGCTGTCCTGGCTACTTTAGGTTTGGGGGGGTTGCCTTTTATCCCTGTCCTCCTTCCCCTCCCTTCCTCCCATTGCTTCCTCTGATTAAGGGTCAGTTGACCATGTCTTGCCTTGTCCCTTGGGGGTGGTTGCCCTTTCTGTTGGGGTGGCTTGGAGGTTTGGGGTCCCTGTCTGTGTTGGGACTGGTTCCCTTCCTTGCTCAGGATGGGGGTGGAGGGTTCCTATGTGTACCATGTCCTTACGCATGTTCTTTGCCTCGGGCACAAGGGTGGGAGGCTGTCTATGTGTTGGCAGGGTGGTTGTGCAGGGCTCTGCCTTATTTCTTCTTCTCTTCTTCTTCTTCCCTGCCTTGGGTTCTACGGTGTGACACTCTTTTGGGTGGTGTTGTTAGTCATCGTTTCTTTCCATATTTTCTGCTTTTCGCACACTGTTCCCATGCTCCCACAGTTTTTTGTTTGGTGATTCCACGTTGTGGTGCGGAAAAGTTCTCTGAAGAAAACTGACGTAGGCGCACCGGGGTGGGTCTTATGTGACCTCGCAGACGTCACGTGCGTGGTCGACGCCTGGGCGGAGTTGCGTGGTGTCGCCCCGCCCCCGACACACAGGGATGCTGTGGCAGAAAAGTTTTCCGGATCCAGTCTCATGCCTGGGGATAATTCTATGTGTAGGAATCTGCGGCTAGAATTGTCTCTACCAGATACATCGTTACCGAAGGTAAGTAACTCGTACTTCAGAGGTCCTGCCGAAGTAACATAACACCCGAGCCCACAGCACTGATCATAGCCTCCAGCATGTCTCTGGATTGTGTGATTGCTTCAAGTAACGCTGCATTATTTGACATAGGTGTTGTCAGGTTTCCAGGATCGGTGGTTGGGCCACAGCGCCGTTGTATTAATGCAGTGTGCATTTTTTGAGTTGGCACCAGGCTATTAATCCTTAACCATTTTGTATGGGTATGTACGGGGTCTCCTCTGGGCATATGTTTGGGCAGTGCTTCAAGGCAGTCGTGGGGCCGATGACTCCAGCCGGACCAAGCTGATGAGGCGCCCGGGAACGACACCCGGGGAAGGGCACCACCCCCACAAGCCACACCGAGGCCTAGCCCAGCTGCCTCCACGAGCGGGCACCCACCACCCCCTAGCGGGTACCATTGCCCACTCCTGTGCTTCAGCTCCACAGAAGGTGGATGTAGGATACAGAGGATCGCAGTCTCATCTTACTGTCAGTTCTGGAGCTCCCTACCATGGGGCCGAGTTGGATGAGCAGTGCGTGGTCAATGTGTCCCAGGTACACCTTCGCTAGGGCTCTTTGACACCACACTTACAGCTGTATGTCCTCACTGCCGTCAGGCGATAATCTGCCGCTCGACCTCCCCGCGGGGGCTCCACGTCCTGCAGCAGAGCCCGTATTAACAGAGGTGGGCGGTTTAGTGGCACTCACCACCCCGCTGCCACCAGTGCCCCATGCAATCCATATCAAATAGCCAGTAGAGCCAATTGTTGGAGTTGGAGCTGTAAAGATGTATAGTGGAAATCTGAGGGGTTGATTACCAAAAGTCCAATTTCTTCCTCCACTAGCAACCCCAAGGTGAGGCAGGGCACCTCGCCACGGCAGCACAGGCCCCCCCACATTACCAAGTACAATCAGAGAAAGAGGGTGGTGGAAGGGGAGAGAGAGCACTCACCGCCGGTCTCCCATCAGCACGGTCCCAGACCAGGCCACACCAATCCACGCAAGTCCGGCCTCTGGGTCTCCCCCATCTGGAACGCACCACGGCAGGTCCAACAATGCAGCAGCGGCAAGGGGTCCCCTTCAAACTCCCATAGGAGCGCAGGACACATGACAGGGGGTGCTGCGGCCCGATATGGCTGCCGAAGTCCAGGTATCCGGCGTCACCCAGGGCGGGGGGCTCGCAGTTCCTGTTTGGCCGTCAGTGCCTCCAGACAGCCAGCGATCCCACGGGACAAGGACCCCAGTGCCATCAAAGTCCCCCACAGGGAAAGCGCTTTGCAGGTCCAGCAGCGGTCGGACCACGCCCAGGCCGTGGCCCAATATGGCCGAAACCCAGGCAGAGGCGGTGATGGGGACAGCAGGATGTTGCGTCTCTAGTCCCGCAGTGCACCACACCACCGTAGGAGGGTCGCCCCCCTCTGCCGGGGGCAGAGAGCATCCTCGATCCCCATCCAGGGAGCAACTCGGCCCACCCTGCGGCGCTCCAGGACTCAATCCACCCAAGGCCGCGGGCCGTGCAGCAAGCACCGGTGAGTGTCTCTGAGGGAGGCCAAGGCAGCAGCGGGGCAGCGCAAAGAGCCATAGAGGGTGCAAAAATGAAAACAGGCATCATTAATAAATGATTTTGTGGGGCTACGGGATCTACATTAAGACAAGTTTGCCATGTTGAACCGCCAGACCACGCCCCCATTGTACTCTGGGTCATAGTTGGTCAGGATATCCCTACCTTGCCCCATTTATCTTTTTTGTTGAAGAACTTCAGGACAGGGGGCTAAGTCCCAGAGTCCTAAAATGGCTGCCAGAAACATTTTTCTCATGTTGCTGGTGGCCAATCAGAGCCCTCGCTCTTGCAGGAGTATGACTTCCTCGGCTGAGATGGCCCAAGTGAAATAAAGCTCCCTGAGCCAACCAGAAAGCTCTATTTTTAAATTTGCGATCTATCGAGATCCTCTGACACTCTTGTGAACCCAACCCCCAAAATATACAATTATTTTGACTCTTAATATCTCAAAAACTACTGAAAGGATTTCAACAAATCACAAAAGCCTATTGTGCAGACCAAGATCGAGCTTCCTGCTGAATTTGGTGTAATTTGGTTCTGCACTTTTTGCTAAATCCTTTCTTAAAGAAGTCTATGGAAAATGCATGGACATTTTATGTTTCGGGACACCCCTTTTTTCTAGGTCACGCTTGATGCATCACCTAAAAACTCTCCTGGAAGCAGCTGAAGTGAATGAACTTTTATTTTAGAAATTATTAGCAAACCAAAAAAACGCTGTCTGTGGAAGAGCAGACCTAGCTATATCTACCGTGTGTGTGTGTGTGTGTGTGTGTGTGTGTGTGTGTGTGTGTGTGTGTGTGTGTGTGTGTGTGTGTGTGTGTGTGTGCGCGCGCGTGTGTGCGTGTGTGCGTGTGTGTGTGTGTGTGTGTGTGTGTGTGTGTGTCAGTGTCAGTGTCAGTGTCAGTGTATCAAACCAAACAGTTGCCTGTTGAAGGAGAGCCACTCACAGGTACGTTATATCAGCTATCTTTATTGATGGAGGAAAGCGAGTTCAAGCTGCGCTGAGTGAAAGGAGTCCGTCCCGACGCGTTTCATGTTTTCACAGCATTTCTTCAGGGGCTCAGGACTATGTTCAGTGAAGGCTTGAGTGGTTTCTGGCACCCAATTAAAGATATTCACCCCGCCTTGATGGGCGTGGCCACCCCTGTGGTAGTTGTAGTGCCAGGTTTTTCTCATGTGAGTCGTCGTACAGTCACTGATGATTAGCACTGTGTATCCCAAGTGGGCTGCGCTGTCATCAACTTCCTGAGATAGGAAAATGAAAACGCACTCATAGGAATCAGCGTTTCCCCGTTTCTTTAATTCACCAAAGCAACACCCAGGTTATAAAAGAACCAACGCTTTTCGTTATCCCCGGATAACTTGCTCACGGGTGATACAACACAGTGTTTGAATTCACCCAATAAAAACCATTTTACTGCAACATGTGACTTGTGATGTTACGCTAACAAAGTGTGTGCAATGTATTGTGGTAATGGTAGGCAGAGGCAGTTTCGTGTTTGTTTTGAAAATATTCTATTGTTCGGTATATTAGGTTCTACCGTCTCCATAATTTATGATTATTCTCGTTTGGTTTTTGTTTTTGTTACCCGAAATTCTATCAGTCACATAA
This sequence comes from Lissotriton helveticus, assembly GCF_964261635.1. Taxonomy (NCBI): domain Eukaryota; kingdom Metazoa; phylum Chordata; class Amphibia; order Caudata; family Salamandridae; genus Lissotriton; species Lissotriton helveticus. Next base: position 1,253,211,491 of record NC_136070.1, read on the forward strand.
AAAACGGCAATTTATGTCCAGGTTACGCAGCTACTTCTTATTTTACCAAACCTATTTAATGGTTTGCTTAACAAGATTTCCTTCACCTGCAATTGCATTTGTGAAGGAATTGGTTCATACATTGGGGCGTGGCTTCGGGAGGAAAAGGGGCACGGTAACACAAGGCGATCAATGTTGGGCAAGCCTTGCACAAGCATCCAATCGCGCAACATGACTGCAAACACTGTTTGCCGCGCCTTCCAGCAAACAACCAATGGCGCAACACGCATTACAGAAAGAACCAATCACGCAACATTACATTAAAGTACCACATTCATTGAAAACAAAAATAGCAAAAACATTCAGCCATTGGTCCAACACGCACGTGATTCTAAACGCACTATGAGCATTATTGCTGTCGGGGCCACAAACGCGGGCAAACAACTGACCACTACTTTGAGAAACACATTGTCAGAGGGCAGGGAAAAATAAACACGGCAAATTCAAAAAGCCTCTTTTACATTCCACAACGAGGCATGATGTACGGTCTTTAAATCACATTCCCGTACTTGCGCACTAACAAACCCACTTCAAACACGTCTAACGTTGTTGCAAGGGGCTGCACAGGGGGCGGCCAGGGAAAAAAAGGTCAATTCAACAAGCCTCATTTACATTACAGAAGGAGGCATGATGGACGATAATTGACGGCGCTTTACAACAGTCTAACGTTGTTGCAGGGGGAAGGAAAAAACCGTGCTCAGAGCACTCCCTGTATTTCGGCCACATAGCGCTTTCAATATGCACTCTGACCATTATTGCTGTCGGGGCCACGAACGCAGGAAAATAACTGAGCACTACTTTCACAAACACACGCACTCTGAGCATTATTGCTGTCGGGGCCAAGAACGCAGGAAAAGAACTGAGCACTACTTTCACATACACATTGTCAGAGGGCAGGGAAAAATAAAGACGCCAAATTCCACAAGCCTCTTTTACATTCCACAACGTGGCCGTCTAACGTTGTTGCAAGGGCCTGCACAGGGGGAAGCCAGGGAAAATAAAAAGGCAAATTCAACAAGCCTCATTTACATTACAGAAGGAGGCATGATGTACGAGAATTGATGACGCTTTACACACGTCTAACGTGGTTGCAGGGGGCAGGAAAAAGCTGTGCTCGCAGCACTCACAGTAATTGCAAAACAAACTGCCACATAGCGCTTTCCACACGTCCAACGTTGTTGCAGGGGGAAACAAAAAGCCCTGCTCTGACCCCTCGCTGTAATTTTCAACAAAACGCCGACAGATTTCAAATATCTACAAAACATCACAGGTTCAACAAGGGGGCAGGCACTGAAAGAAAAAACATGCACATTTAAATAACACTCATTAAACTTCAACAAACTGGCACACTACATTACACATTACCACAGGGGACGGACAGGAAAACAAAAACAGGAGGAATTCAATAAGCCTCATTTACATTCAGAAAAGAGCCATGATGTATACTAATTGACGCCTATTTCACAAAAATCATGGTTGGGGGCTGGCACTCAAAGAAAAAAAGGAACATTTAAATAACACTCCTTACACTTCAAAAAAGAGACGCAGTACATTACACGTTGACACAGGGGGCGGACAGGAACACAAAAACAGGAGGAATTCAATAAGCCTCATTAACATTACCAAAATAAACCGGATCTATAGTAATTGACGGCGCTTTACGCTACTTGATGCTGCTTTGCTATGTGGAAAATATAACCACACTTACCCACGCTCACAAACAAAACTAGGGATATTTAAAAGGACATTATTTCATTACAACGCTAACACCACCTAACAACGTTGTTCGGACCCAACATTTTTACCGTTATCTCTTTATAATAGTAGTATACATATTGCTTCTCTAAAACACACACCTTTAACATACAGTACTGTACCGAGAACAGCCACTGTACTACATTACGTACATTATAGTCTTTCATTACACTTTCAGAACATATCCAAAACACATACACAAAAAAAATGTGCACAACATAAACATTCTATCACAAATACAATATTGAAACACCCAATCAAAATTAACGGAAATAACATTTAATTTTACAAATATTACACTCACTTGCTGAAAATGGTGAAGAGGAAGACACAACTTTCAAGGGCAACATATAAAACACGGGCACAAAGGAATAAGCGCATACGACAAACACAACAACAGGATCGGAAAAACGTAACAAACATCGCTGATCCATATACTTCTCAGGTTTCACAGCCTATTCATCACAACAGTGAACAGCCATCAACGTCCACTACTATACACAATAACACTTTTCAGAGAGGCATACCTCACATTTACCATCATACACCGGGAACAAAAAAATACATTTTACCTCATACTTCCACTTTACAAAGTACAACAATAGAAGCTCACACACAACTTACAGACAAAACTTTACTTATGCTTCCACTAACAGTACATAGCCTCAAATCAGTATTCAACTACAGCCCAGTTATTGACTACATGAACAATGCAGATGTTATAATTGGAAACATGGACAGTGTCTGTACCAAGTGCTACGCACTTAAATGGAAGCCCGAACCTAAAGGCCTTTGTTGCTCATTCAAGAAAGGTCAATATTAATAACATACAAGAACCACCTCCAATCATTAAACAACTACTTGATGGCACTCACCCACTTTCAAATCATTTCTTAACAAACACACGCCGTTACAATACTCTATTCCAAATGACATCCTTTGGTACAAATGAAGTCAAAGAAGGCAATTTCATGCCTACTTTTAAAATACATGGACAGTTATACCACTTAATTGGCAGCATGCTTCCACAAGAAGGAAAGTCCCCACAATTTCTACAAATATATTTCCTTTCATCAATGCAACAAGTTGATGCACGATCACACATGATCCCAAAATTAAACAGACAGCTTATTGAAGAACTACAAACCACATTGCACAATCATAACACCTACATTAGGTCACTTAAATACAACTATGACATGCATTCACATGATGAAGATTTCCAAATTATCATCCACGCTGATCAACGGCCTCCAAATACACATCCAGGGAGATATAACGCACCAACAACTGAAGAAGTTGCTGTACTTTTAGTAAATGAAAACAAAGGCCCACGCGACATTGTCTTACATACCTGAGAAGGAATATTACGTAAAGTCTCAGAATTGCATAGATCATATGACCCCTACAATACCCCATTCTATACCCAAGAGGGGAAGATGGTTATTGTCTAAACATACCACAAGCAAACTGCGTTAAGAACAGAACTGTTACATGCATGCAATACTATGCATATACTCTAATGGTTAGATCCACAACTTTCAATACCTTACATTGGTTCCGAAATCTTTTTAATCAATATATTGTGGATATGATGGCAAAAATGATCAGCGAAAGGCTTGACTTCATAAGCCGCAATCAAACACAACTACGTGCAGAAAACTACATAAATTTAAAAGATGCACTCAATCAAGATCAGTACCTTCAAGCTTCGGCTATTGGACAACATGTCATTTTACCCGCTACTTTCACTGGCTCGCCAAGGTACATGCACGAAAAGACACAAGATGCAATGACATACGTAAGACACTATGGAAGACCTGATTTGTTCATCACTTTCACATGCAATCCAGAGTGGCCAGAAATTAAAAAATAATTATTTCCCAAACAAAAAGCATGCGATAGACATGACATCGTTGCACGAGTATAAAATTTAAAAGTGAAAGCACTCATAAAAATATTAACGCAAAAACATATCTTTGGATATGCCAAAGCTTACATATTTACCATTGAATGGCAAAAGAGGGGACTGCCACACGTGCACATCCTATTGTGGCTTGAGCCTAAAATACAAGCAGATGAAGTGGATCTCATTATATCCGCTGAACTGCCAGATCCTGTCAACGATCAACAACTATTTTTGATTGTTAAAAAGAACATGTTGCATGGCCCATGTGGTGAACACAACCTTCTTTCACCATGTATGAAAAATGGCATTTGTACCAAAAAATACCCACGCACTCTCACTAATGAAACAGAAAGTGGGGTTAATTGTTATCCCATTTACCGTAGAAGGAGCCCAGAACATGGCGGACACACAATCACAATTACTGTTAGAGGCCAAGAAATTACTGTTGATAATCAGTGGGTGTTTCCGTATTCACCTGTACTGTGTCGCACTTTTAATGCTCACATTAACATTGAATACTGCCAATCAGTGAAAGCTAATAAATATATTTGCAAATATATCAACAAAGGCTCGGATCAAGCAACTGCTACTATTGAAAACAAACATAATGAAATTGAAACATATCTTAATGGCAGGTATATTAGTACTTCAGAGGCTGTTTGGCGCATACTTCAGTTTAGAATTCATGAAAGACATCCAACGGTCACACATCTAACTGTACACCTGCCAAATGGACAAAGAGTATATTTTAATGATAAAACAATGAACCACGTAGCGCTAAATCCAAAACCCACAACACTTACTGCCTTCTTTAAATTGTGTGCCAACGACACTTTTGCACAAACCTTGCTATACCACGAGGTTCCACAATACTATACCTGGGGAAAAAATACTTTTACACGGAGGAAACATGGTATTGACGTTTTAGGCCAACCTGGAGTAAAAAAGGACTTGGCTCTTGGGAGAATGTACACTATTCACCCAAACCAATCGGAGTGCTTCCATTTACGCATTCTTTTACAACACGTTCGGGGACCTACATGCTTTGAAAGTCTTTTAACCGTTCATGGCCAATTAATGCCTACCTACCAAGCTGCATGTAATCACTTGGACTCATTGAAGACGACCAACATTGGAAACATACTTTGAGTGATGCTGCCCTTTCAGATTGCCCAAATCAACTACGCAAATTATTTGTTACTATTCTATTATTCTGTAACCCTTCGGATCCTATGTCTTTATGGGAGGAATACAAAGAACATTTATGTGAAGATATACTACACAGAAAACAATAAGAAACACATGATGACTCAATACCATTCAGTAATGACATCTTTAACCAAGGACTCATAGCAATAGAAGACTCCCTCTATGAACTAAATGAAAAATCTTTAAAAGATTTTAAACTGCCAGAAACTTATAGAACTATACATACCACAAACAAAGACACTCAAAGACTACAGTCAAATTATAACATCCATCAATATGTTGAACAACATTTACCCAACTTAGTTCCCGATCAAACAGTTGCATACAACACCATTGTTCAAAGTGTGGAAAGTAAAGAGGGTAAAATATTCTTCTTAGACGCGCCTGGAGGAACAGGGAAAACTTACTTAATAAACCTCATACTAGCTAAAATACGCTCTTTAGGACTATTGGCTCTTGCAGTCGCATCTTCAGGAATAGCTGCTACTTTGCTAACTGGTGGGAAAACTTCACATTCAACTTTTAAACTGCCTTTAAATGTTTCACTTGAAAAGGAGTCTACGTGCTCTGTACGCAATAATGGACCCTTAGGAACACTGATCTAAAGGGTCTCTCTTATCATGTGGGACGAATGTACTATGGCACACCGCGCACATATAGACGTCGTCAACAGAACTCTACAAGACATTCGAAATGTTAATACCATAATGGGTGGTGTTACTTTTGTGTTTGCTGGAGACTTCAGACAAACTCTTCCTGTTGTTCCAAGAGGAACACATGCGGACATACTAAAAGCATGCTTAAAAGCATCACAACTCTGGGACTGTGTTCAAACTCTCACATTACGCACTAACCTGAGGACACATTTCGCAGGTGGAGATAGTCACTTTGCTGATCTTCTACTCCAACTTGGTAAGGGTGAGGTACCTAGCAATAACGGGAATATTAATATTCACAACTTTGGTACGCCAGTGTCTACCTTACAGGAACTCATACAACATGTATACCCAGACATAGAGCAGATTGGTACAAAAGACTTCCGGTGGATTTGCGAAAGAGCTATAGTTCCACCCAGAAACTCAAGTGTGAACCATATCAATGAACACATACTACTCCAAATATCTGAAAGAAACAGGTTAGTATTAGATTCCTTACCTTAGAATATCCCCAGGCGTCAGTCTGGATCCGGAAACTTTTGCGTAGCAGTACCCCTGCGCGTCGGTAGGCGTCGTCTGCAGGCGTCCCCTGCGGCTCCGCGTCCGTCGTTGGCGTCGTGCGCCGTGATGACGTCGCTGGAGTATATAGACGCCGCCTCCGCGCGCTGACGTCAGTTCTTCTTTTTTCCGCGCCAGTTAGCGCAGATCTGAAGAGCAGTACTCCGGTCTTTTGACCTAAGTTTTGTATATCTTTTTCAATTTTCGGTGCCGGTAGGATGCCCGGTTTTAAGAATTGTGACGGGTGTGACCGCATGATGTCGGTCACGGACCATCACCGACTCTGCCTCCGGTGTCTGGGCCCTGACCACGCCGTGGACGACTGTGTCGACTGTCGGGCCTTGACGAGTAAGGCTAGGCGGGAGCGGTCCCGCAAGCTACTCGAGCTCCGGGTGTCGGCCCCGCGTCGAGAACGGTCCCAGTCCGGCCGGAGGTCGAGGGAGCCATCGAGGGAGCGGTCGCGGAGCCGTCACGAGCGCTCCGGAAGTCGTCACCATTCATCTGGTTCCTCAGGTAGGAAGCACAAGAAGTCGGGGCGTCGCCATCGTACCCCTGACTCCCCCCCCCCCCCGACGCTCGCGCGATGCGGCCGGGGGTTCGGGTGACCCCACCCCCGCGGCTCCGCGTGAGTCGCCGACGCGGCCTGCTCCATACCCGACGGTCCCTGGGCAAGGCGCGTCGCGCGAGGAGATAGAGGAGTTCCTCATGGCCATGAGGGCACTGTCTCCTCCGACGGGGCCTATGGCGCCTGCGGGCCCGGTGGTCCCGTCTGGGGGCCCGAGCGGTTCGGGTGCTCCAGCCCCGGCGCCGTCGGGTGCTCCGGCCCCGACGTCGCCGGCGGCTCCGGCCCCGGCGCCGCAGGGCCCTTCAGGGTCGACGCCGGCTGGTCCGCCGGCCTCTCCGGCGCCGATGCCATCGGAGCACCCCGCGGTGCCGCCCCTGCGCGGCGTCGGGGCTCCGGCGCCGGCTCCGGGCGGCGCCGCCCCCATTCCCTCTTCGACTCCGGACGCGGAGTCGGACCGGCGTCGCCCGACGCCGAGTCCGGCGCCGATGGGGCCTGTTGACCCCGGGGAGCCGGTCTACATTGTTGACTCAGAATATGGTGAGGATGTAGATTACGGAGAGGAATGGGAGGGGTCTGAGGACCCTCTGACCAGAGAGTGTCAGTATGACGTGGACTGGACAGGTGACTTGGGTGACGCCAGTGGTCTGGATGACTCCCCCAACCCTGGCTTTGTCTCGCCTCCTACCGTGGCTACGGAGGAGGGGGCTGCTTATTCAGTGGTGTTGATGAGGGCTGCCAAGGCCTTGAACCTTGTGCTCCCCGTCGCGGCCGTGAGGACTAACATCCTCACTGAGGTGCTCAAACCGCAGTCATGCCCACAGGAGCCACTGCTGCCGTTCAATGAGGCCTTGACGGACGTTCTTTTGGGCACGTGGTCCAGGCCCGCCTTAGGTTCGCCTGTTGACAGGAACGTGGCCAGACGCCACCGTCCGTGTACGGATGACCCAAAGTTCTTGTTCACCCATCCCACCCCTGAGAGCCTGGTGATCCAGGCCTCGACTTCCCAGTCCGCATTCCCGTCGGCCCCGCCCGACCGGGAATCTAAGAGGTACGACCAGTATGATAAGAAGGTCTTTTCGTCCCTGAGTCTGGGACTGCGGTCTTGCAACACCGCTTGCCTCTTAGGCCGCTACACCCACTCTCTGTGGGATACGGTCGCGGAAGCGCTGCCTGAATGCCCGCAGGAGGTACGGGCTAAGCTCGGCAAGGCTATGATTGAAGGCCGAGAGGCAGCGAGATATTCCATAAGGTGTGGTCTTGATACGACCGACTCACTGGGCAGAGCGATGTCCACGACGGTGGCGATTCGTCGCCACGCCTGGCTGAGGTCCGCCAATTTTTCGGCAGATGTCCAGAATGCATTGATGGACATGCCGTTTGATGGCAGTCGCCTGTTTGGCGATAAAGCGGACCACGCGCTGGAACGCTTCAAGGACTCCAGGGTCACGGCCAAGTCCTTGGGTCTCTCGACCCAGCGCCAGCTAACTGGTTCGTTTCACTCCTTTCGTGGCCACGGAAGGGGCGGTCCCGCACGTGCTGCCAGCCACGCGCCGCAACAGTCTTCTCAACGCGGCGGCGGCCGTGGGAACCGCCGTGGTGGCGGTCGGGGACAACGGCGAGGTCAGTCCACACCTCCCCCCGCAGCTTCCACCTCTAAATCCTCCTAGTCCGTGTTTTCAGGCCCATGTGACGCCAGTGGGTGGCAGGGTTCGCCATCACCTCTCTCACTGGCGCACGATAACATCGGACAGGTGGGTGCTGCAGCTCGTCCGAAGGGGCTACTCCCTCCCCTTCGAGACCACTCCTCCAGCCATGCCACTGCAGAACCACCGTGTGTCGGGGGACCACTTGACACTTCTGCAGGAGGAAGTTACGGCCCTCTTGGCCAAGAGGGCCATCGAACGCGTTCCTGGGCCAGAAGTAGGGTGTGGTTGCTACTCCCACTACTTTCTGGTACCCAAGAAGGACAAAGGAGAAGTTCAAGATGTTGTCTTTGGCTCAGGTCTTGGCTGCTCTAGACCCGCAAGACTGGATGGTAGCGTTGGACTTGCAGGATGCGTATTTTCACATCCCCGTCCTGCCGGCCCACAGGCGTTACCTGCGGTTCACGGTAGGCCAGGAGCATTTTCAGTTTATCGTGCTCCCCTTCGGCCTTACCAGCGCCCCACGGGTGTTCACAAAGGTGATGGCGGTGGTCGCAGCTCATCTGCGCAGATCAGGGGTGTCAGTCTTCCCCTATCTAGACGACTGGTTGTTGAAGGCGGGCTCGCCCCAGACAGTCGTCCACCACCTTCAGATGACGGCAGACCTCCTGCACAAGCTGGGGTTTTCCATCAACGTGCCGAAATCACACCTGTGTCCCTCTCAAAAGCTCCTTTTCATCGGAGCAGTTCTCGACTCGGCGCAGTTTCGGGTTTATCCTCCGGAACGGCGAGTCCGGGATATTCAGGCTCTGATTCCCATCTTTCAGCCGTTATCCCGGGTTTCGGTCAGGTTGACGCTGCGGCTGCTGGGGCTGATGGCTTCCTGCATCCTTCTGGTGCATCACGCCAGGTGGCGGATGCGGGCTCTGCAGTGGGACCTGAAGTTTCAGTGGGCCCAGCATCAGGGCAACTTTTCCGACCATGTCTTGATCTCGGAGGGCACTGCGAGACAACTGCAGTGGTGGCTTACGGACCGCGATTGGGTCAGAGGCAGATCCCTCTCCCTTCCCCAACCGGAGCACGTGGTTGTGACGGACGCGTCCCTCCAGGGCTGGGGAGGCCACTTGGGAGAGGCAGAGATCAGAGGCATCTGGTCTCCGGCGGAGTCCCGGCTCCATATCAACATGTTGGAGCTGCGGGCGATTCGTCTAGCACTGAAGGCATTCCTCCCCTTTGTCAGCGGGAGTGTAGTGCAGGTGTTCACGGACAACACCACCGCCATGTGGTACTGCAACAAGCAAGGCGGAGTGGGGTCGTGGACCCTTTGCCAGGAGGCTCTACGTCTCTGGCAATGGCTGGAACGTCGGAGCGTGACTCTGACGGTTCAACACCTGGCAGGTTCTCTGAACGCCAGGGCGGACAAACTCAGCCGTCGGTGCTCGGTGGATCACGAATGGCGTCTGAACTCGGACGTGGCGAGAGGCCTCTTTCTGCAATGGGGAGAGCCTTGGTTAGATCTATTCGCCACAGAAGAGAACGCGCAATGTCATCAGTTCTGCGCGTTGGAGTTTCCAAGACGGCACTCGCACGGCGACACCTTTCGGCGCGAGTGGAGTTGCGGTCTGTTGTACGCCTTTCCGCCTATACCACTTCTGCCCAGAGTGCTGAAGAAGATCAGGCGCGACCGGGCCCAAGTTATCCTTGTGGCTCCGGACTGGGCTCGAAGGTACTGGTATCCCGAGCTACTCAGCATGTCAGTCGGTCCCTCGATCCGCCTGCCCCTTCGGGAGGACCTTCTGTCGCAGCAGCAGGGGACGGTCCTCCACCCGAACCTGTCCAGTCTCCACCTCCATGCGTGGAGATTGAGCGGCGACAGTTGAGGCCATTTGACTTGCCTCCCGAAGTCTGTGATGTGATTCTGGCAGCCAGGCGTCCCTCCACAAAGTCGGTATACGCCTGCCGGTGGAACAGATTTGTGGCATGGTGCACAGCAAAGGCTGTGGATCCCCTTTCTGCCCCTCTCTCCGAGGTTCTCCTCTTTCTTCTCTCTCTTGCCCAGCAGGGCTCTGCTCTGGGCACTATCAAGGGCTACCTTTCTGCCCTTTCGGCCTTTCTAAGGCTGCCTGATCAACCTTCTTTGTTCAAGTCCCCTATTGTAACAAGATTCTTGAAGGGCATCACGCACATGTATCCACCTGTTCAGTTCGTGATGCCTCAGTGGGACTTGAACCTGGTTCTGACCTTCTTGATGTGCGCTCCTTTTGAGCCACTTCATTCCTCTCCTCTCCGTCTCCTGACTCTAAAGACGGCCTTCCTGGTTGCCATCACCTCTGCCAGGAGAGTGAGTGAGCTCCAGGCTCTTTCTTTCACACCTCCTTTCATGTCCATTCATCCAGACAAGGTGGTTCTGAGAACTAGACCTTCTTTCCTGCCCAAAGTAGTTTCTGCTTTTCACATCGGGCAGTCCATCACCTTACCCTCCTTCTTCCCGCCTCCGCATCCTTCAAAGGATGAAGAGCGGCTCCATCGTCTGGACCCAAAACGTGCGCTTTCATTTTATATGGATCGCACACGCCAGTTCCGGGTGGATGACCAACTGTTTGTTGGCTACGTGGGTGCGAAGAAGGGACGGGCGGTACATAAACGAACCATCTCTCGGTGGGTCGTTCTGTGCATCAAAGCGTGCTACTCTTTGGCTCGGAAGGAGCCTCCGGTTGGGCTGAGAGCCCATTCCACTCGGGCCACGGCGGCTACCACTGCCCTGGGCGTCCCCTTGCAGGAAATTTGTCAGGCAGCTACGTGGGCCTCGCTGCACACGTTTGCTAGGCACTACTGCCTGGACAGTCAAGTCCGGAGGGATGGCTTCTTTGGCCGTTCTGTCCTCCAGGACTTTCTGGTGTAAGCTGTATTGGTTCGCAGACCCACCTCCGGGGTTGGTATTGCTGGGGTATCTATTCTAAGGTAAGGAATCTAATACTAACCTGTTTCTTTCAGATGAACAAGTTACTTACCTTCGGTAACGATATATCTGTAAGAAACAGTAGTTAGTATTAGATTCCTTACCGCCCCGCCCATCCTCCCCGTTCTGCGAACTGATACATAGGGTTAAGGTCATCCCCTTCAGGGCCCTAGTTTCGCATGGCACCAGTGTTGGTTCTTACATGGCTCTGCGTGTTCTGGCGCGGAAAAGCTGTGTGCAAAGAACTGACGTCAGCGCGCGGAGGCGGCGTCTATATACTCCAACGAGTCATCACGGCGCACGACGCCAACGACGGACGCGGAGCCGCAGGGGACGCCTGCAGACGACGCCTACCGACGCTCAGGGGTACTGCTACGCAAAAGTTTCCGGATCCAGACTGACGCCTGGGGATATTCTAAGGTAAGGAATCTAATACTAACTACTGTTTCTTACAGATATATCGTTACCGAAGGTAAGTAACTTGTTCACCAGGAGACACAAAAGTGTATACATCCATTGATACAGTATTAGAAACTGAAGACGCAGTGCATTATCCTCAAGAATTCCTAAACTCACTTAACCCACCTGGACTTCCACCTCATGTACTAAAAATTAAAGTTGGGAATCCTATCATGGTATTACGCAACCTACATCCGCCTGATCTCTGCAATGGAACACAACTACAAGTTATAAGTATTTTACCCTATGTCATTAAAGCTACTATTCTCTCTGGCCCTGCCGCAGGACACTTAGCACACATTCCACGCATACCCATGATCCCCAATGATCTACCATTTCAATTTAAACTCTTGCAGTTCCCTATTAACATTGCTTTTGCTTCTACTATTAAGAAATCACAAGGACAAACATACAAAGTTATAGGCATTCACTTACGAGAAGACTGCTTCACTCATGGGCAGTTATATGTTGCTCTTTCAAGCTCTGGAAATTTGCTAAATCAATTTATTCTACATCCACAATCAAATGAAACCAAAAATGTTGTGTACCGAGAAATATTGAAAGCTTTATAATATTTTTTCACACATTACTTTTCTTCCCCGAACAACGTCGGGATGGGCTGCTAGTTAGATATAAATTAGATGTCATGGACATTAAAAAATTTCTTAAGAATTTTCTAAAAATCCTTTTATAGAAAAAAATTATAAAAGGCCCACTGGAGGGCTTGAATATGGAGTAAAACAATGAATGATATCTAAAAAAGAATTACTTTTAAAAAGTAAAAAACTAGTTATTAGCCTAAATCAAATCCAACTGCCCACTGGAGGGCTGGATCAGTAACATTGAGTTTTTGAATTGGGTGTGGCTTTATGAGAGCACATAACCACACTTTAAATGTGTGACGTTAATACGTATTGACACAAGGAGGTACTAAAATTAACATTGGATACAATGTATGAACCAATTCCTTCACAAATGCAATTGCGGGTGAAGGAAATCTTGTTAAGCAAACATTAAATAGGTTTGCTAACATAAGAAGTAGCGGCGTAACCTGGACATAAATTGCCGTTTTTTTGTGACCGATAGAATTTTGGGTAACAAAAACAAAACCCAAACGAGTATAATCATGAATTATGGAGACGGTAGAACCTAATATACCAAACAATACAATATTTTCAAAACAAACACGAAACTGCCTCTGCCTACCATTACCACAATACATTGCACACACTTTGTTAGCGTGACATCACGAGTCACATGTTGCAGTGAAATGGTGTTTATTGGGTGTATTCAAACACTGTGTTGTATCAACCGTGAGCAAGTTATCAGGGGATAACGAAACGCGTCGGTTCTTTTGTGACCAGGGTGTTGCTTTGGTGAATTGAAGAAACGGGGAAACGCTGATTCCTGTGAGTGCGTTTTCATTTTCCTATCTCAGGAAGTTGTTGTGAATAGGAATTCGGCGAGGCTCTGCCGAGGATTTTCGCACCAGGAGTAGTTGCGCCATGGGTCCGGTTGTTGTCCAGCTGTCGACTGCAGGGGAGCGCGCATGAGTCCTCAGATCTCGGTCCCAGGATCTCACTGTCCCCTGAAGCTCAGTGGTGCTCTGCGCCGCCTTGTGTCCAGCCAGCCCTCCTGTGCAGGGTTCGAGGTTTGCCTGCTCCTTTTTTTTCCGCCTTGTGTCTGCTCACTCTAGTTCTGTTCCCCTATAGTTCATAGTATTGTGCCTGCAACTGATTTTGTCTATCTCTTTCATTTGCACCCTCACTCTCTAGTTGTCTTCCCTCTGATTTCCCGCCACTTCCTTGACTCCTCCTGCCCCGCTCCCCCCCCAGCCGCTCCTCCCTCCCCCATCCCTACTAATGCTGACAGGCGGACGCGCCCAGTTGAAGCACGGCTTGCGTGCCGAAGGCGCGCCCATCTGCACCTGTCCGCGCCTGGCCCGCGCCCAGCACCAGACCCCCTGGCCCCTGCGACCACCACACGACCCGACGCCGCTACCACTCAAACACCCTCCATGCACTCAACGCCGGCTGAAATTCCACCTGCTTCCAGGCCACGCCTAGGCGCACCACAGACCCTTCACCTGCCGAAACTGCAGCTACACCAGCCAGAGCACACCAGCACGTCTTGCCCATCCCTACACTACAGACCACAACCATCTCAGCTGCATATTGCTCAACACCCTCTCAGTCCACAAGCACACCGTCGAACTCTGGCACCTGCTCGACGCCTCCGCCCTGGATGTCGCCTTCCTGGATGAATGCCCCCTCGGCACCAGACATAGCCATAGCCATCCCGGATGGCTACAAGATCACACGCAGGGACAGGAACAATAACAAACCAGGAGGAGTAATTGCCATCATCCACAAGAACACCATCAGAATCTCAGCCAGCACAGAGGACTCCCTCAGCTTGGCCAAACACCTACACTTCCAGATCCACGTGAATAACAACACCACCCTCAGAGGAACCCTCGTATACAGACCTTCAGGACCCCGATCACAGTTCAGCGAATCCATCCCTGACCTCATCAGCATGCACGCTATCGCCTCCGCAGTCTACATCCTCCTCGGAGACCTGAATATCCACCTAGAGAACACCAACGACAGCAACTCCACAACACTGATCAGCAACCTCGCCAACCTAGGACTCAAACAACTCATCACGACACCCACCCACTCCGCTGGACACACCCTCGACCCCATCTTCTCCGCCAGCAACCACGTCACCTTCAGCCACACCACTGAACTCCACTGGACCGACCACCACTGCATCCACTTCTCCTTAGAGAAACACACCACGCACAACCAAACGCAACGTATCCCACAGCACAACTGGAAAAGAGTCACCGAAGACCAGCTCACCACCACGCTTGCCCGTGACCCTCCACCCGAGCCCTCGGAGACCAACGCAGCAGCCCACAACGTCAGACAATTGATCGACTACTGCGCCAACACCCTTGCCTCGATCAAGAAACCCTCCAACAGGCGCACCGACATGAGAGCCATCTGGTTCAACGCCGACATCCAGAACTCCAAGCACACCTGCAGAAGACTCGAGAAGCAATGGCGCAATGACCAGACACCACACAACCACGCAGCCCTCTTAAACGCCAGACACAAACACCACCAGCTCATCCGATCTGCCACAAGAACCTCCTTCAAGGAAAGCATCGATAACAACGCACACAACAGCAAAGAGCTATTCAACATCGTGAAAGAACTCGCCAGCTCCAGCTCCAATGTCGTACCTACGTCACAAGAACTCTGCGACTCCCTGGCTACCTTCTTTCATGGCAAGATCGCAGACATCCACAACAGCTTTGACACTCAAGCAACGCTGACAGACGCCGACACCCCCGACCCAACACCCACCAAACGCACCAACCTCCTGCTCTTCTGGAACCACGTCAACGACGAAGACACCATCAAAATCATGAACACCATCCACTCCGGCTCACCTTCCAACCCCTGCCCCCACCACATCTTCAATAAGGCCAGCTCCATCATCGCACCCCAGCTCTGAAAGATCATCAACAGCTCCTTCGAGACTGCCACCTTCCCAGATAGCTGGAAATACGGCGAGATCAACGCTCTCCTCGAGAAACCTAAGGCAGACCCAAAGGACCTCAAGAACTTCCGACCCATCTCCCTGCTCCCGTTCCTGGCAAAAGTAATTGAGAAGACCCCCAACAGACAACTGATCCACTTCCTGGAGGAGAACAACGTCCTGGACTCCTCCCAATCCGACTTCCGCTGCAACCACAGCACCGAGACCGCCCTTATCACCGCCACCGACGAAATCAGGACCATACTGGACAAGGGCGAAACCGTGTCCCTCATCCTCCTGGACCTCTTGACCGCCTTCGACACCGTCTGCCACCACACCCTGCGCACACGCCTCCACAACACAGGGATCTGAGGCAAAACCCTGGACTGGATCACCTCCGTCCTCAACGGGAGAACCTAGAGAGTACGCCTCCCCCTTCTGATCCGAAGCCACCACGATCACCTGCGGCGTACCCCAAGGATCATCCCTCAGCCTAACCCTGTTCAACATCTACATGGCACCGCTCGCCAACATGGTCCGAGCGCACCACCTCAACATCGTCTCATACTCCGATGACACACAGCTGATCGTCTCCCTCACCAAAGACCCGGACATCGCCAAATCCAACCTCCACGAGGGAATGAAGGCTGTCGCAGTTTGGATGAAGACCAGCCGACTGAAACTGAATGCAGACAAAATAGAGGGCCTCATCCTCGGCGCCACCCCCTCAGCATGGGACGACTCCTGGTGGCCGACCGCGCTGGGAGCCCCCCCAACACCCACAAACCATGCACGCAATCTGTGTTTCGTCCTGGACTCAACGCTCTCTATGACCCAGCAATTCAACACTGTTTCCTCCTCCTGCTTCGAAACCCTCCGAATGCTCCGCAAGATCTACAGATGGATCCCCACCGAAACCAGGAGAACGGTCACCCAAGCACTTGTCAGCAGCAGGCTGGACTACGGCAATGCCCTCTATGCAGGAACCACGACCAGACTCCAGAAGAGACTCCAACGAATACAGAACGCCTCCGCACGCCTCACCCTCGGACTCCCTCACCACAGCCACATCACCACCCACCTAAGAGACCTACACTGGCTCCCGATCAACAAAAGGATCACTTTCAAACTCCTCAATCACGGACACAAAGCACTCCACAATGCCGGACCTGCATACCTCAACAAACAACTGTCCTTCTACACCCCAAACTGCCAGCTTCGCTCCGCCGCCCTCGCCCTCGCCACCGTCCCACGCATCTGACGAACGACCACCGGCAGCAGATCATTCTCTCACCTCGCTGCAAAGACATGGAACACCCTCCTCATCCTCCTACGGCAGACCCAGGACCTGCTAACCTTCAGGAGACTTCTCAAGACCTGGTTGTTCGACCAGCAGCTGCTTCCCCCCACCCCATTAGCGCCTTGAGACCCTCACAGGTGAGTAGTGCGCTTTACAAATACTTGATTGATTGATTGATTGATTGATTTGAGCTTTGCTGTGGAGATATAGAGCATTTTTATGGGTTTGACGCATTTTCACGAAAGTTTACCCCCAAAAATGTTCATCGACCTCAGATCCTTCCTGGAAAGTTTCAGAGTGATCCGTCAAGCGGGGGCCCGAGAAAAAAGGTGGGTTCCAAAACACAAAATCCCCATGCATTATCCATAGATTTTTTGAACAGCGCTACCACAAAAACTGCTGAACAGAATTTCACCAAATTTGGTCCAGAAAGCGTGTTTTTTGTAATTTGGTGTAAATCCGTTCAGTAGTTTTCAAGATTTGTGTCTGATGTCTGGATGGTTGGGTATGAGGGATACTCGTGAGAGTTCTTCAAACCCAGTTAAAAAAAAATAGAGCGTTCTGATTAGCCCAGGGGGCTTTTTCTGAAGAATAATGTTGCAGGTTGCTATTATGGGACTCTGGGATTTAGTCCCCTGTCCTGAGCATAGTTGTGAAAATTAATATCTAATATAAGGGGGCAAAGTAGGAATCCCCTGACCCCTAGATCCTGTGGGGCACAAGGGACCATGTTTCCCTAGGAAAACATTTTTTTGGTTTGCTAATAACTGGCGCGGTTTGGTGAATATTCATGAAATATTCCAAATAAATGTTCTTCCACCTTATCTTCTTTCTGGAAAGTTTTGTGGTGATCAGGCATCTAGGAGCCGAGGAAAAGGGTCCCAAAACAGGCTTTCCAATTCATTTTGTCCATAGGAACATTAAGCACAGCTACAACCAAAACGGCTGAACGGAATTTACACCAAATTTGGCAGAAAACTAGACCTTGATCCAGAAAGCATGCTTTTTATGATTTGGTGTAATTCGTTCAGTTGTTGTAGAGATAATAATGTTAAAAAAATATTGATATTTTACGTCGCAGATAAGATCTGATTGACTGCAACCACATCAACAAGGATGTGGCAGCAGCCATTTTAGGCCTCGGTCCCTTGTCCTGAAACAAAGTATTAAGAAACCTATACAGACTGGTGGGCCAATTTCAGAGGGGTCAAAATTGATTAAAAAAAGATATTTTGATGCAAATTTGTAGTGGCATAGGGCCTGGAGGGATGGGGGGTGACAATTTGAATTTTGTAGAGGAGGAGGTCACGCACCACCTCTCCCTGAGCACCTGTAAGGCTCTGGGGACCCATCCTCTGGGACTGCCTTTAAAGTAAAGGGGAAGGGGGTGCACAGCCCTTCTCCCCGAGCATCAGTGAGGCCTCGGCAACCCTATACCCCGGGTCATCTATGAAATGAATTGGAGGGGGGGTGCAAAACTCTTCCCCGATCCTCTGTGAGACCCATGGGGACCCCTTTCCCTGTGGCCGTTTTTAAAGGGGAGACGGCGCACTGCCCCTTTCCTGAGTATCAGTGAGGCCCCATGAACCCTGTCTCCTAAGGCTATCTTTAAAGGGGAGGGGGCTCACCGCCACGCTCCGCCTCAGTGAGGCCCTCGGAATACCAATCAGTGTCCATTAACATATTTGGAGGAGGGGCTTGCAGATTCCCTCCTGAACCATTCTAAGGGGACCCCATAGCCGGGGGCCCGCTATGTAGAGCTGTCTCGGGGACTCCAACACCCGGGACCCCGTCATTTTTCTGCCTGCAAGAGCATGGGTAGTAAAGTGTTATGAGCTCCTACCCGGCGGGAACAGAACACTGCATCGGGTGGGAACACATACATTTTCCCCCTGCCCATGCTCTCACAGGGTGGGAGGATTTCCAGCTTCCAAGGTACCAGGAATGAGTGGAGGCAGAGCTGCAGGGCCTTGGGGCTTTCCTTGCAGCCCACACCATAAAGTGCTGTGAGGCGTGCCAGGTGGCCAACCAGGCACCGCACTATTTTAAAAAAATAAAAAAACAAAGGAAAAAGTAGTTGGCTGCTAGCAGAGCCGGCAGGGCTGTTTAATAAAAATTATTGCCTTAAAAAATGTTTAATAAAGTTTTATTTTAAAAAATCAACATGTAGCTGAGTTTTTCGTTTAACATTTTTCAGCCTACAAAATGCAGTCATAAAAACCGCCACAAGAGAGCCCTGCTCTACAGCTGAGGAGCATAGAGCTCCTACTCTATGCTAGGAGTGCTTTGAAAAATATTGTAAGCTCTATTGGGGTCATGGATTTAATGACACAAGGGACAGACTGTTTTGGTGGTGGACAACACTATCCTCAAACAAATATTTAAAAGCCCTGAGAGGGCTTTATGGAGTGTTACCTGCTTCTAGTGTTTGCTGTGATGCTCAAAAAAATCAGTATGTGCACATTTTTCTGTTTGACCTTGTTATATCTCCAAAAAGTAATCTTGGTCCGATTGGAAAAAATATTGATTTATCAGGTTACTTCAGATTTCTATATTCTTCCTCCGACTGATTATTGAATGCACACAATGGAAGCATATGCATTCGTTATAAAAATTAAACTAAAATTGTGTTGAAAAATATATTAATCAGCATTTGCTTGGTAGCTGCAATGGTAAAAATTGGAGGGGGTCATAAGAATTGTATTGGATGCACTGCGACCTCTATAGTACACTTAAGGGCCGATTCCGATTTTGGCCAGGAGGGCTCCGAACCATGTTTGTAGCCCTTCCGACCGAATCGGTCAGTGTCAGCCGGATTCTTCCCCGACCGAGCCATTCCGATGGGCTCAGTCGGGAAGGAATCCGACTCGGATTTCTGGATTGCGGACGACAGGCTCGGAGAGCCTGTCCCCAGTCCGGAAATCCTCCGGTACTCCTCCGGTCACCTCTGTGCGACTGAGGGAGTACGATGGCAGCTTTTCACTGCCTTTTCGTGCCGGTGTGTCTGGCACAAAAAGGCAGTCGGAAGCTGTCTCTGGGGGCCCCCAGCATGGGTGTGAGGCTGCCGGATGGCAGCCTGGAGGCACCTATAGTGCCTCTCCGTTGATCTCTGCACCCGGTGGCAGACACCTTGGGGTGCCAGCCACAGGTTGCAGGGATGAACTGCACCCCTGCTTTCTACATTGCAAGCATGCTTTCCGGTCGGAAAGCATGCTGCATTGTAAGGTATACCAATGCGACCGAACCCTGTTCGGTCGCATCGTACTAGCAGAGCTGTAACCGGGGACAGCAGGTCGGTCGATTACAGCTCTTGCCCTATGTCGGACGGCGTTAGGTCTGTCCAACATCGGAATAGTCCCCTTAATGTGATTATGTCTATACGGCCATTTCTGTACAAATATTTACTAGAATATGATAGCTTTTGTTTGCAATTTTCTAATAAAAATACATTGACATAGTAATGAACGTAATGAACTTTGTAGAGAATGTATTATAGAGTTGGAGAGGATGTTAATTGTTTATAGTTTATTAACTTTA